>NC_132934.1:202161000-203411000 GCF_034638445.1 Ciconia boyciana
CTCTGGACTTTGGTTCATTCATTGCTATAATTAACTTCACTGCTTTTTAAACTGTGGTAGTTTGTGTCTACAGCTTCATTTCATTGGCATTTCATGAACCAAAATGAGGATAATGAATTCAGAATGCTAAAACAAAATATAAAAAAACCCCAACAAAACAAAAAAAAAACCAAGAAAAAGAAAAAGGTATCACCTGAGCAGGCTAATTCACCAGCTACTAGCTTAATCTAATTAATCAATGTAAAGATACAAAGATACATCTGTAAGTATTATTTCATATATTAACAGAATTACCTGTCAGTTAGTGGTTTAAAATATCAAGAGTTTAAGCCATTTCCTTAGACAACATTTCAGTACACCGGAGATTTCCAGTCATTCCTGAGTGAGAGCTAAATAAAAACTAATTAAAAATAATAACTACTTAAGGACACTGCAAAAACACCATCAATTTTATAAATCAACGAATGCCTTCTGGTATTGTGTCCACAATATGAAAATTTAGTCTGTTTCTCTCTTAATTTAACAACCTTCAACTAACAAAAGACAAGATTTTTCCTACTGCTTTTTAATTAGGTTTTTTTTTTTCTAGCTCAGGTTGTAAAAACCAGCAGGAAGTTTAACTTAAACTTCTCTCTGAAAATTAATTATGTCCCTGCAGGGCTTTAATAAAAGGGCTTTCAAGGGTTAGTGTCAAAAAAAAAAAAACCCAGCAAAGTAACATGCCCTTACTGTGCTACACCTGAAGGTTACCTTTACAGTAAACTGGACAAACCAGACAACACTCTTCTAAGTGTAACTGGCCCCTGCTAGCAGTGTTCATGCTCTGTCAATTACAGACTTTTTTTTAAAAAAAAAAACAACAAACCACTTTCTACAGCTGCTAAGACACAACCTTCAGCTTTGCATACGGCACTATGGCCAATCCGCATGCAATCCAGCGCAACGTGGATGCTTCACCTGCCCTTTTCTTCCTAGTACCGCTCTCTACACCAGTGACAGGATCCCCAGCGCTCCAGGCAAACCAGGCAGCCCCACCAATGAAGACAGCAGCACCTCAAAGCAATCACGTACTGCGGCTCTTCAGGCAGGAGCACTCAGTATCTCACCTCCCGGCCGCCTCTGCTTCTGATGAACCTACCGTATGCACACCGAGGCAGTACATTTGCTACCTGCTTCCCCTCCCAGCCCTGGCTGGAGAAAGCCTTTGACAGCTGCTACACGTCCTTATCGCTGAAGCGGGTAACAGACCGATACCGGGCCTTTGTAGGGCAGCGAATTACGAAGGAACGACCTGAAGAGCCGGGCGAGGGCCCTGTCAGCCCGCTGCACTCCCAGCGCTGACAGGCGGTTATGAGGCAGTGGAAAAAGCCGCTCTCAAGATCGCGGTTAAAGGTCCCGCCGGGCTTAGCGCGGTAGCCGGCACGGGGCTGCCCAGGCGGGGCGCGGGGGGAGCCGCCCTTCACAGCCAGGCGGCTCCAGGGCGGCCCGGCCTGCCCGGCCCTGCAGGCTGCGGCAGACACCGGCCTCCGCTCCCCCAGCAGGAGCCGGCCCGGGACTTGCTCCCTCCCCTCAGCTCCTTCCCGGACCGGGGGCTCCCTCCCGCCGCGCCGCGGGGGTGAGGTGAGGGGGACGCCGCCTGTCCCCGCCGACAGACGCCGGTGTGACCTTGGCTAAGTCTTTCCGGGCCCCGCGGCGGGGCCGGGGCTGCGCAGGGAGGGAGAAGGAGGGAAGGGCTGGGGCCCGCCCCGCGCGCCTCACCCGCAGCAGCTCCGCAGCCGGACGCCGCCAGCCCAGCATCGCCACCGCCGCCATGCTCCCGCCGGCCGCCCCCCGTCACCGTCGCCCCCACCTCGGCCTATAGACGGCGACGCCCCGCCCCTTCCCGGCTCCCATTGGCCCTGGGGCTGAGGGCGGTGCCGAACCCGTCCCTGCCATTGGCTGGGCTGGAAGGCGGGCCGCAGTGTCAGCGGGGCTGAGCCGGGAGAGGGCGGTGCCCGCCCTGCGCTTGCGGTTGGGCGGCGCGCGGCCCCTGAGGCGGCAGGGGCAGGCGGCCCGGCAGCGCTGAGAGGGGGGCGGGTGTCCGACCGGTGTCTGCCAGCCCCGCCGCCGCCGCGGAACCTCCGCCCTCTCCGGGAACCCCTTCTGCAGTGACAGGCGCATTTCTTTCGTCTCCGGTGCCGCCGTTTAGGGACCGGGAGGGGCGGGGCGGCAGCGCAGCCCGCCTTGAGGAGAGGGAAGGGGGCTGCGGAGGGACAGCCCCGGGCGCGGGACGGACAGCCATGGCTTCCGTGCAGAGTAGAAGAATAACTAGTAGCGAGCGGTACGAAGAGGGCGTGGAAGATCCTTGCGGGGGGAGAACCAGCTCGCAGGGTTGTCTCTCTCCTCCACAGGGAAGGGAAAGCAACGCTGCGGCTGTGCTCTGCCGACCCCTCGCCCAACCCTCTCTTCAGTGTCAAGCTGAAATAAGCAAAATAAAGCTACACAGAAATTTATCGCCACGTGGAACCCGATCAGAAACATACCTGCGCAGTTACAAGGTCGTTGGGGAAGCAGGTGCTGGAGTATTTCTGAGTGGGGCACTTCGCATCTGGCATGCCCTTGTGCTGTACCTGCATGCTGTTTTCACAAGAGCCAGCAACTTAATTCCCCTTAAACTCTTTCCTGTCTAGCCCTGGGCATAAACATCTAAAAGCGTTGCCTCAGAATTCAAACCTGGCTGAGAACCATCTCGGCAGCTGCCTTTACAGAAAGATTGGTACCCACTTGACCCCAGCTCGATCTCGGGACACCCATGCTGATTCCACAGTCTTCCCCGCATTTTGCTTTCCCCCCTCATGTTCTCTGCCTCAAAATCTAGATTTCTAAATGAAGGCCAGTATTAAACCTCTACAGCTGTCTGTCTGGCAGTGCCTCTTTCCATTCTGTCTATTCAACATGCATGGAGCTAGGCTTGGAAAAGCCTGGTCCTTCCTAGTCTTGAGCTTTAGATCTCAAAGGAACAGGCTCAAAAGACAAGGTGACATTCTCTGCCAACTGTGCTGCTGCACGCTGTCCAGGACAAGCAGTTCTGTATTTGTTTCTGATCAGTCTTGCTTAACTTCTCCTCAGCCACTTTTTTAATTCCTGAAGGAGTTAGCACACCGTCTGTTACAATATACCATGACTGACTGCTGCATTCCCTGGTGTTGATGCCTACAAGCCAGGTAAGGCATTTACTTGCAGCCTTCCTTCCCTTGTCTTAGGACTACAAACTGGAACAAATGCCAAGAGGCATCCTTTCAATATACCATCTGGAAAGCAAGAGCATCTCAACAACTTGTTACCATCCACCTGCTATCTTGACTGATTTTTTTAATTATTATTTTTTCTTCATGTTGTAAAACTAACATTCATGAACATTGCTTCAGTTCATTTTCTGTTGTACATCTCATTTATTTCCCTTTGAGATAGGATTTAACTTTCTGTCTGTCTGCTCTCAAAAGTAAAATGCTTCTTGCTTTCCCTATATGTTTAAAGATTCTCCAGGCACAAGGTAGGAGGCTGATTGGGACTGGCACAGATGAGGGAAGCATTTGTACTTTTTTGCTTCCTTGACTGTCAGTAGCTGATGTTTTGAGAGTTTGACCAATCTAGTCTAGACCTTTAATTTAGAGCCAAAGTTTTCAAGTACAAACCAGAGATAAGACAGGAATTGACAAATACTGACTCAGGAAGAACTGAAGATTTTACCCTGAAAATATGTATGTACCATATAGGAAAGACATCCAACTTGTTTGGATGAGGATGTTTTCAGAAATTAGTAATGCCAAAAACATATAGAACAAAAAAAGGGAAAGCTCTTATTTAACTTCACCTTCACTCCTGCAGTATAAGGCAGCCCTTTTTCTGGGATGCAGGACTAGCGTTCATATCATCCCAGCCAGAAAGGCACTTGGACTCCCAGAGGTATTGATTAATAGGCCCTTTATTAGAGCTCACATGAGAAGGAAAAAGAGGACAGTAAGGACAATCTTACCTCCCTTCAGACACTGGGAACCCCGAGCTGTGCAGCATCAGGCACATCTCCAGTCAGGGCACGGCCCATGGTGCAGATCCTGTTGTGGAGAGGTTCCCCAGTGTTTTGGTCTTTAGAGCTCTTGTAGGAACTTCTGAGAAGAAAACAATTCTGGTCATCATTCCTACTGTCAAATAAAAGGATGTTCACATGAGAACATGCTGCTTCGCTTTGAGATAAAGACAACATGCAGGTGGTGTAATTGCCAATGCCAGGAGGGAGCTCCTGTAGGTTCCTTCATTACAGTTAGCTGCCCAAGTATTTTCTGTGGCCGGGGGATAGGTACAGCACAGGATAGGACAGAAGGCCAAGCTGCACCTGTGCCATAGCACAGCATAGCCTGTGCTGTAACATAACCTGTGTCTTCTCACGTTAACTGGTACGTGGGTCATTAACTCCTTGATGTACAATGGTCTTCTGGTTAGGAAGTTGCTGAAATATGGCTATTGTAACATACAGAGCATCACGTCCCTGGCCTAAAGGGTAAGCAAGGTTATTGGGTAATTTACCAGTTTTCAGCAATGTAAGTATTAACTCTGTGGGAATTTAGAAGATACAACATAGCACTAGAAGAAAACTATTTAATTGCTCTGCAACTTCAGGTCTCCAACAAGATGACAGATATTAGTGAAATAATACTAGTTTAAAAGTTAGTCTGGAGCTGCGTAAGAAGTCCAGCGCATAGAGAAGCTAAGTGAAAAAAACCAAAACATCTCCTCCCTTTAGTTAATAAATATATTTCAGGATACAAATCCTCTAATGCAGTATCAAAAAAATACAGAAAGTACACCTTCAATAGGTCAAACCAGAACTCCATGGCAGCCAGCGTTCCGTCGTGTGGACGCGAGTGTCCTGGGACACACGATGGCACAGTCCCTCTCCCGGCAGTTTGGGCTGCACTTTCCCCCACATCTGCTTGTTTACACCCTCCCCACCCCGACCCCGCACCGGTGGCAGGATGCCCTTGCCAGCCACCTCCTAGTCCTGGCCAAACGGCCATTCACACCACCAGCAGGAGGAGGCTGGAGGAGGAGGAGGGAAGAAACCCTTTTGCCTGTGGGATCTGCATCCCTTCCCACGAGGCAGCGGCCAGGGGCTGCTTGGACACCGTCAGGAGATGGTGGGCACTGACAAGGGTGCTCCCCTATGTTTTACATTTTTGGTCCTGTGATCATCACGCATCTTCCTCCTCCCCTCCTGCATCTGTTGCTTCCTCTAGTCAATTGGTTGCTTTTTAAATCCCCCTCCTCCCCCTTCCCTCTTTAGCCCTTTTCCTCAGGATAATTCATTTTCTTCAGGGTAATTTATACTTAAGAGAATTCAAGAAGAGAGAGTTCAATAGGGACTGTAGCAGAGTAGCACCCTCTACAACCACTGCTTGAGGCTGAGCAGAAAAGCCAGGGCGCTTTCTCTAGACTACCCCAGCATCCACCTTCACTGTAAATGTTAGAGGGTCTACCCTTGCCTTTATTATCTATTTATGGACTTGTTACCCATTAATTTGTCTAACCTTCTTTGAACCTGCTGATACCTGTGATATGCAGCCCCAGCTTTGCCTGGAACAAGTCCTCTTTTAGTGTTTTAAACCAACCTTCTGCTGGTTTTACTAAGTAGCACTAGTGCTGATGTTACAGGATTCTGTGAAAATAGTTCTGCCTTTCTGCTTTTGTCACATCTGCTTTTGAAGTCTCCTCTCCCAGCTGAAGTCGTAGCTTCCCCAGCTCCATGGCAATTTGGTTTTCTTCATACCATTTGGTGTGGAAGCTAGTCAAAAGCTGCTGGCAACCTGCCAGTCCCCTGGCACCAAAGCTGGTTGTAGTGATAGGTGACACACCTTGGCTAGCAGTTCCATTTCACACCTCCGTTCCTTCAGAAGCAATGGCTGAATGTCATCTGGGCCAGGGGGGCTTACTGACATCTGGAGTACCTGTTTGGTGCAATAAATCCTGCGTATTTACCTCAGCTTGAGATAAGTCCCAAGTGCCTGCTACAAAAATGCAGGAGGTGTGGTAATTTCCTTAATGTCTTCAGTAGTAGAAATCACTGACTGCAACAGATGGCAAATCCCGAGCTGTACACACATAATATTAGACCGTGGTCTTAAAAACAGGAACAGCATGCAGAAAGAAAACCATAGTGCATTCCCTTCTTTAATTCTTTCAGCATCTCTTCTCGCCAAAACAAGTGTAATGCACTAATTTCGAAGTCGCTAATTTTCGGTGTTGTCTTTTAGACTATTAAAACCAACCACACTGTGCTGCTCTTCCTTAGCTCAGGAGACGAGATTTCCTTTGACTGTGCCCCAGATCAGCAGATCAAAGCAGCAGCCTACGTGCCCCCAACCGTTCTCTCTTACAGGTGTTTCAGATCACATGCAGGACTTGAAGCACAGTATCCAACTGAAGGTACATAGTGGATCTCCATCACTAGAATAAATGAGGAATAAATGCAGGCACCATGCCTACACCTAAAGAGAGATGTTTACACATAAAGCAAAGCAAGCAAGCAAGTTCTTAGTTTATCAGCAGAATGAAGCAGGTTTAGAGCCTTTCATATTTAGGTCAATGATTCTACCTGAGCTGTGATCAGTTTAAACTGGTAGGAGTTGATTCAGCTAAGCAACTCCTGTGATAACTGGCTTATTTCTAGAGAGCAACTCGACCTGGAAAACCATTGTTGTGAAAGACTACGTTTTGCCCTAACAGAGGAAAAAAGTTTGGAAATAATGGCAGCATGCTGTCAAAGTTCTGCCTTTAAGAACTGCCAGTTTTAAAATTGCCATGCACACTGAATAGTTACTCAAAAAGTTATTTATTCCATACAAATAGTTCTAACCTTTGCCATGTACCAGAAAGCACAAAACACTGATGTTAGCTGGTACACTTAAAGAAAAAAGGAGTTGAAATGTAAAAAGAAAAAGGAGTTGAAATGTAAAAAGAGATTCACATTAAAAGGCAAGGATGATCAGAGAAGAAAAGCCATTACAGTAAAAGCACTCCTCCGGGCAATCGACTGTTCCCACATCCCTGCTTGTTTACTGCAGGATCAGGTACCTGAAGGTCCCAACACTCTGGTGACAACACCAGTAGTTTTCAGTGACACTCATTATAAGTAATTTCAGAGACAAATCAACCGAGACATTCAGCAACCCAAGTACATCCCAGTGAGTTGCAGAGACATAACCCTTCTTAAAAATGCCATAAACAGAAAGTCAGGCACCCCCAGCCACTTTTGGCATGGCAGGCTCTGATAAATTTAAATTGAAGGACTACAGCTCATCTTTAAAGAGAATTTGGAAGACTAAATAGCTCTACCTATCACCTTAAGTACTTGAAAAATCGTGACAAGAACTAGAAGTCTTTTTTTTTCTTTTTTTTTTTGGTACTCTGATTGTAACAGACTTTGAGACTTGGCATCAGGCAGACTTCGTACAGTGGTGTTTTTCAGGAGCAGCACCTGAATTCAACTTAAAAAATCTGCAGGGGAAGACACCAAAATACCTTGCTAAATGAGTAGTCTTTTATATTACATTTTTATTTTGCAAGAAAATAAATTATACAACTTAAAAAATAAAATTCAAAAATTAAGCAGTACATCAAAATAGTTCAGCTGGACTGCCATACAGAAACTACCACCATTCAGAATTGTACAGCATTATTATCTTGGTAGTGGCACACATTCAAAATTGTAAATACCATACGTAGATAGATATTACAACTCAGGAACTCAAGTTTGCTCAACACTCCAGACTACATATAGTGTGTATGACAGGAAAGCTTTCATGTATTGTTTATTTCACAAATATGACCTCAAAGAATTACAAAGATAGCATCCCAGTCATTTAGATGAAAATAGAAAACAGTTTGAGTTTAAGATAGCAAATCTTTCTGTAAAACTATCAAATCTTTTTGCCAATTGTATTTTTAAAATTTGCACTTTACAGGACAATGGCATCCCAATGCAAATAAATGCAACATGTGAACATTCAGAACATTTATATTAGGTTTGAAAAGGTGAAAACGAGAAAGCCACATTGTCTTTTCGAAATGTAATTGCATTACAGTCGTAACAAATGAAAGACAGATGAGTAAAAATAGAAGCTAGGGACACCAACTGTGGAAAGAGGAAAATGGAAGACTTCAGAATTGAAACTGAGATCCTCATCAAGTTGTTGGGACAGAGAAAGATTTAACTGTATTTCTTAATTAAACCCATTAAGAGTGATCCCCCCCCCCTCTACACCAGATTTCATTCCATAGCTATTCACCGTGGCAGTGTGTGTGGCAACATGTTTTTCAGATGCAGCACCTCTTTAAGCTAGGTCTTTGGACGTATATATTCATAGCTAAAAATTGCAGCCTTAAAAGTGCGTTGTTGCCATATTGCAAGTGAAGAATACTTCATTTTCATTTAGATCTGAACTCTACCCTCCCCAAAATAACAGTTTACCCCAGGTATCTCCCTGTGCCTCAGGTGATACTAGTTTTAAGTGCATATTGGTGAAAGTGACCTGATAAAGGATGCTAAACGTGATTCTGCATCTTGAACAAATTTGCTGGTGTGAGTCTCAGATTTAATAAAAAACCCGACATCCATTTCCGGTATATATTTAAAGAAAAATGACCATGTCATAGGCACATTACCAATTATATTTCTGCATCCCAGGTGTTGAGAAATATACAGATGACATTTACGTTGTATTATTTCATATTTATTACTTGAGGGAATGTGCAGCTCCTTAGCTTTTAGCAACCTGTTGCTTTCTGCATACACTCCAGCTTCCTAAACAGTCGTATCTGAGATGCCGTCTCTTAAACTTCTCTCTCAGATCTAAATCAATAGCTTCAAAATCAGCATTACTCCCTTTGCAGCTCTTTCCATGTGACAATTTCACACCTGTTCTTCTCTGGTTAAGGGTTGGAATTTTTTATGTTGAAAAGAGTGTGCTCAGACTGTCATGTTTTCCCCCAATTATCCCAAGTGACCATTTATTACTTTTAAGTTACAAAGACCGAAAGTCTTGCAGGATGAAGTTTTTTATTAGAATTTTGTTTTTTAATGTTCAAATAGTTTTACTGATTAACTACACAGAGCACCACTTGCTTTTGATTCTGAATTGCAACGCCACAGGGCCAACACAAAAGATGCAATATTTTAAACAGCATCTACTTTTGAGTATCAATAAAAGCATATAAGATAAGCTGTGGGATTTCAATCAATTGTAATTGGCCAGGTCTCGATTTCTCCCCATCTCTTGTTCATGAAACCCTCACTACTGAAAACTTCTTATTCAAACAGATGTCCAAGTACACACTGTTCTCAGGCAGTCACATTGGCATTTACATTAGTAACAGAGTATGCAGCCTGTTTAAGGGTGCAAACAGCCATTCTTGTAGCTTGCTTTTAAACCACTCTTACTTTACATTTTACTGCAACCATGTGAAAGCAAAACTCCTCCTCTTACTTCCTAGAAGGTTTTCTTTTTTGACTAAAGTTAATTGTATGCTCTTCCCCCTTTCGATCATCAAACAAGATGAGACCTTTAGATGTTGTACTTGAACTGGTTAATTAAAAAAAAAAATCATGCACTTGCAATTTATAGAAGAATATTCATACAGAACTGAGTAAAGCGCAACTTACCTTTTGTCCCAAGACAGGCACTCTGCTCCAGTGATTCATGTTATCAGTCCAGTACATGCTGGGACATTTCAGAGTAGCAGAGAGGCAGGCAGTGCCAAACAGCTACTTAAGATGATTGAAAACAGAAGAGGTAACATTGAAATTCCTGATGTGTATTTGGCACTCTCTCTGCATACACTAAACAAGGTACTTTTCCTTAGCTTTTTACCATTTTCGTTAGAATTATATTTCCTACCCTGCCAGTTTAAAAATAAAAAGCAGAGTCTTTGTTTTTCATATAAAGATGTTGACTTCTAAACAAAAAACCAGTCCAATTGGATTAACCTTGCATGGTATATATAAAGTTACCAATGAGGAATTAGTACAGGGATCTTCAAGTGTTATTTCCTTTCTGGGGGACTTGTGCATCAATTACTCTTTAATGCATTCAGATATATGTAGTCATACTTAAATATTTGGAATACAAATATTAAATGTACAAGGAAATACACTTAATATTTCTGTTCACTATAACAGACCCACCCATGAAAACTGCTTTTAGAGTGAAGTATCATTCAAGAAAGCTTCACCTTCTCAAAAAGGGTTGTAGCAAATCATCCGTCCAAATAAGGTAACAAATAACGTATATCCACTTGTTTACAGCAAACAATTTAAAAACAATGATCTCTTGCTTAAGGAAAAGTATCACCCATGACGCGGAATTACTTTTATGTCACTTATGTGTCAATTATTAAAATCCAGTTACTAGATTGAAGCACTGCTCTAGCCAACAGGTTTTAACTGTAACAAATACGTATCAGTTGTGATGCATGTGTTTGTGTCTCTCAAATGTTATTACATGAAAAGGATCAAAGGTGGACAGTACATTACTCTGTTGATCCAAAACACAAAAGTGAAAGTGCTACTTCTAGTCCTAATTGCATTTAAAAAAACAAACAAACAAAAAAAAAACCAAACCCAAACCAAAACTAATAGCAGTTCCTCAGTGCATGAATATTTGAATATTTTTTCCTTGTGCAAGTACTGGTCATCTAAAAACCCAAACCTGTATTCTTCCTGGTGGGTGTAAATCAAATCTACTTTAAAAAGTTCACAATGGGCTCTTCATGAATGCAAGTTTCCCACAAAACAGCATGCTGTTAAAAGTGTGCAACATGAAGGGAATGCCATCATGCTAGCTGAATGAGATTGGCAAAATATAGTCCTCTGTAAGGTAAGGCAGGGATTTTAATATGTAACGAAAGTCAAAACAAGTCCTTCTGCAGCCCAAACTGTTGCAGCTGTCTGTCCAAGCACCCTTCCATTTATGTTCTCAGCATCCTGCAGAGTCCTCAAATTATGCCATATATATGAAGGTGTTGATATCTGACTCATCTCTTCTGATATATTTGTGCTCTATAAGCCATTCAATTTGCTCTTTTATCATTTTCTTTTGTGGCAAGAACATGTTTTTCAATATTTCTACCAGTTCAGTCTGAAGCTGGGCATTAGTAATTTTCTTCCGCATTTTCATTATTTGGATGATAGCCTCCTGGTGGGGGACAAGAGGAAAAAAAATTAATTTTTTTGAATGCCTGGGTGAAGTGACAAAGTGAACACAGAATTAATAGGGAGCTCCTAGTAAGGCAAGACAGCAAGGAAATCTATATTTTTCCTTAAAAATCAGATATACGCTGCATTTCTTGGCCTAAGTAGATACTGAACTGCTTTTACAAAGAAGGTGATAAAGGAAAAGAATGAAGCACCGGCAAGATGCAAGAGACATAAGACAAGCCCAGTCAAAGGAGAATCTGCAGTTAAATCTTGTATCTAGAGTGTGAATTACTCACTAAAACCTAATGTTCATTCACTCTCTGAGCAGAAGTCACCATTTCCAGGGTGACTTGTGATATACCTCGTGAATACCTCATGAAATACAAGCTTAATGTCAAACTGGAACTCACAAGGAGTTCTCATTTCATAAATACAACCAGGCATTAATCCTTCTGCCGAAAGTAGATGTTAAGTCAGGTGGTACAATTCACAATGTGCATGGTCTGGAATCTAATCTGACTGACAGAAGAGACCTGCAATTTGAAGGTAAAATGGGATTTTTGAGACTCCATTGTAGGTAATGATCTCTGATGCCCGAAATAAATCAGTTTTTTTTAGAACTGTCAGCTCAAAAGATTTGACACGAGTACCTGAGTGAAGGACAACCAACCACAAAGCAGGAAGCTGCAGTTTGTACATTTAAGATATACTTATGAACTTTTCCCTCTAAAGAGAAGGCCTCTCAAAAAAGTCATACTGCTATTACTGAAGCGTGATCCCATCTCTGAGATTACTCTACTCTCTTCATACAGAGCAGTCAAAAAGATCAAGATCAACAATACTGTTTGTTCACATTGGCGGCTCAAGTCAGTCAACTTTACCATCTGCTGCCACCCACCACTACAGAGTTATGCCTTCACCACTTGCTTAATATCTGGTTTGTCCTCTTTAAAAACGATGACCTGGTACATCAGAACAGGAGGCTGGTAACTACAAGTGCACAAATGCACATGCAAAATCCTGTATTCACAAAGGATCTAAGCCAAATAGCAAAGTAAGTTCCAATGGGATTCAAAAGTATTCGTTTCATACATCAACATCCAAATGTGGACCAGCATGCAGTAGTGATAATACAACAAAAGAAATAGGGTAATTTTACATTCCTCTGACAGTTTACTTGCCTGGGTTCGTAATATTCTTAGCTGGACTATTCCTTCATTTTCCTCTTCCCGCATTCTCTCTGTGGTAAGTTGCAATCGACCAATCAAATTTATCTTGCCCCTTTTCTGAACTTTAGCGTTTTTTCTGAAAAAGTTGTATTGTATGAAAATAAGCAAAACATGCATTTTCAATTAAGGAATTCCTGTTAAACTTAAATTACAGCAGCAAGGAGTACCATCACATATCAGATATTTATAGGCTATTAGCCTTGCAGCAGTGAGATTGCTGGCTGACAAATCAAAACTCAATGCCAACGTCTCCACACAATAAGACCTGAATATACCAACATTACAAAAAATCCATCAGCTGAAACTAAGTGTCCAAAGTTAGAAAGTCACCCGTACTATTTTAAAAGAATAAAGTTTCAGAGAAATATATTTCAGTTTAATTATATAAAACTAGGGTTCTTTAGAGGAATTTTTTACAACAAAGTTCAGGAAATTGGACTAGTTCATTTTCCATCAAAAGAAATGTCTGTCTAGCAGAAAAAAAAGGATGAATAACAGATATTGTAACAAAGAAAGCTGACGGCATTCTTCAGTGGTCACCCACAAACTTTCTGTACAGCCTGTCTCTTCTGTCATGCCCTCTCATAATTTCCCAAAGCTCGTAATCCTGATGACAGGAACAAACATCATGGCTCTGGGCAAGAAACTAAGCCCCAGGAAAGCAGATTTGTCACCTCCCTCTCTCCACAGATCCACTTGTCCAGCTACTGAGAATGAGGCCCAGAACCTGAGGTTAGTAGAAAGGAGCCAGTTCTAATCATAGTCATTGATAATAGAGAGAGGCAGAAACCAAAGTAAAACAAGCTGAATGTAGTATATATCATTTAGATATTCTCTCTTTATACTACCTTATGCTCTGAAGGACTTCAAAGCACCAGTAAAAGAGCACTGCAATTCTCACTGAAATAAAGACACTCCTCTCTGGTGAAAGCCACACCAAAAATCCCAGCTTTTGACAGCATACCACATTATTAAGCAGTTTCACTTCCTTTTTTAACTTATCACTCTGCTTTTGAAACTCTGTGTGTCTGTAATAATCAATACAGCACTAGTGCTCTGCTTACATGCTGTTCTTCCTATATGAAATTTCATGGGCTCATTAGTAACAGGAAGATAGCAAAGCCTCCAATTTTGCACCTCATCCCTAGGCGTTTAAGAAATTTAATTTCACAGAAATCAGAATCATAGAAACATTTGTCTGAAGGGGCTGCTGGAGGTCATCTAGCCCAACCACCTACTCGAAGCACGACTATCACCAAAACTAAGTGAGGATAGGGCAGCAAAGCCTGTATCTAGCTGAATCTTGAAAACTTTCAAGGACGAAGGTTAACTTAAAGTGAATTCCTTTAATTATAAAATAGTACATTGTTATTTTACTTTTCAAACATCATCTTACATTAAACTGAACTCCTGGTTCACCGAGAAGAGGGTTCCTTCTGTAAAGTCTTTGGGTGAATTGACTTGAGGTTCATACAATAAAACCTGACGTTTCAGCTTTGGAAATGCTACAAGAGACTACAGAGAAAAAGGGGGGGGGGGGAGAATGAAAATAAAACACCAGACTTTCTAAATGAAAACAATTACTTTTTAAGAACATAGCTCACTGCTGTGCAGACTGTAGTGAGGGAACCACGTAGCCTTGTTTGAAGCTGCTAGAGCGCAACACGAAGATACTAATTAAACCAGAGAGGGGACACAGTTTACCAAATCTCCTTCTGAAATGGGTTAGCATAAGTAAGTAAAATGCATGAACTCACGGCTACAGAAGTGATGCTAAGTCTGATTTACTTGATTTCTCTCTTTATTCTTGAGCTAAATAATTAGAAGTCTGATAGAGCAAACACTGAAGTTATTTTTAAGCAACATGTAATTATCAGGTGCCACTGATTTCCTAGAATTAGACCAGTCCCACTCCAAAAACCACAATCATAACTGTGCTTTAGGCAGTATATGGTCAAAAAGATACTGCTGTTTCCAAAAGCTTAAGCTAGATAACACTGGGTAGAGAGAATGTGTTAATGTAAAGGCTGTGTGTGCTCAACAGTAGTGCAAGGAGCCAGCATTACAACTGATTAATTAGCAAGAAAGGCGTTCACATTTCAGTCTCAAAGTGTTATCTGACAGTGCTTTAAAAATACTAATCCAGTATTTCAGAGCACAAAAATCAGGAAGAAATCTGTTTCAAGAGAAAGGGAAATACCCATAAAGTCCTCCTAAGTTCTGCATCAGGGAGTTCAGTTGCCAGTTTAAGATTTTCAAAGCTGATCTTCTCTCTGGGTCTTTGGTTCCACGCAAACAGCACAGCTAGCTGAAATGTTGTTACCTCCAAGTCATACTGGCCAACCTCGTTCTTAAATGTTATCTGTGAACAGAATGACAATTTTACTTATAAGCTTTTCTGGATCACAAGCTTTCTTACTATTAGAAACACACAAAAAGTACAGTCATTGAGATTGATACACTGAAGAACTATACACTTACAATTCCATTGGACATGAGGTGGTGCCAGTGCAGTTTTCTACCACTGTGATTCTTTTTATAAAATTCTTCAACTTCTGGGATGAGATCTTCTAATTCCGTGGGCAGCGAGACAAACACTTTTTCAGAACTTCGGGACCAGGCGCCAGCATTTAAAATTTTAATATTCACAGAGTCAGCTGTAAGACAATATTGGATTATATGAATCTCCAGGTATAACAGATAGGTAAACAAAATGCATTTTTTTCCTACTCGAAATACAATTATGGAGGACTGAATTTGCAGAAAGTAGCAGGGTGTCTACCTATTTAAACATTAAGGTACTCTATTTATGCACCGCTGGCTTTCTGCCAGCAACACTGATTGAAACCTCTGGTTTTTTGGCTTGCCTCTGCAGAGCTCCTTAAGCCCTGATGCACCTTTATAGCTGATGCTTGTAAGCACTACTCAAGGGTTTTCAGCAACAGCACATCCAAAACTGGATGTTCCTCAGCCTCTCTCATCAGTGAAATTTAATCTCAGAAATGTGATCTGAGCTCTTCATAGCATGCATCCAGCTCTCCTGCTGGCAGGTAAAGGAGGAGCACAGCATGAAGCACTCATGAAGAATGATGAGGGCATAAAAGAAGGGGGCAGTTCAGGCATTCACCTGGTTGATACCGATTCAAGCCCCTGCTTGGAATTTAACTACAAGAGTAGGGAGTCTGTATCTACAAGATTGCTCATAATGAAAACCCACAATAACTTACAGAATAATATAGCTCCAGTGTCAACTGTAAGAAAAAGTAGAGCCTACAGACACTTCCAATGTAGGGGTAACAATGCCCTGAAGACTATGTTCAACCTGCAGTTGATCTAATTTTTAACTCAAGATTCAACAGAATTATCTTTCACTAAGAGAAATGAAAAATAGCAAATCATTTGAAAACAATACCTGGTAAAGCAAGTTTATTATTTTTGTGCATTTCTTTGAAGGCCTGGTTCAAGTCTTCAGACACTTTGATATCCTGGAACATTCTAGCCAGCTTGTTTACATAGTCTGCTGGCATTCCTACTTCCTGTATAAATAAACAGAACACTAAACTATGACATAGCCAACTATGAACAAAAAGCTTCATTTTTTTGAGTTTATTATTTTAAAAATAAATAGCATTAAAGTACACAGGTATCATCACTTTAGAATAACAGTTAATCTACAATGCAATATAAAGTTTTTTTGCATGGATCATAAGTAGTTACCCCTTAAGGGCATATGATGATTCTTTTAAAGAAATCCAAGTGCTAAAGAATGCATGCATGCATTAAAGAATCAATGAATTCTGAGATTTGAAGGAATGTGTAAGGCATGCAAATAATATTCTAATCTACATAAAATTCCACGATTAGAACACACCTCAAATTATTTACATACCAAAACAATAAGTACACTGCATTTTGCTCATTTGCATATGGAATATATGAAGCCTTCAGATAATCATATGTTAAATATTTTAAAATCTTACTACCACTATTAGGATCAACATTTCTCTTAGAAAAGAGCTAAACTGTTTTACTTGCACAAAGTATTGCAATAAAATGGAAGTATAAGATGTCCTGAGTGGCCTGCAATTTAAGATAGAACTCACCTAAGCAAGAAGGATATCTAAGTTCAAGGAGTGGGAATTAATACCACAAGCAAGAGGCACAACCAAAGAAAGAAAGATGTCAGGCTACTTACTCTGAGCCATTCCACCATATTCTCCTCAATTTCACTATCAGCTGATATATCTAATATCAGGCGTCTTGTTAAGTGAGCTTTGTGATATCGCATGAAAACATCTTTATTTTGTACATATTTAAGTACCAAAAGCTGTCAAAAAAGATTTTAATATATTTATTTGCATTGTCAATCAGACAAGTCTTTGAATGCTGATCTAATGCCACTGTACACTATGAAGTAGAAAAAGGCTACGTGACATTGCCTTAAGAGCAACTGTGTTAATACTATCACAGGCATCAGCTATGAATCTTTCGTAATATCACACCTCCAATTTCTTCGTCAACCAACAAGAACCTTCTCTTGAATCAGCAAAGACATTGACACTGGTATGTAAAAGTCTCCTGTATTATTTTCTAGACTAACATTAATTACTGAAATACATTACAGTCTGATATAGGCATTAATTTGCATACTAACTTTGTGAACTGACACAAAGACATGAAACACTGCATAGTTTATGAGATTTAAACACACACACACTTGATGACATAATAAACTCTTTTCCCTATTTACACCTTGCATAACTGTTTTTGAACATCAAGGCCTCAACCCACATAAGGAAATAAAACAAACAAATTCATTCTTTAGAATAATCGAGAAGTAGAAAGCGAAAACATACCACTTCTTTAAGCTTTGCTTCAATTTCTTCAGAGGTTAGTTTTTTGCTTAGTGGTGTTTTTCTTAGCAACATGTCACAGTAATTAGCAAGAAGCTCGGGGCATTTGGATTCAGGCTGTGTTTTCAATCCAACACTAAATAAAAGAACAACAACATATCTTCAAACCGTACAGAGTCCTGCTATTCTGGAGTAGTCACACTGTTAACAAGACAGACCACTCTTTCCTGATCCCCTTGGCAAGGATCCTGGTGGTGAATTCATATCCGTGTTAAACTAATGAAAAATTAGGGATAACTCTTTTTTTCTCGAAAGAATAAATACTACCAAACATTTTCAGACAGCTTCTACACAGATTGATCATTCCAACTGCTTTTAATTTTAGAACTCTAACAATGAAGGATTATGTTCAAATTACAGTTTGAAAACTAAATATTGCATGGCAGTAAGTATTCCAGTAAAGAATTAACAACTGCTGCAGTGAAATGTTTCACTCATCTTGTCAGTATGCTCTAATGAAAGTCTCAAGGACAGGCTCCTGCACTGCATTTCACAGACTCCAAAACCCAACACATCTATCGCATAGTAACAGGATAACATTATTTTATAGCAGGTATAAACAGCAAACCAACAGCTTGGAATTAAAAGCGGATTAAAGTTGAACAAGAAGATGCTACAGTAGACAGACTGTGGTTCTTCAAAAGGCATGCAAGCACAAGGTCATGTTCTGAACCTGTGTCTAGACTAGTGAATAAGATAGCACCAAGGACCAAACCCTACTTCTAGAGTCAGATGGCACCAACTTGACTGCTAGTCTCAAGGGACAAAACCAAAGGCAGCGAGTAATACAGCAGGTAAGCAGCTGTGGGGATGCTCAGGAATCCACTGTTCTTGTTCATTCTCTCACCCTCTCATCAACTAGTGTAGACAGTGATAAAACTCTGTTCAGACAACTTGTCCTTTTTAATTCATGAAGCAACTTGCAGGCTAGTGTCTTCTGCCCTCCTAAAGACCATCTGGAGTAAAGGCAGATCACTAGTCTTTTGGTTATTACAAGACAGAACCCTCATTTAATCAATGTGTTCCCAGGTACTTCTGAACAGGAGTCTTCAAGATCCTGACAGCAATGAAAAAATTACCAAATCCCACGTTCTTAGGCTGAACTTAACGGCACAAGTTAAGCAGGATGAAGTTTCATTTTACTTAAACCAGGCTGCATATGTAGACAACTTGAAAGAGCTTTGGAAGAAGAATGCTGAACAGAAGACCATCGCCATCATGGTGGTTTCTAAGAAATCACTAGGCAGGTCTAGTGTTAGGAGTGAAACACAGTTTGAATGAGGTATTGATCTGGATGCTCCCAAGGGAAATTAAAACATTAGCAGAGACCTAAAACCTCCTCCACCTCGCCTACACCTGTAAGAAGTACACAAACCAGGGATCCAGTCTTTTGTGAAGGTGTTCCTCCAACAACATAAAAACAGCAAGGCTAATCCCTGTCCAAGCTTACCATTATTCCAAAACCACAGAATAACAGCCAGAATGCTGAACAGATATTGATACCCATCCACCCCTAACTAGAAGTAATTGGAAAGGGAAGCTTTGTTTCCGTAGCAAATCAGACTACAAACTCTATATAAATAATCCCAAAAGCAATCCCAATAGTATCAAAAATAGTGTGGCCAGCAGGACTAGGGAAGTGATCGTCCCCCTGTACTCCGCACTGGCGAGGCCACACCTCGAATCCTGTGTTCAGTTTTGGGGCCCTCACTACAAGAGAGACCTTGAGGTGCTGGAGCGTGTCCAGAGAAGGGCAATGAAGCTGGTGAAGGGTCTAGAGCACAAGTCTGATGAGGAGCAGCTGAGGGAACTAGGGTTGTTTAGCCTGGAGAAAAGGAGGCTGAGGGAAGACCTTATCACTCTCTACAACTACCTGACAGGAGGTTGTAGAGAGGCGGGGGTCGGTCTCTTCTCCCAAGTAACAAGCGATAGGACAAGAGGAAATGGCCTCAAGTTGTGCGAGGGGAGGTTTAGACTGGGTATTAGGAAATTTTACTGCACTGAAAGGGTTATCAAGCATTGGAACAGGCTGCCCAGGGAAGTGGTTGAGTTGCCATCCCTGGAGGTATTTAAAAGATGTTTGGATGAGGTGCTTAGGGACATGGTGTAGTGGTGGTCTTGGTAGTGTTAGGTTTACGGTTGGACTCAATGATCTTAAAGGTCTTTTCCAACCTATACGATTCTGTTATTCTTTTAAATATATACAGATTCCTACTCAAGTGGCACACGGCATGTTAAATGTTAACAATCAATTACCTGACTGCTACCTTCTCTTGGCTAAGTTAGCAGAGTCACTACTGTAAGCATGGTTTTTCTGGAGTCACACAGGTCTGCTTAATCTACTGGAAGTTGTTTAAACTAACCTGGTTAACCCTGCACTGAAACAAAAATGTAACATCCAGACAGGTTATGCTCACAGCTGGCACACCAGGAGGTGGTAAACAGCTCGTGCATGGTTACACCTCAGTCAGCCAGAGTTATTCCCATAAAGATTACTGCCTCAGTTTTCCCCAGGACTTTCACTGAAGTTGCGGCAGAGTTATACAGCTCAGGTTTTTGGAATTAATAACCCAGGAAGGTATTATTAAATTTAGCTAACAAATTGACTCATTACTCTACTATAAAAGAATAGATCCCCAATTACTACAAATAAATTTGAGTTTAAACAGGCTGCTATTCACTGATCCACTGCCATGTGAAGACTGTCTTGCCAGAGGTTGATAAGCAACCTGAAATTCCATAATGCAAAGAACACAAAGCACTTTTAAACACAGTGTTACTTTTTGAAGAGATACTTTAAAAGAGAAGCTAGATCTTTAACAATTTAAAAACCTTGATTCACATAAAGTTTATATGGCTCACCCCTTTTGCTTCAATGGCAATTCAAGTTTAAATATTGTAGCATCATTCACAACTGCTTTGTACGCCTGAAAAATAATTACAGATAATCAGTGCTTCACTCAATTTCTCTCTTTAACATATGAATCACAAAGGTTTTATCTCTCTTTAGATTACTGTAACATGAAATTAATCCCATTTTTTTTATTAGCCCAAAGTTTGTGGATTTGATTTTCAGTATGAGAGTTCAAATCTTATGACTCAGTTTCCCATTAACTCATGTTTTGCGTTTTCCTCTTTTCCACTAACATACTACTTTCCTTAAAGCAGCAACTTAGGAAGGGAATGCATGGAGCAGGTTGCATATCTGAAGTCATGAGACTACACTCAAATACATAATAAATTCTAAACATAAATATATTGCTGAATCACACATTAAGGTGCTCAACACAAAGATCACCTTCTGATGTGCTCTACAACATTACAAATCTGAACACAACTGCATCTTTATGCATGACTACAACACAAAAGCTAATCAGCTGGTAGTAAGTTTCATCAATATTTTAGTCTGCATATTACTAGAGTAAGAGCAGCTTCTAGATTTAACAGTGAATGGGCACAAAGATTTCAGAGACATCATAATGTGAGTTACAACAATTCTTAAACTGAAACAAATGATCAGCAGAAACACATACCTTATCTCTTGCAGTAAGAAATCTTGGATCATCTTGAAAAGCTTCTTTAACCAACTTACTAAATCGATTAAATAGCGTGAGCAATTGCTCTACGTATTTCTCAGAATCCTAAAGTTAGAGGCGAAAAATCAAATAAAAAACCAAGTCTCCACAGGATTCAGTATGAGCTTACATGTAACTCCCTAATCTGTAATAATGTAGTATCCTCAAGCCTGCATACTATGAATGAGCATTTTATCTTTATTCTCTGTACGGAAGAGCTCTACAGCATGTAAGCCTCAACACAGACTTTCAGGATAGTATTTCCAATATACAAACATATATATATATATATATAAAAAAATATAACTTTCAAATATTGTATAATACATTCTAAATAAAAAAAAGTTTTCAAGGACCAAGAAGAGGCACATCCTAATTGCTGCAGATACTCAGGCCTCCTAGACCCAGAGAAAAAGATGATAAAAAGATGAAAAAGAACAGTGGGGAAAAAAACTTTTAATTTCCACACTGAACAACTACTCTTAGATTGAAAGCAAATTTCATCAGAAGTTAAAATTCTGAAAAAATTGATTATGCCTTTCTGACGCTAACACAAGATGCTAACACAATCCTACTGTATAAGTATCCCATGCACTTAATTTGTAACCTTTTCTTTACTGCAAATTGGATTCATGTTTTAAAGCTACAACTGAAAACATAAGGAATAAAAAAATTATTCTAAAGACATTTAAAACTTTCAGTGGATCAAAATTTGATGTTTAAACATAAAAACTTCAAAAATTATTTCCATTCACATGTATGTCCCATAATTAAAGAGTATTTAACTTCTGCAAAGTCGTTTTTTCATTGTCATTTTATTAAAAAAAAAATACACTTACAGTAGTAATAGTTTCAGCAGCTGCTACCATATCTGCAAGTCCAGCACTAACAATATGTTCTTCCAAATCTTTTAGCATAGGCTCTATGCCATTTGGAACTTTATCCATCAGTGAAAACATTAAATGCAACTCTGAAAGATACAAATACTGATAAAGCCACCAGTCAAAGACCTGTATAAAACCCAAATATACTGCGTTTCTGCTAGGGATATCCCAATGGAAGACTGAATATGTAAAGAACAGGTAATCCAATTCATCCCTTAAAAGGAAAGCTGTTTTGAATACTGTTCTAATTCTGGTCCCACAAGGAGATTCTTTTGAAGGCAAAAAGAGATGTTTATTGCAACGTAATACTTGCTTATGCATATAATAATCACAAGCTTGAATAAAAACACCTTAAGTCAATGGCAATTTGGATGAAGTCCAGGTTCTCAGTATAACTGCCTTAAAATCCCTGGCAAAAAAGGGATTCCAGTTTCAGTTGGAAGCCTACAGGAGTTTATGCAACAAATTGTATGGATTCAAGATTTTTTTTTTTTTTTTAAATTAAAGCCAAACAGAGCTGTCTTTGCATATCTTCCAATACCGTCTACAATGTTTTGTTTTAATTAAAAGCCTGCCAAATTCTAAAGTAACCAAAACTGACTAAGGCAAACAGCATTTTTTCCTTTCTGTCTTCCCAAAGAGTTTATTTAGCTTTTCTGAAAGCTACCAGTTCAAAAAACTTTAAAAACTGATATGGTTTATTTGTCTACTTTTTGTAAAGGTATTTCAACACTGCTAAAAAAAAAAAAAATCCAGTAGTGAAACATCAATAATCATCTTGACAAAGCTGTCCACAAAGGAACACCTGGATTAAGGCCACCAGATTGTTTGAGACCACAGAGATTTGAACTAAACACAACAAAGGACTCTGCTTAATGAAGTAGAACTAACTGATCATGAACTCTGATTCTTTTTTTGATAGAAAAAGAATTGATAGATTTGCTTAGTTCCTCAATGCTACATCTAGTGTGAATGGGGACAAAAGCCAGAGGCCCTGTCTTTGTTTTCTCCTCTGCAATACTTTTGTCAGTGACATCAAGATCCTTTCACCACTGAGGATGAT
Organism: Ciconia boyciana; assembly: GCF_034638445.1. Classification (NCBI taxonomy): domain Eukaryota; kingdom Metazoa; phylum Chordata; class Aves; order Ciconiiformes; family Ciconiidae; genus Ciconia; species Ciconia boyciana. The sequence goes on from NC_132934.1 coordinate 202,183,892, forward strand.
ATATGTTATCAACTTCTGTATCCCAACAACTGTTGCAGAACTAAATAGAAAAGCAATGCCCAGAGAACAAAAAAATCCTTTTAGAACATAACAATGCAAACTAAAGAATGGAAACTACCAACAACCTTCAACAAGAACTTGCAATGCTACTAGAGACAACTCACAATGGGCTAAACAATGGGATTTCAGGAACCAGAAAAAAAAAAATGGAGTCAGAGGTATTCTCAGTGCAATTTAGAGGTACTGTAAGTGATGGCAGCACTGTTTTACATAGGGCAAGTCCAAAAACCTCACTCAACTTTTACTGGATCTTTTCATTTGTACTTTAAAAAAGGGTGAGAGGGAGGAAGAGATGACGGAAAAAAGGAAACAAAAAGATATATTAAAGGGTTCTACAGCTGTTTCTGTAAACTAGTGATGGCATGAATAATTCAAGAAAAAGAATCCAGTGGTTTCTCCTAATAAGCGGTGGCAAAGGAAGACTTTAGGTGCCTCCCTAGAACTGTAGGAACCCAAAAAAAACCCAGACTCTTCAAAGACAGATTTCAAAGTAACAAAACCAAAACAACCATTTTACTGGAATTTCTCTCAGAACATATTATGACACTGAAAGGTAAAGAAATCCTTATCGTAGCTGTTGGGGCACTTAAACTCTGTTTTCATTTTGTATTCACAAAAGCCAAGTTTACTTTTTATTTCTGTTATGAAGTACTTTAAGAATAAAATTTAGGCCTCCCATCCCCAATTCTATAAGCAAACAAAAACGCACTAGGCCAGTTCTGAAGAGCATTTGCAAGTTATGACATCTTTGATAGTTTTTAGTTGGAAAACATTATGCCCTCCTTCCTTTGCATGGCATGTAAATATTAAATACTTAATGTAACAGAGTATTTTACAGTAGTGCCCCGCTCATAGCCAAAAAACCCAGCCCTTTGTCAGATGCTGTTTAATAAAGAAAACATCATGAAATTCTTTGGGGCGAATAATATCAGAGAGAGACATGCATAAGCTAAGTACAGCAGAGGATACCATCAGATGTATATATTACTATGTATAGCTCCAGTCTTTAAATAAATGTTTGATCATCTGCACCTGTGTCCTTGATTAAAATATTCTGAATAGCATAGGTAGGTTTAGGGAAAAAAAAAAAAAAAATTGGAAGAGATGCTTGAGTTCTTATATACTAACTGGAAGTATTTTGCAACCAAGCAGTATCACAGGGCAGACGTAGCCGCAAGGAAAGAGGACTGTGTGAATACTTCAACAAGATTCTAAAGAGAGATGCTTTGGATGCTGTAGACAAACCCTCCTGAAGTTCTGCATTTAAATAAGCCTCCTGCATTCTCCCAAAGGCTGTAACATATACTCATAAGTAGTCTGGTGGCTTTCTAGATTTAGCTCTGGACTACTGCCAGAAATCATGCTGCTAGATGAACAGATCAGTATGACATAGTTTTGAGGTCAAATATTTTCTGAAATGCTAGCTTTAGAAATGAGTATTTTCTACACTGTTTTAAGGCATAAAACAATTTTCACATCTGCATAGAAATGAAAACTTCATATAGACATTAGTAAATATTCCTGGGATTCAGAATACTGAGACTTAAAAAAAAATAATTAACCTGTGATTTCAGCTTTTTTTTTTTTTTTCAAATTCCCTACTTGAATTATGACATTTTAAAGACTTACCTAGTTTGGTTTATCATACAGGACCAACACAAGACTTCTGAATCACACTAACCTCTCAATTTATGACAGCAGAGTTAAAAAAAACTTATTTGAAAACTTTAAAAAGGCATGCAGAGCTAACATTCAATACTCACGGTGACATACTGGCTATAAAACCAGATGAAAAACTTGCAGAGATTTTGTTCATTGACCTATTGGTCCTGCACTAATAATCAGAATAAGAAAATTTTCTCCCTTCTTTTCAGAAAAACAGCTTTGTAAAGAGATGCTTCACTTTTTTTCCAGGCGGAAAAGGGGTAGTAGGGGTGGAATGAAGGGGGAGTGCTTGTAGCTGAACTATTCAAATAGAAAATAAGACACATGCAACATTTACCAGAGTTGGTCAACACAAGGAAAAGAAGTTGTAGGAAAAATAAAGAAAACAGAGCACAAAATATTATTTTCTTTCACATAAGATGAGAGCTATCCAGTTATTCAAATTAGGGTATTGTACATACAGATTTCAGAAGAGATATAAAAAAAATACTAACGAATGATGGTCATTTTTTGTGGGATAAAATTACCCACATGCGGTAATATTTTATCTACAAAACACTGCCACCATCTATTAAAACCAGTAATTTGATATATCTACAAACAAATCTATTTTTATGCAGTTGATGCTGAGTTCATCCTACACTATTCTTGAAGCTTCACTTACTTTCTGTTTCATTTCGTTTGATCATGCCTTGGCATTCAGCTAAAATAGTCTCTTTAAAAGATGTCACCAGGGCATTGACGCAGCACTCCATTAGCTGAAATATATTAAACACAGAATTAGCTCATTTAGCCAGCTGAACACCCAAGTCTGATCTGTCTCAAGTTTGCCATGACACAAAATCTAGCCTGTTCTCAAAAACTGTGCTCTACAACATAATTAATTCATTCACTGCTTCATAAAAGTATGTGTAGTTTGAATAAAATCTATACAGGAAACCATATTTCTTCAAAATGTGTAGGTTAGTAAATGTGGTAAACTCTCTTCCAAACCAGTAATGAGCTTAATATTTCTGTCGCCTCTTTTCTCTCAAGGGAGCCATCACTTTTGGAACACCAACTACCCTACTTAGTTTCCAAGTATACATCCAAGAGCTAAGAATAGTTCTCATTCCAGCATACCCTATTAGGACCAGGCTGGTTGGCTTGAACAAGACACTATGGCTAGATCTAGAACAGAAACTGCTCGTACGTGTCAGGACCATTTCTCTTTTGTCAGCCTCTTTATACGGGTTACAATTTATAGCTGTGCAAAATGAATGATTTACAACTTAACAAAAGACATAAAATACATTTTGATCCACTGCAGAAAATTCAGATTTAAAGGGTATTTATTTAAAATAACCTGTTTCCTGAACTAATTTCAACACGGACAATTATGAACTATTCATTGCAGTTAAATCTTCCTCTAGAATCTGAACTGTGTAAAATATTGCTCAAGGGAGGGACGGGGAAGGAAAAAAATAACAAAAAAAATCCTTTATATTAAATGGCCATATTTCAGCCTAAGAGGAAATCTAGAACAGTTTTAATGAAATTTCTATTGCTCTTTTTGATTCCAATGAACAATAACTCTTTCAGGTATTCTAAATGAGCACTGAGAAACCCTTGACCTACTAGATTGGCCAGCTTATTTTCAAACATCATTCTCATCCACTGTTAAGCATAGGGGAAAAAAAACCCCATACCTGACTCAAAATGAAATAAAAAAATCAACTTGAATAAAAACTTGCCCTTCAATCTGAACTTCTGATCTACATTTACTATTAAAACATCTCTAAAAATTGTAACTTGCCAGATTAGAAAGTAATACAGATTTTTACAAGAAAAAACATAATGGATTATTAAAAAACATAAAATCAACAGTTTCATATCAATCTACTGCTACCAAATAATACTGTAACACACAAAAATCAAAACAGAAATGTAATAATACTATATAAATATAAAATACATCTATTTTTCTACACATTATACTTACTGCTTCTACAGAGTTACATTCACGCCTTGTTTCTAAATATCGTAGTGCTCTTTTCTCTTCTTCTTTTAGTTTAGCATCTGCCTGTGCAAAAGTAGAACAGCAATCATTTTAAGTACTAACACTTTCAGAACAAAGTTACAGAATTTTTACTTACATATTTCATATAATTCTGTACACCGTTTTGTTGTAAATAAGAAGGAGCCTGTGTTCTATAAAATCTCTCTGTTGAATCCAAATAGGCCTTTTCAAAGTTATCCCGATATATCTGAAGTTTATCTTCAGGATTAGAACAAAGGTTAACTGCAAAGAGAAAGTCCAAACTTACTCTCAAGTCTTGGAAACTTATGTGGCTAATAATAAGCACATCTCTCTCATTAAAGTGAGTCTTGTATTAAAAGGCTGCATCGAACAATTTGAAGTATCCTATAAATGCACTCTGATCACTAAAGGTAACCAAAATTGTCCAGTCTTTGCTCCAAAAACATTTAGATTAACTACAGGGAACTGGAAGGAACTGCATACTTATCTCCAGCATTTTAGACATTCAAACATGGTAACCAGAAACACACATACAACTGCAAAATTGGAAAGAAAAAAAAAAAGAGAAAAGAAAAAAAGAAAAAAGCTAAACATAATGCCTAATAAAGTGAAAACTTCTCCACCTGACTGAGCAAATAGTTTTCCTTAGACACTGTTCTTAGAATCCCAATGTCTTCATTTTAGACCTTTTTTTTTTTTCCAATTTTTTTTTTCTGTTTTACAAGAATGGAATCAGTGAGCTTACTGCTACCCAGCAGTGCTTTGCACTATTTGGAAAAAAGTTTCCACCTTCCTCTCAACAGTTACAGAAGTCCTTAAATGGAATATGCTTTAAAAAAAAAAAAATTAGAATTGGACATCTATAAAGCCATCTGAAAGAGTATTAGCCACAAGTTTAATTCAACAGGCTGCAGAGCTTTAAAGAAGAGGCAGGCAATGGTGAAATGTCATAGAAGTTTCAGATACACCAATCTGTTTTGCAAAGAAGAAAAAGACTGAGAGTCTTGGATGCAGCCTGTTTAGCATTTCTTCTTCAAACTGTCTGAAGAATCAGAAACAGTACAGACACAAGGTTGTATCTGCAACCCTAAAACATCAAAAAGTAGTTTGCTCTTTGAGAACCCTGATTTTGGAGTAACTGATACATAGCTAAATCACTTGGAAGTTAAAGATTTTAAACAGAATTTAATTGGTATCACATATCAACAACAACAACAAAATCAATACCAAATGCTGAGATAATCATTCCAACCCTACCACCACAACTGTCAACTTTGTATGATGAAAATTCATTTACTAAAGTGAGGAGGCAACAGAGATCAGTCTGTGCAAGACATACCATATGATTCTCGAACTCCAATAACAAGCTGAGAGTCGAAAGCTTCTCCTAGTCTTTCGGCATGAACTAGCTTCATTGCACTATCCTGAAGTCTATTTTTTATATTTGAAAATATGGATTCATTCCACGTATCTAGCATGAGCTGTGTATCAGGAAGGAAAAAAAAAAATTCTGTCAGAAAGGTACACACAGACCTAAGTTTGTGCGAAAGAAATACAAGAGATCAGAAACAGAAATCAAGCAACTTATAATGTCATTTTCAGGTTACATACAGCAGTTCAGCTACCTCAGAACTTGATCTTGCTCTGAAGTTGTTATAGAAATATACTCAGCTTACATTCTAAGCTTACTGTATGTAACTGAACAGCTAAGGGAAGCAGTATTTGATTCAGGTATTAATTCCCTAATTCCGTATTATTTCTACAGTTCTGAGTAATCAGTCAAGTAACTTTTCCAGAAATGCAATGTGTCAGGAGTTGGAGTATCAGGGGGTACTTTTGAGACAAACATCCAAATATAGTTCACTATTTGGCAGGCTCAGTCTTAAACAAAACCAAAAACTCAATTAACACCACAGTTATGTAAAGAAAAAACCTAATAGTTTTGGATTTATCTAACATGAAAGTTCAATATGCAAGTAATGCATCTATAATTTATAAAAAAGCTCCAAACCTCATCTAAGCACTGCAAAGTTTTAAAATTAGTTATGGAGGCTCCTAACAAAATCCTCATCACTCAAAGGGTCCCTTCACATTCCATTGTGTGATTTTTTAAATTTTTTTATTTGGTGATAGCTGCTGCAAATGTATTGCATTACCTGATCACCAGATGCAATGTGCTGCAGCTGAGCAACATGAAAAGCTCACTGGCAGGCCAGGCAATACTTCTGTCCACCTAAGCTCCACCAGCTGTTCAGTAGTAAATACTCAAAGCATGCTCCATGTTTGTTAAAAATCTTAATTTGCTTTAGAATTCAAGTTACTGTGATAATTTTTTTTGCCTTTAGACACTGGATCTGGCTCTTTCTATATGCAACTGAATACCTAATAAAATTATGCCAAAGCTTAAAAGATAATTTTTGTTTTTTTCATTATAACTCATGCCATTTCGTTGCTTTAGAAGAAAGCTCAAACTTACAGTATCTTCAAACTTGAAAGTAACTGCTATGAATGTAATTTAAGCATCCCAATTGTCAGTCTACACTGGCAGCAGAAAGCAGGTTGGAATCATAAAATTTACCAATTCAAATTTTACCTCATGATTGTGAATAAGCTTACTAAAAACAAGCTTAGGATGACTTGACACAGTTGTATGGCAAAGTTAATAGTAAAGATTAGATGGTCTTATTTCATTCTTGCTTTGTAAGTTTTAGATTTTAACACAGCAAGCACCTAATAAAAGTCAGATATCCTTTCAAGAGAGTTAAGTTTACCATCCTTTATTCTTAACTCCTCCATAACTGTGTCTCAATTTCAGCTAAATTTCCATTTCTGACACTGAAGTCATATGTGTTGGAAGGGAACTATTGTTCAGAACATTGGAACATTCTTAGAAGCAAAGCTTTATTTGATTATGCTTCCTCAATTACTTTTTTCATTACTTTAACATTACTGATATGCACGTTATGGTTGCACCGTACAATTATAGAATTGGTTTACAAGAGCTGAAACGAGTAAAAAATGGAGAAGAAAACAGTGAGATAATGTCAAGCAACCTGGCAGGCATATTAACAGCTTTGTCACAGTCAAACTGCTTTTAGACATTATGGATAAGGAAGTTTTATGGAGATATTCGAAGGGAAACACACATATCATTTTGGGTGACTATACGAAGAACTTCTCAAGCATGGGAAAAGTTTTCACAAGGCACTTTTTCGAAAACTACAGAGAATGATGCCAGAAACAGGAAGTGACCTTCAGCAGTGAATATGAAATAGTAAGATAGGTTGAGGACTCTGGGCTTTGATGCCCAAATCATGAGATAGTCCTAACTGGACTGCATATGAGAGATAAGACATATCTCCATCAGAACAAAAACTGAACTGTTAGCCACCAGTTCTTTCTCCCAGTTTCTCCTCACTACTTTCTCTGCTCCACCTTGTTTTTTCTTTAATTTCTTAGTTCTCCTGCCTTCTGCGTACAGCAGAGCTAAGAGTTCAGCCAGATCTTGGAAAGCCTCATAAGATCACATGCTTTCTCCAACACACAACGAAAACAAAAAAAGGTAACTCGAGGTGGTGATTCCTCTCTTTGCTGCTGTTCTCTCTTCCTTTTCTTCAAGAGGTATAGAGGATCAGATGTCAAAATAGGAGGGTGAAGAAAAAAACCTTGCCCAAAGTAATGTATTTGAACCATTTTGTTGTTCCCATCCTGGAGATAGGGGGACAGTTAAAATGATCTTCAGTACCAAATGAAAGACTGCTAAAGAAATTTCATTTCCCTACAGATACTTTCTGCAATGAAAAGGGATAATGAATGACATTAAACTAAAGGACTTAACACTTTACAACTGATACGATCTGTTTTTCTTATAATAAAAGACTAAAGCAATTTCAAGGACCATTATTCATGGGACTCAGAACACTGAGCACTCCATACTCAAAACCCTAGACTTTCTTTAGGTGTTTGATATGAAATAGTAAAAAGATCCTATTCACAAGATTCTACATGTCCAATCTTTTCATTGATATGACTGACAGTTTGGAGGAAAAAGGGGAAATTAGGAGATTAATAGCCATATTTAACTTGAGATTACAGTATTTATTGGTCATTTATAAAATGCAGACATGTGCCCCAGTTAAGATCTTGGCCTAGGGAAATAAACTAGTAGAAAAACTACTCACTTATATACACAAGTACACTTGCTACTCGCAAGTATAGAAACAGTAGGTGAATTTACAACTGCCTCCCACCCCAGGCTTCAAGTCATAACTAAAAAAACCCCAACCAAACAACAACAAAAAAACCCCAAACAAACCCAAAGCCCAACAAAGAAGTGCTTTAATCACCTGAACAAACCTGTTTATAGCCAAAGCAAAACTGGACAAACAGAGTGAAATTATTGTGGAGGGGGAAAAAAAAAAAAAGTTGCAGGGTTGTTCTGACCCTCACACTGAAGCAAAGTGATGCGTCGTATTACATGATTGGTGCAATTTCATCTTCAGCTACAGAATCCCTTCTGTACTATTACTGTAGGCAGAACAGTGTGCAACAAAACTCTTAATACCTATCACTTACCTTTCTAACAATACTGTCTTCTACATTAGACTTCTTGTTGCTGCCCTGCTTGCCCATTAAAGTAATCTCTAATTGACAAAATGGCTTGGGCAAAATATCACACTGTGTGAAGAACTTGCGCCACTCCACTATATATGCTTTTAGTAAAGCTGTATCATCTTGATGACTCAGCACTCTCTGGAGGAGGGAGGGAGAAGAGGAGGTAATTTATAAACAATTTTCTGCACAAAATATGGACTGACTTTGCTTATACTGAAAATAACTCCCCATATAAAATTCATATATACAGATATATCAGAATAAGAAAGTCTACATATTTAAGTGCCATTTAGTTTAGGGAGTAGTTATCAATCCATGGCATATGGACCATTTTTAAAGGGTAAAGGAAGGTAATAGCAAACAAGTAGTCAGTATGTTTAAATTTTCCAAATTAACAATTTTTTTTTCTTTTAAGCCATCTGCAAGTCAAGAAGATTAAAATCTTTGGTCCAAAGGCATGTACTGGTACAGCCTTAACTAAAAAAAAACCAAAAAACAAAAAACAAACAAACCTGTAAAGACTATGTTATATTCTATACAGTAAGCAGTTTAATTCAATGGCATCTGCTAACCTTTCATTAGACCCAGACAGCTAGTTAATGTGTATATTTTATTAATGCTTGGAAACTACAACTACATTGTACAATGGCTATCATAGTGCCTCAAAAGACGCCCCTCAAACAACAGCCAATGCAGACCATGTCAAAGGCCCCAGTTCAGCATAGCATTTAAGCATGTAAGCAAGCAAGCTGATGGTACTTAAAAATCCACATTTATATGCCTGGTTATACAAAGGCCTATATACGCAACTATTTTCCATTAAACAAAGCCTTAGTGGTGTAAATCTCTTCACTAAAGAATGATTTTATAGACTTTCATTTTCTTCTTTCCAAACCTTTGTCATGGGATTTTTCTTTTTTTTTTTTAATCTGACAACAACCCCCCCTTTTAAACCCCTTATTACATAAAACATCTTTTGCTATACATTTTACAAAGACAAAAATTTCCTTTGAATCTACTGATTATTTCAGTCGTTTAGAGGGAAGCCCATAAAACCGGACAGCTAAGCTTGCTGAGTCAATAGCACGGATATTTCTAGTATGCCATACATATGGCTTATTTTAGAGCCATCCATGAACATGTCAGCATAACACTGAAGCTAGACAAACAAAATGTTTTTTCAGACAGTAATTTCTTCTAGAAAATTTTGCCTCAAGAAGTTTTCAAGTAGAAGAAGATTCCCTAAGTACTGTTGGATAAACAAAAATAATGCTGTGTTTTGGGGTTTTTTTAATATAATACAAAAATCATTGCCCACCCCAGTTTCAAGGACTATGAGAAAACAATGAGCCAAGGCAAATGCTCAAGGTTAAGTCTTCTCTTTGTCAATAGAAGTTCATATGGTAATTATGATCTCCAGAACATCACAGAATTTCAAACAAAAAAGCAATCCATTTAGATCCAATGAAAGTCAGAACTAGTTGGTTATTTTCCTAACTATATGAATAGAAGTTATGAAACGTTAAGAACTTACTGCTTGTGCCTGTTTAATAAAATCAAGGATGTCTTCCTTCAGAGCCTGATGGATTTTTGCTGGACCTTTATCATCCCACAAGCAAACTGCATGTACATCTCTAGAAAACAATTTATCCATCCTTTAGTAACAGCTGCTCAAAGTTTAATGCTGTAATGTATGAGGCTTAAACAGTCATAATTTAAGTACATCAAAGAAATTAATACACTTTTTATCTATCATTGTCAAACAATATACGGCTAGATCCCAGTGACACATGCAAGAAAACATGCTTGGAGAAGAGACTGAAGCTGTAAGAAAGTCTCGGAAGCAAGTAATAGCAACCTATCAAGGAAAAGGCTATAGTCAAGAAGGAGATGTAGAAGTCAATTCTGTTTTCAGTACCTATTCAATAATCCTTATTGCATTAAGGACAATTTTTAAAGCTTTTCTTTGACAAAGACAGAAATCACTTGCCAGTAGAAGTATTACTACTCAGACCATGTTATTCTAAAATACTCTCATTAACATGCAGCCTTCACTCACAGTTTCACAATCCAAGCACTACAACATCCTTGCACTACAAAGGAAACAGCTCACATTTCTCACAAGGAAGGTCTGAGGAGCATCAGCTAATTTAAAAGACATTTTAATTCGTTTAATAAGATCACTTAAACGTTTCATGACAGTGGTAGCACTTTAAAGTGAAACCCTACTGCAGAAAAGCTACCGAACAGCATCGCAAAGCAAAATTGTATTAATGAGTTTTAATCAACATTCAAATGAATTCCTGTTTTTCCTAGCTGACAGACCAGCAAGTGTAACTTAATTCCTATTTTCTTTCCGTATTAAAGACTAAATAAAGCAAGTTACACTCCTAACCGTACATCATATATAATGTAGCCTAGCAAGCCTTTTTTTGACTCATTACCTTCCTCTGGTTCTTCTTCCTCCTTTCAATAATAAGGCCACATCTTTGCAGGAAAGCAACTATATAATCTAAAGGTACGACTTTGTTCTTATTAAATCAATACAGTTATTTCAATACAAAAGCATCTTTTTTAGTTTAACTGAAAAGACAAAACTTACGAGGTAAAAAGTTCCTTTGACACAGATCAAAGGTGCTGGCCCAGGATTTACAGAGGTCTACGTAACCTGTGAGAGTTATGCAACTTTCACATGCAAAAAAGGTGTTACTGTATTTAAAATGTCACTGTTTCCTGACAGCAGTGAAAAAAGCAATACTGGATAATTATACTCAAAGGGCAAGTAGAAGACACCTACAGATTCTAAATTTTTATTAAAAAGCTTAACAAAGAGCACTGTCCAAAAATACAAACCTAGGAGAATAGGATACTTCCCTCAATATCCTCAATTTAGCCATAAAGTTACTTAAGTTCTATTCAATAATTCAGCTACAAGAAAAATAATACATGGAAAATTTCAATACCAATACAGAATTATTGAACTAGTTATTAAAAATGAAAGCAATGACTCAGAAGTGAATTTGTAGCTTAACTACACCATGTTTCTGGCAACTACTATAGCCGTGACATCATAAGATATTAAAACTCATTACATGATAAACTACCTTTCCTTTCTGTTGGCAGAAAAGTGTGACAGGTGCAGTAAGATGGGTGTAAAAAGAATCACTGCACCGTCCTCATCTAAAAGAGCAATAAAGATACAGACCGCAACAAGACTGTATTTAAATAAAAAACACTTTCGTGACAGATTTTAAAAAGCAGAAGGAGAGACTGCAGATTTAAGCTACAACTGTATTTGAGGGAAAATAACTATGTTGAGACAAAGATTATTTTAGGTATACTTTCAATATATATGTTGTAACTCCCTTCCATATTATGTTGGCAAAGGTCACACGATACATTTTAAGAAAACCTAACAGGAAGCAACTTCTGTTTTTTTGGGAGAAGGAAAATGGCAGGGTTTTTAGAAAGTACAATAATGCAAACACTGTCTGAAAAACATTATATCTATTATTCTTAGGGTATAAAACTATTCAAATTATACCAGTTAAACTGCATTACCCTGTTACTTCAGTAGCATTCTTAAGCCATTTTAGAAGAAAGCCATTCAAATCAGAATAATGTAACATTCAACAAACTGCCTTTAAATGAACTTACTGCCAAAGCAGTAAACAACATTTTCTCTTTAATTCTAACAAGAGCTTTGTGGGCAGGTACAAAACTTGTTTACTATGATCAGCTGAAGTCAAAAGCTCTGCTGTTCTTTCTCCATCCTATTTGCAAAGATCTGAATCTCAGCAAAACTCTACTTTTGCACATTTACAGTGATGTAGGCACACTTACCACTTAATAAAACTTCAACTAATACTTTTGTTCTGTGTGTTCTCACATAGTCCGTGTCATACATGACTTCTGTATCAGAAGTAGTACCATAACTGTATGCCCATTATGCAAAAGGATGTAAGATACTAAAAAATTACTTACGAAAACAGATCAAACCATTGCTGTTTTGTGACAGACTCCTGACGAAGAAGTTTCAGAACGATAGGGCGCATGAAATCCCATTTGTCTTCAAACTGAAGTGAACCTTTATTCTAAAAGGAACAAAAAAATTATTGTTAATAAAAGTTTCTTATTTAAAGTTATCTTTAAGGATTGCAGTTTCTATGGTTAATGTAAAAGTATCTTCTTCTCAGAGTTGTCTCATAAGCTAGTATTTGAGCTACAACACCATAGCTGAACAACACTTTTCACAGTAAGTATTATTTTTAAAAGTGACAGAGCTATTATTTGTTTCTTAGAGAAGCAGTTTGCAAACTTCTTCCTTTATTCACTACATTAGCTACAACGTAACAAGTTCTAGCAAGCGTTCTTCATCTGTTAATGGAGTTGGACAACATGAATGATAGTGGGTCAGCTTCGCCACTCCAGCCAAGATACGTGCAATGAAAGTCATGAGGCAGAGTTGCAAACCCGTCTTGAATAAATTACCATTACCAAAATGGCAGCAAAGAATCAGGAATAGTACCTGTGGATGCTGCCACGTACCTTTTTTCTCCACTGTGCATTTGGCATCAGCAGCAAAGAGGGAGGAAGGAAGCAGAGTAACGTAGGAGCTGTTGTATCACAGACTCCCTTCCTGTGGGTTAACTGGCCATAGGCAGTTTGACGGCCAAGACTACAGTTGGTGCAGATAAAAATGATTTACACCACGCTGAAAAATCTAACCCAAGGTGAATTTTTTCAAACTTACGATACAAATTAAGAGGAAAGCTAAAGAAATGAAGTGCTCCCATATCATTCTGATTATTCTGAAAAATCTCACTGTAGTATACGGGCTGACTTCCATTATTAAAAAAATAGTAACTCTAAGGGAAACATAACGTTCTATTGCATATGTTGTAATCCTGTTTGCTTACAGCTCCACATTTGAAAAATAAAAACCTGCAACTAAAAAAAAAGTTGACTGAGAGTTCTGTGGCAGAAAGACTACTGGTTATCTGCCGTGTCATGCTCCAATGCACTGTTTACTTTTGAACAGATCATTGTCTTGGCTAGCAATACTACCTTTGACACAATTCACTTCAAATACAGCAAATAATACAGTCTAACTACTTGAAATTCTGACAAGTGCACTGTTCTGCCACTAACACCTCTTCAGACAAACAAACACAAGCAGCACACCACGTTCTCTCAACCATCTCCTCCTGATTAATTTCTACATGGAAATTTACAATTAAATTTGTTATTTAATATTCAGCATAAGCACAGTTTGGAAACTGTATCCCCTGCTGCTCTTAAGTGCAAAGATGTCTCATCTTCAAGTTATAAAGATGCAACAGGCACCACAGTAACTATTTTTACAGCAACAGCACCTGGAGGCCTCATAGCATTATCAAACCACTGCGGTGGGTACTGAATATGGGTTTCACGGAAGCAGCCCCTGTTCAATAAAGTCTAGAATTCTTTCAACATAAAAAAAAAAAATTAGAAAAAGAAATTGTTTTCCAATTCAGAGAGGCAGTTTCACCTGTTCTCTTCCACTGTAAAGAAAAAAATAAAGAAAAAATAATTTGAATGCATCATCTTTGAAAATCATCAACTACATGCTTCCCCCACATAGAGCTAGCTTTACAATTATTCCCTAAACTTTGATGAATTGCTCTAATCTTTCCTACTCCTGTGAAAATTATTAGTTTCTACTTGCAGATATTTCTGTCCCCAGTCCATCTTTGCAGGGTAATGAACTTGAAAGACCAGCTGCTGAACAGTTAGAAGTTTCAGAAAAGGCATTATAAAAATAAGTAAAACCAACTTCCTCAAAAGTTTTCCTTTGGAGTGAAACTTCAGAGTAGATCACATAAGTTTTCTGGAAGAGGTAAAAAGCCTGTTCTGCAATTCTGGAGAAGTGCAATTCAGCCCTTTGCTGAAAACAGCTGAAGATAAAACACAAATGCTCTATATTTGTGAATAAGACTAGTTTCACTGGAAAACATGCGGGGGGGGGGGGGGGGGTGTTGCAAACACTAGTGTTTATATGATTTAGATTGTGATTACCTAGTTCATGCTAAGAAGCACACATAAAAATCCATTTCAGTTGTAAAAACTGCATGTCCACTTCTAACGAACATGTACCTACTTAAAAAGAATTCCCCAAATAAAGCTTGGCAGAAAATGCCATTAGGGAAGTTTAGAACTTTGTTTCTTATACATAGGAGTAAAACTTTTTTCTTTTTTCTTTTTTTTTTAACACTTCCTCCTTTATTCCTAAATTAAGCAGAAGAGGAAATAAAATGAATGGATTAAAAATCCCACTCAACTAAACTATTCTTTAATTTCAATAAAAAATTCAACATCATCTAGATAGATTCAGGCATCCATGACCATTGATCTTACGCTCTTGTACTGAAATTACAAGAAGAAAGGGTGCATAATACCACCTACTGTGTGTCATTCACATTCATTAATTTTACCCCTGTTAGAACATGAGAAAACCAAATTTTATAGTAGAAAAGGAGGTCAAACAGTAGTAATTCTTAGTTGTTACCAAAGTCACGCATACACCAGTGACCCAGACAATACGAGGAACCCACTTCCCACTTTGTTGAGCCACCCACAAACCTATGCAATTTCTGAGCGATATTTCCTGCGTAACTTTTCTTTCTGAGCTTGTTGCCTCAAACCACAGCTCCCAAGGGAAGGTAAGTAGGAAGGTAACTCACATCTTTGACAAAATAAAATTATTCCACTTATCAAATCTTCTCTGAAAACATGGATTATGATTAATAGCCATACCCTGTCCAAGTAACCATTCTAGGAGTTTAAAATTTAATGCTTTGAAAAATAACTCCACTTATGAAATATTTTGTTTCAAAAGTCACTTCACTAAATTTGTCCAGAGATTTAAAGTCCCATTTTAACACTAAACTTCACTTGAAATACATGCTACTTCACACACTATAGTGAAATATATACTACAACTTTACTCTTCAAACTTACTTTTTCCTGTTCTTCACTTCTATACATAAGCACCTAAACACAATATTTTTAAGAGAGCAGGTAAAAAATCTCCCAGACTCTGTTAGTGGATGTCATGTAGAATTAGTACAACGATGCAAGTGGAATGGTTCCACTAGCCAGTTTTCCTGATTTGGGTATTATCACATAACACAAAATTCCTCTCCTTAACTGTAAGCAAGTTTAAGAAAAGCGCAGCAGGAGCAGGCACAGAATATAGTGCAAGAGCCTAAATAAATGTGGAATATAACAAGGCAGGGCAATGTAACAAGACCTCCGTGCTACTGTCCCTCTGAACCTTGAAATGTCTATCTGGACATTCCGCTCTCTTTACTGTGTACTTTATATATTTCAGGTCACATACAAATTCAGCCCTGATCTCTGACAGATGCTCTAAACAGTACTGTAAAAAAACCAACATCCTCTACATCTTATTGTATGTACATCCTATCTACATGAGTAACATCTTCATCTTTACTACTTCACCATTATCAGACACTATATATATTAAGGCTTGTTCACAGAGGGATGAAGTATGAAACATGAGGTCCTAGACTGAAATAAGCATGAAAATTCACTGTATGATCAATCTCTGCTACCAGCAGCTCTAAAAAAATCAGTGTAATTATTTTAGCGAAGTTACTACACAAAGCAGGAAAGCAGCCACAAGGAAAACTTTGATAGGTAACTAACTAGTGTGCAACATTCCCTAGCTTCTTAAGGATATCCTAATTGGAAATAGCCAGGAAGAAAGAGACAAACTTAAAATACAGATCTGGAAATATGTACTTTAAGTTGAAGAATTCAAAAATTTCAGATATGTTTCCAGTTGTCAGTGACAGAGGCATGAGATAAAAAAAAACAGTTGAAACCAATGCAAAGGTAAATAATGGTTCTCATTTCACTTAAGTCTACAGAAAATCTGCTGCCTTCTTTGCTTCTTCCCTCCTAACATCGGGCTCAAGTTGCAATTCATCTTGCACGGACCAACTCTTGCATTTGCTGGCAGCTCCAGTAAAGCTCTACAGAAGTATCAAGATCTGCTAGCATGGATACAGCTACAGGTTTTCTTTGTGCTGCAATAAGCTGAGGTGCTTTCTGTTCCAGAAACTGCAGAAAAACTCGTGTATCTTCATGTCATGTGAGTGAATTGGTTTAGACTAGCGTGTCACTGGAAAGGGAACAGGTTGCAAGTCCAACACACCCCCTGAAACAAAGCACCCCACTTCAAAAGTGACAGTCACATGTACATTGAGATAAAAAACTCTAGGGGACTCACCTAGTAATAGCTCAGTCATCTACAGGAAAGCCACGACCTCAACATGGGAGAGCAGTTCTGCTACAGGTAGGGTACGCACCAGCTTACCACGTAACAGCTATCTCTTAGTAAGTACTTCAATATTTTCATCATGCTACAATGTGTTGTATCTCACCAGGATTCAACATACGATTTGTCATTCTAATTTTGCATTTAAAGAAGGCTCTCTGAGAATATGCTTCTCACTAAAAAAATAATTTACAATTAGGAAAATTATGCACTAGTGGAGTTTAAACGATGCCCTTTAAAATTGTGACAGCCAGTCAAGATTTGGATTCAGCTAGTATCCGTTACTAGAATAAGAAAAGAATATTTCACTTCATTTTCTCAACTATGTAGAAAGTCGAATGAGGATGGGGAAAACCAAAGAAAACTCTTAGTTCCTGTTTATCCTAGCAAAAACAAGACCTGCCTAAACCCAACTTAGATTTGCTTATGCAGGCTTACTTGGAAAAGATATGGAAAAACCTTACAGATTTTAACACCTCTCCTTTCCTACCCAGGGCTTTTTACTATGCTGAGACATTGCCTTTTTTTTTTTCTCTAAACATTAAAGCAGAAGTACGTTTCACAGACTCCAACAGCACGAGGCACTGCCAGTCAGCACCAACCTGGAATCAAGAGTTTGCTTCTCTGAGAGCACTCTGATGAGCAGAACTGAGGAACAAAAGACCTTATCTAGTTCCAATTCTTGCATTGGTGTATTGTGTCATTATAAACAAAGTGAAATCACTGAATAATCTTTCCTTTTGTAATGCAGGACTCATACTTCATACTTGTCTTTAGAAAACTCACTAATCAGTAAGTTAGAGTGCTTAAAAACACTCTAAGTCACCAGAAAGGCCTATTTTAGAATAGGTATCTCTGTAGCATTTTTCCTAAAACACACTGTGCATACATATCTTGTTGTCAATATAAAATATTAATGATTCAAAGGCCAGTTGCAAAAACATCACTAGCCAACACAAAGGCTTCAGTTCAGCAAGCAGAATCAAGGCCTTTCACTCTATTTTCACTTACTGTACACCTATTATTCTTTCAAAACAGCTGAAGTGGAATGCTGACAAATCTCATAGGCCTATGTTTCTTCTATCTACTACAGGCTACACAACCACATGTCTCGTCAGAGCATGCATCAGTCTTTCCAAAGATCCTTAAACATACAGCAAAGAGATGGACTAAAACATTAACAAGTAGATAAACTGTCTGAGCCCTGCTCTAAAACCACGCTCTTCCACAAAAAGCACATTTGTTCTTATAGGACATTATTTTTTTTTTAACCAGTGTTCTTGGATTCTTCAATTTTAGATCTTTATTTAAGTCTTACCTGCTTAAAAATCTAACTACCCACTTAGGCATAAAAAATACAGATAAATGAATTAAAATTAATTTCAATTACATTTCAATTTCAAGAAAGATTTGAAAAAAAAAAAAAGATTTATCTTTTTAATACTAAAACCTTTTTTTGGCTACCAGAAAGGAACAAGTCTATCAATTATTTCTAATTTCTTCACACTGAGTGCCTCAGAGTAATACAACCAGCAGTTTCAGGCCAAATCTATACATGCAAAATACGTCAGATTGCTAAAATGTAAGCAGCACTTCTTCAGAACCATGTTTAACTATAATACATAGTGCTGAACACATGTATACTCCTATATTTATATATATTTTAAATTGCTAACTGACAAAGTTAAGCAGAAGGCCTTGGCCTTTCACCCTAACTACACTGATGTTCTAGAAACACTTACTAGAGACATTAGTAACAGTTGTTTGAAGTAGGCCCGTCTTCTATGTGCTGGCATGGCCTCAAAGGCCACATACAGTCTTCTCCGCACACATGCCACAAATAACAGGACAGGCAGTCCTGAGCTCAAATACTGGACTGTCACACTGAAAACTTCTGTTCAAATCTGCAGCAGCTTGGGGTGACTGACATCTGTCATCAAGCACCGGGAAAGTGCTTGAAAACATCCGACTACAAAAGCAAAGCTGCTTAACATAAGTGAAAGGCCTCCAGGACTGCAGTTAACAAAAAAGCTGGAATACAGTGGCAACCCAAATAACGACACCTGCCCACCGCGAATACATTTTTCAAATCTTTGTTTAACTTAAAACTCATTTTTCGTGCATCTAGGTCTTCTTAAATAAACAAAGGGACGACACCATGCCCTGTCTAACAGCACGACGCAACGCTGTTTCCCAACGACGCGTGTTTGGGAAGGGAGAGCCGGGGGGGAGGGGGGTGCTGCCAGCCAAGAGGCCACGGGCCGGGCCGAGCCGAGGCCAGCGGTCCCACACCGAGCGCGGGCGCGGCGCCAAGGCCGTTCACCTGAGGGAGGGCCGCCGGGCCCCCCCGCGCCGGAGGAACGGCAACTTCGGGGAGCGGCACCCGTGGCCTGCCCCCGCCGGCCGCCCAGCCCGGCCCGGCCCGGCCGCCCCAACCACCCGCAGGGCCCGGCCAGCGGCGGGGCAGCCCCGGCCGCCCGGCCCCCGCCGCCTCTCTCCTCACGAAGGGCCCGGCCAGGCCCCGCTCTCACCTTTAAGAGATTAGACGTCGCCATGATCCCCCCCGCGGGGCCCCCCCAGCCGGCGGCGGCAGCAGCTCCTCTCCCCGAGCTCGGCTCGGCTCCCCCCGGCCGCTGCCGCTTTACATGGCCCCGGGCCGCCCGCTCGCCCGGACGGACCCGCGGCGGCAGCAGTAGCAGCGGCAGCAGCGCTGGGCTCCCCTGCCCGGGGGCGAGGCCGGCGCCAGGCTCGGGGCGCTCCGCAGCGCGACCGGCTGGGTCCTCCGCACGCAGCCGCCCCTCAGAGCCTCATGGCGGCGTCCGCCCAGGAGGCGCTCGGCAGCAGCCCCGGCTCCATGGAAGGGGCCGGCCCACATGATGCGGCTCTGAGGAGCCGGCCCCGCCGCCAAGCGCGGGCGCTCGGGCTGCGGGCTCCGCCTGCAGCGCCCCCTGGCGGCCCGCCGCCGTCCCGGCCTGCCGTCCCGCCCCGCGCTCCCGCTCGCTGCCGAGCTTGCCCACGCCGCGGCCCGGCCCCGCCGCCGTGGGGAGGCCTTTGCCTTCACGGCCCCGCGGGGACCGGCCCTGGCAGGAAACTGTTTCGGCGTGGGCGGCCGCCGGGCAGCTCCCGGGAAGCCAGCGGGCGGCGGCTGTGCGCAGCTCCTCTCCCTCGCGGCCCCACGGCCATCCCCGCCTCAGAGACACCCCCCGCCTAAATCCCCTCCCTGTCCTTCCTAATCCCCTGCACCTTCTCCCTGGCAAACCCCCATGAAGTTGAGCCACATAAACAGAGGAGAAAATTCAACGTGGCTGAATAACGTGGTTTATAAGCAGAGAAATAAATCTATTTCTTACTTGGCGGAGGTTGGCGAGTGTGGGCCTCCACACCAGCTCACCATCCCCATCCCTCTGAGGCCACGGGTGACGCTGGCAGCGGAGTGCCTACGGCAGAAAGCACCGCACGGGTACCGGCACAAACCCATATTTTGCAAAGCCAGGTCACTTCCCTACGCCCAAATCTCTGGCTAAGCAGTCATGCTTCCTGCCAAACCGTTTTCACAAGTTTTCTATTTAGTAAGAAATGTTTGGGTTTAGGTACCTTTTAGGAGGGATTTGGAAACTTTCAGGTTTTCTTTATAGAAAGCAGAATTTTACTTTTCTATTAAAACGTTTAGCCTTCATCTAAAATGTGTCTTGAAGAAAATTTCAGTGAGCTTTTCTTACAGGTTAGGAAACCTGAGAGGTGATGCCATCTGTTCAGCCTGGCCTGCTGCATGTCCCCTGCGTGGACGGCCACACCACCCACCGCTGGGGACGACAGCACTCCCTTTGTCTTTCCTGGGGCGTAGGGTGAGGGACCCAATTTGAAGACGAATTCATATTATAGAGCATTGGGACTCTGAAGTATTAGAAAAGGTGTAATAAAATATTCAACCAATCTGTACACTATGGAAGTTTTGATAATGCTGACTAAATATGGCCTGCAGCCTTATTAACTTAATAAATTAAGGTAGCCATATTAAGGCCTTCTCTTAACTGAGAAGTAAAAAGGAGGTACTGAATAATTTCCTATTTTGACAAGTTTCCAGCTTCTGAATGCTTCAATTAGTCTATAATTTTTTTCTTTGCTGTTATTTGGTATTGTGCATTCTATACTATAAATATTTAAGTATACAGTATTCATTGCACATATAATGCATACAGTTAGATAGGTGTATGTACAGTGTATATAATTATGCAGTATAGATCAAATTGTATTACATACTGTCCATTGCATATATATCCTACAACAGTTCTGAAGTTACGTGGCCTCGAGCAGGGTCAGTAAAATGTGCGCATTGTGTATTTGTGCATCAGCCACTCCGCTCCACTGTCTGCATATTACGTTACAGGTATGTAAGTACCAGAGAAGCTGAGATACAGGCAAATATTCTATAGACTGTGATATGGAGGCAGTCATTTCTGGGAGCCACTGCTCCATGAACTGATTTATCCTCTTTTCCCCAAACCCTTTTAAAATGTGATTATTTCCAATTATTTGAGAACTTTTATTCTTTTCCATTTCTATTGCATCTATTAATTTTTTTAATATATGCTTGCTATTAATGCCCCAATTCAGTGATGTTTTTAAACTGCTTTTGAGAAATAATGTAGACGTCATTCAGCCAGAAAATAAATTAACTATAGAGAACTTCATCTCAGTTCCCTTTGATGCAAAGCTTAGAGTACAAAATCACAACACAAATCATTAGAATGTTATAATTTCAAATTTTGCTTAGCCAGCATTTAAGCTAAATGAAGTTGGGCTGTGTTTTAAAATGCTATGTTTTGAAATGATGGCTTTCTCTATATTTGCACTTTTCATGCAAACCTACCAAATGTTGCCACAAAAATGTAAGAGTACACAGGACGCGGCAGTATCTGAGTACCTTCCATGCTCTTGTCTGTTCTAAGTATCCTTAGGTACCCAGTAGCCAATGCTGTAACATTTTTGGGGCTGGCCTGGAAGGGTCAGCAATGAAAGTACTAAGAGTTCTTGCATCCTGCCCAGCTATGCTCTTGTGCAGTAGTTAAGTAGCGCTAGCCAAGGAATAAAGAGAACTTGAACAACTGAGAAGCAGTGAGACAAGGAAACAGTGGTACTTTTTACTGATATTAAAAATAACGTGCATCTCATTTTGCATGGCTTACATAACGACTGTAATTTATTTCCAAAGATCTGTGCATTAATTTTCTGGGAAGTAAAGACATCTATGAGCCTCAAGGTTTTGCAGTATTTTAGTACCACTTCAGGGTGCTTTGAAAGTACACAGTGTTACATAATCTTGTTTTATTTGCTTTAATTCTATTGCAAATGGATTATTACTAAATTCTGATGGTAATGAAGTTATTAATTATTGATTAGTATGTGGTATTACATTGGCCTACAGTTCTATATCCTTTGCATGGATTATAAAAGACAGAGTGAATGACGCTTAATCCCAGAGCTGTCCATGGGTTCAAAGTGATTTGCAAGCAACAGCTCATTAAGATTTGGATGATCAGTGAAATTAATACCATGCATAATATCCTAAATGTCTTGGAGTGAATTGATTCCAGGCACAAATCTGTTGGCTTTGAATGAGTTGCCTCAGAGAGAAATATGTACTGCTATGTTCTCTTCTAATGCTCTGAAACACATGGTACAGGTAAGGCATAGTTTCTTCTGATCTTCACTTAGTCCATGATGGAAAAAAGTATTGATGGTTGATTAGTCAGTTTTAGACTCCTCTCCAAGCAAACTAGATATATTCAGTAAGGTTACTAAAACTTATGTTTTTTCCTTTGGAGGGAAAGCCTCGTTTATCACTGCTGTGGGTAGTCATGATGACCCTATGCACAAACTGGTGCCATGAGAGCCTCTGAAGACAATCCTTTTAAAAGAGCAAGGACACACGGACACCGACCTGTAGCTGAAAAAAGAAGCACCGTCAGTGACCAAACTTTTCACATGAAACAATTTCTTCTATGTTTGTTTCTATTTCAACAAGAAACCAAACACTTCTGGTGTTTACTATCTGAGCTTCACGTTACCCTTTCAGTTAATAACAATAGCATTCTGGAGAAATTGCCTGTGTATGGCAGTAAAGATTACTGTTGCTTTCACTTAAAGTTGTTTAAGATTTTGGTATCTTAGCATCGCCAGAACCGCCTATCCTGTGCATCTCAGGATGACCTGTTTGTTCTTAAGCCAACATTGTCCTTTAGCTTAAATAACTTCTCTCTCCCTGATGTTTATTCTTCTCTGATGTATTTTTAGACAACAGTGCTATTCCCTCGCAGTTTCCTTGCTGGAAAACTTTGCACTTTTTGCCCTGAGTTACACTGAGAATGACATGGGGTGGTGCAGAGCAACTGCTTGCAGGCAGAACCTGCAGGAGGGTTTTTGCTGAGGCCGAATTCCGCCCGGGACATGGAGAAGCATGTGGCGTGCGTTAGGCAAAATGTGGCCATTGTTCCATGCCCAGGCACAGAGTTGCAGAGAACCACTGCAGGGAATTACATCTGATCTAATTTTTCCTCTCCTAGCCTTTTTTGAACAGCTAGAAATTTACTGTTCCATTCACTCTGTGTGCTCAGGGAGTTACAGTTGGTCTGCGAAGCATGGTAGAGTGAAAGAGGATACAACACGAAAAATTACCATTTCATGTTTGCTTTTCTGACACTTGTTCACATATGCAGCTCTTTTTCAGTGTTCAGTAAGCTTTGTCTCTCTTTTGGTTTAAAAGTTCCTCTGAGAATCAGACTCTGTTTTCCACAGAGAACTGGGCAGAGAAAAATCCCAATAAAATGAACAGTGTTACTGTGAATTTAAGTGGTCTGACTGACCGGAATTCAGACTTACGTCTTCTAGACTTATGTCCTGGCATAGCTTGCTCTTTTAGTGCATATAACACCGGCTGTATGTCAGGGAAATGAGAAAAATGATCTGCACAGAGGAGGCTTTTCCCCCTGAATAATAAGCAGTAATTATTTTAAAATAGCAAATTAATATAAATTATGACTAAATAGCTAAAGATTTGCTTGGCATTGAAAACTTAACCAAAACGGACAATTCTCAAAAGTGCTGCAGAGCAGTGCCAGCCCTGCAAGGTTTTTATTACTAAGATTATGAAATATTTTCCACAATTCCTCCCCTCAGTGTTAGTACCTTAATACTTAGCAACTACCACTAACATTTTAAACTATTGCCCTGCTCACTGTCAGACCTTGGTGCCAAATACGGCTTCTAGCAGTCCCTTCCTGCAGAAAAACCATGCAGGGGGGAAGGTGAAAGGTGAAGAAGCCTGCAACATAGATGTAGTGCCGGCATAGTTACACCCAACCGGTCCTCTCAGGCGGCTGTCCCACAGAATTGACCAGTCCTTAGGGAGCTGCTGGAGTTGGGGAGTCAATAGTCTGCGTCTCTGTGCTGACTCCAGGTCTTTGGTGCTTTCCTTCATCCTGTAAGTGCTGTAACAGTGATGGGAATTTCTGTAGGGTCTTAAGGGCTCTGGCAGTGGTTAGTCTCACTGCTCCCCTGGGGCTGTGCAGGGATGGAAGAAATGATCTGTGTCTTCCTTTCCACCCTTATCTTGTGCATTCATTTCCCTGGTGACTGAGTTTATTGCTACAGGAGGCTCAGTCTGTCTCTCCACAATTTTCATGGAGCAGGAAAAATCAGCTTGCACACCAGCAGATTTGAAGCCAGAGCAATGAGGAATCACAGTCATTGAACTATAGCTGAAACTTCAGCTTGTTTGCCTAAGCATTGATTTTATTTACAATGCATAGAATTTCTTTTTGTTACTTCTACTCTTAAGTTTCTGTAGAAGGTCTTTGGCTGCAAGGTGGGCCTTTAGCAGCTTGTGAAGGTAATCAGGGTTATTCTTAGTTTGAGCTGCCCTTGTAGCCTGTGAGGCTGCCGAAGGTTGGTGTCAGCTGGTTTACAGCACTGCTCCCACGGAGCAGTAGTCTCAGCAGATTACACACTGAGCGTCCATCCCCAAGTAGCTCAGGCCTAGCCTAAAATGTGGCTTTCTCTGAGAAATGAGTGAACGAAATACTTTATAAGACAGTGACCCATTCTAGCAGCTCGGGATTGGGATTTTGGATTCCTCAGTTTGAGTTTAAATGAAAATTTACCTACGCCCACATAAAGAGCCTGCTACTCCCCATTCCTGTCTGGCCTCTGTGGGCGACGGGCAGTCGCAGGAAGAGATGCCATGCAAGTGCTGTGGCAGTGTTGGCTGCCAAGCAACTGTTTGGCTTTTTACCAGAGGTAAAAAGCCCACAGTGTGTATATTATATTTTGGGGGATTTGTGCTATCAAGTTCTTTTCCTGGAAGCATTTTAGCCATGTATTTGCTGTTCCACTGGTTGCTTGTGGGAGCAGCAACTCCATGAAGAAAAATGGTTGCTCTGTGGAGTCCTGTGCCTATAGAGCCAGCTCGTCCATGTCAAAAGTGCTGCTTAGCAAAATATTTTTGGGTTCGCAGAAACAACTTAGTTTTCTTCACACGTATGCTACACTCCCACTAATTAAGTATTATGCAAGGCAAATTGTCCTCAGGAACCTGTACAACTTCATAGCCTATATATTACGCTCAACTGGCATGTCTTCAATCACATTACTTTCATCAGATTTGCACATTCATTGAAATGCGATAAAGAATTCTGCTATACTCAAAAGTAAAATTCAGCTTTTCCACAGCTGTATTCGCTTTGCAGAGGAGGAAATATTGCTGAGTAAAATGACAGCATATGTAGGTAGTCGGTTTTCAGAGGGGAGCCGCATGCAATGTAGCACTAAACCCAGACAAATTACTACTAGAAATGAGCTGGGAAATAAGTATACATGCATTCATGAGATAGTCGTTTTTTTTCTCTGAGGACAAGGCAGATGAATTTTTGGTTGAATTCTTCTAGTTTTAAAGACATTCAGTGATACCATCATTATCCTTAAGAAACCTAGGCATCGTAGGTGCTACCACTACAGCAAAGGATCATTACTTGGACTTTTTTTTTTTAGAATCTGTTTATTTTGTTGTGCAGTCCTATCCATTAGGCTTTTTAGAGAAATTTATATTTTATACATTCCTCTTTTAATTTCATTCACTTATTTAAAAGATTGTCTTTGGACTCTGAGAAATGAGCAATGCAAATGTTTGCTATTGACAATTGTGTTTTGATATTTAATGATTTCTTAAACAGTCCGGCATGTTTGTGGTCTGGTTCCATGCGCATGTAGAATATAAGCCCTCAGCCCTCCTGCTTTCTCTCCAAGGCTGAATAAAGGCTGCCGAGATTGCTGTGCCAGCTCCGGGCGAAAGGCAAGGGTGGAGACTTGGAGGAGCTGATGTCATGTGCTGGGGTCTACAGCTGGGGGAAAAGTGCTCTCCCTGGATGTTAATTATGTAAAAAGAGGGCAATGAAGCATGTATTCTATAAGGGAGCTGAAACACTGAGACTGACATATCTGTGAGCATGGTGCATCCACCTATCTTTCCTTTAAGTTAGGCAGCTTGGGTACCAGTAACGGTGTGGCTGTGGCAGAAGGGATCTCAGCGCAGAGCAACGGCAGTGTACTTGGGTCATCAGTCAAGCCTGTATTATTTCCCATGAGCACAGGACAGTCACCAGGAACTGAGTCATCTAGATTGAAGTTAGATTGGTAAGTCTATTCCATACTGAAGGCATAAATTAATAGTATGAACATATGCTACCTCAACATTTTTTCCTTGGTTGATTCCTAGGGTGTGCGGATAGGTTCTGCTTCTTACACAGGACAGATGCAATTATAAGCAAGCCAAAATATCTGAATAATTCATGTGTAAAATATTTAACTGAGTAGAGGAAGGTTTTTATTCTTCTTTATCAAACTTAAAATAAAAGCAATGAAAATTCAAACATTTTAGGAGTCCAAAACAGTTCTTTATATCGATTCATTTGCCAGGCCTATGAATCCAAGTACAAACTGTTAAATATTTCAACAGCTTTTCCTTTTCCTAACTGGGATTTACCAAACTTTAATTTGCAAAAGTTGTGGGGTTTTCTTAATAAATAATTTCTACTTATTAATTTGGCTGCTAAATGAGATTTCTCTAATTTCTGTAATTTCTGGAAATTTCATTCTGGTATTAATAGTAAGTGTCATATTTGCCCTTCCTTGGGAGAAAAAAAGAATATACATGCACTGAACTATAATCCGTTCTACAGCCTGTTCGAGCTGTTACTTATATACTGTATTGCAAAGCATCTGAAAACAAAATTATGTATTTCAGCAAATCATCTATTTATCAGACATTTCTATTAACCGGAAGTGTGTAGTGAGAAGGTACAGTAGTGGTTTAATATATCATCAAGATAGACAATGTCTGAATGTACATGTTAAGCTACATTTTTAGGAATTACAAAAAAGACAACTATGTGCACAGTACTTTAAAATGCAGTGAACTTCTCTTCTAGTTGCATTGACGGTACCAGTTCCTTACACAGTTGAATCTGGTTAAAAGCTCTATTCCCAGTGTAATAAATGTGACACTACAGGTACAACATTGACAGCAGAGATCATTAAGGCTCTGTTCTGATGATTGTTTATTTCTCTGTGCATACCTCCACTCCACTCCCCACTTCCCCTCCAACACAACCGATTTTTTTCATACAGAATGAAAAGCTCATTGGCTCCAGAGTATTCAGGAAGAAAAGTTTAAGATAAAGGATTTTAACCTGAAAGTAATGAAATGTGTAATGAAATGTAGATTCATAGTAATAGCAATACCTGGGACTTATAAAGCTGTTTTAATATTTTTAATTTTTTTTTTGGTATGGCAGAAGAAACCAGTATCCACATCCCATGGTGCTAAACACTCTACAACAGGTAGCACAGAGAGAAAAAAGTCCAGACTGAAGATCATACAGTCAGATTAGGTCTCAGCAGTCTTTATGAATTCAAGGAAGAACAATCATCTCTATTTTTGAGATACAGAAGGTGAGGCACAGAAAATGTAAATGCCTTGCTCAGAAACACACAGTGAACCAGTGGTAGACTTTGGGTCTGTTTACTCCCCAGCCACCGATTTATTTGTTGGCCCATTCTGTCCTCTTAAACAACTAAGAGAAGATCTTCTAAGATACACAACGTGGGCCTACTGTCATAGAGGAATCAGTGTCAAATGCACACAGTCTGATTCTGCACTACCTTTTGGCATCTGTAGTCACTTACGTTTACACAAAGAGGTCCTAAAATGCCCTCAAATCAAAATTGATTTGGTGTAAATGACTAATATATGTAGTTTAATAGAGAATCAGGCTCACAGCAACTACTTTGTGGCATGCTGAGACTAGAATTAACGAACTGTTTTAATTGCTAATGAATTAAGGCTGATTCCTGTTTATATTAAGGCCTCTGTATCCTTCCATGACAGCGTAACTGTGCCTCAGTGCAAGTGCGACTCAGGCTTGAAAAAATTAACCTTTCAGTTCCCTTTGAAGTCAATCATTTTAGTGGCTCTAAATTAATAAAATAACTGGAACCAAACAACCTGTCTCTATACTATGGAATATTTACAAAAGGATTGTAAAAGGACCTAAAGGTAACCTGAGGGAAAACCAATTTTATGTTTGTTGAAGAAAAAAGTTAGATTAGATAGACTTGTTGCCTGGTCTTGAAAATGGAGAATTGTAACACGGTAACACACCTTTATATGAAGATACTGGCTTGATGTTCGGTGGGTATGAGTATGCCCAGATAAACTGTAGATGCTTATCAACTCTGGAGATCAAGTCATCTTGTTTGTTATACTACTACCATAAATCAGAAGTAGACTTATATGGTGTTCAAATGCTAGACATATAGGGCATAGTTTGCATAAAGCTAGTGTGTGTTATATTCAGAGGAGTAGGAAGATGACCTCAAGCTCAGTAAAATGCTACATGATCACAGATTTCTCCTATTATTATTGTTCTTAAAAGCTATTATGTGTTGCTTTCTTAGAATAGGGGTTCTCCAACTTTGCTCTCGTTAGCCAAGCATTATTTTAGAAATTCTCTCCTCTCCAAACACTCTATTCCTAACAGTTTTGGTTTTAAAACCTTAATTTTTTAGACAACAGTTTAACATCTTCTGGCTGAGAATAAAACAGTCCTTGCTCTATTCAAATTTAAGGCCTGGGTCCCCATGGGTTGCAGCACTTTTAAACTTATTTTTACTTCTTCTTAGAAGTAGATTTATTTTTTAAAGCTAATACGGAATTTGTTTGTGTAAATGAACTTAATTCCCTAGGCATCAGTGTGGCTATGATAATTACCCAGCTGAGGATCTGGCCTCCAAAATGTAACTCCAGTGGTTAGGAAATCTGTTTTGCATACAAGTCAAATAACAGCTGGATCATATGTGATGTTACATTTAGTTGCATTGGCAATTCAGAAAATATTTAATAATAAATTTCATTGCTTCTATTCCCCATTTTCATATACAAATAAATCATCTTTTCTAAAACATTCTTTTTCTTTAGTAAGGCTTGTATTCATATTCATATCAAAAGTGTTTGCTATTGGAGCAATCTTTCAGCTTGCTTTCTTTAGAGTTATCTTTATTATGAAATTCTACAGCATTCTAAACTTTAATGGTCATTAGCAACCCTGCACTTGAGTAAAGAATCACATGAAAAATGTATAAGGTATAATATTTTCTTGTCCAAAACTAAGGCAGGATGAACAAAAGTAATGAGCTCATCTGATCCTCACCTAGCAAGCCTTGATTTTAAACAGCATTCAAAATACAAAGCCCAAGAGAGGATGTTGTCATGATGATTATTGCACTTTCTCAGTGTCTTGCTATAGGATTAGTTTTTCCTTTAGCAATATATAATTTCTTTTCCTGAAGACCACATAAAGTTACTGTACTCTGAAAAGAAAAAAAGCACTTAAAGTTTTATGAAGTTATGACCTAGACAGAAGGATACAAAAACAAATTACCGTTCTATGATTCAGCTATGTCATGATCTAATATTGTTTCAAAATTATTATTCTGTTATTTAGGTTGGCATCATCTTCTGAACACCCGGTGTGCTCTTTGGCATGCTACAAATTCAGCAGATGCACTGTCTTCTGGGCTTTACAGCTTCTTCTGACGAATGTACAACATTTGGAACAAAGCCGCTCTTGACACCTTCCCATCCATCTTGTATTGAGATTTCTCCTTTTTTTACAAGTTCATAGATGTCTCGTGTAAGAATTGTAAAGGACTCTTCAACATTCGTGGCATCTTTTGCTGAAGTTTCTATATATTTCATACCACAGTCAGATGACAGTTTTTCAGCTTCTTCTCTTGTAACCTCGCGTTGTGACACTAAGTCACATTTATGTCCTACTAACAGGAACACAATCTGAAAGGGCTGCACATGCATTTTTGCTTCTTCTAGCCAGTCTTTCACATGTTCAAAAGATCGTCGATTTGTGATGTCGAACACTAGTAAGCCACCCACAGAATTGCGATAATAAGAGCGTGTTATTGATCTGTGAAGGAAAAAAAAGAAAAAGGAAAATTAAAATACATTTTCACTTTATTAGTAAATAGATTACTTTTTGTCCTGGTTTCAGCTGAGATAAAGTTGGTTTTCTTCATAGTAGCTAGTATGGGACTATGATTTGGATTTGTGCTGAAACAGGGTTGATAATACAGAGATGTTTTAGTTGTTGTTAAGTAGTTCTTATACTAAATCAAGGGCTTTTCAGCTTCCCACATTCTGCCAGGTGCACAAGAAGTTGGGAGGGGACACAGCTGGGACGGCTGACCCCAACTGACCACAGGGATATTCCATACCATATGGCATCATGCTCAGTATATAAAGCTGGGGAAGAAGAAGGAAGGGGGGACATTCGGAGTGATGGCGTTTGTCTTCCCAAGTCACCGTTAGGCGTAATGGAGCCCTGCTTTCCTGGAGATGGCTGAACACCTGCCTGCCCATGGGAAGGAGTGAATGAGTTCCTTGTTTTGCTTTGCTTGTGTGCGTGGCTTTTGCTTTCCCTATTAAACTGTCTTTATCTCAAACCACAAGTTTTCTCACTTTTACTCTTCCAGTTCTCTCCCCCATCCCACCAGGGGGGAGTGAGCGAGCGGCTGTGTGGTACTTAGTTGCCGGCTGGAGTTAAACCACAACACTTTTCCATGTGGAAATGTGTTTTTATCTACTATAAGTTTTATGAAATATCTTTCCTTTTTTAAAACCAATTGGAATTTATTAGTTTACCTTCTACATATAAAAATGTTGCTTTTTCATTTTTTCTTACATTCAAAAGTCACTTTTTAAACATTCTTGAAGCCAACATCTCTAGTGTGAATTTTGAATGCTGAAATATTCTGCAAAGTACTCTTTATTAGCAAACTGTGGCACATGTTCACAGAATTAAATATATGTAATTATTTGTCAACTACTTGTTGGTGTTAAAGTCTGAGTCCTTCAGTTTTATACAAAGATGCACTTCGCTTTGTTCTAATCAATTATTTCAGACTGAAATATGTCGAGAAACCTAGAGCCTGACCTTGCCAATGTACAAGTGTATCCTTTTGTATTCCTGTGGGATAATAGCTGGAGGTGACTTAGAAATTAAACTTATATTCACACTTTTAGGTAAGGTACAGCATTGAAGAAGATTCCCGGGTGGAATGTGGCTGACATGCAAGGCCATTCCATGGAAATTCCCTAGGCCTGCAACCTTAGACGTCGGTGACGCCAGGGGAGCTTGGTGTACTGACTCTAAGAAGGTACTGTTCGGAGCGTGGAGTGGTGTGGAGACGCCGCGGCCAGGCTCTGCAATTAAATGGGAACTCAAAGGTATTGTGTGTGACCAGTAAGCTGCACATTTGCTATCCTGGGCCAACAGCCTGTCATGTTTCTGACAAAATGCTGTCCTTTGATGAACTTTGCTCATTATAACATCATTATAATACCGAAACACACCTCCACCCCAAAAGCTACCCGCCTCCAAGGTGCGACCACCCCTCACTGAGCTTGCGCTTTGAATTTTTCCTAGCCTATACCTTTAAAAGCGAAGCGAGAAAACTTTACACCAATCCTAAACAAAGATGTATGACTAGAGTCACTCAAGCTCCACCCAAAAGGTGAAAGATAGTATAAAATGGCTTAAGAGAAAGAGAATGTTAGGGAAGACACCATCGCGTACCACTCTGACCTCTGGGATCAGTCGACGGGCTGAGCCTCTCTTCCCCCCCATCAGGATGCCTTTGGGTAAGAGTCGAACACTTGGTTATTCCAAGTGCCTCCCCGGGAAACTTAGAAATCTCTCTAGAGTTGCTTTATCATCTTTAACGCATTTATAGCCGGCAGTGTCACTCATACTCTTGGTATTTGCACGTGCTTTGCAGACAGTAAATTTATCACCGGTAATCCAAAGAATCTGTGTATCTGTTGCTCTAATAAACTGCACTCTTTATTAATGTGGCCATGATAGTTCATGCAACATGACTAGACTGGGGGTGCAGCATGTTTAAATTAACGCTGTCGCCTTTACTCTGATGAATGGCTGCATATACAGTCCTTAGAAAATAACCGTTGACCAAGTCTGAGACTAGGACTGGACTTAGCCGCACCTAGACTCCTCTCTGAGAAGGAGTTTAGAAAGCAAGGGGGTCCTGTCTGAACCTCGTGACTCCACGGGAGGGTTCCCCCCCCCTCAGCCACTCCTCAGACTCCTACACAACTGTAAC
Source organism: Ciconia boyciana (assembly GCF_034638445.1). Classification (NCBI taxonomy): domain Eukaryota; kingdom Metazoa; phylum Chordata; class Aves; order Ciconiiformes; family Ciconiidae; genus Ciconia; species Ciconia boyciana. The sequence continues at coordinate 202,216,339 of NC_132934.1, forward strand.
TCTTAACGCAACAATTCCTTGCAGAAAAATTATTTGATAGAAAAGTTTGTACAGATAATCATAATTCTTTGTGCTTGCAGAAGTCAACAGGTAACAGACTAAGAAAGGAACCTCCCTAAACAAAACTGTCCAAAAGTAACTGAGCTGGGCAAACACACTTGTTACAGCATTGGCAAGGAACGCTTCTACCTCCAGCACCTCTCTCACACAGAGGTTCAAAAGCTCTTTATAATTGCATTTACTTTTTTTTGGCATGAGACTTCCAGGACTGGCAACAGATATTTTCTAATTTTGAGCCCTCTATGTTCCAGAGCATTCACTGGAAGGAATTTTGGAAAAAGGAAACCCTTCCTCTGGTTGAAAAGATTTTGAATATGTTCTAGAAGAAGAAAAAAATGTTTGTTAGAATGTAGAGAGAGAGAAAGATACAGGGACTAAAAAATGATTGTTAAGTCTCTAATCATGAGCAATAGGGGAGGATGGAGAAGGTGAGAAGAGACATTTTAAAGGAAGCAACAGCCTACCAAGGAGTGGACGCAAGCACTCATTACTAGCATAAATATATAGCTAGTTATATATAAGTATTCTCCAACTGAAATGAGATGCACACTCTCTATTAGTAAACAATCATTATTTCAAATTATAATTTAGCCAAGAATTAATTCCATTTTATCATAGGATTATGAAGAGGATGCAGCCTCAAAACTTTTGGAATCAGGATGAACTGTACACAGTAACATATCTTCCCATAACAGTAGCTCCCTCTGATTTTCAGTTCATCGCATTTCATATAGTGTTTTATAACAATTCAAACATAGAGATATAATTAGCAGCAGTAATCATATTACAGATAGGCAAGCGCACAGCTAGATAACGCTCAGGTTTCTTGGCATATCTAAATTCATTTAGCCACAGCAAACGGCATTTGAAATGGTTTTAGTTAGATAACAGCGAGGCATTGTTTGTCCTAATGTTTAGAAAGATCTTTTCTACGTTCCCAGCAATAGAGTCCATGAAGCGTCTCTCTGAACAGTTTGAATATGAAGACAATAGGATCTTACCCTCAGATTAATTCAAATAGCCTGGATATGAAAAATGACACATGGTTTTGCAAAATTATTTAAGACCATAAATGAGGGGTGCCACATTTCGTGGAGTATTAAATAAAGGTGCCATAAAGATCTGTTTCAGGTTTTCTTAAGTATTTTTTTGGTGTAGAGCAGTTGCAAACACAAATGAGTACATTAAAATAATACAGGTGGCTCTAGAAAGAGTGGAAGTGGGTGACAAAAATGGGATTAGATTTGGAGAAGTGGAAGCTAATACAACCTATTTTCATTTAAAAAAAAAAATCTTGAAAACAGTTATGCCAAAGAAATGCATTAGCCAGGGAAGAAAGTAGGTTAGTATTGAAAATGCAGTGCATCATTTACCAAGCATTTCTATATAGAACGACATTATATCATGTATCTATGAACTGGAGTACTGAAAAACTGTCCTCCATGTGTTACTGGGTGCTTATACACAGCAGTCAGTACCCTCATCTGTTGTAACTCACTTCTGTAGAGATATGCTAATTTACACTACCTGATGATCTAAGCCATTATATTGAATTATGTGTATGTATTGCTTGTAACGGAGATGATTAAAAAGCATCTGTAACTTTGGGCTGGACATCACAAAAACTGGGTGAATATATGGGAGAGACAGCAGTTGTTTTTTCTATATTTTTGGTATGTATAATTTAAAATGAGTTTTCTCATCAAAAAAAGGTGGATATACTAGAGAGGCTTTAGAAAACAGTAACAAAAGAAAAAAGTACCACCAAAGGTTTTAAAGATACATATGATACATATGATATAATGTTATGTGATTGTCTAACATCTGAGAAAAGGATGATGTTTGTTAAAATATGGTCTACAAGTACTTGAATAGTTTTACTACTAAGGTGAGTTATTATTTGCAGTTATATTTTAAAAGAAAGTATTCCTGACAAATAAGACAAAATTTTGAAGCAGAAAGTTTAGGCCATCAACTGGGAAAAACGTCTGGGCACGTGAATGTGGTAGGTTGTTCAACAGCATCTGAAACATCTTACAGATGCAAAATATTTGACTTAAATATGACAATCAGAGTAGATTAATTATTAGACATATATTTTTAGTAGACAGCTTAGAGTTATTTGGAAAATGAACTGTGTGAAGTGGATATACTTCTGCCCACTTATGCCCTGTATCACACCTAGAAAGAATGAAAGCGCATTGACTTAGATGGTCTGGTATGTCTCCCTGCTTTTGTTTTGGTTTGTTTTTTTCTCTATAAAACTAAGTGCAAGGGCAACTTTTGCCTCATTAATATTATCGCTAAAGATTATAGGACTTTTAAGTGCCTTCAACAAGGGTTAGGCAGAACTATAAGACGGACATCTGAAGTTGTGCTCCACTCAGCAGCGTATCTAACCATGGTGCCTGCATAAGTTCCCTGGGGACGCAAGCGCTTTGCCTCTGCGCAGGCGGTGAGCCGCTCAGCAGGGACAGCCCTGCCTTCCCTCTTAGCTCAGATCTGAGCTGAAAACAAACCATCGCTCCAGGTGAGTGCCCAGAAGGGTTCTGCTTGGGAGGGCTTCCAAGAGCACGCCAGCACTCTCAGATGGGTTCAAGCTCCTCACAAAATGCAGAGGAACTTTCTTTCAGCACAGTGGAGGCACCTATCTTTCACACAGATTCCTCGTGCACTACTTCACAAGGCACAGGTCAGTGTTCACAGAGCCCATGGTACAGAGGCCACTCGAGGGGTTTGCTCAGAAGACATACAGCTTTATAGACTTTACAGGCCATGTCAATGTACTGCATGTGTCCTCACTGAAAAGCTTGATGATGAGAGTGCATGGTAGCCAACAAAGGATAAGGAGGGCTGACAGTAAAAGGCTCTTCATGCAACAGCTGGTAGACCTGTAGACCTCCTTGGGAAAGATGTTATGAATGCAAAGAGTTTATCTGTATTCCATGGAAGACTGAACAAGTACTGAACAAGAGACTGAGTGAGGTTTAGTAAATAGACAAACTGCATCAGTCTCCAGAAGTCCCTCAAGTTGAAAGTACAGGATGTCAGAGTACTCAGGAGAATTCAAAGACTCTATCAGAGACAAGATATCCAAGTATGGACCATAGACAAGACCAGACTGGACTTTCTTGTGTTCTTTCACAAACAGGGAATCCACTTACATGACTAGACACACTTTGGTAAGTGCTGCAAGATGAGACTCTAAAAGCAAAATGAAGTTTTTAACTCCCTTATTGTTGTCACTTTTTGAACAGAAGGAAAAAAACCCAAGGTCCTGTGAGTTTTTGAAGTCAGGATGAGGAACTGGTGACAGGTCAGGTTTGATGTAGTCCTACTTATTCATAAAGGATGTTCAAATTTCCATTTCTCAAATTATTCCCATGCAGATCCTAAATTCTTGTTGAAATGATGGCTTCTCATATAGAGTAAGCTTTGGTTCAGCTAATTCATGTCATTAAACTAGCACTATGGAAGGGAATGTGTTAGTTGCAGCACCATGACTAATTTTCTGTGGGGAAGGAGGGAGAGAGGAGTACTTCCTTCAGTAGGGGGAAAGCCTTAAGTTAGGGACAGGGTGGGATTAGGGTGAAAAAGTAATGGCCAAAGAGCAGCCCTCCTTCTCAAATTAGGGAGACAGCAATGAAGCCTGCCATCTTCTTCCAGGAAACTGTTCAGAGGAGGCGCTGGTTGGAAGTGGGAAGGAGAACGTCGTTCAGATTTAGAATCTGACAAATCTGCCCATGACTTTGCGTGAAAGGGCGGCTGAACTCTTAAATCCATCCCTGCATCTCTCTTTTTTCATGTGTCTTATCTCTCTGCCTAAACCACTTTGTTTTTCTTGTATTCCTTTGTGCCCAGTACTTCCTTGCTGCCTCCTCTCTCAGCTTCTGTTTCACAGAAGACTCTGAATCCTTCTCAAAGCAATAGCTAATGGAAGTGCCCAAACCAATGTGTCTGCCTGAGGTGCAAGCTGATATTTCAGGAGGGAGTTTGCCTGCTTCCTATGGCTACACTAAATGAAAGGAAACAGCCCTCCGACTTAACAGAGTGACTGTAACCCCTTGGTGACCGGAGGCCAAAGCGGCTGTGCAGCTCCTCCTTGTTCAGGCTGGAGTATGTGTGTCACGCCAGCCACTGATGATGGGTCTGCTACAGCCTCCAGTCGGTCCACACTAAATATGTGAACTATTATACCATCTTTGCCTGAGAGTTACAAAAATTGATGTAAGCTTTATTGAAAAGGTAATTCTTATTTTCTCCCCCACTCCATATAAAAAAAATAGAGATTACAAAGCTCCTTATCTATGCTGTTGTTAAATATGGACTGTCCTAGAATTCTCCAGACCATCCTAAGTTTTTATTTTCAGCAAGAATACTTGTATGAATAATATTTTTGCTCGCTCATATAATGCTTGGCATTTGTAATAAATGAAAGGTAAATACAGATAAAGGGTTGGAGAAAATCAGTTTTTCCCTGTTAGAACATGCTAAAACGGTAAGACTGCACTAAGTAATAAAAGGGAACCATGACACTTTGATATTGAATGCCGTGAGGTTCTTCCAGATGGTTCTGTATTTCAAATTGCTGGAGGTGAGACTGCTCCTCAGGAAGTTATACGTTGTGATGTACAATAATGATACGTTAGAATGTTTTTCCAAAAGGTAACTTCAAGGTCTTTAGTTTTAATTTGGAATATTTGTTAAATCAGATCCTAAATTCTTTTTGAAATTATGACTTCCCATGTACAATATGTGTTGGTTCTTCTAATTAATTCTGCCTAAACTAGCATTATGGAAGGGGAAAATACTGTCTAGAACAGAAGTCATTCTCTTAGCTTAATCTAAATACCAGGTTAAAGATGTAAGACCCTAATTAATACTCTCAAGAAAAGCCTTGGTAAGATGATGGCCACTGAACAATTGTTTCTGAAAATGAATTAGGAGATAAATTAATCACATCAGACTATGGCTTTAGGGTGACTTTAAATCAGTCACAGTGTTTCTTTCTCATTATGATCTTACTGATCTTTACCAGATGAACCAAACTTTCACTAAAAGCTTTATCTAATTTTGAAGACTTGTTTTTATACTATGACTAAAGACTACATTGTAATGGTATTAATTTTGAAAATACATATTGCTTACTCAAAAAGAAGAATAAGGACAGTGTTTTATTTTCAAGCCATTGTTAGAAACAGAATGTATCTAATATCATAGTCTACTAAAAAGTGGGTTAATGTAATTGAGGCATCCCCACAATATTTTGCCCTGCATTCTTGAAATGAACTCTCAGTCTTAGCACCACTACCAAGCACTTTATAGCCTTGGAAGTTTCATGATTTAAATATATTGTTGGATTTAAACACAGGTTAATTAAATAAACAAACAAAAAAATCACAGCAAAGTAGACAATGTGAAACACAGCCAAAGCAGCAGATTGCTCTAAATGACAACTAATCTCAAGACAGAAGGAAACACAGGGTGTACCCCTCATTTACCTTAGTCTGCATTACGCACCTGAGTCTATACTAAGCAAGCCTGTAGGTTCTTGTTCTACTAAAGTGTTAAAGTTCTGGCTATGTTGTTGTTGTCTGTATGGCACCTAGCACAATGGGAGATTCTGCTTAGTGATGCCTTACTGAGGTCAAAGTAGATATAGTCAGTAACTGCCCTGTCTTGTGCTCAAAATAGTAAACTCTCTGGCACCAGTGTTTGCAGCTTGCTCACCCTTCTTGTGGAAGTGGTAAGAATTACTTTATTTGAGAAGTAATGCAAACAGTGCATGTTAAAGATGATTTCTAAGACCATGCATGAAATCCAGTTCAAATACAGCAGCATCAATGAACTAGACACATGTAATAATTTTTCCAAAACAAATTCTCCAAGAAAATAAGTGCTCTCTTTCAAGAGAGTGTGATAGGGGTGTGTCACACCTTACTTTTCCCCTGGGAATGTCCCTAATGCCTGGGACTAAAAGAAGGGGGTTATTATGCAGCCAGTAGTTTGCCCTGCACACAGGGAACTCCCCAGAGAGCTTTAAAGCCAGGTTTTACCTCCTCTAAAGTACCAATGCAAGTGAACCAGAGCAGAATTGGGAATCAGAACTGCAAACTGTTTGGCGTTCCACAAAATTAGATTACTTCTTGGAATAATTAGTTCTTCCCCAAGACCATCTTTGCTTGTTGTCTGTAGTCTTCTCCATTAGCAGAGAACAGAATATGCAAGATTTTAACCTGTGGTGTATAACTTAGTAAAATAGTTATAATTTACTTGAGTAAGTGTAAAACAGACTATACAATAAACGCTACGATATTTGATACACCAACTGAGGAGAAACTCTTAGCAGAAAAACAAACACAAATGTTTAAAACTACTTCCTTCTTAGCAGAAAAACAAACACAAATGTTTAAAACTACTTCCTTCAGTTTGTATCTTCTGGGTATTAGAAAAAACACAGATGTATACTAATAGTAAATTTAAAAGCAACTGAATGCATGACTCATCACTGTATATCCCCTGAGCATTCCCGGGTTAAAGGATGGCTATCATTTGATTTTAAATGTATGCAAAACTCTCTGTATTTGCATTCCTTTCAGTCAAGTGCCTTGTCATTGGCCATCCCAGCTATTTGTCAGCAAATTCAAAATAAAGAGATTATACATTCTTAGTCACTTGTTTACGAGTATTTTATGTTCTTTGCTGGGAAGCACAAGGAAGGTCAAAAATGCTAAGAGCTTGCCATTATCACTGTTAATTTCTTTGCTAACCCTTCAGAGGCCTGCCTGCAAAAATACGTATGAAGTCGTGACTCATGCAAGCCCAGGAAAGTTTTTTGTTGTTTCCCTGTAATACTTGTTATTGAAAGAAATGGTTGGTGTCCCCTGGTAAGATAGTGAAATCCCACCTCGTCAGCTGAGTGCAAGAATCCGCACAACTGTTGCAGCAGAAGACAGGGAACATAAAATAATCAATTCTGGCCAGTGAAGAGAGCCATTTCAACCCTACTGCTAGCATCCCAGTAACAACGAGTGGGTGGGTCCGGTACCACGTAGATGGGCTATGCATTAGCCTCCCACCTGAGTTCATACCTACTGAACCCCAAGTCCAAACTACAATCCATACACAACTTGCCGGAAGTGGCAAGCACTACAGATACTACAGAGCCACAAGAATGAGTGAATGACAGTACCAGTTTGTATGCTGGGGAATGACTGTGACTTTTGGGGCGGGAAAAGAGGGTAGTTTCGCTACCTGTTTGTGACAGTGAGGAGAAAGGAGAGGATTTAATAGTGCTGCATTTGAGCTAGTTTAGCTACACTATAAATGACAGAGGTATTAGTGAAGGCTCCTGGCAGCCATCAGTGCAGAGCAGGTGCAGAAGGCAGATGAAACACTAATAAGAGGCTGTAGCTGGCTGCCCGGTGGCTTCCACACTGCCAAGGCTGCACTGGTGCTCGCAGTGGTGCTGTGCTGGAAGGAGGAAGAGCAGGGAGGTGGCCTGGTCTCTCCAGATTGCATGGGAGGGAGAGTTATGGCAGAGGGAAATACTGCAGGGGAGGATGAGTTCTGAGGTGATGACAAAGTAAGAAATGCAGAGTGAAGCAAGGGCCTCCTGCTGCAAAGAAGGAAAAAAATGCAGAGGAGGGATTGCTACCCTAGGTCCAAGACTTTAGGGCAAAGATTTTAGGGAGGTCCAAGATTTTAGGTCCAAGACTTTAGGGAGGGAAGGAGAAACACGACAAGGCCACTTGTTACCCCCTAGTGTGAGCTGGGAGGGGAAGGGTAGCTGTTCCCTGGTGGGTGTGAAAGGAAAGGCTGGGGAAGGAAGAAGCTCCCGGGGGGGAACTGGTGGGCAGTGGGACGAGAGGGATGGTGGGCTGGGGGGCACCGGCAGGCAATGGGGTGGTGCGGCTGGATGGCAATGGGGTGGGGACTCTCTGGGGCACAGCAGCCAGGTGGGTGCCGAGTGAGATGTGCCGGGGGGCAAGGCAAACTCCCTGGGGCAGGAGACGTGTCGGACGACGAGGGTACGGTGCCGGGAGGGCGGCGGGGGCCGGGGCTGCGGGGCAGGGTGTGCCCGGGGGCCGGCAGGTTTGGTGGGGGCGGACGGGAGGGGGGCGGACGGGGAAGATCCCGGGTCCTGTACCTGAACCGCTCCTGCCCCGCCGTGTCCCAGAGCTGCAGCTTGACCCTCTTGCCGGGCTCGATCTCCACCAGCCGGGAGAAGAAGTCCACCCCCACGGTGGGGTCGGAGTGGAGCGGCCCCGGGAAGCGGCCCTCGGTGAAGCGGTGCAGGAGGCAGGACTTGCCCACGGTCGAGTCGCCCAGCACGATCAGCCGGAACTGGTAGATCCAAATCGCCGCGTCCATGGCGGCCCCGGCCTGGCCCGGCTCCGCCTTGGGGCTCTTCCTGGGGCTCCTGCGCGGCCGGTGCCTGCACCGCGCTCCGATCGCCCCAACGCCCGGCATCGGCGCAGCGGGCGGGCGGCGGCGGGGGGTGCGCGGGGCCCGAGGAGCCGCTCCCGCGGCGGCAGGACGGGGCCCCCGTGCCGGCCGCGCCGGGCAGGGCGGCGGCGGTGGCGGCGGGCGGGCGGAGGCCGGGTCCCCCCGCCCCGCTCCCGGGGCGCCGCGCCGTGCTCCCGGCGGCTGCCCGGGCGGGGCGGGGCGGGGCGGGGCGGGCGGTGCCCGCGGGCGCTGTCCTTCAGCACCGCGCTGCCCCGCTCCCGCCGCCGGCCCCGGCCCCCGGCCCCCGGCTCCGCGCCCCCGCCCCGGCTGCCCCTGGCCCCGCCGCCGCGGGGTGCGCGCTGGGGCCCGCCTCTCCCGCCGCTCTGCGGTGGCGCGGCCGAGCCGCCCGCCGGGGCCTCCCCCGTGCCGTCATGTGCGCGGCCAGACGGGCCCTCCCCCGCGGCGCGGCGCGGCGCGGCGGGCAGGGCGGGCAGGGCGGGCAGGCGGCGCGGGCCCGCGGCCGCAGCCCGCAGCACGGCGGGCTCTGCGGAGGGGACCGCCGGCCGGGCACCATCGTGCCGCGGCGAGGAGGCGGTCTTGCGGCTACAGCCCGCGCCCAGGGTCCAGCTCAGCCAGCAGCGCAGCTCCTCCCGTGGGCAACAAGTGTCGGGGTGGGCCCGGAGAAGGGGGCTGCTAGCGGGAGGGGAAGCAGGCCGGCCTGGGAAATCAGGCGAGAGAGAACCGGGCTGTTAAAGCGTGAGATTTGCCAAGAAAAGTGGGAGCAGAAAGGGAGTACCGGGGAAGGAGCGGAGGAACCAGACCAGCGGGTGAAAAAGGGGCAGGGAGCTGGAGGGAAGCTGTCTGGTGGGGTGGGAGCTGGGCAGGGGCTGGCCGGAGGAGTGCGAGCTGGAAAAGAGACAGAACAAGGAGAAGAACAAGTGCCAAGTGGTAAAGATGGGCTGGGCAAGTGGCGAAAGGGAAAAGGAGAGTTAGCGATCTAGATATTCCCGGAGAGAACCAGACAAACTGTCTTGAGAAAAGGCGTAATACTGGAAATGACGGGGACGTACGCTCTTCATTTCCTGGTGAAACAAACTGCATGTATTGGGCCTTTGTGAAAGTACCTTTACCTACGGTAATAGAACAATTCTATCAGTAGAGATGCCAGCCTGAGAAATTTCTTTGCCCCCCTGGGATCTTCAGCTAAGTATCATGTTATGATAAATCTGCTGAGCAATAGATTCCTCAGATTTCTTTTAAAGTCTCAGAACCACACAGGATAACAAACACCAACAGGCCTCAGATGGCTGGTAAGGGCATTAGAGCCAAATAAGCAGAAATCCTAGGACTTCTGGTAAACAGAATTGCAGCAGCTTCTTCTGCAGATTGGGCTGGGGTGAGGGAGCCAGGGGCAGGGAGCCTGAGAACCAAGCAGAGTAGGCTGGGTGAGCTGGGAAGTAGGTTGTTGTGGGCAGAAGGTCAGCAGCAAGTGGATACTCATGAATGGGCACACTGATAGTGAGAAGGATGGGGAGAGGAGATGGGCGACTTTTTTTTTCACACAGCCTGCTGTTTTCCTCTGTTAATGTCAGGCACAGATGCAGCTAAAACCATAACTGCCTGTGGCTGGTTAGGGGCATATCTGAAACCATGTTTCTTTTGTAACTCTGTGGGGCAGTTTATTATGACAAGTGTTCTCATTGCCTGAGTCTGGTTTTGTTATTCCAATGTGTTATGTGGTCACCGGTGTGAGACTAGTATGTTTCCCCCTCTAGGCTTGGGTAGACCTTGCAGCTCCAGTGTGGATGACTGAGAGCAAGGGCACCTTGGGCCTTCACCTGACCAAGTGCAGGGTGAAGTCAGAAGAGGGAGTTGCGTGCACCGCTCAGGACTTCACATCTTCTAGCCCCTAAATGAGTCTGGGTGGGAGATACAAGCGTGGCTGGCCCTGGGAGACTTGTCCAGGCGACCCCAGAAGCTTCCAGCCTGGGGTCTTGGCCTGGCAGCCCAGACTCTACAGAAGGCATAGCCAGGAGCTGCCAGAGGGATTTATCTTGCTGTGCATGCTGAGCTGGAGCTGCAGGATGCCGCCTGCTCCAAAAATCTGGACTTTCCAGGGACCTTTTGGGCTGGCCAGTCAGTCCCCAGGACTTAGTGATTGTGTGTCTGTGTGTGCCTCTGAGTGTTTCCCACTCAACCCTGCACATTTCTCCCCTCTACTTTCACCAGCTGTTCTTGTAAAAAATAAATTGAACATAGCTTGTACTTGACTAGGTGCTCATTTGAGTAACAATTAAAATAAAACAATGTTAACTCAGATAAATGAACCTTCAGAAGGGTATGTCAGTCCAGTTCTTGCAGATTTACATGGGACGTGTTTACAGGTCATACCTAGGGATCTTTTCTAAACGTTTTGACAAAAGTGGCACTTGGATACAAGAAGTATTTGCAGGTGAAACAGAGATGCGAGGTATGTGATATCAGTAGCTCTGATACTTGCCCAATGTGAATAGGGCAAAATTTTAAGTGGACTTTGCTTTTTATATAATAGCTGGATCCTGCATGGATCACCACCCTGGCTAACACCCACAGGCCTTCAGAGCCTAAAGCATGCGCTCTCCAGCTTAGATGCACAGCAGATTGCTGTCCTCTGCACATCTGGGCTGGAAGAACCTCACACTAATGAGTTACACAGCTCATTTCATTCCTAATAGGTAAGCAAAGTCAATTTGCCTACGGCATTTACAGTTGAACTAAGTATGTTTGCAACTATTTTCAGGCTTCAAGAGTCTGGTCGGTCTAGCTAAGCTTGTCATTGTAGAAAGACAGTGGTATATAAATTCACATATATCCAAATCACAACAATATACATTCATTTGGGACCTTTTGAGTGTCATGTTAAATGCTCCTAGGGAACCTACATTTGTCATTTTTAATGTGGGGTGTAGAAGGTGGGTGAATTTTATCTCTAAGTCATTCAGCTTTTGTTACTTACCAGTGAGTACAGAGGCCTTGACAGCATGCAGTCCATCACAAAGATCTCTGACCAGCAGTCAGGAGAAGCAATCAAAAATGGGTATGCTTTATGGAGCTCGAAAGGTTAAAATGGAGAGGTTAAAGCAACAACATGAACCTGACCTTCCCTCAGACAGTTTCCACCACTTGGACATTGGCAGCTTGAATCTGCACTTCCCAGGAAGGGTGAATCAAACCTAAATTCTGGGAAATAATAAAAAACCCAAACAAACCAAATCCTCCAAATCTACTGCATTATTAGCTAGATGACTGCACTAAGCCATAAATCCAAGACCTTGCAATCTAAAAATTCTTAATTTCTTTTAACATTTTTGACTTGGCATGGATTTTTCTCAACCTTTGGTAAGTGGGTAGGTCACCAGGGATTACACAGATCACAGTGCTCCTGAAGAATGTGCACACATGATTACATGGGAGTTTAGAGAAGCATGGACAAAAGTGATTGATTCTCAACCCCAGTCAACCTGCGACTGAGAAACTATGCTTTCTGCTGCCACCCAAGAACCTAAGAGAACTGAGGGACCAGTCTGGAAGCAAGATGCCATCCATGTCTGTTTTAATTGCCTTGGCTCTTGGTCTGGAGGCTCATACAGCTGCTCATTTTATCGCAGAGAAAGTTTCAACAGATGTAAGCTCTTGGAAAACGCTGCCAGCTTTTTTTTTTTGATAGAGTAGTACTGGAGGTGGGATATTCCCTACTAATAAGCAATGACTCTCCTTCCTCTAAGATGTTGTCAAGCCAGGTAGGTTTCACCTGATGGCAGGAAGGGCATTTCTTAAACCACAACATCCTGGCAACATTTCTTCCACAGACTTCTTTGATGCACACATATAAATTTAGTATCCAAGTAGCAGAACAGCACTATGTTAAAATGATCAGTCTGCCCCAAAATCTTGTAAGTGGTATGACAACAAATCTACTGCCCTTCTTACTTTTTGCAGTTCATAGTATTTGATGGGTTTCACACTTCCTCCTATGGTGTTAATTTGTGAGTCACTCCAACTCTTGCTGAAGCTAACACTCCCGCTGCTGGCTGGGAGGGCCAAGGTGTGTCGGCAGGAGCCGCAGGTTGAGGCCAAGATTTTAATGCTACTCTTGGTGTAAGCCTTCGCTTCTGAAAGTTTCCAAGAGTGCTTGTATCTCCCTAGACACCAAAGGCAATTGGGTAGGACAGGAAACCTGCAGGACACCAGGCCTGCTAACCCTGTGGTCAACAGAAATCCTCACCAGTACTGACAGGAGCAATGGGATGTTCCAGATGCCCAGGTTCAACTTCTTGATCTCGCACCCAGGTGCCAGGGTTCACCTCTGAGCTACTGTGGTTAACAGCTCCACGTTATGCTGGGGCTTATCTCACTATGCCAGTTTTACAGTGGTAAGAAGTGATGGGATAGCAGAGAAGTGCAGAGAGAGTATTCACCTGGCAAGATGGTGAAAAAAACCCTGAGTAAAGGGAAACGTGTTGGAAAGCTTTGCGTTTATTGCTTAGCATCATCTTATTGCATTTGTTATTTGTTGCTGGAAGTTTATTTCTGATACTGTGTCTGGAACACCTGGAGCTCTTCACAGGTGAAGGAGAAAGGAATATTCTAGGAAAACATGGTAGGAGCTAAAAGCTTCTTTCAGTTTATGATATTGTTTAGATTTCAACAAATAAATGGTTGGTGAGGGTATTTTTATAGTGCCCAAGTCTCTGTGTGGTAATGTGGTTGTTCCTTATGTTGTTGTGAACTCTTAGAAGATGTCCTTGTTTGATGCGGCTGTTCCTTATGTTGTTGTGATAGATATGTGCATGGTAGAACATCAGTATAAACACTGAAAAAAGCTACACAACTGAGTCATCAGAATCCATGGATCTTACACATGCAGATCCACTTTGTTTATGAGGCATTAAAGTGGCTCTGTGGAGGTGATGCAACTGAAACTACTCCACAGCAGAACGAACTCACAGAGGCAGTCAGTGAAGAACAGAAACAGCCATCTGGGACAAGGAAAACTTCTCCTAACTCCTCAGACCTGATCTTCCAGAAGGACCTACAACTTACCTTCAAAGACAAACCTGGAAACTAAAAGTCATAACTTTTCAGAATATTAAAAACCAAGGACTGAGTATTTACTTAATAAATGTTTTATAACCATTAAATATTTTTATACTTTTCCTCACATCTCACCAACTGTTAAGCCATCCATGTTCCACACAAGTAAACAACCTCTGTCTGATCTATAGGCCCATCATTGTCTCACCCCTCTTTGCCAACTATCTCCTCCCTCAAAATGTTAGTAATATTATGTTATACTCAGAGCAATCACTCCCAGCTTGATGTTTGCTGTGTCTAGATCAGACATACAACAAGAATTGTATTTCCCTCCCAAATGTCCATTTACTCCAAGTGTAATAGATGGTATCTATCTCTGCAAATCTTGCCATCTTAGATGTCTAAGATGGCATCTTAGATAGCCACAGTTACAGAAGCACATCTAACTCAGTAAAGTGTCAGGAAAATACAGGAACATGCAACCTGCTCCACTAAAATACTGAACTGAATTAATGCACATTGACATTTCAGAGTTAACGCCTAAACTGTATAAGAATCTGTCTTCAGGCAGGATTAAGATTGCCTTTAGGTGAGATTAAGAACCAAACCCAAAATAGCAATTTATTCTAGTACGTAAAATAAGTGAAGTATTTGTTCTCATGCCTTCCCTTTTGTCATTTGTCAACCTTGCACCTTGCTCAACTTTTCCATTTGTCATTTGGAGTGACTCCTTCTAGGATTCTGTGCATTCTTTGCTCTGATGAAGTCCGCCCCCTACACCTGTTTTCTGTTTGGGAAATGCTGGTATGTGAAACAATATAGATTTCCGCTAACAAAGAACACTCTTTGTCTGAGCTTTGTGCCATGGACCCTTTGGGTACGTTGATCAAAGAGGTACTTTTTTCTGTAAGCATTGCATCTCTGAAGGAACCGTACAATTCATTGCACACTGTCATGGTCACCTGTTTTTCCCAGGTTCACACTTTTGCTCCAGATGCATTGTCTGATAATTTCTTAAGAGGAGTACTATTTCTAATTGCCTTCCCAATGTCTCTGTCCTGTCCAGTGCCTGCAACTCTTCTCATGCTTTACACTGTTGCAGGCCTCACAAAGGACATAGAAGACACTGATACATAAATGTAACTGCTGAGCTAATTCAGGATGGGCAGACAAGTCTCCCTGCACCATTTGCAAAAATTAAACAAAGAACTTCCGTGTATGGTAGGTACCACTGAGTTTAGCCTACCTGGAAGAATTGCCCAGACAAATGAGCTGTGATTACATCTGCCAAGCTTGAACTGACTTGATTAATCCAGTATGAGCTGGAAACACAGGTAATGTTTCTTTTCTTGTAAATTACTTGGGTGGCAGGCGAAATGGGTGGAAATTACTTGGTTGTGGTGGCAACTATTAATTGGCCTCAGGGATTGAGGATGTCAAAGAGATTGGGCCTCTGGCCATATGGTTAGCAGAGTCATTGCCATCTTATATCAATGATCTAATATAAAAGGTAATAGATAGTTAAGATGATAGCCCTTCAGGGAGATTACCATATATTGTCACCTGATACCATGTAGAAGCTGAAGCCCAAGAACCGCAACACACAGAAGCTAAGCTGTCATCCATAGACCCAGCATATCAACCAGTTAGAATGAGTGACCTGTTCCTCTGAGATTACTGGTATAGGACTGGTCTAAACTAGACTGGTGGGGCTGAAGCTGTGATCTGTGTGTGATGCGCATGTTTGCAGAACAGGAATCATTATCCACTTGCTATACTCATCCTCCTAGGCAAATAAATATTAGACTGTGTACCACTGAGTACAGTGCCACACCACCCAATCTCCCCATGACCACTGGATGCAGTGTAGACAACTTTCATTCCAAAAAAGTGACAGCTGCCCTGCACCCCTACTTCTGGTGCAAAGGCTTGTCTTAGGCTTTGTAACTGGAAGTAGGTCCCATGGTCTTTCACCCTGAACGCCATCCCCTACACTTCCAGTTGGAGCCTCGCCTTGTTTACACTGGAGTTAGACTGAGTGCCTTTAGGGCAGGAAGTCTTCCCTCTGCCCACGGGAATTTAAAGCCATTTAAAAGTGAATAAAGTTTCTTAAAAATTTAAGAGACTATGCCTCTGCTCAAAAAGCATGCATCACATGAGGATTTTTAGAACAAGTAAGAGGTTTGTAAAAGGGTATTAGCAGACATTCATGGATGAAATTTTCATAGTAGATGAAATCATCAGAAGGGGTTACATACCCTTCCCTTGTAGTGCTTAAAAGACTACTGTCACAGAGCTATTCAGGGACCTTTTACCCCAAAGAACTTCAAGAAGTGAACCTAAATGAGGACAGAGTTTACAGACTCCTAGGTTATGTGACTGAAGGCTCATCCCCACGAACACAAAGGAGCAGAGGCACAATGACAGGCAGGGGAACCCCAGTAACTGCACTAGAGCCAGCTGAGCCTCTGATGGGGTTCCTCCAAGGGCTGTCACAGGGGAGCCACCAGCCCCATGGGTTGGGGGAACATCCCCAGCTGAGTCAATGGAGGACACTCCCCATCAACTCCCCATCAATCCCATTACAGACTCAGAGAGAATTACTGCCTACAGGAGCATGGGACTCACTATGGGAAGCTGGAAAGAATATTTTGGGGTTGTGCAAGATTATCGGATGTTTAAGGGAAGGACAAAAGACAGGGGAAGGGAAAGATCAAATTGGACTGGGGAGGAACAAGTGTGGAAAAATACAGAAGAAAGGGGATAAAAGGAGCTGGACATATGTAAACAGGTTACTCGTCAGTATGCTTGTGTTGAAGTGCAGCAGCAACTGGGGCCTTTACCAGCCAGGGCTCCATGCCTGGGGGGGGATGGTTTTGGTGTGCTCAAGGACACAGATAGCCAAGGTGTGCAAATGACCTGTTGATCATCAAGAAGTGCAAATGCATCTAGAAGTAACTGAAGCAAGAATTGGAAAACAACAACAAATCACAAAACAAATGGTGTAATCATCAATGAGGTATTCTATAACCAATGCTGTAACTAAGGACATGGAAAGCTACTGGGGTAACTGGAGGTGGCTGAAAAAAGACCTTGGGGAGGGAGGACCTATGACCTGCTCCAGGATGCAGGACCTTCTCTGCAACCTCTGGGGAACTCAGGGAGCAGAAAAGAGCCCAGGGAAACCCATGACCCACCCATGACCCTCTGCTAGGATGACACAGCATGGTGGGAACCACCACACTGACCCACCCAGCCTCCCTCCAGAATTGCGCCATCTCTCACGCAGAACAAGGAGCTTGTGAAAGAAACCACAACACCAACCTGCCCAACTTCTCCCTCTCACTGCACCATCTCTCCCATGGCACAGGGAAGTCAAGTAATTTGTAAAATTGCATACATCTTTGTATTGAGCATAATTGGCAGGGGCAGGGCTTTTTCTGAGGGGGGCTGCAAGGGTGACCTTTGTGGGAATGTCATAGCTACATCGGACACAGCCACTTCCAGCTGGCTCCAGCAGACCCACTGCAGGACACAGCTGAGCACATCAGCCAAGCTGGTGGTGCCTCTGAGCCCATCAGATGAGTTTATAGCACCTCTGAAAGAGATGTATTTAAGAAAGGGTGGAAAGTGACAGCATAAAAGAAAAAACAACGAGGCTGGAGCAGGAGGAAAGAAAAGACCATGCCTGAGCAGGGTCCAGAGCCATGTAGCTGCCCAAGCAGGGCCTGCAAGGCATGACTCTAGAGGGACTGCTATTGATGGAGGAACCACCACCAACCCCAGTCTCCTGCACTGCCTGTTGCTTCACCAAAGGGACTGAGTGTAATGTGTGGTGAAAGGATGGGAGAAGAAAAAGTGTGGGGGAGGTGTGCAGAGGGAAGAAGGGGTGTTTTTTTCTGAGGGTTTGTTTGCACTCCATTACAGAACCAGCTTTCTGAACACCCTCCCAAGAAGAGAGGGTTTCACTTCCACTACCTCTTCTGAGTCATTCTGTGTTACCATGAGGGATATTACTGTCCTTCCAAACTAGACTGTCTGGTTCAGAAAGAAATACAGACAAGCCTTCCACCAGTGAAGTCCTGCTCCTGATCCCAGCTAAAACATACTTTGAATTGAAATGGAATTCAGCAGGTCTTCTGAATGACCCCAGGGATGAAAATGAAAACTATTATCACCAGGTCAAAGCCTCACCCTGACATCTGTCTGAGATTTCTCAAAGACCATCTGAGCATCTTTGCTTTCAGCTCTTCAGTTATTACGCCCCAGAATGTGTCTGGGTTCAAAAGGAAAGCTCCCTGGTTTTGTAGGAACCAGTCAAAGACTTTTAGGGATTCTCAGTGTTCAAATCCCAGAATGCTGCTACTCACACGCCATGACTGGTTTGAATCAATATATTGATGCTAATGGGTGTGTTTCTGTCTTTTTATGTGCTGAATATGGTGTTGAAAGAAAGGAAGCTCCCTAAAGCTGCTTTATGGGCCACAGTAGACAGAGCTGACAAGCAGCACTAGCCACTGGAGGGCAGTGAGAGGCTGGGGAAATCTGAGGTGAGACTGAAAATGCTTCTGCCTAAATACGACCCCTAACTAGAAAGATCCTGAGTTGCCCAAGACTGAAAAAAACTGGTACATTGGGCATAACTGGCAGAGTTTTCGTAGCAGGAGGGCTACAGGGGTGGCCTGTGTAGGAGAAGGTCATGGACTGCCCTTCATTCACAGCTGGCTTGGCAACAGACAATGCCAACCTACCACGCGCCAAAACTTGAACCAGAGTAGCATATAGCACCTCTGTGAAAACATATTTAATAAAGGACAACAGCTGTGGAGGTAGGAGATACAGTATGAGGCACATGAGGATGTGTAAATAGAGATACAGAAAGAGGCAGGGAAGGAGACAAAGGGAGATGCAGGAGGAGGTGTGTGAGGATACATGTGAGGACACAAAGAAGAAGACACAGGAGCAGATACATCCCAAGGGCACTGCAGCTCATGAAGGAATCCCTGAAGGAGCAAGTGATACCCCGAAGGGAACTGCAGCCTGGGGACGAATCCACACTGGGGCAGTTGAAAAGTGCAGGAAACATGGAGTGGCAAGAAAGGAAACCACTACACACTGACCCTGATCTCCTGCGCTGCCTGGTGCCTCTCTGAAGGGACTGTGTAACATCTGGCAAAAGCAAGAGGAGTGGAGACTAGAAAGGGGGAGGAGAGGTGTCTGGATTGAAGCTGAGGTGTCTTCCCTAGGCATTTATCTTGTTTCTCAATACCTCTGAACCAGTAATTAAAAAAATATGTAGTTGGCATTAAATTAAATGGTCAGTGACACTTCCCAACTTGAGACTGCTTTGCTCACAACAACAGGACAGACCAGGAAAAACAAGTGCTGGTCTTTCTTAGGATTATGCTCCATTTGGGAGCCAGCCTGGCCAAAAAGGTGTAATTTGGTGCAGAATGTGGATCCTTGAGCTAAGATCTGCTCTGGAACAGTTGCTAGAAAATTCAGCCCTTGGAAGAAATCATAGAGAACAAATGTTAAAGGCAGTAAGAGTGAGAAGCCATTGTGTTTTGTTTTTGCAGGTAAGAAGATGTAAGAGACCTGTTCCGGTGTGAGGTTCACCTCGGCCTTTCTCTCTTCTGAGATTGTAGGTGAAAGTATGTTAGCACTGGCAAATGTGGTGGAGGACACTGGATCCACCTTCAGAGACATCATACTGTACACTGAGACCTTATTTGATGCTGTAAGCGAAAGTTAACTCCTGTTCCAGTGGTCTTTGTAAAGTTGACCTGAGAGATGTGATTTGAGCTAGTGCAGGTGAAATAATTTTGGACTGAGGGAGGATGCTTGTTTTTTGGAGAAGACTGTACTGTGCAGGCATGTATGTAAGTGTGTGCACACCTGCAAGTATCAAGGTGGATTAGCCAGTAAGTAGGATAAGAGGTTTGGGAGCCATGTGTTGGAGCTGCCATAGGTCTGGGCTGGATACTGGAGAGACCAGAGTGGTCTGACAGTTGGCTCCTGGAGGGACCAGGGGGTTCAAGCCAATTACTGGAGAGACCATGAGGGCAGGTGTCGACTGAGACCCATCTGCACGTATATGTCTCTGTGCATGAGTCAAGGGGAGACCAAGGGATCCAGGGACAGTTACTGGGGAGATGCACATTGCATATATGTAGACATTGTGTGGGGTCATGCAAAGTAAACTGGAAGGCCAAGAGTCCAGGGTCAGTTACTGGACAGACTGAGTGTCTAAGGCCAACTACTGGAGGGATCCATATTGTATGTATGCACACATTTCACACTAACAAACCTTTAACTGCCAAAGAAGGGGACAAGATTAGGCTGTTTGTGCCATCTGTGTTTGTGTGGTCAGCTGTGTATATGTGTGTATATATATATACACACATACATACAGTGTACAGCATCTGTGGGCCTATTGGGAATACATGCAATAGGCCACCTCACTACTGACTGCATCTGGCAACATGGAGCTGTGGCAGCCTTGCCTCTGTTGAGCTACCAGATTTGGCAGTTCTCAAGCCAATGAGTTTCTCTCGCAATATAGAAAGAAGCTCCAGAATTTGCAGATGGGTGACTCTGCACGAAGTACACCATTCTCACCACACCCTTCCCAAGCCCTCCAAGGTCCAAGCCCAACAGAGGTCTTCAAGCTTTCTCGGGTGATGTGCCGCCCAGTGAGACAGGGAAGACATGGCTATTCCCTCCTGGGATTTGATGCACCAGTTACAGAAGGCAAGACAAGAATCTCACTGCGTAGCAGGCAGCAGGAGCTCAGGTCCTCTGTGACAACTGGCCAAACCTATCAACTGCTTACAAGAATCATAGGTCATCAAAGAGCACTTATCCCTTCAACATGGGGAATCAAAAAGTCAAATGGTCAAGAAAATGGCAACCAGTTCTGGGCACTGGGCCACCTGCATTACCACTAGGCCAGTGCAGTAAATAGGTTGGATTATAATGCATTGCCAGTGCTGGTAGTGAACTGGCTGTTCCTGTAATGCATTTGAGCGATATCTCTCTGGGGACAGAAGAGATACAGGGGACTGTTTATCTTAATGATTTACTACCACAAGGTGGGATGATGATTCCAGAGTGTATTTCTCCACAGTGCTTCTGTTTGCTATTGCAAATTTTTCCTAAGTTCACAACAGCAGCCTCCAGCCATTGCTGGGTGACCTGACTCTGGTTTCTGGCCTGCTTCGCTGTTGGTGGGGGCTTGCTCTATCAAAGCTTGAGGAAGAAACTAGAGTGGAATCATAGAATCATTTAGGTTGGAAAATACCTTTAAGATCATCTAGTCCAACCGTAAAAAGGAAGGAAAGCACATTTTTACTTCCAAACCCCAGAGAGGCTGCAGTGGACAACAGCAGTGCTATGGTGTTCTCTGTAAAACCTGTTGCCCTGCCAAGTATAGAAGGGGGCGAGGAGCTGCTTGCCCCCTGCAGGGAAACACCACAGACCACACATAAGCTAGGATTGACTAGGAAGATCTCTGAGTTACCTTCTCAGCCATACAAAAAGTACAGTGCGAGTCTGAAGAGATGTATGTACGGCAGCAGAGAAAGGGATAAAATAGGCAGAATGAGAAGGAAGCCATACGTAACTTTCTAGAGCACTAACGCCAGAAGTGGATGCACCCTGTCCTCTACTCAGATGAGTATTTGTCTGTATTGCACATGCAATAGCCATTTAATCCACCAACAAAAGGTCACTATGAATGCAATGCGGCAGAATAGTGCTGAAACTTCAACTCGCAGAATTTATTTATAGTGTGGAACTGCAGGGACAGAATTTGTAATTCTAGCTAACTTGAGAAATTAAAGAAAGATCTCTGGACCACGTCCAACATCCTCACAGTTCTTAAAATATACCTACTCCATAAAACAAAGGTGTAACATCTGTGTATCTGTAATGTTTCCATGTGTGTGTACTACTGATTTGGCAGCATTCACAATTTAACATTTAGAGTATGATGATGAATGTTACAGATTTTCCTGGATAAGCAAACAATGAAACTACTTTTGCTTCCTCAAGACATATGCTACGGTCTGGCATGCTGAACAAGTGTGATATATACTGAGGAAACTGCTCTTTACTCTTTAAAAATCAAACATTACCAATGAAATAGTTAATATTTATGATTATATACACACAATATTTTATGCTGATATCAGAAGTACAGAGAGAGCTTTTTAACAGAACAGCATTTGCTTTTTTTTTTTCTTTACATTTTCATAATAATTCTTACGGGAACTTTTGGAGTTTTATCTTCTTAATTATCACTTAAGTTGTCACGCATATCATCTTTCTTGGAAGGAAAGGTGGTTTCTTTGAAACTGTTAAGGACCTTTGCAATTTCATAGTTTGGTCAGTGCTTATTTCACTACTGCCTCAAAATTGTTTTATTGCCAGAGAAAAATAATTCAAAACACAAGCAGTTAAAATACCCTGCTAGTGATGTTTTTCCTTTTCTCCCTTTGAATCTACCTGAGTGACCCTTCTCTACACAGACCGTAGTCCAACAGGGCTGCTCATGTAGCCAAAGCAGAGAAACATAGCACTGCCTAGAAAGTCAAACATCTTATAAAAGTACAAGATCCCAAATTTGCTAGGAGGTGAGAAGATGAAGCCCACTGTGGTTTCAGCATTTCTCATTAGAGGGCTCTTAAACCTACTTACCACCACCTTGGTGACTAAGACCATTGATGACTGTGGTCATCAGTTCTTACAACACAGTATCAGCTCCACAATATTGTATACTGGTATCTAATTTTGGATATATTGCTGAGGACCATTTTGACTATTTAGTAATAATAATCAATAAGAATTAACCATTAGTGCAGAATGTATTAACAAATATTAATTGGATAAAGTTTTAAAGTTTAGAACCGACCTATCAATTTTCTAAGCACTAATAGTGAACCCTGGCACACACAAACATGTGTATAAATATACATGTGTATAAATATACATGTGTATAAATATACACACACATTCAGCTACAAGCAATGATGTTTTTGTTTTTTACTAGCATTTCAGTCACCACAGGCAGTACTGCCCCAAAAGCAGCCCACCGACCCTTGCACACATATGCAAACATGCAAGGACAAACTGGTGAAGAAAGCATTCTGCATCGTACCTAGAGGTGCACTGGCACAGCAAGCCGCTTCGGATCGAACAGGCCTGCATGCATCTCCTGCGCAGGAGTCTGGCTTTGCTCCTAAAGCTACCTTCATCTCAGCACAGGCCCTACCTACGCAGCACAAGCCCCTCCGAATGTGCAGGAAGACACACTCCCACTACTTCAGTGCGGGGCTAGGGCGCAGGCACTGCACCTCCACCCCACTGCACAAACCCGAGGGCTGGGAAGAACAACGCCCCACGCCACAGAGCTGCGCCCCAGGCTGCCCACTGAACCAAGCCCTCCTCAGACACCGACGCGGAAGACGAAAGGCTGCGGAGAGCCCCGCTCCCGCAGAGCCTCACAGCCCGACCTCGCAGGCACCTCCCCCGCCGCCCTCGTTTACTGCCTCTGCCCGGCCGCGGCGGCGCAGCGAGTTGGCGTCACGATCCAAGAGGCGCGAGGAGCGCGCATGCGCCCCCCTCCCAGCCGTTGGGCGGTGCGGTGGGGGCGCCATTTTAGCGCGAGGGGGCGCCCGCGCGGCGGTGAGGAGAGTCCTCAGCCTGCGCCGTGGGGGGCGGGCGCTCGGTTTGGGGCTGGGGACCGAGTTCTGGAGACACGTAATGAAGTTCAGGCTGAGCTTTTTAAAAACAAACATTTTAACACAAAGTAATAGAAAAGGTCCATGTTTTACCTGCCAAAGTCTATACCTTGCCTTAAAAGCATGCGGTGCGTTTGGCCCGTTGCGTCCTATGGAACACACTGGGTTTATGTGGATGCATTAGCAGTAATTAAACTTGGTAAGAAGTTGCGATGATGCATTGTGCTAGTGGTGTGCTATGCCAGAGATGGGTCCGCATGTTTGTGACCATTGGCATTTTAAGATGGAAAAAACACTGACAAAGTATTGTTTGCTGAAGTCAATGGGAAAACCCTTGGTGCTGAGGAGATTCTCAGTGTTTTTCAGGATCAGGCACACAGACAGATTTATAGATTGATCATTTTTATAAAAAACACTTTTTCCAGAAATAAATTCCTATTGCTGTGGTTAAGATGTGTTACCCCCACTGTCCTGTCTGAAGTCTCCTCAAACGACAGCATCACATTCACTGCCTGAACAGAAACACCATAATGAATGTATTTGAGTACAAGCAGTTGTCCATATGAGACTGTCAAACAGTTTGGAAGACAATTACCTAGCTACTTTTAAGAGGGTTATTTTGTGAGCACAGGCCCCCTTTCTGGGAAGTGCTAAGCATGCACAGCTCTCCTCTTGGCTTTACAGTAAGGTCAATCACCAGTTCTCTTCGAGCCAGACCTGAAGATAAAAACTAGCTTACCTTGATCAACACTTATTAAGCCTCATTAGTCTTATCAAACATTCTGGTTTTCATATTTCATTCAAGAAGATGCATTTATGTCAAACATCTGTAGAGACGTTTTTTGTTACATCTTTTTTGCCTACATCCTGTAGTTACAGCTAGCCAAAGCCAGCTACCTGGTCCTTTGATTTAGGTCATTTTTCTATGCAAGCTTTTGTGATGATCCTGAAGTGTGACTAGATCAAAGTTCGAGTTCAGATGTATATGTACAGTCTTGGCAGTCACTTTGAATTTATTCCAGTGAAACTCTAATTAAAACCTGGCTCACGATTTTCAAATATTAGAATGCCTTGTTCTTTTGGTAAAGTTCTGACTTACTTGTAAGGAAATGGGAAAAGGTCTAATAGTTCCAGGTGGGTCAAAATACAAGTAAATACATGCTTGACTGCAAATTTAGACAGTTCTTTTTCTTGAGTATGTATTGTCTAGTATATTGTACTGCTTACAGGAAGCACAACGGCCTTTTCACAATGCAAAAGTAATTAGAGCTCTTTGAAAAAGTCTTAACTCGCCATTAATGCACTGCAGATAACAGGAGAGCATACGTTAGCATGCTGAGAGAATTGAACAACCATTGATTTCTACATACCGCTTACAGAAAGAGAATGTGCCTTGGAAGTGATCACTGTAATACTGAGGTGTCATGATGTGACTGCTGAAGTTGTGGCTGATATCACTGTCTGGTTTGGTAGGCTGGGTAATGGTGGCAAGGGGTTTGGTGGTGTAAGTGGGCTGAGTGGTAGTGGTGGACTAAGGGATATTGGTGGATCAAGTGGTTGTTGGGGCAGGTATCTGAAAAATTTGTAAGCCAGAGACAGCACACAGAAAAAAATTGTAAACAAAAGAAACAGGACACATGACAAAAATTACAGTTTTGATAAAATTGAGACTTTGTAATAACATCATGCAAGTGATTCCTGTAAATCAGTCTAGCCATTCTTTTTCTTCTTTCATAGATGTAACAATAAGTCATTTTATTGCATGGGATATTACATTTATCATACCCACAGAATGACAAAGCAACAATCATAGTACTCTGTAACATGATCACTCAGCCTTGGATACCAACTCTTCACCTGTGTATTTCCTGTGGAAAGACCCAACTTGTAGTTTCCAGGACTGAAGGCCAAGAGTGTAAAGAAAAGTTGTAAAAAACAAAACAAAACAAAATTCTGGTCAACGTTATAAGTTGCTTATCTTTGGATAAGACTAGCAAATTTCATAGACGTACTGCTACCTTGCACTGTTATAAATGAGATAAAATTCTGAAACGTAGAGAACATTACCATGAAACAGATGAGCTTTCAGATAAGAACATATTTTATTTTTGTAAACCCTGCCCCAACAAATCTCCAAGAATAATTCCTCTATCATTAATTTATTTTTCAACATAACATTGATTTTACTAAGGTTGCATATATATTAAGACTGTCAGATAAAGAGAATTCTCTAATCACTCTTAGTCATAATGGAATCATAGTAGGAAGAGTAAAAGGAATAGGAATGGCTAAAACTATCTGGTTACATTTCTTAGTAAAAATGTTTAGGAAAGCATTTCAACACATGAAGTTAAGTGGGTGCTTAACATTTTCCTAACCTGGCAACTAAGCTCTGCAAGCGTCTGGAAGACTAGTATTTTCTGATACTCATATTGACAAAAATAGTGAATTAACATAGCTTATTTTGTGTTCATTTATGAGAATTACTAAACGATTTCCCTTTGAATGTATATTAAACTGTAGGTACAAAATGTCTTCCAATATCTTCCCACACGGTGAAAGTTCAACTAAAGTAATGATATGTTAAAGGTGCAGTTTACATCATTTACGCATTAGTGGAATGTCTTGCCAAGATTAAAACAGAGAGTGGAATGCTGTTCCACAGGTCTGGTTGACACCTAACCTCTTTAACTTTTATTCTATTTTTACAAAACATTTTGCTCTCTCTCCTCACTTAAAGAAAGTGTTCAGGAACTGTTCAGAATAAAAATCCCAAGACCTAAACTCCAACATGGATAAAAGAACAGACATATTTAAAAAAAAAAATTTAAAAAATTCTTTAAATACTTAATACTGAAATATAATATTCTTGAGAAAAGGTAATTATTTTTCTAAGAAGGAATTGATATGAAACATGAGCATGTTATTTAAAATTTCTTCAAGCAGGAAATTACAATGAAATGGTTTTTGTATACATAGGAATTTTAGGAAAAAGAATTTAAAGCTGTTTACATCTGCATTATTTGTATAACCTTATAGTATCTGTTTTCTACAGTATCTGTTTATATGTAGAATAGTTTTATTTTACACCATTCAAATGTCTGGTATTACTCGTGTTTTGTTGATATTGACAAAAACCAAAATGAAGAAGAAAATTTGATCTTAGTTCCACATTGAAGTTGATACTCAATTTCTGCTTTTTCTTGTTTAACACCTAATATGCTTCTACAGAGTGGTTTTCCTCCGAGTATGGTTTAAAATGTCAGAAGGCATGTTTTGATTTTAAGAATAATGCCTTTCCTAAGAATAAGTAACACCTCTTTCAATATAGATATGAACAGCAAAAAGAATGAAGAAGCAATAGATAAGTAAGCCAGTGTAAGACTTCAGAAAGGAACTGGCAGAAACCAGGCTTCTGAGACATTAAATGTTAAAACTACTGAAGTGACCCTGCATGATCACCTTAATCAGCATTACTATGTGTTCAGGTTTGGGCTCTCCAGTACAAGAAAGAAAATGGCATATAGGAAGGTGTCCAGTGGAGGCCACTAAGATGGTCAGGGGCCTGCAGCATATGACATCCAAGGAGAAGCCGAGGGAACCTGGAGAAGAGAAGGCTACGGGGGATCTTCTTGCAGTCTTCACCTTCCTGATGGGAGGATGTAGAGAAGACAGAGCCTGACTTTTCTTGGAGGCATGCAGCAAAAGAACAAAGGTCGACAATCACAATTTGCAACAAGGGATTTTCTGACTAGATATAAGGATTCCTTTTGGGTTTTTTGCCATGAGTGTACTTAACCACTGAAACAAGGACCCAGAGAGTTGTGGAATCTTCAACCTTAGAGATATTCAAGCTTAACAGGACATGGCCCTGAACAACCTGCTCTAGCTGACCCTGCTTTAAGCAGGGGGTTCAGCTAGATGACCTCCAAAGTTCCCTTCCAACTGAAATTATTCTGCGATTCTATGAATATTTTTTGATAAACCCTAAGAAACACTTTGAAAGGAACATTCATTAGGGTGGAACAGTCGGAGAATTACATTAATGTGCTTACCTTATAACAATTAGGACATTCATGTGCAAAATAAATACAATTCAGAGCATACTTTAATATTTGTAGTACTGATAGTGTTAATATTGGAGACTACAGAGACTCATAGTGTGATTACTGGAAATGTAATGATTTAGCTGGGTTCTTATGAACAATATAAATGCCAGAAATACTACACAGAGCATTTCAGGGTAGGCAGATTATTTAAGGGGAACCTATCATGCCTTAAATACATGCAATATAGAGATACTGTATTAGATACTTGAAAACAAGAATATGGCAAAAATGGACAGGAATGAAAGAACTAGCTTTTCTTCGCTTCTTCTCTCAGACATGACCATTTATCTGTGCATCACAGACTGTACAGCTGCATGATATACTACCTCACATCCAGTCTTTCACTGATGAGGTAAAATATGCTGGTGCGAGCTCTTTCAGAAAACCACTTTCTCAGTTCCCTATCTTAATAAATATCGCATTGATGCAGCCCAAGTCTGCAGCACTGCAAATCCAATTGGATGAACTGCTTGTGTGTCAGGCTAAACTGTCTTCAAATTATACTAGTTGATCTAATGAAACAATTTCTTCTGCTTGGAAGCCACGTTTTGTTTGTGGTGGACCATGATAATGCTGCCTTAGACATTCTTACCTACAACTCTTTTGTCAAGGTGTGAAGGAAAAGCGATAGGGTCAGTAAGGTGTAAAAACAACCTTTGAAAGGCTGTCCCAGCTCTTCTGCTAGGTTGGGAGTGGAGCCTGTTTCTGGCAGGGCCTGACGAGTGTCTTCTCAGCCCTAGTCTGTATACAAGTGGTAAGATTTAAAGATAAACCACACAATGCAAAGTCTGGCATTCACACACATGCAGGGCGGATCAGTTGTGGATTCTGGCCTTCCCCACGGTGAGTTTCGTCTCGATCGTTACGGCAATATCCCATCACAGAAAAGCAAGTAATCCAAAAGCAAGTAATACCACAGAAACAATGCAGTCTTAGTTAAAAAAGATCTTGGAATGGCAAGTTTTGCAATTAAATATACACTGATTGTATTTTTCCTATAGTATCAAGGCTGAGTGGAGTGTTACTGGGTATTTTGATAAAAAAATGGGATCAATATAGTAAACAGACTACTTTGTTAGTGATTTTCTTTTAAAGACTAAAATTCCTAATCTGGTTATATCAAAAACAGAGTGGGAGCACAGCTAAAATGTGCTTCCCCAAGAAGAACCCAATCCTGACAAAATGGCTCTACATCAGAGCTGCTCTTGTCACCCCAACCCCTTACCCTCTATGCCTCTGCCTTTGCACTGGAACTGGAGGTCCTCCCCTTGACAGGAATCTGATTCAGAGAGCTGAGTCAATAAAACACTGTTTTTTTTAAGGAAAAAACCCAACCTCCCAAATCCCAAGATGTTTTCTGGTGGCTCAACCAGCTGCATGGGCTCCCTGCAGGACTGGATGAATACCAGAGAAGGGACAGGACCACGCAGCCAGAGGTGGAAGACTCGGCACGGTGGTTCATCCTAGAAAAGGAAAGCCAGGCAGTCCTCTGAAGGCTATGACTCCCAACATCCCATACCAGAGGAGGGCAGGGATCCCATGCTGAAGGCATGAACTGAATGGTGGACACAACACACACCAGATTGTCAGATCCTGGGTCTACAGTGCAGGCCAGAATAACCATTCTGTGCTTTGCCCAGTCTGACAGAAACGCAGCCAAGTGTACCCACGTGATCCACACCAAGTTCCTATTGCCAGGAGTTTCTCCCTGGAAAACAAAATGCGAAGTCTTCCCAAACTTTGGGAATATTCATTGGGCTATAATTCCTAAATAATGTGGAAAGTTTTCAGGTAGGGTTGTACCCCAGTCTGTATAGAGGTAACTCTAGGCGATTTGCTGAGTCTTTTCAAATATTATTTTCATAGTCATCCGGGTGATCAACTAAAAAAATCAAAACTATTCTGTTTAGTCCAAAGAGCAGAAGATGCCTATTGAAGAGGTCTTCTTGTAGGCTGTGGCTGCACAGTCAGATGCGTAAAATGCTATTCCATGAAAGCACCGAGAGAATATGATTCTCTTAAGAGAAAGAAATCTGTCTGAGGATTGAAGAGTAATTTTCTTCATTTCGGGGACGAGTGTTTGGAAAAAAAAATCATGCTATCAGCATGTGCTAAGTAGATGCAAATTTTGATGGTCCTTGGGCTTTATTATGTCTTTCTTTCTGAGACATCGCTCATGGTTTGAAGCTGTAATCTCCAATTTTCCCATTAGCTCTTTCAATAGCATCTACGTTGGTGTCAGTGCTGGAAGACTAAAGATTTGAGGGAGCTGTGTTTGGAGTGGGTGCGAAGCCAGTGTCCTTTGAGATTTTACTAGTTATTACTGAAATTAGCACCCACATCAGTTTATTTAGTCCTCAGGGGCACTACGTTTGCAATAAAACCCCAATTTTTTTGCCTGGGAACAGTTCCAAGCAGAGGGTCACATCCCAGATGAATGGGAAGTGAGGGTGGTGTGTGAGTCCAGAATTAGTGAGGCATAAAGACTCGTGTGACCTTGTATTAATCACCCCCTAATGCCACCCACTGTCGCACCATTTCTGTTGGCTCTGGTGATTTTCAACAGCAATCAAGTACCTAAATTCCATTCTTGATCTTTTATCTTAAATAAAACTCTCCATATATTGAAATTCACACCTTTCCTCATTCAGTTGCTTTTTCTTAGTTAATACCTTTGTTGACATTGCGATGTGGAAATGCATTCTGCTTCATATTCCTTCTTGGTAGAAACGGCAGGCCCACCACTGCACTGCAGGATATGTCGATGCAGCCATAAGGCGTGTTTTTGCACTGAGTAGCTTACTGTGATGTTTCTCAGATTAATTTTTTTATGGCTAATTTTAGAGAATATTAGAATATTTTAATTATAAGATAATGATTTCATTCATCTGCAAATCCTTTTTTTCTATAGAAACAGGACAGGAACGAATCTTTTGGCTATCAGGGCTAATGCTGCCAGGTAGTTATTTTCTTGTTTCTCCTATGGAAAATCTGTTCCAGGCCCTGATGAACCTAATAGAGACAGCTGTATTGCCAATATTGGTAAGGAACTGTCCTCTCATTTTCAGCCTAAACCTAATAATATTTCATATATACATTTGTTCTTGTGCTAACACTGTCTTTTAAAAGTTTCTTGCCTTTTCTAGGGTTTGCTCTCAGTGCACTTTTTGACAGCAGTGACATCCCATCTCAGTGTCCTTTGCTAGACTAACAAGCCAAGCTCCCGTGGTCTCCTGTAGATCCTCCTGCATCTTTCTGCCCATTTTTCTTGAACGTGAGCAACCAGCACATGCACCGTATTTCAGAAAAAGTCTCCCCAGGACTTTGTATAGTCTAACACATCTCTGTCTTGATTCCAGCTGATGCATCCTAGGATTACATTTGCCCTTTATGCAGCTATTAGGCCTCTACAGCTCATGGCCATGTTGGGAACAGCAAGTATTTCTCTGCCTTAGTTCCTAATAATTTCCAAATGATAAGCTTATGCTACAAATCTTTGTTACTAGCTTCCCGATAAATGACATTGTGTTCTGTAGTGATAATTTTTATCTCAGTCCTATCATTCAGGTTCCCAAGGCTGCACAGTTCTTCCAAATAGTTTTCAAACATTTTTAACCATCTTCTAACTAGGAAAAATAAGAAGAAAATAATGGAGCAGCAGAGAAAAACTACCTTACATATTGTTTTATTGTTCCAGTTGTTTATCCTAATTTCGCTCATTCGTTTGACCTTTGCTTCCTTCCTTTATTTTTCTAAGAGAAAAGTGGTTATGTCCGAGAGATGGTGTAAGATGATGAAAACTGGAAATGTGAAAATGTGCAATTGTTGAATTAAAAAATAAATAACATTTTATTTCATAATAAAATGGGAGCTTTTATTAAAGAAATTCTAATTGAAAAATCCTTATGTTGATATTTTCCCAGAAAAAGCTTAATCAAGGAAAAATCACTCTATTATTCTGAGAATGTATTACATTAAACAAAATACATTTCTTTAGAGACAGTCATTCTTGTGTGTAGCATGGATAAAGAAATGGAAAGAAAAAACCCCCACTGTGGAGGAAATAATAATCTGACCATGAAGGACCTCTAGTGGCATAAATACTTCAAATTAAAAAAACCCTAAAATTATGCTTGTTTATCATTTTACAAGGAATCACTTCTGCAGTTTCAGATTCTAAGTTCAATTTGTGCAATATTTTTTGTCTTTCCTTTTGTTGATAAGGTAAATGCAGGAAATATAATTTTGTCATAGTAATATACAGTAAAGTATCTAGGCGTACAATGGCATTGCACTCTAAGTTCCCTGAAACTTAAAGCAGATGCTATCAGTTTCTGACAATGTCAGAAAAAATTATGTTCTGTGTTTTTACTTCTTATCATTGTTATCTACTTTTATCACCTACTCAAACTTATGATACTCTTAGCAGGAGGAACAGCCTGATAGGATGCACTGAAATAAAACTGCTTAACAAAAAGGAGTTGAAAGCAGACGAAGATACGAGAGCTATGTCTGTGTCTCATTTGTTATGGCTGTGCTAATTCTTTTATTTGTTCTCAGCTCGAAAGTAATTTTTTTTGAGAAGTAGCCAAAAAAGCTATGCTGTTACTTTTGGGTTATCCTTCAACCATTCTGGAAGATAACCAACCATAATAAATGTTTAGATCCTTAGTTCCTTTCAATCACACTTCAAAATAGTTTGAAATTTAGATACAAATTTTGAATAGAAAGAATTCATTTTTAAAGAATTCTACAAATGTATTGCTAATAGTTCTTTGTCAACAGTTTTTCTACATCAAAAAGGAGGTATATGCCTACTGGTCTAGCGGCCCATTAAGCATCCAAATACATCCTGCATGCGGATGAACTATAGCCACTCCCAGGGATTTCACTCACCCCAGAAAAGACACAGTAGACCATGTTACAGTGAAACTAGTTACTTTTGCAGAGCACTGAGAACAGAGTTTCTCTGCCTGAAAGAGGATGCGCAGCCTTAGATGCACACACTCCCAAGTTTCCAGTGGTGAGACAGCACGGGGGAGCGATAATACCAATCCTGGGCTGAATGGACGGTGTCTCCGGAGCCAGGCAGCCTGGCCGGCACGCGCTCCCGGCAGCTGTATTGCTCCACTGTGGCACGAGGCAAACTCAGGGGCTGACAAAAATCCAGAAACACACAGTCATGGTCACGCTTGAGGTGAACCCTGAATTGTAGTAAAAGCAGAAGCCTGGAGTAGGAGTAGCTGAACACAAAGTCATGTTTAGACGTCTCAGATATCTCTGCATTCATGGCCATGTTGTCCACAAGCCATAAACATTTCCTGAGACAGCAAAGTTTGTCATACTCTGAAATGAACTTAGTCCCCAAAGTCTAACAAAAGGCACTTTTAAAAATTGTTGTTGCTGTTGGTTTCTTTTTTTAAACCTTTTTTTTTGTTAAAGAAATTAAATTAAAAAGGTGTCCCTGCCTGTTTAAACTCTTAGTACTTTGTTTTGTATTTTCACAGTACACAGATACCCCCCTGGGACTGCAGTCCTTCTGCAGCTGAGCAGCTCTGATGTAAAGCCCCAGCCTGGCAGTGGCTTTCTGGTGTGAGGCTGCTGCAGCCTACCTGTAGGAAGGAATTTCAAGAGCTGAGCTTAAATGGAGACAAAAAGCACCAAGGACATGATTCTCCATCTTTGGAGAATCGGCAGCAGATTGCAGGTATAGGAGAAATAAAATTAAAGGCGAAGATAACAGTACAACAGTTGTGGAGCTCAGATGTCGTGAAATTTGCAGGGCCTGATAGTTCTGCTGCTTTTTAAAAAATCTTGTTTTTATTTTAGGTTATGGAAATTTGTGACCAGCATGACCTGACTCACAACTATCACAACACTAAAATTAATCTTGACAGGCTCATTCCTGGTGGGGCTCACAGCAGGATTTTTATTGGATTAGGAATTCAAAATAAAAAAATCCATAAACTATTCTGTTATA
Organism: Ciconia boyciana; assembly: GCF_034638445.1. Taxonomy (NCBI): domain Eukaryota; kingdom Metazoa; phylum Chordata; class Aves; order Ciconiiformes; family Ciconiidae; genus Ciconia; species Ciconia boyciana. The sequence goes on from NC_132934.1 coordinate 202,249,752, forward strand.
CAAGTGAAGGAAAAATACATAAAATCTCATAATATAGAAATGGGTATGTATATATATAAATACAGAAGTATATTTATGAATGCTCTTTTAAGACATATAATTATATAGCTTTTCTCTCATATTGACCTACAGCTTTAACATTACATGATCACGGAGTCAAAGAGAGGATTTGACGACCAGTCCTCTCCCAGGTAGCCAATACCTTAGTGGTTAGGGCCTGGCCCTTGGGAAGTGGGAGTCTAAAATTCACCTTTCTGCTGAAAAGGGACTGGCAGGCACATGAAGTTATAAAGATGACCTGAAAATGGCAGAGTAATGCCTCTTTTACACTCCTAAATCAAATCCTGTGGGGATGAATTTGGGTAATTGCAAAGGGAGATAAGCACAGCTCGAATGAGAGAACTGAGATAGGGAAAAACGTCTTAAAAAAACCTTGTGGTGTTGGGGGGAGAAAGATTAAACCATGGTGCTCTGCGGGGAACAGCTGAGGGCAGGGAGAAGCAGTGTCTTGTGACAGAAGGGATGCCAGCAGAGCCAGGACAGTGACAAATATTTGCACCAATGAGGGCAGGAGATTGCTCTTCCTGGAGGCACCTCCGGGGTTTGACTCCATCGCCTGTGACACATGCAGAGCATCATTAACGTGGGAGTCATTAAAAAAACCACCAGGGTATGCAAAATGCCACCGGTTCTCCAGGTGAGTTCAGCTGAGATGGGGGCGAAGACAAACAGGACGAGGTGAATCCTTAGGCATGGGAACCATCAGCAAAAAGGTGGGAGTTGAAGCCTTAGAAATAGAGGAGCTCAAGGCTGTGCACAACGCTGGGAGAAGTGAAAATGTAAGGGTTTAGACTAACTTTGACTCATGCAACTGGCAGAAGGCTGAGACTTGAAACGCCTCCACACGAGCTGGGGGTCGAAGCCTGCGGCGGGGCTGGGGCCGAAGAGGCCTGGCAGGGACCCGCACCAGGGCACCAGGCTGGGGCTGCTGCCGGGAAGCCCCGCGGGTTGCCTGAGCCGGCGAGCAGGAATATGAACTTCGCGTTGGCGCTTCTGGAGCAGCCCTTGGCTGCTCGTCTGCTCTGCTCTCACCCGCACCCGCGGGTGGAAGGAAGCCTGCGGGGCTGCGGCTCGCTACGGGAAGGAGCGCGAGCAGCATCCCGGGGCAGGCAGCCGCGCTGCGTCCCCCCGCCCCAGGCCGAGCCGTGCCCCTCCTGGGGGCGGCCCCTCGGCGGGCACAAAGCTCGGCTCGGCCGCCGCCAGCGCAGATCCGTCCCGCCGCCGCGGTGCCGCCGCTCCGCCCTCCCTCTTGGCGGGCGCAGCGCCGGGGCAGCGCCGCGGCATGGAGGCGGCCGGGGCCGGGGCGCCGCCGCCCGGGGCCGCTGCGCCCGGGGCCGAGACGCCGCCCGGGACCGAGAGGCCGCCCGGGGCTGCCGCCGCCCCTCCGCGCCGGCTGCTGGCGCTGCTCGGGGCCAGGCTCTGCACCTGGTGAGTCCTCGGCCGCGGCCCCCCCCCGCCCCCGGCCTCCACGTGGAGCCGGGCAGCGCCGGCCTTCCTGCCCGCCTGCCCCCGCGGCCGGGGCGGCGGGGGGCCGTGCCCCGGGCCGGGGTCGCACGCCGCGGGAGGGAGGGAAGGGGGAGGCAGTCTGCCTGTGCTCGGCGCGCTGGCCGGTAACGCGGTCGGGATGCGATGGCTTATCCGTGCCGCCGGGAGGAGCCGCATGGTGCCCGGCCCGGAGCCGGCGCCGGCGCCGCCGCGGGGGGACGGCTCGGTGCGGGCCCGGGGTCACTGCTGGGAGCGGGGCGCGGGGCTGAGCAAAGCTTTGATCCTTCGGGCCAGCCTTTAAGGCCGTCGGCCTGGCAGAGGTGAGACCGGCGGCGTGCGGGCAGCAGGCAGGAGAGTTCTGCCTTCTGCTGATGAGCAGGGTGTTCTGGTACCGGGTTCGCTGTGGAAACACAGCCAAGCTACGGCCTGTAACTGTGGTTGTGTGAGAGTGTGTAGAGTCACTTCAGCTAAGATAAGCGTAGAATTAGCGAGTGATGTATTTGGTTTTGTTAAACTAGGAGTGTAATCTCGCATATGCACACATGCACTTGATTCTTTTAGTAATTCTGGCTTAAGATTGTTCTGTTTTCCTGTTTTTTCTGTACTTTTATCTATTTCCTATTTTTCTGTACTTGTATCTGTTCTGTATTCTTTTATCAACATTGTTGTGAAGAGCAGGTCATGGCAGGCAGAGAAGATAACAGAACAAAATAGCTGAGATGAGGTGTTGAGTCCAGAAGGAGCAATATCCCCTTCCATCCTTCCTTGAATTGGCTTAGGACAGAGACCTAAGCAAGGTATATAACTTAAAAAGTGATAGACTTTAGGACAGGTATATCACTTAAAAAGAGGGCACTGGTTAAGCATGGAAAACTTGGGGAAAAAATCTGCCAAGTTGTGCAGGCATCGCACATGTCCCAGAGCTGGTGCTTGCCAAGTGCTGCCTTCACTGAGAGCAGAACTACCTCCTCCGACTTCCAGCCTGCAAGAGCTGCCATTCACTTACAGCTTCAGTTGCCATCTGGGGAAAAAAAAATCCCTGTTTAAAAGGCTCTTTTGGGGCTCCTGGTTTGGTTTCTACTAACTATTGCATCAGATACCCTCGGCTGACAAACAGGAGGTGCTGGCTCTCCTGCTGCCCTCGCGCTCGTAAGCTTGAGTCTCAAGACTAGGCTGTGTGGAGGTGTGTGCTGGCCAAGCCGAGTCTCATTCCAGAGGGCAAAGCCTGCCTTTCTCTTTTGGTTGTAAGTTTTTCTCTTTTCATTCCCCCTGCGTGTCAGGAATGCCCAAAAAGACAAGACAGGAATTTGTTGACCTGTTCAGTAACCTCACCTGGGCTGGTAGTTTTGCCAAAATGTTGCCAGTGGGCTACACCAAGTGAGTCTCTTGATGGTACTTGAAAGAAAATAAAGAGCTCTCACTAACTTTTGCGAAGTTTTGTCTGAGATACTGAATTGATTTTTTTTTTTTCCTTCTTTTTTTTCCCAGGTGGCTGGAGGCTCAGCCACTTCAGCTGTCGTAGAGGCCTTTCTGAGTCATAGGAAGGTTTAGTACTTGTATATAATAAACTAGGTTCTTTTTTTTGACTAAAACCAGTAGAAAGCATGCTTTCTGGTTCTTGAAACAAAATAAGTTTTTCTTTTCTGTTTCTTACATTTTACAAATTAAATTGACCTCAGTTTCAAAGCAGAATATTGAAACACTAACTTCTGAAAATGTTAGTTCTTAAAAATACTTTTTCCTGTCCTGAGCTATCTGCTAATCATGTTGGAATATGGCTTCAGTCTGAACCTGCATTTTCCTTCAGCTACTTGCATGAAAATGTGAGATTATTCAAATGAAATGGTCTCTTCCCCCCCCACCCCCCCATTTAGGAAGGGTTCAGTAGTTAAAGCTGAAGTGCAAGTAAACTGTCTACATGAAGAGTGTTGCCAGGCTTTGCCTGTTAGTGTTTAACTGGTGGCATAAATAAATGTAGTTTTTGAAAAGCTGTATTTATTTTCATGAAAAAAATCACATTAAAATTACAGGATTTATTAAACTAATAGCCAATAAAATTGTTAACTATGGGCTTATTAGATTTTCTTTAACTTCCTCGAATATAGACTCTGATTGTATTTTAATATCTTGGGAGTATTTTTCTTCTGCATTTCACATGGAGCCAAAGAAAGCCAGCCTGACTTTCTTGTGGTGTCAAGAGCTGCACATTGTTCAGCGTTAGCTTTAGACCATTTTGTAGCGAACTTTCATGTTCTAAAAAGTCCCCAAATGACACCTAGTTTTGCTCATAGCCATACATATAGCTAGCTAAGATATGGCGGCTGAAGGGGGAGGAGGAGTAATTACTTAGTAGCCAACTACCAAGCAGTAAAAAACAACAAAAAACCCTCCAAACCATGAAACTAAAAGGCCTTTTCAGACCACTTACCTTGCGTCATCTGAGAGTCCAAAGTGATTTAGTCCTTACCAATGCATTAAAAAAAAGAGCAGAGAGGATCAAGTTCTGGCACGGAAAAGTTAATAATTAATATATTTCAAAAAATGATGATAAATTATTGATAAGAAAATCATGGTCATCGATACTCATGTCAATACCAGAATGAATGGAAACTCATGTCTTCGAAGCATTTTTCTTATGAGAAATTGTCTTGCAAAATGAAACCAGTAGGATTTAAAGTTTACTCTCAAGTTTTACAGAGGGTAAAACCGTTTTTTTAATTTTCTGTGGGAATGTAGTGGGCACTGAAATAATAAGGCTCTTGAGCCCACATTTAATGAAGGTCATCTTACTCTGCTCAAACCACTTTGAGCGCAGTGCATTGCACCGGGAACGTGGCGTCACCTTCGCAGTTTGAAGAAATTCATTTTGACACCTTGGCACACGGTGTGAGGGGAAACCATTGGTGCTTCCTGCTGAGGCTTGCACCTGGTGTTGGGGGGGCTTAGGGCAACAGGCTGTTCTTCTACATGTGGCCGAGAAAGTTGCCAGAATCGTAGTGTTTTGAGATTCACAGAGGACATTTTTGAGGGTAGCCTTCCACTGTCAGTGAACAGTGTCTTTGTTTGGCTCTTTTGATCTAACATTTTGAGTCTCCAGTAGAGGGAAGAAAAAAAATCCCTGAATTAACATATAGAAAAGTACAGAAGGGAACGAGGCAGGATGAGGACTGACTGCTTGCCTTGTCAGATGCCTTCGGTACTGTGGAAGTAAATGCTGTAGGACTGCCTAGATATACATTAACTAAATAGCAATGGTTGCTGGTGCAGAAACCACTAAGCAAACAGTTCTGTAGATTCCGGACCTGCGTCTCTTCCCATATGCAAAAATGCAAGGAGATCATTCCCTAGGTACTTTAAACTGGAGAAACTTAGTTATTAGAAAAGCTGAGGATCAGCTTAGTGGAGTTAGCTATTCCACTGCAAGAGGGTGGCCAGGTCTTTCTTGTTTTTAATAAATGACGGCTGAAGCTGATCAATCATTAGCAAATTGGGATGGCAGCAGATTTTCCTCCTTTTATACTCCCGCTGGAACATGGTCACTAGCTAGTTTGCTGGTGCACGTGGAGTCCAGGCCTGTGCTGCAGAGAGGGTGTTGTAGTTCAGGAGAAGCAAAGCTACTCCTTGCATATCATATCCTGGGGGAAAGTGTTTAAAACCTTGCCCCACAGAAGTCCATGTTAAACAAGCCAAATGCTTGTGGAGTAGCATAGCCTGTGCTTCTGCCCATCTCTGTGGTACCACCTAGGAGATGGGTGAAGGGGAATTTGCATCCAGGAGAGCAGGGCTTCTACCAGCCAAGGCAGCTCTAACTTCTGGTAATGTATTGATGAGCACAATTCATTTTGTGGACTACACAGGCTTCACAGCTTTGCTCCGGTAAAATTGCAGCAGTTTTGCCGAGTCGCACCTCTACACAGGTTTGATTGCCACCTTCACCCCCTCATCTGAGCTAGTCCAAGCACGGGGTGAGTTTAGTCCAATGAATTGGAAAAGGCTTGCTCTGTGCCCCCTGCACTGAGGATAAAGAAGAAATATTTTCTGCTAGTTTGGAGCAAGAAACTCTTTATTGGAATAATAAAAAGTATATATGTATTTAAGTGCCTCAAACCACATTTTTTGTGTGTTGTTCACCGCATTATTTCTTCCTTGAAATTTCAGTGGGTCTTCTGTCATCTTACCTCCTGCAAAGGAGCCTGAGCTCACAGGGCTGGCAAAGGGCGAGCAGGAAACATCGTCCTTGCCTGCTTGAGAGAAGAGGCAGTCTCATCCCAGAAATTTTACCTAACCTATGTTACATTCTTTTTAATGACACCTAATTAAATTAATTCTTTAGATGAATGTAAAAAGACATTTCTGCATCAGTCAGAATAATTAGCCAGAGTGTGTCATGATCATTGCTGATTTGTTCAACAAATAGTGTAATTGGATCTTTGACCAGAATAAAAAGAAATTAAATGTAACAGAAGTGAGGTAGTTTCAAAGGGTTTTTTTTGCTTTTATTTTTGCATACAAATATATATATATATAAAACCACATGTATATATTTTGTAGCACTGTTTACAGTTAATGCTGTGCTACAAAGTAGCCATGATAAATTTCTAGCTGAAACATGGTGTCTGTTGATTACTTCAACATACAAAATGCTAGAAATGAGAACTTTCGTTCTTTCATGCATCAGAAAGAGTTATTTGCACAAGGCTGGATAGGACCTTACAAGATTGTCACAAGATATACAAATACTTATAACGTGGATGTGCACTGTTGCTGGGATGGGCAGGGCAAGCTGTAACAAAAAGTGGGGCTCGAATCTCTTGGAAGGGCAGCATGGCTGGACTTTGCAGAGGTTTGCTGTCTCATCAGAATGGACTTGGAGAGAAAAATGTGCCTAGCAGTATTTTTAAAGTCAGAAGAGCTTTGGTGTCAGGCTGAATTGAAAACAAGATTCATGCAGTTGAATTAGAATCCAAGATGCAAAGAAGATGTCTCCCTTCGCAGATGGAGAGATTGACTGTATGATTGTAGTTGGCTTTAGCACTCCCGAACACACCCTTCTTGTTGCCTGACAGCTGGATTGCACAGCATAGCTGGGTCAGCTGGTATTTACTACGTTAAAGTCACCCACCTTGGGAAAACAACTGGTGTTACTGTCAAGCGGTGTGCCTGGGAAGTGGGTGCCCTGCCAGAAATCATCAGGGAGAAATGTGGGCACAGGGTAGGTGCAGAATCCTAATGGGATGCTTTCTTCCCTTGCTCGATTACTTTGAGTAGGAACAAATGAATCAGTTGCACAGACAGTTAAATTCTCATCAGTAGTCTTCAGAGTAAACAAATGAGATGTGAACTGTGCAGACCTGTACAGACAGCACAGCACTGAGCCCCTCTCACTGCATATTGTGAGTATGCAGGCAGAGACCGGGGTGGTACAAATCTGCACAGCTCCACTGGCAGGAAAAAGAGCAAGCCAAAAGACACACAGCAATCTGTGTACTCCTGTTTGTCTAGGAACATCTGGAATAGTTAACTTTCTGTTAGGTGAAGAATTGTTACTAAAAGAGCATGGGCTTTTTTTTTCCCCCTAGCTGTGGGTTGGACTTAAAAGGAGTTGTAAACGCTAACGTGATCTTTGGCCAAAACGTGTTCTTAACTCCATCCTCAATTACAGCGGGACATGATGGAATATAGCAGAAAAAAATCCACAATAAGTATTAATTATAACAATTCTTATTATAAGAAATAATTTTTTTACAGTGAGAACAATCAATCACTGGAACAACCTCCCCAGGGATGTGGTGGAGTCCCCATTGCAGGACATTTTCAACATGTGATGGACAGGGTGCTAGATAATGTCATCTAGGCTCCCTTCCCACGAAAGGTTGGACCAGATGATCTTTTGAGGTCCTTCTGACCTGGGCTGTTCTATGATTCTATGGTTAATGTTTTTGTATTTCCTTAGCACTGCTCAGCTTAGGGTCTCAGCTCACATTCAAAGACTCAGGTCTCAGAAGAGCCTGAAGGCAGTCTTGCCTTATGTCCATGTTGCAGATTTTTATTAACCAAAGTCAGAACATGATTCAGTGGAGGATGAAGGATTTAACTCAGGTCGTGTGTATCAAAAGCTCTCTTGATGAGAATAGATCCTGCCATTGGTTTGAGCCTGCCCAGGTGAGCTGCTTGAAGATCCTTGCAAATTATTGCAGTCTCCATCACTGGTGGTTTGAACTGGCCTCGCTTCTTATATGGCTGTCATGAGGTTAGACTAGATCTTCTGTGTAGACAAAACCTTGCTTACCGGTAAATCAGAACAACATTGATAAGGAGTAGAAAAAGAATAAAGTGTCAATCTAAAAAATTGCATTTTCTGTGTACAACTAGCAAATATTTTTTTTAAAACTTGAATGTTTAATGCTAAACTTACTGTGTTGTCTTTTATATTCACAGGCATATTTTGAAAACGGTAATTCTGGGCCAGATGCTCTCCTTGTTTATCTGTGGGACTGCTGTTACAAGCCAGTACCTAGCAGAACAATACCAAGTGAATACTCCAATGTTTCAAAGTTTTATCAACTATTCTTTGCTTCTTCTAGTTTATACAACAATGCTGGCATTTAGGACTGGTATGTGAAATACATGATGGGAGATTCTGTTTTTTTTTTTCTCTTCTACATTTTCCTTTCAGATTTTGAAACTAAAGAACTTAATACTCGTCCTAGTTTTTTAAAGTTCCTGCTGAAATTCCTGCCTTGTAATAACACATGGAAATGAATTTCACGGGTTAAATGTGCATTTAGTTTGATTTCATTTCATATCTGTTTAAAATTATGTGCTCCTTGGTTTCAAGTCCTATATTAAGGAAAATAGGCTTTGTTGTAACAAGCTTCTTTACCAGAGGCTATTTAATATTCCTCCTATTCTTACTAATTTACTCTTTCAACAACTCTAGTCTTGTGGGTTTTTTCCTCATGTGGAAGAATTTCTGTGCTTTTTACGATTTGCATTGTCTCCTCCTGAGCTGCATTTTGTTGTTACTATATATTTCTTAAGCAGGGGCAACCAAAAATCGAACATCTCAGCATTATTTAGGCTTCTAAAAAGCAAGATTCCTGTGCAACATTTGGTTGGAAAGAAACACATATTGATTGCTGCTTTCTTTTAAACAGGCAGTGACAGTCTTTGGCAAATTTTGAAACAAAGGTGGTGGAAGTATATTTTTTTGGGACTGGCTGATGTTGAAGCCAATTACATGATTGTAAAAGCCTACCAATACACAACCCTCACAAGTGTGCAGGTAAGGACTGATCTCTTTTTTGAACTGTTGCTTTTATTACAGTTTTGGACCACTTTCTGAGATGAGATTCATAGGATAGACATGGAAGCTATTTAAGGCTGAAAAAGCTTTCCAATATCTATTTTCTCTCTGCAGTACAGAGGAGAGCATCCTGCATCATGAATAACATTTCCAGGAAGCAGAGAAAATTGGCTGGTATTACACAGTGCCAGCTCTTGAATTGAACTCTAATTATTTTAATAGAAAGCACTTCTAAGAGTTTGCTGACAGCCACTCAGGTTTTTCTCCTGGCACAAAATAAAGATTTGTGACCAGATAACACTCACTCATCGCAGGTTCTTGCTGATGAGAGCGAGACAGATCTCTTGCCTAGTCCTAGAAGCTGTGGGAAGCGTTGTGAGACGTAACCCCACGTGTGAGGACATACTGATCAGCAGCCAGTGTTGCTGACGGTGCAGTGAGGGACCAGCCCTATGGCTTTAATGGCACCTCAGTTCAGGCCCCTCTCTGGAAGAGATGGAAGGGAGGTCAGCATGCCAGGCTCCTGAAGTGCCAGCAAACATCCTCTGCAACGCCAGTGCTTGGTGCTGCATTGCTGCACTAGGATAAATCTTGTGTTCTGAAATAGCTGTATGAGCAGGAGGGCCAAGGCTGGGGTTTCTTTGTCGCCCTACACAGACATAAGCTGCTGGAAGAGTTAGTGCCTTCCTCCTGCCTCCAACTGCATGCCCCTGAGCTTGCACGGCCAAATCCCTTGAGCAAACTGGCTCAGGGCACCGAGCAAAGTCAGAGCAAACCCTGTCTTTTGCTGAACTGTTGGCGAGCTGCGTCAGGCCCCTGAGTTAGCTGCCTGTGGGGCTCCTCAGCTGCTGCTGCTGCTGGAGCAAGGGAGGGGAAGGTGCAAAAGCAGGGAGTGAGTGTGTCGGGGGCTGTGCCAGCCTATGCCTGCTCTTACCGATGGTGGATCTGTGGCTGGGGTCATGGCCCCGCTTACCTGAAGAAAAAAATAATGTACCATACAGAAGTGGCTGTTAGTTGGAAAGGAGTGTTTAGGTGTCAGTGTTTTACAGAGTCAAGGTAACAAGGGTTAATATTTGAAAGAATTACCTGTAAAGCAATAAACTCTTGTGGTCTGGGCTCCCTTTAGAGAACCGCAGTAACTTTTCCTTGCACTATTTAAAGACCAGTAACATGTGCCTGATGGATTATTATTGTCAAGTTTCCACTTCATACTTATGTGTTATGACTCATTAGGCCTCTAATTCCCTTACACATAATGCCTAAGAAATCAAAGCTTTAAGAGTGACATGTTTCAGTCTCAAGATCAAGTTAAGCTGATAATCGAGACCCTGTTTGATCATATACTTTACAGCTGAAAAAGCCAGGACTTTGATCCAAGTTCTAAGAAGTAGTAAAGGTATTCCTATGATTTCTTTCATAGAAATTAAGAAAGTGTAGATACAGTAGGTTGTACTGTCCAGTTGCCAGACTTGAGCAGCTGCAGAACCTTCTTCCCATGTGGTAACCTTCAGACTGATGCTTCTTTCAGTGTCAGTCCAGTAATTGCGAATTTGTTGTAACTGCCTGTTGCAGTAAGGTTTCTTGCACATTCTCTGAAGTCACCACTTTCTCACCACTGTCAGAAATAAGATACAGGACAAAAAAAAAAGCCTGTGATTTGCTCCAGTACAAGGCATTTGCTATCTCAGTAGCAAGCAGTTCTGCAGTTACATCAGAACCTGTGGTTCAGAGCACCCAGCCTGATGGCCTGTCTGCAGTGCTGGCTGTGAGTGGATGCAAAGGCAGCATAAAAGCAATGCAGGAGTATATGGCACCTTCCCAAATACAGGGTAATCACTGTTAAAATGCTGGCTGACCGGAGCTTCAGCTCAGCCCTATGAAACTTATCTTCAAAGATAAGTTTTCTCAGCTCAGCAAGGAACTTCCATGTATTTTCTCACACATGCACACAAAAGCAGAACTGATTTTCCTTTAGCTAGTTATCAAATACCAGCATTACACGGAAGGGGTTGGGAGATTTTTAAGGAGATAACATTGGGATGACAGCTCTCATTTCTCCATAAATAAAGAAAAATACTTTGGTCCACAGCTGAACTCTTTCTGTTTGGCTGTGGCTGAGGCAATGCCAGGGACACTTCTTGCTGTTGGTGTCCTTCTGTCTTGTGGCAGGACTTGACTGTGCTGCTGTTTGACCACATATTTCATAGCAAAAAACAAGCAGCATAGCTGTGGCTTCATGTTGTTAACATGTTATTGGGCACAATTAGCATTTGCTCTGGATTTGAGTGGAAACATTTTATAGGCAGCTATTGACAGAATATCAGCTGATGGAAGAGTATTAACCTCAACAGGAGACAATGCAGGATGAGCCCCGGGGGCTCAGCTGGAGGCTGCCCTAAGGGAGCCTTGTGGGGAAGCGAGCAGGATGAGCTGTTGAGCTTTCTTGCTCACAGAGCTGTCTGGAGCTGGCAATTACAAGCAAACAATGACCTCTAACAGTCTATGATAATTTATTAACCATGTATTAAAACATCTTTTAATAATTTACTCGCCCTACCTTTAAAACCTCCTATAAACAGTGTGGCCAAAGCCTGGCTTGAGTCAGAACATTTGTAAATCAAATCACCAGGTTATCTTTTTTTTTTCCCTTGTAAAAATACAGGCTAGAATTGAATAAGATGAAAGTTTGGTGAGGCTGTATTGGCAATAGTAATCGGTACCACAGTACTGCTGTAAATGTCATAAAACCTGAATAAATAAACTTCATTCTTTTAAATGGTTCCATTGATACACTTCATTATGATATTGCATCTGCTTTGCGCTCTTTGATCTTGATCCTGTACATAAGAGAGCATTTTCCACCAAAGGGCTCTGTAGCATAGTAGGCGAAGGGAAGGCAAGATCCAGTAGTTGTAAATCAGATTTCTTCCATCTGTGATTGAGGGTAATTGTCCCCTGGAACAGATTACCAGGGCGTGTTCTTCATCATGTGGTGCCTGTGTGTCCTGGCTGCAAGTCCTCTAACCAGGATACTGTAGCCCTACAGTATGTTGTTGGTCTGGATGCAGCAATTTACCATCTGGCATTACTGAAAGAGCTTGTGGCTCATTATCTACTACTCCCTTACATCCTAATTATGATTTTTTTTTTTAAAGCATTTTTGTTCCACTCTGTTTGGGTTGAAAAACTGCTTGGAGGTTGGAAAGCTATGTGGTAACATCTCAATTAATGGGGAAGTGGAAGCTTACATATTATAGAAGAGATGTCTGACTAGGGGAGTAAAAATTTTGCTTTTTAATTTTTGTAATATTTCTTGGTTTCTATGATTGTAACTTCACACCAGAGAGATCAAATATATTTCCATACGGAGGACAGAACTAGTTCAGAACAAAGGTGGAAAAACAGTTATGAGAGCTAAATTGTATGTTTTGCAGAAACAGATAAATGACACTTGTTTGATACTAGTCAAAACAATCAAATTTGGAGGAAATGTTGAAATTTTTTTTTGAGCCTAGACAAAAAGTAAGGTAGAGAAAAAGGCTTGTGAATAGAGAAAAAGGCTGTGATAGAAACTCACAGCATGATACTTTTTTGCATTGAAATACATGGTATCAGACATTAGGACTTGTGTGGCTCTAATGTCTCCTGATACAGCCTAGACAAGTGCTTTTGCACAGGCTTCTCAAACTGGACAAGCTGGAGGCAGTCCAAGGAACGAAGACAAAGAGGTGGAAGGATTAGAATTTAATGTGTAATAACTCCCCTTAATGCTGTGCTGGTAAGGCTTTAATATGTGTAGTTATGAACAAGCAAAACCAAACTTACCATGAAAGTCTTAAAAGTTTGGTTAAAACCCTTGGGGACGATGGCTGAACTAATGGAAGCCAGCACAGCAGAAGACTGCGGTGGTGCACTCAGGCAGGCAGAAGTTGGCAATGAGCATTAAGGACTAAGGGCTCTTGTCTTGATTGTAATGGTTATGCTCCAGTCCTATTGACCTGGACCTAATACTTTGTAGTGACTTCAAGAGGCCAGGTTTTAAGGGCTGACATTTAAGAGTAATTTGTGAGCAGTCTTTGGAAGGCTGACTATGTTCTGCTGTAGACTGTTCCCTTGTATAGTTTCATGGCACTCTACTGAGGCAGGTCAGAAAATACAGCTTTTTTTCCCTCCAGACAAATTCAGAAACAAAGTCTATTTTGTTGAATTAAATACTAAACCAATTATTATTAGCTCAATGTTTTTGGTATTACTTGGTTTTTCTAGAACATTATGCTGCAGCGTATTTTTCTGTGTGAAGTACACAGCTAACTCTTGATATTTTCTGTAATAAAGGGGAATGGGTAGAAGATGGGTGGGTCTAACAGCAAGGCAAAAATACGTAGGATTTTGGGAACACACAGAGAGGGAATAATGAAGAAAGGAAAGAGAAGTTGGTGTCACTGCTTGTCATGGAGTGCGGACATCCTTGAACCTTAGCTGTTAAGTCTGCTTGGGGCAGTGTCTGCAAACACATCTGAAGTGCTTCGAAACTCCAGCTGCATTGTGTGTCTCTGCTGCTGGGGCATGGGTGAGTTGGAGTGGGTGCTTCTGACTAATTGAGGGTCAGCTCTAACAGAGTAATGAAAATGCATCGATGGCTGGTACATGCTTTTGTGGGAAGCTGGAAGATTGGGAAGGTGACTTTAGGAAGGTTGTTCTTCCCTTCCTGTCTTCCTTCTACCCGTTTTGCACATGGCTCCCAGCATGTGTACCATTTTTTTTTTTCATTAGGATCCAGTTGGGGGGAAAAAAAATCAAAACCAAAACTGCAGGGTTACATTCTTGCCCAATTGACTTCAATGTAAAATCAGATCACTTGTATCCTTTAATAGTTCCAGATTTTTACTTTGTGTACATGGAGCCCTAAATTCTAATTACAGATTTGAGGAGGAGTGGAAAGACAAGCTAGACAAAACCTGCTGGGGAGAAAAGGAAATGTCGGTGAACCACCTCCTTGTATGGGTGTCATGGGGAGCAACGCAGTTTCAGAGCAACATCCTAGCATTAATTTGTGAAGCTGCAAAGATTGATTAGATCCATCATTAGAAGAGTTTCTAGATCAGTGCCTTCCTACCAGGAGAGAAGCCCCAGCTCCTCTTTCACTTGCAAAATGCTTTTCATGGTAAAATGTGGGTCTGACCCCTCTTTTAAATGAATCCACTGGCTTTGCAGCTTTCATTAACATCTGGTAGCGATGGAGAGTAAGATGCTGTACATTTGCTTTCAGGATAGTGCAATCCAGATTTGGGGTGGGTTTCTAATTCAAACCATTTCTCTGTACACACAGCTGCTGGACTGTTTCGGGATTCCTGTGCTGATGGCTTTGTCGTGGTTCATTCTCCGTGCAAGATACAGGCTGATACATTTTCTTGCTGTTGCCGTCTGTTTGCTGGGTGTGGGAACAATGGTGGGTGCAGACATTTTGGCAGGGAGGCAGGACAGTGAAGGTAAGGAGTCCTTTATCGCGGGGGGGGAAGAGCGGAGAGACGGTTCCTGTGGTGGGCTAACTTGTAAAGGAGAAGGAGGAGCAAATGCAGGGGGAGTGGATGTAGTTTTATTTTAAAAGAGAAGAGAAGACATGCTGCTATTTGTATTTCTTGTCCAAGAAGATAGTGGCTGAGGAGAGGCTGATTTTACAGGGAGCTGTGGAATTTGCTTGTAGGTTTGGATTATTTCTTCCACCTTGAAAAAGAAAAACTTGTGTTAAGCTTAAATTTTGCTGCTGTTCATCAGACCTGATGAAAGGCCTCATTCTTGAAAGCTTATTCACTTTTACTAATCATGTGAGATGGTCTAATAAAAGATGCTGCCTGCCCCTGCAAACCTTGCCTTGCTTACACTGTATCAGCCTGCTGGCAGCCAGACTTCTCTAATTTTCAGTTTTCTGTGAGCAAATCAAAAGTTACTTCAGAGCAGGCTGACTTCTCCGAGTTGTCTTTGGCAGACCCAACAGAAATGGTGCACGTACCCCCGAGGCCCGCTGGCTTCAGCCTGGAAAGCAGGGGCTTACGATGGGAGAGCAAGAGGAGACGTGGGCAGGATGCCGGGATTCCTGGGACCTCCGGGAGGGAGGCTGGGCTCTGGGGACTGGGATCCAGCTGGGTGCAGATGAGGGCAGGTCTCGTCTTCTCTACCACAGATGCCTAAATCAAGCCATATCATAGCGATCTTATTTTGAATAAGAATTTTGAATTTCCAGAGCCAGTGGGTATGAGGCAAGGTAAATTTCAGGGGCAGAGGAATGGGGCATTGCCTTCATCAGGCAGCACAGAGATAAGCCTGTTTGGCGTTATTTTGGGGCCTTACTGTAGTAAGACATCAAGGCAAACTGAGGTTTAGCTTTAATGCTATGTGGTACAAGTATCTCAGTCCTGAGGGAGAAAAATCTTTCCCTGAGACTTTAAGACAGTTGGGCTTTATTCGCTGACCTGGATATCCTTACTACTGCTTACCCTCATATTTCAGATATATTTTCTTAGTGATGGCCAAGTGGCTCAGGGAAGGAAATTTTAAATCAATTCAAGGTTTTAAACAACAGCTATCCTCTTGCTTTTTAGCTGATGCATAATGGCAATTACTTGATGAGTGATTGTATCACAGGGAGTCCCATTTGCACAGTATAAGTAAATCGCAGCAGGACACATGATACCACCCATCTGCAGTGCCCACTTAAGACCTGTCATAAACCTGAAGCTGAGTCCAGGTCCCGCTGAAATCAATAGGCTGATTTTTATCAAGACTTGAGTCAGGCCTTGCTGCAAAAGTGGGGGCAATATTCAGAAAGGTGGAGAGCATCTCTAACCTGGAATTTTCTCAAGTCCCTACAGTGCCTAAGGTCAGCAGAAGTAGAATAGGACCAGACTACACAGCAGTGGCTTGGTCAGGATGAGGTTTAAATGCCGGGTTTAGCTCATTCCAGACTCTGCAGGGTGAGGTGAGTAGGGAGCAGAGTCCATGCTCAAACACCAAGCCGCTCATCTGCACAGACAGGAGATGTTTCCTTTCCCCTTACCCTGGAAGGCGCTAAGAAGATAGAGATGTTAGAGATAAATTTGCTTGTCTTTTTAAGGAAAGTTAAAAAGTGTTTGCAGCATTACCCTTATTGTGGATTAATATTTCTGTACAGGTAGTGACGTGGTGATTGGAGATGTCTTAGTGCTTCTTGGTGCTTCTTTGTATGCCATTTCTAATGTGAGTGAGGAATACATTGTGAAAAATCTGAGCAGAGTGGAGTTTCTAGGAATGGTGGGCTTGTTTGGGACTATTATCAGCGGTCTACAGCTGTAAGGATCTAATATTTATTTTAAAACTAATTAAGAATATTCTACAGATTATTGCTTGTCTACCATGAAATGATGATGTTGTTATTAAATTAATTCTTTGTTATGTCTGCATTTGGCCTATATGGGAGTCCTGCTACTTGAATTTTATTTTTGTTGCTGATCAGCGTCTGTTTTATATCCTTTTTATTTGTACTACTCTTAATTCTAAAGCTGAAATCCTGCAATTGAACACATACAATGCTTGGCTGTATTTTTGATTTTGTTGATCTTCATGAGGTCACTCAATATGCTGAGGACTGTTCACAGGGATGTATTTCTTAATGGATTTTCTCTGTGGAAAAGTTTAGGAGATAATAATTCGCAGGTCTTCCATATTAAACTTCAGTTTAAAATGAAGCCATGTATACTCTTACAAATAACCACATTAGAGTAACTGACCACATGCACTTAAGTCTATCTAATGAATTTTATGTTCCTAATTTCTCATCATTATAGTTAATAATTTCCTCAAATGGTGTATCAAATAAAACTGAATCTCTGAAGGATGAAAAAGCCTGGGAAGAAGGCATAAGAATTAAATGAAAGTGCTCTTGACTTTCAGGCACTTGAATTTTCAAGTCTTTTTTTCATGCTTGTTAGATGTTGGAGTTAATGTCATTCAATAAAATTTCAAACAAAAAAATAAGGGATTATAAACCAAAATGTTTCTTATATATTTTGGTAATTAAATTCTCTATTTGAATATGATTTTTTTTTTCTTTTTTACTATATTATATCTTTTCTCTAACTCTAGAGCCATTGTGGAACATAGGGAGATAATGAGAATTCAATGGAACTGGAAAATTGGTATGTGTATGACAAAATGATGTGCATTTTTACAGAACACTGGAAAATGATAATCATTTAGACTTCGAATGCTGGGGTTTTCATTTTCTTTCTCTGGATATTAAGCAGCATTCCTATTATATTGTCACAGATTTATTTTCTGCAAACTTTGCGGCTCAGCAAAGAGGTAAGGTTTGCAGGATTGAACATTAAAACCTTTGAGCTCAGGTTTTGCATTTTACATATAACATGGAATCATTTTTCAAAATAAATTGAAATAAGTAAAAATAACACCTGTTTAATTATAGACATGTTTGGTGTTGGAACATCACAAGAACATTTTTCTGTTGTCCTTCCTAAATGAAGTACTGGAAAAATGGATTTTGTGACACATTTTAACCTCCACAGAACTGTATGTTGTTAATAAATGTGGCTCTACATTTCCTCAGTCAGCTCTTACATTAACTAGGAAAGAACAAGGACTTTCTTGTATAGATACAGTAATTTTTGCAATACAGGGTCGTCTTGGAAAAGAAGTATTTCTGCCATGTTTTTCTTAAATTCACATTCCCATATCTTTTAGGAGACCTTATCCTAAAAGATAAAAATGCATAGTTGTAAAGCATCTGAAGAATATCGGTGTTCTTTAAAATTGGTATTCCGTGCCTTATGATTAAATTGTCATCTTGTTTTACAGCGTTACTGTTCACAGTCTTTGCCCTGTGTATGTTTGGGCTATATAGCTTCATGCCAGTAGTGATTAAAGTTACCAGTGCAACCTCGGTCAACCTGGGTATTCTGACTGCTGATCTCTACAGTCTGTTCTTTGGGCTCTTCCTCTTTTTCTATAAGGTAAGTACCTTCATTCTTTCACTATAATTTCAGTTAGGTTTTTACTCCAAAATTATAAATAAAGCATAATGTTCTTAAAAGCCCCTGAACAGTTGTTTGCACTTACACATTTCTACAGCTTGTATCATTCATTGTTGGCAGATGTCAGTCAGGAGGAGTCATACTTAGTTAATTACATAGCATTGCACCATTAGGCAGATAGTGATTTTCAAACAATTTCACACTTGATGGAATATGCTAGAGTTAACATTAAGAGATAGTAAATAATTTCCCAAGGTGTTCAAATGGTAGAGTTCTTGCCATAAGCCCTATGTGGAACTGAATGTTAGATTTGGTTCATCTCTCCAAGTGTCCAAATAGAGGGTCTGAATCTCCCTGTCCTGAAAGGCATTTGGTGTCTGAGAGAGGAGCAGTTTGGCTTGATTTCCAGAAATTAATATTTTCTTTTAGAAACGTAATCTGTTCATTACCAACATCTTGGGATAAGAATCAAGCTCTCTCAGTGCTACTGCTAAGGAGAGACTAAAGGAACTGGAAAAAAATGCAGATGAATATATTATTCTGTATGCTCTCCAAAAGGCAGGTACTTTTATTACGCTCTAAAATATTTTTAGTAGTGTCTATTCAAGCTCAGTGACAGTGCTAAAAAAGACTTCATTTCACCCTGCACTTTTTATCCAGAATAATTTGTGGGAACCTAGCTCGCTACAGCAATTGGAGTAATTGAATCAGTCACTCGGTGACTGGAAGGGCTTAGTGAGATGCTTGTGAACTTAGCTTAAGAAGTTAATTTGTATTATTCCATGTGGTTGCTTTCTCTTTGGCATTAGGGAGAGCCAGAAGCTTTTAGGTCAGATTTGTTTATGAAAATGAAGGCCAATTTATTTTACGGGGCGGAGGTCTGGTAATGGTAGGGTCCAACAGCAGCTAGATTTTCCTTTTCAAGAGTCTCTTAGCTCAGCTTTCCTCCCTGTTTTGGGTTCCAAAATTTGCTCCAAGCTACAAAGCATCCATTAAAAATGAATGTAGAAAGTGAACCATACTTACATTCTAAAAATTAAAAAAATCCTTTCTAAGTCACTTCCAAACATGTATTTTGGCACCCAGAACTCAAGAAGTGATTATAAATCTATATTCATAATAGTAAAGAGGAAGAAGTAAGCAAGAGCTTTGGAAGGAATATAATAAACTTTTATTCTTCAGGATTTTTACCTTATTTTGGGGAGAGGTTTTGCTGGGAGCACATTATTCCATAATTACTAACTGTGGGGTATTCTGGTAGCAAAAAGGAAAAATGACTTACTTAGAGCTAAGACTTTGGGGTTGTATTATGAGAGCATTTCAGATATTTATTAAAATAGGAACTTGCATCTATGGTTAGAAACAATGAAATAGCAAAAAGGGGAGCAATAATAATGCCACATCTTTAGTGATCAGAGGATCTGAGATAGTTTAGGAACCAAGAGCCGAGAGCACCTGATTTTGACACGGCTTTTAACATGACAGCAGTAGAAAACCTATTGTCAAGTTAGCCATATAGTTTCTTTACCTATGGGGCAAAGAAACCAGGCAGGACTTTTCCTGGATTAAAAAGCACCCTGGACATGAGAATCTACAAACAAAAATGCAACGAATCACTGTATTCCTCGTTACTGGATGATATTTCACAGCAAGCCACTGAAGGCTTGGCTGGGCTGCAGAGCGGAGCAAGCCATGGAGAGCTCTGAATTGCTGTGGTCTGAGCCTGCTCTGAAACAGAAGCAGCACAAACGTACAGCAGCTACAGCAGAGACCGGGCCCAGGAATTTATGAGGTTTTGACTTGTGCGCAGTGTTTTGCTAATGCACTCAACTTTTCAGCCCCAACCATGCCTGTTTAAGGTGAAATGTGAATTTTGCATACCTGTTTCGATGAGATCTTTTTTTTTTCCTTTTGCTCTATAATGAATCTTTGCTGTGCTTCTTCCTAATGAGCTCATTATATAGATACCTGTAATCCCTCAAGAGATATTAAAAAAGGTCTCCAAATGCTTTTGTTGTATAAACCCCTATGGAAGGGAGTATACTACAAATACAGACACTAGATGGAGTTACAGTCCTCCAGTAACATGTAAAGTAGTCTTTAGGCTTGATAGTATGGGGATATAAGCTGCACAGTTTCGACTGAAATCAGTATCTGAAGCAATGAAGTTGCTGCAATATTTGAAATGGAAAAAAAAAAAGAAAAAAACAACCCAGCAGAAGACCACTGAGCCCTCCCCAAAAGCGAAAGAAAGAAAGAAAAAAAAAAAAAGAGCATAGGCCTGTTGGAGCAGCGTGGTTAAGGTTCACCTCTGTCAATACCTACAAACACATAGGCAGGCCTTGAATCACAGCTACGCTGCAACGGCTTTGGCACCCTGGCTTGGTGACTGTGTATCCGCTCATGGAGGAATTAATTCTGAGCAGGATCAGAGACACCTACTGCCATGTATGCACTACGAGAGGGGGTCTGGCAGTTACTGTGACCGCCCAGTCTCGCCTGCCAGCCATATGTCCTTGCACGCAAGCACATGTTCACTCATGGCCTTCTCACTCTGGGGAGGTTGTGCAGGTGCCTTGATACAGACCCAAGCTCTGCCCCTGTGATGGGAATGGGTCAGTCACGGGTAGGGCCACGGATGCTGCTGCTGCGTCCGTCAGGACATCTTCAGAGCTTGGTGCTTCCTCCTGTGCAGAGTGAATGCTTGAGTCCCAGCTCCTCCAGGCAAACAGCCAGCAAGGTGAGGAGAGAGGGCACGTATCACAAGGCCACTGTGCTTCAGTCTGCTTTTCCTTTTGCATGGTGCCGTCCAAGGGTTTCTGAGCCAAGTGACTACCAGCTAGGAATTGCAATGCCTTAATTGTCGATGCCTCAGTCTTTTTTAGATTAGAGTCCACTGTCCAGGCCCTACCATTCATTTCATCCAGCTCTGGTGCTTGATAACCTAGAACATATTTTCAAGCATGTCTAAGGAAGCTAAGGAGGTTAGGGAATATTGACAGTGGGATGTAGGATGTGCTGTGTCCTTCATCCTACTGTTTAATCAATGTGGTTTGGCAAAGGCAGTATGGAGGACTTCAGCAAATCTGCTGAAAAAGTGCTCCTGGCTGTGGGTAACTTGAACACTTTGTATTATTGAATCTGGTGTTATGAAGTAAGCATTTATTTTTCTGTCAAAGTGGATGAATCTCGGCAATTGTTGGACTTCTAACAGGCAAGTGAACCATAGTGAATCAAATGCCTGACGTACCTCAGCAGTTCATACTCTTACCTCACACCACTCTTAACAGAGCACAAATGCCGATCTTGTAAAAGGAGCCCCAGTCTGCCGCTCTTCAAGGACTTGCTGGGAGTAGAGAGCAAACCGGTTTTGGTCCAGTAATAACATTTATGTAGGCCTGCAGATGGTCAAGAGAGCTGTGCAGAGAACCAGCTGTGCTGGTGACTTGCAGTAGGACAGAGAGTAGGACATCTCTTGCCAAGACCTGAAATATTTGGCTATGCTGAAACAAAATTCTCTTAGGGGTGGTACAGTGTTTCAGCATTCACGTGTGTAAACAACTGTCCTTCAGTATCACCATAGTTACAGCCATTTGTTCTCTCTGTTAAGGTTCTTGTATGCAGACCTAAGGAAACTCCCTGTCCAACAGTGTTGAGGGTGAGATGCAGAGAAAACCAGCCAGCAGCTTGAGTCTGTCAGTGAATGGAGCTGTTGAATTTTAATTTTCAGACCTGAATACAGATCGTGGTGATAATCCTCATTAAAATAATTTTTAAAAGGAAGGGTAGCTTTCACATTCTTGAAACAAGGCAGCATTGACATGTTTTTACATCAGACAAGACTTAATGCGTCTTTTTCTTTCCTCTGCCAGTTTTCAGGTCTTTATATCCTATCCTTCGTTATCATCATGGTGGGCTTCATCTTGTATTGCTCCACTCCAACTCGGACTGCAGAACCCAGCGCCTTGCCACAGCTCGGCAGCACCGGCTTGGACAATGCTGCACTAAAGCTCGAGGAGAATGACAGTGAAACTCCGGCCATAACTGTACAGTTCACAAGAGGAGAAACTGTGGTGGTCAGCACTGATTAAAGAAATGGCAGCATTTCAAAATAGAGCTTTTTCTTTTACTGCCAAATTTCCCTCAAATATTAATCTGGAGAATTGTTCTACTGCCAAGGCATATGTCATGCTGCGCTGGTTTTAATGCATTGGATAGACTTTTAAGGCCAGATCCTCAGTCAGTGAAACTGTATTGATTTACCCTTGCAGAAAGTCTGGCCCTTAGAAGAAGAGAGAGTAGTATTTATGTGGAGTCTCTGGGAAGTGAGAGACTGTTATTTTTAAATGCTTAGTTAACTTAACAGCAAATGCTTGGGGGAAAAACTAAGCCAAAGCATGTTCTCAGGTCACTGACTGGAGCAAATATGTTTTATATTGCATTAGGGACCCAAATCTGCAAGATGCTATCTGAGGGCTTCATGGTTCTCACACCTCAGTGCCAGGTACCCTCAAACTGCATCTTGCAAAAGCCACTGGACTTCTCACAGGATCTAGTTCTGCAAGCTGTATTACATACATACACCTTCCACGTGCTGGTGGACTTCATTCCTCAGCCGGAGGATTTGCTTCTTACATTCCACCCAAACGTTTGTCTCTTCATATTGCTGCACTCCCTGTCGCAGCTGGGGCTGCGACAAGTATTTTATTTTTAAATTTGCTAGTAAGTGAAGTTTGAAAATGTGTTTTTATAATCCCTTCATTTTCTGTCTCAGTGGCGTGTGGTTTGGTGCATTCCCACTAGGTGGAGGGAGGCAAAGTCAGGCCCTTGCTCTTTTCAGGAAGAACTGAAGGATTTTTTTTCTGGATGAGACAGCAAAAGGGTTTGAACTGAAGTTCACTTCTCAGTTAATTTCTTCCTGAAATGGGACACATTTCTGCAGAAAGTTTTGAATAAAATTGCCATTTCTTAAAAAAAATGAAGTATCTTAGCCAATCCTCATTGCAACAATAATGACCTGATCTCCAACAGGTTAAGTGCTTTCAGTAGATTCATTGGCACTTTTCCTTCCCCTCTTCATTTTTACAGTAAATGATTAAAAAATACGAGGCTGCAGTTTTAACATCAGTAAAACCATACTGGGATTTTATTTTATTTTATTTTTTTGTACAAGCCTTCATAGCTCAGGTGTATGAAGTAACAAAAGAATAAAGTTTTCAGCAGCTGAAGAGTTGGCTTTTGGTTTGTTTATTTTTTTTAAGCTAGAATTTCTTTACTGCTCAAAATTATATTAATTGATGTTACTGATCAAACGATTCTTTCAATAGCTGAGCTTTGCCTTAAGAAGCAAATACAGCATTTTCTGAAGATACTGGTGATCAGATGACACAGAGTGGTTTTGTGTACTTCTGATATAGTTTATTCAAGCGAAATAATTCAGCAAAAATCTTACCTGATTTTATTTAGTGATAGCAAAACAAATGTTCAGCAGATACTACAGCAATGAACATTGCCTGTTCACTGAGTAGTTCATGCACAGAAGGGTGAAGAGGTGCTGATGTTTTATGAAAAGCATTTGGGCCCAGTTATCTTTTGCTCTACCACTGGAGTAAGATTCAGGTCACGGATTAAGACACCTAAACTGGTGCATCTATAGACATCTGTACATCTAAAGCTAAACAAGCAGCTGGAGACGAGGTGGGGTAAGGAAGTCTGATGGCAGTAGTTACCTAAGAGAGGCCATTTGGATGAAGCTGTAGTTCTCCATACCAAATTTTAGTTGCCTACAACCTGGGGCTAAGTCCCACCCACTGTTACCTGTGTGATTAGTTAACTGTGTGCAGTAACGAAGCAAACAGCAAGCAAACCTATAGGTCTATAGGTGAATGTTCCAGAACTCTGCACCTATTGGCGCACAATGGGATTCAGCTCCTAAATGTAGCTAGTTACGTATTTTGTGCAAAAAAGTTGCTGAGGTCCTGTCTGAAGTGCCTCTCTGTGGGGCATGATTCAGTTGCCTCGGTGTCATCTGAGATGCCCTATGGAGTCTGTGGCATCTCTAGGGGCTGGCAGATAGGACCCAGGATCTAGAGGAGACCTGTCACCTGGAGCAGATTTTGGAGGCTAGATGAGATGCCCTATGATCTCTGAAATCTCTGAAACCAAGGCTGCAGCCTATGATTGAGACACTCAGCAGTTCCCTGATGACCACGCGGGGCCATATATGATTACTTTAGATGCTTAACCTTGCACAGCTAAAATTGGATGAGATGAATCCCAGATGAAGCTTATGGCCCAACCTGCAGCATGTTCTTTCTGTGGTCACCAGGTGGCATTTCAGCATCTCTGTGGTGTTTGCTAAAACAGCTGTGTGTGTCCAGTGGTTGAGAGCGTGCTTTGGTGTGCCTGCACGTCCCATATGCAGTGCGGCATGAAAATCGGTCTCATTTTATGTACCTCAGGAAAAATAGCAGCAGCCTTTGCACAGGGCTCATGGTGACTGTGAATCGCTATGCAAAGAAGAGAAAGGACGAGGCAGCAGCTGGAGTTTTAATAGAAGTGCAATGGAAAATGGTCAGTCAAAGGCTGGCATCAGCGAGTGAAAGCATTACCTTGGCAAATGGAAGAAGTAAAGGTAAGTTAGCTCCCAAGTTCACAGCATCCCTTCTGATAGTTCCATCGAAAGAAAAGCAGGGGGAGGGTTTTCCTTTGTGCCAAAGCAAGGAATAAAAGCCCACCAGCTTGCTAATGTTGTAGCAGCTCCACCAGAGGATGATGCTTGGCTGGTGTCCCGTAGTGCTGGCGTGAACAGGAGAGGACATGGCAGCTTCCCCAGGGACAACCCTGGACGTTTTCCATTAGCACTAAGTAGCACAAGCTCTTACAGCGTGTTTGGGGTGGACCAAGTGGGGTCAGGCGTCTGCAGCGGTGCAGATCTGGAGCGACCTGTGCCTGGACAAGGGAAGAGGTGATGCCCAAAAGGCCTTTGGAAGTGGCAGAACAAA
This sequence comes from Ciconia boyciana, assembly GCF_034638445.1. NCBI lineage: Eukaryota > Metazoa > Chordata > Aves > Ciconiiformes > Ciconiidae > Ciconia > Ciconia boyciana. Next base: position 202,274,630 of record NC_132934.1, read on the forward strand.
TGCCAAGGGCAGGGACCCGAGTCAGCGAGCAACTGAAAGAAACAGCTAAAAAGAGAGGCCATCCCATGGCTTCTACCCCTTTTACAGGCAAGGGGTGGGCCGCACATTGAGGCTGTTTTGACGAGAAACTGCTGATGGGAGCAGGAAGCTTCGGGGAAATCCTGTTTATTGATGAAGAAGGCACCGAGTCCTGTTGTTCTGAAAACGGATCCTTCGCTTCCCACCAGGGCCCCTCCAGCTCCCCCTGCCATGCTCCCCCGGCAGGTCCCGCTGTGGGGCCGTGCCTCCCCTGCCAACACTTGCTCTCCCCTGGAGCCGAGCAGTGCTCCCCGGCATCCGGAGCGGGGCCAGCCCCTGCCCCGCGCACGGGCAGGACGTTGGGGTGGCTCTGCAGCTGTCCTCGGAGGGGGCTTGCCCAACCCAAGAACGTTTTTTAGTGACATTTCCACGTGAGAGGTAGAAATCACATTTGCCTGTTTGGGATGTTTTTGACCCAACTTGCTGGTCTTTTTCTCATTGCTGAGTTGTGGTGGGGTTGCTTCATTTCAAATGAGCAGTGTATTAAATAGTAGAGCACGTACTGGAAAACGTCAGGTGAACTTACGAGCTTTTCTGTGCCTAAAAATAAAAGCGCACCTGGTTCAAATGTTAATCTACAATATTGCTTTGATTGGGCAATAATCTTGCTAAATTAGATAACCACTAGCTGTTGTGTATTTGTCTGGGGCAGAAAATGCTATGGCTATCCAGATGTGAGGAATGGCAGTTATCCCACCTTAACGAATCTGAATTAAAGTAAGGATTAGATCTTGATTACATGTTAAGAAATAGTGTATCCTTGACAATGTCTTCTCAGAATTGGTAGATATATTATTTAGGGGTTACATTTTTGAGGGATCATGAAAGGAAATGGATCACCCCTCAGATCTCTTTGCTGTAGGTGGTTATTGCGTGAACAGTTCACTAAAGGTTTTGTGCTTCTTAAACTGATCAGCATCAACAGGCTGTGTTTGAAGACTATTAACTCTCCATTGCAGCAGAATCAAGGGGGAAACACCAACATTTGATTATTGAAGTGTGGATGCCACTGTATTTGTAGTGCAACCACAAAAATGTTTTAATTAGGTGATTATTCCATACTGTCACTACAACAGGACAAAGGTCATCCTTGTGGAAGTGTAGTAGGTTATATTTCTAAACACAGTATTATATCCAGGTTTGTATTCATTTTAATTTTAATTTGGATACTCAGTCCCCTCCTGTGTAGAATGCTCCCTTTGAGGGGGGATGCTATTTTATCCTCTATAATTAGTGGTATAATAAGTGGTAACATAATGTAGGTTTTATCTGAAAGTACATAGAAGCGTGTATTGACTCAGACTTTGGCTGGTCTTCAAAACACAGGACCATCTTGTGGCGTGGTGTGAGTGCACAGGCAGTAACTAATCTTCTCAATATATAGACCACTGAAATCAAAATTGTGTCAAACGCGTGTGAGATTACAAACACATCCCATTAACTATGGATTTGTTCTTCCAAGGCTTTTAAAGTATGACTATAATAGTAGATTGTAATCTTATTCAAACAAATTGGGCCGGACAGGACTTCTGCTGAGCTGCAAGGAGAGGGGAGCAGTGCAGGGCAGCAGGCCAGCTCAGATTCCCCATCGCTTACACTGGGACAGCTTAGTGATTTGGCTGGCTTATATTCTGAACTGAAAACTTAAAAACTCTGTTTCACAGACACAGGCTGCGATTTAACTTCATACAAAAGATTTTCGTGCCACATTGTCGGTAACTAACGTTAAGATGTGTATTAATGCCACCAAGAAGCTCTGGAAGGTCTTGCAAGCTTTCAGCGAGGACAAGGTTGATATTTTTTGTCAATTCTTCTGTCAATGACACCATGCCCTTGCCATCCCCGTGATGCAAGGCTCTCGTTTCTCTCCTTGTGACCCCACTGGATGCGGGGCTCCTCTGGCAGCCCAGGAGGGTGGCCAGCTGCACGCTGATGGTTGTGCACGCCTGGTGTCCTACCCTTCCTCACCCTAAATTCCTACTCCCGTCCCTGTGGAGTGGCTACCTGGGCGAAGAGGAGGCAAAGCTGATTTGCAGAAGGGCTCTGCATCACAAACTGGCACCATGGTGTGGTCCAGGCTCTGGACAGAAGAGGTACTTGAAGCCTGGCCTTGCAAAGTCCTAAGCACGGGGTGCTGGTCCCCTGAACCTGCTCTGGGTGGGATGGGAGCCAGATATACCATCCCTACTCACTGTCTGTCCTGCGGATCGGAAGGAAGTATGTGCAGATTCTTTAAGAAAGATACATCGCTTCAGAGAACAAATGACACATGTATTGCTCCCGGGGAAACAAATGTTCCGTTAATGAATCGCATATGCCGGATCATCTGGTACCTCTGAGAGAAGGTGCATGGATCAGTCTTTAACATGTATCTTTTTAACATTGGAATAAGCTGGAGAAAAAATCCAGCTGTCACGTGCATTAAACCCAGTACCCAAATAAAAATGTGTGATATCCAGCCTCCCTCCAAGGTTTAGTTACAAGACATCGAAAATTATCTGGCATCACAATGTCATGATGTGTTGGAAAAAGAAAAAATTAGTGCGGCAGTAATTGAGTGGTGACATTATCTGTGCCAGAGTTTGAGGGAGAGGATGAGCTTTTGGACATCAGCTATTTTAAGACTTTTGACCTTTCCTAAGTCGCACATACTCAGTTCTATATGATGTGATGTCTGGGACAAGCATATCAGTTCTTGTCAGCACCATTCACTCACACTTTATGTGTTGTGGGATATTTCATTGAGTTATACATACCTGTCTTGTAAATATATATTTCAGTCAATTTAGGATGTTTGATAGAGAGAAGCTGCACAAGCTACATGCTCAATCGTGAACAATTTTGAGCAAGCAGACAGAGATTCCTAAAAATGTGAAGTGAAGGCTCCTGGGACTGTCTTGGTCTTCTACCAAAATTCAAGTGTTAAGCAATTTAAGTGTTAGACCTGATGAGAATCTGATGATCTGTGATGTTACAGCATTTAATTTTTAACTTGGGGCTACACCTAAACCTACACTCATCAGACAAACAGCATCTGAGGTGTTGGAGTCTCACCCTCCTGAGCTCTCTCTTTGCAGTCCTTGGAGGGAGCAATCCAGCTCTCCCCTGGAGATGACAATATTTGTGTATTGAGATTTCTTGTTCTGGGTGCCTAGTTTTAGGTGGAACCAAGCCAAGTCTAGAGAGCCCAACCAAGCGTAATGCCTCATTCTTATGGGCATTGGTGTCTGTAGTAAGGGGCTATCCAAGCTGAAAGTTTTACAATTTATGTGAGAAGATGAAAGAGGCACAGAGAGATTTGCTTAGCAACTAGGGGAAGCCCATGGCTGGTTCAACAAGATTTGCGTGCAGTGGTATCCAAAGTGTGCATCCTTCACTCCTTTCCTGATTGATACAATTTAATTTTTCTCTTGTATAAGAGCATTCAAGACTGAAAGTTATAGATTTTATAGAAAAGAGCCAGAAGGAAAAATCTGATTTCTTGTACAACACAGGTCAACACATTGCATCCGATTGCTCAGGATCAAATGTGTAGATTTTAGTTAAGTTGCAGGATCTCTTTAAAATCTTGATATTAAATTCCCAAAGCAATATTGAATTCATGTCTTCTGGAAGTAGGAGAATTTAATTTTTTCATGAACTGGCTCTTGGATATATAAAGAGCAAAGAGAGAAAGTTACAGTTCTCAGAGCTCTCTGAGACTACACAGCCTCCAAGAGCAGGTTCCCATGCCCTTCAAGACTGATGTATTTTTGTTAAGCTACCAGCTGGGAACAGTTGTCATATTTTCATCTTAAATGTATGGCCTGGGGTCAGTATCACCCAACTCAAGCCCATGACATCACCCTATTCAAAATAAACTTTATTTCACCAGCTCATCTCCAGCCAGTCTCCCTAGCTGCCAACACCATGAGCAGAGCTTGCGCAGCAAGGCAAAAAGATCACTGGGACTACAGGTGAAAGGTGTGTTTTGTTCTTATAAATCACGGTGTCAGAGTGTCCAGAGTACTCCAAAAGAACAGCCAATGTATAGTGAAACTACACATTACAGACAACTTCCAAAGAAGGCATTAAAGAAGATGGCTAAAAAAATTAGAGACATACTATTATTGTACAAAATGAAATTGTCATGTTTATTTAAGAATGTTAAGATGTTTTTATAGAAATACCAAAGTTTATTATGTACTGATGGCTGGAAACAGTGCAATATGTCCAGAAGTGCAGGTCACTGAAAGTTTATGTAAACAGCAGCTAGTGACAGCGGTTGCAATTCCTTAGGAATATTCTTGATGCTACAGCAGTGCAGGGCAATGTTGCTGCTCTTCAGCACCATCTATTGACACCGTATCTAATTATTTTAGGAACACCACTCTGACAGGCAAAAGTGCACCTTCCACAACACAGCAATGTAACTCAGTAAATGCATGACCAAGGGGGTGGTTGGAAATAGGGTAAGCGTGGCAGGAAGAGGACTGCACAAGAGTATGGCTGCTTGCCAGTGGTCCAGGAAAGACTGGTTTTGCTTTAACTCATTTTTATTTAAATAAATATTATTTAATAAACCAGACAGCTCATCCATACACAGATCTTTGTAACAAAGTGGGGAATGTTTTAGGTTTTATCTTCAAACTGTTGAGCCAATAAAACACCTCCTCCTTGAAAAATCAACCAAAACCATGACAAAAATTCGAACTGACTGAAAAAGCTTGCTCAGGGTGGAAAGGTGCGACCAACCTCAAACAAGCCATCGCTTCATGTTCTAATGATAATAGGTGTGTGTGCATAATATTTGTTCCCTTGAAAAATCAGTGAGTACTTAAAAACCTGTACAGGTATAGGATACTACTGGTGTTCTTGCTTTGCTGTATTGTTTGCAGCAGAGCTCCTTCAAATCAGTTGCAAGGAGACCATGAGGCTCCTTGAAGCTGAAAAATCTTTGTAATTTGTCTCCCTCTGTCATTAGTGTAAATGCGTGTTGGACTTCCATGAAGAAATTACTTTCATTTAATAAAGTTTATACATTGCATATGTTAAAAAAAAGAAATCCTGCTGGGTAATCCTATCGCTTGTAACATCTGTAAAGTAATTTGTTTCTTGAGAGCAAGAATGTTTTATAACTCACAACAAAGCTAAAGTAGCATGACTAAATTAAGAGGAGCATTCAGGCAGCTGGAATGCAATTATAGCATAAATACACATGCCGTGTTAATGCGATATTAAAGTTATGAATTTAGTGTAAGAGGAATCAGTGTGTACAAAGATACGGTTCCTTCCTTACTGCAGTGTTTGTCTAGTCGTGCTAACGTGAGGAATGTCTGCATTAGCTAGATGCAATCTGAGGACTACCTATGGATTTCATGCGTGCAGACGTGAGATGCCGTCTTATCTCTGCATTGCACCAGCTTGTGGGCAGCGACACACTCTGTGCTCTCTCAGAGAGATTTTTTCTCTTATTCTGGTTGTTTTCCTTAGTCTAAGGGAGGTGTTTGTCAGGAAGCATGTGGTTGCTCTGTTTGCCCAGAAACACGGGGAGGCAGGGCAGGGTGCCAGGCACCACTCACCCACCCCTAACCCTTGCAGGAGCTGCCATGGGTCTTCCCCCAGGGCAGCAGGGAGGACCTGTGGAAGCCTGGCCCTCGGCTGGGATGTGTTGCAGCTGGGGTGGTTTTCTCAGGATCTCAGTTTCCAGTGGAGCATCATCTGCCAAAGATGGGTGTCCCTTGGTCTCTGCAAAGATCATCCACCATGGCAATGGGCTGTCATGGGCTCTCCAGCAGCATTGGTCTGTGCTCACTAGGACAGGGTGAAGGTCTGGGGCCCCAGATAATCTTAATTGCAGTGAAACCTGGATCCAGCCTCACTTTCTGGGGCCTGCTTTGAAATATACAGGTGATGAGTTTTCCTGGAAGAGATTTGCAGCAGGGGGTGAGGGAACTCGCAGCAGGATTTGGAGCCACCTCAGCCCTCCATCCTGGTGAGAACCTTGTACAGATGCAAGGTGCAGGGTTGCTACATAAGACTCACAGACTGGCTTCTGTCTGGGAGGCATCAACTCAGGATGCAAAACGCTGTACAAGACACATTCTCCCAGAGCCTGGTCACTGGCACAACCTTATGGCTGTGTCCGTACTGGTAAATAAAGAAGCTGTTTTCTGGTCTCTAAGCCAGGGGCACAGTGGCACACATGGAGCTGCGGGTTCAACCACAGCTGAGGTCTTGCTTCTGCAAAGAGGAAGGCATTCCCAGCTTCACTGCAACTTGTATGTAGAGGGACCCAACAAACACCAGAAAAACACTGAATTTAACCTCTGCCTTGTATTTGCCTTTTTTTTTCTGTTTTGCTTGCTGTGAATATATTTCTCTGCTTTTCTTGCCCAAATAATATAAAAATCAGCTTCTTTGGCAGGTTGGTGTAGCAGAAAGGAGAAGAGAGCAGGAACAAAAGGAACCCTCCACCGAGTTGCGCTTCCACGCACACAGACTTGCAGTAACTGTTTTTCTGAGAAACTGTGGAACATCATGTAATTTGGCTGGTGCTCAAGCTCTGGTCCCCCAGAGCGGTGTGGAATGGAGCCTGCCCAAGGCAGGGTGCGGGGGGGTGTCCCTGGGTGTTCACCAAAGCCTGAGGAAAGCAGGTCTCTGAACGGGAATGGCAGCAGGTGGAGGAGACACTGCGTTGGGTGAGCCCTCCGGCCATTTCAGCACAGCAAGCAGCATCCGTGGCCACACCGCTGTGGGCCCACAGCCAGCGGCTGCATCCCCTTTGCACAGTACTCATCCCTTGTCTTCCCTGGGCTCTGTGGAAATCCCTGGTGGCTCTAAGATATTGGTTATTATTTTGGGGTTTTCTTTAGTTGCAAAGAGTCTGAAAAGCTGTGAAGGGTGAGTCGCAGTCCACCAGCAGAATGGTTTTATCTCCTGAAATTGAGGATGCATCTCATAGGCCCTGGCATCTGTCTGATGGGTGAAGTCCCCCAGGAGGGTGCTGGGAGGCTGCAGAGGGCAGCGGGAGCCCAGACCTGCAGCCTTGTCCATGCTGCCCACCTTGCCAGGAACCACGCACCAGTTTGGTTTTGGTGGAGGCTGACTGATTCACTCCCAAGAGACTATCTGGGAGGGAAATGACCTTTTAGCAACATGGTTGACCAGGACAGCAGGATCCAGGAGTCAGTGAGGAAGGTAAAATATTCAAGACCCATTGACTGGCCCTGCACGCAGGTGGTGTGACACAGCTCATGTCCCTACAGCTACACTCTCTTCCTTAAAGCTGGGGCCTCATGGATCTACCTTCCAGGACAAGCTGCTGGTCTGTGCTGGTCTTCCCCCAATTTGTCTGGTGAAGTCCAGCCAGCACAGGCCATGATTTGCCAATTTTTATTTTATTTTCTACGTTTCATCCAGTGAAAGCTGTGGCAGAAGTTAGCTGCACCATCGGAAAGCTCAGGCAATGTCAGTGGGGGAGGACCCAGCAATTCTTCCACGTCCCCAGGTCTGGTTGTGCAACATGGTCCTGTTGTGACACCGTTTCAGGAGACCAGGCAGGGGTAAATGTACCAGGCCCACCTCACTCATGCTCCAGGTTCCTTTTATGATGTCCTTTGCTCCCCTCTGCTGTGTGCTTTCTGCAATGAATCGTTTGGGTGCCAGGAATCTGCACGTACTTCATCCAGGAACAAGCAGTGATGAGCGTTAGCGCAAACTTCATTAATGCCAGTGTGATGACAGTCTCTTAAATGTCAAGCCCCTGTGCATGCCTGGGCCCTACTTTATTTCAGCGAGGTCTATTTTTGTTAGAGGGCAGCCTGTGAATTTGCAGAGCACGCACTCTTCATCCCTTAATGCTGCTCTGCAAAGTCAGTATTGTCCACCGCGATGGGCTGCAGTCTTTGGGATGAGGGAGAGACAAGTCACCCAGAGGAGAGAGCGAGTCACTTCAGAGGCTCCAGTGAGCTGCTATGACTGTTGCTAATAAAACAAAAAATGTTGCATCAAACACCCATCTGGGTTTTCTATAGGTGTTTTCAAAACTCCTTGCAATTTCAAGGTGTCTGTTTTCTCTCCCATCTACAGTTCCTTCACAGATGTTTTGATCACTTTTGAATGACTGCTGGGAAAAAAGATACTGCATCAAGGGAAGGGAATGATTTATCCAAGCATGAAAGACATTTCAAAAGACAAATGTCCCAACCCAGGCTGTTAACCTTAAGACTCCAACATGAGGATTATGGTCTACTGAGAGCTATCAACTTTTTTGTAAAGAAAAGGACCTTTCATCTCAGCATTGAATGAGGAGAATTGAAGAACTGCTACCCTTTCTTTCTGCAAAAGAGTACAGCTGTCTTTTAGTAGCATTATCAGGCTGCTGGCAGAACTCAGAGTCAGGTCTGTAACAAACTGAGTTAAGATTGTTTTAAAGAAGACCTGAATTTTGCTTTTTAGTTTGCTGGTAGTGTTATGAAGTTTTCCACAGGGACTGTCTCAATTTGCCCCAGGTCATTTAAGCGCCATTCAGTTAGCAGAAGTGACAGATCAGAGAAATTTCATTAAAATGATCCAACATTCAGTTTTGATTATAATTTGGGGATGCTGTGTGTTTAGTTACTTGTTACTGGATCAACCTTTAGCCTCAAAGAAGAGCTCCTCTGAGGATTGTGCTCCACATCCTCCAGAGAAAGCTGATGGATTTGTGTCCATGAGGTACCGACCACATACCGAAACCAAGACTGGTCATGGCCTTAAAGGTCAGTGCAGGACAGGTGCTGACCTGTGACCAAATCCTTCATTCTCATTCTCTTTCCTTAAAAAAGGGAAGAGAGAGCATATGATAGCTGCCTATCTGATTTCTCCCAGTAAGGGATTGTCCTATGGATGCTTTTGCTGGATGAATTTTGGTCACATTCCTGCTTTGATTGACTAATGCTGGCTAAAATAAACTTGTATGCATTGGTCTCCCCTTTCTGCAATCAACCACAGCAAGGTTAGTCCTGCCTGACTATGGACAAGTCCCTCTGCAGTGGCTCCTGGCAGCATGATTTGACAGGTGGGATGCAGTCCTGAGTGGCCCTGTGGGCCCCAGGAATGAGGGTCATGGGCATGGTGCCCACACCCAGCCTCACCGCCTTCCCCCTCTGCTGCTGAAGGCCACACGGACAAGGGTTGTTTGCAAGGATGCCGTGGTGTGATGGGGCAATTCGAGGTCACCCAAGCAAGAGCTACGGCAGCCTGGGGATGTGTCCTGCATAGGCAGACCTGAGGCTCGCTGACATCCCAGCACGGACATGGTGCTGTTGAACACCTGACCATCCTGTCGCTGAGATGTAATCCTGCCTGTTTCAGTGACGCAAAGCTGATTAAAAACCCTCTTCATTATAAAGGACACACACTCCTGTGCATGCTCCGATGCTTGCAATGAGACCCCCACCACCAGCAACGCGTTGCAACTGCATTTGCACAGGCTCACGCGGTTCCAGCTCTCCCTGGCCCATTGCAGCCTTCGGTCCGGCACAGCATCACGATGTAGCAGAGTTGTATCCTTCTGGGACTTCTTCCCATCCAATTAAGCTTCTGTGTGCTGTGATCTCTATGTCAGTAGTAGTTGATCCTCTGGCAAAGTATTCGGTCAGAAGTTAATTAGTGGGAGCAAAATGTTGTGAATACATACAGTGTTAAGTTTTTATTCTAATAACCTAGTTAATAATTTTGCTTCTTCAAGCAAAGAGGGAAAGTAGTGTGAATTCCAGTGCTTTGATCAGGTGGTGACATTTTGATGCTAAGTTGCTAAGATAAGAATCTAGACCAATAGTGTTATACAAAAGTAATTTGAAAGTACTTTGGTAGTTTTGAAAGTGCCCTTTTTGGAAGATGGACCAGGCACTCATAAAAAGGCCTGTGCCCCAACGTGACACCACCGAAGGTTGGTGCTGTATGAGGTGGGGAGGAAGCTATGCACATCATCCTTCTTTATAGAGGTAAATGGATTGAGCTACGAAGCATGTAAGACTTTGATTATTCTGCTTAGGCTCTGGCATGAGTGGAGGCTGCTGGGAATGTCAGTGATGCAGGCAGGACCATGATTCAGGGCAGGCTGCAAGAGAACACCCCCTCTGACGCCACGGCTCCTTGCTCTGCTATTCCTGCCCGGCTGAGGCAGGACATGCCCCAGAAAACCACATTTCTGCTCCAAGGTCTAGCAACATTTCAGTTTTATCTGCTTATTCTTTCCATTCATGTTCCCTGAAAATGTATGTAGACTTTGTCTACTTAGTACAGAGCTTCACCATCTGCCAGTGACATTCAATATTCTCTTTTTATTCTGAAATGGCCTAATTGACTCGAGGTCATGTTGCAATGACAGGTCTGCAGGCAAACCGTGCTCTGGGTATCTGATGAAGCCGTGGGAGTCAACAGAAGCACTTCCTTCTCATTTTGAAATGGAGAGAGCACATTCCTAGGAAAGAATAATGAGTTTGACCATTTACACTGGTACTTATGTGAACCTATTTAACACAAACACCAGAGCAGGCGAGCTCCATTATACCAATGCCCTGCAGTTGTGTGCAGCACTGGAATCTGTGCTCAGCAGATATTAACACTATAGCTTCCTGCATTCAGTGCAACAGATTAGCAATGCTCATCTGCAGGTTTACCGCAGTAACAGGAGGTGATTTAATTTTGGCATGTTGAAAGTGGTTATTTTACTGCTTTGGCACAAAGGCCAGGATGTGAGGGGTGCTTTTCCACACCTGGGACTCTACTTATAAGCTAGCAGAAGACTTTTTGATCCTGTACTTGATTTTCTCTGTTTCCTTTAATAGAAACCTTATTTTCTTGACATGAAATCCCTAGTGTTCAGTACAAGCCACTAGGACACTTGCTTTTACCTGGCTGCCATTGTCAACAAACAGCACAGAAATATTAGCGGTGGATAGGCTCGGAGCTGTTGGGAGCAGAGGGCATGTGGCTCACAACAAAAGTTGCTCATGGCCAAGTGGGATCATTCTTAGAAGAGTGAGCTTAGACAGCTATTTAACTCATAAAGCTGGCACCAGAGCTGTGGCATTTGTGCCCTCTGCTTGGCGGAGGGTTGAGACTGGAATACTCCAGATTCCTCTCTGTGCCCCCTCATCAGCTGACTGGAAATCTCAAATCTTTCCGAACAGAAAAATAATTGGAAAAGCTTTGTCACATTTCTCCAAGTTTAAAAATGCAGTTCTAATTATCTGCAACATTGTGATTGGCTCCAGAAACTGGGATAGTACTCATTTGTTAGATACCATCAGCCTTGATACCCATAAGCTCTTCCTAAATGGAGGGGAACTATAATAAGGAAAGTGATGTACTACAGTCTGTTATCTGATTTATCAGCACTGAAGTGCCTTGAATAACCACTTTTGGTATTAATTAGTTTGAAAATAGTGTCAAGTATTGCTTCAGACCATCTCTACCTAGACTAGCCTAGTTCTGGAAGTGGACTTACGGAGTCAAACTTCTGTCATTTGTAAATGGCTGACATTAGTTGGTCAAACACTGAATAGATTTGTTTGTAGTGACTTTACTGTGCTCTGTTTTGATCTTTAGATCTTTCTCCTTAGGAGTGCTGCCTTGCAGACAGCACACTTCAGTTAAAAGTCCCTGTCTGGAGAAAGACTTTCAACTGCAAAGGTGTTAGACTATTTTCAAAGCTTTTTTTCATCAGAGATAAGATCTATACTTGCCTACAGTCAACATCTTTGGAACACCATAAGCAAAACAGAAGCTATCAACAAACTGCATTAATATTTTATGAAGATATTTAATTATTTATGGTGAAGCTTCAGAATATTCTTGATATAAAACTTCAGTGTAAAGGAGTTGCCTTGAGATACACTTCTCCCTGATCAGTACTGTACCACTGGGAACAGTTTATAGGGCTTTTATTTATCAGAGAACATCAGCAACATTTAGTTAACTTAGAAGAAGTGTATTAAAGCCACTTTGCATACTGGGGTTATGGCATTGTTTGGTTGCTGTTTGCGTATGCAGGAGTCAGCACAGGCTTATTGGGTTTCTGCCTGCAATACTGGCACAATGGGGTGTGTGAAGTACAGGTTACTTAGAAAGCATGGAAATAAGCTATTTTATTACAGCTTCTCAGATAACACAATGAAACTGCCATGGTCTGAGCAGCTGTGCTGATAGCCGGGACCCCAGGAGCTGAGCCAGGAGACTCAGTCTGCCACAGGACTGTTAGGTGGCTGGGGAAAGTAATTTGATCTGCCAAACTCAAGTTTCCCAGTATTAGAGGGGGACAGGAAGACACCAGCTTCCTTTGTAAATGCTTCTGGAGTTAGAGATGAAAAGTAGCTTATGAGTGGTCTGGTCCTCAACAATCTTAAAGGACTGTGAGTTAGAGATGTGCTAGGAATGTAGTTAATTTCTAAAAGTTGATTTATCTAGCCAGACAAGAGTGACATTTCCTTCTTGATGTCCATTAAAGTACCCTTTAATGTGCAACTGTGATTTTATGTTGTAGCACCAACGAATCTGGCATTATAATTTGCCCTACCAGAGCAGGTGGCTGTATGCCACTCTCCTCTCCTCTTTCTTGGGGAAGCTGGAGGTGGCATTAGAGAGTCAGGGACGCAGACCTGAGGTTGAGCTTCTCTCCTTGGCTTGCCCCAGGTTTAAATTAGAGTGAGAACCAACATGTTTGGCATGAGGGCAAATGAGGAATATGGGCTGAAATGGTAATACAGACTTGCAAGAGATAAAAGCAGGTTTCTCAGAAACATTCCTCTTGCCACCAGCCTCTCTCCTGGTACCTGGCCTGGATGCTTACCCTGCCTTTCCAGGTTAATTTTCCCCCTTCTGCAAAGGAATCTTAGCACTTCCTGTATTCACAGCATTGCATCCAAATGTATAATTCCACAGAATATCAGTACACTTGCCCAAAATCTCAGATTTACCAAGGCAGAAGATGTTAAATGCTCACTGATGTATCAGAAGACCATTGCTAAACCTGGAAGTTGAAGATCACCTTCCTGAGGTCCAAGCTGGTGCCTGCTCCCACAGCCCTGAGGTGTGCTCCACCTGCTGCAGAGGCGTCCAGATGTGTCACCTCTTGATGGAGCTTGGGTCACTGCATGAAATGTTTGGTGGTCTAACTCCTGTTTTCAGGAAAAATATCATAAACAGCAGGATAATTAGGCTAGAAAGGCATATTCACAGGCAGATTTATTGCATATTTATTGGTGCAGCCAGTGGATAGGAAAAAAAAAGATTAGGAGTAGAGAATGGTGTAATCTTATACAGTAGCAGAACTAGAGGGAGTGAATTTCACAGCTTCTGCTGGGACTTCATCTGTTCTTTGACTACTGCTAGCCTATACCTGCTGGGCATCACTTTTATCTTTGACTCAAAGGATACTTCTGAAGAAATTTCCTTCCCTGGCAATTTTTTAACTTGAAAATATCTCATAATCTAAGGCATTTCAAAGGGGAAAAAGAGACTCTGGACCTACTTGCAAGGATTTTATCCCACTACCCTCTGAAAAAGCACCGCTTTCCCCCCTCTATGTGAAACAAAAGAGCACTGAAGAAAAGAGAAGAAAAGAAACCCAATGCTTACTGAGGTGCCAAGTCAATGCACTTGGAAATCAAAGCAGCATTTGGAGACAGGTTTATTTAGCACTATGCCTGTGATTTTTTTAGTCACCTTGGGAGCTTTTAGACCTGTGGGTCCTGGAGATCTGAGATGAGGTGAGGATTTTGCCTTTTACAAAAAGTGGGTTTCTTGCCCTTGTGCTTGCAGAGGAAATGTGATCCAAAGGAATAAAAAAGGCTTAAGTCAAGAGAGCTCCTTAGTTGCTGCTATTTAAAGAAAATTGTTTGTTTGGATTTGAGGGAATCTGACTCATGATATTTAAATATTTGAAGCTGGCAGTAGTAACCCAACTCTTTGTTTCTCCACTTAAAACTTCCACAGGCTCTTCACAAAGTAATCATGGTGCTGACAACACACAGGGACGCGAGTCTTCCCTATTTGTGCAAGAATTCACAGTAATGGCACACCTTTAACCTTTGGTGTTTTGAAACCAGAACAAGAGGAAAAATAAAGCCAAGCTCCAAATCCAATTGTACATTGATTTAACTGGCTTGGAGCCCTTCTCCAAGTAAAATCCTGCAAGAGCAGAGAGCTGGACTTGATGATGTGAAGGTTTTATTCATGTTTCAAATTGAGATCCAGCTCTTCTAGCAACAAACCTACTTTGTAGGTAGGAAATGGGAAGTTTCTCACATTGTTTTCAGCCCAAGAGAGTAGAAGGAAGGACAACCATTTGTCATTTTGCAGATACTTTATTTTGGTGCTACCAGAAATGTGTACCATTGAAATTATTACTGCATAAAAAGTCACTGAATTATCATACTGAGGCATGGCAAGATCCAAGCTTGTTGAGCGGGCTTTTGTTTCTGATATGGAAAGCGCATATGAAGAATGGGGTTGTTATGGAAGTCTTTCCTTTAGGTAGAGCATGTGAGCTCTTGGATGCTTTTGTCTTACGTGGCAAATCGACTATCACGATTCTAGGCAAATAGGCTATTCCAGAACAGCACTCTGTGTCATTGCTGTATTCCCAAATAAAAATCACCTTTCCCATACGGACAAGTACAGGGAAGGTTGACTGCCTTTCTATTCACTGTGCAGCTTGTGCACATACACAGCAATTCTTCTGCATGCGTGAATTTGCTCCAGAGCCCTTATCATCTAGGGGACAAGTTTTTAGACCAGTACTGCTACTGTGAACCAGGTAGATGTCCATGCACATCCACCTCAATTCCTGGGGCACTTACTTGTCATCTTGTTGTGAGAGAGAGCCTGGTTAAATTAAAAAGGGAGCAAGAGCATAAGCACAACCACCCTTCAGCACTCCTGCAAGAAACTGTTACCTCTCCCAGTGTCATCAAGCTCGTGCAGGGTGTGTGTGGGTGTGTGTGCCTGTGGCTCAGCTGAGCTGCTGCAGAACATGGTACAGTATTTGAGGTTGTAAATGAGTTTTAATCTACATTGGCAATTGCTTGCATCCCTGCCTTTCCTCTAAACTGCAGAAGCAAGAGCAATTAGTCTGATTAAGAACATGACTGTAGAGCAGGCAATATGGGCTCTAATAAAGCAAGCATGCTTTTCCATTAAAACAATTTGGATAATGTAATTCTATGAAGCATTTTCTTCATTTTTCAATGTTGTTTTCATTCACTGAGCTCCATATTAATTGCTAATAAAAAACAGAGCAAGAGTTTACATTTTAAGGGTTTCTTCTGCCTTTTTGAAGTAAGAAGTTCAAAGCAAAATACAATTTTGTAGCTTACATTGTGATATACCTCAGTACAGACCTCCTTCGTATCAGAGATGTTTGATAGCTTGGAGGACACTGCCATTGTGGAGCGGGCACAGGGGATATGCAGCCTGTGAGAGAGCCCTCTGGTTACCATGCTCTTAAGTGCTGCACATGCCTATCTAAAGCTCAATGGCTGGGTTATCCATTCCCTGCTCACCCTGAGTTGGCTCTGTTTTGTTCTGGAATGAAAGTAGCCTCCAGCCAGGTCAAAACTGATGTGGCAGAAGTAGTAAAGATAATGTTTACTTTTTCTGGTGTCCCACACATTCTGCTCTGAGGGGCCAATGCCTTACCCAAGGTCTGGATGTGTGCCTGTTCTGTGTGTTTTGACTTCATGCATTCAAAACATCACCAAACAGAAGGAGAATGAATGAATGCTTGGTGTGCTGGGGGCTGAGCAGTCATATCAACATGCAGAAGCTTTTGGCCATGGCAGCTGCCTTCGCTTTTGGGGAACAAGGGAAGACTGAATGCCCCCCTTGGTTAGACGCAGTGGAAAACTGCTGCATGTAGGAAAGGTGATGAAGGTGGTGGGACACTGGAACAGGATGCCAAGAGAAGTTGTGGATGCCTCATCATTGGAAGTGTTCAAAGTCAGGTTGGACAAGGCTTTGAGCAGCCTGATCTAGTGAAAGATGTTCCTGCCCATGGTCAAGGGCTTGGACTACATCTTTGAAGGTCCCTTCCAACCCAAACCATTCTATGATTATATGATTCTATGATTCTATGATAAAGTTATGAGTTTGGACCCTGGGGTCCGAGATGTGTCCTAATGCTGTGATGGAAAAGCCTCAGGAGGAAGGAAAGGTGTGGTAGCTGCTGTGTATTTATGGGAGAAAGGGAGAAAGCTGAACCAAGGTCAGTAGACAACCAGAGATGTGTTTTCTGTGAAACCACGAGAAAAAAACCCCAAAGCATGAAACTTTGGGTGGAAGGAGTCATGGCCAGAGACAATGTGTGTCGCTGGTGGTCTCTTACTATTCTCACAGGAAAAAAAAAGCTTTACATACTTGGAAAATAACATACCCCACAATTTTTCTCCCTTGTAGAAACAGTTTGCAATTTTGTTCAATTCCTTGGGACAAAAGAAGCAACTGTCTAGCCAGTTCAGACCATTCTACAATCCACAGCCCTGATTTCCTTGTGCGTCACTGCGGCAGGGTGGTGAGTGCTCCGGTGCTGGGGTGGGATGAAACTGGTTGTCCTGAAGATGAGGACTGGGTAAATAGAGCAAAACAAAACCAACATGGAGAATATTATTATCACTACATGCCAAGTGAGTCACAATTTTCCAGGAGTTTGAATGTGCAAGTTTTCTCTGCTGGATAATTTGAATGAAGCACGTTATATTTGATTGTGTCAGTGGAAATGTTTTTTCCCGCAGTAGCATCGTTAGTTTTCTTGTGTTTCCTCATGCATTTATTTGCATGAAATGCAAATAAAATCTATATGTTTAGCTACCTCTTTTTATACTGTTGTGCATAGATATAAGTTCTTTAAGGTAGGGATATTATTGTTATTTAACTGCTTCGTGCTTTCTGGTGGTGTTCTGATCTTTAGACACTACCATTGTAGTAATAAAATATAATGATGATAATAATGTCTTTGGGAAAGCACTTGCTGAAATTGCTTTTTGAGTGTTGTGAAGACCTTTTGTTTACCAAATTATTAAGAAAATATAAATTAGAGGTAGTCATTAAAAATTTGAACTTATCTGCATGTACTTCTTGAGGAGATAAGGGGAATCCTGTTCATGAAATCTACAGTGCTCAGTCAGGAAGATGACAATCACATGTGATTCAAGTGATCTATGATATCCAAAAGCAGCAAATCACAGAACCATGTCAGTTAGTAACAGCAATCAGGTGACAAAGAATGATGGATCAAAATGTGTTTCTGCAAAACATGTCCATTATGAGTGACAAGTATTAATAAATATCACTGGTTTCATGCAAATAAATATCACATTAATAAACATCATATTTCGCTGAGGAGCTCTTCGTATTTTAAGTACAGTCTGTCTTTCTTGCCACTGTCTCAAAAGCTGAGAGCATACTTAAATCATTTAAGTTTCAGCCTCTCAGTCAGGATCAGGTTTTGGCCATGGCCTATCAGGGCATGTCCTTGGCCACCCATAGTCTCCACAAACAGCAGCAGAAGCAAGAAGAAAAAGGTGGTGGAGCCCCATGCTCCAGGTCCTGCCTTCAGGAAATGTCTGCATGGGGTCAGATAAATCCTATCCTCAGTCTCCAAAGGTTTGGGGAATGGAGAGGCTGGCTTTAGCTTTCCATTAGACACTTAGTGTAAACCGTTGCACGGCGGGGTAGTGGTTTGGGTGGCCAGGAGGGAAAGGGCTTGGTGTGCATCACAGGGGCTGCAGGGGAGAGGATGCCTCAGAGCCACGCTCCATGGTGAAAAGCTGGCCATCGGTGATCAAAACAAGTTTTGACTAGCTGGGGGCCCAGGCTTGCCACAGTGAAAGTCCCGCTCAGTCCTGTGCTTGAAAGGGGAAAATTAATATCTCACAGCAACCTGGAAGGCGAACCTGTGGGAAGCAGTGATCCTGTAGCTGGGGAGAGAGGCAGCCCTGGCGCAGGGCCAGCAGGGGAAGAGGCTCTGCCTGGGCTGGGCAGGGCAGGTAGCTCTCCTTTTCCATGCAGGGCTGCCCAGGGGATGACAGTCACTTTTCCCTTCACTCAGCTTGGCCCTCACCACTCACCACGGCACTGGGATCTGCAGGCTCTGGTCTAACGCACTACGAGGCATTTTTCTCAGGCCAGGAGCACGGGTGTCCATGCAGTGAAGACCCCCATGGGGACTCCTCTACAATTTCCCTTGCGCTACTCCCCAACGCTCCCTGGGGAAAGAGACCATTTGGGTCTTCAATAGCAGCACTGAAGCATGTGTTTTATCCCCAAGACCTGTCAGCTGCTCTCATTGGGGAGGAATGTGCAACATAACTAGCACTCAGCATCCAAGAAGCGGTGGCTCTGGTGCTGGGTGGCATGCTGTGACTTGTTGTGCCCGCAACCGGGGAGCTGCTGCCTGCTTATTGCTGCAGCCCTCATGCCTGGCCTTGCCCTCACTAGGGCTTGTAGCCCTGCTGCAAACTGCTGCAGCTTAGCGCTCACGTGCGGGCTGTCTGCACGTTGCAAACTCTGGTGATAAATCTGCCAGAGGATTAGTCTCCAGCAGCCCCAGCTGCTGCCGTTCCTGCTCAGCTCCACGTGCAGAGTGAGCCCTGTGTTGCGTGGGGAGAGCTGAGGTGCCCGTGGGGTCTGCAGTGCTGTGGGGAGGGCACGCTGGGGCCAGGCGACGCAGCAAGAGTCCAACCAGCCACACAGCCTGGAGGCTGCAGCCGTGGCACAAGCCAGGGCAGTGCCATAGCCTGCCCAGCGTGGCAGGGCACAGAACCAGGAGCATGCTGGAGGTTGCTTTTGGCCTCCCTTGCACTCCCTGGGAAATGCACCGAGGGAGTTGCATGGACTTCACCACCCTTCGCCCAAGAAGGAGCTGAGGTTCCTCCTTTGCTTTCTTTAAAATATGAATTCAGGCCCTATTCTTTGCCCTCTCTGCCTCTCCCCCCAATTCCTGATTCTTGCAATGAGTTATTTTTCAGTCTCAGTTTTCGTAAAACAGAAGTGCTTCGCAGGGAGAGAAATCTGACAGCTCTTACCTAGAAGGTGCTGTATAATCCCAAAGGTAGGGAAAAATTAAAGTTAAAAATAAAAGGAAAAAAAATAATCAAAGATATTTAGTTGTCACCAGAAACCCCTGAGTGCACTTGATCTCTGGAAAAATACGTTAGAATGAAGTTGAAAACCCAGAAAAGGATAACGGAAAGACAGGTGTAAAATCAGGGCCTGATGCAGCCTGCGGAGAACCAGCGGGAGCTGAACCCCGAGCACCAGGAAATGGTGGGCTGAGAGCTGCTGAGCGGTGCTGCGGGGAGAGGACAGGCGGCTTTTTGCAAGGCTGCTTTTAGGTCACAATTACTTTGAAATTAATAGTTTTTTCCCATCAATAAGTGAAACCTAAAAAAGGCAAAAGGCATCTTGCAGATCTCCTTAAGTGGAAAACACCCTTTAAAGTATGTCTGATAGTGATCTCAGAAACAGCTGCCAGTCCTGGCAGGCAGCATTAGCCCGCACACGCTATTCTTAGACCAAGAAAGTGTAAGTAGGTCGAGTTACAATTGGTTCTTGTAAACACCGTCACCACTAAAATCAGAAATCGATACAAGGTCAGAAATTTGTAGTACGCTCAGTCAGAGAGATAAAACGGACAGGGTTGATTTAGTCTCCAAATACCTGTTCTTTTGGTTCATCTCCATTTTTACCAAATGCGTTTTGCTCTGTATGGTGTCAGTGGTCAGAGACTTCTCTCTGGTGGGGGAGGTACCATGAGCCCTCCTGAAGGCCTGGCAGAAATAAGACAGTGGTACAGTTTAGGGATGCCGTTTTATTTACGCATCCCGAGGTAAAGCTAAATAGTTAATGAGACTAAAAAGGAAGTTGCAACTTGATAAGTGCTTAGCGCTTGCTAATAAAACACACCGTATGTGTGATATGGAGTGACTCCAGTCAGGGTGCCACCGTCTTGTTTTCCAGAGCTGAGATGGATGCGCAGGTTTTGCCAGTCTGCCCAGGAGCCTGACTCCTGGAAATGTCTTCAGCTCATGTCTGTCCCCGGCCAGCACCGGCCTCCCACTGGCCCTGGAAGCAGGTTGGAGTGACCACCTCCAGGCCACATTGGCTGAACATGAATTTCAGGTCACATTCTTCACTGGCTGCACCAAGGGCTTCCCAGGGAGTGGGGCATCAATGGCAACCTGAGGTGCAGCGGGAGACGGAGGTGCCGGGTGCGGGACTTCCCCCAGACACCCTAGAGGAATGGTCATTCCTGCTCTCCTCTGAACTCATGTGTGAGTTTTGGAGATATTCATGTCTGGTTGACACCACATCAAGCAGCAGTGGGCTGCTTTTGTAGTTCTTCTGGCTGGAAAGGAGGGATGAGGAGCAGCAGAGGCGGATGGGGCTGGGCAGTCGAGGTGGCCCCGCAGGGTGCTGCCTCTCAGAGGGCTGTGCAAGGCTCCTGCCTCCTCCCGAGGGTGGCTGTGCCTCCACCAGTGTCTGCAATCCTGCAGGACACCTCAGCGGGGTCCCGGCTTCCCCAAAGTCACTGCTCTCTCCTCTGTCTGTGCTCTTGCCTCTCTCCCTTTCTGGGATGGAAATATTTAGACATGGAAGGAGTTCATTTGTAGGCTAAAAAGGTTTGGTGTAAAATGTGTGTAGTAAACCCAATGCAGATTTTAACCCTGTACTTTTTTTAACTGCCCAATTTTATTCTGTATTTTTTCTGCTTTTTTGGGCTGGCATTATAAATTTGTTTCTACTCTTATTCCACGCATGTATTACATTACAGCTCGGGGACCTCCTCCACATCCAGTTAAGCACTGCCTAATTATAGCTCGAGCTGGCCTTTTAAATAAGCATAGCATCTTTTCCAAATAACGGTCTTCTCTGCCTTTTTCCCTATGAAGGTAGATGTGCTACAGTTGTTTACGGCCACATTGACGGGGGAACTGAGACCAAAATGTCTTTAGCAGCATTGAGCTTATTCTGATCATGAGAAAAACTTCTGTGCTTGATTGCAGAGGATGAGAAGGAAAGAGTACACCAAAACAAGGTTTCCAAATAAGCCTGGTAGGCAGGGCAACATGAGGAGACTGATCTGTGAGCTCTTGCCATAAAAGACTGAGGCTTAGCTGAGCCTGAAATGAAAGAGGGTTGTCTCAATTGTGAGTCTGAGCCCTTTCCTTGAAACTACGACCAAGTTAGTGGGCTGATTTAATTCCTTGCCCTTGTTAAAATGGATTAAAAATTTCTGACATGGTTGTGATCCCATTATCAGCCAAAAACCAGGTTAAGTCTTTAAGGACTTCAGTTTTTAATTGGGATAGACTTGCCAAGTCTTGTGATATATAATGATTTTCACAGTATCTTTGAATTCATCCTTGCAGCTCCAGCACCTGGAAGCATCTTATCAAACAAGAATACTCCACTTTAACTGAAAAGCAAATGTGCATCTACTGTAGTTAGAAGAGCTTGAAAATAGGACTCTTGAGGTGCAAAACCATCAGGCAAACGACCTCCTGCCCCAGCAATTTGTGTTTCACCTTTCAAGTGAATGTTCTGCTTTTCAGGTCCTAAATCAAAGGTCAGCAATGATATCACTGTTAAGGTCATAATAAGCCATTGGCTATACCACAGCTTTTAATGTGGGAATAAAATTGTACTTATGTATAGCTGACACAAGATACAGTTGCAGCTTGGGTAGGTCCTGCCTGTGTAACCGTGTATCTTTCATTATATCAGCTAGGCTATTAGAGACCACTGATGGAAGTGTTTAGAAGACTGGCAAATCACACCAACTTTAAACTCTAAAACTAAATTGTCTGCTAAATTCATTCATTAGCAACACACTTGCTAATGGGTAATTCTTACACAATATTAAGCATTGCCACTACATAGAGAAAACTCTTAGTTCCTAACAGCTATACTCTAAATTAGCTGTGAGTACACAGTACCATGGAGCTAACAGTTCGCACTGCTGGCTGTGGTCTTGGTCGCTCATAATCACCGAGGTCCAGGTCATCAGGCCTGACAGCTCATTGGTAAGAGAACTCAGAGCCCAAGTGGTCTTCTTTCTTCTCTGATTTTCCTTGTTTATGCCTAATGTTTTCATGCTACTGCCCCCCTCCAAAAAGGGGCAGAAGGTCTTCTCTGCTCCTGATACCACTTATTTTACTTTCTTTTGTCTTGCCATCAGTCCTTCTTGTCCCACCTACTCCTGGGCCTTTGCACTTCCCTTGTCCTCTCTCTGGCAACTTTCGTTACTTGGATATGTCCGATGTGCAACTATAGCAGTGTTTGCCCCTTTGGTGATCACTTTGCTTACATACTTTTGAAAAATTGTGCCTGGCTATGCCATCACAATGTTACAAAATACTTGCATGCTGTTGTTACACTATTTTAACGTCCAGGTTGAAGGCAAGTTAATATTGATGATATCCTGACTAGTGCACTTCTATAGGTGTCAGGCCCCAGTTTTGGCTACAATGTACTGATATGGAAAAGCACAACCAGTATTCCATCTGCAAGAACATGCAATTCTATAACTGAAGTATTAAAGAAGATGACACTGAAGTAGACATCACAGCAATCTAAAAAAACAGAATCCAAAGAACCAGATTAGCAAAAAACTTAGCAGGGGTTAAATCAATTAGAAACCATGATCAGACTTTTTTGGTAGCAAGTTCAACCTCCTGCTTCTGGCAAGGCCAGCCTGGCTGCAGGACTTTTGAGGCTCAGTGAGGACTCCTGGGAGCCTTTTCTCTGTATGCCTTTCTGGAGAACTTTGCCCTCAGGGAGAGCCCTTTGATTGACTTCTGACATCCTCCTGGGGGTTTCCAGCAGGTACCAATGCTACAACAGGCTAAGCAGTGGTCCAAATGGCAACAGCTTCCTTTACTGACCCACTGCCAGAATGAGACTCTGAACAAAGAATGACATTGAAGGCCTGTGGGAAAATGGTCAGTGATCCCAAAATTAAACTTAGCAGGCTAGCTGTGGTAATCATCATTGGGATCTGAAGAGGGACTGAGACAGAACTGAGTCACCACAGACCCAAGGTGTCCCTCCAAATGATCCAAGCCATGCAACAGTAAACGCCTACACGTTGCCCACGCTCACTGCGCACCACCGTGTTTGGCTCCAGGGTCTGAACAGGGAGCATGGGTTGGTACCACATCTCTCTCGGAGGTCTCCAGAGGTCCCACCCGGTTCCCTTGGGGCCCATACATTGGTCTCTGCATCTGTGTCGCACACCTCTGGGAGCAGGGTCACCACTAAATTCAGTGGTGACACTGGTGGCTGCTGTGCAGCCATCCACCTGGAGTGTAATGAGAAATGACTACAGCATTTCCCTGGGAAATGAAAGACCTGGATTCAGTTCCCTCAGTCTAGGGAAGACCAGGCTTGCATCTCCCAACACTGCTCGTGGGGGACATTTTTCAGCCAGCACTGTAAAACGAGGCATTCAAGGCTCATGGGACGATAGGGACTAGGGGCCGGTCAGGACAGTAAATGAGTAGTGAAGTGTCCTTAATGTGGCTTGGCTAAATATCTGACAGAGCATGGGACCAGACTGCTGGGACACAGGGTCAAGCTCCCTCTCTTTGGCTCTGGGGACCATGCTGCATAGTACCACTCTGCTATACACAGAGCAAGGGTTATGTACTCGTCATTACCATTTCATGTAGTGCCTACACATGCAGTTTCTGGCTAGTGAAATGGAAAGAGCTTTTAAAATGTTGAAACTGGTTACACTTTAGCTGTATTTTCATTTCCCTGATATTTCTTGGATGTCAGAGAGCCCCTCTATTGGTCAGTGGCAAAATCTCAAATGGCTAGAATAAGACTAGATCCGTTTTTTCATTAAGAAGGTCACTATTTGAATATAACATGTCTGCATGACAATTTGCCTGTGGCCTGATTCAGCAAAGCTCCTCAAGTGCATTCAACTCTAAGTGAGAAGAGCTATTCTGAAATGAGCAGCTGACTCATGTACAGCTAAACATGCACTTAAACACTCGATGGGATGCTGCAGCGTGGCTCCTCGCCTCTGGGTAGCTCGGCATGCATGGAACAGCCACCCCCCAGAGCTGTACATTTATTTTAGTATTAATTTTTTTGCCAGTAGGCAGAAAAGAGGTTGCGATCTAAAAGCCACTGGCACTGTTGAACTTTCCTTCTCTTGTACCAACTCCTCCAACTTCAAACAGGTGTGCAGCTCTCAGAAAACCCTCAAGGAAAAGTGCCCTCCTGTGGGGCATTTAAATGCAATCATTAGTGCCTGCTTGGCTGCAAGCACCCAGCAAGTTACACATCCACTTTCCTTCCACTGAATAATTAAGGCACTTTTAAAATGTCTTAAGACACTTTTGCTTCTATGTGAAGAGATGTTTTTTCAGGCCCAGACCACTTACAGGGTTCTTTTTTGTTGTTTAGACCGATTTCATCAGCTGTGTCCATTTTGGGGTTGCCTCTTGGTAGCCAGACAACCTGGTAGCTTCACCTGAACGTGACAGCGGATTATTTAACCAGTCCCCTCAGTGAAAAGTCATCTAATCCTCCTAATCCTTCTTGACATGTTCTCTTGCTTTTCATGCCTGGAAGAGTAAGGGCACCAAACTTTAGCTGCAACATTATACTGCAGGATCCTCACTGTAGAAATAATTCATCCAAACAAGTCCTTCTGGGATCAGAAAATGCCCAGCCGTTCCTTAATGAGATTTTGAAGCAAGAGCTGACAGGTGTCCTGCGGCAGGGATGGATGCACATACCAGGATGGCTACGGGGGGAACTTCAGAGTCCCAGACCCCACAGCAGTGGCGTGTTGTTGACAGAGGGCTCCGGCTGTACGTTGTACCTTGGTTGTTTGAGACCACACAACAACGATCTGGGAAACCTGCCAAGCCTCAAGCCTATGTTGGAACGGGGCTGGTGTGAATATATATAACTGCAAGCTGTAAAGAATACTTTAAATGCTGCTCTAGCAAGGACTAATGATTGAAAAGCCAAACTCTCCCTGGAATTCTGCGTCTATGAAGATTAGCTTTCATCCCTCTATAAATTATCGGAATCTGTCCTTTACCTCTCTGAAAACACTAAGGGCTTCAGATTATCTACCACAGCCTGTGACAAGCTCTGAAGCTCTGGTAGAAGACCCAAATCCACAAACATAAAAGAGCTACAGTACCAATCCAAGTACCAGATTTCCCAATAGGGAAATCAAAGCTGCCACCTAGAGCAAGGGCAGGGAATTTGTGGATGGTATGTTTCTTTTTTAAAACACAATTTTGAAATAGATTTTTAAAAAAAGCTTTATTAGATTGTTACAGAAGATGTTTATAGTACATAAAGTATATGCACAATACAAATATTTTGTAACATATAACTTTGACAAGTGAGACTGATCCCTGCTGGCTTTGGATTGCAATTTTTAAGCAAATTTATTTCAGTCACAACAAAGGGGTTAGTGGTGAATCCTGCATGAACTCCCAGGCTTCATATCTAGACCTCCTTCCCTCCTTGCTGCAAGCATCTTGCTCCATGGCTGTGGTCTTTCTGTGCTCAGGGAGCAAGTTTGTATTGCAATAAAATGCTTATAACAGCTGAGAGCTATTTTGGTGTCCTTAATGGTGTCCAGTGCATGAAAATATTCCTTCAGGTTCTTCTCCATCTCCAAGAGCAGCAAGAAAAGCTACTTGTCTATTTCTTTGGACTAAGGCAGCCAGAAATTTGAATGTCTTGGGCTCACACATACCCACACAGATGCCCTTTTTCTATTCATCTCCACCTGAGACTGAAGCAGATGGCCTGTGAAAGTTGGAGAGCTGTATTAAGAAAAAGGTGTCCCAGCCCTCCAGCACTCTCAGGAATTTCTTCTTGGCTTTTCTGGCCTCTGCAGACTTCACCAAAGCTTTCCCAGACCTACATAGAGCCAAATTGCAGCAAGACTCTTCCTTCTTTGAAAGTGCCAGGCACGCGGGGAGCCTCGTGCCCCTGCGGAGGGCTCAGGCAGGCACCAGAGCTGACAAGGCGCACTCGAGAAACCCCCTCCCCATTCCCGAGGGGCTGCAGGTTAGACCCTGCCAGCCAGGGGTGGTTGGGACCAAGGCAACCGTCTGCCCTAGCACCACCTCTCTGCCCACCACCTCCTTGTCCAGGGTGGCCTGCACCAGCTGAGACCCCGTGGAGGGGGTTCCAAAGAGGCTGTGTTAGACCCCTCTCTCCACTGACTGCTGGGGGATCTCAGAAAGATTGGCCTCGCTAGGCTGAAGATGTGCTTTGGCTGTATACCCCTAAGTCTTAATCATACAGACAGGTGAGCAAAGAAAATATCACGCTGGTTTTCTGTATATGTCTTTCTCATCTTTCCCCTCCCCCCCTCCTCTGGAATTATCTAGGAATAAAGAAGAGCCAATGCAACAATTTCATTGTCCATGAACTATTTATAGCAAACAGCTTTCCAGTATGCCATTTATTAAATGAAAAAAATATAGCTTGGTCTTTAGTGATACTCAGAAGCTTTGAAATTCAAAGAAAAGAACTTGCTGTACATAAAGTAAACAAATAACAGGCTTTTGAATGGGGAAAAAAAAATTTTTCTTTTTTTAGAAGTACAAAGCTTTGTTGCAAGCTTTCCTTTTTCTGTCTCTTTGCAATAAAGCATCCAACATCCTATTTCAAAGATTTTTGTCCCAATGAAATAAGTAGACCTGAAAATATTTTCCATTTTTTGCAATGTCTTGGCCTGCAGGTCTATCCAATTTTTACAAGAGTATAAGAGGTCCAAGAGATGGACAGAGTAAGTATTGCTTGAACTAAAAAGCATGGAAGAGTCTCTCTGGCTTTCCTGGGGTTTAAATCAGGCCCTAGAGGGGGGTTATTTTGCCAGCTGTGCTGTTTCTCCCTGAGCACACTGCAGCTACAATTTGCAGTAAACATTAACTACTTCTCTACTGAAATTTTCACATTTGCCCATGAACATATTATAGGAAAACTAAGAAATAGTACAGTACTTACGGATCAGATGAATTTATGTAAATGTTCGTCACCTCAGTGAACAGTTCTTATGAAAGGTAGTGAGAAATAAACTGTGAATAATTCCTTCCCAGTCCTACCAAGAGGGAGATGGGAGAAGAGACATTTTAAAATCTCACTCAAGGTGTCAGTGATTTTCTCCAGGGCTTTCTTAGCTCAAGCGGTTTTTAGCAAACTAAAACTGTGTTAAAAAAATAGTCTTTACCAAAAGTTTGGATATAATGTTCCTAATGGAGAATGGTGCATCCAAACCCCAGTGCAGCCAATTTAATACTCCTGACATTTTCTGGTAGCTGGAATTATGCAGAACGAGGAAATCTGAATGTACCATAGCCAAATGAAAGCCATGCAAGCACATGGACCTGCCTCCTCTTACTGCATTCCTGCCACCAAGCTGGTTTTAGGTTGTAATGTACTAACTAGGCTGAATGGCCGGTGGGAATTGGCTTTTTGGTTCACAAAGTAAGGGTTGTCACTCTCTTTGCATTAGCTTTCTGTGGCAGAAGCCAGGATATTCCTCTGGTGTAGTATCTATGTGCCTCCTAGCACAAATTTCCACCTGTATAACTTGCTACCCTTTATAAACACTTGAAATTAGGAGAGGAGCTATTAATGATTTGCCTCCTCGGATATGCATTGATAAGTGTATCTGCATTGCAAGCAGGAAAATGCCATAAGATTCCCATAGTTTGGCTGCCTGAATTTGCCTAACTGGGTTTTGACTTTTACTTCACCATGAAACCATAGCATAGGCTCCTTGGGTACTGCGCAATACCCCAGCGTCCTGTTTGCATGCTGCTTCCAAAGGGCAACGACATTTGAATTACTGAACACCTTCCTCTGTTGGGGTGGTGTGTCAGTAGCATGAACACTGGCGATGCTCTGTCTGTTCTCAGCCCAGTGGTGCTGTTTGCTGGTCACGCACTGCAGCAACACAGGCCGTGAGGATGCTAGAGCCATGACATGCTCCATCTCGTGCTGCTCTGGCTGCCCCTGCCATGAGTCTCTTCTCTGCTTGCCCTGGGAAATGGGTATTAAACATCAACATGGCATGGGAAGCTGGACAAATTCACAGTCCAGCTTAGGAAGAGGGAATGCTCTTGTAGCCTGCATGGATGTATGAAAGCCAGGAGCATTCAAGCCCCTAATGATTTCCCCAGCAAGGCCAAGCCTCTGGGTGTCCTCCTGAGCAAGTGGTGAGACCTGGCTGGGTTTGGCACCTGTTTCCCCAGGTCTGCACATGTGTCCGCTGCTAATTCTGTGTCTGAATGGCGCTTGGCCCAAAGGGCTTCTTGACTACGTGCCTACGTACTACAAATCAAAGCAGCTGAAGAGAGTGGTGGCTTTCCTTCAGAGCCACTCTTTGCCGCAGGACTGCGACCTTACAGTTCTTCTAGTGCTTCATTAATCCCAGGAGGTGACATCCTATTAAACTTCCTTATCACATTCCAGAGGTTTATTTTGTAAATATTTCACAGACCGTAAGTGGAACAGCTGTTCCCTCGCGGCACTGTTAATAGCACGGATCCCCTCTGCCGGGAGTCCTGTTCTCCGCCGTGCCACTGTGGCTGCCTCAACCCTGCCCCTCTCCTGCATCACCAATGTGCAGAGCTGCTGCTGCTCTCCCAGGCACAATTTAATGCTTTGCTTTATATCTCAGCCCAAAAGCATGCAAATAAAGGTCTAATGAGGTCTACCAGGGGAGGAGACCTGGGGAGTTGGGCAGGGAACAGGAGCGAGGGCAGGTCAGGCTGTGCCGAGGCTGACCAGCCTGGCACGGTGTTAGCCCTGCGCGGCTGTGTCTGTGCTACTAAATAAAACAGGACAGGGGCAGTCCTTTGCCCTGAGAGCAGGAGGCATGGCCCAGCTGCCGGGCACATGGCTAAGCTCTCTTCCCTCTTAAAATGGGGCGATCACATCCAAACTGCCTCCCATGAAGGGTCCTGGCATCACACTGCCCCGAGCCGTGCACGGGCACAGTCTGATACAGCATCCATGGGGCTCAGCCAAATGTGTGTCCTGGGTGTGTTTTTTTTGTTTTTTAACTAGTACAGATGGGACCTCTGGGACTAGTGGGGAGCACAGAAGCAGGGGCATCCTGGCAGGGGAGAAATCCCTGGGGTCTCGGGGGGAGCAGAGCCCTCCACTCCTCCCTGTGTGCCTGAGGGCTTTGTCGAGAAGAGGAGGAACAGCAGAGACACAGGCCTGACAAATTTATGGCTAGGTAGATCCTATCCCACCTTTTTTTTTTTTTTTAAACTGGAGCTTACCTAAAGTTTCAGCAAGCCAATAAATGAGGATTTGCACCTAGCCATGTGGGAAGATGAAGGTCAGGTGTGGCAAGGCCGTGCTTTGTCCTAAAAATGATGCTAAAACTGAGCTGATGTGGCCAACTTATGCCATGGGATTAAGACCTCCTGCCAAAGGAATTGGTGTAACAGCCAGGCTGTCACATCAGTCCAAATGCTTAGATCATGACACAGTCAAAGAGCTTGCCTCCTACAGGAGATACTTTTGGTTTTACGCTAAGCCTGGTAGGACTGAGACTGAATAATACAACACATCTTTTCCCTCGCTTGCTGTATGTGCAACCTGCTAACCTGGGACGGGAATCTGAAATTTCTGAATGAAACACAACATAAAGGGAATAAAAAATATAGAGTAGTGAATCTGGCAGAAGTGCAGAGCTGGTGGGCTCTGAGTCTTGAAAAAGGACTTTCTGATTTGAGAAGGACAAATTTCCTTCCTCCATGGGGACAGGACTCGGCGGGTACTGGGTACTCCATGGAGAACTCAGGGTGGGCGCTGGGGATGCTGCAGACAGATGGCTGCAATTTTCATCTCTGTTGTGCACTCAGAAGGCAGGTCAGAAAACTCATCACCTCCTGCATGGCTTTTGTGATGTGTTTGGGACAAGACATGCAGCACTGAGATTGCAACCCAAATCCAAGGTTAGATTTGTAGGTGGGATCAGCAATATTTCTTACTCAGATTACAGTTATTTTACAGGCATGGGTCTGCTGAAGTGCCAAAGGCATTTATGAAATTCATAGCTTGAACAATTAACATAACCTGGATCTGGGCTGAGTGTTTATGGGCTGAGGAACAGAGGAGTGTTGTGAGGGAAGGAAAGCAGCACAAATAACCCTGATTTTAGAAACAGCCTCTGTAGACTGAAACTGGGGTGGGCTTTTTGTGCTCTCACCTACTACACTTTTAAATCTGTAATAGTCTGAATTTCTGCTGAAGAAGGGATTTTGAGATTAGTTGGTAAAAACCAGTTATTTACACAATCGTGGGTTTATTTGCAGTTTTCTGCCCCAAATTGCATGCATTTCCCTGACGTTTCCAAACTGGCTCTGTTTTGCCTGGCTAGAAGTACTAGCGCTGGCCAGACATAATGTTAAATCCTATTTTAGGTACCACTGCTGACCAAGTGAAAACTGACGGTGGGGTCAATCCTGTTTGTTAGAAAATATTTGTGTCTGGATGCAGAAAGCTCTGTTCCCTGCATCTGTTTCCAGACATGTTCACCCCTGTTCTCGCTGGACATGGTTCCTGAGTGCTATTAACCTCTTTGTAAGTATTTTGGGCCCAACGCCATTTTCTAAGACACTGTGACTTGTCTGTCACCAGTTTCCCTGAATTTGACTAGGCCTCTACTTGGCCACTTTTCCTTGCAACCAGGTTTAATGCACTCTCTTTCTTAGGGCACTGCCAGGGCAAGGCCTTCTTTTTCTTCCAAGTCAAATGCCTTGGGAGAGAGTAGGCAGGCAAGGGCATGCACAGTCATGCCTCCGGGGCAGGGGCAAGCAAGGTCCTTGGCTCAGAGTATCCCTTGCATCCTACCCCGCCTTCTATACACGTACACACACACACACATACACTTTTCCACTGCTCCTTGGCTGACATTTCCCCAGCACCTCCCCTTCTCTCAGGCTGGTCATACCCAAGGCACGTGCTGGCAAACCTCAGAAAATAATTGGCGCAGAACCAATCATTTCTTATTACAAGGAGGACTGCACATCATAGAAAACAACATGAGCTAGCAAAGTTCGCGTGCCCTCGCTGCCCAGGTAATCATCAACAACATCAACCCCTGCCAGG
Source organism: Ciconia boyciana (assembly GCF_034638445.1). NCBI lineage: Eukaryota > Metazoa > Chordata > Aves > Ciconiiformes > Ciconiidae > Ciconia > Ciconia boyciana. The sequence continues at coordinate 202,305,857 of NC_132934.1, forward strand.
GTGTTGGGGTGGAAAAACTGAACTTTAGCTCAAGATAATGAAGCAACATCCCTCTGACGTTTCCTGGGATAACGAGTTTCTTGTCTGACCTGGCACAGATTGACATTTCTCTCCAAGAGCATAGCGAGCCCCACAGAGGCTCTGCAGAGGATCAGAGCATGGTTCCCTGGTTGTTCCTGCTGGATTAAGAGACAGTTTTGTTAGCCAGGGTTGACACAGGTCAATGTCATGTCATCCAGCCTGAGCAGTCTATTAGGTGTCAGACGATTGCTAGGTCCTGTGGGCAAAGTACTGATTTTGTTAATATTATCAAGCCAAGCCAAAGAGTGTATTGACCTGCGTCCCTGACCCTCTCTGGCAGGAAGATGGAGTAGGAATACATGCTTGCTGCTAGTTTAGCCAGACCTCCTATCTGGAAAGTGTCTCCTGTGATCCACAAAGATCTGAAAGATGGCAGATAACACCTCTTCCAGCCAAGAAGAACTGGAAGAGACTTCAGAGGGGCAGATGCCAAAAATGCATTCAGCCAATGCTTTCGACACATCACTTTCAAGCAGAGCATCTTGTAACCACCTGTACAAGCATTTGCACCGTGCAAAATGGCTAGTATAGAGCAGCACACCCAAGGGTGGAGGGAAGATGGGGTGCCTGGCTCCAGCTGCCATAACACTTGTATCCACCCTTTATTCTATACCATTTACATCATGCCCAGGTTCTACCATTTCTAATACATTCCAATTAATCACCACCACTTTTCCTGCCTTTTGAGAGATATATATACACAGGTATCATTCCCTTGGTCTACGGGCCATACCTCTAAAACGTCTGTTGAGTTAATTTAGTCCACGACTTTGGGCTCCATCTGTCATAACAGTCTTTCAGGGCAGGAGAGATGGTATGTGGTGTTGGACTGTTGCATGCTGAAGTCAGTTCTGGTTCCGTCACTGCTGCACTTTGCTTGGTTTCATTAAAGTTCATTTTTCATTAATCTGGGTGATTCTTACTGAAATACTGTTGATATGGTGTATAGTAACCATAAAAGTGATGACATACAGTATTATATAGCAATTAACATCATACCATTTATTTCATTGGCTATTTTCACCCAAAATCAAATCCCCTTGAGGTACACATCGGACTTCCCCATCCTTTTGCATCACCCACCAAGTACTCCCAGGTCCTTGAGCAAAAGCAATCCCACGAATGGGCTTGCCTTTGCCCAAGGCAGGAGTAACCCAGACTGTCTTCCCCAGCATGTTTTTTATGTGCACTACAGCGACTTTATCTCCTTCGACAGTGCGTAAAAGTTTTGATTGGGCAGGGCCAGCTTGATTGACAGATCCTCTAGTGTTAACTAACCAGGCGGCCTTTGCTAAGTGTGTATCCCAATGTTTGAATGTCCCACCACCCTTTGCTCGCAGTGTAGTCTTTAACAGTCCTATACAGCCAGTGCAAAAGTCTAATGGGGAGTAGAGACTGACAGTAGACTATCGTGGCCTGAATGAAGTCACGCCACCGCTGAGTGCTGCCGTGCTGGACATGTTGGAACTTCAACACGAACTGGAGTCAAAAGCAGCAAAATGGTATGCCACAATTGATAACGCTAATATGTTTTTCTCAATCCCTTTGGCAGCAGAGTGCAGGCCACAGTTTGCTTTCACTTGGACGGATGTTCAGTACACTTTGAATCGATTGCCCCAGGGGTGGAAACACAGCCCCACCATTTGCCATGGACTGGTCCAGGTGGCACTGGAACAGAGTGAAGCTCCAGAACATCTGCAATACATTGATGACATTATCGTGTAGGGCAATACAGCAGAAGAAGTTTTTGAGAAAGGGAAGAAAATAGTCCAAATCCTCCTGAAAGCCAGTTTTGCCATAAAACAAAGTAAGGTCAAGGGACCTGCACAGGAGATCCAGTTTTTAGGAATAAAATGGCAAGATGGACATCGTCAGATCCCAGTGGATGTGATAACAAAATAACAGCCGTGTCTCCACCAACTAGCAAAAAGGAAACACAAGCTTTCTTAGGCATTGCGGGTTTTTGGAGAATGCATATTCCAAATTACAGTCTGATCGTAAGCCCTCTCTACCAAGTGACCCAGAAGAAGAACGATTTCAAATGGGGCCCTGAGCAACAACAAGCCTTTGAACAAATTAAACGGGAGATAGTTCATGCAGTAGCCCTTGGGCCAGTCCGGGCAGGGCAAGATGTAAAAACTGTGCTCTACACTGCAGCCGGGGAGAATGGCCCTACCTGGAGCCTCTGGCAGAAAGCACCAGGGGAGACCCGAGGTCGACCCCTAGGGTTTTGGAGTCGGGGATACAGAGGATCCGAGGCCCGCTATACTCCAACTGAGAAAGAGATATTGGCAGCATATGAAGGGGTTCGAGCTGCTTCAGAAGCGGTTGGTACTGAAGCACAGCTCCTCCTGGTACCCCAGCTGCCGGTGCTGGGCTGGATGTTCAAAGGGAGGGTCCCTTCTACACATCATGCAACTGATGCTACGTGGAGTAAGAGGGTGGCACTGATCATACAACGGGCGCGAATAGGAAACCCCAATCACCCAGGAATCTTGGAAGTGATCATGGACTGGCCAGAAGGCAAAGAGTTTGGAATATCGCCAGAGGAGGAGGTGACGTGCGCTGAGGCAGCCCCACATTGGGCACCAAAAAGGACTGTTGTGGTTTACCCCCAGTCGGCAATTAAGCACCACACAGCCCCTCGCTCATCACCCCCCTGCCCTGGTGGGATGGGGAGAGAATCGGAAGAGCAAAAGTAGGAAAACTTGTGGGTTGAGATAAGAACAGTTTAATAATTGAAACAAAATATAATAATAATAATAATAATAATAATAATAATAATAATAATAATGAGAAGGAAAACAAAAAGGGAACAAGAGAGGAACAAAAACCTGGGGGAAAAAAAACCAAAACAGTGATACAACCGCTCACCACCCGCTGACTGATGCCCAGCCAGTCCCCGAGCAGCATTCACTGCCTCCCGGCCAACTCCCCCCAGTTTATATACTGAGCATGATGCCATATGGTATGGAATAGCCCTTTGGCCAGTTTGGATCAACTATCCTGGCTGGGCCCCCTCCCAGTTTCTTGGGCACCTGGCAGAGCATGGGAAGCTGAAAAGTCCTTGACCAGTGTAAACACCACTTAGCAACAACCAAAATATCAGCGTGTTATCACTATTATTCTCATACTAAAATCCAAAGCACAGCACTATACCAGCTACTAGGAAGAAAATTAACTCTATCCCAGCCAAAACCAGGACACTGCACACTGGCAGGTCAGCTGTTCACTGCTGCAGGATTATGTCTGTGGCCTGATTCAGAGAAAGTCATGCTGACATCTGGTTTGGTAGTGCCCAGGTTTGATATTAGTGGTTGCCTACTCAAGCCCTGGGAGGGTAAAACAAGTAGTTTCCTGTTTCAGAGAGGGGAATGAATGATAATGGGTTAGTAGAGGGTATGATCCTCCCAAGGAAAGGTGTGATAGCTGAGCAGGGAGTGGATGTCCTTGTTTTTTTCCCTTAGCCGTATCACACTCAAATCTGTAGGCATAAACGTAGGTGTCTGTGTACTGCTCACTTGCTGCTATCTGTCTGCAGTTGTATACCCTCAGGTAGCAAAGCCTCCATCTGCTCATGCCGAGATGTGTTAATTGATTTTGTAGAAAACAAAAAGTGGATTTAACTGTTCATCAGTGACACACAAAGTGTGATTACTAAGACAAGAAGAGGGCAAGGAATATTTATCACAAACTAAGGAGGAAGCTTAACCTTAGTGTTGTAGCTATCTAGTGTTAAAAGACTTTGCTCCCAGTAGTTACTGGCCAGTAGTCCTGTTAAAAGTTGTTGTTCACTCTTAACGCTTGTCTTGCAAAGAGCCCAGACAAACATAAGTCTAGCAAAACAGACTGGGAGAGCAACCTCCAAATGGCTAATTATAATGGATGTGGATTTTGACCAAGCAAGAGGAACGAAGCACTGGGGGAGCCCAGACTGAGGGTGCTGGTTTGGGCTGTTCCACAATTTGGCTGTTCAAACTTTTTTTTTCTGGGCTAGATCCTGACAGTCCCTAAAGCTCAGCTGCATTTGGTAGCCTGGAGCAAACATCTGGGTCCTGGAGAGAGAGGGGGTTGCTGAGTTGTTGAGAGTATCTATGTGTGACTTCTTCTCATTTATTCCATAATAGTACAGTGCGCTGAGAAGAATAACAATTTCTTTTCATTAGTTAGATACAAAACTCTGGTCTGCATTGTCTTGAGCCAAGATTCACTTCAGATTTCATTCCACTCACCCAGGGTCAATGACTGATGTGATTAGAAAGCCATTAGAGACCTCTTGACTCTCTTTGGCTGTGTATAAACACCTCAAAGATGAAGGGTGAACCGGTGCTGAGTGGGGATCTGCTCCTGCCTTCCCTCCCCATCATGTCAATCCAGTACTTAGTAGCTCTGTCCTAATGAACATAAAGCAATGCCACCATGTGCTTAGGGCTCAGTCCAGCCCCAGTTAAAACCCATAGGAAGATTCCTCTTGAATTCAAGAGAGAAGGATGAGATCCTTCAAGGGCTGACTAGCACCACGCAAACCTGGGTAGGAAGGAAAGTTGATTAGAACATGGCTACTTAAATTAAGATTGTGTTCGCTACTGTAGTTCATACTTTTCTCAGGAATCAATGACTTATTTGGGTTGCTACAGTTACTTGGTGCTGTTATGCAAACCCAGCTCAGACTTGTTGGAATGCTGGATGTGGGCAATTTGAAAAATAAACACTACAAATGCTGCATTAATCATGCCAAAGCTCCTCTGACTGCCTCAGATCCGTAAAAACAATACTGCTTGTGCTGAGGGGTGTCTCTCACTTGGTTTTGGTTCATGGATTAAAATGTTTTAATATGAGGATTGTGGGTTTTCTTGCCGGAGTGAGGTAATTAATACTGGCCTTGTATTTTGCTCAATACATAAAACAGAAATGTGAGTGTCAGCATCTCTCCGCAGAGGGTCTTTGTGGGTGTAGTGGGCCAGCAGAGACATACTTTAGGTACTGCTTGGTGGCAGTTTATCTATTCATTACCCCCGTTTACATTTGTAGAACACACCTAAATCTTACAAAAGCATTAGATCTTCCAGCCCTGTTGGCTTCCCCCTGTCCCAGGCATCACCTGAGTAACTGAGGGTTCTTGTCTACAGCATCCAAAAACTCAAACTACTGTAAAAACCAGTATCTAATTGATGACTGCTAAACTACACCCATACCAGGGTTCATGCTATGAAGCATTTATAGAGATAAGCTTCCTTTTTTGTTTAAATTCAACAATATTTCTGGTTCTGATACAGATAACCCAGCTTAGTGTGGTTTCCTCTCTACCAGTCATGGGCTGGACCCAGAGCTCACCCCCACACATCCTGTTTGCAGACCCCCATGCTTCCTTTTGGTGGTTCCTGGCTGGAAGTATGCTGCTTCCCATCCACCTCTGAGCTTCGTAATTCCAGAAGCAGGGCAGGTGCTTTCTATCTCTTGGTTTTTTATTTTTTATTTTTTTCCTCCAGACAGGTTCCAGGCTATGGCTTCAGCTTGCTGCTTCTGTTCACATGCTGCTCTGAGTGTCTCTAGGGAAGGACACTGATTCCTCTCCATGTTCCCAGGGGTGGGCTTTCTGTCTTCTCATGGTGGATGCTGGACTATGTAAACTGCCCACTGCTGGTAGTTACTTCCTGATGATCTTCTAGCTGAGGAGGTGATGTCCTGCCATGGTGTTTTCTGTTTTGTATTCTTTTTAATTGAATCAAGCTGCACCGTTTTGTCAAAGAGTTTGCTGTTGGTGTTTATAAAGTGGTGAGAATGGGAGGGAATGAAAGCTTGTACTAACAGGTAGAGCATCGCCCAGAATTTGTTGCTTATTTGGCTTTCCAAAGGTATTTGAGGGCACAGTCTGGCCAAGGTTTAGCCAGAATTTCAGAGTTTTTCCTTTGTTGGACTCAGGTAGGGCTGTCAAAGGATTAGTTTCCCAGGCGCACACAGAGAGAGTGCCCCCGCTCCACTCCTTTCAGATGGTGTACGCACAGGCTGCTCCACTGCAGCACTCTCTTCAATAGCCCCTATCCTTCAGGACAGCCCCGTCAGCCCACTGGGGCATATCCCTCTCCAGGTCTTTATAGCCAACCAGGAATGGTTAACACTTCTCTGTGGCTGCCACAGCTTTGTCATGAGGATTTGGGCAGGGTATTATCCGTCTGAGGAGAAATAGTGCTGCTTTCTTGAAATGCAGCACCTGCTCCATGGTATCTGTGTTTGTCATTCTGCAGTAAATATGAAGCATCTTGTCCCATAGAGAAGGAGGGCCTCGCACCTGAGGTAAGGGCATCCATGCAAGTGAGTAGCTGTGCAGCTTGCACGTTGTGGCAGAACTGGGCTGTGAACTTTCAGAAACAAGTTAATTGGCCCATAGCCCTGTAAAACCACACAAATACTGTAGGTTGAAAGTACCAGGGTGTGTTGGCACAACAGCTGGTGGCTACCTAGTAACCAAAGGCAAACCTTCCTCGCAGGGAGTATTTACAGGCTGCCTTATAAATTACTCCGGAGATTTAAGAACTTGCACGACAGCTGTATGAGTTAGAGCTGAAAGCTTCTCACATAGCAGTAGTGTTGATATGGTTGTTCACAGAGATAAAAATTGTATTTCTACATGGTGCCAGGACATAGTTTATTAAAGACTCACTTCTTTTCATGTAAGAGAACTAAGCCAGGCTGTGGGCATACAGACACCTCATGCTGGGGTAGAGTAAGGGGAGAACCAGCAGCTCATGGCCAAACTCCTACTCAGAAATAACTACAGTAACTCGCCCCTTTTTTGCAGAGATAAGCACCCTGTATTTGCTTATACAACCAGTTACCAGACTGCAACCAATGGGCTGTAAGTTCACAGCCACCCTTGTTGCTTTGTGTCCATTCCTGTTCCAGGATGGCTGGACCCTTTGCTGGAGACTTTCGACACGTTGATAGCTACAAGGGCATCAATCAGTCTAGATGCAAGAGCAGTGAACATCAAGGCCCGAGTACGGAAAGCTGCAGAAAAGGCATCCATCACAATAGGGGGCTTTTAGCAATGCTGCGAAGGTCATGACTGCTCTGCTCCTGAAGATGGTGCCGGCACAGGGGCCCATGGTCGCAAGGTTTTATCATGCACTTGCCTGCCCAAACTGTAGCTCCAGCCAGCAGTGCATTTTAAGCTCTAACAGTGTGGAAGAGCGTGGCCACAGTAATCTGCACCTCTGTGACCCTCACCCTGATTGCTGAAATTAGCTTTACAGATGGTTAAGCTCAAAAGCCTCTCCATAGCTTCCACCAATACTGGCTGGACAAGGGAGCGTGGTGGGAGCATATCCCAGTGCATAGTCCTGAATCCCCTACTAGCTTTTAGTGATCTTCCAGTAAAAACTCATTAACTGCAAGGTCTGATGTTTAGCATTACTGGGAGAAGTTGCCTTTTAATGCTTTTCTTTAAAGTCCAGTGAAAGATGAAGGCTGTGTCCCAGAATTCAGCTCCATCCAGAACAAGTGGGAGAACATACAAGCTGAGATGTAAAATACATCCATTTTGGCTAACTTTCTAGAGCATTTCTGCATTTTCACCTCTGATATTTAATCTCCGAAATGCTATTCACTGTCTTGACTGTCCCTGGGGTGACTGGGTCACTGCAGTTGCAGGTGAATTGATGTTTTCTTCACTCTTGACCTGACATTTAAAGTGGTTTGTAGGCAGCCAGCTATAAAAGGCTAAAATTTTGAGGTCTCCCTCTCTTTATCCTTCTTGTCTTACCTCTCATTTGTGGTGCCTTAGAAGTAATTTTAAGTTTCCTTCTTTCCTCATTGTGTTCAGGGCTGCACATGATCTTTTCTGGGTCAGAAATGCTTAATTGGTCTAACTGCATTACGACACGGGTTTGTAGTTTGGCTCATAGTACTGCAGCTTTTGTCCAGTTGAAAATGTTGCATAGAAATGAAAGGAGTATTTTCTGACTCTAGGCTTGTGAAAAGAAACCTAAAATTAATAAAACTAAAAATGAAAACAATAAAATAAGCCTAATAAAATATGATAACAACAAGTCTAACAGTAAATGAACTCTGACAGAGAACAAGACTCTATGATCTGGCAACAATTATAAATGTTCATGTGACTTGTGGCCCATACTTTGGCTATTGTAATCTTCTCTGAAACATTTTTCCTTGTTATCCTGGACTTTTCTGGTCATATTCATCTTGCATAACTGTGGAGATAAAAAAGCTAAATAACTTCCAGAGAACTGTAAATGTCTATTTAATGTCAAATAAACTTCCAGTTGGAGGACTCTTTCTCCCCACTGATTGTAGCGTGATGCTTGAAGTTGGAAGAGATTAATCCCACCCATCAGACACTGAAAAATAGTGATGATTCCCTGCCTGTCACACATTCCTTATTGTGTTCCCTTTGACAATTGGTCTTGCTAACAAGTCAGCGTGAAGCAAAGCTAAACATAAATGAAAGACTGTAAGAGCGAGTGCTGTGATCATTAAAATTTGGAAGTCTCGTTCACTAATATTTTCAGTGATTTCTAGAAGGACGAGATTGGTAAGCAGCAAACATCAACAATATGGGGCAAGATGTTCTACTTTTGCTCTCCACATCCAGAATATAAGTCCTCAAGATCCTCACTGTGCTGACATCCATCCTGGAGACACTATCCATAGGTGCTTACATTTTTCATCACTGAAGCTCCCTAAGAGCTGAAAGACCTGCAGTGGCACACAGATAGATCTCTGCCTCGTGCCTCTGTTGCTGTGCAGTCCTTTGCCCATCTGCCCCGAGGGAGAACAGACCTGAATCCAGATCTTCATCTCCCATGTGTGTCTATCCCAGTGGTCCTGCTGGGGAAATGGAGGTATAGTTTGCTGTGGTTTGAAGAAACAACGCCTGTGGCATCTGAGGATTTGTTCAAAACATCTAGTTTGCTGGCGAGGGTTAGATGCATGCAAATGCAGTTAGTAACTACTTTTGTGACTGGGTGCTCTGAATACCTAATGATTTCTCCTTTGCTTCTGCTGATCTGCTGATCTGATGTCCCTGCCTATTTTGCAACCTGTTTTACACTTCAGTAAGCCCAAAAGGACACACTGATGCTAATATAAATATCATATGGACAGCCTGTAAGACAACAGTGCTTCAAGTGGGTCTTCTAAGAAGATACTCATGATTACACTAGAAAGCAGGTGCCAATTTAAAAATGAACCAATTATTAGCAGATTTAAAAATATATATACTGCACTTAGTGAGAAAGGTAATGATAAGAGCAAAAATGAACACAATCTGCTCTAATTATGTAAGAATGCCTTTGAAAGATTATGTGCTGCTTGATTAGTAGGCTGGGAAGAACATGAGATAGTCACAGCAACTTAAATATAGACTAGAGCCTTAAGTTTTGAGTATGCAAGGCATGAAGAGGGAGCTTTGGCACGGGCCACGTGAAAGATGAGAACATCCAGATCTGTCAGAAAAAAGAAGAAAAAATAAAAGTGCCAGCAAGAAAAATATTCGGCACAGTACCTAAACCTCTGGGTTAGCGTTTAAAGTATAACCATTTAGTTCATTCTCCTCTTTCTCTTCTTTCTACTTTCCTAATCAGTATTAAATCACTTGGTTAAATAAACCATCCTTTTAAAGATACAGCCTTTAAGGTCTTTGGGCTCTTTGCTCATAAACAGCAGGAGTATGGTTTGTTGGGGCGGATCAGAAGTTTCACCCTCTGGCAACTGCAGACTTCTACAGCATATTGAAGTCAGTTGTTCAGGCACTGGTTGGATTTACAGTTAACGTCCAGGCACATTCCACAGCTCAGGCGTGTTTATTGGTACCCCCTGTTCAGTGCTAAGCCTTTTTTTTTTCACAAGTCTTTGTGTGTGTGATGTGACATCATTCTGTCAGATGACATCAAAAGTAAATGTAACATAGTTTGCCTCTTCTAAAGTTACTAGGGACTAGCTCTGTCAATCAAAAAGTGTTTCTTAGCTAGTTGGTCTCAGTTCTGGCAAATGAGCTGCCTTCAAATTGCTAATAGGTTGAGGAAAGTTACTTTCTCTGCTGTATGGAATATTTGAATTTGCTATTTCATTTTTGTAATGCTGAAAGTATGCAGGATGTTGTATAGAGAAGCTGAACTATGAACAAGTTGCCTAGTCTAGAACTATTCACGGAATGAGCTGTCAGAGCTGCAGACACAGACTCTTGTGTTGAAGGGACACACTGACAGTACGAGCAAGAGGGAGCCATAAACCCAACCCTGTTTGTAGTCCCAGTCTATCAATCCCAATAGGCTGAACCCCAGAAATCTGAAAATAGTCAGGTAGAGATCATGTTACATTTGCTCTGTTTCTAAATCCTTTCCCTGGATTCCTCTAGCAGCTAGTATGTTGGGTTAGGTGAACCCTAGTTCTGGTCTACTAATGAATTATTGTGATCCTATATGCTCTTCCGTGGTGTCCTGTAAGATTCTCAGCACAAAAATGACGGAAACATTTGTGCTTGTAGACAGAAAGGAAGGGTATGCAGAAGTTAGGGTGTTTATCGTGTGTGCTGTAATGACATTTATAGCACTGTTTCCTTACTTTGAAGAAGGGAAGTTTCCTAGCTGTCATGGATGAAGCCCAAGATGAAGGAGGTGAGCTGGGACAGAGCAGGAAGGGGCTGGCTCCCTGTCAGTGTTGAAGTGCAGATAGAGGTGTGGGGACCAGAGCTGAGGGGTTCCAGTTAAAGAAAGATATGTTTTGAGTTTTCTTTCAGCAGAGAGTAAAATAAACCCAAGATCTCCAAGATACACAGCCCAAGGGGAACATTGGGGCACTGATGTGCAATATCTCCCAAGTAACAAGTGATAGGACAAGAAGAAATGGCCTCAAGTTGCGCTAGGGGAGGTTTAGCTTGGATATTAGGAAAAATTTCTTCACCGAATGGGTTGTCAAGCATTGGAACAGGCTTCCCAGGAAAGTGGTGGAGTCACCATCTCTGGAGGTATTTAAAAGATGTGTAGATGTGGTGCTTAGGGCCATGGTTTAGAGGTGGAGTTGGCAGTGCTAGGTTAACAGTTGGACTTGATGATCTTAAAGGACTTTTCCAACCTAAACGATTCTATGATTCTATGATTTAATAATTAGGATCAATGGCACTCAAATATTTAGTCCTTTTCCTGGTGGATATTTACGTGATTCAAGGTGAAGTGGATTAGCTATTGCACAAGAAATCCAGAGATTTCTGCTTCAGAACATGCTGGGGAAGGGAATAGCCTAGGGCAGTTTCACGGCAGACATACACCCTTCCTCCCTTGGGCAGAAGGGGAGCATTTTGAATCTGGATTTCCCAAATCCCCTGTAAGTATGGGACAGGTTTGCCCTAGTTTTCCTTGAGAGGATGGGCTTTGGTAGCTCAGCCCAGAAGAGCGTGCATCGCAATAGGACCCTGCAAACCTACTTAGGCATCTAACTCCTGAATCATGGGTTAAGCCTTTGCTCTTTCATCTGTATATTTTAGTGGACACCTCCCAGCTAGCATGTTGGCGTTTGTGAACGTGCTGCCTGGGTGTCTAGGAGAGCAGTGGCAAGGCAGTCGAACCAATGAAAGGGAAGATTTCTACAGTTCTGGTCCCCCTCCTACCTCCAGTGATTGTGTGGGGAGGCTATTTAGGGAGATCATCCAGCAAAACCCAAGCAACCTTCCCCTCCACCCCCCTGGCTACCCACAGCTATTTGTTTTGTTGTTTTTCATCGGGTTGGTTTCCAGCCAGCCAGCATCCCTCACCGGGGACATCACACTATGACCTGAGGGCTGGCACTGGTGCAAAAGGTGAAACCTGGGAGCTGATGGAGGGGCACTGTCATAGCAAACTTGGATACTCTGAGCTACACTATCTCCCAACATGCCTGAAAATAAATACAAAAGGCATCAGAATCAGTAAATAATCTGCATACTCTATATCTTGTGGTGTTTGGCAGTGAGAATAAGGCCAGCGTTGTGGATAGCTTTACACACTTAAGCCTGATCAGGATCCTCATGTTCATCTGGCAGCACCGTGTTGCAGAAGTGACCCCTCTGACTGCAGTGGAAATAGTCGTATCATTCATCTGAAGCAAAGGCTCTGAACGGGGGGAACCCACGGCAGTGCAAGCCTGCTCTGCTGAGACTCTCTTTGAGCTGTATCGATTTAAAGGAAACAAATAGCCATTTCTTTTTGTTCACGTATATAGAAAGTTCTAGCAGTGCCTTGGGCAAAGATAAGATGATGTGGGGATTACAGCTATCTAGGCTGCAGAGCAGTGTGCTTTCTGGGAAGAAACGCTACAGGGTGGCAGAAATGCTACTCTATATGCTCGGGCAGATGGAGCATTAACATCAGAATTGAAAATAGATGAGGGAAGAGCATGCAGGTGAGTCAGTGGCTCTTTAAAGCAATGGATTGTGCTTTTCAGACATCTTAGTCCCCAACTTTTCTATCCAGCAAATGATCTTGGATTTCAGCAGTCTGTATTTAAATGCAAAGAGTATTTTGTTCTTATTCACTTTCTTTTAAATACATATGAACTTGAGAAGCTGTGGGGACTATAGCTGTATAGGACAGCAACAGCTGTACTGTACTTAAGAAGGTAACTATGTAGACAGGGCTCCGTACACTGGAAATGATCTTGAGAGATCCTGAAATCTGCACACAGACTTCTGCAAGTGGCTCTTTCCTTTTCTTTTCCCCACATCAGGCGTGAAGACACCAACGGGCCAAGAGAAATTCTCGTAAAATCCCATTGAGTCCTAAGGGCTACACACAGCTCTGCTCTTAGCACAGCACCACGTCAGAAGAACTAAAAGAAGCAAATCAGCCCATAGAGCCCACTGCATAAACAGCCTTAACCGAATCCGGCAGCCCAGCTTAGCCCTTTTAAAATATTTTGGGGGTGATGTCAGCACCTGGGTTGCCAATGCACTGGTTGCTCTCCTCCCTCAGCCTACTTTAGTTCCCACACAGGGACGAGGCATCCAGACTGAGTGGGAGATAGGCAGAAGCTGAGAGGGAAATAATATCTGCAGTGACCCAAAGTCCAGAGGCAGAACCACTGGGCTCCATTTACCTCCTCAAGGTAAAAAACTTGGCTTACTTATTAGGTCAGATTTTCTCTTGTCCAAGGATATAGGAGGCTGGCAAAACAACTTGGGAATGTAGGAATTTGTTAACTGCATGGACTGGCTTTTAATATTTAATCTGCAAACTAAAGCAGTTTCTATTTAAACTCTCTGTCTTCATTTGGGTATGGTCCCAGGGCTTCTCTTGTTTGCACCGTAGATGTTACAGCCTAATCTGGCTTCTCTGCTAAGATTTTGGTTACGTGGCTGAAATTCTTTGTCTAGAGCTTGTATCTTATTTGTTTAAAGGTTTTAAATTTTATTTATACGGCATACAGATGGGATTAGTGCATGATATTAGTGATAAATTATTCTTATTTCTCTGCATGAACTTCAAGAACATAAAAAATTCAAAACTTGCTGTCATAAAGTAAAGAAAAACAATAACCAACAGAAAAGTTTTTGAATACAACTTGAATGGGATTTCTGAAGTAAGAGCTCTATAGCAGCTTGAAAGTGCAGGGAAGTCAGAAGGTGCTTGAGAAAATGCTATTTCATCTGTAGGATTAACTCAAAAAGCTTATGAAGTTTTTCAGAAATGAAAATGTCTAACCTAAGGTTCTCCTTGTACTTTTAGTGGTAACATAAATAATTCCGTTTTATTAGTCTTTCTTTGTAAGAGAATAGTTTGGACCTAGTTTCTTTAAAAAATGAAACTATGCAAACAAATATGAGAATTTAGAGAAGTCTAACCAGTAGTATATTTACAATAGATATCTGTTGACAGTAATAAAGGGGGCTTGGGCATTATTTATTTGAAAATGCTTGTACAAAGCAGCGCTGATTTCCAAGGCCTGCTCACCTCTGTGCGGTGTATTTTGGGGTGACACTGAGAACGCTCCTTGCCAAATGTTGGAAATCAAAGAAGGTGATAAGCTGCCAGAGATAGCTTTTACTTTTTAGTGTCCCCAGTGCTTACTAAGTTCTAGCCACTGAAAAAACATTTATTTACACCAATATAAATAGCTCTGCTGAACCTGCCACCTTCATGCATCTGTTCTTCACATATTTTTCTTTTTCCTTAAAAGAGCCTGTGACCTGAAGGTTGAGCTCAAGGACGCTCCCAGGCAAGTCACCGAAGTTTTCCCCTTGATCTGCCTGTTGACCTCTGCTCTCCCCCGATTACTCCTGAAAAATGGAGCGATCCACACAAGAACTTTTCCTCAACTTCATGATTGTCCTGATTACTGTATTGCTCATGTGGCTCCTTGTGAAGTCTTATCAGGAGTAAAAGACAATCAGAAACTCTGGGAGGTGATTTAAGTGTGTGTCTCCACAGACAAAGTAACACCCACAGTAACAGCACACCACTGTGATTAGCTTTCAGTCAATTGAGGATGTCGTCAATTTTTTTTTACTCTCTCATATCTGTTGCCTGTGCTAATGTTTGTGATGGGTCTATGATGGTGTAATTATTTTATTCTGCAGTGATCCCGCTGTAAAATGTAAAATGCAAGGTCCTTAGGAACGGTTCAGCGTGGCTGTCTCCTCTGGTAGTTACTGTGAATGCTGTAACCCCCTGCCCACCATGCCGGCTTGTTTGGCATCGGTGTTAGGTTTTTGACAGTATAAAACTGCAGTATGCAATGTAACCAACTGTATTAACCAGCGTAGGAGGCACAAACTTGCTTAGCAGAAAGGAATGTGAAACCTCTACTTTCACTTGCTTGTTTCACTTAAATAAAGAACATGTAAAACCATTTTTTGTAGCATTCCTTAGCTCTCTCCCGGCCTGACTGCTGTTCACTGAGAGACCTGCCGATAACCATGGTACAGTACACTGTGCAAGTCTCATGGTTTGCTTGTTCCTTGCACCTGCATTTTTATTTGTATTTTAAAAACAATTGGCGTAGAGTGGAAATCCTGCAACTTAACAGATGTGTAGCCACATGAATGAGCTGTTCAGGTCACTTTTCTGTCCAGAGCGACTTACGCCATTGGTGCCTGTGGATGTGGACTTCCAAGAGAACATCTGTCCCTCCGGGGCATTGTAAATAATTGCATTTTCTGAAGCTGGATTTCAGGCAGGGATTCCCAGGATCCTATTTTTGGCCGAGCTATGCTTGGAGCAGTGCCTGGAGGGATGAGCCCGGGTCAGTCGCAGGTGTAGGCACCCACTGGTCCTGCAGCCCTGCTGCGAGCCTTGCCCAGGGCGGCAGTCCCTCGGGGTCCGCTGCGGCGTGCCAGGCACCACGGCACGGCCACGCTTAGCCTCGGCAGGACAAGGTGTGAGTGTGTCTGGGTTGCTGTGATGGTGTCGTCACCTGCTAAGAAATCTTGAGCCAGCTTGAAGAGCCCACAGTCCCTGGGTTTGTGTAATGAGTAATCAAACTCCTCCTGGGCATTCCCCATCTGTTATTTTAATGGCTTCAGAGAATCAGTATCTTCTACAAAATACAGGTTTCTGTAGGAAAGCAGTTAGATGTGTGCCACGCTGCTGATACAGGTCTCCTTCTCCTCCAGGAGCCTGCAAGGAGCGGGCAACATTGCGAGGCTGTGCTGTGAGCTACCCAAGGCAGGTCTCTGATATGGTTAGGTAGAGCAGTGCTGGCTGTGACAGCTGGGACTTGAGCCTGGGCTTTAAGGAAAGACAGCAAATGTTGTGGTAGCACCACTTGTTAAGTGTGTGTGTTGCTTAAGGATTGCTAGTAGATGACCCGTTGCCCTGTGTCACTTGTGCTGTCCGTCTGGGTTTGCAGCCACCGCCGCTGCAGCTGGTGCCACTCATCCTCCCAGTCAAGAAATCCCCACTTCAGTGCAATGATAAAAATCACCTCTTGTTTACTCTTGGCTGCAACTGAGCAAACCTCCTTCCAGCATTTCCAGGAATGGCAAATTTTCTGCGAGAAAACTCAGACATTCAAATGAACTTTTGCCAGCGGTGGATGCAGCCTTTCTGCAGCCCACCTTGCACCAGATGCTGCTATATTTTCACTAATGTACACGGTCAGTTTGTGTTCATAAGCTTGGCTGAGACACAGCAGCGGCTGGAGAAGAACATGGAAAAATCTATTTTTAAATACAGTGAATACTTGATAATTCAGTACGAAAGATTCTCATCTTTCACTGGCTGTGACTCCCTAGCCCAGCTGAACACGGTGTCTTCATCCAGCATTATCAGACCTTTCCTGTGGCTCAAAAATAGATTTTCAGAGTCTCTCGTGCATCACGGCTTTCACAGGGGACCTCACTGCTGTGCACCGGTCCCACCTGGCAGGGCTGAGACTTTTCTGCCAGTCCCAGAGCCACATGGCCACTGCCCAGGGAGAGCAATGTCATGAGCAAATTGACGTGTTTGGGCTCATCTCAGGCTAGAAATGGAAAAAATAGAGGTGTGGGCTTCACTATCTGAACCAGAAGTGGTTCAACAACAGCTCAGGGTGATCCCAGGAATTTTCAGATAGGAAGAGAAAATGTTCTGGAGAGTTTGGGCCATCCACAACTTTCAGCCAACAGTCTTGTCGCTGAGCTCCACTGAGAAGAGTCTGGCTCTGTCGTCTTCATTCCCTCCCATCAGGTGTTTACATACATTGATAAGATCTCCCTGAGCCTTCTCTTCTCCAGCCTGAACAGTCCCAGCTCCCTCAGCCTTTTCTGTCAGATGCTCCAGTCCCTTCATCACCTTCATGACCCTTCACTGGACTCTCTCCAGTATGTCCAGGTCTCTCTTGTACTGGGAAGCCCAGCACTGGACACAGCATTCCAGATGTGTCTCACCAGAGCTGAGCAGAGGGGAAGGATCACCTCCCTCGATCTGCTGGCAATGCTCTGCCTGATGCAGCCCAGGAGGCTGTTTGGCTTCTGCCACAATTGCCCATTGCTGGCTCATGGTCAGCCTGGTGTCCACGATGAGCCCCAGGTCCCTGCAGAGCTGCTTTCCAGCTGGTTGGCTCCAGCCTGTCCTGGTGCCTGGTGTTAGTCCTCCCCAGGGGCAGAACTTGGCATTTCCCTCTGTTGAACTTCATGAGGTTCCTGTCAGCTCATTTCTCCAGCCTATTGAGCAGGTCAACGCTCTGGTGTATCAGCCACTCCTTTCAGTTCAATATCTTTATTTTACATCTTTGCATACATACATTTACATACTTTACGTCATTTTAATTAACCCGTACCTGTTTTAAGCTGCAGACATCTAACGCTTCTTTGTGGCCCGTAACACATTATGAATGATGTACCATGAAAAGTATTTATTATGCAAGCTCTCTTATACCTGCAAGCTTTTTTTTTCATATATATATTTATACATATATATATATGTATATCAACATTTGACCTGCTATAAGTTTTACACATAGTGTGCACAGGACATGAATGCAGCACAGTACCTGTTCATGGAGAGAATTGCCAAGGTGACGCTATGCTTACCCTGTTTCCTCTCCCATCCCACCTACTTTGTTAAAGACACTCTGTGTAGCACCTCAGGAACAGCCAATGACAAGTAAAACAGTGGTTGCTCATGACTTTGACCTGACCTGATATGCTGGTTTTGGCTGGGATAGAGTTAATTTTCTTCATAGTAGCTAGTATGGGGCTGTGTTTTGGATTTGTGCTGAAAACAGTGTTGATAATACAGAGATGTTTTAGTTGTTGCTAAGTAGTGCTTATCCTAAATCAAGGACTTTGCAGCTTCCCATGCTCTGCCAGGTGCACAAGAAGTTGGGAGGGGACAGAGCTGGGACAGCTGACCCCAACTGACCAAAGGGCTATTCCATTCCATATGATGTCATGCTCAGCATATAAAGCTGGGAAGAAGGAGGAAGGGGGGGACATTTGGAGTGATGGCGTTTGTCTTCCCAAGTAACCATTACGCGTGATGGAGCCCTGCTTTCCTGGAGATGGCTGAACACCTGCCTGCCCTTGGGAAGTAGTGAATGAATTCCTTGTTTTGCTTTGCTTGCGTGCGCGGCTTTTGCTTTCCCTGTTAAACTGTCTTTATCTCAACCCATGAGTTTTCTCACTTTTACCCTTCTGATTCTCTCCCCCATCCCACCAGGGTGGGAGTGAGCAAGCGGCTGTGTGGGGCTTAGTTGCTGGGTGGGATTAAACTACAACACCTGAACAAGGCAATTTTCATTCTGGCATCTAAGTAGAGATGAATTAGCCTCACCCAGAACCAGAAGTTCAACGGTGGCCTTTCCATTCACTTTACTGGGCTTTGGATCAGACCGTAGCTGACCCAAACATTTTAGATGTTCAGGTTTCAAAAGTTTGGCTCTAGGCCTGGTAATTTGGAATTGCCAAGCAGTCAGCACTTCACTCAACAGAAACTAGAGACACAGAATGTTCAACATGCTTTTGGTAAAAATCAGACCACTAGTTTGTGTGCTTGGATACCAACCTAGAAACCAAATTTCAGGCACCAAGATTTGAAACTTTGGCTAAACATTAGAAAATTCTTCAGTGGGGTTTACCAAAATGCTTTTCTCGATCAAAAGTGTTTTCAGTCAAAACCAGTTTCTATATTTTTTTCAAGAAGAGTGTTTTTATCAAGGAAAACTAAAATTTGTCAAAAGCAAATGCCATGCTTGAAAACCAGCTGCGTCCATTTTGCTTTTGAATGATGTCATGACTTCTGTAGACTGTGTGGCTTGTGCCCCTTTTCTCCTTTATTGCCCAGGCTCCAGGTCAGGCAGGTTCTCTATCCTGTGTGACATAACCAATCACTCTCATGATGTGTCACCTCCAAGTCACAGGGTAGGAAACTGCCATGCCATGAGAGAGAGATGAGAACGGAAAAAAAAGTGACTGACACTGAGGAACTGCATGTGCTGCATTTCTAAGTGGGTTGATTACAAACCATTTCTTGCTGACATTCTTTAGTTTGCAAAGATTCACTCAAAATTCAGTTTTCTGTGGAAAGAAATTGCACACTGTGTAAGCTCTGTGTGTGTGTGTGTTGTATGTGTGTGCTCAATAGGTGACAGAGAAGAAGAAGGAAAGACAAAAAACCCAAGCTTCTCAGCCTTATCAAGACAGCATTCATGTGTACGCACATAAGTTTTCTCTGGACCAAACCAAGAAAATGTGAAGCATAAATAACTTCCTTGCTATGTAGCAAGTCCAGCATGGTTCTATTTATACAACTGCATTTGGAAATGTCCCAAA
The DNA here is from genome assembly GCF_034638445.1 of Ciconia boyciana. Taxonomy (NCBI): domain Eukaryota; kingdom Metazoa; phylum Chordata; class Aves; order Ciconiiformes; family Ciconiidae; genus Ciconia; species Ciconia boyciana. The sequence goes on from NC_132934.1 coordinate 202,325,178, forward strand.
GGTGATAGATGCCCTTGCAATTCAAGAACTTTGCACAATAATTATCTATATTTTGGTGGTGCAGTGAGCTAGGAGGGATCAAGAAGACTGACAGCTGCTGACACCTTGGGATGCCATTGCAGGGGCTCCTAAATCATTCTTCACCTACACAGCTGAACTGGTTTGTCCCTTGTGCGTAGAGTTTACCCACAGATTAGTGTCTCACAGGCCTGAGCTGGAAAAGCCTTTGGCACGTTTCCCAGGGTCGTATACAGCTGGTGCTCAAGCCAATCAACTCTGACCTCTTAGCTTAACAGTTCAGCTGTCAGCTTCTAAAGAGAGATGACAGCATTTTCAAGCAGGCTCCACTATGCTTATCAGCTAATGCTAATCTCTACTCCCACTGGGCTGATCTGTGAGGGAGTATAAAGAAGCACAAATTCATGCAAAATGAACGGAGATGGTCAGTTTGTGCTGGTGTGTGTGCTGTATTGCACTTGTACTTGCCAGTTCTTTGCTGTAGTGGGTGGATGAGGGAGATGAGTAATAATTTGGTTTTGGCAGCAGTTGTTAGCTAAATGTAGACCTATGCTTCCTTATAATACAGCTTGTACGGCAGGGTCCAGAAGGGCGTTTATATGGTGCATGGATGTGCCTTGATCTATTGGCTTTGCATATATGCCTCTTCCTGTACCCAGAAGAGCAGCCAGAGCTGTGTATCTCTTCCAAATGACTGTTTTCCTTGTGTTTCACTTTTCTGCTCTTGGGAGGCAGGCAGTGGCTTTTATCTCTCGGCCTCATGGCCAGAGTGGTACATGGCCTACCACAACAATGTCATGCCCTGTTCCTGTCTGCTCTGCGCTGCTGTCCCTGCCCATGTGTGTGAAGGCCTGGAATGAGTGTGGCTCAGGTGACCTGAAGATCAAATTGATGGGGTCAGGATATGCACAGTGACCCAGGTATCTAATACTTTCTCAGGAGGGACTTAATCCCTTGCAGAGATGTGCCTTGGGAGAAGGGCTCCTGGAGAAGACCCTACCTTGTGCTCATAGAAATCTGCACATTTCTACATGCACTTGGCATAACTTTGGTCTTGCACATTACTGTGACAGCCTGGCCTAGATGCATCCTCCAAAATGTCTAGGGGGAGTGACCCAATTCCTTAATCAAAACTATGGAACATGCCGAGCAATAAATAATCTAGAATGGATTTTGCATGTACCTCTTTTCCCTGCAGTATTCAACCATTTTGCTGTTCAGCTTCTTGTCCACAGACATTTGTTGGTATATCTGAAAGCAGGGACATAATTTTTTTAATACATGCAGTGCAGTTTCACTGGTGACTGCCAGTTTCAGCAGGGTTAACCTGAGCCTTTCAACTAGGTTAGGAAAGATCTGCTTCTGCATGCTGCAAGCCATTTCCCCAATGGACTTCAGTGGAGCTGAGCCTGGTTATATCAGACAAGGATCAGTCCCTTTGTGTTTCCCCGGTTCTGATCTGCTCTCTGCAAAAGTCTGTTTCAGCATCACCTGGAAGAGATATGCCGGAAGTAGTTTTAGATCTTTGACTTAAACCCAGTTTTGAATAGAAGAATTTCACTATAAGAAATCTTACATCCTGTATTTATCAAGCTATATTAACTAACACTTTAATGAACATATGATTTGGAAACACTAAGCTTCACACTTTAAATCCATATCTGTATTTTAAACTATGCTTTGGAATTACTAGGTTCTAAAACTTACTGGGCTATGAACAAAATAAGTAATAACAATTAACTGAGTTTAACATTTTTTTTTGCAACAAATTTATTTTTACAGTCCCAGTAGAACTTTAAATCTAGTCCAGTATTTTTGAATGGGTTGGGTTTTTTTTTTGCATGGTTTAAACCAAAGTGAACTCAGAAGCTAATAAGCATTGAAAACACTAAGCCTTAGGTGGGTTTTTTTCAGCTTAGGATACTTGCCTACTTAGCCATACCTCTGGGTACTTCAGCTGCATTTTCACTTGTGTATCAGCAAAATGATTAAACAGAAACTATTCAATAAGATACAGTGGACTCCATGTCATAATGAGGCTAAATAAGGTCTCCTGTGAGAATAGTAAGTGGGAACTCCTACCTGTTGCACTACGGTCATGCTCCCTTTGCAGTCTTGATTGTGAATTTTGGCTCTTTCTCTGCTGAGGCTGTACTGAGCTGGGCACAGAAAGTACTGAAAACTCCCTTACAGCCTTGAGGAAAGCTTGTCTGCATAAACAGCCAGCCCCAAAACTATAGTGCTCATCTTCTAGACGTAAAATCATATCATACTGTGTCCTCTGATAAAAAACAGGATGGAAGTCAATGAAATTCAGATGGGAAACACCACAAACAGCAATTTCAACAAATAAAGGCCTATTTAGCCAGAATCAGACCAAGCCCAAAGTTAAACATACTTTTTTTCCTGGAAATATTACTAATCACAAAATGAGGTTGGGTAGACTGGAACATCTGGTTGTTAATCAGAACTGGCCTATAAGAGACATGGTGACTGGGAGACAACCAGTAGGACAGGGTGATAATGCAAATATCAGAAAGACAAAGAACATGGTATCACTAAGGAAGCATACTTTAAAGCATACTTTAAAGAAATCTTTAGAAAAATAAACTGTTAAAAAAAAAATATAGTACCCCTCTAGTCTGACATTTAAAAAATAGGAAAAGTGCAATTAGGACTAAACTGCCAACCAGAACATGACATGCTACAGGAAACTGGCAAGGCTGTAAGGCAGAAAGCACAACGGTCACGGAAAACTTCGGTTACTCACCGCCTCCACAAGTGGGTAAATGTCAGAATGGGCTCTAATTTGCTACATTTTTTGACAACATAAATTATTGTTTCTTGGGCAATCGGACACCGCAGCAGAAGCCATGCAGCCATGAACAGCACACAGAATCAGGATCAAATGTTACCTTTGAAAAACGATGGTGCAATAGTGACCACAATGTGCATGAGCGAAACATCCTTATGGGAATGGGAAGGCCAGAAGAAGAATCAGCAAAGCATAGGAAGTAATTATAAATAAAATACTACCCTTCAGAACACAGAAAACACCTCCATATTGGAAAAACTGAAAAGAACTCAGAAAAGTTAAATAAAAAATCATAAGGAGGGCAAGAAAAAATGTTGAGTAACACCAGGCCAGATGCATTAAAATCTAATAATAAAACACATCAGAAACAGGAAATCTGCCACAGAGACTGCAGGGTCTGCAGATAGATGCAGAACAGGAATGCTCAGAGAATATAAGTTTGGTACAGGAAAGGTATATTAATTACCTGCGGCAACGCGCACTGTGGAAGGGTTTAGGAGGGTGTCCACACTAGAACTTTTATCTGCAGGCAATGAGTTAGAGAAATGGTCTCTGCTGAAGGGCCAGAAGTCAAGAGAATGAACAGTGATATATCAGCAGGACCAGACAATGTTCACCCAGTGATTTTAAAGGAGCTCAGATATGAAATTGCCTACCTAGTTACTGTGGAGTGTAACTTACTGCTCATGTCAGATTGGTACCAGTGGAAAGGAAGGTGGCAGATGCAGTATCAGTTTTTAAGAGGGCTGCAGAGGACAGCTGAGGAGTGACAGACCAGGAAGTTTCATTTCCATATTGGAAAAAAAAAAAGCAAACCACAGAAAGGCAAACAGAATTCAAAGGCACAGAAGTGGAAAAAATCAGCAAGGTTTCTGCAATGGGAAATCCTGCTTTTGGTATCTATTACAACTCTGAAAGACACAGTGAACATGTCAGTAAAAGTGAGCTGATCAATACCTTTAAAAAACCCTAAACTGTCATGGGATACAAAGGGAAGTTCTCAGTTTAACTGGTTGAAAGACAGAGAGAAGGTGGCAGTGAAGAGTGAAATTGCATAATAAAAGGAGGCCCATAAGAGACTGCATTGTTTAACATACATACAGGTGTATTGGTTTAACCCCAGCCAGCAACTAAGCCCCACACAGCCTCTCGCTCACTCCCCCCGGTGGGATGGGGAAGAGAATCAGAAGAATAAAAGTGAGAAAACCCATGGGTTGAGATAAAGACAGTTTAATAGATAAAGAAAAAGCTACGCACGCAAGCAAAGCAAAACAAGGAATTCATTCACGACTTCTGATTGGCAGGCAGGTGTTCAGCCATCTCCAGGAAAGCAGGGCTCCATCACACGTAACGGTTACTTGGGAAGACAAACGCCATCACTCTGAATGTCCCCTCCTTCCTTCTTCTTCCCCCAGCTTTATATGCTGAGCATGACGCCATATGGTATGGAATAGCCCTTTGGTCAGCTGGGGTCAGCTGTCCCAGCTGTGTCCCCTCCCAACTTCTTGTGCACCCCCAGCCTCCTCGCTGGTGGGGTGGGGTGAGAAGCAGAAGAGGCCTTGACTCTGTGTAAGCACTGCTCAGCAGTAACTAAAACATCCCTGTGTTATCAACACTGTTTCCAGCACAAATCCAAACCATAGCCCCATACTAGCTACTATGAAGAAAACTAACTCTATCCCAGACAAAACCAGCACACAGGAAAAGCAGGAGGATTGCAAAATTCTGTGGTGGTACAAATGACATAGATGAAGAGTTGTGGAGTGTCATCTCAATGCCAAATGATAAGTGATAAAATGGTAGATGACATTAAAGGTTGACAAAAGTGAAGTAGGACACATAGGAAGAAAAATAACTTAAACACAAAAAATAATGAGCACAGCAGACACTGGCATACAGGAAAGATCTAGGAATCACTGCAGAGAGTTCCTTGAACACATCAGCTCCATGGTCAGTGTTGGAAAAATTGCAGAGAGAGGCAATAAAATAATAAAAAACATTGTGACAACTTCAGCTTGAGAATAAATTAAGCAGACTAGATCTCTTTAACTTGAAAAAAAAAGGTGACTGAAGAAAGGATATGAGTAGTAACAAATAAGGGCACATGCACTGACTATTTACACTTTCTCAGTCCATCAAATAAATAGCAAACATAATAGGGACATATAAAATGAAGAAAGGCATTTCACAGAGTAAAATTGAACTGTAAAACTCAGAAGTACAAGATGTTCTGAAATAAAACAGGACAGATATGTTTAAAAATGTTTAGACAAATCTGTGGAAGGAAAAAACCATCAAGACCTGTTCAATATGAGGATAGACTTGCTGCCTCCATAGGAAGCTTAACCCTGTCGTGGTTTAGCCCCAGCTGGCAACTAAGCACCACGCAGCCGCTCGCTCACTCCCCCCCCAGTGGGATGGGGGAGAGAATCGGAAGAGCAAAAGTAAGAAAACTCGTGGGTTGAGATAAGAACAGTTTAATAATTGGAACAAAATAATAATAATAATAATAATAATGAATTATAATGAGAAGGAAAACAACGAGAGAGAGAGAGAGGAACAAAACCCAAGGGAGGGAAAAAAAGAAGGAAAAATAAAATAAAATAAAATAAATAATTATACAACTGCTCACCACCCGCTGACCGACGCCCAGCCAGTCCCCGAGCAGCGGTTGCTACCCCCTGGCCAACTCCCCCAGTTTATATACTGGGCATGACGTCATGTGGTATGGAATAGCCCTTTGGTCAGTTTGGATCAACTATCCTGGCTGTGCCCCCTCCCATTTCTTGGGCACCTGGCAGAGCATGGGGAGCTGAAGAAAAAAAAGTCCTTGACCAATGTAAATACCGCTTAGCGACAGCCAAAACATCAGCGTGTTATCAATATTATTCTCATACTAAAATCTAAAGCACCGCACTATACCAGCTACTAGGAAGAAAATTAACTCTATCCCAGCTGAAACCAGGACAAACCCACAGATTGCTAAAGCTGAGAAGGTATTCTCAAGAGTTACTGCTCCTCATTTTACCTATTGTCAGGGCACTGTGGAGGCCGAGGGCTCCCTGGGGGCAGCAGTGCAGGGCCTGGCAGCCAGGGCCCGTCCCACCATGCCAGCCATGGTGCAGGGCAGGCCCGGGGCAGCTGGTGGCAGCACCAGCAGTGGGCATTGGGCACCTCACTGGGAGTGGGGACAGGCCAAGCAAGAGAAAAGAAGATTGTTAAGAGATATAACAGCCTTCAAATATATACAACATAGCAGCAAAGAAGAAAGCAATAAACCATTTTCTATGCACACAAAGTAATGGGCTTGAATGCTAGCAAAGGACATTTCAGAGCAGTTTTCTTAATCCAACTAAAAGAGGGTGCAGTTGAGTACTCTTCTACACTGTTATGTGGGGCTACCAATATAAAAAGATGCTCTCAGTGGTTTTTAAGAATGGGTTCAAACACCCATCAGAAATAGTTTATAACAGCTGTCCTAGCTTGGAGAGGGATACTCCCTCTTGGAGAGCTTCCATGAAAGCAAATACCAAAGGCTACCCTTCTTTCAGTGCTTAAGAGGTCACAGAATCCCCAGCCCAGCTCAATGAAGAGGAGGATATTTTACAATGGAGAAAAATGCTAATAGAAAGTTGCTGCAATTTGCTTATGTGAACTAACAATGAGTATGCGAATAGGACATTCTGCACTTTTCTTGATGGAATTTAGAAAGTCTTTAGGTGACTTAGAGCAGTGTTTCCCAGAATGGAAAATGCTTGTCTCAGGGAAGACAAGTGCTACAGAATTTTTATTTCCTCCAGGGTGCTGCAGCCTCTTTGGGCTCTCTCAGGCCTTGGGGTGCAGGATCCTTGGCAGTCTTTCTCCAAGGGGAGGACATTCACAACAGCTGACTCCTATCCAGGCAACAGAACATAGAATCATAGAATATCTCAAGTTGGAAGGGGACCCATAAGGATCATCGAGTCCAACTCCCTGCTCCTCACAGGACTACCTAAAACTACCCATATGACTAAGAGCATCATCCAGATGCTCCTCGAACTCCAACATGCAGACTGAGTGAAAATCTCCCAATATAGTTCCAAAACCCTGAAGGGGCACAGCCTCAATGTGACCGCCAAACTCTGATTTCCACCAGAAGCTTAAGTATAATTAACCTGATTGATTAACAGAGTTTTCTTGCAGAGAGTTAAGAAGCATGCCTACTACTATTGGTCCAAGTAGCAAGAAGGGGCGGAAAATGGGGGCCGGATGCAGGAGTCTCGGGGAGCTAGCAGGCTCCTGCCTCGGAGGCGGCTGGGCCAGCAGCACCGAGCGCCGCGGGGCCGCGGCCCGGCGCTGTCCAGGGTGCTGAAGCCGCGGCGCGGGAGGGAAGGGGGGTGGTCCAAACCCGCTGGATTTTTTGCACAAGATCGGAAAGCTCTTGCTTTTGCCCCAGAAGGCTCCTTGGTTATAACTCCGGGGGTCAATTGGAAGGCAATTGATGTGATGCTGCTCTTAAAAATGTTGGTGCTCATGGCTTTGAGGTTGTCTTTTGTGGTTTTTTTTCCCTTATGACCTCAAATTTATTGTACAGTCAGACATCAATAGTGAAGACTAGGTTATGGGGGCCTTGCAGGAAGAAAAGTTTTGAAGGGGGAATGAGGCTTTGGTTTGAGCAGGTAAAATGCAGGTGAAAGAAATAGGCAAGAAGACAAAATCCAAAGGCGGCACTGCACAATGGCTAGCTCATTATTGTTAGAAACTGAAAAAGGTACCAGGCATTAAAGGGAGGAAGCTGCCCCTTCTGCCTGGGGGATCTGACTTTCTACATTTAGAGTCACTTCATGGTCAGATTTCAAGTGTTGCAGAATGATGATGTGATAGCTTTAAATGAGACAAGACAATGTCTTCCATGCTTGGTATATGTATTGAGTAACAAAAACTTCAGCCATGTCAGAGAAGAGGCTGTTAACAGCCACAATAAGATATTTCATTCTCAAGGGAATCCTACTTGTTTTTTGGAGAAGGCTTTCTCATGGCTGAAACAAGGAAGGAGAGCTGCGGAATTCAGGCCTCTCTCATGCACTAGCATAATTAAAACCTAACTTATTTTCCATTGCACCTCATTTTCCCCAAATATAAGTAGGTGTTATTTGTCCATCTATTAGGATTTTGTGAAACTTAATTCCTTCTGATGTGCAAAGTGTTACTTGTCCTATCTGGAACATGGCTATTGGGTATCAGTCATACAACAGCACCTTGCTGAGATACATTGATATTATGTGGGCTTATTAAGGAAAATTTGCTCTCTCTAGAACCCAGCATTTTTTCCCATTGCAGTGTTTGTTACAGGTAATCTAATATGTAGAAAACAAATTTATTACAACTGCTTTGATCCTAAGAGCTGTGAGCTGAGGTATCCTGGAATTAACTCCTGACAGATTACAAGATAGATGTAGAAGTCCCACTGCCTATGCAAGGCAAAGCACCACCTTGCAGTTCCCAACTGCCTGTGGATATTTCAGACTCACCTTTTTTTAGAAAGGTACATGGTCTTAGAAACAGTTTTGCTATGTGCTTATCTGCCTTTCTGCAGTTTAGGCATTTGATATTAGGGTTATATTATTAATTGCATTTTCAGTAGCATCACAGATGACCTAACCGAAATGGCATAGGCTGCACTGCCTCCCCAAATGGTCTACCCCAAAGGCAATTCTCTCTGGGAGGAAGGGAGTCTTTAACTCTCATCATTCAAACGTCTAGGAGCTGTCATTGCTGTGCCTGAAAAATAATGGAATCAAACTAATTACCGTTATGTATGAGACTCATAGGCAGTGATTATAGACATTCATAATAAATTTAAGAGGATCGCAAAAGATACTGTTGCTAGACAGTGATGTTTAATTTGCATTTATAGGTGCAAATTAAGAATATAGAATAAAACATTGAAGTGCCAGCATCTCTCTCTATGACTTGCAGTTCAGGCAGCTCCAGAATGACTTGAACTGCTGCAGGTTCCCAAATGCACTGCACAACCTCTCTGTAGCTTTTGGATCTCTACTGGAATTAGAAATGAGTTTAGTGCTCCAAAAGCACTGATATTTCTACATGGTAAGAAAGTCACTGACTGGCTTTTCAAATAGTCTCCCAGGACATGAATGCTTAGTCTAGCTTTTAATACAAGGGCACTTATACCACTGATCAGGGAAGACTTTCTGACCCACTCAGTAGATAGTTGATGTTCACATCTCCCTCAGACCTGCCTTTTTATCCAGCAAATGAAAGGAGAGCACCGTGCTGGGATTATAACCCCTTGCTGGGGCTCAGGGTCTCCTGTTCTTTGCTGTTGCTGGATTCATCTCTTCTGGCCAGATTTGGAGCTGGTATAAATTTGCACAGCTTCACAGCAGACAGGTATGACTTACACTAACTGTGGCCTGTCTCAGGCATGGACAAAAAAATAAATTCTATTCTGCAAGACAGAAGCAGCTGATTCTCCCTGGAGGGAGAATTCCCTGGTGGGAATTTGAGGGTGCTTTAGGGGCAGAACAACCCCATGCACTAAATTAGCAGCTGAGCTAGAGAAGCTCTGTGTTCCCCATGCAGCCACATACTCATGCCCCTTTCCCACAGCCCTTATGAGAGGGGTGGAAACAGTTGGAGGCAGCAGCCTGGAGATGGCCAAGCTTACAGCAACCCTCCTACCCCTGGTGTCACAGTGGCCTGCTGCAAGCTCGGCCAGGGCAGGATGGGAGGAGGGGGCTCCCAGGTCAGCTGGTGCCTGCTCAGACCTCTGCTCCTACCATTCTTTTTCCGTTCTTTTTTGGCCACAGAGCTACTGAGAGGTGACACCCACATCCTCTGAAAAATGGTTCTCTGCCAAATGTGTGCAACAAAGGGTGAAAGGGAGAGAAGCTGAAGGGGCAGTGGGGACAGAGACAGGGAAACTTGAGGCAAAGTGTATGTCAGTTGGCTTGAATTCAAACCAACCCATGTGAATGGAAAACTGGAGAAAGTGAAGAGGCAGATGATGGCTTAGTCATAATAGCTTATAGGAACGTGTGAGACCATCCAGAGCCAAATCAGCATCACAAATACCCCTATCAAAGAGAGGCAGCAAACTGCATCCTTACATCTTCTGCATCCTGCCCCTTTGGCATTCCCCCCATCCAGCACGTCAAGCAAGGACAGCTTCACAGGGGTAAGCAGGCAGGTTTCATAGGCTGAATCAGCCCGAGAGGTCTGTGTCACAAGGTGAAGAACATGTGCCATTCCCATCGGCTAGGACTGAGTCAACTCAAAAGGACTGAGTCATTCCCAGGAGCCACTCTGCAACTCAGCAAAACCCACAGCTGCCTTTGAGCAGGCAAGGAGGGTTTGTGTGCTTGGGTAATGCTTGTGTAATGAGTCTTGCCAGAAGGATGCCTTGGTTTGACATGGGCAGGTGACAAAAGCTAAGAGGCTGAGCTGATTTACTGCTTTTGAGGATTTGGGTACCGTTTTTGCTGGGTGTACACACTGCTGATTGGACTGTGGTGAGATGGGCACTGCACGAGTGCTTTGCTGGATGAATTAAAAGGAATCTGCTCAGAAAAGAGCACATCACCAGGGAACAGATAGAGCACTCAGCTGTCAAATGCCTTTGACATGGGTGACCATGGCTGTTTTCTCAAATTTGGTCTCCCCTTGGTTTCTGAGACTGTCCTCTCCTGCCTCCCACCTTTCTGATCATTACTGCCACAAGTCCTGTGGAGGATTCCTTCTATCCATGGGGCTCTCCATGGTATTCTGGCATTGGTCTATTTTTTATTCCTGCTTCAACATTTTATCCTTGGTTAATCTCGTTTACAAGCACAATCTTGGCAGTTCTTGCCCTGTTGATGAGTCACAGAGCTCTCTGCTCCAGACTTTTATCCTGATGTCCATATTACAGTCCCAAGTTGTTCACCATTTCCTAACAACTCTCCCCTGCTTAAGCCTGATGCGCCTACAAAGCTCTTTCCAGCTGTGGAGAACACTCCCTCTTGTCTCTGGACCACGACCAAGGGCTCCACTTTTGTCCCTAACGCCTCTTTAGGGCTTTACATCTAGGCTATGTCTACATCTTATTGATACTTCCTGCCTGGCCTCTCTTGAGAAGCGCAGCCTTTCTTATCCATCCCCAGAAGTAAAATATGCCCCCAAAGTTGTCCTTGTCTTCTCAGGCCCTGGACCATGCAGTGTTGCCATGCTCAGACCCATTCAGGACCCTGGCACACAGTCCTTGCTGAGCTCTCTGTGCCAACTGCACCAGCCCCGAGTTTATCACACCACCATCTCTAGGAATCTCCCCTCCAACATGCACTTTCTCACTTCAAACTATGTTTTCCTTTCAAGGACTTTCTCAGCCACATTGTATCCACCAGGAATAAGTCTGTCCTCATTTCTAGTATGTTACAGTGCCATGCCCTGTTGTCCTTTGGTTTGGTTTTTCACAGTCATCTCCATGTGCCTTCCTTGGTTGCCCTTGCAATTGGGAAAAACTACCCATAAACCTACAACAAGCTTCCTCATATCCCTTTCTCCAGCTCCTCTTGTGCTGCTCTACTTTGCTGAGCTGCCAGCTGTGCTGATCGGTGTTGACCCCATGCTCCCCTGTCTTGCTCACCTCCCTTGTTTCAGGCTGTAAGCTCTCCGGGGAATACGCCACCTTTAGTTACATGTTTTTACAGTCCTTCAGTAGAGTGGAACCCAGGTCTAGGAACACAGCCACACTAGTAACAAACCCTCTGCCCTTCCCCATAGTTCATTTTGATTTAAGCTGCTGTACCCAGTTCTTGCTTGGAGGTTTTAGAGCTAAATCTCTTTTTCTAATTATAGTCCTACATAGAGAAGAACAGTTTCCTTTACTAGAATAAGTAATGACCTGATTTCTATGTGTGCTGCTCACAGGGGAAAGCACAAAGCCAGTCCTGCTATATTCCTACATGATCTTGTAGGAAGACTCCTGTCTAATCTTTGCCAAGTCTTATAGAAAACCTGCACTGCCGCAAACTAAAGAAAACAATGAATAATTCATTTTCTTATCTGTTTCAGGATTGTTTTCTGCAAAACATCTATTTTAATAATTCATGTGATTTTTAGCTGCACCATGCTGCAGATGCAAGTGGACAGAGGAGAGCCATACTGTTTTTCTCAGTGTAGCCTGGAGGATTAATTAGTACAAAATTCAAGCTCACATTGGATCAAATTCCAAGTGAGGAGTGAGAGGTGAAAATCAGGGTGGTTAGCAAGATTCAAAGTAGAACAGTTCTCTGAAAATCAGAGATTATGGGAGTCACATGTTGATGATATCAAGCTTGTCAAGAGCCAACTGGGGGACCAAGGGAAGTATATACAGAGTTCCCCTGTTTCCCAATAGTACTTGCCAAACACATGAACTTAACATTTATAGAATTGCACACGGTTACTGTTTCAGGCTGTAACTGATTCCTACCTCAGTCAGATCCATCCAAGCGGCAGAGCTGTGGATTGAGGTCCCTGCTAGTGGACAACCCTGCAATGCTGGTCGCCCCTGTGGAAGGGTCAGAAACCTCAGGCCACATTATGACATATATAGACAGGTCAGCAAATGAAACATTAAAAGCTAATCACAGCCCATGAAAGGCAGGATTAAGAAGGAAATGATGATACCAACTGCATAAAGGAAACCAATGCCTGCATGCTACCACCACTGGTTCTTTGGGTCAGTAGTGGCAGATCTGGGTTCATTAACCCGAGCATCAGCACTCTGTTCACATACATCCTGCTGCACTGAACAGCACTTATTTCAACTGGGAACATGCTGAAAATTCTCCGCTTGCAGCAAAGTGCTTCAGCCAGCACCGCTAAGCCATCGCCGCTAAGCCATCGCCACCCGGCTGTGCCCCACAGGGCACACAGCACAGACCACACAGCAGGTACAGGTGCTCTTAAAGATTGCTCTTCCACTAACGAGGACAATGGATTAATCCCCTTTACCCTCTACACAACAGGAAATTTTCCAGTCTGGCTTCAGCGCTGCTCCAGGAAACAGCCAGGAGATACAATTCTTCAAGACAAACTACATAGACAGGACTTTGCTTCTAAAAATATAGAAATACCACCAATATTTGAAAAAGTACCTTCCAAAAGAGCCAGTAAGAACCTCAGCAAAAATAACTCTCCCTTCCCCAAAGGAAGAAAAAAGCTACAGGCCAAAAAGTGACAGGAAGCCGGAGCAGCACTTGCTCTGCTCCCAGCTGTAATCAAAACCCCAGGCACAGATCCTGCTGGCGCTCACAGCCCCAGCTCCACAGATGCTGGCGGAGCACTGAGGTTACTGAAGACAAATCAGTGCCCACCTACGTTGTTGAAGGAGCCCTGGCAACAATTTAAATTCACATTAGCCAGGATAAGGAAGTGCTGTGCTGTGGGAAGTGGCTGAATCTGTAACATAGAGAAATATAGGCCACCCTTGTATAATTTCGCATACAGAATTAAAGAACCACAACACTACCTGGCCCTTTTTTCTGTCTTTAAGCAGATCAAGGTAAAAATTTCTGCATTTTAAATCACATACAACCTGCCAATATCATGTTTTCATCAATTATATTTTCATCTGCCCACCCAAGGCAAGACATATTCTGTATAGCATTAGTATGCTATCTTGTATTTTATAAAGTAAATTAACAGCTTAGACTTACAACATGGCTGTGCCTTTTTAAAACACCTGGGTTGCATGATGCTGCCAATATAAATTATTTACCTGAGAAAAATACCTGTTAAAAAAGAAAGGTGCCGAAGAGCTTTACAGGCTGGGCAGGCAGCACTTGCTGCACGAGCTGCCCGTGCCACACAGGGCCAGGGACGATGTTGTCCCAGCAGCAGGCGTCCGGTCAGCTTCATGGGAGCCTCTGGGAGAGGAGATAACAGGTGAAGGGCAGCAACCATGAGGCTGTGGAAAGTTTTTCAAAAGATCCAACCTAAATCTTCTCTACTGTTAATTAAACCAAAGTCTGCACCCTGTGGTGAGTATAAATATTGATTCTACTTTCTTGAAACAACTTTTTATACTTTTTTTTTTTTCTGTTTCTTTATTTTTCTCCTTCCTAGGAAAAGCAGCATCCAGTTCCTCACAGGTCAGTTTGGAGATGTATCAGTGGTAGTGTAAATTCTAATTTTTTAAAAAGTTTACATTCGCATCATGGTAAGAGGCCATTCCTGGGGAGGAGGCAAGGCAGTGCCAGACAGACATCCTCCCTCAGCAGCGCACGGCCAGTTTGGCAGTCACCTCTGCCCCAGGTCTGACAAGGATTTTGAGAGCAAGGATGTCACGGGCCAAAGCTGAAGCACGAGTGGGAAGGACGATAAGATCTGTAGGCACCAGCATGCAGGGGCTTCACAGGAGGAGGAATTTCACACTTAGCTTCATTAAATCCATCTCCCTGCAAGACAGGAAAAACAATCGCCCAAAGCAGCTAGATTATAGCGACACAATCTGACATAGAGCCAGATGACATTTTCTGATTTTATTTGAAGTTGACATCTTGAGACGAGGCATAACAACTGAGAGGATCACACTGGTAAGAAGGTAGCAGGGACCTTCGTGCCTCCCTCCCACCCAACTCCATGAACTCCAGTACAGATATTAAAAATAAACCCGTGTAGCCTAACAAATTGCAGAAGGAATTTAAGCCAAAGTGGGGCAGGGAAAGAAAGCAAGAGTCTAAGATTTGAAACAATGAAAACTGTTGCTAGAAACTTATTTTAGAATCTGCAAGTGATGCAAAGTCCTCGATATCTAATGATTATAAATAACCACTTTCCAAAATCAATGGTAATAAGTTAAACATGCAGTTTTTATTCCTTGTATTTTCATGCAAAATATGCAATAGTTAATATTTCCAGTTCCATATTTCCAAATTCATTGGAGAAGACTAATTATCACAACACCCATAGAGTTTTGCTGGTTAACTCCGCAAGGAGTGCAAATTTCCAGCCCTGCAGAGAAGTCCTGATCCCCATCTTACATTTTAGCAAAGAAATGAGAAGGCTTAAATCCAAGAAGGAGGAACTTTAACCACTCCTATTGTTTTATTTTTTACTTATAAAGTGATGGCCCAAGCTGTAACTAGAAATGGTATAAAGAACCTGATCTGAGGAAGTTCAGATCACTCTTCAGATGAGGGAAATACCACAAAGCTGTTACATCCCCTTTTACCTGGTTCATTAAAGTAAAATAGCTTTCATCTGTATTACTGCATATCTCAAAAATAAAACCCACAGTGCTTCAGTTTAGAATGACATATAATTTATTCATATAATTCACAAGTAGTTGGACACTACTCAATTTAATCTCCATATGCAAGTGATTTACACATATAATACTAAAATTGATTGCTTAGAAGGTAAAAAATACCATGGGTATGAAATGCCATGGTAGATGCTGTTCAATATACTACACAATCTTAGTGTCAGACACTTTTACTCATTTATGTTTTTAGAAAAAAGGCAGTTTGCCATTTTTAATTTTTTTATAAGTAGTCTGGGAAACTCAAGTGGTTTTGCTCTAAACCTTCTAATCAATTATTTCTCCCAGTTCTTAGGAACTGAATTGACAACCAAAGCAACATTTTCAGTAGTTTAAAAAAAAAAAAAAAATAAAAATCTTTTTGCTCCCCTGAATTCACCAAGTACAATGTGACCAAATCATGTTGCCTTCCAACATGCAACACAAAATACTAACCCCTGTAGATTCAAAGGAATGTGCAGGAATTTAGACCATGCTTCAGCATGGTGGTGTTGGTGACGACAGCCTGATGATATAATTGTTGGCCCCTGCCAGTATCCAGTAGTTGTGAGTCTGTTTGTGGTTCACTGTGAATGTATTAGCATCACCAGACCATTTGGTATTCATGCAGCTGTGGAGTCTGATTGTAATTCTGCATAAACTCTTCTCACTGAAACTTGTCTCTCATAAGCCTCATTAATTCTGCATTAAGCATATATGGCTGCATGAAGAAAATTGGACTTTAATGCATTTGCCTGCATCAGATTAAATTACGCACATTATCTTCTATATGAGGTCCAAACATATATTTTGCTTGAAATGCCAGCAGTTATCTTAAAACATACCAAGAAGTTAAAAAGCTTTCACAATACAAGATCCAGCTACTTATTCCACATATACAAAAACACAGCTAGAGAAATACAATTCAATTGTCAATGCTGAATTATGAGGAAAGTCTAAAAAAATAGAAAAACTCTGATACCTGGACATCAATTCAGAATGTAACACTGCATAATGCCGCAATATGAGCACCCATTTAAAATGAGAAATCCCCAACAAGAGAAGCATAAGGGGATTAGTATGTGACAAAAATAGATGAATACTGCACCAAAAACATGCATACAATCGCCATGGTCATTCAGTATGCTAGTGAAGGTTTAAGCAGTGATCTAACACAAGAGTGAGACAGTGTTTCCAAATAAAATCAAGTGAGTAACTACATATTGATTAAACTTTCTGATGCAGCAAAATGAGGGCAGAGAGCCATCTCTGGGTTCTGGAGCTGTTTCAAGATTCGCTTGTGAAATTTCTCTCTGACACGATTAAACTCCATTATGTCCAGTGGATCCTCTTCAATCCAGAATTTGTGGAATTCATGCATTAAGTAGCCTACAAAATAATAAAAAAAGGAGAAGTAGAAGGGATAAATACAGTATGTAAAGATCACATACAAAGTTAGAAAGAAACCTGCAATTAACAATTATGATTTACACAGAGAGTCCTGGTCACTGAGGTCTGACACCTCACAACACTATGCAGGGACAAGACTAAACTAATTTTGGACAAACCCCAAATTTGATGAATATTATACATTGGCAAGACTTCTCACAATAAATACAAGAAATCACTACTTGTCTTGACATATGGATACATGAACTATTACATTAAACTAATGAGTATAAAAGCCAGGGAAGATGCTGCTGATGTTGCTCCACCAGCCTTTCGTTTATATTCAAGTTCTGCCTCACAGATTATTTCCTCATGGGAGCATTGCTTACTCTCCACTAAAAAAAGAGCGTACTTGTAGGCAACATAACAGCTACCATCACGTCTTTCTGTATTAACACTTCCTCCTCATGCATAATTTTACCTTGTGTGTGCATGACCTTGCTGGAAGTGTTGTTTAACACTTATGCCTATGATGCTGAAAACATGAATAATAAGGTGATATACAGAACCACTAGCTTTGGTAAGACTTCCCTGTTATAGGAAGAAACTTAATTCCCAAGTAGGTTTAATATAGAGGCTCTGATTAGCGCCTTTACCCTCGCAGTTCTGTGCCATCCTTAGACTCAAAGAGTTTCACTGACAGGAAAAATGGTACATCCAGCACTAGGACTTCAATGAACTGGACCCAATCTCTTGATCTCAACTTCCACAGCAGATGAACCACTGAAAAAGTATAATCTTTCATCCCAACACAGAAAAATGTGCAAGTAAGTTTTCTGTATTCCAGAAAGTGAGGGCATTTGTTGTAAAAAAGGCTTAATTGCTTTTATCCATTTATTTCTATTGTATGACAATTACAACACACATACTTCTAACTTAACTTTCAAGGTATATTTGCACAGTCATATTTTTCCCCCCATCACCAATTTGAGAAACTTCATTCAAAAGGTACTTTAAGTACATCTTCAATCTCTTCCGTACATTCCAACAGCCACAGGCTATTTCATTTCAAGAGATGTTACTTTCAAAGAAAAGCTCAATAAAACCCCTTTAAAAAAAAAAAATCACTACATAAAATGTAAAACATTAGATCTTCACCCCCCAAAATCTAGGAGATTTCCAAGAGGTACTTTCTGTACTTCAGCAGTGACTGTGTTGAGCGTGCCATTGAGCAATGCAGTTTCAAGCATTGCTTTAACAGTCAGAGAAGGCAACAGAACCCAAGAGCAGTGGGCCAAATGCAATTCTTAGCTTCATGTGTGTCCCCATGGCCTGAGGGAGCAGAAGGGTGCAGATGAGGTGACATGGTGGATCAGCATTTAGGAGGTCCATGCAGTCAACCATTGTGTTCCTCTACCAGCGAGGCTGCTGGCTGGGCAATGTAATTTTGACTTTCCAGTTCAGTCAGGCAGCCTGTAGGTATTTAATGCAGCCTAATGGTGTCTAGGTTTGAAGGAAATTTGAGGGAAACCGAGGATGACTGTGGTAGGGAGAGAAGAGAAACTGCAAGAGCATAAGAGCAGGGACTTGTTAGACTCAAACAGATAATCTCTGGATGAATCGTCCTTGCTTCAGGGAATTTTGCCTGTTGATGCTTTCTCTACAATAAAGTCCATTTGATAACCTCAAGTTTTTCCTAGGATAACCTTGAGTCTTTCCTAGGATAGCAGGCAGAGTGTACAGGAACATCTACCACCTTTACTGGCCCATTACTACAGCAGAGATCCACACAAGTTTTATCCCACTTCATAACTCATACAGGCATGGGCTGTAGAGGGAAGAGCTATCAAAAACAGCTCCCCCTCCAGCATCGTCATGATGGACTGGCCATGCTGGTCAGCAGACACAATGGTCCTGGGGCACAGTCCCAGGCTCAGCCAGCAAAACAGTCCTTCCTGCAGCCAAGACTTTGGCAGTGGCAACAAGACACTGTAAAGGTACCAAAACATGTTTATTCCACCTCCAAATTCAATGGTGGGGGATCTTAGACTTGGCAAGAAATCAGAACCAAGAATATGATATGGAATCATAGAATCGTTTAAGTCGGAAAAGACCTTTAAGATCATCAAGTCCAACCATGAACCTAGCACTGCCAAGTCCACCACTAAACCATGTCCCTAAGCACCACATCTACACGCCTTTTAAATACCTCCAGGGATGATGATTCAACCACTTCCCTGGACAGCCTCTTCCAATGCTTGACAACCCTTTCAGTGAAGAATTTTTTCCTAATATCCGATCTAAACCTCCCCTGGCACAACTTGAGGCCATTTCCTCTTGTCCTGTCACTTGCTACTTGGGAGAAGAGACTGATACCAACCTCGCTACAACCTCCCTTCAGATAGTTGTAGAGAGCAATAAGGTCTCCCCTCAGCCTCCTTTTCTCCAGACTAAACAACCCCACTTCCCTCAGCCGCTCCTCACAAGACTTCTGCTCTAGACCCTTCACCAGCTTCGTTGCCCTTCTCTGGACACGCTCCAGCACCTCAAGGTCTCTCTTCTAGTGAGGGGCCCAAAACTGAACACAGGATTCAAGGTGCAGCCTCACCAGTGCCAAGTACAGGGGCATGATCATTGCCCTAGTCCTGCTGGCCACACTATTTCTGACACAAGCCAGGATGCCATTGGCCTTCTTGGCCACCTGGGCACACTGCTGGCTCATATTCAGCCAGCTGTCAACCAACACTCCCAGGTCCTTCTCTGCTGGGCAGCTTTCCAGCCACTCTTCCCCAAGCCTGTAGCATTCCATGGGGTTGCTGTGACCCAAGTGCAGGACCCAGCACTTGGCCTTGTTGAACCCCATACAATTGACCTCGGCCCATCAATCCAGCCTGTCCAGGTCCCTCTGCAGAGCCTTCCTCCCCTCAAGCAGATCAACACTCCCGCACAACTTGGTGTTGTCTGCAAACTTACTGAGGGTGCACTCGATCCCTTAGTCCAGATCATTGATAAAGATATTAAACAGGACTGGCCCCAATACTGAGCCTTGGGGAACACCACTTGTGACCGGCTGCCAACTGGATTTAACTCTGTTCACCACCACTCTTTGGGCCTGGCCATCCAGCCAGTTCTTTACCCAGTGAAGTGTATGCCTGTCCAGGCCATGAACAGCCAGTTTCTCCAGGAGAATGCTGTGGGAAACCATGTCATAGGCTGTACTGAAGTCTATATAGACAACATGCACAGCCTTTCACTCATCCACTAAATGGGTCACCTGGTCATAGAAGGAGATCAGGTTGGTCAAGCAGGACCTGCCTTTCATAAACCCATGCTGGCTGGGCTTGATCACCTCGTTGTCCTGTATGTGCTGCATGATGGCACTCAAGATGATCTGCTCCATAACCTTCCCTGGCACCAAAGTCAGACTGACAGGCCTGTAGTTCCCCGGATCCTCCTTCCGGCCCTTCTTGTAGATGGCATCACATTTGCTAACCTCCAGTCAATGGGGACCTCCCCGGTCAGCCAGGACTGCTGACAGATGATTGAAAGTGGTCTGGTGAGCACTTCCACCAGCTCCCTCAGTACCCTTAGGTGGATCCCATCCAGCCCCATACATTTGTGTGTGTCTAAGTGGTGTAGCAGGTCGCTAACCATTTCCCCTTGGATTCTGGGGGCTTCCTTCTGCTCACTGTCCCCGTCTTCCAGCTCAGGGGGCTGGGTACCCAGAAAACAACTGGTCTTACTGTTAAAGACTGAAGCAAAGAAGGCATTAAGGACATCAGCCTTTTCCTCATTCTTTGTCACTATGTTTTCCCCCCACATCCAATAGAGGATGGAGATTCTCCTTAGCCCTCTGTTTGTTGCTAATGTATTTATAGACACATTTTTTAAAATTGTCTTTTACAGCAGTAGCCAGATTAAGTTCTAGCTGGGCTTTGGCCCTTCGAATTTTCTCCCTGCATAACTCATGATATCCTTGTAGTCCTCCTGAGTTCCCTGCCCCTTCTTCCAAAGGTCATAAACTGTCCTTTTTCCCCCCCGAGTTCCAGCCAAAGCTCTCTGTTCAGCCAGGCCAGTCGTCTTCCCCGCTAGCTCATCTTTTGGCACATGGGGACGGCCTGCTCCTGTGCTTTTAAGGTTTGCTTCTTGAAGGGTGTCCAGCCTTCCTGGACTCCTTTGCCCTTCAGGACTGCTTCCCAAGGGACTCTGTCAACCAGGCTCCTAAACAGGCCAAAGTCTGCCCTCTGGAAGTCCAAGGTGGCAGTTCTGCTGACTCCCCTTCCTTATTTCTCCAAGAATCAAAAATTCTATAATTTCATGATCACTCTGCCCAAGACAGCCTCTAACCATCACATCGCCCACAAGTCCTTCTCTGTTCACAAACAACAGGTCCAGCGGGGTGTCTTCCCTGGTTGGCTCACTCACCGCTTGTCAGGAAGTTCTCTTCCACACACTCCAGGAACCTCCTGGACTGTTTCCTCTCTGCTGTATTGTATTTCCAGCAGACATCCGGTAGGTTGAAGTCCCCCACAAGAACAAGGGCTAGCGATTGTGAGATATGGGAGCCAAACCAATCATACTAGACATATCCGTTCACAAGGCCATGGGCACATCAGGAATGTGGTGAAAAGACAGAGTAACACTTCCAATGAAAAGATGACCTGAAGATGCATAAATGGATATTTAGGTAGATACTTATCTGTCTTTTTTAATTTATCAAGCCAACCACCACCAAAGATGAAAGCCTAGCAGCTAAACTGCCCAGAGTTCCTACGAGCCAGCCTATCTAGGGCAGCAACCCAGAAACCGTCGCAAAAGGGAGAGCCCTGCTACAGTGTGGTATCTGCCCACATAAGATTCTGGGTGAATGATGCTTATTAAATAGCATACTTGTTCTGAAGAGCCTATACTATTTAATGAAAGAGATGCCCAGGACACTAGTATTTGCCATTAAGAAAATATTATAGCTGCAAAACAAAAAATCTGTTACCTAAATAGCCAAACTTAAAAAAAAAAAAAAAACACCAAACAAAAAAAAAAAACCAAAAAACCCCTCAACCCAACGGAACAAAACCTTTGCAGTTGTCATAAATGTGGAACACAGTGCATCTTGACTTCTTGTTATCAGTTTGTTGCCTGTACATTGAAAAAATATTAGAAGTGTTGCTCCCCCTGTGCAAGGAGGCACAGCAGGTCTGTGCTGTAGAAGGGATGCTCGAATACAGGTGAAAGGGCTGGGAAAGCATTATTTTGAGGGGGGACAAGTCTACCGAAGGGTGGAGGGTAACACTTGAATGTAGATGCAAATAGTTTAAGACAGTTGGATTTATGGGGAAGCAATCTCCAGAAGCTCTTTAAAGTACCTTTAGTTTCTTATTATTATTAAAATCAGTTTAAGAAGATAGGAAGTTCACTTTTTCAGGCACTTGGTGGGTTTTTTGTTTGTTTTTTTTTGTTTGGTTTGGTTTGTTTGTTTTACCCTTTGGTTTGGTAGCGGCATCCATCACAACTAAGAACTAAATCCAAGCATCCTAAAAGACAGGAGAGCAAGACTAGCACGATAGTGCTGTGTCAGCAGATTTTTAAAAAATATGGGTAGTGCAAAAGTATTAGCAGGAGTACAAATTATGTATTTCCCACCCTCCCGCCACTTACAGAACGTCTGCTGAAAGTGAGTTAGTGTTGGTGCTTCCGGAGCAACATTGTAGAAATGGGTCTTCAGAGCTCCACTCACAAGCAGGTTGTATGCGAGGTCTGTTATGTTAATGCCCACGATAGCAAAAGAATAGCTGTAAGAAAAAGAAGCAGCAACATTTGTGGAGAGTTTGTCTTCTTTCAGCACACTATAAGAAACGCTGATGACACTGACACTGCAGATTTTGTGTGCTACTGAGGTATATTAATTCTCTCCTTCATGAGCTTCCAAGGTGGGGGGGGTGGGGTGGAAAACAAGACAGACATTTATCCTGCCTGCTTTGTACACTCTAATGACAGTGTCTCCCTTGTGAACCATATGGTCACAGTGAAAACGGGAGTTTCATCACTGTGCCAGCATTTTCAGTGGAGCAGCACAGATTCATTCCTACAGAATAAGAACAAGCCCAGGCGTCCCTGTGCTTGCCTCTGACACAGGGCAAGCACTCCACATGGTGGCTGTGTCTGCAGGGTGACCCATCATTTGCTATTTTAACCCATCTGCCCCACTGGAATTCATTACCCACAGTTAGGAACATCAGGTTTCAACAATCAGTCCTATAAAGACATTCATATAGCTAAAAAGCCTGTGAAAAGGATCCAGCTGAGTCACCTTCAATTTATTCCTAACAGAGAACTAGATACACAGACCAGAAAACAGGCAAAAACCTAAGAGCATGCTGGAAACAGAAATAAGAAAATCAGACTCATGAAGCAAACCCCTGTCCTGCTAAGAGATATCAACAAGGAAAGTATTTTTAGGCACAACAGAACTCAGAAATTGGAAGTTATTTCTTAATTTGTGAGCCTGTTGCATAAAGAACTTGACATTTCTGGCAGTGACTATTTCCCAAGAAAACATATAGTGTCCCACACTGACATTTAGTGATAAAAGCAAACTTGTTTAGTTATTCCGTGATTTTTTTTTTTTCTCCTCTAAATACAGCTGTCTTCTGTAGACTGTCCTGGGTATTTTTTCAATTATCTCTACAAGCAAATCAAAATACTTTCTTTTTCATTAACCTTTGATATATTTCAGGAAGAAAAATAAACAACTAAAAGTCCATAAGTTAACTGCAATGTGAGGCCTAATGGAAAGTTTCACAGAAAAATTAAATATGGGCATTTAAGTGTTGTATTACATATTTTCAGATACACTCAGAAGGAACATTCAGTTCCATACTCATGAATAATGCAGCTATACCAAACCCACTGCCTAAGAAGAAAAAAGCCTCACCACTATTTCTTCCCTATTATACTTTCCTGAAAGCAGATCAGAACCCCGCTCTGACAGTAAGAAGTGAGACTTGATCACATTGTGTGTTAAGAAGAATTAAACAGATAGTCATCACTGCACTATTCATAGCATACAGAGAAAGCTTCTCCTTGCTACAGCATTTTTGGGTTATTTTTCCTAATTCTTACTTCAAACTGTTTTTCCTGTAATCTTTGATCAAAAGCAAGGTGTGGTTAAGACAATACATGTTAGTATGTACACTGAAATTTCCTTTAAAAAGTAACCAGGAAACACGTTTTTCCCCTCAAATATACAGCATCATTGCTAACTGTTGTGTTTGTGGCAGCTTTAAGAAGATTTTTAAACTTACCCGATTGCCTTATCAAACTTTTTCTTCTCCCATTCGGCTTTGCTGAATTGGCTGAGGGGGGGGGGGAAAAAAAATTAAATCCAGATATTGCCATACATTACTAACTGACAAATATTTTCTTTCAATTTCTTTGATATTATAACATTGACTGAACATGGTATTTCACCTTCATGGCTAATCGCATGTACCTCTGCTTCTGACTGAATGGACTGGTATAAAAAGACTTGAAATGGCTAACTGGCTTTATAGCATTGCTGATAAACTTGTCTCATCATTACAAAGTATGCACCTACATCAATGTTCTCAGTAAAAGCCAGTTATTTTCTATATTGACCACAAAGATGATCCACTTCAATTAAGTCTGCGCTATACAAAAAGTTGAAAATAGGACATTTCTTTTAACTAATCAAAGATGGTTTTAGCCTTTTGTGTTTTCAAAGATATACATGACACTCATGCCTGGAGGCATGATTCACCTGAGGCAGCAAACATCAAAAATACTACTCTGATAGAAAGTTTTTATATCCAGCCAAATTAGAAACCACTCAACAGCCAAAAATAAGGAACAGTATTTCCTATTATTTGGCACAATAATGCAGAGCTTTTCAAGGACACAAAGTCCCTCCCTTAAAACAAAATTAGTTCAGGAACAGATTGATTTTAGACTAAGTTTCTGCTGTTCAACAACATTTTCATTTAAAAGAGCTGTGTGATGCAACCAGTCAGCCGACATCCCACTAATCAGGTTTTAATCTACTCAAATGGAGCAAGTTTAGCAGAAATCATCGCCTGCATTTATCGCCAGCTAAAAGCAGGCACAGAACCGACCCTAACCAGTGGGCTACAACTTAGACATGCCTGTGGGAGTTTTGCCTTGGTAAGGCAGATCAGAGTTTGCAAGCTTCAGATCCCAAGTTCTAGACAGCTATGTGTGAAAGTGTTGTTCTTGGACTATACTTGAACTACAATAAGCATATATTACACTAAAAACAATCCCCTGAGCTTCATGTAAATATAGTATTTAAAAACTGTTGGCATTAAAGATGCTAATAGGTGGTAGCCTATTAGCCACCCATCCTGGCCTGAATGTTACCAGGTGGCATGCATGAGGACAAAACTTCACCTCCTAAATGGCGCTGCATACAGGAATACATCAGTCTTCACTCATTCTCTAAAATCTTAACCATCTTTGTAGGCTGTGGCATAACATCACTTAAAAAACCCCAAGCAAACACTGAATAATAAAGGTGGCACATGTAGGATGTGGACAAGCAATACAGTTCAAAAATAGAAATTACATTGATCATGATCACATCAAAAACCAGCACGGCTGCTAAGCAACCACACCAGGAAGAACACCATGGGCACCACCAGCAGCATCTATCTTCTACTGAATGCTCTTTCAAGGAATAGAAATTGCACATGCTCACACAGCACTCCAAGATGGTCGTTGGTAAATCAAACATGTAAATGAAGAACACTAATGTGTTCCAAGTGCTTTTTGTCACAGAATTACCATTGGGAATTCAACCACAAAATACTGAGGAGATCAAAAGCTTCACAGGATTCAGATGTGGACCTGCTATATGGATATCTAACATTACTGGCAGAAGAAAAATGTCTTTCAAGGCAACTGATTACCATGTAACTGGCTAAGAGGCATCTCCCCCCCCCCCCCCCCCCAGTTATGGAATAAATCTCCTATTCACAAATCATTCACAGCACAAAATTTTTGCCACTTGAAGGTACCTGATCTCTCAACACTCAGGACAATGAACTAGCCAGATTAGACCCATCATTAGTCAAGGCAGACAGAGTATGTGACTATAAATAAAGGGGCTCTTCAGCTGTGCTAACAAATCCTTGGCCCAGACTATTTCTGTATGGTCACAGCTGTTGTTACCATAATGGCACTACTTAGACTTTTTTCCTAAAGGTAAAAGTCACCCAAAATTTGTTCGTTAAGCCTGGTACTAAATAGGTCTAAAATAAGAGTGCTTTAGCTACATCAAGCAAGGCTGATTTCATTCTGTATATATAAGCATGCTCAGATGTACCCAGTGTTGCACCATCAGCTACGTTTGAGTTAACTTTAGAGAAAGGAATAAGGATCTCTTGGTTTTGCAACAAGGAATTTCAGTTTATTACATGCCAAATTGCAGTATGGCTTGATCTTTATTTACATGTAGGGTCTCATAAAACTAAGAGAAAAGAAAAAAAATACCTTAGTTCCTTCTTAGTGACTTCCCTTCATTATGAAAAGACAAAAGAATTAAAAGAACGGTAAATAAAAATACAAAATCACTTGAAATTAGAAGTATAAGTGAAAACATTTAACACTGTTTAACTATTTCTAAGATTCAGCATACAAGTTTGCCTCTTGGACTTGATCAGTTTTCAGGATTGGTACTTGAAAACAGATAGCATGTGGCAATACTCACGCATATGCCCAACAAAAAGAAAAAAAACCAAACAACAAAACCAAAACCCCAGCCCCCTCGCCCAAACACCAGCCAGCACAGTGCTCTCTCAAGCTATTTTTTCAGGTCTCAAGCATTACCTGTATTTAGGCTGAAGAGAATCAGAGAGAACTTGCTGAGCTATCTCAGTGTCCCATTCAGCAAAATACCTGCAGATATATATATTTAGGGTGAATTGTTAAGGAAACACAACCAAAAAAAAGCATCTTAAGTCATATTAAGCTGTCCATACACACCCTTTTAAAGGTCACTACATGTGTTATGCAGTGTGAGTAGCATCTGACATGTTAAATTCACTCAGACCCCCAAAATGAAAGATAAAAACAGCCTCAAATTATAAGTGCAATCCTATCAGCACTTAGTGAACGTGCATTACCAGAGTTCCCTTTCTACCCACCCTACAGAAAAATCAGTTGCTAGAGCATGTTAGCTGCTGAGCTCAAGAGAAAGCAGTTCAGGCTTCTTGATCTGGCAGATTCATTAAGCATGATGAGAGTCATCACAGGAGACTAAGAAATGAAATACATGGTAGGGATTCATCTCCCATGGAAGTTCAAAGCCAGAGTCAAGAGTCCAGATTCTCAACTGAGCTTTGCTAGAGAATGACATACAGACAGTGGATGATTTATGTCCTTCAATCTGTAAAAGCAGAAAATATTTATTTTTCCCCTCCTAGGAGGACGTTATTTTACCAAATGTTTCTAAGTTATGTAACTACCTGCAGTAGATACAAAGGCTGGAGGAAATAACAGGCATTGATCAATTCCCAAATTACCAACCACAGATATGGTACCAACGCTTGGTGTGCGTGAGGCGGAAGGGAAGTGATGTAAACTCACTGCTTAATTTTGAGTATCGACAGAAATTGAAGAAGTAGTCCAACTACAGAAGTCTGCTATCAGTGGCTGCATTTGAAGTGTTTTGCCTAAGAATTCAGCATGAAATTCCCAAACAAGAAAGCTGAGCAGTAACATAGCCCTCCCACCTACCCACTTCCAGGGCATTTTCTTTAAGGAGATCTAGATATTGGTGAAAATATACTTTACAGTTTCTTTCTTGTGGGAAGAGAGTGCTAACTTACTGTGTCACAGAGAAACTAAAAAAAGGGCTTAGCAAGCGGTATTACTGAGTTGAATTAGGAATACTGAAAGAAAAGAGACCCCTTCGAGAAGAGAAACCCTCCAAAAACTGGGCGAGCAAATACATTATTTCATTTTTTTATATGAAGTCTCTAACACTTTTATAAGTTATTCCCACAGACTTGCTAAAAATCTGCAGGTAATGCTGCTTTTCATTACTTCAGACACACATAAGCCCATCTACAGAGGACCATACTTACACCAAGTTATATAAGCCCAGGAGACCCATCCCTCTAAAGTCTGTTTTAGGATCGTCACCTTGGAAACCAATTTCACACCACTGCTTTGAAATCCGAGCTTTCAGTGGCGAATTGGGCTTCAAGCATTTCCACAACTAGGAAGATTACAGGTAAAACATAATTAAAACTTCCACACATTAGTATGGCTTTTTCTTCTTTTTAAACCAAGCTAAGTTCTGACGTAACATCACTGCATTGCTATCCCAGCAACTCAAACATAAAATCAAATTAAATTCCTGGGGGTGAGGAGGGTGGGGGGGAAATCCCAAACCACTCTTAAGTATTACAGACATTTCAGCCCTACAAGGCCCTTCCGACCTTAGCAGCTGCTGTAATGTCTCGCACAAGGACTTGTTTTGTTCACGCTTTGTGCATCATACTAGCATCTGCCTCCATAAGCACAGAGACAGGAATGGGCTGGTATTTGGTTGTAAATCACTGACAGCGCAGCAGGCAATCAGCCCTCAGGTCCCTGAGGCTCTGCAGCAATCTTTTCTCCGGCATCTTTTGCAAGTCTCTGGAAGGGTTATAAATCAAGAGGTGCTGACTTGGCTACCACAGTGCTGAAAAGCAAATTGGAGAGCATAAAAAAAAAATAATCCATACAAGAATAGCATGTGCCACCTTCAGATTTAACTAAGGGGTGAATCATTCATTGATCTCACATAAAAAAAGGACAAAGTGATTTAACAAGCCAGACCCTCAGATGGAATAAATCCACTTAGCTACACTGGTCCAGCGACTTTAGTGCCTAAATATCATGTTGCTAGGCACCTAAAAGCAGCCTAAATTGACATGTCTGGCAAATACATACCTTCCACACACTTCATGCGCCATATCACAAAGTCACCCTTTCCAAAGTGTATTAAAAAAATCAGGTGTTCTCCATAAACCATGAGTTGGTGAGTAGGGCCTCAAGAAATGCACTTACACAAAGCCTACCTAAAGGAAAGATCTATATGCACATTTCCTAAATAAATAACCCAGAAATTGTATTCATTTTAGCAATTCTAACTGCATTTAAAATGAGGTGCCTTAGGAAGGTTAAAACTTTAATGATTTCACTTTGTAATGACTCCATAAAGCATCATGGTTTAAATCATATTTGCTATCTTTCTTGTTCATCCATTGACAGTAAATACAGTAGTATTCATTAGTTCAATCACATTAAGTTAATCTTTCTCTCATTCATGAAGGGCACTCCTGGTAAACATGAATAAATGATAGACATTAGGAACTCAAATTACCCAGTGCAGAGATCACTTAGCAGAATATCTAGAAGGAACGAAAACCAACTGGCCTATTCTTCCTCAGCATGGGTTGGAAACCAAATTAAACCCTTGGACATATTTCCATTTGACATGAGAATTTGCAAAAGCAAAATGCCTGCTGTAAACAAGTGCTAATACACAGGTTACGCTAGAGGCAGATGGTGAAACTGATACTTTCTTCAACGTTACAAATTTTACAGCCTAAGCTGCACTGTTTAATCTCCCCTCAGACAAATGCTTAGTTTCCATTCTGTTTTTATTCTTCTGCAGTTATGTTTTTAAAGCACTTAAGTGACTACACATCATTGCTGACATGATTCTCAGGAGCATCTAAGAACCGGGACCTGGCCCTCACAGGCTGGGTGGCTGGGAAGGAGACCACAGCCAGCTCCTCGGTGCTTCTCACCTGTGATCCCTTATAGGCAGCCTTCCAGACACCTACAGGAATTCTCTGACCACGAGAGGCATTTTTTAGAAATAGTTATTTGTATCCTTAAGTGCTTATATAAGATGCCTACTGGAATTTTTGGAAGTGCCTGGAAACCCAAGTAACTAAGGTAACATTTCCAGAAGCTCCCACTGTACCTTGTGTAAGGCACTACACTGCAAACTGCAGCGTGGAAGACAGCTTCATCATCATGTGCTATAAAATCCCAACAAAAAAAGTTGGATGGGGACAGAAGCAAAGGAAGCATTTAAGTTTTCAATATTTTTGTTTAAAATAATAAAAAAGCCCCAAACAGGTGGTATGTTTTTATAACACATCTGAAAATTCTGTAAGAAGGCATTTTGCTTGTAGATAAGGTCATTATCACTATTCTATGTTTCTTGCCATTTCTCTGAAGCATCTTGCACTAGCTACGGTCAGAAATAGGATCAGAATAAATTCTGGGACTTGCTATTAGGCCATTTTCCACCCCCTTTATTCTCTCCTCAATTCCTTTCTAATATAAGAGCTCTCTAGCTCTCCCTCTGCTTATGGCTTCAAGATCATCTTCCTGAAAAAATACTTTTATTATCTGTTCCAGTGCAAGGCTTTCCTGAAGGCATGAAGTACGTAAGACCCAACTGGTATGGTTTTCATCACTGCGTGTGTATTATCTAAAGAATAGTTTCATTTTGTTACATTGAAAAATATATTTGGTAAATACAGATACGTAAGTCGTCATCTCCCACCCTTCCACCCCATACAGTGAAAGCTAGAGGTTTGCCATTGCGATACACAGACAATGTCTTCAAAAATACATTAAATTGAAGAAAAAAAAAAGTTTATTCTGGTTAAGAGAGAAAAATACCCTTCTCATGTTGAAGAAAGGTGTACTGAATTAGGACATATGACTATTTTTCCAGAGCTCATAGCACAGAGCTGTTATCTGCAGTAAGAGCTGGGTATCCTGTGCCTAGACACAGTCCAGCCAAGGGACACGCATTCATCAACCAGGGAACGAGCTGCTTGCTTGGCAGGTGTTACACCCAGACTAGATTAATATGCTGCGTAGCCTTATCTTACAACAGGTACACGATGGAGGAAGGCGAAAATACCTCTCGACGTTTTAAAGAGGTTTATAAACCAGGCCGTTTGGAGGTGACATGAATAAAGGATGCCTTCTAAATACTTATGCCCTCTAAGGACCTCTTAAGCACCTACCTTCAGAAGCATTTCCTCATGTTGTGGATTCTCCGAATCATATGGCTCTCTGCGCAGCTTTTCAACCTCTGCAATCAGATTTCTGTACCCCACAATCTGCAGCAGGCATGCCTGAAGAGATACTCCCAACCTGGGGAGGGGAAAAAGGAGCAACATAATCCAACTCAGTCATAGGTAGCCATGAAACAGCACTATGCATACATACTCATTTAATTCACATGAGTCATGTTACATCAATTAATTAATAGACTAATACTTTAATTACAATGGGAGAATTTCCAAGAGATCAATATTACATTAAACAAGGCCTTGTGAAATGCCTAGTGTTATTTAGTGCCTTCCTTACATAATAAAATTTGGGATTTTTTAGATCTTTGAACTGTGAATTTTCACACATTGAAATATCATTGTAACTGTACATAGCAGCATTGAACGCCTGCTACAAGCTGACTGAATCTTTCCCCTCATTCAAATGGCAGCTTCTCAAACAATGCCCTGAGACCAGAGATATGAACTTAAAAAGGGGTGAGTGGGAGAACTCAGCAAAAAGCTAAAAATACTCATGTTGCTTCCATGCCACAAAAGCTCACATAAAGAAGCCAAAAACCCAAAGGAATATAGTTCAAAGATCTGCCTTCTAGGCAGCAATTTTTTCGGTCTCACGTTAAGAATAACCATAATGGCTCTCTCCATTATAGAGCAGATTTTACATTTCCTTTTTACATACCCTGATGCATCGTTAAAAAAAACCAAAACCAACAAAAAACCAAAAACCAAAAGCCACCACCCCCCACCAAATATGTGGCTTCCAAGGCTTTAAATTACAAAGACTTATTTAGTTTCAGGTTAAGATTTTATAATATTAAATACAATTTATGCAGTACACAACTGCCACACTCATAAGAATATTTAATTACCTGTGGGAATAAATCCTTTAATTTTTAATAATGTCTGAAATTATCTGAACACCTAGTATGAATTTGGAGGTCACAGTTAGATCTGTATCCTCATTCCTCTGTGGAACACAGACTGCACTGATATTAACCTGCACAGGTTCCTCATCTGTCTTGTTTGATGTACTGAAACATTTTGTTTATTCCATAATACTGTTAAATTTTCTGAGCAAAAGGATTTTCACTGCTTATCTTTTGAGATTAATCTACGGAATCAGAGATGTCACCATTAGGCCATTTCTCTTGCTGCAATTTCATGCTATTTGTGGCTATAACCCTTTTGGAATAACCTGTGCAGCGTTTTCCTTCCTTTGCTTTTTTTTTTGGGGTGTGGTTTTGGTTGGTCAGTTGGGGTTTTTTTTTGTCGTTTTTTTGTTTGTTTTTTTTTCCACATGCTTCATTTGCTATACCCTACAGTTTTACAGAAAGGCTGGATTTCAAAGAAAGCTGAAAAGCCTGACAAGACTGCACATGAATTGCTGTAGTGCATCACTAAACCACAGCCATAATGTTTTTAACTACTCAATAACCTCAGAATAATTTAGAGCAGAACACCACAGGCAGTGGCAAAGCAGAGCAATTTTATATTAAAAAAAAAGAATATATTTTTAAGTTCCAAGTTGCAGAACATATACAAAGCAAGCCATGTCTACTCTTTAGATAAAGCCAGCCAAGCGCTCCGTGCAATGTTATTCATGGGGGCCGGGGGGGAAATTAGTTTCCCCACTCTCCTTTTCATTAAGCTTTTGCTCTCCTCCTTGCCCCAGCAGCACCAAGCAGAGGACATGGGTGAGCTGCTGATGCCCCAAGCCTCCTCCCTGCCACTGGCGGTGGCAGTTCTCAGAGCACAGGAG
This sequence comes from Ciconia boyciana, assembly GCF_034638445.1. NCBI lineage: Eukaryota > Metazoa > Chordata > Aves > Ciconiiformes > Ciconiidae > Ciconia > Ciconia boyciana. Next base: position 202,357,553 of record NC_132934.1, read on the forward strand.
CAACCTGCCCAGGCTGGCACCCCATCTCACTCAGCTCCAGGTGCTCCACAAGATGGAGGAGAGCCTGAAACTGGGAGTATTTCAGGGACTGCTACTGTAGGTAGTGTAGATTGCACGTGTCACCACCTGGTTATTCAACCTACTTGCTCCCACAACTACACATACACACTTATCTCAGAGGCATTGATAAAGTGCCTCCCTCTCTTCAGGTCATGGCAGCCCATAGCATTCAAGGACAGCTCAGTGCAAACACCCCTGGGATGCTAGTTCAGCTCTGCAAAGATGCTACAGTAACAAAAATGACTGCATACAGATTTGCAGAAACACATATAGTATGACACATGGCCCCTTGTCCTTACCCCAGGAGATGTCAAGTCTCTACTATGCAAGGGAAGATTAGAGCTTCTGAGCAAGACAGTTTGGATGCAGGGTTTTTTATGTACAAGAGTAGGCAAGACAATGTCTTTTCCTTAATCCTGCCCAAAGAAATAGCTGACATGCTTTTGCTGAAGTTTCTCCAGAAAAATTTAGTATAAAATAAATGACTGGCATGTTAAACTTCAGTGCAGACGCTTAAAGTTTAGTAGAACTACGATTAGTTTAATATAAGGAGCAATTTAGTGGCAGAGTGTGTTCCTATGTATGTGGCACCACCTTGCACATCCAAGGCCCTTATTTCTCACTATTTTAAAGAGTTATTTCACCAAACTGGGGCAGTGGGGTGGGAAAGACTCAGTCCTGTAAAATGTTGAGTGCATGGGTTCCATTCCAAAAACAATTAATCATTTGTTCTGTGCTAAGCATATGAACACCACCTGGGTTAAACAAAAAATAGTTTAGGGGTTTTTGTTTGTTTTATTAATATTAGGACCAGATCACTCAAAATGTAACTTAAGGTTCGGGGGCCCAAGTCAAGCAAGCAGAAGTCATTTGCACCTCTGCGCTCTCTCTCTTCTGGAAGACAGCATTTCTTCAGAGGCCAAAGGCAATACCATGAGGAGAATCAGATGGTGATCTACGATGTCATACAAAATACTACTTTAATGAATTCCTTGTTTTTTCTTGGAATTATTCCACTCAGTTACCCAAGGGTCCAACACTGAGAAGCGAGTACTTGAATCAGTCTGATTGCTAACGCTGCCGTTACTGATGTCCACAGGCCAGGCTCTGAGCTGTGCACATTTACGTCCTGCAGTTTTTCCTCATATGTCACCTTCACTAATTTTGCCATCACTGATTTTTTTCTGAATTTCAGCTATCAGTGTCCTGTGCAATACAGGAGTACCAGAGCTGTGACACCCTCCTCGGATGGGCAGCCTCTCAGCATGGCCTCACATCCACTTGAAGCAGCTGCTCTTTCATCACCCTCCCTTTGAAGGTCATGTGGGCAAGGTCCTGTGAAGTGACACCCCTGGAAAAGCTCCGGGCCCACTCCCAGAAAAACTTCATAGGGCTTCTCATCTATGAGAATGAGGTTTTTTTCCTTTGTTTTGTTTCTCTTATTTCCTTCCCTTCTTTAATGGTTGGATCACCATTTTTTCAATCCAGGTGGACAGTGGTCACGTCCACAACAGTTGTGTCTCAAGTTAGAGACACCCAGTGTGCTCTATTTCCTTTATGATCAGTGAAGCCTCATTTTAAGACTACCCAGTTACTGTCCTTTTCACTGGGGGGTAGGGCTGAGGGGTCATTCCTGTAATAAGACAAAAAAAATTTATATTTTTCTAACTGAGGTTTTGGGTTTTGTTGTTGCAGCAAGACCTTGGGACCACCTTACCTGTTGATGCTGCTGACCACTGAAAGAAAAGCAGCTATCAATTTATGGATGCCCATTTTGTATTATGTACATCAATTTCAAGTTTGGGAAGAGGAGTGAACCTCAGACTGATCACCTGAATAATACAACCCTCAACATTTTTCCCATCGATTGCTGACCTAGACCATCTTGTACCTTAAGGTAGTGGCTGAGAGGTAAGGCAACCACAAGTGTGTTATCACTTACTCTTGAAATACATGCTTGTAATTTTAATGGTTTGTTGTCAATCTCTTCTAACCACTAACATCTTGTGGCATTAAAAGAATATCAACTATGTTGTATCGTTAAAACTTGTGTTTGGATAATTAAAGGCAGTTTTAAAATGCAAACCAGTATACCATTTATATATCAGTTACAACAGGATGATTTCTTCCCTACTCAAAAGGCTGTATTCAGCCTTGCTAAGAAGCCATCGCTGTCACTGCCAGGACCACCTGCCTCGGTGGTATTTTATCCCTGGGGAAGCGGCCCCCATAAATCAATGCATCAACAGTATACTAAGACAGCATGATTCAGGAAGCAGCTAGATAAAGAGACTCAGGACTTGCCTATTACAGTCACTGTAAAAGATCATTCATTTTTCCATCAGCTTTTTGACAGCAAAGCTTAAGTTGGAGTTTTATGCTGAGACAGAATTCATCTTCAAATCTTGTGCCACAATAGCTATGGATAACCAGTTCTCCATGGACCTAGGCACTGAAGAAATCAATAATTCCCATTTGTTTTGTAAGGAAACCATAAAACTTACTGTGGATTTATATCTGGATTAATCCTTTTCAGCTCCATGATGTCATCTATAGTTTTTTCAATAGCATCAGGGTGAACACTTACTGAAGTTTGCAGCCGCTAAAAAGAGGTTTTAAACACATATTAATCCTTATGGAAGCTATTATTCAATAGAAGTTAACAATGGTAAATTTGATACCCAAAAGCTTCTAGATTAAGAGCCCAGAAGACCCAACTCAATATATATACACACCTTTCCAGTCTATTCAACCCTACCAACTGGTTTCAGAGCACTAGCCCTATAAGAACTTGACCTGCTTTGCCATGCCCTTGTAGTCAGTTTATTGCATTTCTGTGGCAGCTGCCAGTGAAGATGATCTGCACCGAGACCTTTGATCAAGAAGCAGCTTCAGGCCATCTGCCTAATTACACTGGAATTGCTAGCCTTCATTTGATGCCCCCTCCCCCAATACGTTGCAGTAACACAGTAAGACATTTTTCTTATCTCTTGCATGTCATTGCACTTTGTAGAGAAGCCCCTGAAAGTTCAGTATTCAAAAATCAACATGCCTTCCAAAAAATTAAGAGGTTGAACTTTCTGGTGCTTTAACTCAAAGCTACACAATTGCTTAAATGAAGGCTTTTAAATAAGATTCTGCCTTTCTGTTTGTGCTAGAAGTACATTTAGAAGCGCCATGCTGAACTATGAGCTATGTGACATTGTTTTTGCTATAGCTGAGGTAAGCTTTTCAACATCAGTGATTCTCATGCCAAAGAGGAATGAACGGCTGAATTATGCTATTTAACATATACACAAATGCTTTGTGAGAAGAATTTAGGTTAGCACAACCAGCGCTACAGTGAAAGGATGAAGTGACAGAGGCTCTTCTCTATTAATGTATTTAAAAGGAAAGCAGAGAACAAAGTTGTCTTGGCTATCTAGGTACTGCTGCCTTCAGCCTCTTTTATCCCTGCGTTTCCAGATAAAAAACCTGAGGTGTAAAGCATGTAAGTGACTGACTGCAGATTACATAAATTCTAAGACAGGATGAGGAATCAAGCCAAGAATCCCCAAATTACAACACATCACGCTCGTCGTCTCCACCATGGCCTGTTGCCCCTTTGATTCCATCAGTGCCACAACGCCCCTGTCCCTGGGGCACAGGACACTCTCCCTGTCTTTGCAAGATCACCTGCTATTGCAGACACAGGATCCTCTTCAGTAGAAGATGGTTTTAATGTAAAATCGTATCAAACCTTAAAGTAATGTTCTGGGGTGAGCAAACAGCAGACTGAACAAACCAACTGCAACAGGACACAACAGAAAAGGTGAATGATGGGATCTTTCACTCACCTTACTTTTTGAACCTTTCAGTGATGCCTCTGTAAGAGAACAGTATTTGAAAGCATCATGTCAGACAAGCAAAGTTTATATTGGATTCATTTAACAATTTATTTATTTATAAGAATGAAGTCATACTATTTTTAGCTCATGCAGAAAGGTACAAAGGCATGCAGAACCAAGTATTTTGCAGTTACCTATTTTCATAGTTCTGGCAGCTCCAGGTTTGGTACTGTAACAGATCCTTTGCAATTCACATCGACCTGTTAGTTTCCTGACCACGAATTTCAGGCAGCGCCACAAACATTTACAGTAGAAGTACAGGCATACCTGGACAAACATCCTGGCAAAAGAAGAAGCCTGAAAATAAGAGTCTTGAGCAGAGTTTGTTTCAACAAGGTCACCACCCAAACAGAAGGTACTTCCTCACCCCAGATTCCCATTGCCTAAGGGCACCTTTAAAGCAAAAGCAGCATTCACACTGCAAACGTTATCCTGGTAAGTGTTAAATCATGCTTCTTAGTCTTAGCCAACAAAAAACCCCATGCACAAAGCACCAGAACTGGAAGCACAGAATAAGTCATCTCCAGAGTTCTCAAAAGAGTATTTCTAGAAAACTCTTTGTCCCCTTAAAATAAAAGGCTGTATAGCTCCTACTAATGCTTTGGGGAAACAGGACTATGTGAGAAAGGAGAACAGCTCACACTGTTATCATGGCTGCTGAGGATCCAGGGAGCCACTACACCCTGGCTTAGCTTTGCCTCTGCATCCAGCTGCTCCAAGCAGAGTGGCTGGTTATCCTGACAAACATGAATCAACACTCATGTTGTGTCCCTAAAAGTGATGAGTGATGATTAAGGAAACCAAAGCTTCCCCCCTTCAGGAGAGAAGGTGTTTAAGAACACGTCCTGAGGATTGCCAGCTCTTCCCAAGATCAGCTGTTATATGGTGCTGATGCTGTGCAATTTCTTAAAGCAGAGAACTGACAGAAAGCCAGGAAAGCCCTTATTTAGATACTGCATCCAGTTTTGGGCCCAAGTAATACAAAACAGACTTTGACAAACTGGATGGATTTCAGTGGAAGCCCCCCAGGATGGTAGGGCTGGAGCACAGACCCTACAAGGAGAGGCTGGGGGAGCTGGGCTTGTTCAACCTGGAGCAGAGATAGCTTCCGGGGGACCTCACAGCAGCCCCCAGTGCCTGTGGGAAGATCATGGAGAAGACAGAGCTGGGTTCTTCACAGGGGTGCAGGGCAGGAAGACAAGGGACAACAGCCATAAGCAGAAACATAAGAGGCTTAGCCTAGGTATAAGGAAAAGCTTTTTCCCCCATGAGGACAGTCAGGTAGTGGCACAGGTTGCTCAGAGAGGCTGTGCAGTCTCCTTCCTCAGAGTTTTTTAAGCCCTGACTGGATGACAATTTAGCTTTCTTGTTTCTATGGCTATGAAGGCACATATCTCGCCATGTTACCCAACTGTCAACACCCATGGGGTGCACCAGGAGTTCAGGTGGGGCAGGATCCACACAGGGTCCCTGGGTTCAGAAGCACATCTCAGAAAAGGCAAATTGCAGAGACCTGACTACAGGAACATTGCCATCTGGACATGGTCCTGGGCAGCTGGCTCTAGCTGGCCCTGCTAGAGCAGGGCAGGGGGTGGTCTAGATGACCTCCAGAGGTCCCTTCCAACCTCAGCCTCTCTGTGATTATATTTTATGATTATATTATGGGAAAACATCAATACAGGTTTGATATGCTAGCTTGCCATTAAATGGTCAAAAATAATTCGGTCCCTTATGTTCTAAGCCTGTGTGTAAGCGTATTCATCATTAGCCCACTATCTCCTCCACATGCTGCTGATGCTTTCAAAGGACAGTTATTTGTTAGGAGACCCTGTATTATCCTTTTCAACAGAGTGTGCTGGTTATTCTGAAATACTGAATTCCAGATACTCAAATCAGTTATAGCTTCAATAAAGCTTGAAGAGCTCCATCACTTCCTAAAACATCCTGAAGAGCATGGTGTAGAAGGACATTCAGGGAAGGGAAGATAAGTTAACTCATGTTAATGTCCACACAGGAGTTTAATCTGTTTTATGTTCACTTTAGCTCAATCCTCTTTGAAGCAGGATTAAGCTAAGGGAACTAAAGCCATTTTATGTCTAAACGGAGGGCATCCACACACTTATTTAACATGCTTTAAAAGCATCCACTTTATCTTCACACTTTCAGTTAATTCACTTAACATTCCCAAACGCCTGCATGCAGGCAACCCCCTTGTCTTTATGCAACAGGAAGCCTCTATTTTTGATACAAAGTGAAACCTAGAGAGTGAGGAATCACTCCCACACTGGAATAGAGTTTGAGACAAGCAAAAAAGTTTCAGCTGCTGACACTTAAATATTTGGGTGTCGTCCCCCCCAAGATGTGCCAGAACACACTACTGTGAGGAGTTCATACGTGCTTCACAGAGCAGATGATGGCCTTCAGTATTAAGAACAAGACCAGTTATGAGGAGGCAAGTCCATCATCAGCCAAGCAGACATTCCTTAAGTTTCCAACAGTCAGAAGCATAAGTCAGTTAAAGAGTCAGTCTCACAAAGTCAACTAATGCCTTCAACTGCAGCCTTTAACAGTGGCTTGAAAAAACCCACAGACTAACACTGGGCATTTCGGTTTTCCAGTAGACATTTGATATCAACCTTCACAGATTTCACTAGTCTACCATCCCTGAACAATCCAAAACACAACCTACAGCCATCCCTCAGCCTCCTCAGCACAGCCTAGCTCTGTACTCAGGCTGCAGGCCCAGAGAAATGAATACAAGAGATTAATGCCAAACTGGAAGGTGGAGAGTAGTAAAACAAAGTTCTGGGCTTTCACCATACATTTGCAGTAGACATTAAACTTGCTTTCTTTTGGCCTGCTTTGTTTCCAAAGGTTAGGTCTCTGTTAGAGCAAGTCACTACCCAGAGAACTCATTTATATGGAAAGAAGGGAGGAAAGACTCACTTAACTTCATGTTAACAATCCATATGAGAAGATTTCCTTCTAATGAGCAAGGTAGCTCCCACAAAAACCACACCTCCTTTAAGAAAGTTCATGCCTACACTTGATTGCCTCCAGGGCTGAAACATCACAACCCATTTCATTACTCAAAACCTTGTTTCTTACTGTATTGTGGGATGTGGATAAATCTGGGGGGCGTGGGGAGACAAAGTTGTTAGGTGCATTTGATTTATACGTTGCTGCCTCTAGGCTCAATGACAGATTTACAAATCAAAAGGAAAACTCTAAAAGGGATGGAGCTGTGATATTCCATGGTTGTAACCAACTTTGCCACTGAAGTTTTGCTTTGGCTATGGTTTGCACAAACATTAACTAATAAAAATACATCTACTAAAAAAAATGTCACTACAGCACACGAACACTACATCTGTGATTCGCTAAAATATACTTAGCAGCTATTACTAATAAAGCAGACAAACACTAGTTTTGACTAGGTAGCTTATAGAATAAAGTTAGCCTTTGTGGATACCTTCAATTTTCTACTACTCAGCCATCTCAAGCTTACAACAGTTGAAATCTTCTGTTTGTAACATGAACAGCATAAAAAATAACACAAGTTTGGTTTCAAGGGGTTGTTCTTTATAAGAGGGAATTCTTGCTTGCAGAAGTCCTGTAATAAAAGCACACTAGTGATTAAATAAGTTTTATTTTAGCTGCTACATACTTCATAAGCTAAGTGGAGACACTGGCAGCTATAAAACAAAACATGGAGTATCATGAACAAGAACCCACACAGAAGTGTAGCATGAGCCACATGTCTGACTACGGCACAGTGGCACTAGCTTCTGGTTCGTTTTAGAGTCTGATTCCAAACCTCCTATCTACTCAATCTCTTCTGCATTTTTTTTTTCCTGCTTGCCTTTGAAGGTTTTCTCAGCACGGAAAATAGTGTGCTTCACTAGCAGTTTGCGTAGTCATGTACAGTGATACTTCAGATCCTGAGGTGAAGTTTAAGAACAGAAGTATTACAGAAATGAAGGTGTTCCTCAGAGGCTTGCACTCTACTCTTCCCCATCCTGATACAAGCTCCTTCTCCTCCTCCTGTATTACATGCAGCTGTACAGACCTACAGATTTGTGTTTATACATGCAAAGTGCATTATAAGAGTTCATACGAACATTTATTCGGGTAAAACAAAGAAAAATCTGCATAATAAGATGCTGATGCGCACAGGCCCAATCAACAGGCAGTTCCCTTGCCAAGGATGCTGTATGAGTGGAAGCACATGCAGCCATCCTCCCATGAGAAGTCAGGGTTACACATTCCCAGTCACTGATGCCAATCACTTGGACATGAGAAGCTACCTGTTAGCTCCTGAGCAATACCAGCTTGGCTCACAGAAAGGGTCACTAAACTCTGAAGTCACTGCTACAGAAAAATGTACTTGTACTTGGGTTCCAAGAAAAAAACAAAAGTCAAAACAACAAAACATTCTGAAATGAGTAAGTCTTCCCTTGCATGTCGGGAAGAGACTTATGGAATACGACCCAGTGCTTAAAGCTACCACCACAATAGCCTGAAATGCCATAGAAATGCAAAGTTTTCTTCTGTATAATTAGCAAACAGCAGTTAAGGGCTGGTATATGCATCTATTTCACCTCTCCTTCTTCCTTGCTCTTCTACTTTTAACTCTTTCATATCTTCCCTGCTGTATGTCACCCTACTTCTCAGATCTAACCAAAGAAACCTTCAACCAAAAAAAGAATCAGGCAGCCAGTATGTTGCAAGGACTATCAGGAATGCTGCAAATCCAAGCAAGCAACCAATCTATACCAGTAATAACAGGGCTCAGCAGAGATTCTGAGAGCTCTCGTCCATGAGGGAGGGGATGAAGAAAGGGGGTTCTACAATTGCTAGGATCCTTGCAAGACACACAGAAATTTAGAGACAAAAAGAGCACAAAGTAAGAGTACCACTGCTGCAGTCACAGCACTTCTATTCTCCACAGCATGTGCTGCTCTGCCTGGGGTAAGAAAGCACACGGTAGCAAGAAGCAGAAAGAACTGAGCATGTTGTTCCACACCCTGACATTGCAAAGGGAAGAACAGAAGTGGTTCTCAACAAGGGGTCTCAAGATTTGCCCTCAACTAGCCCAGGTGATGTGGATCAGTGTGATGGGAATGGCATACGTGATGGTTATTAGAATTTACATCTCTCTCCAATGACAGTATGACATCGCATTTTCATGAAATCTGGCTTTTTATGTAAAGGTGACTGGCTCTAGCCAGCCTTCTCCATGCTAAACAGGCAGGAGCAAAATTGAGGAAAGGTTTCCAAAGTTGTCTAATATTTCTGTGAAGCTCTTTCCTGTGTGAGGTATGTTCACCTAAATAGCAAGATGTATGTCTAATACAACATGCGGTATTTCACTGACATGAAGGGAAGTAGAGATTAATTACTGTGCAACATTTTTGGAACTAATAAAATAGAAGGTGCTTATTGCCTCCCCCTGGTACTTTCAGAACCTTAGTATTTTCAGAGCTAATAACATACAGAACAAACACTTTGGGTAAAATGAAAACTTCAACTAAATGCCCAATACTAGTGACTGGACTTAAAACTGGGGGGAAAAAAGCAAGCAAAAACCAAAACCGAACCATCCCCCCAACCCACTAGTTTAAAAGAATGAAATAAAAGTCACTGAATCTACTTACACATCATTTTCTTTCCTGTGTGTCATGTTTCACATCCTATGGATAGGAAAGACTCTTACACAACTATTTTTCCTGAAGGACATACTCAGCTCAGAGAAGAAAGTGTTACACATCAACATTTCCTTCCTGAGAATTCCGATTACAGCTTGAGAAATCAAGGACACACAAGGTAGTTATGGATGACGAGCTGTCCAAATAGATAAGTGATACTACCCTGTTAGAAGCTAATTAAGTTGACTGTCTTTGGTTTATTTGTATAAGTTACAGTTTGTATACAAGATCAACCAAGAAGTTGTGTACCCATCACTGTTTCTGCCATAAGCAAACCTGCTATTAGCTCCTTTAAAACACAAGAAACTTGGTTCAGTCTGTGCTTTTGCAGACTTGACAACTGAAATCCACCTCATCTCTCCATTTAGAGATGAAAGCAAGTTACTGTGGCAACTAAGGAAGATATAAGAGTAGTTTTTAAAAGCAGCTTTCCACACTTTCCCTGCTCTTGCTTTTTGCTGACTTGATTTTTCATTTTATCTGATGTGGCTCCAGTAAGACAGAACTTATACTTAAAATCTGCTAGTGCTTACAGACTGTTTTGCAGTAGATCAAGAGAAGGTGTCAAGTTTCTAGGATTTACTGAAAAACCTTAAGTGTCTGCTACAGTTGGTTCTCCAGGTTATTATTTCAGATGTTTAAGATAAGTTGCAGTCAAAGAGGAAGTGTCACTGACAAGACTCCTCCAAACCCCTTTACAAAAAAAGAAAGCACTGAAAATTAAGTATTTCACTGAGAAACGGTTTTATTATTTCATAAGTGATATTTCAGACTTTAGGAATAATTCATACTAAAGCAAGCTGAGAAAGAGAAGAAATCTAGAACAGATATTTTCATTTAGACACCACCTTGGATTATCAAGATGAGCGTAAGATTCCTGTAGTTTACTGGCCAACAGCACTCCCCTAAATTTAGGGATTTAGTGTTATTCCAAGCACTGGACTGTCTGTTTAAAAAAAGCTTCTCCTTCCACTGGAAAGCAGCAGCTGTTGAAAGCAGGTAGATGAAAAGCCAGAGATGAACTTCTGTTACATTAAGGATCCCCCAGTCTAAAAAAATTATATGCTTATAAAAGAACTAGATGTCGAAGTAGCCACTGTTTGTGTAAGCACGGCCCCTTTCTTCGCTATTCAGATGTGCAATACAGTCCCGGGAAAGGCAGGAATAGAGGAAGTAATTCAGATGGAGAAATGAGACTGCACAAGCGACCGACTCAATTTAGGACTTATTTTGAAGTTTTGCAGCTGTTCAAATGCTGTAGGACTTCAGTTTATTAAAGGCAGTCTTACTACATGGCACCACAACACGTATCTTCTTATATCTTTTTAATTATCGTCTCATTCAGTGGCTGAACTTTGTATTAGAAATGTACTATGAGACACATTTTTAAAGTTACTTTTACAACAACAATTTCACTTTCCAGTTAAAGTAGAGATGTAACTGTTAGCAAAGATAGGTAACTTCAGTCCAGCCATTTTGCCACAGGTAAAGACTACCTTTCAAAGTATGTCTTAAAGAGAAAAACCACACACAAACAAAAACCCCTCAAAACCAAACCACCCACCCCACACCTCAAGTAAACACACACGTCAAAAACAATAAAACATTATAAGTTTTTAAAGGGATATTGCATACTTGTCTGTTGTTTTAAATATCAGTAGGAACAAATTAATCACCTTCACGTAAAATGTAGTTTAGCCAGTGTTCTCAATGGCATGAAGCAAACATCTTTTTCCTTCCTTTAAATATGAGGATGTACAAGTGTTACTTGTACAAAACTAAGCAATTGCTTCAATTGTGGAAGAGCAGTCAACGTTCAAAGTTTTACCTTTTCCATTGTCTTTCATGTGAGGCCCTTATATCTCCATATATTTGTGGATCATACTGATCATACTCTATACTCAGCCCTGGTGAGACACATCTGGAGTGCTGTGTGCAGGGCTGGGCTCCCCAGTACTAGAGAGACATGGAGATACTGGAAAGAGTCCAACAAAGTGCCATGAAGGTGATTAAGGGACTGGAGCATCTGTCATAGAAGGACAGACTGAGAGCTAGGGGCTCAGGGGGACCTTATCTATGTGCATAAATCACAAAGGTTTGGAAGGGACCTTTAAAGGTCATCTAGTCCAACGCCCCCTGCAATGAGCAGGGACATCTTCAACTAGATCAGGTTGCTCAGAGCCCCGTCCAACCTGACCTTGAATGTTTCCAGGGATGGGACATCTACCGCCTCTCTGGGCAATCTGTTCCAGTGTTTCACCACCCTCACTGAAAAAAAATTTCTTCCTTAAATCTAGTCTAAACCTACCCTCCTTTAGTTTTAAACCATTACCCCTTGTCCTATCACAACAGTCCCTGCTAAAAAGTTTGTCTCCATCTTTCCTATAGGCCCCCCTTAAGTATTGAAAGGCCACAATAAGGTCTCCCTGGAGCCTCCTCTTCTCCAGGCTGAACAACCCCAACTCTCTCAGCCTTTCCTGACAGGGGAGGTGTTCCATCCCTCTGATCATTTTTGTGGCCCTCCTCTGGACCCACTCCAACAGGTCCATGTCTTTCCTGTACTGAGGGGGTAATACCTGATGGGGGTAGTAAAGACGACTAAGCCAGACTCTTCTCAGTGGTGCCCACTGACAGGACAAGAGGCAATAGGCACAGACAGAAATGCAGAAATTACATTTAAACATAAGGGTCATTTTTTGGTTTTGTTTTGTTACTGTTTTTAAATTGTAGGGGTCATCAAACAATTGGAACAGGTTGTTCAGAGAAGCTGCAGAGTCTCCATCCTTGGAGATGTTCAAAATGTGACTGGACACAGCCCCGTGCAACCTGCTTTGAGCAAGGGGTTTGGACTTGATTTCCAGAGCTGTCTTTCAACCTCACTAACCACAGAATCACAGAATGGCTGAAGACTAAACAGGGCATCTTAAATGGAAAGGTCTGAGGATAAAAGACAATTCAGTCTATTTTGTATTTAATATCAGTATGTCAAAAGAGACAGGAAATATCAAGCTGGTTATAAAAAGCCGTGCCAATGGTCTAGCAGATGAACAGTAGACACAGCAAAAGCAGCATGCAAGTTACACTAATTCCTCATTATCTGTACTCACATGTGCAGTATTTTGTTTAGAAGACAAACTCCAGTAGCAATCAAAGAGCCCTGATGCAGCATATGCAGACTTGCCCTTTGATAGTAGCAGCAGAGACTACAGCGTGCCTCCAGTACACAAACCTAACTCAGAGTGGAGTGGCATCTGCCTACAGGTGAGACTCTTCTCTTACAAGCAGCTGGATTTGAAAGCCACTGTTGAAAGTGCTCCTTGGGTCTCCAGGTGTATATCTGCTGCATGAAGTTGCTGCAGGTAAACTACCATCATTACTCAGAGAGAGCAGTTGAGGTTATCTTAACTTTACCGATGAAAGCCCTGCTCCTCTCCCCATCTGTTTTATGGCATTTTCTATGTTGCAGTCAACAAGATGACTTGAAGTTTGTGTAGACTTAACTAAACTCATTGGTTTTAAACACAGAGATAATCTATGCCATCAGCATCACCTAGTCCGGTGTCTGCTCCATATTGTGCAACAAGGAAAACACTGTGCCACTGAGCAGTCCTCACCATCAGTACACCACATTCAGCCCTGCATTTGATCTTCACAAACAGTTAAGGATGCTTTTAGCAAGCTCCTGGACGGCTGCTGCTTCTGGTAACGGACAAACACTAAGGGACACAATGTACATTAACTTGTTTATTTTCCAGCTGATTTCCAAGCTGGAAGGCTTAATATCCTTGTCTTGCACATAGATCTCCCAGCAGCTCCAAACTTTACTGCCTTATTCTCTATCATACAAACCTGCAACCACAACACATACAACAGAACTCACTATCCCCAGTAAGTGCTTTTCTTGGAGGATGACCCCAGTTTATTTCTTAATCTCCCCGTATTTCTTCTATATTTACAAAATATGAGGAGTATACTACTCATATCAGTTCATGTCAAAGGATTAACATAAAATAAGAAAATCCAGATGCTTGTAAGTAAACAGAATAGCTTTCCTATTTCAACAGTGTTTTCCTATTTGAGGTGCTCTGTATTCCCTCTGCCCCCCAATCCGACTTTCTATTCAGCATTTGGAATACTAGACTTCCCATAACAAAGTCCTAAACTGTGCTATTTAGATAAGCAATTGCTTTTCAGAAGATATACCTTGGCTACTTAAGAGAAGCTAAAACCATCAAGACTTCTCAAACCTTTTAGGATTTGCTGACTTTAGAAATACCATGAAAAGAAGTAGGAGGTAGTTTCTTCAAGACAGCCTCAGGAATCCAAATATTCAAAACAGCACACTTTCTCCAACACGGAAAAAAAACCAAGGGGCCAGGACAGCCAAAGGAGGGCAGAACAGGCAGTTTAAAGAGAGAAGCAAAGTGTTTACTGTAGCTGGGGAAGAGCTGGCAGCTTAGAAGTTGTCAGCAGCTCAGCTTCTCCATCAGGAGGGAGCAAAATTACATTACGCTCAAAAGATACAAGGCCATTAAAGGGGCAAGCTGCAACACCCTCTGTGACCCCAGCTGGAGGCTCCCACTCCACCCACAGGATGGTAGAGTTCCATTTAGGTGGGATTCATGGCCCAGATCCCATATGACACCAATTTGTGACCTTGGGCCAGACTGCTAGGCAAGTCTGTACAGAGAAAGAAAGGTAGAAATTATAGAGGTAGGACTGCTGAGATGGAAATCATTAGCAGGATCCAAGAAGGAAGGCTCCAACATGGGACATTATAAAATTGTAAAGGGAAAAAGCACCACAGGGATGTTAGCCAGGCCAGTTGTTAACCATCAGGTCACTGGACCAGTACCAATGGAGTTGGTGGAAGACTTGGGATCATCCAGGATCAGTGCCACAGAGCTGCAGGGGACAATCCTTTCCCTCCTCAGTGGTGCCTATCAGGGCAGTGAGCACACTAATGCTTACCCTAAAGGCTCATTAAATCTTAGCTGTCTTTTGTGGGTGGTAGCAAACAAATAATTGCTTTATACTTTTAACCTGTGTATGTCCTGCTTACAGAGTCCTTTTGAAGCTGGCTCAAGATACCTGAGGAAACCAACCCAAACGTTCCACAGAAATGCTTAAGCCAAGGCTGGCTTGGCAGCAAAATCATTACAGATGATCAGCCTACAGGTAATGATGCTGATATCCATAGTGTATAAGATTCTTTGCTATAAACAGTCTAAAAAGAGAGAAAAATATAGTGACAGATGCTCAATGCAGAAGCATATGTTTCAGCCCTCTTGAAAAGGTTTTTCCCATCCAGGCAGAATATGATTTCTTTGCTTTATACACAAATTAAGCTCTTGATCTGTATTAGTTTCTGGGAGTGCTCAACTCTCTCCACTGACTACAGAACAAAGACGACATGGGCTTTCTGCACCTACAGCTGGTGTCTGCAAGTAGAGAAACAACTGCAAGTCATACATAGGAGCAAGTAATAGACATTTCTCCCCAAATCGAGCACAATTGGCTTCAAAAAAATTTGCACATCTTCACCAAGCATCTCCCCTTCTCTGCTTTCACAAATAACACTCCAAAAATCCAGACAGCAGATAAGAATGGGAATTAAAAAATCCAACATTTGTCAAACGTCGTTCTATGTTACTGTTTCTCCTATTTTCCCCAACATCAGGCACTACTGATTTCATGCATCACTGCTCCAATCCCATAAGACAGTTCCCACATTCTTTGCTTCTATAAAGAACTGGAAAGGAAATTTTAAATTAAAACAGCTTTAATTAATTAGTGAAATCTAGGTGAACAGAAAGCAATCTAGTATAAACTAGTTTACACCTTCTGTACTACTGGTAACAGCTAAAACACTTAACTCACTGCAGCACAGAAGTAATTAGAATAATTTAACACTTGAAAAAATACAGAACAGTTACCTCAGGAAGTGTTTCATGGTGATGGTTTGGTTTGTGTTGCTGTAGCCGTAATCTATTGATCACTAATGACCTCTTCTTTGCAGGCAATACCAGTGCTGTAGAAACAGAATTGAGATGTATTTACTAACAGAGAAAAAGAAGTGGTACTTCAGTTTTCTAAATCGCTCTTGAAACAAACATCTATGGAAATACATGGGAAAGATGTTAAGAAATCTCATGTCAATAAAAACAAAGTGAAAAATCGTAATTTGTTCACACACTTCAGCCTGAGTACATACTTTGACCAGACTATACTATCCATGTCTCTTTTCAGAAAGTCAAAAATGTGAATAAGAGTACAGAATTAAGTGAGAAAGCTTGAAGAAAAATCTAGACAATTTCAAACACTTCTCATGTTCTTCAAACATCTGTCTGGTTCACAGCAGCTTCCAAGCAGCAGTTTCAAGAGACACTTGGCTTGCTCTGCTGTTAAAAGCCCTCTATTCCCCAGAATTTGCAACAGCACTTGGAGACCTCAGGTAAAAGTAGCATGTAAGCAAAGAGCTTCTACTGGGTCCTGATTTAATTCACCGAATGAGATGTCAGGTAATCAACTTTCCTGGTGACCAACTTTATTAAATGATACATATGTCATCTTAAAATAGATACAGTTAGCCAGGTTGCCCATCCGTTCTGAGATCTGGTGTCCTACAGTTAATTCTCATTATGATTACCATTTAGTTCCAGTAGAGGAGAACAGGAAGAATTCGGGAAGAAATGTCATAAATATAACCCTGCCCATGTACTGCAGAGTCTCCCCAGTCACCACCTCTTTACTTCAGGTTTCTAAAATGGAGTATTCACAAACAAGCGGTATTTGACTAAGAGAGGCAGACTTCTCATTACTCTACTTCATATCCTGTAAAAGGCAATAAAACATCTTTACTCGCTACCAGAAAACAGAGTACTGTTACACATGTCTGCTATTGGGACAGCCTAATCCAAGACTTAAAGGGAACAAGACCACACTTTCAAGCTCTGTACTACTACAAACCACACACAAAGGAAGGCCTGAATGAAAGCTGTGCTGTTAAGAAATAATTTAAGAGCCCATTTTTCATTAGCACTGCATGCAGCATGCTGGAAAGTACCTGAAGGCCATCAAAGTCTGGCCTCTTTTGTCACAAAGTTATAAATCTAGAGAATCTCAAATCAATTTTCTTCTGCAGCACCTAACAGCACTGATAGGGTTAGAAGATTTTTATCCTACCTTGTTCTCACATTTTTTCCCTTTTGTAACTTGTAAGTTTTACATCATGCTGTTGCCTGCTGACAGAACAGAACAACCATTTAAGTTCAGAAAAACACAGCTATCTTGGTGGATTACATCACATACAGCTTGCTAAAAATATATAATCCCTGAACTGTGAAAGCTTCATTCATTTATATTGGTTTTGACTGGCTGAATCATGTTGCTGTCCCCTGAATACCACTGTAATTGTCGCTGGCTGCAGTGACACCTGCTTGCAACGGCAGAGAGATGCTAACATCAAACTCTGGTTCATTAATGAACACAGTAGGCAGGCTCCTAACACTTCCTGCTACAGCTTTTGATAGGTCTTCGACGACAGCAAGCACAGGGAGCACAGGAGATAGGCAAAAACTGGAGGGGATGTAACCTGCTCCCCTTCTCCAGTCTAATAACTTGCTGTTTAAAAAATATAGTTTGTGAAAGATTCTCACAGCTGAGTCTCAGCTTTTTAGCATCAACTTGAACAAAGGAAGCTTCACCACAATATTTGACCCATAAGGGCAGCAGTGTAAGGAACACGCCAGAAGTGCCAGGAGCTGTCAAATCAACCTCCTCTAAAAGTGTGTGCTGGCCTCAGCCTCTGAGGTCAGCTCCTTCTTGATTCTGATCAAGGTCCTTGCTGAAAATGATGCTGCTTCTTTACTACTGCTTTAAAGGGAAGAGAAGTTCCACTTGCCTGAACTCCAGAATGGGCTCATCCAAGTCTGGCATGGTAGGAGCATCAAGATACTCTCCCTTCAAGAACAGTTACCAGCTACAACTGATTATAAATTCATTTAGAATGTTCATTAAAAATTAGACTGTTTCAAAAAACTGTATTTTAAGAAGTCAACATTGCTGTTCATAAACCTCTGCCTTCTACCGAGAAAGCTAAACTCAAAAGAAGGTCACTGGTTGCAAAGAAAAAGCATATTTAAAGTGACACAACAAGCATGACAAGTGGTTAAGTGACAATTTTGGATCTCTTTAAAAACCTACCCTTGGAATTACAAGAATAATTCTCCTTGCTCTCTCCCTTTTAATTAAAAGGGGGTGGGTCACCAGAAAAGTCACCAGAAAAACTTTACAGTTGAAGTCCTGATGCCCCAAAAGTCAACATCAAAGCCCTCCAGCTTGGAGAGGAACAGTTCACCCTGCAGGCTTCAACAGCTAGTCCCCTACAGCACAGACCCAGCCCGTAACCAGGTTAACAGAAAGGCTATGGCCTCAAAAGCAGTTTCCTCCACTGGAGCACAAAGCAATGAAGTTCCACCTGACTCTACCAAGAAGATTTTCGAGACCTAGACGCAAGACTTCCAGCACAAACAAAAGTACAGAGAATCTATGCTGCAGTCTTGGTTCGTAAGGTAAAAAGTTTACTTTAATGTCTGGCAGACAGGCTTTGTAAATGCTGTTATCTGCTAAGTACAGGGAGAGAAATTAATGCCATGCTCTGCAATTCTTGCAACAATTCACTTATGTGGACACACATACACATGGCATTAAGCTATTGACATCCAGGCTAGACTGGGGAGCCACATCAGGAGGCGAGAATTTACAGTCATCTTCAAAAAAGTAGGACTGGAGGGCAGCATTCCCCATTTCCATATACCTCCATAAGTGATCCTCTAGGGGAGTTCAGTAAAGATTTTCTGTGGAAAAAACCCAGTGTTTAAACTCTTCAAAAAGATTGTTACCACAATTCACAGCTGAGTAAGTTCAACTATTCATAGACCTGTAGAGCCACAAGACCTAATTTCTGCCAACCTCTTTTCCTCTCAAAATGTAATAGATGTCTTTTAAGTGAAAAAAGAAACAAAATCCCATACAAAATAAACTAGTACTCTATTTTATTTCCTGTAAAGTTGTTACAGCATCTCAGTGAATAAAAGCAGCAGCTATAGCTTTGGGCAACACTTGCATCACTTCAGAGTTTGCCCGAAAAGTTTCAGTCAATTGCCATTAGGTGTGCTGGGGCGGGGGGGGGAAGCATTTGTGGTCAGGGAGAGGGACTTGACTTAGAGCCTTCTGTTTTCTCAAGGAAGGAATTTCCTCAGCAAGTTGAATGTCTGCAGATCAGGAAGGCTTTCAGGGTCCACTTGAGGGAAAGGAAGACACATATGAGAAAGATTTCTACAAGTGACAGATAATCAGGGCAATGAGTGTTTGTGAGCTTATTGAAAGAATGAGCACAATAATTATACAATTTAGTTGAGAAGTTGACAGCAGCTATGGATTTGGGGACACTGAAATACAAGTTTCTGAAGACTCAACTTTTGAAATACCACTTTTGTCAGGAAGGGCCAGACTTGTAGCAGGACGCCCAGAGCCAGCAGGTACCCAGTGGTGAGCAGCCCGTTGGCCACATCACCCACCCCTCCGAGAGCCTGACTTTGCACTTTTACATGGTTTCACTCATGTGAACTTGCAGCTGTGTTTTTCTGCAGCCTACGAAAGCGTTCCAGCTTTAAGCTACACACACATTTTCTCACTGAGGAACCCGCAAGATACTTCCCCTCTTCTCCTTTTGTAAGCAGCTTTTCAGCCTTTTCTAATTTTAAGTCATGCAGCTGGAGTAAGCCTAAAGACTTTGTTAGCTATCTTTCATTAATTCCCTAGAAGTAGCTTACACCAATAACACAGATCCACCGCTAGAAACCTCTTGGCCCAATGTTTAAAGTTTGCTCTTTGGCACAAAGAGACTCATGTTCTAAGGCTCTAGATTGAGGATGACTGAGCAAGTATGCCGTTTGGATCTCCCATACGCTTGAGTTTCTGAGCTTGCAGGATTTTATCCTATACTACACCACTTCCACAAATCAACCTCCTCCTCCCTCCCACAACACACCCATGTACACATTCACTGCCAATTGTTTCACCCAGTTTATCTTAAACCAGACAGGAGTTTCCCCTCCTAAAACTAGCTGCAGCTTTTCTTGGAAGAGAGGCAGTACTACTACAAACACATAGAACAGTGATACTATTGCAAGATCTGTCTCAAAATATAAATGATGCTTTCCTTAAACATCAACTATTTGGATTCTTGTGGCTCTTTATGATCTTTTAAGTAATATAACAAAACACACATCAATCTGAAAGGTTACCAGTTGCTGAAGGCTGCAAGAAGTCAAGAGTAAGCCTGAAAAGTCGCTTCTTTATCTGTAGCTGAGGATTTGCTTTATTTGTCTTTAAGAAAGTTGCAGATACAGCTGAGAGAAAAAGTTGTATTATTTAATATAAATCACCATATTTGCAGAGTAAAATATAAAACCAAGGTAGTTTTCTTCACAATGTTTGTCTTGCAAGCTAATGACTCACCTGACATATTGCAAACATTTTTAGAAGGTTTATATTCTAATTATAAAGAAAGAATAACCTGTGCTGAAGAGACAAATCATCAGAACCATTAAGATGAGCAGGCTGAATATAGGACTTTGTTTATGTGGATCATTAGATTACAGTTCATCCAAACTTTCCTCCTCACAAAAAAAAAAAAGGCATGTGTTTGAAATAAAAGGCAGTAACTGCATCAGTCATCTTGAGTGCAGAGAGAGAAAAAATAATTCATTTATTTTTAGGTTTAGTTGTTACAATTTCGAAGTAGGTTCTTCTGAGCTGAATGCCACCAACTACCATTATGATGTTGATTTCAGGTTGCAACTTTTCTTTCTAGTAGCATCCTGGGTTGCTACCTATCCCTCATTCACCTCAAAAGCCTATGTGTATTTATTTGTGAAGGACAACAATCTGTGACAACAGACATTTATTTTGTGACAACAGACATTTATTTGTGAAGGACAACAATATTTTGCTACTGTGGTGTTTTTTTTTTCCTGATGGGAGTGTTAATACTTCTCTATCCTGAACACCAATGTGCAATAACTAGAATTAGAAAGTGGAAGAATAGCTGATATACATTATGAAATGTCCCTTGAGGTCCTGGTGGACAGCAAGCTGGCCGCAAGCCGGCCGCAAGCCAGCAGTATGCAAAGACAGACAACAGCACCCTGAACAGCACCACGAACACAAGCAGAGCCAGTAAGTAGATTGAGGGAAAGGATTATCTTCCTCTACTCAGCACTCTTGGGACCACATTTAGACGCTGTCTAGTTTGGGGCCCCAGCAATACACAAAAGACACCAATAAACTGGAGAGAGTTAAGCAGAGGCCACCGAGATGATGAGGGAGAGGCTGGGGGAGATGGGCTTGTTCAGCCCAGGGCAGAGACAGCTTTGGGGGCACCTAACAGCACCTCCAGTGCCCATGGGCAGGTCATTGAGAAGTCTTAGATGGTCTCTTCACAGCAGTGCAGGGCAGGATGGTGAAAACCAACAGGCATAAACCTAAACAGGAGAGGTTCAGCCGGATATAAGGCAAAAATTTTTCCCTAAGAGGACAGTCAGGCAGTGGCACAGGTTGCCCAGAGAGGTTGTGCAGCCTCCATCCTTGGAGATTTCAAGCCCCAACAGAATGAGGCCCTGAGAAGCCTGACCTCAGAGCTGATCCTGCTGTGAGCAGGAGGTTGGGCTGGAGACCTTCTGAGGTCCCTTCTAGCCTTTAATTCTCTCCTTCCCCCACAGTCACTCTTATGGGGAGATCTCAGATATCCTGAGTTATACCCAAGTACTCTATACAACAGACAGGATGCCCAAGTCCTTGCTATTTGATCGGTTTAAGAGACACCAACTTCTCACTAAAATCCTGTATAATTTGCAGTGTTTCCCATGAAACAAGTTTAGCTTGAGGATGGAACAAGATTACTCCCTCTACCTCATCTCTCCCCACCGCTCCCACCTGAAAGCCTCCACCACTCAGTTTAACCATAAACAAGTAACTTTAAGGGACCTACAATTCAAGAATAAGAGTCTACAAGAGTCCTGCCACTATCAAACACACAAAAACCCCAAATACAAATAAAACCCCAATGACTCTAGGACCCCAGTTTGGCCAAGCCACACTAATTCTCAGCAAGTATTGTTTATCAGGCTATCCCATGGAATAGACACATACCTACTTGCACCTTCCAACTTGCATTCATGCCCAAAGGTGGAATAAAAATAAATTAAAAATTGTATTTATTTAAAAACCCAGTAAAAAGAGAGGATCTTTGACCATCTCAGATGCAGCATAGTTCTGTATAGGCCTTTGAATGTTATAGCAAGACCTCTTGTGCTTAGACCTCTCCAACTCAGAACACATCCTGTGAAACGGCTCTATTGCCAAAAAGGCCCTCAGGAACAGGTTGCCTCCAACCCCAGTTCCACGGAGTTCAACAGCGCTTTGTGTTGGCCCAGAAGTGGCTTTGTCTGACACCAACAGATGCAGCCACCAGCAGCACCCACCTCAAAGATCAACAGTGGATGCCTGTTTTGTGTGAGCTCAGTTTCCCATCTCAGTACAAAAGGGTGTGCTGGTTTTGGCTGGGATAGAGCTAATTTTCTTCATAGTAGCTAGTATGGGGCTATGGTTTGGATTTGTACTGAAAACGGTGTTGATAGCAACAACTAAAACATCCCTGTGTTAAGTAGTGCTTATCCTAAATCAAGGACTTTGCAGCTTCCCATGCTCTGCCAGGTGCACAAGAAGTTGGGAGGGGACAGAGCTGGGACAGCTGACCCCAGCTGACCAAAGGGCTATTCCATACCATATGACATCATGCTCAGCATATAAAGCTGGAGAAAGAAAAACGAAGGGGAGAACATTTAGAGTGATGGCATTTGTCTTCCCCAGTAACTGTTACGTGTGACGGAGCCCTGCTTTCCTGGAGATGGCTGAACACCTGCCTGCCCATGGGAAGGAGTGAATGAATTCCTTGTTTTGCTTTACTTGCATGCGTGGCTTTTGCTTTCCCTATTAAACTGTCTTTATCTCAACCCAGGAGTTTTCTCCCTTTTACCCTTCTGATTCTCTTCCCCATCCCACCCGGGGGGGAGTGAGCGAGTGGCTGTGGTGCTTTGTTGCTGGCTGGGGTTAAACCATGACAAGGGTATTTTCATTTCTGTGTGCCCAAGACAAGGCTGTATTCAACTTCAAGCATTCTTTAGAAGAAAGTCTTGGAACAAAATGTCACACTTGATTGATGACGCTAATAAGCAAGACTTGACTTCAGTCACACTGTCACAGGTAATAAGATTTTTTCCTCTCCTAATCTCCATCACACATTGACATTTTATGTTTCTGTATTTCACAAAGAGAGTGAGGGAAAGGCTAGACATAAAGTCAAAATTCACTGAATTTTAGTCCTGTCTAAAAAGCCTGTGATCATGAACACATACAACACAATTAAGCAATACAAAGAAAGAGCCCTGAATAAAAGTTTAAAATCACAGCAGAGTTGAGGGGTGGGAGAGCACAAAAAACCCCTTCCCTCAAGCCACAGAACAGTGCTTTGAAAGTCTCTAATTCTGTAGTCCTAACTTAGCGCTACACTTCAGTCCATTACTGCCTCTTTGAAGTGGTAAATAGCGTCACAGATATAAGACAGAAATAAGGAAGCATCAAGAGGGTCTTACAATACCTGTAAGAGACAGTCAACGTAGGACTGCATTTGGGTTCAAGACGACTTACTCGTCAAATCTCACATGGCAAGTTACCTCTAACACCATCCAGTTCAGCCTACACACTGCAATTCCTCAGTAGATTTTTGCTCAGTGATAACCCACAGTTTGATGAAGATAACATCAAATCAAATCTCAGCATTGTAGAAGCTTCATTGTTGATCTCTGCCCTTTAAAAGAAAAACGCTATGGTTCTGTACCTGACTTTTTAATGCAAACTAAATCCCAAAAATTCAACAAAGAAGTACATGTATACAGACGTATTTTGCCTGCAGAACTGTGGCAATAATCTACTTCTACCAATTTCTATTAGCTCTGCTCTATTACAATGTTGAGGACAAAATTATACAAAGTCACTTCAGGTCACTGGTGAAGACTTCACTGGGTACATTCTATTTCTAATACTAAATACAAAGTTAAAAAGCAGAGGAAGCTCTCCACAGAGTCCTACAAACTTCTAGAAGTGTAATCAGATGCTTAACTTCAACAGGAATTAAAGTATTCAAGTGTTGTCTCTGTCTATAATGTTTCCATCCTTAATAAGCTTACTTTACTTATTGAGGAAAGCGTATTTTATCCAGAAGAGGCCTGAGTAGATGATACATCAGCTAGAAATGATGTCTCATGCTTGAAAACAGCTTTCAACCCACAGCGACTTCCCCCTCACCCCTTCATGCATTATAAAAAGGCCTATCATTTTTAGCCACTTCTCATGAACTTTCATTTGACCACTGATGAGTTCACCCAGGAGAACAGCAGCATCATCTGGGTGGCTCGTGTGTGCCTACAGGGTTTGCAGTGCAATGTTTCTGGCCTGCTTGCTCTGTTTCCAGACACACCATACGACAGCTTGTACTGCAAGGAAGTCTGTTCTAAATAAAACATCACACTTTGTAGCAACATTTCTTCAAGTTTAGAATAAATCCTACAAGACTGGATGCATAAAATTCAAAGAGGCTGCCTGGTTAGCTCCCAGACCAATTACTGCAGAAGCTCCATGGGAAAAACCCCAAATTACTATTTCCAAAAGTGAATGACTGATGCTCTTTTGCCTTCCCTTCTTGCTTTCTACCTCATTGCCTAGATGAGCAGAGGGTACAAGGTAAAAGGCAAAGATGAAGTATTCACTTGCCACCAAAATTTACTGAAATCTAGATTTGCTTTAGAGCCCTACCAATTCCTAACATGCAGTAGTTTGTGGGGAAGAAACATCATACTATCAATGGGTCACATGCAGATCTGCAGTGTCAGTAGAATTACACCAGAGATGCTTGGTCTATCCTTTCCCACATCTGTTATATTTGCTTGTAGAGTTAGAGTTAATTCAGCCATGAGATCAATATAGCCTCACACCGAGCATCAGCCTGAAAGCATGTAGAACTAAGAACTTTCATATTTATTTTATTAACTGACAAAGAAAAAAAAATTAAGACAAGGACACCAGAGGTGTCAGGACAAAGGCCAGACAAAGCTTTCAGGCTAGAGGAGCATAAAGCAATTGATTTACCCAGGAACTTGGTGAAAGTCAGACACGATTCATACAGATCTAACAGAAAATTGCTCCATGTGGTGCCCAGTTTTCCCATCACTGCATCCAGATTGCTTTGGCACACAAGCGACAACATTTCCACAGAGCTCTCCGAGACAGACATGCAAGAGTAGGGTACATGAGAGTTTCTGCATGTCCTTCTTCAATTTTACAGACACATTGTTCCCTAAGACAGGATTCAAGAATAATGACCTCCCATGCAGTAAGCCAGTTAGATAATGTCATGAAGCACCATGTTTGTGAAACTGCGAGCACCCTACAGCAAGTGTTATGCACCAGCTGTTAGCTGCCTGCGGTCCTGCAGTCTGCAGAGGGACCACAATAAATGAGCAACATACTTAATCTGCAGACAAGAGGACTAAAAATCCCACTGCAGTTTTTTTGCGAACTTCATGGCCTACTATTTCATCTCCTGTTTGCTGCTCAGTGAGATGTTCTGCATCCCAGGAGGCAGGAAACCAGGACAGCTCCAAGTACATGACCTTGCTGGAAGCTCTGGTTATGCACTTGCTGCCCAGAAGAACATGTGCAGGGTAGATTGCTTTGGTTTTACCAATGTCTGGGGTGAGGAAAAGTGGAAGAAATAATTTATTTGCCCATGAAAACCAGAAAGTTTTCTTAAGTTTCTGCAATAAATATTGCAAATTACATGCTTCGGTTGAAACAGGTTTAAGCCATTCTTTAGGGAAAAGTTTTGAATGGCAACATGGTTAAAAAAAAAAAAAATCACTTTAGGGGCATCTTCCCAAATCTGTTGTTCAGACAGGCCTACCAGCAGCTACCAGCTGACTCTTCAACTTGGAAGAGTCACAAGTATCTTACCAAATTTTCGTTTCTATTAACAAGGGTTGTGAACAACTGTAAAAAAGTGACTGTATTAAGACTCACTTCATCCTTCTGTAGCTTAAACTAACTCCAAGCAGCACCAAAAATCAAGCACTGCTTCTATAAGTAGCAGAGAAAGAAAGCTAGGGTGGAGTTTGGCGACAGGGACATTCATAGCAAGGAGGGACACAGTAACACAAACACCCCTCTAACATGACAAAGCAAAGGAAAAGGTGATGAAGATCTGCAAAAGGTAAAGATGGAAAGAATGGTTTGAAGGTCAATAAAGTTATACCAGCTGGTAAGCAAGACTTATGAAACACACTTTCAGGCATGGCCCAGGAACCATCCTTATGTGGTAATTGCACGAGATGCCCTTTCTCAACCAAGTAGGAAAAAAGTCAGTGGCAAGGGAAGTGTGAGGTGCCATGGTGCTCTCCTTCCCTCTGCCACTTCCTGCTCGGTCCTACCGGGCATTTGCTTTCTTTTAGGTGCCCAGTCTCAGACAGAAAAGGATGCTGGCAAAGATTTGCTAAGCAGAAAATTGGAAAGAGGGGAGAAGACAACATGGGAAGAGAATAGAAAGAAGAGACACGAAGACCATTGGAAACTGTTCCTGCAACACCATTACTGAGGGGGAAGAAGAACAAAGCAGAGCCAGGAAGAATACAAACTAGGACAAGATGATTGACAGCATTACCATGACGCACTTATTCTTAACACAACGCAACACTGAAAGTGTTCTTCCTTCAGCATCTCTTTCTACTTAGAATAGTGGGGAACACATTTTTTATAGTCCTACCCTTTACCTCATAAGTATAAAGTGATAGTTAGAAAAACTTCTAAAAGAAAATAAATAGAATAAGTTTCCAGAACACTTGCAGCAGGTACACCCATAATAATTCAGTAATATGAACTGATCTCATCCTTGAGAGGGTAACCTGTATGATATAGCACAACGTCCAGACTGAAAGTTTCTCCAGATTCAGCGGGTTGGTTGTTTTCAGTGGTTTATTTTTTTTGTTGTTGTTGTTCTTGTTGGTTGATTGGTTTTTGGACTGAACGGTGACCACAATCTCATCTTTCATGCTTTAGATCTAGTCCCAAATTGCTTGGTTTGCATATGATGTTAACTGTATGTTCAAGTGCACAGAGCAAGAGCGCTCCCCTTGCTCATGCTGCACCACTTGACTCCCCCTCTGGAAGAAAAATATCCCCCAGAGTTTCAAATAATCTCTATAACACAATAAATAAGGGGGGTTGGGAAGAAAAGACACTCCAGCTAAAACAGCCTGTATAAAAAAAATGCTGAAACATTTTTCCCTTCCAAAGGGAAACCTCAGTCCAGCAGTTCTAGGACATTTCATTTGCATATAGGTACCTAAAGACTCCAAAGATGATGTATAAAAACAACAAGCCCTGACCCAAAACACTTGTGCTGTAGGTGGTCAGGACAAACAAGGTTCAAAGAAGAACATGACTATCTCAGATCCCTGGAGATGTTGTGGTCTCCCACCAAATAGTTGGGGCAGATTGCATGACCTTTTCTTAATTTGTGCCCAGGGTATGTCCTGTTTTCCATACCTTCCTCTGGGAGCACCATCACTCCTCTCCCTTCCTCACCCCTCTTCCTTCCTCAAGCGGTTCAGCAAGAACTCCTTTTCCTCCTTCAATCCATCTGTTCTCCTCAGGCTGCCTTCACACTGACAGCGTGAAGGCCCAGCAAGCCCAAATTTAACAAACCCCACATTGATCTTAGTGTTTCAGAGGCACAACCTGTTTGATGGCACACATCCAAGCCAATGTTGATACGGATGTGGCTTTGTGAAAGCAGAGTGGGAGAGGGAATAAGAGACTTGCTCTTATAACTGCCTACCAGAGCTATGGAAGAGGACTACTGTTTCCATGACCACAGGACTGCTTTGTACTAAAGTGCCCAATTCCTATCACCAGCACGCCCACTCGATTGTGCAAGTATTATCAGTGCAGTAACAAATTGTTGTCACACCATGGACAAGTCTCAATACCCAAAGCATCCTGGAGGACAATGAAAGGTAGGGATTTTTTTTTTTTTAAATATATAAATAAAACTACTAAAAAAAAAAAGAAAAAAAATCAGTGGCAAAATGTCTGTTCATTGTCAGTGCAATCTGGAACTGGCCCCAGGAGCCCTTGCTCAATATGCTGATCCCAGTAGCATCACAATTTTGGGGTCCTAGGAAACTTATCAGTTAACTTTTGGCAGACTCAGACACAGGCACACAATATGGGCTTGTGTGGCAGACGGTGTATAAGCTAAGGAATAACTCCTATGTTTGTGAAATTGATAGCTAGTTGTACACAGTACTAAATAAGTACTTCCTTCCAGAAACAGCCTTTCTTCCTTATGCACCTTCAGAAGACATCAGTCAACTGTGAGTGGATTAGCAGCATGATACAGGGAGCTGTGGAGACAGGACCTCCTATAACTCATTTTCTTAGCTTTGGCCCTGTCCCTTAATCTCTCTACCTGAGCATCCTTCCCTGGAGAAGCAAAATACAGACCTACCACAGGAGCTACAGCTACATTGGTGCCTAGTACAGACCAACAGACCAATTTTTTTCCTCTGCTGAGGAAAAAAAATGTTTTTTTGAAGCATTTGAAATTGAAACTACACAGACAGGGGAAAGGCTGTTTGTTTTTAAACAGAACACCTGATACAGATGCTGGAGTAGCTCCAACCTGGTCCCTGGGACTGAATGCCAGGCTGCAGTTGGTGTGCTCCCAAAACAGTTCCTCCTGTTTATTCTCAGGTGCTCCAAGACTAGTCCACAAAGTGAGGTGAAGAACAAAAAGGCAGGGACAACTGGGACATTTGCTTCAAAAAATACACTCTGCCTCAGCTAAAACGTTAGTGTAGACATGTATATTAAGACTAAAAATGTCTGTGAAGTAATTCTAGGTACAACACCACCAGAGAGGGGAGAGCTTACAGGTACACACAGTTTCCTATAGACATAGTCAGGAGGACCACAGTATCCTGTACCTCCTAAATCTGCTCTAACAAGTTGCAATTTCACCTGCTTAATATGCTGATTGTTTTCAATTCCAGTCTTTGCACCTTCTGTATTTCTCCTATTTTCCAGGCTCCTTTGTACACCTGTGACTGTAGCTGGCTGAACCAGAAGGCAGTGCTCAGCCTGAGGATCTGCAGACAGATTAGGACATGTTAAAAACACCACGCCCAACCACTTGGTTCCACTCGGGTACTATACCTACTACAAGTGCTGGAAACTATATTTTTGACTGGCCTTTCAGCTGCAACAGAAAGCTGAGAAGTGTTTGCTCACATTTTGCAGGGGAGTGGGACATAGCACTCCAGAACCAACTGCCAGAAATGTCTGAAGCTAACAAACTTGGTGTCGGGCTCTTCATTGGTTTTATGCTAAAGCGGATGAGAACTGCTCACTCAATTACAGCTGAGAGGTACTTCTAAGAAACCAGTGTCTTTCACACAAGACTCCGTAATTGACTGGGAGTGCTCCCAGAGGAGGACTCCTGGTTTAGTTTCACTGGGAGAGTTCAGGTCTCTTGTAGCAAGACTGCTCTGAGACCTGAACCATCACAAGGCAACAGGAGACGGTCTCCAAAGGATGTGTCAGATACTCAAGCTGGACACGAGCCAAATTGCTAGTGTAAACGTATCCATAATTTGTTTCAAGGCAAAGTCAAACAGATCAGTTTGCCACTAAAATGCTTGCTTTGCCCTGAAAAGGAGTGCTCATGCAGTCCCACATACCACTGAGAAGTGACTCAGGAAGCTGCTCCCGCAGCCTCTGCTGTCAGACGACTCTTTCCACCACCTGGCAGGAACAAGCAGCGTTTCCATCTCAAGCTCAGGCTTGGCAAATCCTGCGGTGCAGCGCAGCTCAGCAGTCGAGCTCAGTTATGTGGCTGAGCTCATATCATGTTACGCGGATGCTGAGGATGCTAAGCCCAAACCATAGCCTCAGTCCTGCACTGCCACAACCATTCTCCACATCTCTTTACATCAGTCTAATTTTTAATTTTATTTTTTCTTACTTTATCCTTCTTTCCTGATTGGAATCTCACCACCTGGCTTCCTTCCCAGTATTCCAGCAAACCCGACCCTGGAGTTTACTCTTCGTGCCTCCTTCCCAAAGCCTGCATTCAGGGAGGGTAACATATTTCATGCAGTCTTTTGGTCTACATCACCGAGCAAAAGAATTCAAAGGAATGTCAAATAAAACAAGCTTTCCAATCAAGAAGGCTGAGCAGATGTTCATAAAAAAACCCACAACTCTCATGAGCCAGAGGGCATTAAATCCAACAGGATTTGATTTCCAGGCAGCCCAAGCTTGCTCTTCTTGCAATTTTCTGCTAACACTTCAAATGACCCCTTGGGAAAAATAAAGCTTGCCTGGCTCTGTATAGCACTTATGCCCTGTCTGTACAGCTAAACAAAATTTTTGTTAACATTGGTGACAGCTGATCACAGCTTAACTCTACGTACAAGCTCTTCGGACAGCTTTAAAACACAAGATGATTTAAATACTAGCAGCAGTCTGGAGCCCCCCACACACTAGAATTTGTGCAACAGCATTTTCTCTGCTTCCATCACTGCAAGCAGCAGCAAGACTCTGTTTGCGCAGGGGAGATGACAGATAACAAAATAACCACCTAATGTAACAGAGCCCTGAAGTTTCCCTGCTTAAGTATAGCTTAGCTCAAAGGGCTGCAATTCCCTGGCAAGAGTGACAGAAACATGTTTGAGCAGAGGAAATTCTGGGGTTCACAAGTGTCAGCACGGCTAATGTGATGCTGTCCCATGGCTAATAAAGCCCTGTCTCAAAAGCTGAGCAGGCAAAGGACTTGTAGACACTTTGGTTATATGCTTAGCCCTAGCAGGTTTCTACACTAGCAGAACATGTTTTACTGTATGTCAGCGAACCAGCAGGAAAGTTATCATGTAACAGAATACATTTGGGTTTTTTTCCATTGTTTAGGGCTTTCCTGGAAGTATTTTCTGCCGGTTTTCTGTCTAGAGTGATACATACAGCATCTGATGCTGTCACATGATTTCACTCCTGAAAATCATAGGCTTCCTGTCTCTGAGCATCTATTAGGCTTGGTGATAAGTCAATTGCTACAGCAATGTGGTTTTGCATTAGTCTTAGTTGAAATACTGCTTTAAATGATGTGCAAATTATGAGAACTGAACAAGTCAAAAGATATTTCTAGATGTAACTCCACTTGTTCAGTTTGGAAATGCAGTGGCCCACATTTTTTAAGAAAGTCAGAGAAAAGCAGGCTCTCCTTAGAATCAATGTCTCCTCTGTCCTTGTGCTTTGCTAAATATGCTAAATTGACATAAGTATGCAACACCTACCAAATTACTGCACATAACAAGCCTTTTGCTGTTCTCATCTTAGGGAGACGAGATGTTCTTGTCACAAGCACACTCAACTGCTTCAACTATTCAAGGATCTATCAGTACAAAATAATGTTCTTTAAAAATGCATAATGAAATGTTTGAAACAGAAGGCAAACAGTAAGCTTGCTGTAGTGCATAGGGATGATGCAGGATTTAAGACATGCCATTTCTTCCATCCCACTTAATTTTAGGATAAATTAGGATAGCAGGGGGGTGGGGGGCAGAAGAGAGAAGAATGAAAACCTGGATTTCCTAAAGCATGCAAGCCACAAAATAAATTTCTTTCAGTTTCTAAAATGGCTCCTTTGTTTCAAACGCCTTTGTCATAAAAAACCAGCTTCTTGTGATCTGACTGTTGAGTTGACTGAACTGGGACAAGGGTGTTGTTCTTCCCCCCCACCCCCGCCCCCATTCTGACATGCACTTTAGCTACTCTCTTTTAGCCATTTTCATGGAACAGTAAGAAAAGCAGAAACGGTGAGGACAAAGAGAAACATAAAAGACTACAGACATCAATCCTAGAGTTAACTCAGGAGCAAGTGTAACTTCAATACACAATGACCATGCGGGGGGATGAACG
Source organism: Ciconia boyciana (assembly GCF_034638445.1). Classification (NCBI taxonomy): domain Eukaryota; kingdom Metazoa; phylum Chordata; class Aves; order Ciconiiformes; family Ciconiidae; genus Ciconia; species Ciconia boyciana. The sequence continues at coordinate 202,389,360 of NC_132934.1, forward strand.
GGAGGCAGGGAAAAAGAGAGTGCCATGAAAAAAAAAAAAAGAAATAATCACGATCAAGCCCACATGGCGGTGTAACTTCAGTCCACAGACCTCAGGGCAGCTGCCCTCCGCGGCGACGGGGCAAGCCAGGCCGGCGGCCCCAGCGCAGGGCGGGCTGCCGGGGCAGGGCGCGGAGCCCACTGCGGAGCCGCAGAGCCGCTGCCGCCCGGCGCCGGCCTCCTGCAGCCGTCCCTTCGCCAATTACAAAGGATGGGGGCGTTAAAAAAAAAAAAAAATTGAATAAAATTTTTAAAATCAACCAAAAAAACCCCCAAATGCGCAAACCACCCAGCGTGCCCCCCAATTTCCTTACGCCGCAAGGTCTTCCCAGGGAGAGTCCCGCATTCAAAGGGGCAAAACTTGGCTCCCACCGCCGGGCGGGCAGCGCAGGGGGCTGCCATGCGATGCCCGGAGCCGCCTCCCGTCGCTAGGCGACCCGCGGGGCCGCCGCCAGGGCCCGCCGCCGCGCACTCACCGCTCCCCGCCGCTACATCCCCGCGGCGCGGCGCGGCGCAGCCGCCGTCCCGGGCCGTCCTGCCTCGCCGGGCGGGTGCGGCGCTGCCGCCGCCGCGATCTGGGTCACCCGGCGCGGCGCCCGGCGAAGGTGAGGAGGAGGAGGAGGAGGAGGAGGAGGAGGAGGAGGAGGGAGGGAGGGAGGGAGGGAGGCGGGTGGCGGTGCCGCCTACCGGCGAGCGCGGGGGGAGGCTGCGGCGGGGCCCGAGCCCGCCTCGCGGGGAGGGGAAGGGGCCGGGGACCGCTGGCAGACGGCGCGCAGGGAGCCAACGCGCGTTAGCTCCCTGCGCGCCGTCTGCCAGCGGTCCCCGGCCCCGGATGCACCTCTCCTCCCTTTTCGAGCTTCCCCTGTCCCAAAATGAAGCTGGATTTCCGAGACCTTTCCTCCCCACGCTTGCCGAGGGAAGGCGATACCTGTCTGCGCTTGAGGGGACTCTAGCCACAGGGGTACAGTTAAGGTCCCGGCGAGCTAGGGTAGTATCCAGCGAGTCGGCACCCTGCCCCCATTTCCCATCCCACCCACCTGTCAAGGAGATCAGCGTCCCTTCTTCCCCAGCAGTATATCCTGAAGGCTTTTGATCTTCAAAGTTTAAAATCTGCTAATCAGGATCACAGGCATGCCAGTCTATTTATATGGCTCTCCCCTCCAAGGGAATAATGACTGTTGTCTGAAGCATCCACAGAATCATTTAAAGTTGCCCAGTGCTATAACTACTGCCCCTAAGCAAATAGTCCGTGTCTCTGTTCATCCTTACTGCTGCATGCATCTGTCCAGACGTTCCTTTGAAGCTGTAAGCAGGTTGTCAGGCCACTTTGGCATCCCCACGTTGTCCAATAGTCTTGGGTTTTAGATGTCCTTTGAAAATGTTAATTAACCTCTTTTTCAAAGTGTTTTCTATGCCTAACCTGAAAATAGCTTTCTGCATGCCTGTTAAAGGGACATGGTTTAATTTCTTCTGAATCTCCTTTTTCAGTCATTTTGAGCCCATAATCAACTGTCACTTTCAAGAAGTCTGGTGAAAACACTAGGGTCAGTAAGGTAAACACTTAATGACTAGGAAATGCTGTTCATGTCTTCCACTCAAGGCAAAGCAGACTGCTACTTCATCCTCCTCCTAGCCAGAGCTATGTAGCTTCTCTTCCACTTCTTGACATCAGCATGCCTGATGCACCTGGCTGGCAGATGCCACGATCTGCAGAGCTGATTGAATGGCAGGGACAGGTCTCAGCAGCCTCTGCTACAGCCAAGGTCCAATGCTCAAAGGAAGCCACTAAATGATGGGTATCAGACTGCAGCTGTACTACCTCATCTCCCATTTGCCTCATGTTTTGCACGCTGAAATAAGGTTTCAAGCCTAATTCCATGCATCGCTGCAACTAGAAAACTAGTTCTTTCTCCTGTTTCCTGCATTGTGACAGTGTTTCTAATTTCTATATCCAAATGAATTCCTGCCCCTCACACACGCAGATCCTTGCTCTCAGTTCCTGAGCCTGTCAGGGACTGTTCTATCGCTAGGTTGGAAGAACCACTGCAGGTCACTGCATCTCTGAACAGAGTAAACCCAGTATTGGGGAACTTTTCAGGGGCTTCAGGAGCAGAGTTCAGTTATGCTTCCCAAACTGTGTCTGGGAACAGAGCTTTGTGAGACAATTCATCCATAATTATACAAAATGCATCATGAGCATGAAAAGCCAGATCCATGCTACAGAAGTAGCCTTACCTTCCCAGATACCATACTCTTGTCCACAAATGTGGAGAAATTTAAAAAATAAGCTGGAAAGGCTCATTGACTCCAGTCCCTTACTGCTATGGCAAATTTAGGGGATCAGACCAATGGGTTTGGAGTTTCCAGATAGCCTCCTGCCCGTCCTCTGGAATCAAGTAGTAGTACATAGCTATACTGTAGTCATGCAGTGCCATTTCAGACTTGACTGGATTTTTACACATCCCTTGTTATCAAATTGCAGTTTGATATACCTATTCACTCAGTGTCTTGGGATGGAAGTTACCTGGATTACTATACCTCCCACATTCAGCATCCTTGTTCTCATGGAAAGTTGAGGCAAAACAGCATTTTAAAGCTAACAGGGGCCTGGATTAAAAAGCCCCCAGCTCTTTTGATTATAAGCAGTTACAGAACTTTTTACTATGCTGTACTTTCCTTCTAACAGCATAATTATTCTTGATTTATGGCAAATGAAAGAAACTGTGCATCATAGCAGAAATATAGCCTGTATTTAGAAGTGGCAGTGAAAAACATATTAGAAAAAATAGATACAGGACCCCACTAGTTGAGCAATGTCACATTTTTCCTGCAATAGCTCATACAGCCTGCTGTGCATAATAAAAACCAGCAAGGTCACCCACATGATTAATTTAGCATTGGAAAGAAGGTGACAGAAGCAGCAAAAAAATAGATAGCAACATACCTAGCTCGGATATTGGTGAAAAATCAAAAGCTCAAGTCCCTCATTATTTTGGATGGGAGCTCTTGTTGTTGCACAATTTACTGATAAAGACAAGATTGATAAAGAGTATGCATGCTACGTCCTTGTGAAGAACCTAATGTGTTTTGACACTACCAAGCACTTTTCTCAAAAGATATGCCACCCAAGCATTATTAAATGCACCATAAGAAGTTATGTCTTAGTTAATGCTTTCATAGTATTGTTTTGTTTTCTTTTTAACAAATAACATTTTTCATTTTGTGACAATATAGATGGTAGCAGAAATACTTTAGCTATACTTGTATTATTTTACTTAAAACAGGTAAGAGAAAGAATATATTTTACCTAACAGTCCTTGTACTCCCAGAATAGTCTTAAAAGTTGTAGTAAGGAAAGATAAGGGAGGAATAAAACCAACCCCCTCCTATTTACATAATGGAACTTTCTTACCTCAGTTTTCAAAAGCTGTAATCCAGATTATCAATCTGTTTAGGTTTTACTCAGGATGAGACAAGCTACTCTCAGCATAAACTAAAACCTTCTCAGGCTGCTTTCAATCCTCCTCACCTGCCCTGGGCATCAGGGGACCCTTTTGTCAGCTGGGCATTATCAGGGTGTGATAAACCACACCCTTGTCTTTAGGCTGCTAGCACTTTTCCTGAGACCTGTGGATCAGCTAAGTTTTTATTTTTTATTTCTTAGTGTTTGATCTTCTGGCTCTATTAACCCAGGCGTGATTTAAGAGACCATAATACATTAGGCAATTGGTGACAGTGCTGTGCACATTCTCAAAAGAGAATTGCTGTAATGGAAGCATACTGCTAAGTATAATGATACTTGCGATATCAAAGGAACAATAGTAGATTAAGTACTGCAAGACCAGCTGCTGTGTTTCTTTATTACTTTGACTGAGCTGATCAAACTTTTTTGCTTGTGGGGAAAAGCTTTGCATTAAAAAGGCTATACCTTTCTCCTAGTACTCTTGCCTACTGGAACACATGATGTCTGATTTTAGTTTAAACAGCTATTTGCCCTCAGTCCATAGGAAAAAGCATCACACCTGTTGTCATTTGGAAACCCATATGTTTATAAGAAACTGTATGGGATCTTGGTGTTAGACCTCTGTACGAAATGACCAAACACTGGTATGTGGTGAAGTGGAGACATTCCAAAGCCAGTAGCAAGCAGATGACAAAAGAATACTGTAGTTAGTGAGTCTGATGCTAACTACAGCTTTTGTCAAGATGTTCAGAGAAGAATCAAGCTCAGATTACCTTAGGTGTAGGATTTCATCAAGCAAACATCGTCTATATCTTCTGGGAGGTGTTATATGGTCCAGGTGAACAGGACACTCAGGTAAAAGTGCAGATGGGAGGATAACATTTGTCTGAGCACAGCTTGTCACTGTTCTGCACACATGCATTTGGGGTGTAAATTACTTGCTGAAAAAAATTTCCATAAGGATCATTGCAGGGGAGGAATTTGGAGTCTCGGAGGCTGCCAGTGGGAGCAGGAATCATGTGACAGGTATGTTAACTACTGTGAGCTCTGTAGTGAAAGATATTGATAGTAAATCGATTTCCAGATGCTGGACTGTACTACATATGCAGCTGGACAGGTGCTCCCAATACAGTTCTTACTCCTATGTCAGCATAGCCAGAAACTTTTATGTATTTGCCTGGAGCTTTATAGTTTACTTCTAATAAATAATAATAAAAAAAAGATATAAAAGATATGGAAACAGGCCCTCTTGGGGATCCACCAGAATCTAGAAACAGAGTCCTAAACATCTGTAGATTTGCTTATGTGTAAGAATTATCACCGTTTTGGAGGCTTTCATCTGAGGATACTCATGTGCTAGCAAGAGTTAGCATCTCTGTTTTATGTTTGATATTGCACAACATATGTATGAGCCTTTCATTTTTACTCTATATAATCACGTATATTCACACTGGGATTTACTGGGTGGGATCTGGGGTTTGTAGTTCATTCCTCCCCATTCCAAGCAGTGCTCAGGTAGTGAGCGTGATCCTGAATTATGTGATGCAGTCAGGGATTCCCGTTTGGTCTCCATGTCCATTGCAACAGGTGCTGATTCCATTCCTAGGACAGCGTCCTGTGTAGTTGACGGGTGTATGGGGACTTCCCTGCAGATATCCTCCTCCCCAAAATGCATTCCTACAATTAAGCTGCAGAACACTATAGAAGTGTGCTATAAAGAACCATCCTGCTGTGGTGAAGAGAAGGATGGGGTGACAAAATATATTTCCAATCTCTAACTTCTATAATTTTGTTTGCTTGAGAAATCTGGTTCCCCAAATTAAAAACTATTTTCTTGCTATGTCTGAGTACCTATTTCAAGTATCACAATGATTTCATAATCTTTGCAATGCTTAAAATCTGTGTCAACACTCTACTTGGAGATATTGAACAGCTGGCAATTCTTTCTGCCTAGCTCAGGACAAGCGTCAAATACAGAATTGTCCTGAGATGGTATATTCCATGGCTCTAGCGCACTGATATTATAGCAACTAAAGCAGTCTGCACTCAACCTTTATGACCATTTCTTAAAACTCTCCCCTAGTTATTTTGTTCATTTACAGTGCCACACTTTGTTTCACTTGTACTCTTTTGACTGAAGGTGCCGTAAAGTTTAACACGGGAAACAGTAACAAAAGCATGTAGATGACGATAACATGAGAGATGAAGTGTGTCAGGCTTACTCATATAGAGAGATTACAGCTCAGTGAAGCAGCCAGTATGCTCATTTAGTTACCCGTCTCTTGAAGCAAAGAATTCTGCCAGAAAGGACTTTGTCTATGTATGAATTAAGAGCATTTAATGTTAAAATGTTTTAATTTAAATCATTCTGTTTGATATTTCTATATAGAAAGAGTAAAATAAAGTGATGTAGACATGAATTTCAAATACTATATGCTAACAACGCCTGCTTTTTTATCTTAATAAAAGTGAACAAACTTGAATATGCTGATTAGCATCAGACTGTGTCCTAATCTTCTTCACTAAGATGTGTGCCAACCATATTACATCTGTGTGAAAAAGAAAGATTTGCATTTGTAATAGAGAATTTCTTTGAAATCAATTTTGAACAAGGGAAAAAAAGTGATGTGATCATTTTTTATCTATTCATTTATCCTCTGCCCTTAGTCAGATCCATACTCTGAATGCATATGCTACGTTTCATTCAAGGATTACAAAGTGTTACACAAACAATGATTCATGAAAATTCACAACCCTTGGCGAGTTGGGTAAATATTTATGTAAATGTCATACAGATTGGCAAACTGAGTCACAGAGAAGTGGTGTTTGTAAAAGAATTTCCACTAAAGTTCAGATGCACCTTTTTTTTGGCCTATTCAGTTGAAAAACTTTTAGCTTCTATTTTTCAGATGTGTTGAGTATGCGTACAGATCCAGAGAAGTCAATGAAAACTGGATTACAAGAGCAGCAAGTGGGATGACCCAAGAAACTGACCATGATTTCGTGTAGGAGACTTTAACTTATAGTTGCACAGCTATTCTTCTTCCAAAGAAGGTGAATCTATTGCATGAGCAACAGCTAATGAGACCTCCTGAGATGATGCCTGAAACAGGCTGAAAGGATAGAGTCCCAGTCTAAGGAATACATTGCAATATTTTCTCCAGTCTCACTGGAAGCACCAAGGATCTAACTTATGATGGAACTGTAATATTTGGTTCTCTGTATGTAAATGATACTATGCCTTTAAAAATTAACTTTGCAGATTGTGTCTGGACTGCAAGCACTGTATCCTTAAAAATGTATTGATTGATGAAGTAGACAAATTCACTGCCTGATATTCCAGGATTGTCCTTCTGATACATTTATGTCCTGAAGGATAACTGTGAGAAATAATGGTTTCCAAGGATATGCAGGAAAGCAGACGGCCTGCCTAGTGTAGATATCAGGGAGGATCCCTGTGTAGGGTCGCATTGCTTTCTGAATGCCTAACAAATCCTAATTGCTTGTGACAGAACTGGGTTTTGCCAGGTTAGTGTAAGATTTTGACTGTAGGGTCAGAAGAGAATAATATAATTCAATCAGTAATTCCAAAAAACAATATTTCCTGCCTCATCATGGAAAACAGGCATAAAGAGCAAGAAGAGAATGTTAAAGTATGAGTATGTGTAGGCGTTGAAGAAGAGATGATAATTTCCAGCCTTTGTCCCAGAGGAAACAGAAATATTTTGTCTGAGTCTTTCTAACAACCTTGCTTTCAAGGCTAAACTAAAGCATGTGTTGATGGGTTCAGTAATTTGGAGGGAAATCAATATTTTGTATGGTTCTTTCAGTACTTCATATGAATTTTCTGACACCCTGGAAGTGTACTAGACTGACACAAGAAGATCATCCCTAGACTTTGGCTGAATTGCAGAGAAAGAGTCACCTGGGCAGTGAAAGCAGCAGTTCCTGTTCAGCAGAGAACCAACAGAGGATTCAGGAATTTTTTTGAGAATTGTTTCCAGGAGTGATTTATGGATTTAATCATCCCCAAGCCTCTCGTAGACAGTCCATGGACCTATGTGAGCAGAAAAAGCTGGCAGGAGACAGCATATCGGGAACTGCATTGGGAGCTTTTAGTTGATCTTCATGGATATTATGCTTTCCAGTAATTATGCCTAGGGAATTTACATCTCTTAGATTCTTCCTTAATCAAATGAGGACATTCTCTGTTTGCTGACATCTGTGTGCACATGTTGTAGGAACTTTGCATGAGCTGGAGCTTTGGACTTGCAGTACCGATAACGAAAGGTCTTCAGATGTGTGGCGTGCACATCATAACTATAGTAATTTCTGTCTTGTGCCTGAAAGTTCACAGGAATTTTCTGAGGACTCTCCAGGAAGGGATCATAGAATTTCTGTTTATTGAAGGCTACAGAATTGTGCTCCCAGTTCTAGTGAGATATTAATGGTGATCCAACAATGTAGGCACACCTTTGCACCTTCCGATAACACGTGCTTATATTGCATTAATGCAATCTCATGGCATAGCAGAAGTGCTCAATTTAGCTAACCTCTGGCCAATCCTAAACATTCACTGACCGGTTTGGTTCTCTGGATGACAAGATCTGTAGCTGTCCCACACAGAACTGAAATCTGCCTGCTCAGAAAAAGTTGTGGTGTTGTGCCAAAGAAACCTGCTTCACAAGAGGATGGTATCTTGTAACGATGGAAGTGAACCTGCCAATAATCATGCATTTGTGCCACAAAACCAGTATTGCCAAATCTTACATTTTATCATGAGATTTATGCTATTTAATATATTTCTTAAAGTTCCAGTACCCTGAGTCTAGAGATTTCAGGAAAATTTCAGCTTTTATTAAAGGAAAGCAAAAAAAAAAGTACTCCAAAGTCTTATGTTTGTGGAAAAAAGCTTGGAGGTATGAAGAGACTGTAGCCTAAAGCTTAGAAATCAGAAAGCATACTGATATTACTTGACATTTTAAGTCTCTTGCGAATAAAATATTTTTGTTTGCTAGTATTTGAAAATAAGGATAAAACTTGCCTTCACTGTAATAACTGGCACAACTCCCATTGATTTTACCAGGGCCTAGATTTCTCACGTCTCTTTTTGGTCTTATGCAATTGCTAATAAATTCTTAAAGTTGTTTTTTGGCTGGTTTTCTTTTTTAGAAATAAATATGAAATCTAGCATTGAACAGCACAAATGCAGAATCAAAATGACATGCAGCACAGAGCCAGCCTTGCTATCTTCCTGAAAAATATAAGCCTTTGGCATTGCAGGGGTTTGTTATGGAGAATTTTACTACTGCAAGCAGCAGCAGTAGCACATTTTGAATTTAGGTCAACAGATATTTGTCAAAGTCCTTAACTATTACATGAATGCTTTCCTAAAACAATTCATCTTGTGTCTCATCATTTACTATGGTACTCCTCTACAGTACTAGTCATGGGTGATTTTGAGCTGGATTTTATGCTAAGAGGTTTCTTCTTATTTCTGTAACAAACTGCTATCCTGAAACATATCCTATTTGTCATGATTCTTAAACCGCAGCTTCTTAAATCAAGAGATTTGATACAGCAAATCCTACTATCTTCCTGTGATTTTCTTTTAATTGGGTTTGAAAATGATGGAAATCCAGTGTGATCACATTAGGCTAAAGCACAGCTTGGCTTGCATTGGTATACAAGGGAGTAAGACTGTCTTTCCATGTACGAACCAGTAACCTCTAGTTTGTTGAAGGAAATAGAATTGTTTACTTACTATCATATGAAGTGGATTATTTACTTACTATCATATGAAGTGGATGGGGAATTAGAAGGAATAGACAAATGCCTTGACTCTCCCTGGGAATGTGGCAAAGATAAAATAGCTAACAGCATAGTGAGTATTGTAATTTCCTCCTGGGAAAAGTCAGCAGCATTTTATTTCTCACCCATGAGTAAATGGGAGGATGACTTTCTGCTTTAGAAGACATGTTTCCTGGCTATCAATTAAAAAAAAAAAAAAGAGCCAGAACCAAAATTTTCTCATATAAACATCTTTTTTTTTGCTTAAGAAAACTATGAAAACTTAGTTTCAAACTAGAATATTTGCTGAATTTTAAAACCAGAATACTATCATTATAAAAATTGGATTTTTTTTTTTAATATTGAGATTTCTCCCAAAGCACTTTTAATCAGAGATTATATTAACATCAAATGTGGATATATTTGAATCCTCACTTCTGCGAACTATTTTGTGGGTTAGTCAGTGACAATGTTGTTAACTATATGGAGATGTATTTTTATTTGTGGTCAATAAGCACTGTGGTATCTATAGGAGGAGTCTGTACCTGTGTTATCTAGCGTGAGAAGGGACTGCACAGTGCTTCAGGGCTTAAATTATAAAGGGAATAACAGTTCTGGTTTGACCAAAATAAGCTTGTATTAAAACGCCCATAACCAGCCTTTAACTATTTTCCTTTTAATTGGTGAATTTTCCTATGTAAGAATGTTGTTTATAGAAGTAAAATCTTTATGCATTTACAAAGGAAATGTTATTGCAATATGCATCACATTCTTGACCAATGCTAAACATACAGAGATATTTCAAGAAAAAAAATACACAGTGAGCCTGTTCTCCCCCAGAAAGCAATTTTCAAAATAATAAAGCAGAATAAACCCAAACGATGACTGGCAAACACAGGGTCAGGCAGCTGCCAGACCTCGTAGTTGGTGCTCTGAGAGGTAATGTTCCACTAAGCCCAAGTTCTACTTCTCACCTACCAACAATGCATCCCAGTGGGATAAACCACACATGGACAGCCAAGTAGAAGAATGAAGAGCCCACATAATCAGGGCTTTGAACTGGAACATGGGCACTTAACAGAAACAACCTTTGGGCAGGTATTTTCCACTTGTCAGAACAGATTGGTAATGAATTACAAACTGATTTCATTAGGATCATCCTTTCAGTAGCTTTCAGGTTTGGTGGTTTTCAGGGCTGAGGGCCTCAGAGAATATTTTGATAGAGACAGCAGCTGTTGAGGTTGCCTGGTTGTTCTTTCCCCCCACTCATTCTGGCTTACAAACAGACCAGATGATGCTAATGCTTAATGCTTGCAAAGGTTAACAAGCTCCCTGCTATACTCTTACTAGGTAGGTAGTTAATATTCACACTGTACATACAAGAAAACTTAAGCAAAAGATTTGTGCTATCACAATACCTTGCTACCCACTGCGTAGGTCAAAGGTGGAGAGCGATGTAATGCCACAGGTTGTGGTGGAAGGACAGAAGCTGGACCACCTTTCTGACTACCTTCACAGCCTGGTGGATGTGCCCTATCAGCCTCACATACTTAGTGTCCTTGTACCTCCTGCACATGCGATAGCTGTGTCCCTGGCACAGGGCATGGTATATGCTCCAAGGGAAAGAGAAAGATATTTTTTTTTCTGGGCAAGCACAGCCCTACCTAACAGCATGGGTAGAGTCTTCCAGAGCATGGATCTGGGACAAAGCTGAGGAGCTGGCTTCTGACTAGAGGTTTACAGGCTCATCAGTCACCTTACATACCACGCATCTGGGAATCCCACACCTAATTGATCTTGAGGAAGGTTAAGTACCCACAGGAGGTTGAGGGAGGAAAAAAAAAATCAGCTTGGTATTTAAATAGAGAGAGAAAAAAAAAAGAGAGTTGTTAGGTAATAAGCTACAGTGAGAAGTAGAATATTTGTCAGGTAAAGACAGAAAAAATAGGTAATGCTGAACTTCAGTATCTTGGATAAAGAAGGGGGAAAGTGCTGTGTTGATCTAGGGGCATAGCATGAAGCTTGGTTAGTCTATGATGGCAGAGAAAAAGGAAGGTGAGAGAAGACTTACTCTATCTCTGATTTAAGGGATCACTTTCTTGTGCAGGGAGGCAGCAAGATGCACAGGTGCTTCCTTACAGCGAGGCACAGGTTGCTCAATAGCACAGGTTTATTAAACAGCCTTAGTGGGAGTGCTAGCAAGCTGAAGAGCGACGTGAGGAAATATACACATACAACCAGAGGGTTGGTCTTGACGTGGCCTTGGCTGCATTGGCATGGTTTTGTCTTCCTCTGTCCCTAGTGTGGGACATGCTAAAGGTAATGTGATCAGTGCTGCTGTGATGGTGGCCCGTCCAGGTGATGGTCTCTTTGCGTGAGCACCTCGGCCTCGGGGAAGCTGTCTCTAATCTGCTGTGTGGATGTGCCTGTTTTGGGATCCCCTGTGGAAGAGGAGGCTCTGCCCTGAATTGCCCTCAGTGAAGGAGCGGAGCCAGGCGTGGGGCTGAGGTGGAGGTTCAAACATCACTTTACTTCTGTTGTGGACTTGGAAGAAGACTTTATCGATGGGAAGGAGGATGACAAGGAGCAGGCTCTACTTGGGAGAGAAAAGGTAGCAAGGGCAGGGCCTGCAGGCAAGCAAAGCTGGGTGGCATTTGGGTGAGCAGAAATGAGGATATGGAACAGTTGCAATACACATGTGTCCAAGGCGGGAGGCTGTAGAAGGCCAGTTAACCCTCCTCCCCCTCATTACACTCCCAGCTTTCCCTCAGCGCTGTGAGCACAGGCTCCGGACACAGGCGTGCTTCCTCCGAGGAACCCCCTGACCGCTGCCCCGGGACCCTCGCCGGCGCTCAGGAAAACCTGGCGCAGCACACCGCTTCCTGTCGGAGAGTTTTTGCTTCCTTCCCCCCTAGATAACGGGGAAGGTGTTTTGCCTCGGAAAAGACTCCCACGAGACCTGCCGCCCGGGAGGCAGCGAGGACCCACCCGCCCGGGGCGGACCGGGGGCGGGGCACCGCCATGACGGAGCGGCGGAGGCGGTGGCGGGCTGCCCGCCCCAACATGGCCGCCTCCAGCCAGGTAACATGCCGCGTCGGCCGGGCCCGGGGCTGCAGCGCCCGCACTGCCCGGCTCCCGGCTGAGGGAGGGGGAGCAGGCGGGGCACCGCGGAGGTGTCGGGAGCGCGGGCGGCCCCTGCCGCGGGCTTCCCTCCCCACCGCGCCGCCCTGTGCCGGGGAGCCGGGCCTGCGGCGGCCTGGCCCTGTCTGTGTCAGGGCGAGGTGGTGTGAAGGGGAGGCAAGGCCAAGTCAACCCTTGTGTCTGCCTCGCAGCTTTTACACCACCGCCACCAACCCTCCCCCCCCCCGCCCGGTGTTTATTAGGGGCAGAACACCATGCGCACGTACCTGTTGTTATTCCTATTATCGTTATTATTTTTAACGAGTGTCCAGAGCCCATGAATTTGAGGGCTGTCGGTGCGAAGTTTAAGTGCTGGCTGTCACTGGCAGAGATGCGGTGGGGATAACCGCAGGGAGATACCGGCGCTTTCAGGCGTATTTTGCTAGTGCTAGAACTCTTAAATCTCCGCACCACAGCTCCTGAATTTTAATTTTCCACGAGTTTTGATGTCTGTGTGTATGCAGTGTCTGCATGCATTTATGCGTATGTCTGCGGCACAAACCCAAGCCAAAACTGAATAATGAAGTGCCAAACTTTATAACTGAGCGTGGTGCTCCCTCTGCTGACAGCTGCTGTTTAGCTCCACTTCAGTAACGATGCACTTTCATTTTCAGAAGTGGCTTCTACAGCAAATGAGGTTCCCCCATTACATCAAAACTTTACATTAACCTTTGTAGTAATTTCAGGCCAGTTGTGTGATGAGCTAGCATTGCAAGGGGGGACTGTTTCAGTGTATTTTCAGGAGCTACTTTTTTTTAATACTTGTGAAAGGAGCTGATAACAGTAATTGGATAATCCACTGCTGCATGCTTTTTCTTCTATAGTTACATTGGCTTTTGTAAAGGGGGTGTGAGATGCTACCAAATAAAATTTTCCAGTTCTATACAGTTGAGTGTGATTCTTTAACTCGAAAATCAAGGCAGACTGTTGCTTTCTGTGCCTGCAGAATTGAGCCTCAGGTAATGATGCAACAGACAAAGCGGAGAGTTTAGGCCTGGTTCAGACAGAGACCAAGGGAAGGTTCTGCTGTCTCAGCAAAGCAGGTAATGCTGTTTGAGATGCCTTCAGTGGCTGGAGGCATCTGGATCATCTTGGCAAGCATGATACAGCACGTGGGGAAGGTCTTCAGCTTCTTGAGCAGCAGGTGAAAGGCCAGGCAGTGTGGGGTAGGGCACCTCTGCCGGTTTTAAATGCTGTTGTTCAGGCAGCTGAGTTACACCTTGTCTGTCCCTTGTTCTGTTGTTTAGCGGAGAGGTTATGAAAGGATGAAATGTAGTCTTTCAACTTCAGTTTCTGTGCTAGTTTGCCAAATATTCTATGCCATGACTTCTTGTCTGTTGCCTGGAGAATGTGGGATTTTGTGAGGACCTGACTAAACGGAGACCTGCTGTTTCCCTGAGCCCTGAGATCAGATGGAGTCTTTGGTGCACAGCGGTGTAGGTGGGAGAGGCCTGAGCCTTTCAGTTCAATATCCGTTTCTTCTGGGTGGGTCTGTTCTGCTGAGGCTGCATGACAATGGTCTGACTGGTATGGGTGAGGTACATAGCCTCCATGCTTTTCCTTCTGAACCAGATTCACATGGTTCCAAAGAGTAAACCCATCCCATACTTTTATTCTCTTTCTGTAACCCCACCTCACCAAATCAAAGATGTTTCTCCTATACTTTCCTGTGATGTAGTTTAAGACTGCTTGTTCCCCCCCCCCAGAAGATAAAAACCTGCACATGGGCAGTCTGTAAAGCTATTGGCCTCTGTTCATCTGTGTATGGCAAATAAAGTTGGGCAGGCCAAGCCTTTTGGACCAAATCTGTTAATTGGACAGCTTGGTCATGGTAAGCTTGCTGAACAAGCCTGCAAATCAGATGAATCCTGGTAAGGGTAACCCATTGGATGCACTTAGGGGAATGTACTTGATGTAAACTTTTCATGCCTCTTTTCATGAGGGTTTTTTTTTCCCCTCTCAGCTACCTTTGCTTGCATTTATCTTTTGTTGGTGGTGTGGGTGGTCTTTTTTTTTGGTGTCTCACTGTGCTTTTTTTGTCTAAGCAAATCTGAGATTTCTTGATCATTATTTAACTAATGAAGGTTAAGGGGACCGTTGCTCTCTGTGTGTTTAACCCTAGTTGGAGATTAAGTGAAGAATCCTCAATAAGAAAAATATTTTGAACTATTTGTCTTCAGAAGCAGGCGTGGTTTTGTCAAAGAGTGAGCTGCGGACTGTGTGCAGGTCTGCCATCAAGAAGGGAAAATTATTATTTAAGAAAGTACCAAGAGATTCAGGAAGGGAAGGGAGAAAAGCAGAGTACAAAATATGCAAAAAGCCCTTAGTGAGCGCTATTGGTTTGAAGGGAAATGGGAGACAGTTGCTAACAAGTCTGTAATAAAAAATAGTTTTACAGAAAGGAAGATTGGCTCAATAACCCATTGCTCTTTTCAGCCTCTACACTTTGTTTCTGAAGTCACATGAAATAATTATTTCAGTAGTCTCCTCCTTTTTCTGAAACCGTGCCCTGTTAGACTTTTGTCACTAGTGAGATTTCCTTCTCATATATTTTGCCTCTGTTGCATGTTAGCATGGCTATGCTTGAATTAGCTCTGAGTAAGAGACCCTAGGAACTGGCAAGAATCTAGTGGTGGTAGGATGGATCATGGTGCTATGTAATTTATTAGGTTTTTTTTGTCAGGCTCAGATGTAAATGTGATATTTATGTGGTCAGGATATGTGTAAAAAAACCCCCATTGAATAATGCTGTTTGGCCAGGAGGTTGGAGTTCAAACTGTTACGCCTATGCATGCACCATCTCAAACTTGATAGCAGGCATCTGAAACCATTTCAGGATAGAATTGTTGGAGCCTACCATGCCAGTAAGGTTTGCTTGAAATTGTTGTTGCCAATTTCTTTTCTTTGACAAGTGTTTTAATTCATTTGAGACTGCTCTAAAATCAGGTTTGGGAGGGGAAGAGCAAGCGTAGGAGGAAGAACCACAAATGGTAAGGAGTGGCAAAAGACTGAGTCGTCTTTGGCAGTATTTATTCTGCTCTTTTTGGAGGATTAGAATCTGTTATTTCCACTGGGTGCTTTTGTCATTCTGATTCCCTTTAAAGACTTTTCTCTTTCAGTGCAGTTAATAGTTGTGCATTTTGATGATGGTAATGCTGCAGCAGTTACAGGGAATACATACTTATGGCTCTTATGCAACTCTTTTAATAACAATTTTGCTAGTATATTTCTATTTGTTTAAAAGAAAATATTTGCTAAGTCCTTCAATACCAAGTTGCATCAAATACTAATATGAAATTTTTTTTTACCTTTACAATTTTCCTGTGATATATTGTCATATTATCATGATTGTGCCTGCAGTTTAGGTATTGGGAAGCAGCTACGCAGTCTTGCAAGCCAGAAGGTATACAAGTGGATGACCGACTGTTGAAGCATTTGACACATTTAAATATAGTGGTGGCTGGCATAGTTTTTTCTTTTCTTTTTTTTCTTAAAAAAACAGAAACAAAAACATTTTTTTTTGAGGTGAAGAGAAGATGAGGTGGAAGGATTGTT
Source organism: Ciconia boyciana (assembly GCF_034638445.1). Taxonomy (NCBI): domain Eukaryota; kingdom Metazoa; phylum Chordata; class Aves; order Ciconiiformes; family Ciconiidae; genus Ciconia; species Ciconia boyciana. The sequence continues at coordinate 202,405,386 of NC_132934.1, forward strand.
ATCAGATCAATGATAATAAAAGAATGGAAAAGGACAGACAACTGCAGTTGGATTGTCCACCTGTACTGTTGGGAGGATTTTTGGGAAAGAAGAGAAGAAACCCGTAAAATATGTGTAAGGGATTATGCTATAGGGAGAGAAAGAGAAAGGTGAAATCTAGCCACATCAATGTTTGGGAGCTTTGTTGTAGTCTTAAGTGAGGTCTGGACTCTTCCCTTGGGTTTGAAGGAAGTGGGAAGGGAGAAGGGCAAAAAAAGCAGGCTCAGAGGGATGTAGGAACATACTGTATGGGAAGGTATTCAGTATAGCAGTAGACCAGAAATGGCAAAAGATGCAACAAAACCTGGAGAAGGCCAGTGACCCTTAAGTAACTCATGGGTAGGTAAATGCTGTGTTGCCACTAAATTAAAGAGTTAATATACGTACACAGTTTTCCATTCCTTGTTATGAAAGGAATATGATTTCTGTGAAGTTTGGCCTTGGGAGATGTGCCAAATAAGGTATGGAGCATCCTGGTTGCTAGTTCTTGGACATCTAAGTGTTGAACACAATTTTCTACTCTCAAAAAAAGCAATTTTTGCCAAATGTCATATTCACTTGAAAGTGGCAATTAGAAAAAAGTAGCCAAATGGGAACAGTTTATCTCTAACTCAAGGATTCAATGAGACATGAATAACTTAGAAGCTAAGATGATACAAATCTCATGGCAGCACCACATACATTTTTTTTCTCTTGTTCTGCTCTGGAGAGACTGTAGAGAGAAGGAAATTAACTGCAACTACTATGTGAAAACAGGAGGGGCAGGCAGGTTAAAAACTGCAAATGGATGTAGTGATATTGTGAATAAAGTGGTGAAGAGGAAGAGACAAACGGGAAGATGAAATCCAGTATCATAGCAGTCTTTATAAAAAGCTTTATTTTTGGGAGGGATCCTCTTAACAAAAGAGAGTTTAATAACAAAACTTCAGAGATGAGGAAAACTGTACTTTGCAGACTCAGTTTTGTCAGCCCCAAATAATTAATAAAATCTGGAATTATCGAAAGTCCTATTACTATCCTAGAGCTGACATAGGAGATGGGGAGGCTATCTCTCTAGAGCAGACTGAAGTATGTAATTTTTCAAGCAGGACATTTACTATGTGTTGTTACTTCTGCTTCCCAGATCACCAGCATGGAAGTTAAAACCAGCGAAAATCATTTGAAAGTCCATAAAATGAAGAAGAAGGTATTGAGGAAACAGGTCAGAGCTCAGCATACATTGATGAGACATGAGGGCATTGAGTGCATCTCCTATGCCACACAGGTGACTGGCAGTTCTGATTTTGTTTGTAGTGTGAAAATGCTGCATATCTGTGTTGTGTTCTCACATATGCTTTGTCTAAAATGCAGTTCTCCTCCAAAATGCACTTCCTGAGATTGAGGGTTTTCTGTGCCTCTTTGATTTCAAAGCAGAACTGTACTTCAGCAGTTTAATGTCTGTGGAGAGACTTTGATGGCCTTTGGATAAGTTGGGGTTTTATTTGTGTGGGGTTTTTTTTGTTGGTTGGTTTTTGGTTGTGTGTGTGGTGGTTTTTTGGTTTGTTTGTTTTTTAACCTGAAACAGTAGTTCCTTGGTTTGGGGAGGAGGAGAAAGCACGGGAAATGTTACCTTGTTGAAGTAGATAAACTTTTCTTCTTTCTCTGTGTGATTGCTTTTCTTCTCTGGCTTTTAGCTTTTGTATCATTCTTTCCTCTATACTTTATCAAGTATGATTTGTCTCGTTTAAACTCCCTGTTAAAAACATGTCTATCTTAGAAATCTTTTCCACATTCTTTTCTTCACCTAAATTGATTTAGGCTGTGGTTCTGTGGGAGTTGAACTGATTGACTTGCAGCTGTTGAAAAGGGGACAACTTTCTCTTCTCTTGCACAAAAGGGGACAAGATAAGAGGGAATTCTGCTTGCTTATGATGCTCCATGAACTTTACCATAAGCCACTTTATTCCCTAGCCTAACAGAAAACTACTCAGCTTTTTGATCTGTAGTTTCCTGCCACAATAGAGTTACAGCAGATCAGAGAGTGACCTCACAGATACTGGTGTAGCAAAAACTAAGCGACAGGAACTTGCAGACAGAAAGGGAAGAATTTAGAGATAGGGTTTAGAGTTCGCTCCGTCAGTTGTGGGGAGATGCTAATAGCTTGAAGCACTGTAGAACAGTATGATTTACTCTAGCCTTGTTCATCTTGATCCTGCCAATCCTTCCCATTCAAATATGGAAATATCAGTTAAAGCTTTATCCTCTTTTGTAACAAAATTTGGCTTAGTCTTCACTCAGATTTCACACCATGTGAGCATATGCTAAAATGACCCAGCAGTCTTCTGTATGTCTTAAGCTTTTTGGAGCAGGGCCTGTGTTTTTCTAGTGTTGCTTGGCAATGGGTCTGTAATCCAGGATTTGTTCCCCTTAACACTGCCCCAGATAACAAATTATTCATCTAATCTATCAAAAGAGTAATTTTTGGGTCCAGCAAGATGCTCATTGGTGACAGAATATTTGAATAAGTGATGTACAAAACAAAATCATAGTGCTAGTGATAAACTTGTGTCAAGAATACAGAAAATGCTTTCAGGCTTTGTGCAAGAGTCTGATTATATTTAAATTGCTCAGTCAGGAGAATGTGATCAGTTGCTGTACATGCTGCTGTTGTGTAGTGACCGTCTTCGTAGATGAAGTGCCTACAGCCAGTGAAAGCACTGGTTTGAGTCTCTGCGTTTCCTCTACACGTGTGGCCCTTCCCCTCATTGTGGTGAATGGAGTTAAATCCAGTTGGTGGCTGGTCACAAGTGGTGTTCCCCAGGGCTCAGTATTGGGGCCAGTCCTGTTTAATATCTTTATCGATGATCTGGATGAAGGGATCGAGTGCACCCTCAGTAAGTTTGCAGATGACACCAAGTCGTGTGGGAGTGTTGATCTGCTTGAAGAAGGCTGTACAGAGGGATCCAGATAGGCTGGATTGATGGGACAAGGCCAGTAGTATGAGATTCAACAAGGCTAAGTGTCGGGTCCTGCACTTGGGCCACAACAACCCCATGGAACGCTACAGGCTTGGGGAAGAGTGGCTGGAAAGCTGCCTGGTGGAAAAGGACCTGGGGGTGTTGGTCAACAGCTGGCTGAATATGATCCAGCAGTGTGCCCAGGTGGCCAAGGAAGCCAATGGCATCCTGGCTTGTATCAGAAATAGTGTGGCCAGCAGGACTAGGGAAGTGATTGTCCCCCTGTACTCAGCACTGGTGAGGCTGCACCTCGAATCCTGTGTTCAGTTTTGGGCCTCTCACTACAAGAGAGACCTTGAGGTGCTGGAGCGTGTCCAGAGAAGGGCAACGAAGCTGGTGAAGGGTCTAGAGCAGAAGTCTTGTGAGGAGCGGCTGAGGGAAGTGGGGTTGTTTAGTCTGGAGAAAAGGAGGCTGAGGGGAGACCTTATTGCTCTCTACAACTACCTGAAGGGAGGTTGTAGCGAGGTTGGTATCAGTCTCTTCTCCAAGTAGCAAGTGACAGGACAAGAGGAAATGGCCTCAAGTTGTGCCAGGGGAGGTTTAGATCGGATATTAGGAAAAAATTCTTCACTGAAAGGGTTGTCAAGCATTGGAAGAGGCTGTCCAGGGAAGTGGTTGAATCATCATCCCTGGAGGTATTTAAAAGGCGTGTAGATGTGGTGCTTAGGGACATGGTTTAGTGGTGGACTTGGCAGTGCTAGGTTCATGGTTGGACTTGATGATTTTAAAGGTCTTTTCCAACCTAAAAGATTCTATGATTGTATGATTAATAACAGTCTAGAAAATAACATTAATAATGTGGTCACCTTTGAAAAACGTGATCAGTAATGGACAGCCTGATGCAGTGCTAAGAACAAGCGTTAACAGATCCATCGCAATAGGCGTAATCACAGCAGTACCTTGGGCGTGCTCACTATATAAATTTTTTAAAAATAATCCTTCTCTTCAGTTTTAAATGTAATTTTCTGTCTTTTAGAGAAGTGAAATGCTATCACTTGAAACAATTGAACACTTTAGCAGCTGCCTTCAGAAAAGGTCATAGAACATTTATAGACTTTAAGGAAAAGATTGTCTGAAAGCTTTCTGGAAAGGTGTTACATGGAGTCAATTTGAGTAAGTTGTTGCTAGCTGTTTGGAGTCACTGGAGCTCCATCAAAACTTCAAGACTGCCTCCTCATTTGGCCTTAAAAAGGGACTTAAACATCTTTCAGCCACCATGATTAGTTTGAACATCCAGTTATGGCATATAGCTATTTAGATGTCAAAAGAACTTGTTCATTTATTTTGAAAAGGCCTATGTATTTTTAAAGATTATTTATTGAAAAATAGTCCTTTGAAAAGTGCTGTTTTGTTGTTTCTTCTAACATTTGGCAAACCAGGAACAGTCCTTACAAACTGCATACTCTATGATAATTTTGGACATAAATCACTATGAAAGCGTAGAATTAAGCAATTAGGCATTGTGCATGAAGTAATCTGTGTTAACTAAGGATGGGACATAAATCCCTTTTGTTTATAAAAATAAGGGAGAATTTTCAGATAAGAGTGCTGGAGCAGAACTAGATGCTCTGTTTCTAGAGGCTGCTGGGTTTTTTTGGTGAACATGATGTATGGGGGACATGAGGTGGGACTGGGAATATCAGTCTCTCTGTGCTTGGAGAGACTCCTTAGCAAAGATGAGAAAACCTTTCTTAAAAGGAATCACAGTCTTCAAAGGTTTTTCTGTTTTGTTTTTGTTAGTGGTAGCAGGTCTCTGGAAAATTTCCATTTTAGAAACCTCCAAAATTACGTGTGCCAGTGTCACCGTTTGCCTGCAGTACACTTGACACGCACATGCCAGTTCGAAGCTTAAGTGCTCTTGTAATAGTAACTACACACATTAATGGAGGAGGTATCTCTGGTAGAGGTTGCAGGCTTGTCTGCCAGAATATGTGCTGGGCAAACAAAGGTTGCCTTAGCCTCATATACCAAGCTCATTGAAATGTAAATATCTTGTGTAGAATACATAAAAGAGTACTCGTAGACTTACTTAATTTTTCTTTATAGAGCTGCTCTCTTGGTAGGGTGTTAGTTTTAAATGAACCAACAGTAATCACTAATTCTCTATTTCCTCTTCAATTAGAGCCTGGTTATTGCCAATGCTGGTCTCGGTAATGGGATGAGTAGACACCAACTGCTCAGGATAGTAGAAGAGTATGGATTGGTGGAAACACTCTTAATGCCACCGAATAAACCATATTCATTTGTGAAATATGGGACAACAAAAGAAGCCAAAAAAGCCTTTGATGCCCTTAATGGAAAAGAAGTAACACTGGAAGACTTTGGCCAAAACATTGTTCTGTATGCTAATTTTGTGGAAAAAGGTATAATTTTTCTGCTCTCCTATATATCCAGCTTCCTGCATACTGCTTCCCTTTGCTTTTACTTCCTAGGTTGTAAATATAGCTAAAAGCACACTAGTCTTTGTAAGACACAGAGAATGAAAGCCAGAACCTAATATTCAGGACATAAAATAATCTTTGGTCCTTGTATTTCATGATAGGATACTCAAATTTGAACTCCTTTACTTGGAGGCAAAAGGAAAAAGGATTTAGGTAGTTTCCAGACCATTCAGTACTGCACATGAAGGTTTTGTGTTTAAGGAGCTAAACTGGGACCCAGGAAATCTCTGGACAGTTCATTGGATTTCTTGTGTGACCTTAGTCTTGCGATCTCTATCTCAACTCCAAGAAGGAAAATAGGCACAATAAGATTTCTGGCTTTTTTCTCCCCTTCTCTCCAGGCTTTTTTTATGGCTAAGCTATAAGCTATAGCTAAGCTAATAGCTATAAGCTATTTAGTACAAGAACTGTTGCTCTTTCTATGAGCTTTTGTAGTGTCTAGTGAAAAGGGTTCCTGGTGTTGGTCTGTACATCTTGCCAGCAAATAGCTTTTTAAGCTATTAGGATAGCAAACTGAATGTCCCTACATCACCAACATTTTGTGTTCACCTAGCTATTGCATTATACTCCTCCATATTTGATTACAGATTGCTTCTGGACAGACTAATCTGGTGATTTGGTAAATCACCAAAGTTCTAGAAAATTAAAGTGAAATGCAGGTAGAAACCTGAAGTGATTGGGAAATTCTTTTTACCATTATTTTGACAGGAAAATCACAAGTGATTTTGCGTTTGAATAGTGTGGAGTCTTGTTCGTGTTATGCAGTAAAATTTTTAGAAAGTACTTTGTATGATGCAAAACTTGGGCCTTATCCTGTTTTGTCATGCCAAAAAGGGATCATTCATTCAGCAAATAAGACCCCAATGAGGGCTCCATTGTATCATTAAAGTAAATACTTCTACAGCTATACTATATTCTCATACATAGTAAATATCTCTATAGGGAACACATGGTTTTACTTTCTCTAAACAGTGACAGTATTCTCTTTTTCCATACACCCTAGTTTTCTGGCAGAATGCTATTCCTACAAGTTTGCCTCCAGGCCTAATGGTCATTGAAAAGATTATTTCTCCAGAGGAAGAAAGGAGGATGTTGGAAAGTATTGACTGGATAGGAGATGAAGATACTCAAAATGGTGGGCAAAACCATAGAAATCCAGACCTTCCATACTTTTATGCTGTTTTTTCCTACAGTTTCAGTTTACAAGGAGTCTACATCTTGGTAAACGTATTGTTTGAAATCATTGTGTATTTGTTCTTAGTATTTTAGAAATTGGTCTTATATTGCAAGTGATAAACTCCTGGGGGCAAGTGGTCTGAATTGATATGCTGGTATGGATTTACTTGAATAATATTCTTGCATCCAGAAGCAACTAAAGTCTGTTTTAGGTGTCTTATGCCAAGCACAAGACTGTTCTGTGAAGGTTACCCTTGTAATTTGATGTCCAACTGAGGAGCTGTGTCTTCTCTTAAGTCAAAAAGAAGTCAGTGAGACGCATATTCCGGACGCTTTTGTGCTTTCACTTGAGCTCTGTGGAGTTAAGTTTCTTGATAAATTAATTGTTCTTGGAATTAACTTCAAGGTTTCTGTGTAAATTTTGTGCCTTGGAACAACACAAAGGGTTATATTGACCTTACCTAACATGTAACTTGGTAATTGGTGAAAGTGAAGGATCCTGCTGTATCCATAGGATATTAATCAAGTGCAAGTTCAGAAATCAGGGCAAGAATAAAGATGCATTAAACATGGCTCAAGAAAACTGATACTCTCTACTTCTTGCATGTACAAAAACACTATCAGTTTGATTTCAAACAGTCGTGAATGTGATGCTTGATGTAAATACAAAAGGTAGTAAGGCAGAAGAAGCGTGTGCCATGAAGAGCAAGGGTCACACACATTGTTTCTACTGTTAATTAAAGAATGTTTAGGTTTAATAGGTCAGATGGAATAGGGAAGCATAGCAAATTGCCTATACTGTTTTATGTAGTCTAATCTTACTTTAAACTTGTGTGTTTTTACAGCCCAGAAGACTTTAAAGCATAGAAGAGTAAAACATTTTGGATATGAGTTTTGCTATGATAACAACAATGTTGATAAAGACAAACCTTTACCTGGAGGTGAGAATTTACCTATTAAATTATACTTATTTTTCACTGACGTTTGAACCATTATATAGAGCCTTTAAGCCTCACTGAGATATGGATGCGAGATTCTAATTAAAGGACAGGTGAGATTCTAATGAAAGGACAGCCTTCACTGTATCTTAAGCACACACTGAACAGTACTTTTGAATGGGATCCATTCCAAATTACTGTGAGTGCTTGAAGCTTGTTTTCCAGTCACTTGCAGCCAGGGGTTGCTGCCCTTTGAGGTCCAGTCAAATAAGGCTTTTGAGATTGTACTTGTCATTCTTTTTTAGCTGTTGTTTCATGAAACAATTATGTGTTACAAATCACATATTCATTTGTTTGGGGATTGTGACGTATGTTGCTGTGTATATTTATCTTGAGCAGCTTGAAGCTTGCTGGATGCACACCAAAATAAAATTTCCTTTGGAGTGAAAGCAATTTTGAAAAGGTTTGAATAACTCTTATTTGGAGTTGAGAGCTGTGAGTCAGAGCCAAGTGAGTGAGTCATCTTATAGTCTTAGATTTAAAAATAGTAAAATAGAGGAGTTAAATTCCTATAAAACTTGAAGGTGTTTAAGGTGATGGATGTGTACTGGGGTGAATGTAGCTTCCAACAGGAGGATTCTGGTTATATTGTGGTTTTAACACTGAAGCTATATAATCATAAAAGCATTGATAGTTGAGCTGTTTTCTAGTCTCACAGCTAGAATATTTTATGTGTGAGAAAATCATAAGCACTTCATTGGGGGGGAACAATTAAAAACTAAAAATCAATAGATTATGAAAGGGCTGTTACTGCCATGTTTGTGGGTGTAAACTCCAACAGAATTTTACAGTGAAGTCCTCAGGTAAAATAGGAAACCAAAGATTCAGTGAAGGACTGTAACTTTCATTCCTGTTTCAAGACCAGTTTATCTTCAGCAGATTTTTTGGTGATATTTAATCTAATTCAATAACAGATTTTTAGGGGGTAAATTTTTTAGAGAGCTCTCTGCACAACTTCTGACTTTCTGCATAATTTTGCTTCTTGACTGCAAATTTTTTACTGCAGTTGGTGGAAACTTTGCCTCTGACTTGATATGATTTTTATTTATGTGTAGATAGTGCAGTTTGCATTTGTAAGGAGTGGACCTGATCTGCTTCTGATTGCAGAGGCTTTGGAGGAATAGCCTTTCTAATTGTGAGATGTTATAAATATATTGGACTTGCAGATCAGGCCCCCAGTTCTGATGTGTGTGTTACAGCAAATGCAGAGTGATCATTATTAAAGACGGCCTTATGTATCTATAAAGCTGTTTCTATGTATTTTGTCCAGTTACTATATTTATTGTAAAAAGAAAGGATGAAAATGTAAAGAGCTATCCTGTTTTGCTTCTATAACTAGGTCTTCCTGAAATTTGTGACCTATTCTTAGAGAAGTGCTTGAAGCAGGGATATATCAAACATAAACCTGATCAACTGACTGTAAATCAGTATGAACCTGGACAAGGTAAGTTTATTTGTCCTTCAGAAATTTTGAAGCTCTTTACCTCATATTGTGATTTAACCCTGGTAGGCAACTAAGCACCTAAACAGCCGCTTGCTCACTCCCCCTTATTGAGATAGGGGAGAGAATCAGAAGGATAAAAGTGAGAAAACTCATGGGTTGAGAAAAAGATGGTTTAATAAGTTAAAAAAAAAAAAAAAGGAGGGAAAAAAAGGAAAACAAAACAAAGAAAAACAAGCGATGCAAAAAAAACCCCAAACAATTGCTCACTACCAGCCGACTGATGCCCACCCTGTCCCTGAGCAGTGGCATCCCTGGTAAAACTCCCCCGTAGTTTTATTGCTGAGCACAATGTCATATGGTATGGAATATCCCTTTGGTCAGCTAGGGTCAGCTGTCCCAGCTGTGTCCCCTCCCAACTTCTTGTGCACACCTGGCTGACTTGCTGGCAGAGAAGCATGAGAACCAGAAAGGACTTTGCTGTGTAAGCACTGTTCAGCAATAACTAAAACATACCTGTGTTTTCAACACTGTTTTCATTGCAAATCGAAAACATAACACCATACAAGCTACTGTGAAGAAAACTAACTTTATCCCAGCCAAACCAGTAAAACTTAACTGAAAATCAGAAGGGAATATCATCTAAACGTGACATGGTGTAGGGGCAGGATTTAAGCACCTGCTTAGTGTATTTCCTCTGTGATCAGGAATGCTTTGAATTGAAACTAAAGTCTTCATACTGGTTTCTGAACCTAGGAGCTTGTGTTTAGAAGTACACTTCTTGATGCTACTGTTAGGGAAATGGATGGTGTTTCGGAGTCCAAGGCCATAATATGGAAACTAAACATAAAAAGATACAGGAATAAACAGTCATATTTGGTTTTGTACTCAAGTGCATTTTTTCACTCCAAACTCTTCTTGCTCCTTGTACTGTGCCATACAGTCTCCAGGAAACAGCTCTTGCTGTTAGTACATACGATATAAGGTTAGTATGTGTGATATATGGACTCTTAAGTATGATGCAAGCAGTGTTCCCGTATCTGAGGAATATGAAATTATTCTATTTCTGTAATTTTTCCCAAACTGGAGACATCTGAAGAGAAATTTGCTTCTAATCACACCTCTAGGGAATAAATAATTTGCTGTGCTTTTTGCTAAGGTCATCATCAAGGCTGTGTGTCTGGCTTCCTTTGTGGAGTGGATATCTCATTTGTCCTTAGGAAGAAAAGACAACAGCTTTTCTTTCAGAATTAATGTCTGACAGCTAATACAGTGTCTGCCAAACAGGGGTCTGAAAAGCTGATCTTATTTTTTTATGTATCTGACAATCTGTTAAATTGATAGAGTCATGTACTTCTGGCTGGGACATCAGAGGAGATTAGTTAGAATTGTAGATGTCTATCAAGAATAAAAGCAGGTTGTTTTTTAAAAAAAACCAAAACCCAAAGCAAAATACCCTTTCTTAAGTGCAAATTGTTAGGATGTGAATGAGCACAGAGTGCAGTCAGATTAATACTTTTAGTATCTGTGTTCCGAGCCAGATTGTCACTGGAAATTACACTTGCAATTTTAAAAAGTGACTGAAGACTTTGGGTATCTAAGCTCTAGGGGACACACTTAAGACACATTAAATGAATTCCTTTTTGAGGGCACTTTTTTCGTTCAGGGTCCTAGTAATGTTTAAAGTTGCAGATTTATACATGAAAGTTACCATCCACTTTTAATGCTTAGGTGACTGTCTCTTACTATGTGCTGCATATATGGAGTATGAACAGCAGGTAAGTAGGTCACTGTGGCCTTGACTGAATTGTCTGCATGATGCTGAAGAGAGCAGTCAGCATTCTCCTGTTGCACAGTGAATTGCACTGATTTCAGTGTGCATCTGAAGGCAGGGTTTCAGTGCTTTATACTGAGGCAAAGTTATGAGCAAACACAGATATGTGTCCTTGGTTTTCAAGTCTCGCTGATTTCCTATCATTAAATATTGGCCTCATAAAACACTTGTATTGCTTTCACTGAAACTAATGGAATTCAGAATACTTACATCTGGAGGTAAAATCTGGCCTATAAGAAGGATACTTTATAGGGCTGACTGACACTGTTAGGAAAAAAATGTTTTCAGCTCAGATATTTGATAGTGTCCAAAATTAATGTGGGTAGAGCTTTTAATAAGAAAATATAACTGTTTTGGTTTGGATCACATAGGAGTTACTCTGTCTGGGCCTGCTACGGTGTCAAAGGAAGGCATAGTTTCATTTCTCCCGAGCTGTCTGCTGGCCTCGCTCCACTGCTGGCTACAGTTCCCCACCGTGCGGTGGGATCTTGCCGTGGCACGCACACTGCTGTTTCAGCACTTGATATTCAAATGTGTGGCACAAGCTGCAGGGAATGGCAGTTTCTTTCCAATTAGCAGATCTGAAAGGAAAAAAAAAAAAATATTGCTGTCCCTTTGTCAAGTCTCAACTATATGTGGCTACTCATATAACTACCCAGGGGTTAGCCTAGCAATTGGCAGTCTGGGAACTGCAAAACAGAGGCAGGGTTTGACCCTGACAGTGCCTGTGTTCATGGTAGTAGGGCCTAATTCTGAAGCTGACACCGTTAGCACAGTCATTTGCTTAGTGATAGAGGGAGTATTTAGGATGACTCCTTCTCTGTGAAGAAAGTGAGGGAGAAGTACATGATTGTGGATGAACTAAGGCCCAAAATCGCCTAACGTAGCATAACTGTTAGTGCTAAGTGCTAAGCTGCCTAACAGGAGAACATAGTTATTTCAAGTGCTCTCTGCAGCAAGGAGAGCATTTGGAGTCTTCAGAGTGTGTGTGAGGCCTTTGGGTAATCTGAACTGTCTTCTAGATATTTCCACTGATTATACAGGACACTTGTGTTAACTGTGTGCATCTAATCTAGGCATGTAAATCAGACAATTGTCCTGAATTCTTTTGGAAGGTGACTCCCTCCTTTATGATAAGTTTTGTTTGTTCAACCATACATCCCAGTTTTCTACATGGACATCCATGGAAATAGAGCTTGCTAACAGAGATACCACTCATTATTATTATACTGACTTCTTTTGTTTTTTCTTATGCAGGAATTCCTCCTCATATTGATACACATTCTGCTTTTGAAGATGAAATAATCTCTCTCAGTTTAGGAGCTGAGGTAAACTTAATGTTTGTATGTGTTTTGATGATGCTTTACCGAGAACTTTCATTTTTATATTGTTTAATACAAGTTAGTTTGATTTTTCTATGGTGTCTGTTCACACTCTTCTGAGTTTAATATCAAGCATGTAAGGTAATAAGAAAGGTTTAAAAAACTGGCTGGATGGCCGGGCCCAAAGAGTGGTGGTGAATGGAGTTTACTCCAGTTGGCGGCTGGTCACAAGCGGTGTTCCCCAGGGCTCTGTGTCGGGGCCAGTCCTGTTTAATATCTTTATCAATGATCTGGATGAAGGGATCGAGTGCACCCTCAGTAAGTTTGCAGACGACACCAAGTTGTGTGGGAGTGTTGATCTGCTTGAGGGGAGGAAGGCTCTACAGAGGGACCTGGACAGGCTGGATTGATGGGCCGAGGTCAATTGTATGAGGTTCAATAAGGCTACGTGCAAGGTCCTGCACTTGGGCCCCAACAACCCCATGCAACGCTACAGGCTTGGGAAAGAGTGGCTGGAAAGCTGCTCAGCAGAGAAGGACCTGGGAGTGTTGGTTGACAGCTGCCTGAATATGATCCAGCAGTGTGCCCAGGTGGCCAAGAAGGCCAATAGCATCCTGGCTTGTATCAGGAATAGTGTGGCCAGCAGGACGAGGGAAGTGATCGTCCCCCTGTACTCGGCACTGGTGAGGCCGCACCTCGAATCCTGTGTTCAGTTTTGGGCCTCTCACTACAAGAGAGACCTTGAGGTGCTGGAGCGTGTCCAGAGAAGGGCAATGAAGCTGGTGAAGGGTCTAGAGCAGAAGTCTTGTGAGGAGCGGCTGAGGGAACTGGGGTTGTTTAGTCTGGAGAAAAGGAGGCTGAGGGGAGACCTTATTGCTCTCTACAGCTACCTGAAAGGAGGTTGTACTGAGGTGGGGGTTGGCCTCTTCTCCCAGGTAACAAGTGATAGGATGAAATGGAAGAACAGTGGACTAGCACAAAATCATGTAACATATCAAGAGTAGGCTGAAAACAGTCCATGTCATCTAGTCTCAGTGCTCTAATTAGTGTCTTTACTCTATTTGGATTCATCTGCTGCATCTGTGCCCATGCATGTTTCACAAATTTAGTGTTACTTTCTCTGCCTTAAGCTCTACTGCAGCAAGTCTTTGCTACTTGGCCTTCCCATCTTCCTATGCATTTCTTGAGTGTGTTCTACACATCTGCAAGGCCTGTTTCCATTGCTGTCTTGGGCTTTTTGTGACAGAGAAGTTACATGTATTGCTGTATATTCCCATGGTACTGGATAACGAGAAGCTTAACAAAGCTAAGAACAGGTTATCGCAGTGGGTAATAAAGGTTTGACTTTTGAATCTTTCCATTGAAAAGCTATCAATGCTGTATGAGAATGATCTAATCTGCTACTTGTTTTTTCTGGCAGTGGTATGTAGATGACACAAATGTGTGTGCCTATAGAGTTGTACCTGTATTACCAAGAGTGTTCCCCTGTTACAAAACAACAACTTTGATTATTGCTCTTGGTTTGTCTTATTCTTTAGGCAGAGGGAGGAACATGGCTGGATATTCTGAGTACTGACATTTTTTTTAATCTTTAGTCTGGGCTCTGGCATTGACTTCCTCTTTTCTTCTTGCAAGCTGTGTAGCGGATGTGGAGCTCCTGGGACTAGGGGTGAGTCTAAGGAAGGATAGCTTTTTCATTAACACGTGTGGCAGTGGTACATCCATGTTCTTGGTTGCTTGAAAAGGGGGTGTCAGTGTTGCCAGTCCTCTCAGCCTGACCCTGGAGGTATTTGTCCATCCACTCGAGTAGGCATGTCTGGGGTTAGTTGTGAGGGTGGTACAGACAGTGGCAGTATAGTGCTTACTGCTTCTGTTTTGGAATCTCCCATTCTCGGGGCTACTTCCTCATGTGGCTTCTGCACTTAGCCTTGTCTCAGAGATAGTGTGTTCTCCTCTGTTCAACTGCAGTGTTTTCTTTAACAGTGCCAACACCTCCATGCTAGGTAGCACATGGGAATGTCCATTCTTTTCATGCATTTTCTCTAGGAAAAGGGCTTTAATTGATCTTCTGTGCATCTTGTCCATCCTAAGTTTAATTTTTCTAATACATGGTGAGCATTCAGAGCAGCACAGCAATGCTAGATGACCCCAACTTACAGCTGTTCCTATGTTGACCTTGTAAATAAAAAAAAGTTAGTCTAGTTTATTTTATAAAACCCATATTGGTGCTGTAATTTCACATGTTCTGCCTCAGTCTGCAGCCCCAGGCTTTCTTACCCTTTCCATTTCTATTTAAAAGGCTGACTCTGGCACAGATGCTGTTACTTCATTGATGAGGCACCATAGGCAGTGCATTTCTAGATGATTGTATTACAGCACACCTTTGTGATGGTCTCAGAGATGGCCAGAAACAGAGTGATTTTAATCACCTGAGAAATACAAATCTTTCTGGGGTGGTCTGCCTGGAGCGTTATGATGCTGTTAAAAACTGGAATGTGTACATTTCAATCAGGGAAACAGCCAGACTTGGGCCATTTCTAGATATTTCAGGCATAGGCATTGGATACAGTCTGTTAGATAGCTCCCAAGTTTCAGTGCCTTTTCTTAATAGGCCATTAATGCACTCTTCAGGTGCAGACAATCAAAGCACACATGTAGTAAAACAAGCCAGTGGTCCATGAAAAGCCACATTATTTAATGGCTTTTCTTTCTGGTGCTCTTATAACTTCTTATGATATCTTTAATGTGTTTTTGTGCACTTAGCTCTTCATCTGATTTTAAAATGTAAATATCAGTTGCAGTGATATGCAAGTTAGCTATTTTAGGAGTGAAGCCCCCTACTCTATTCCTATTAAAGCTTGCCATGTACAAAATTTACACACTCGAATAGTAAATAATTGGAGTTGCATATACAGCAGCGAACTTTGGTATCTGTCTCTTCTTCTCTCTGTAGTGTGACTATTTTTTTCACCTGAATAAACTAGGCTGCACCGTAATGGAAAATGTACATAAACAAAGTCATATGTCTTGTCCTTTCTCTTTTCTCATCAACAGTAAATGTGCACCTTTAAATACAATGTGCCATAAAGAAATAATCTTGCAGCCCAACAGGTTCTGTATCCTATTTCGGGAGTTGGCTAACCAGACACTTCGGCAGAAGAAAAAAAACCAGAATGTCTCATATAGTTTATTCTTACACTAAGTCATGGAAAGAGCTTTTCTTTCGATTGATGGTACGCTTTCCTTCCAGGATCTGAGTTAGGCAAATTCTAGCAACTAGTAACTAAAATAAATGCTTTGGCTTATGAAAAAGAAGTCTGTGGCAGAGCAGGGGACTAAACACAAGTGCCTTCCTAGCCTAGTGCCTTAGCTATCGGCATAGGTTCTCAAACTTCTTATATCGTCTTCACAGAACCACAGAATTGTTCAGGTTGGAAGGGACCTCTTGAGGTCATCTAGTCCAAGGCCTCTGCTCAAGCAGGGTCAGCTAAAGCAGGTTGTCCAAGACTGTGTCCAGTTGTGTTTCCAATGTCTCTGCAGATGGAGACTCCAGAACCTCTCTGAGCAACCTGTTCCAGTGTTTGACCTCTCTTGCAGTAAAAAACCCCCGTTTTCTTGTGTTCAGATAGGATCACATGGGTTTTAAATTGTGCCCATTGTCTCTTGTCCTGTTGGTGGACACTAGTAGGAAGAGTCTGGCTCCCTCTTCTTCATTCCCTCCCATCAAGTATTTATACACATTGATAAGAGCCATCTTATCTGAGCCTGAGCCATCTCTTTTCCAAGCTGATTAGTCCCAGCTCTCTCAGCATCTCCTCATATAAAGATACTCCTTAATCATCTTCATGGCCCTGTGCTGGACTTGCTCCAGTAAGTCCATATCTTTCTTATAGTGGGAAGCTCAGTCCCAGTACTGGACACAGTACTCTAGATGCTTCCTCACCAGTGCTGAGTAGAGAGGAAAGATCACCTCCCTTGACCTGCTGGCAGTGCTCTTCCTAATGTAACCCAGGAGGCTGTTGGCCTTTTCTTCTGCAAGAGTACATTGGTGGCTCAGGTTCAACTTCTTGTCCACCAGGACCCCAAGGTCCTTTTTGGCAAAGATGCTTTCTAGCTGATAAGCCCCCAGTGTGTAGTGATACATGGGGTTATTCCCGACCAGGTGCAGGACTTTGTACTTCCCTTTGTTGAACTTCATGAAGTTCCTGTTAGCACTAGTTCTCCAGCCTGTCCGGGTCCCTGTGAATGACGGCACAACCATCTGGTTTTGTTGCTCTTCCTGGTTTTGTATTGTCTGTAAACTTGCTGAGGGTGCACCCTGCCCCATTGTCCAGGTCATTAATGAAGATGTTAAACAGTGTTAGCCCCAGTATCAACCCCTAGGGTACACCACTCCTGTGTCTCCAACTGCGCTTTGTGCCGCTGCCATCTTCAGTGATACCTTGCAGCCTAAATCACATTATTGAGAATCAGTGTTTCCTCAGTGGCTAATGAGTTTATCCAGTAACAAAGCACTTTGTACTATTTTGTTAGAGGTGGTATTGTAAGTCTAATTTGTTTCTGTACACTTGATATTTATGTTGAAAAAGGAATGGTTATTGGCATGTGGCATATATGTTGATTTTTAAATGTGAACAAACACTCTTGAGAAGAAAATAAGGGCATGATTCTTCACAACACTGCATTTATCTTGCATCAGATAACCTATAGCAATCCCAGTTCTTAAGGTTGTATGAAATGAGGTGGAAATGTAGGTGTGAGAGTCTCTTTCCTGTCTCAGTCACATGGAACAGCTTTGTTAAGAGGCACAGAGAAACCAAGAGGCTCAGTTTTGTTCTAGTTGATGCAATACGTTGTGTTTTGGGGAGTTTACAAGACAGATTAAACTTGATTTGAAGGAGGAAAAATCTCACTATTACTTTATACTTCTGCCTAGCTTATAAAAACCACTAAATAGTTTGAGGGCAAAGCAGTGGGACATGGGATGTGTCTTGTCCCATAATACTCCAGGAGAAGTGAGGGTCTCAGGCTAATCACTTCTCTGTTTTTGACCTGTTTCTTTGGCATCTCCTGGAAAACCGCAGAATAAAGCGGGATTTCCAGAATGTCCTGTGGGCTTGTAATGGCATTTTATAAATCACCACATTCACCCTTTCTTTATAGGAGCTGATACACTGAAAATATTAATGAATATCTGTTTCAATATTGTGTTATTGAATACAACTTTCTTTAATTCAGAAGCTGTCATAGTAGGAGAAGAAAGGCAATGGGGTAAATTTAGTTCATAGTGATTTTTATCAGGCTTAATGGCAAACCATATGTCCTGTGTCCATGAATTTGAACAAAGTACTGCAAAACAGGCAACAGTCCTTTCTGAGAATTTTCTGTTTTCATTTGAGTTAGGTGTTATTTTCAATGCCTCCATTTGGTGTCTCTAAAGGTACGTAATTTTACAGTATTCCATCTTAGAAGCCTGGCCAAGTTTGTAGCTGTCTCAAAAAATCCTAGTTAAAGCCTGTGTCAAATTTCCTTTTGTAGGTTTGCAGCAGGAGCTTGATCAATATTGAGATTTCTGTTTTTCCACTTCTTCTAATTTGTTATTTTACATGCTGTCATGTAAGCCTTGATTCATTAGAATATTAGAAATACAGAGGTAGCGTTTCTATAATGAGCTAAGTAGTGCTATGAGAGTATCCAACCCATAAAAGAATTTTTCCTTCCTGGCTGCAGATGTTACCCCCAACAAATAGCTAGTGACACCCTGCAGTCCCTCCTCATCA
Source organism: Ciconia boyciana (assembly GCF_034638445.1). Taxonomy (NCBI): domain Eukaryota; kingdom Metazoa; phylum Chordata; class Aves; order Ciconiiformes; family Ciconiidae; genus Ciconia; species Ciconia boyciana. The sequence continues at coordinate 202,423,413 of NC_132934.1, forward strand.
GCTCTGCCCCGTTCTGTCCAAGACTGCTGTGAGACACCCACTGCCCCATGCCAGAAGGTAAAGCGTAGTCATAGTTTTCCTGAAGAGTGTGTTGTGTTGACAGTATACTATGATTTATGTTGTTCTGTCCCATTTTCCTAATATCCAGCCCTGATGTGGAAGCCCCAGGCTTGTCATTCTCTTCTTAGCTTCTGCTTTTCTTCCTTAAGTGCCTTACCCTGCTTCCTATACCTGTGCCTTGGCCTGGCAGAAGGCTGGTATAAACACTGAGAACAGCTGTGGTCCTCTGGCTAGGCCCCTGATCTAACATCTGAGAAAAGGAAGCTTCAGGGTTTTGAGTCAGATTTGTGGCTCAAGGTTAAACAGGGGGGCTGTGTGTGGATCATCCTTGCCCTCTGAACATGTATTCATCATGTCTTAGCCTGCAGATATTAAGTGCTTTGATCTATAAAGAAAAGCTGTGACTCTCTTAAGCCTTGAAAGCAGAGCAATGTTACAAAGAAAAACTCCACCAGATCTTTTGAAATTTGTATGACCGATCGTTATCCTAGAACTGATAGAATGAGGTATGCTGCTATTACTCATCTCTCAGGCTGATAATGGACCACTTTTTCCCCTGCACTTTTGCTTCTTATCTGTTGATCTATTTCTAAGCTGTCTTGGTTAACAAACAGAAATCTGTAGCTGCTATAGCAGCAGCTGTTTCTGTAATAACTGCTTGAGAGATTTTATCAGAAGCCTTTAGAAAGTCTAGACTGTACCCAGCCTTTGAGAGTTAGCACCTGTTTCATGTCTTGTATGAGCTCTAACAAGGTAGGCAGGCTCTGGATATTGTTGTGTTAACTTTGTGGTTCCACTCTTATTTTGCTTGTCTTGGTTAGTTGCTGGTTCAGTTTAATTTACTGTTTACACTTACATTGCTTTATTTTTCTTTGAGGGAGGGCAGAAAGCATCTTACCTATTTAAGGAATTACTCTGGTAGTGACTATACCAAAGTTTTTCCTCTGTTCATGCTAGCAGCATGATTGTAGTAGGTGAAATAGTAGTAATAGTGATCAATATTTAAAAAGAGATTGGATTGGCAGAAGCAAAATGTCTCTTGACTCAAATTGAAGACATTAATTTTAATCACTGCAATCTAATGCTGAGTTCAGAAGTTTGTTCAAGTGAGTCTGGTGGGATTCCTGAAGGTCGATAGTATGCTTTTCAGATCTGTAAGACAGGTTGCTTGAGCTGTACCCTTCTTAGTCATGGATTTTATCAGTTCTTGAATAATAGTGATTTGCAGTGGTTTCTGTATCATTTAGCTGGAAACTCAAAGGGACTGTATGTATAATCATAGGCCAAATTTAGTTGGTGTTTTCCATTTAAAGTGGTATTTTATTTTTGAAAACTACTGAAGAGCTTCTCCACGTGAAAGGTGTCCTGAGCACCACAAGTTAAATGCATCAGGCTTCATAAATCTCTCTCCTGTTTACATTTACATTTATATTTATTTACTATAAATGTCCTGTGTGTTTCTTTCTGTCCATGTCATACTGTAATGTACTGTCATTGAGCTTGGATCAGATACAAGACCCATCAAAATCAAGGGAGAACTTTCTGTTGATGTAATTGAATGTAGAACTGTGCCCTCTGAGATAAGCAACCGAGCCTGCAGCCCTCCGTGGGAATAATTATAATAATCTTACTGTCTTTTTTTGGAAAGGTGACTATTCAGTAAACATACTGTTCTGAGTTTTTATTTCTGTGCTGGATGTCTCTTCCCTGTTTGCATACAGGATTCTGTTCACAGATATTGACGTGTCCTGCTGATGTTTCCACCTGATCAGTTATTTTAACCTTTGTAAGGATCTTGAAAACCCAGCTGTCTTGTAAATTGTTCAGAGGGAACCTGTCCTGCAATACCTAGTAATAACCAATGCAGACAAGTATTTGTTTCTCAGGTGCTGTAGGAATCTGCTAACCACTCTGATTTGTACTGAGATGCTACAGGAAGAGCATTTGGACAGAATTGCCCCCAGAACAATGATACTCACATTATTTCTCTAGAAGCTGTGTGGCAGTAATTTGTTGAGAAACAAGACAGCAGCATGGAGATCTTACCTTCTCCACTACCTCCTCAGCTACTTGGGAGGAACAGAATCAAAGCTAAGCTATGATAGAGCCTGTATTTTAAAGTTTTGTATGTAAAAATATTCTTTTTTTTCTCCCCTTTCATCTTGGTGAGACATTACAGTTTCCAGGTGCCTCTTTGCATGAGTTGTCCCTGTGGTGAGCCTCCAAGGTCTGACATTTACTACCACCGGGCCAATACTGGGCAAATAGGTCTGCAAAGCTTTGTCTCCTGTCTCCCTTTTGTTGGATTCATACCAGCCTTCCTTCCTCTCCACAGAAGAAAAACTTGCCTTCTACCATGCCTTTCCATAAAGCTGTTCCCCACTATGCAAGGCCTAATAAGTCCTAAATTGACTACAATCCTACTTCAGTGCTGAGGAAGGAAGGGTAGCCTGTAGTTTGATTGCTGTGGGATATCTGATCTGCAGAATATGCTGTGACTTGCTGAGGTATTTCTCCTGGGTCTGATGGAGTGGGAAGTTGCCTTATTCCATTCTGTGTAGCAGTTTTTTCTTGCGCATGGTCCATTATTTTGGCTGCTGAGGGGGAAGGCAGAGCTGCGGCTCCTCACGGTTGGTTGCTTGTTTTAGCATCCTGTGTTTTCTTTGAGTAGCTGGTGTTGAGAAGGGGATGTGGGAAGAATGTTCTTCTCCTTGTCTCTTGAACTCCTCTGGGCAGTCGCATCAGCAGTGTATCTGAGGTGAATGTGGAAAGAGAGACAAAATAAATTGCAATTAGGAGGAATTTTAAAATGAAATCCACTCAATATCATGTGGAAAAATACATAGAGATGCTATGAAAAATCTTATATAGTTCTAGTTAATTTTCTTGCAATCACACCAAAATCCTACTGTGAGTGAAACACTTTCTAAAATGTTTGAAGTCTGCAGTAGGGCTTGGGATTTTCTGACTGTGGTCATAGCTGCTAAATAATGAAGGAAAACTTCTGCATAATTCCTTTACCAACTTGATTCTGTTTTAACGGAACCTGTTGTCTCCAGGCTATTTGCTGTTTTTGTAGTGTGCTTATTTTGTATGCTGAGGCAGCATAATTTCATTTCTAGTTCTCAGATGTCTGGCTGTTTCAGCTTTACTGTGACATACAAATACAGATACTGAATTTTTCAGTGGAAACAAATGTACTGTTTAAAAAGTGTCTTGCTATTGCTAGAGATTTCCAATTGTTTTTCATGTGGTAGGAAATATGCAGATAGATAAAAATATTGGAAAAAATAATTAGATTATGATGCACGATATTGCTCTTTTTAAACTGAAACCTCCCCCCCTGCTTCTTGTTCCACTTTACTCCCCCCATGTACCCTTCACTATGATACATGAACTACTTTTCAGTGGTGGTGGAATGAATTAACTGTTTAAATATGAAGGTGCTATTTATTCCTGTTAAAAATGTAATCATTGTAATAGAAGAAAACTAACAGAGCATTTAAATTTACATTTCAATTCATATTTTTACAGCTGAAATTATTTTTGAGTCAGGTTTTGGATTGTCATTCTTGAAATACAGTTCAATTTTTTTTTTTATAGGAACCTCTGTATTGTTGTTTGAGTAGTTAGTATTTTTTTTTTAAAATAATTTTAAATTTCTGTGAGAGGTTTATCAGTGCAAGTTATTTCTATTCCCCATGTTATTTTTAGAAGATCAGTACTTGATACATGAAATGGAATCCTGGTGTCTGCCACAAATTAACAGCAAACAGGCTGAACTCTGGGGCATTAAAAAGTCGTTATCTTTAGCTGTTGCATTTCAGCTGTACTTCAGTTCTGGAATTCAATAAAGAGATCTAATTTCATTAGCCAGTGATGTCATCCCTATTGTCATAGGAGCCTATTTTAAAACTGTGGCAAATTTCATGTAGAAATGACAAGTAGTCAGTCAATAACGATAATCACAAGTAGTCTATAAGCAAAGAAACAACCTTAACAAGTTAAGCTTCTGTGGTGGTGTATTGTCCCTCTTGGCTTTGAACTGGACTTTTATAATACCAGTAAGTGTAGCACATGGGGTTTGAAGTCTGTCTGCATTTATTCTATCTTTACAAATGTGCTGGTTTTGTCTGGGATAGAGTTAGTTTTCTTTATAGTAGCTAGTATGGGGCTATGTTTTAGATTTGTGCTGAAAACAGTGTTGGTAATACAAACATGTTTTAGTTGTTGCTAAGTACTGCTTATACTAAATCAAGGACTTTTCAGCTTCCCATGCTCTGCCAGGTGCACAAGAAGTTGGGAGGGGACACAGCTGGGACAGCTGACCCCAGCTGACCAAAGGGCTATCCCATTCCATATGATGTCATGCTCAGTATATAAAGCTGGGGAAGAAGAAGGAAGGTGGGGACATTCAGAGTGATGGCATTTGTCTTCCCCAGTAACTGTTACGTGTGACGGAGCCCTGCTTTCCTGGAGATGGCTGAACACCTGCCTGCCCATGGGAAGGAGTGAATGAATTCCTTGTTTTGCTTTGCTTGCGTGCATGGCTTTTGCTTTCCCTCTTAAACTGTCTTTATCTCAACCCAGGAGTTTTCTCACTTCTACTCTTCTGATTCTCTTCCCCATCCCACTGGGGGGGAGTGAGCGAGTAGCTCTACGTTGCTTAGTTGCTGGCTGGGGTTAAACCATGGCAACAAATCTGAGCATTTTGCATACTGCAATGTTCTGTTTCTGTTTTTCTTTCCAGCTACATTGAGTGTTTCAGGACGAGTTTCTCCACAGAGCTCTTATTTCAGTAGAGTTGACTCTGGAAATGTTCATTGAGGAACTGGCAATTTAGAGTGGTTAAAAGTGTGCTGGAGCTAGAGCTGTCAAACCTGTGATGCTGATACACTTGACAGAAAGATTCTGAATCAAGGAAGGCAGAGGTGTGTGCTCTTACAGAGAAGAAAGTAGGCGGGCAGCCTCTTGGTGCAGTGCAGGGGCAATGCAGGTGAAGCTCTGGTCTATTTGCTGGGGCAGCAGAATAATGGTTGGAAGGAACCAAGGTTGATGGTGCAGCTGAAAGCGGGGAAAACTGGACACTTCACAGTTCCTTGTGGAGTGTTCTTGTTCCTCCGCCTCCTCTGTTAGTGTACATCTCTGTGCAGTGCACATTCATGCAAACCATTGTAAATTCAGGGCCAGATGCTGAGGCCCTGGTAGAGGCCTTTTGTATAACTTTTGGCTGCATTATGTGAAGACACTCATTGGGTTAATGAAGCAGATGAAGGGAATGAGAGAAGAAAGAGATGACGTTGCTTGTGATGAAAACCAGCAGTCTTGGAATACTGCCTATCCAAACATCAAAATGTGTTTTTTCCTTTTTGATTGTTCTACCTGCCTTAAAATAATACATATATTTTGGATGTGTGGTGCTTCTGTGGGGCAGATAAAAGTTTTCTTCAAATGATTTTAAATAAGTTTCTGTGTCATGCTGTTTTTTGAATTTGCCATGCTGAACTTTATGGCCCTCGGAGACATCATTAACCAAGAAGATGGCTTTCGTTTTTTCTTTTTTAAATTTGATTTACATGCTTTTGACTGCTAAGGAATGACTTTTCTTTATGTCTTTAAGCCATTTCTGTAAATTCATGCCCAGATCTTTATTCCTCAGTAGATTTCCCTCTTACAGTGAAGATGTAGAGGGTTAAGAAACAGGCCATATGGTAGCTTCTATAGCGATAGATTTAAAAACTGTGTCTTGTCAGCTCTTGTGAGGTATGATGCAAGCATTAGTTTGGGAAGGCACAGTTTGCATATCTTGTATTCTGGCAATTCTCTGTTATTGTAGTGGTCTCTGGGACAGTTGTTCGATGGAGTTGTGAGAAGGGCTAGTTGACCTTTTATTTTCAAACTCAGGCTGAGTAAACTCATAACTTCATCCTTTTGAATTACAGATATTCAGCACTGGACTATTTCCATACTACTTTCTCAGTATGTAGGGGGCAAGATTATAGTGATAATAGTGCAGAAAGAGGTTTTAATTAAGGCAGGACTGTTTTAAACAGAGTTGAGGCATCTACTGAATCCATACTTCAATGCCTTATTTAATAACTTGTTGTCAGTGGTATTCAGTCCAAGATTAAGACACTTACAAGTAGGTGTGTACAGGAGGTGTGTACCGGAGCTCCTCTGTAATCAATGGGGAATTGAGTCAGTCCAACCTAGGTGGGTGATTCAGCTCACACTAAACTAGACGTCTAGTGTCTAGTTTCACAGTTTTCAGTTCCCTAATAGGATTTTTAAAAATCTATGCCCGAAATTAGATGTCTTAATCTTGAACTGAATGACTATTCCCACCCTATGACTTATAGTTAGCTTAGATTCCTGTACTACAGCATTACAAGCAGAAAACTGAGACCTGCAGAGGAGAGGAAGGTCTGATGAACAACCCCGATGTTTGTGGAGAGTGAGGGAAGACTGTTTTCCATTATACAGGGTGATGACCCTGCAGCCTGTTTTACCCATGCCTTGAAATACCCTAAACCTGTAAGAACTGTAAGGACTATTACACAACAGCAGTGGCACACTAGTACGTGGTATGAGTATACGAACCTGAATGTAAGTGTTTCATGTCCTCTTTCCTAGAAATGACTCTCTCATTACTGTAGGTGTTCCTTATTCCAAGTTTGGCAGTATTACTCAGCCAAGGCCTGGTTTGTCGTGTATCAATTATTTATGTTACATGGAGGCCCTATTCACAGTCCTGTACACTGCTTCTGTTGTAGAAAACTTGCAATTAAAGGTTGTGTCAATGACAGGATGGTAAATGTACAGGTAGGGTGGCACGGGAAGAAAATTATGGGTGAAGAGAGTCCTGCTACATCAATTTGCAACCTCAGTAACATGGAAATTGCTGATTATAGTGTGTTTCCACAGATATTTGTAAATGATCAGTGATTTTAAAAGGTGATATGCTCTTTTTGAACCCTGAAGTGTTTCCTTTTCTACTTGGGTATTAAAAACTTACAAGTTCTCAAGAGATTTTCAATGTGTGAAAGAATTACAGATACGCCACAGCACCACATACACAGATGTGCACACCAGACTCCTGTAAATGTCATCATGCTTGCATATAAAGTTGTACTCATTACAGAACAGCTGCGTCTGTGTCGTAAGGACTTGTACAGTGGTTTCTCAGTAGACAGTTGGTACAGCATTAAACATGTAAATAAGGATTATTTGCTTTCAGAACATACAGTAATACATTAAGTGCAAGTCTGAGGAGATGTATTTGAGGATGCAGAACTGCTTTCTTGTGACGTCTGGGCATTATATCTTGAACAGATTGAGCCCTCTAGAGATCGCTGGGATCAGGATGTACGAGTCCTCTTGTGCTCTTCCATTGAACTGTACTCCATTAGAGAGCAAGTGATGCAAAATCTTGGAAATTTCCTTTCCGAAGGAAAGGAAAATGAGTGATTTCATACGTTTGGGGCACATTCTGCCCTTGTGTAGGCGGATGCAATTCCCAGTATGTCAGTGTAGTAGCACCCACAGATGACTGAAAGAATGGAAAATATTGCAGAGAAGACTAAGTCAATGAAAGAAATTAAATGAAGACTAACAGTATTAGCCTCTTGCTTTCTGTGTCTTAAAAGAGTTTAAGCTAAGAGCTAGGGAGACTATTTATTAAAGGATGAAAATAGAATGTTAGTGAAATTGAGTAAATTGGATGTTGTTGAGAACTTGCTTGAGTCTTTGTCTCTGGATTTACAAAAGAGCATCAAGGTCATATGCTGGGGTTAGATAGCATTTTCTGGAAAGGAGAAATTTATACCTGTGGTGACAGAGAGGGGGAAGCAGTGGTAATGCGACTATTGCCTTTTACTGTAGGGTTTGAAAGACTTTTATGTAAGAATCTAATATTAAACATTGAGTTTTAACACAGGTAATGATCTGGGAAGGTGCAAAGGCCACAGGTAATATCCTGATATACAAAAACTTTTAGAGTTAGTAGGAACTGGCATATTTGATGGGTGGTCTTTAATGGATTAGGTTTGTTGTGGTGTTTTTAGTCTGGCTGTTCAATCAGCAAGATTAAACAGTAACCCTAGATTTACAAAGAGGCTTTTGAAACAAAGAAGAGTCAGCCTGAGAAGGCATATGGATGAAATATAAAAATTTGTAGCAGCAGGGACAGACCTTGGAGTGGGAACAGCAGCAGTCAAAAGTTGGTGTGATGCTGCCAGAAGTACCATCAGCATCCCAACCTCTGCTGAGGCTGGGCATAGCAACTGCCCTGTTGGATAGCACGAGGAGCCGTCATCCAGCTGGTGGGGTGACAGCATGGGGTGCTGCCGTGGAGACACACACCTGGGGTGCCTGTATGGGAGCCTGGGGGGCCTTTGTCACTGGTGTGTACATGGGGAGCACCCACCTCTCATAGGAGGGTGTGCGAGTAGGGGAGCTCCCATTGCCAGGAGAGGGGTGAGTGCTGGTGGCCCATGTGGCCTCTGAGGAGGTGGTGTGCATGTAAGCATGCACACTGTGGGATTAGAGCTTTAGGGGATTAGCTATGAAGGCTATTTTGAAATTTGTAGGTGTTTATTAACATTTTGTATCCTCTTTTGTTTAGAAATGTGAGTGTACCCAGAGTGGCTAAATTTCAGCACTGCAGTTATTCTTCAGTGGCAATGATCAGTGATGAGGCACAGTAGAGGAGTTAATGGCATATCTCAGCTCTTGTGGTCGGTGTTGTACTGGTTGAAACACTTGCAATAACTTGGAGTTGGTGAACCTCAAGAGATGCATCATCCCTGGGTACAAAAGGAGAGTGGTGTATATGCCAGCTAGCTGTGACAAGGCCTGCAGAGGGTTGGAAGCTCCTCCATCCAACAGGATTTAGCTTGGAAATTGCAGTAGTTTTCCTCTTCTTATGCACTACCTGAATCTTGTAAACAGAGTACAGACAACAAGAGAATTTGTATCATGGAGTCAATTAAAGGGAAGAAATATACAGATAACTTAAAATGACACAGAGAATTCAGGAAGATAGTAATGCATTGCATGGATGGAAAATTGAATACAACTTTTGAAGAAAGAAAACATAGTAAGTACATTAAGCATCTGACTAGCATTGCTATAGTGCCTAAGTAGATAGGTAGGCTTAGCAAGAGATGGTATGCTTTGGCATAAATCTGATATGGGGGAGGCCTGTGCATGTGTTGAGAGATTTTTGAGATAGGCAGTACTGAAATATTTCATCATCGTGATTGTCAACGTTACACTCACTTCCTGAAGTATGGCTAGAGACCATGATATAGGATGTGAATATCAGCATAGGTTATATAAGATAATTTTCCTATGACATGGATTATTTGGAGATGATAATCCCATTCTCTTCCCCCTTAAAATTCAACATTTTTCTGAATTCCAAATTTTAGAATTTAGCATGGCTTTTGCAGTGAAAGGCACTGTGTATTACTGATTGATTGCCTCACTCCTGTGTAAGCCAGGAGGGTCTTGTCTCTGCATGGAGCCCCACTGTGTTGTTCAAGCTCTATGTGTGGGCTTTAAACCTCTCAGCTGTCTTTGAAGTAGACATTCTTTTTCATCTGTTTTACATGTGGGAAACTGCTATGTAGGCTGATAATGTGTCTTTGCTCTCTGAAAATTCAGTAAATAACGTCAGAGACTTGAGAAGCATTCCACATTGTACTTTTTTTAGCTTTAGAGTGTGTTTCGTCTAAGGTAGTCTATTAACATCAAATACAAACTGCCTCGGACACAAAGCTTAGAAAAACAATGTTGTCATTCCACGTTGTAGCCGTGAAATCTGTATCGATGTTGTCCTTATAGCCCTGTTGCATTATTTCTGTTTTGTCTTTGGATCGTTACTTATTTGATAGACCAGTCATTCACCTCCATCCTCCTGCTCTTTCGTGAAGTGCAGTCCCACTGCACTGGAAGGTGGTGCAGACTTCTCATTCCCTGAGGAGTTAAAACCCAGACTTACTTCCCTTTTTCTTTTGAAATAGATTCTTTTCTGGTTTTTGCGTTTTGCTATATTTTATGCCACAGGAACAATGTTCATGATGTGGGTGTCACTTTGCTTTGATGTTTAGCCATCCTTGAAAGCTGTTTACTGCTTCATGTGCTCCTTTGTCATGAGCACTCTCTCTTAAATAACCTGGCATCATGACAAGATATTTAAATCCACAAGTAGGTATTATTAGCTGTTTGTTTCTTTCAAGTTTTTTGCTGTATATGTAGAGACACACTTTCCATAGTACAAAGAAAGAAGGTAAAAGATCAAAGCATCCACTATTTTTGTTTTTGAATGTAGTCCCTGGATGATGCACCATAGGCTAGCTGGAAATTTGATCTTTATTGACTCTGCCACCTAAGAGAAAAAAGAAAATAGGTAAAAATGAAAATAGTAATTGGAAATAGCTCCTGTGGAGCAAAGCTGTCATGAAGCAGATTGATTCAGCAGTGGCAGAGTTGCTTTATTGATTGTGAGTCCTTAGTAAATTAAAAAGAGGACCAAATGGGTTAATCTTTTGTGTGTGTGTGACAGTGACAATTTAGAATGTTCTGCCAGGATAAAGACACATATAGGAGTGTGGGAATGTTATCTACTTCAGTCAGTAATAGGCTTTTCAGAGATAAGAACAGAGTTCTTCAAAAACCCTTCTGGGTTAAATGTTCTTTACTGTACTGTAGACAAAGAATAGAAGAAATACTGTTGCTTGGTTTTTTAAGCATTCAGGTGCAGTTATTCTAGATAAAGGAATGAAGCATAGGAATTGCACTAATTTTTTTCAGATGTTCACAGTGGGTTCCTTAAATTTGATTCTGTCTGAATTGCAATGTCAAATTTGTTGTTAATAGAAAAAGTGCAAAACTTTAATATATTCTAGCTGAGGATCTCTGCTTCATAAGCAAAAGTCAGTTTTGGATTTGGATTTTTGACTCTTTCAATTACTGCTAATTACTTAATGTCATTGCCTATTTGCAAGTAAATTAATCCTTTATTTATATTTTCCTCCCCAAATCATCACTGCTTGTCATAAGGATGATACTCATTTAGAAGGGGAGCAGCCACACTGTGTGAAATGATAATAGAGAAGCTGTTCCTCCATGGAAAAGTAGGGAGAAGGGACAGAGCTGGGATCCTGTGCTGGTGAGGACTAGACTTGCCAGATGTTATGTACGATAGGTAATCTCCTGCTTTTCAGCCTCAAATTCTGCACCATCAGAAATTTGTTTCACATATTTCTTGTTGGCTTAGCATAGCTGAAATTCAGCCAGGAGGACGTTTTCCTCTTACTGTCTGCTATTTTCCTGCCACTTTTGCCTGAAAATCCAGCTACCAGGGATAGTTTTGTGGCCTCTCGTTCCCAACATGCTATCTGTTACAGAGTGCTCTGAACCTCTGCTATTTCGGATGCACAGTTAACAGGACAGGGTTTGAGGAGCATCTTCTGCTAAGAGACTCTGGGGGGCCATGCAGTTGGTGGGACAAAAGGAGCTGGAGAAGCCAGGGAGCTGGAGGAACTGTTTCCCACTGCTTCATATAGAGTCCCCTAGCCTGGCGTGCAGAGAAGTGAAAGGGAACGAGGTCCTCTTCCAGGGCCTAGAGGGAGATGGGAACTGGAAGTGTAGGAGACCCCATAGAGCTGTCAATCATTGACTCTTGGAGAAAGTGCTGTTCTTGAACATCATCTGCAAGAACAGGGCTTTGTCGCTACTACTGACACAGAAAGAGGGACAGTGGAGTAACTGAGCCTCCAAGAAGGAATCTGGACAGTCCAGAAGGAGTCTGGACAGTTCAGTTTATTCTGCCATACTTCTGAAGAACCCAGTCTCTATCTTGTCCCATCACACCTGTCCCCCAACAGCAGTGAGACAGAGAGGCAAAAGACAGACTGAGATATCATCTCACCCATTTCATCCAACCACTCCCCACTTCTTTTCTTTTAATGCTTTTCCTTTCCTTACTTGCTGGTCCGGATTAGTCATCCTCTGGTTTCTTTGCCTTGCCAGATAGCTACATCTTTTTACAGAGGCTTACGCTTAGTCATGCTTTACAGGACAGCCTCCCCATCAGATCTGTGAAGCCACTGTGTTTTCTCCTTCTTCACCCCATGCTTCTTTAAGGATACCTAGAAGAAATAGCTAAGTGCAAGGGAAGGAGTATATTAGCAAGTGGCTGCCATTCATCTATTTGTGTAGCTATTGAAGTTTTTCATATAATTAATCAGAGCTCAAAGGTAGGTTTGTTCCTGTTCCCCCATATTTCTCTTCCCCTTTCAGCCCCACTGTTTGTCACCCTTGTCATTTCTTGCATTAAATTTAGATAGCTCAACAGGAGAAGCTGTGTCACTCTATGTGGGTGGTACTACGGCGTAAATAATTTTTTTCCTAAAAATGTAAATGCCATTGTAGTTTGCTCCAGTGTGCACAACATTAAATAGTAAATGATGTAAGTGGTAATTTGTAGTGTTTAAAAGTCTTGCTTATTCAATCTCCGTCTTGCCGATTTTGTGCTGAATGACTGATCATTGCACCACTGCTTTCTCTTTGTTAAATGCATCTGTATGCAGAAGCGGAACTGCTTAATTTGTTTCGATCTGGCATACTGTAGTAAGTCTGCTTTTAAATTGCATACTTAGTAGGTTACAAATCAGGTGGCAGCACTTTCATGGTGCTAATTCTCCAGTGTAGCTGGAATTGCTGACTTGAATAGTTTTTGACCACTTCTCTTTTTTGGTAAGTCTTCTGTAACTTGTTTGGCTTGCTTAAATGACCTGTTCCTTATTTTCCACGGCAAGAGTTTCTCTCATTTGGGAAATGTAAAAGGATAACATTCCTAGCCCAAGCAGAAGCAAAATGTAGCACTGCCATCTGGGCTGTGAAATTGGAGCTGAAAGTGTTACCTCAATGTATTGCCATGGCTAGAAGCCAGGTGGCAAATAAAAGGATGGTCTGGTAGTTGGCATGTTAGTCAGGATCTTGGTAGACTGCATGTGCTTGTTGTGCTGCAAACCTACAAGAATGTGGGCAGGTTGGAAATTATTTATCTGACCTAATACTGGTTATCTAAATGTTGTGTATCTACTCTGAGTTAATTGTCTCAGCTCAATCTGCTGTGAATGGATAGGCATCTCCAGAGGGCATAGGGTCATTCCACATCACTTAGCTCTACATTTTAGATTAGGATGAATCACTCCGTGGAGATACTTTTCTCTCTCTGCATAGACTTCACAAAAAGACGGTAGCTGCCTGCCTTAGCCCAGGTACCTAACTTTCACATGGCTGAGTTACAGCAAATGAGCCTTCTCTTCCTCTTACGCAGTTGCCTTTAGTTGAGGGGAAGTAATCCTTTCCTACCTCACAGGTACACATAGAGATTAAATGGTGCTACCATGTTCTCACAAAGATAGATATTACTGTGAGAAGAAGAAAAAAAATTTATAGTATTTTAATTATCTATATACACACATATATTTGACTGCCTCAGATTTTTGAACACAGTGCTGAAAGGGAGAGATCTTGAGGACAGAGACCGAGAGGCTTTTGCATCCCTAGGAAATACGTAGCTATTTCATGGCAATATTCTGATAAACGTATTGAAGAGGCAAACAAAGCTAGGGCTTAAGAATGCCTGATGTGTATATGAAGCTCTGTAAGTCATGCTCACTTTTGGTGGCTGGTTTTGTTTCTTTTTAGATTGTGATGGATTTCAAACACCCTGATGGCTGTACAGTGGCAATTATGCTGCCCCGATGCAGTTTATTGGTGATGGCTGGAGAATCCAGATACCTGTGGACACATGGGTATGTGTAAGAGTTCCTGCATTGCTGATAATAGAAGAATAATATATGTTGTTAATGACATTCTGTATTTAAAATTGCTCTGGAAGAAATCAAGTCAAGTTTTGTAATTAATATACAAATTCACTCCTCTGCTCAGATGCTGCTCAGGTTAAATTGAAAAAATTGGGGATTTTAGGAAGCTAATTGCTAGTCCCTGAGCTGCAGTTTCCTGCTGCTGTCGCAAGTGAAGTTTCGCTCAGAAATTGCTCACTTACATCTGTGGTGTGAAAGTCCTCAATGATTCTGAGCTGGCAAAGAATTGATTGTAGTGCAGTTAGCTTCACCATTTCCTTTCTTTTCAGCCCACAGCTTTTCCCATTGGATCACAATCAGCTCTTCCCAGCTGCTTTAGGGACACACTAACTACTGATAAGGCTGCATTGTACTGAGCATATTTGGGATCCTGGAAAAGAGATTTCTTGAAATATGTCTTGAGGCTTTGCTTATTGTAGGGTTTAAATACATGCTTTTTAAGTCATGCACCACTGGGAGATACTTGCAATAGGAGTGCCGAAATTGGTGAAAAGGCTAAAACATTGGCGAGCTCTGAGAGTGACAGTAGTGCACTTCAGGAGAATGTGGAAACCCTCATACTGGACAGAAATGCCCATGGTAAATGTTTTTTCCTTTGTTTGACCCAAGCTGTCACTGGTTACAGAAGTCAAATGGAGACACTAATTACATTCTGTGTAAATTAAACATCAAATCCTTTTACTGGCAGAAGATTTCCTACCTTTTAATTTTACTGGTTAATTTGTATTATGAGGAAGGGTGAATATGAACTCCCCAATGACCTTTACATTGTTCACTTTTATAGAGTGCTTATACCACCTGTATATTCCGTCATTAAGTTAATAGTTGTAAAAAGCAGCTGGTACTCCTAATGTGCATCATTGTAGAAGCCCAGGGCAGTGAAGTACTTTGTTTTTTGGTATACAAGACTGAACGCTGATACCAGCATTATGAAGCTTCTTATTCTGTCCTGTCAAATACTGTCAGTCATCTTTTGTGAAGGTTATCTACAACTCTGAGAGCGTAGTGCAGTTTCCATGTGACTGAATATTTCCAGTGACGTTTCTGGCCTGGGGAGCTGGGAGGCAGCCCCCAACCCCAGGCATCAGGCAGCTCCATGGGACTGGGCTGAGGCTAGGTTGGGACATCAGCCCGTGGGTCAAGGCCCGGATCAGCGTGGCAGTGGCCATGCACAGACACAGCTAGGATGCGTCTGGAGCTGTAGCTGGGGCAAGGCCCAACGAGACAGCCTCCGTTTAAAAGCAGCTCTCAGGGAAAGGAGGGGTGGCCCTTGCTGAGGCCTCTGGCTGTCTTCATGACAGCTTTTTCCAAGGCCACCAGCTCTGCTCTTTCCAAGTTGGCCCTGGGCAGCCAAACTCCCAGGAGGGAGAAGGATGCATGCAGGGCACTTGCAGTACTTGCCAGCAGGCATTCAAGTTGGGGTAGTGTACCTGCCTACTAAGAACTGGAATGAGGTTATTACTTAACTCACTTGTACCTTCAAGTGATGGTTGTCTTTTGAGAACCAATGACATAAACTACATTTAAAATGAAGATCCCAGATCTTTCTACTCATGTGTAAGTTATTCCTGTCCCAGTTCTTGTCCACTTTTCCTAAAAATAGTTTTTCTCTATATTTTTAAAAGCAGTAGTGGGTCAAGATACTCAGTTGGAGTAAGCTTTCCATCATGCTAGTGAAGCATACTATTGTAATCAACAAGTTTAATCATCCAGCAAGCAAGTGTAGTTAATTCACTTGCATACATAACGTCAGGATGTATTTAAGATCATTTGTGATGCCTTTTATCTACTCCTCAAGAAGTCAAACTAGAGAGCAAAAGGTTCAGTTTTGGAATTATTCTGGAAATGTTTTCAGTGTGTATATGTGGATGCCAGGGGAATGAGAGACTTCATTTTGACCCTGTTAACAAAGTGCACAGGAAAAGGTTTTTTTATTCTGTTCTCTCTGAAAGAGAAACATATGGTTAAGAAATAAGCTATATAGTGTCATCAAGGAGAGCAAAAGATGCATGCTGTTTTTGTCTCATAGGTGAAAGTAAAACAATGGCTTTCCTTTATGAGGTTCATTTCTAATATTTTTTCTGATGAGGTTCACTTTTGGTTGGGTAACCTGGCAAAACACCATTCCTGACATTGCAATAGTAAAACAACTCTGTGCCAAGCAAGATGATGTGCAGCATTTTATTTTTGATATTGGGAAGCCTGGTTTTAGCCTAGCCTTTGTCTAGAGTTCTTGCTTGTAGTGTAGGCAAAAGGAAATTATGTAGGTTGAAACTAGAACCTTGAAAAAGAAGAATTACTTCTGAAAATATTAGCTGCTATGCTTAGCTTATTGCTGCAGGTACAAAATAAAATAAAATAGAAAATCTGCAAACTCAGGATTTGAAGTTCCCCTGTCCAGGGAGTCTTGGGCACCCTCAGCTGACTATTTCATCATAGCTTCATTATCTGCCATGAACAAGACAGTTCTTTATTAGATCCCATCCTTTCCATGGCTGCCTTTGGGAGATTTCCATTCTCGGGGCTGCTCCATGTCTCCTTTTTGCAACATCTAGATGGAGCATCAATGTGTTGCTTCCCGATTTCCAGACAGAAAGGACCTGCACTCTTTTTCCCTGTGGCTTGATTAGAGATCAACTCCGCTGTGGTAGGAAAGATGGCATACAGCAAAGTACGGGAATGCTGACCAGGCTGCAGGCTGCCTTCCTGGCATTCGGATCATTCTTCTTGGTTAAGAACAGACACTGGTCAGTGGTTTCATGTGACCTGCAAAAAAGTTCCAATAGAAATTTGAGACTGAATGCTCTGCTTTATTAAAAGATGTAAGATGCCTTTTTTTCCCCCTTTTGGCTCAACCTATGAGGGTTAAACTCAGCTAACCAATATGGAAGTCAGTTTTATACTTAGAGTTTGTCCTGCTGGGAGTCAAGTACTTTGAAGTCAGCAGCTCTGAAGGGGCTCCACTGAGAGGCCAATTCCATAGAGGTGATTTTTTTTTTTTTTTCTTCCTTGAGGAAATTTCTGTATTAATCTCCTTGATGACTAAGTTCATGAAGCGTTTCAGTGTGACAGTAACAGCTTTGAAGTGCTAAGCTATTTCCCTGAAGAGTTTCCATTTTGTTCCAAGAGTATCTACTTTTTCCCATGTGCAAGTGATGGGAAACCACATGTGGGTGCAGCTGTTTCTCTTCTCTCATGTTGTGTTTTGCATTTTACTTTCTCATTTTTCTCTTCCTAACTTTGAGAGATGCATTTGTAGAGCTATTGAAAATTCTTGGTTTCAGTACTTCTTCGTAATGTATATCTCTTAATAAAATTATTTTAAACTTTTGTCACCCCAGAAAAGTTTCAATTCACTTTCATTTTATGAATTTGGCCTTGCAACAATGTTTTTGTTTTCCATTAAGATCAGTGACAAATCCAGAAGTAGTTTAAGAAGCTCTACCCCCAGTTTGCTTGATTGATAGATAGATTTTGGTCAAGAAGGAAGAGCTATAGCAGAGTTTCTCCCTTTTAGGCATTTTAGCAAATCTCCCAAGTGCTGCTACTTGCATCTTCTGTTGTCAATAAATGGAAAAGCAACTCTGTTGCAAAGCAAAATTCATTGGAGATGCCCGTTTGTAACAAGAAACTTCAATCTGCTACTATAGAGCTCAGCCAATGCTATGCTCTTATGCCCATAGCCACCATTTTTACTAGTGCATTTTATCTTTAACAAATGTATCTCAGATAAAGTCCTAGAAAAATAAACAATCAAACTTTATGGAAGGAAAGGAAGGGAGGAAAGGGAAATGTAATCACTTGCAATTAAATAACACTTTAACGTCATTAGTTCATATGTCTGCACCTCTTTTTTTTTTTTTCCCTCTGAAATTGAGTAAGTTGAAAACTGAGAAGCAGCAGTACATTAAACAGCATGTTGTAATCACATTTGTCACAATAATTAAGAAGTGCCTTCTTACAAAGATGGATTTTTTTTTTTCTGATGCAAATTATTCTTTTGTGTTACTTTGTTTTAGGATTACACCCCGAAAATATGATGTCATTCAAGCATCTGAGCTTGGGCAGAAAGTTGGAACAATCACTGCTGATGTTGGAGATTTAACACTAAATCGAAGGGGAACAAGGACATCATTTACATTCAGGAAAGTGAGGAGAAGCCCTTGCAACTGCAGTAAGTGTCTTGAGGTTATCTTCAAGTAAAAATGATTATTTATCACCCATATGTAAGCATTTTTTTTAAGCAAACCGGTTTATCCCTTTGGGTAGTTTTGGCAGTCCTGGTAGCTGTTCCTGAATGGCTCAGGGTTAGGCATACTATATGGCTTGAATTGGTTGCATCCATTTGGCTGCTGTGGTTTCTCTATACAGGATGGCATTTTGCTTGCTCTAGAGCCAGGCAGGTAATCTGGAATCTTGCATTTCATTGGGACCTCAAGTGCTGGAATAATGTACCAGAGTAGAAGTAGCTGCTATTTTTCAGGTTCCCATCAGTTTTTGTTGTTATTTGAAGGGCACTGTAATTCTGTGAAAATAAGTACATTAGAGAAGGAGCAGCAGTCAGATCTGCAGTGATAGAGCCATGTAAGTGCCTTAGGAGAGTACAGATAATAATACATAGGTGGCTCAACAATTACATGGAATTGAAGTCCATTTGTGCCCTCAGAACAGAATTTCAGAGGCTGAATTGCAGTGATGTCATGATCTTTGATATTAGGGGCACTGTCTCAGTTTTGAAAACATAAACCTTGTTAATATAGCAGGATGAATGATCACTGTGAACGGCCTCTGGTACACATGGGCAGATTGCTTGTTTTAAGGTCATCAAACACTTCTGCAGTTTGACCTGTGTTTCAGTTTTTAAAAGGTAAAGGAGGAATGAAGCATTTTTTTCATTTTAATATTTTACTTTTAATTATATTTTGCTAAATAAGTTTAACCAACAAGGACTGACTTGAAAAAATTTTATTTTTTGTGTATCTGTTGCTGCATCTAGTTTACCCATCTGTCTGTGACAGCCAGAAAGGACAGCAAAGACAGGTACAACCTTCATTTCCCCACAATGAGATGGAGGCCTCAAAGCTGGAACAAGAATATGTTCACAAGGTGTACGAAGAGATTGCCACACACTTCAGCAGTACAAGGCATAGCCCGTGGCCCCGAATTGTAGAGTTTCTCAGGTCACTGCCAAAAGGGTCAATAGTGGCTGATGTTGGTTGTGGTAATGGGAAATATCTAGGCATCAATGAGGATTTGTACATGGTAAGTAGTAGCTACTGTCATTTGTTTTCATTGGTACCAGTGTTTATTCCATCATGCAGTTGTAACATGTTGGAGCTTCAGTTGTGGGAAGAGTGCCAAAAACAGAAAGCTGTTTCCTGATCCAAGATCAATTACCAATTGTGTTAGGTTTCCACATCCATTCACTGTGTGCATTACCCTTTTCTTTTTTCAAAGCCTCTTTGCTTTGCAAGTAAAAATATGTTAATTAAAAAAATAGTAATGGGTGCAGTGGATTAAAATTGCAATGGATGCTTTAGCCTTTTTTGTTGTTGAATAAGCTTAATGAAAGGGAAAATGGTTGGGCAGTTTCAATGCTTCCAACAAGTTTTTCACTTGGCTGGTGGGTGTACCTGTCCCTGTAATCTTCATGGGCAGTACTACTTTTCATATATCCTTTTCGCTTCCCTTTGGCCTGGTGGCATGGCTCACTTGTGAATGATGTCATGTTTGGCTGTCCCACCTCTGACTCTGTGCATAGGCCCACTAAATATGCCAACATAAACTTCATGGGGGAGTCTCAACTTCAGCACAGAAATCTGGCCTTTCTGTCACTCCCTTTTCTTTGCTTTTAGACAGTTCTGACATCATTCTTGCTGATGTTCTCATCGCCTTCCCTGTCTCATAGTCTGTACTTAGGCCAATTTTACTTCTCTCCCTTCCTGTCAGGGAGACATGAAGCACATATAAATATGAACCAAGAGATAGTTTTTATCACAAATATTTCAAAGACTTTTTTGCAAGGGTCAAATCTTTTTACCCAAAAGAAATCTGAGAGGTGTGCATTATGCTATTTGCTCTCCCCTGTTCCAGAATTGTCTGATTCTTTCATGTGCTTGTACTGTGAAACACTTTGAAATCCATCAGGCTTGTCAAGTTCTATGTAAGGCAAAACATTCATTATTAATAATAAAAGTCAGACTTGTTTGTGTGTTTCAGGAGTTTCTGTCTTGCTATTTATATTCAGCTATAAAACATAAGTTGTTATTTACAGCCTTGTCTGTATTTGTAATGGATTTATTTCCATTACTGTTCTTATAAGCTAGAAAAAAATAAACTGATTTATAAGTAAGCATGTTTATGCCTGGCTACTGTAGCCTGAAAATAATTATTAATTTTTCAGTCTTTTCAGTCTTTCATTCCTGACTCCTCTAAGAAAAATCAGCAAACCTAACTAGAGAGAAGAAAAGTTTATCAGGGTACCATGAAGGTCACCTGGTCCTAGAATGAATTTGGTAAATTGCTGTTCTGTAGGTTTGTGGAAGGCTTTTAAGGTGAAATCTCTGCAAGATGCTGTGTTGAGAAATTGCCAGCACCAGTCTGTCTTCTGGAGCCCACAGTTAACCAACTAAGGGAAAGAAAGATCACATATCTGTTGGCAGTCAAATGAAGGCCAGCCCCTCTTCTCTGTTACTGTAGGAGTTACCTCATTTCATGTGTGCCTGCAAGAGAAATCCAAAACGTGAAAAATAACAGTGAAAGGGAGGAAACTTTTAAAGAAGCAGTTGAGACAGTTGAAAAACAGAATCTGGGAATTGCTTCATACAGTTGGCCTCCCTTGACATTTTATTTTCTACTGGTGACAACTAGTTCTTCTTGGTTGGAGCTAGACTCTAAACTTTGCATTTGCTTATTTTCATCTGCAAGCTAGCACAGAGTCTCAGGAGGGTGGATGTGACTTCTTTCTACTATATTTTTATATGTCAGCCAAAGTGTGGTTAAAGAAAAACTGGTGTATATTGTGTTTACAGGTTATTTTTTTTTTTAAACTTTTGACAAGGTATCCAAAAAGACTGAGAACTAAATTACTGTAGGTGAGAGGGACGATGTGGTGTTACACTGGTTTGGAGACAAAGGAGGATAGGACTGTTGAATGTCATTCAGTACTGATGAAGGGTTATCAGTGGGTGTCACTTAGATCACCTAGCATGGATAGGAGTAGTTGCTGCTAGTGAGGACAATGAGATGATCCAAGGGGACCTGATGGTTTGGGAGCAGGTTAAACTGCAGCAATCTGTTTTCTGCTGAGAAGAGAAAATACTTCGGGCACATTTAGTGCCATTTATCAGATGGAACTTACCATCACAAAATGCCAGAAAGCCAGTCACTGAGCAGCAGTCATAAGCATTGGGTCAAATTATTCTAAGAGACATAACATCACTTTGTTAGTAGGTAATACAAAGCCTCATTCTTTGACTGGAAGGAAAGTGCCAGTAGACAGGACTTAGCAAGACATTTTTCTTATGGTCAGCTTTATAGAGAGTGAACTGTCCTTATGATGGTTTTTTTTTTTTGGTGCCTCTTCCTCTAAAGCAACTGGTAATGGCTATTATTTGAAGCAAGATACTCCTTTAAATACTTCGCTATTTCTGTGACTGCAGAAGTGGCTGACGTCAGTTCTTTGTTTTGTGGATTCCAATTTGTGGGGAAACCAGTACTTGTTTATTCCTTAATGGGAAATCAGTACTCGTGTATTCCTTAATGGGATTTTTACCTCTATTCCTTTGCCATACTGTTCTATAGGAAGTACTGTAGAACAAGTTTTAGTGATGTATCAGTATTATTACCAGTAGCCTATCTTGTTGGTGTGGTGACTGTTGAATGAGTCAGTCTGTTCAACTGTTCTTTTTACCTGAGGGAGAAAGGAGCAGTCTTTTCCACTTTTTGTGTTCCTCCTGGGTTCTCATTTGGGCTCAACAGAAAGGTCTGATTATACAGGGCTGTTTCTCATATTGTGTTACTTCCCTTTACCATGGGTTGGGCATGGATCCAAGGGTGAGTGGTTAAAGAATATGCTTTGTGTATCAGGTGCATTGTTAGGTAAGGAGAGTGCTCTCTAGATGCAGGTCATCGGTTTCCTCCCTCATTTACTCCTCTTGACTTGGGGGCATAAAATCCAGGCAGGAACTTAATAAATTGCTGCAGTCTTTCCTTCACAGCAATTGCTGTGGCTCGTGGTAAGTTTTCATGCGCAGGGCACTGGAGCTCTTAGCCTAGGTCTTGCTGGGAAAGAAGCAATAAAGCAATGCTGTGAAAGTAGGAGTTTTTTAGGGGTTGAGTAGAGCACTGTCAGTACAGCCATCTAGCTTGGTGTGTTTTGACTCAAATACTGAAAACCTGAGGCAAGCACTTTCTGAAGGCAAGCGATGTGCTATAAAGGTTACTGTACATTTTTAGATAGGATACTTTAAGTAGCAGCACTAATGGTAGATCAAAGCTAAGGTAGCTCTCTTGATGGTTTTAATCTTCAGGCGCTGTCTGAAAATGTCTCCACTGTGGCCTGTGCTATTGTATTTCCTTCAGTTTCTTTGGATGATTACATATAGCCTTACTTACTTCAGTATGGGTGTGTGACAATGAAATGCACGAGTCCAGCTATGCTCAATGAAAACGACAGTGCTGTAATGGCTGCATTATTCTGACACAGTGAAAGAGCAGCAATTTCATGACAAACAAATTCAGATTAAGAATGTTTGAGCAAGAGATGGAATCCAAGTCTGATGTAGTTAGGACAAAGATTGGAGAAAGATCGCATTTAATAAAGTTTCAGATTACTCTTTCTTTTCCTGTCTCACCCAGCTTTTTTATTGTTTGAATAAATGCAAAAGAGAGAAATGGCATTAGGGTTTTTTGGGTCTGTTTCCACCCCCCCACCCCCCCAAATCCCTTCCCCACTCAACCTTGTTGTCTGGGGGAATTATTTTAACAGTTTAACTGCTTTCAGGGTTAATATTCATATCTGTAAGCAGGGCTTTTATTTTTACAGAATGCTATGTTTCAGCCTTACGCATGCCCCCGTCACCACAAGGGTTTCATTCCAGAGCCAGTTGACATCATTGCAATGAGTCTCATAAATTTTTATGAGCTTTAGCTCTGTCTCCCAGTTTCCAGTGTTCAGGTAGATGCGGTGATGTGTAAATCCCCACAGGAACGTTCAGCATCCTCACAGGGCTAGGGTGTGAGTGAAAGACATTGAAGCCTTTCAATTTTGTGGTTTACAGTTTTAATTGAACTGATAAACTGGTGGGAAGTCCAGTAACAAACAACTGGAAATGCCACTGGGTAGATATTTTTTCTTTATATATAGAAATTACTCTCCTTGCCAGAATACTGATGCTAGGAAGAAAAATGATGCAAATATAGGAGCCCAACTGCTTTGCTTTTAATACAGATGTTCTTATTTCTGTAGTGCATGTCATTCAAAGGTATTGGTAATGTTACTTGTATTTCACATGACCATGGCTGTGCTGGTGTCTCTTTTTCTGTGTGTGTGTGTGTGTTAGCTGGAATGTAATTTGGTTCCTTGAGGCGCTCATGCTATCAGTTATAGCTGAGGTGTTTCTCTGGGGAGCCACATAATTCCATTTGGTGGCTGGATTTCAGAATTAGATGAAGTTTTCTTCATCAGTTTCTAATGTGCTGAATCAATCACGTTTCCAGATACTTAAATGAACTAATTCTACCAGGTAGAGTTAGTTATAATGAGATAACATAGAAAGAAAATATATAATGGTGGGCAACCTTGACCTGTCTTTACTTATCTTTATTCAAGCTTGCAAGAGGATTTATCTCTTGTAGATTTGCAGCACCATTACAAGGCAAGCTATTTATTTAATGTCTTTTGCCCTCTAATGATCTATTGCAAACCACTGCATTAAGTAGATTTTATAAAACTTGTTTCAGCCAGGAGTACCTAAACTGGTGGAGGTGAAGGTGCCTGGGAGCACTAAGGAGCGGGATGGGATAGCTGCCTGTGTTATCCTGTTCCTAGGAAGCCAGTACAGAGCTGCTGCAAACTCAGACAGATCACAGGTGTTACATTCGTTTCTCCAGTTCCTCATCCTCTTTTATCTTACTCTTTTTTGATACTTCCATTAGTGTAAAGGTTTACGTTACCCAGCATGCCCTAAAGAGGGGTGCTGTATGTCAGAATGGCGGCATGCTTTTGCCTCTTTCCTAAGTTTTGTGTTTGTTGGGGTTCCAGTTGCAGAGTTACAGGCCTCCATACTAATACAGATTTCCTGGCTTAAAACAAGAGTTGGATGCAGTTAGTGTTTATCCAGATACAATGAAAATCAGTGCCTGAAATCCCTGTTAAGAATGTAAGTGGATTCTGAGGCCCAGTACATAGGTGTCAGTGGCCACTCTGGAGCTCCTGTGAGCTGTTGTCCACGTCGCAAACAGCAGTGAAGAGAGGGGTGGAGGTACCTGCCAAAAAGGCAGGGATGTGGGAATGGCTGCCTGGAGTAAAATCTGAGAAACCTGAGAAGCCTGCCCCCTTTGGGGAAATACTAAAAGGTGTACAGCAACTTGCTGAGAGGTGGACTGGCTAAGAGGAGGATTCAGCTGAATAGTCAGCCATGCTATTTGAGAGATGTATGAGAAATTGGGGGAGTTTGAGCGAGGAATATGATTTGGAAAACAGGTATAAGAAATGATTGAGAAGACTCTCAGATAATAAGAAATAGGGAACCTTAAAAATGTATACAGCTTGGCTCACCAAGAGATGTACTAGATTCTGTTAGGTTTGGATACTGAACTAATAGTAATTTGTCTACCTTTCTCCACTCTTCTAGAAGAGATGTCAGCAAGGACGGTATCATGTGCTAAGCATCAAAATTAGAGCTATGAACTGGCAAAAATTAAAGCATTCCAGTTATATTTTGAGAATTTTTTAAAAATGTTTTGATTACATGTTTAATTAGAGAGAGAGAAGAATAAACCTGTTCTAAATTAAAACATCCCTTTGAACTGTTTTCTGTAAATGAAGCTTCATCACATCAAAGCTTCTGTGTGCTTCAGAATGTAGAAATCAGTTAGTAACAGAATTGGGAAAAGTTGAGTTTGTGGTCTCTGCCCGTTGCTGTAAATGCTTTTTATACTCATAAAAATCATAGATAGGCTTATTTTTCAGCTGTAAGCTGGCATGGCACCACTGAAGTTAGCTGCTTTTTGCTAGCTTCTTATAGTCTAAAAGACTGAAACAAATGTATTTAGTTTTTTAATGAATGCATGTTTCTTGTAAGCTAGCGAATGCAGGAATGTGGTGATTGTAATTCTTTTTAAAATATCATGCAGAGATAATTCTAGTAAGGATGCTAAATTTGCTTAGCTCCAGCACCAGGCATATCTGTGGTGACTCCCTGTGTTCAGCATTTATGCATGAATATATCTAGCACCTATTATAATGTTTACATTTAAGACAAGTTAAAGTTTTAGCCCAGTATCCCTATTTTAGAGCAGCTGTGCATTCCAAGTGATCCGTTTCAAGGTCTCCATTTTCATTGCGAAACAGAATCTTTTTGCTTTGGATGTAGATTCACTTTAAGTATGACAATACAAGCAAGCCTGACTTCGTAATTATTTGATATAATTTAGATGCAAATGAGGACTTCACATTCTGGCAGTCGTGCCTTTGTTCTCATTCCCAGTTCATTGGATTTCATCAACATACAGTGTAGTCCTTTTCAAGGTCATTTTGGGAGGGGAAGATTGAGTTCTATTATCCAGCCTGTTTTTACTATAGACGTGCAGGGCCAAAGCAATTCTTTCTGGAAATTGGAAGTTGCAAATATTCTTCCCCCTCCTTCTGTCAGCAGTGAATTCGATCCTTTGAGTTTTATTAAATACTGCATGTTAATGTCTTAATTGCAAAAGTAGTTGAAGGCACTGGTAATGAGGCGTGGAATCTCTAACATGCAGGTTGTCAGCTAAATGCATTCCATGATGAGAGTAATTTAAAGACACTTCAGTTGGCTTCCACTGTGAAATGATGGGGATTTATGTTTACTTCCAAGTAAACAAGAGTTTCCTTTTTTTATTCATAAATAACACTATTCACGCAGTGCTTCAGTAAACACGGAGATGAGGCCAAGGAATAAATGGGAAGAAAGCAGTGCTAGGATTGATCTTTTCAGGTCTGTTTAGAGCTAGTTGGCAGGACAATATGTACATACTCGTAGTACTGTTTTTGTGAAGGATTATCTTGGGTTGTCAGGTTGGCATTTTCACAACTGTTTCATTTACTTTGGACCAGAAGTCAGGGACCTGACTAGAAAGCAGCTCACCTGGAAGCTTTCAGGACATATGACTGGAACAGAATCCTGGTTTTCTTCAAAACTGTGATGGTAGACTGAAAGCTAAAATGATTTGAACTGATAAAATAAGAAGTCATGATGGAAAATATATTTTCATTAATCCTTGCAAAAGATTTTTTTAAATTTTAGCAGTACTGTTGTCTCTGCTGGGTTGATTAACTAGAGCAAGTTGTTTGCTATTCTTCTTGCATCAAGGATGGTTTAGTATTCTTTCTGTGTCAAATGCAATAAACACTGTCAGCAATAATTATTTAGGATTCTGAATGTTCTCTGCTATCTACTTGTTGCTGATCATTGAAAACAAAAATAAATTAATATTCTCATGCAAGCTGAGTTTGATATACGACTTAGTAGCAGGGCTTTGGTTTGAGCATTCAGTGTGCATGACAGACATGAAAATGAAGGTGGTGCATGCCTCACTATTTGTTCTTTCAGAGGGTCTTGATCAGTTTGGATTGTTTTATGCAAGCATGTAAAAAAAACCCACCTCTTCTAGATGCTTTTTCTTATCATCTTTGACGTGAACACTGGGGAAGGTTCAAAGGGGGAAAAAAAGAAACGTTTTATGAGGTGTCCTGAAATGGTTCCTAGGGGTCACTTCATTTGGACTGTACAGAACCTTGGAAAATTATGTTGTGCTTAAATTTTTGTGGATTGTGATACTGAGGGTGAAGAGGACTGTACCTGAGCACTTCGTTATTTATACTGAAATGATGAAACCTGGGTGATCAGTGAAGCTGTGCGACGTACTTCAGCGATGCCACCAAGGTCACCAGGTTGTCATTTACACTTGTAGATTTAGCTTTTGTGAGTTCAGTATTTGGCTGCTTTAGATGTTGTCAGGTTACAAATGGTAACTGAAGGAAAAGAAAATACTGAGGTTAGGTCACCTCTCATTTTCCTGGTTTCAAGATACCTTAAGAGCCAATTTTGAGGAAAAGTTAGGTTGCAACCTGTCCTGGTTCAAAATCAGGGTGCTGTAATGAGCTGTCTAATATCCCATCTGCCATCGTTGTTTTAAGTAAGCATCCGTTTTTTTTTCTTTTTGTCTACATCTGGAAACCATATATTCCTCTTACTTAAGGCTATTTTCTCACATTCGCTCTCATTTTTATTTTAAACTAAAATGTGTTACCTCAGTAGGAGACTGTGATGAGTCTATTACTGTAAGCATCAAGTGAAAATCATTTTCCAGTCTTGTAATTATCCTCTTATGAAAAGCTTAAACACTTTCTGCTATAGGTTGGCTGTGATCGCAGCAAAAACCTGGTGGATATTTGCGGAGAAAAAAAATTCCAGGCTTTTGTCTGTGATGGCCTGTCCGTGCCAATCCGCAGTGGTTCTTGTGATGCCTGCATCTCTATTGCTGTAATCCACCATTTCTCAACAGCGGTAAGTCACCCCTCTCTGCTCCACTGTACTGCTGGATTGCTGTGCAGAGCTACTAGTATTACAAAAAACTGCTAGTTTGGCCTCATGGAACCAAAAGGGAAGAACAAAATGGGGAGAAATCGAAGGTTTGCACTTGGTGTAAGCAGTTGTCAGAGCAGAGTTAAGCTGTTGTGCTGCTGCTGCTGCTTAAACTTTCTTTTCACGCTCTCCCTCTGCTTGTCAGATGCCCTAGCTCCTCCTGGTACTTTGATCTAAGTGTTCGTGTTTCATTTTTGTCTGCTTACAATTAATGACACTAGAGAAGGGAGCTCTGCTTTGGGAGTCAAGAGATATGTTGCTTCCTGGCTCAGATCTTGAGCAGATCTCATGGGCTTTTTTCCTCTATGCCTTCATTCTCCATCTGCAAAGAACAACAGGGACACTACTCGCTAGTCTGCCATCTCTCTGGGCTGTGTAAGCTTCTCCTGGCAGGAACTGTGCAATTGTAACAAGCTTCTAGACCACAGAGCCATAATCTGAGGTGGGGCCTAAGGGAATGTTTCCAGATGCAATATAAAAAATAGGAAGAAGTCTGTTTTGGAGAAGGCTGACATATCTTTGTTTGAGTGGTCAGAAGACCTGTGTTTAAGCCATAAATCTGATTCCTTCAGCTGCAAACTTAGGGTGTGTATCATCAGGTGTGGTAGATCTGAATCTGGGATTTTAGATACTGAACAACCTTCTTGAAGAGGTGTGTGTCATTTCCAGCTGGGCTGATTATGTCCAAGAAATCCTGCTCAGCACAGCACTGTTTTCAAATGGAAACTGGAGAATGGAGAATTGTGTTCTCCACTTTCAAATGGAGAATTGTGTGTGCAGGAAAATGTTTTGGCTTGCACACAGAGATGGGCTATATTATGAATGAAAATGAATAGTGGAAAAAAATTCCTCTTATTGTATCTTCCGGGGGGACAGTAAGGAGGAATTGCTGCCATTCCATTCTCCTGTCTTTCTGTTTATGTATTAGCTTCACACTTCTGTTTTTCCTTTATAGGAGAGGAGACTGGCTGCTATCCATGAACTAGCTCGGCTTCTAAGACCTGGTGGAACGGCACTCATTTACGTCTGGGCAATGGAACAAGAATACAAAAACCAGAAGTCTAAATACCTTAAGGAAAAGAATGATAGTAAAGACAAGGAGGAGGAAATCAATACTGGCATGGCCCAGAGACTGCTTAGTGATCAAATGCCTGGTAGCAGCAGCCAGGACTCAGCACGTTCTGACCGACTCCTTAGTGACTTGAAGGACGAACGCTGTGATGCAAAGCCAGTCACAGACTCCAGACTGCCTGTTCACACTAACCGAACTTCCTTTCACTCTCAAGATTTGCTGGTTCCCTGGCACCTGAAAGGTGGCACTAAAAAGAAAGGGGAAAGTGTTGATACAGTGTCGTTTCCAGCTGGCTCTAAGGAATTGCAAGAACTCAGCCCTGTCTTCCACCGTTATTACCATGTGTTCTGTGAAGGGGAACTGGAAGCAGCATGCAGATCCCTGGATTGTGTGAGGGTTCAAAAGAGTTACTATGATCAGGGAAACTGGTGTGTGGTTCTAGAGAAGTTGTAGCCTGTGGTTTTTCCTCCACTACCTGTGGTGTTTTGTTTGTTTTTTACAGTGTGAAAGGTATTTTTAATGCAGGTTGCATCTATTGCCTCTCTTAAAATAGCAGAATAAAGATTGTTTATTGAGTTAATAACAGTAACTAGCACTGTATACATATGTTAACAAAATAATGGCCAAACTCAGATACTACCTCTGCAGAGTGTTTACTTTACTTTTGTGAATTACAGTGAAGAGGATTAAGTGGGAAAGGCCAGTGTTAAGTAAGGCCAGTGTTGAGCTTTTAAAGACAAAGGGCCTTGTTCTCCCTTCTCTTACACCAGTTTATGTTGGTGTAGCTGTAGTGGCCTCCCTACAGCCCACAGCTAATTGGAATGGAGCTCTGGGTGGGAAAGGTGAAGCTGTTTGCTGTATAAAACTGTGGGTCAGGGAGGAGGGACGGAATGGCATGTGAAGCAGTTTAGCTGAAGAGTCAAAACATTGCCTAAAGTTCAGTAGAGGGTCCTGCCTGTTTTGTTGTCTGTCAGCGGTCACAGATCTCTTTCAGCTTGGAATTTACTCTCTTTTCTTGGTACTAATGATTTCCTCAAGGGGAACTGGAAAGCCAGTGGGATACCACAGCCCTTTTTCTCCTCCTTGACTCTCAAGCACCTACAATTCATGCTGTCACTCCCCAGATTGGTCTAATGTTTGAAAGCTCCCCTGAGGTGTGAGGTTGCCCAGCTGGAATACCCTGACCAGCTCTGCTAATCGCCTGCCTTCCTGTGAGCGCAGGGCTCTGCCTGCAGCACCAGGGCTCATGGTGTGGTGGCAGCTCAGATGCCCCTGGAAAAAAACAGGAAAAAGATTAAAGTGAGGGCAATATTGGTGCAAATTTTCTGCAGGGGAGTTTCAACCCCTAAATGTTAGCAGTGGAACAATTTTTATTTATTGTACTTCAGAAGAATAAAGAACTGGAGTAGAGAGGAACTGATGCTGGGCTGGCTGACTCACAGCAGCTATTGCTGCCATTGCCTGCAATGACTAGCACAATTTATTTAATACAGCCCTTGTATTATCAAAGGAGCGTGCCACCTGCAACGCATTTCCAGAATGAAAATATAATGGACTGGCTTTTGCGTGATGAGTGGCTATTGGTGCCTCTGAAAACTTGTATTGCTAGGCTATGCCCTCATTGATTCATTGCCTGTAGTTGTAGCAAGATCTATGGTATAGGCAGATCATTGCTGCTTTAACTAATGGCATCTAAACCTGAATCATGGGGACTTGGAGGACAGCTGTGTGCCCTTGGCCCACTCCTCCCTGCCTCAGACTTGCAGGTTAAAGGGGTTGCTGTGCTGGCAGCCTGTTCCCAGTCACCACTTCTGCTAGGCTCTGCCATTTCCCCCTCATCATGTAATGGAGAAAATCTGAGGAGAATGACAGTGGTAAGAGAGGAGCTTGCTGCCACCACAGTTCATCTGGCCTGTGCCTTGCTCGCTATCTGCTTCCAAAGAGCCCTTGGGGAAGGAGATCTCATTCCTAGCTGCACATGTTGTCCATGTAGCAGCAGCACTGTCCTACCTGATTTCTTTGGGCTACAGGGAGGCAGAGGGGCATGTCCATGGCAGATGAGCCGCCTTGGGCATGTTCAGGAGTTGGTTTGCACATGTTTAATAAATACCACATAGCTGGGATGTGTTGGACTTCTCATGTGTGTGCAGTTTGGCTCTTCTAGTATGCGATAGAGCTGGTGAGTTTATGCAGGAGGAGCCTTCCTTTTTCCTTGCTAACATCTGTGGTCAGGCTGCTGGGCATTGCTAATCAAGATCTTGTGATGTGAGCAGGCCCTGATGTTGTCAGGGGAGACATGGTGCTGGAAAGTGAAGAACTAACACTTGCTGTCAATCATGCAGTTTCCATCATGGGAGCAACTCACTGTTTGAGTGGTCTGGGTGTGCAGACATGCAGGAGAAGGCAGTTGCCACTCCAAGCCTTGATTTAAGCAAGAAAGTCCAAGATGGGAAGCAGAAACTGAGTCTAAAGAGTGAAGTAAACTGGTTGATGCCATAGGCAGAGATGGAAATGTGATCCACTCCCCGACTGCATTGCAGGACCAGGCTAACCCTCTAATCTTGAACAGTTTGCTACGCTGTAAATGTTTTATTTCCCAACTCCAGACAGCTGCCTCTTCCCCACCCTTGCCTGGAGCTGGGCTTCCCCACACTGTTGGAGTGAGAGGGGCTAATCATGGCTCTTGCAGTCAGTATGGAGGTTCCCATCCACTAAAGTGTAGCCCACAGGCAGTGATGATCGCATGTGTTTGATATTCAGTAGGGCTGGTACCTGTTCTCTGACTCTGCTTTTTGCTCCTCCTTTACCCCTTGTTTGTCTCTTACCAATCACTGGTTTTGTTGTTTCCTATTTTCCTCCTCTTCCTTTGACCTAGAGGGGAACTTGCTTGTCCTTGCTTCTGCTCCCAGCTGACATGCTGTGGGCAGAGGGCAGCCCTGGGAAGACATGCAGGAGGGTGCTATGCTGATAGTATCATGAGTAAATGGCAGCACTGAGTAATATATATTCAAGCTAAGAAAACTTAAGGAAATGTGGCAAATCAGCTGTGAAACCTGGGTTGTTGTTTTTAGTTTTATTTGGCAGTGCATACTGCTGAGAAACCTGCCTACCAGTTAAGACTGCATTGTGTTTTGCAGGGGTGCCCCAGAGTCTTCTCTTCCTTCTGGAATATTTCCCAGAAAGCTGCATTTCCCACGGGGGGCCGGTTTTCAGAAGGGCCCTGCATGACACAGTTTTGCATCGAGGCCCCTGAGCTGGCTTCAGTACTGGGACGCTGTGTTTGGGTGCAGCAGTGCACCCAGTTCCCAGTGGGCTGTGGGACTGGAGCTAGCCCGGACAGCTCCCGGGCGCAGTGCCACATGGCGTCGGTGTGTCACTGGTGACAGAGGGCAGGGACAGCCTCTGTTGGGTGGCTGTGCAGTAACTAACTCACTAAATTGGGCTGCCTATTATTTCTGATTACTATGGATTGCATTAATGTAGAAGAAAGTAGGAGGACTGCATTTCTTAAGCTCTTTATCTGCATGGCCATGTGTTTGTCGGTGCCTGGATTCCTGCTGAGCGGACAGCAGCTGCTGTTCTGTTTGCCTGTAGGTGCATTTTCCATAAGGATATACAGTGGACTGGCAAGAAACACAAGTGCTGCTTAAAACAGTCCAAAGTGCTGCCCTATCTTGACCTTGTGTGACAAATTAGGAAATCGGGTCTGCAGTAGTGCTCGATTATTCAATGTACTCTTGTTCTGCCTGGGGAGAGCACAGAGGTGCTGCCTCCAAATTAACTGCTGGCTCTGAGCTGCGCATGGGGTTAAGTGCTGTTTTAACTTAGGGCTTGAATGCACCAAGTAGACATAAACCCTGAACAGTCGAATGTGGACTTCATGTAACAAAGTGATCTATTTTTCTCAGGTGCTGTGGCTCTCCCAGAGCTCTGCTGCTTCCCTGTGCTTCCCCGGCAGAGGCAACTTTAGGCAGTGTCTGGTGTGGCATTAAGCACTTCTTGACTGCCAAGGCTGATTAACATAATTTCCTGACTGCTGCATAAATGAAGAGGTCAGATTCCATCTTTTACCAGTTCTGTGGTGAAGCACCTGGGATGCCTGAGGAAGGGTCAGACTTTGCTGTCAGCCTTCAAATACTATTGGTATTCCTGCTGTGAGGTATTCCTTTCAGCAAACTGCTTTTAGCTAAGACACAGCAGCATTTCCCATCCGTTTCACCCTGACCCAGAGTAGAAAGTGTTGCTCTCCCCGTCCCAGGCAGGCTGGCGGTGATGGGTCTCAGCTGGTCCTGGTTCTGGAAGAGGGTTCTGGTATGGAGAACACCGGCTTGGGCAACGCCGATGTGTGGGTTGAACATGCAATACATAACTTGTTACCAAAGGGGATTTTCCCAGCATTCCTGAGGGCTGTGAGCCAGAGGCCGATCCCAGGAGCCTGTCAGCTCTTCAAAGACATTACAAGAGTTGAAAGAACTCTGACATCCTCTGAGGCCTGGAAACGTTGTGAAATACTTCTTTGATTAAAGTCAGGCAGTCTCTTCAGATGCTCGGAGAGGAATCAAGTGGTGAAGGAGAAAATGACAAGGGAGGACGGCAGGTAGATGTTAACAAAATGTATTGCAGAGGTTTATCGAGGGGCTCGTTACAACACAGAATTACATGCAACCATCTCTGCAGTACTCGCCCCATTTTACCTCCTGGAAGTGTAATGAGCTGAAACTCTTTAAGGTCAACAGTTGGATTTAAATGTTACAGGTTTCACAGTGCAGTGGTTTTCATAATTATTATGTTCCTTTTTTGGCCTTATTTAAATAATAAATGTGGTTAAATGGTTATTCATTTGCAGTCTAGAAGATAAAGGGAAAGCAGAGCTCCACGTGGGTATGACCTGTGCTGTGAATGCCAGTGCCTCTCCTGCGGCAGTCCTCCCCCGTGTCCCGGTCATCCCCAAAGTGCCTCAGTGCACCCAGGAGTAAGGAGGTGGCAATTCCTGCTCCAGCCCAAATCCAACTGTTAGTTTAGCTCTGGGCACCTGCAGGCAAATGTCTGGTGGTGCGACCAGAGGTGGCTGTTTGTTTTGGGGGTCACTGTCCCCCTTGTTCCCAGGCTCCTGTTCCAGGAACCACCAGGCTACTCCATCTGACCCTGCATCAGACAGACCTGTCTGCTGATGTGTTGCACTGTCCTGCCCTGACAAAACAAGTGCTTCAGAGCATTTGCATGCTTAAAGCAAAGTACACGAATGATGTGATTTGTTCTCCCGGGGCAGACAAAAAAATGAAACCTGCAAAGCACTGAGGGCTTCTCTTAACTTCATAGAGGTCCTTCAGACTGACATCCTGGTGCAGTGATGCCAGTGACAAAACTCCCCCAGACCTCAGAGAGGCTGGATTTCCCTGGAAGTGCTCAACTTAAGCTTAGTAGGGAGAGGCTTAGGACAGCAGATGGCGAGGGACAACATGCTGATTGTGTTGCTTTGCTGACTGAGAGCCCCAAAAAGCTGTGTGGGGACCACAGCTTCTCTTCAGAGAACTTGAAGGACTGGCCTTGGCAGAGTGAGCAGAAGATGAGCTCTTGTACTGCTCCTCAAGGCTATATGAACTCAATGTAGAGGAGAATGCAGTGGGAAAGGCAATTTTCCTTGTTTTGTAATTTCTCCAACAGTTTTAATGTGATTGAAGAATGCTTCATAGATCTATATGCCAGTCCTTCCTTGATCAAAGCATCAAAATCTACTTGAGAACCTATTTCTGGTGAAGCTTCCAAATGATGATTCTAAGAGAATATTTAGGTCTTTACTGAGCAATAAAAATCTCAAGTTTGCTACTTGCCTGTTTTTTTTCTGTTTGGTTTTTCAGAACTGTTTCTCTATTTTTAGTGGAGTTTGTCAAGATCTTTATTTTTGTGTGCACAACAATTTCCAACATGATTTTATTGAAATCTGTGATGAAAAACTTGTGGATGTGTTTAGAGAAGTTCTGCATGTGGAAAAAGATGCCATTTCCATGTGCAAGAAGGAATACAAAAAACTTCAAGCTTTCCTTTTAAGTAAATTCCTTGTTTATCAAACATGAAAATAAAAAGCCAATACAGAAAAATCCCAAGTACTCTCCCCTATGGCAAGCCACGCTCCAGCCATTGGACTGGCTCGTTAGTCTGTTTTTTCCCATTTT
This sequence comes from Ciconia boyciana, assembly GCF_034638445.1. Lineage (NCBI taxonomy): Eukaryota > Metazoa > Chordata > Aves > Ciconiiformes > Ciconiidae > Ciconia > Ciconia boyciana. Next base: position 202,458,466 of record NC_132934.1, read on the forward strand.
ATGTGAATCTGGAGGGGTCTCAAAGTGCAGCCCACAAATTTCCCTTGTTACTGGGGTTCATATTTCTGCGAATTCCAAAAATGGGGTTTGGTTAACTTTTCTGCCTTGTCTCCTACATGGTTAACAGTACGTACTATCTTGCCCCCTTATTTATTTCCTTTGCAGTGATGCCTAGAAAATACTGGAGCGGTGTGCTATCAACAGCTATTGCCTGTCCCACGGCTGGGTGACTCCTTGCTCCCCTCATCTGTATCCCTATTTCCTTCTGCCTTATTTGTACATTCGCTGAGGCGTGTGCTCTTTGTGTTTGTGTAGTGTGAGTGCAGCTGGCTGCTCCTCTGCCACTGTATTTCACATAGGGTTTGGTTCCACAGGTGTGTTCCTCACCAGCAAAGGCAGACTGAGATGTGTCCTCTCTTAAGCTGTGGATCCCATCCCTCAGCTATGCTGAAAACTCAGGTGGCTGCATGGAGAAAAATTACATGAGATACATGATTTGTAGGAGGAAAGAGGCCTGAGACAGATGAGATTGCCCCAGCTCAAGGTTATTCCATGGACCCATGCAGATCTGTATGGAGGGTCCAGATGGCAGGAGATGGTATTCAACCCCCAACTGAGCTTTTGCTTTGCCTAATTTCTCATTTTTTTAGAAGTATATTGATATGTGTATAATAAGCTTATTCAAAAAATGACAGCTGAATTACAAACCAACACAATACAAAATCCACACGTTGTGATAGCAAACGGCGTGCCAGATTTCTAGTTTCTTTCTTCTGGAAAAGCTATTGCATGATAGGAAATGATGAAGCAGGATGAGGGCTTAGGAAGATGTGCACTTCAGACAATCTGCCAGGTATTCAGCCTTTAATCCTGCAGACCATCAGTCTGCTCTTAGCAGACAAAGCAATTAATCTGTACAAGGGATGCAGATATTAGGTCAAGGTCTTTTCTCCCAATTTATGTACTCAGAGTGGCTTGAGAGGTACAGGAACAAAATGTCTGGAACTCAGGATAATTCATCTTGTCTCAGACACATTGCAGTCTTGTTCAAAGGGGCAGCATTTTAGTGAGGGTTTGACAGACAGCGTGGTAGTCCGATGCCAATGCAGAGAGAAGCCAGCAGTAGTTCTTGTTGAAAATAAAGGATCTCCTGGGCAGAATGATGCTATTTACACTGCACCTGCATGATGGGTCCAAATCAGACCTGGCTGCTGATGGGTGCATCTCTCTAGCCTGAACAGGGCCAGGTGTCTCTCATCTGTCCATGCTATGACTGATTCATTATTTCATCCAGAAAAGCTCAAGGTATCTCTGAGCTTCAAGGAGGCTGAGGACCCTGCTTTGATGTTGGGTTTTGAGTTCTTGTGGGGACAGCTATGGCCTCAGCTCTCTGCAGCTCAGGCGAATCATATGAAGTCAGATTCTCCTAAAACTCTTCTGTGCTAAACTTGTAGGTCACTGAGCTCAAGAGCTGAATTTTCAATCCTTCATATCCTTCTGTGCTCCCCCCGACTCAGAGGCATGGTTTCAACGCAAGGGGCAGTAAATAGGCAGAGTGTACTTCTAGATGAAGGTGAGTGCTTGGGGTCAAGAGCTCTGAGAAGCTCTTGACATAGGAGCTTCGTCTCCTGCCTCCTGGTATGTATTTCTATAGCATCTCACATGGTTAAAACAGAAGTGGACCATGCTTCACAGGAGGGGCTTAGTGATGCCTTGAGAAAGGGCCACCTCCTGAGGCTTGGGCACAGCTTTGAAATGTAGATAGGAGGTAGGTGAAGAGCTGCTTGGTGATGGGAATACACAAAGCAGAACCGAAGTACCTCGTGCAAACGCTCAGGCCTACAGGGCTATTGTGTGGGAAGTTTTCTCATTGCAATTTTAGATGTGTGTTATTTTGGATTTGTCTCCATCTTCCCTATTTCCATGTTGTTAGGAATCAACATGCAACACGCACTTGCTAACAGGACAGCTTCTTCGGGGTCAGGTGTCCTTGGACCAGCTTTTGTTTTGTATCAGAGTCAGAAGTGGTCAAATGAAAGGCTCCAGGAAGCATGTTTGGGCTCTGGGGGTAGCTGTGAAATAAAGGCTTTAGAAGAAAGAGCACACTGTATTTCAAAACTGATAGAAGGAAAGGACGTGTGCATGAGGGCTCTGGGAAGTTGCTTTGCTTTTATTTTCTCTGTTTAAGCACTGACGAGGGGGAGGACCTGCAGGAACGTGCATGGAGAGCTGCACTCTTCTGAGCTTGCCGAGGAGCTGCCCAGCCTGCACAGTGCCACAGGGAAGATCACTGTGCTGGTGTGTGCGCAGACGGAGATACAGAAACGTACTTGTTATTCTTGTGATGCTTCTGTGTCTGCTTAGAGTCAGGTGGTTGAGAGGGATGTTTGCTCGCTTTCTAGCTGTACAGGGATGCAGTACGACAGAAAGGGCAGGACTGGTGGGCTTCCCTGACAATGAAGCAGCTTGTAGAGAGGGGCTCCCAGCAGGGTCTGTTAGCTCAGTGGTCTGAAAGAGAGTGACTCTGAGACAGAAGGACTTGCCTGCAGGATTGTGTCTTTGATTTTCCTGGAGTATTTTAAAGACTGAGCTTGCAGCCTAGCTGTCCAAGAGAGATGGTCATGGAAGTGGTGTGATGGGAAATGGTGTGGTAAGGACAGTGGTGTGATCAGCAGGAATCCTTTTCATGTTCTGGGAAGGGGAGGACTTACCTTCAGGTGTGGAAGGAAAATTACTTTTAGATAGAATTTGGAAAGACAACCCTTGCTACTGCTAGGTTGCCTGACTTCAGTACTTGAGTTGCTTTGTTCCCTGGTGTTAAGGGGTCATGAATAGATGTGCCCGACAGGAACTGGTCAAGTTTAGCAAAGACAAATGCAAAGTCCAGCTCTTGGGGCAGAACAACCCCATGCACTGGGAACAGGCGAGACACTGACCGGCTAGGTGGCATTTCTGCAGAAAAGAAGCTGGGTTCCTGGTTGACAACAAGCTGAACATGTGTCAGCCCTGGGACACGGCCCAGAGAGCTTGTGCAATCTCTCTCCTTAGAGATTTTGAAAATTCAGCTGGGCAAAGGCCTGAGCCACTTGGTTGGACTTTGAAATTTGTTCCACTTTGAGTGTAGTTGGACTATGTGAGCTCCTGAGGTCCCTTCCAAGCCAAATTGTTCTATGACTGTGACCACAACTAACATCCAATTTTTTCTTGTTATTTTTCCCCTGACCCTTGTCAGCAAATCGCTCACCCATGTGGTTCCCTCACTGCTCCCTCTGTGTCTCTATTTCCCTTGCTTCACACTGATGCTCTTCCAGTGTCCGTGCTGCCGGCATGGCCACGCTGGCTGTCTTGCTGCAGCAGGGAGGGGACAGTGCAGGGAGCAGCAGAATGGGGCCAAGAGCTTCCCGTGCTGTTCATGGTCTGATTCCCTGCAAAGGTCCTTCCCTGCCGCAGGGGACAGGTGCTGGCAGTCCGGCACAGGACCAGGGTTTGAAGGGGATTGTTCTGAAGTCAAGGAAGAGAAAGAGAAATACCATGGAGCAGTGGGAGGGAAGGGGTGACACCACCTCAGTCTGCTTCTGTTCCCTTATTGTCACATCACAAGCCTCTGGAACAGGCAGGCGTGGGCGACACATACCGTGTGAAGCAGTACAGCTTACTGCAATTTCATCCTGCCCCTCATCTTTGCACTCTTCTCATGTGAGGAGATATCCAGACTTAAAGACTGTAGAAAGAAATGACCACTTCTAATATTGCTAAATGCATCTTTCTCTGAAATTAATTCACAAGGATAAAGCCAGCAACTTCTGGTTTTACCTGGATCTTTCTAATTTCCTATGGGTGTAAATACCTGTGATAGCCCTTGGTGCAGGGTATTTCACCGAGTACTTTGTCTAAGTGCTTAGGGTCGGCTTGGATGCCACCAGGCTGGACCTGTATGCCTCCAAGTTTCTCCTAGGCTGAGGAGATTGATTTGTGGTGGGGCTGTAAGCAAGCCCTCCGCTGGCCCTAAAATCATCAAGCCACGAAGCAGCTGTGTTAGCACGGCCAGCACGTATGCAAGGTGGGAAAGCACAGGATCTCCCTCAGCCAGGCAGCTGCCACACTAATCCTTGTGCTAAATCAGGCAGGTAGGTTTGAGATCCAGCCTGGCACCGCCTTCTGCTCAAGACTGCCATCCACAGTGGGCTGCCAGACCCCTTCTGCCTGATTTAACCCCAGGAGAGGGAAAATGGCTGAAAATCCCACAGGGAGAGAGATGTCCCAAATGGCATTAAGTTAGATGTCTGCGTCTCCCAAGTGCAGGGTCAAAACACAATCTGAATTTAGCCCTCTGATGTCTTTTTAGGAAGTGTGTCCATTTGCCATGGGCCACCAGGGTTGTGCTGTGTCTCTGGGGACAGCTGGTTGAGGACCTGGTCTTCACAGTTTGTCGTTCTGCAGGGACGTGTGGTAGTTCAGATAATAGAGCTACAGACTTTGCAAAGGTTTCTTGACCTCCATATTATTTTGAACGATGTGAGAAGCAGAAGGAAAAACACAATGCTTTTTCTTGGCAACAGATCCTTTCACTGCTATAGCATGTTTTCAGAATTTAGGGCAAAGTCCTCCGAAATGTACTCTGGCAGGAAAAGTTTGCATGGTTTTCTGCTCTCCGGAAACATGTATGTTACTGTGCAGACAGAACCAGCCTGCTGTGCTGGGCAAACACATCCCTCTCATTCCCTGTTCCTGATCTGAGCCTGACTTGTGTTCAAAGTCAGGTCAGAAGGGGCTTTGAGCAACCTGATCTAGTGAAAGATGTCCCTGCCCACGGCAGGGGGTTGGACTAGATGATCTTTGAAGGTCCCTTCCAACCCCAACCTTTCTAGGATTACAGATTCTCCCATTACAATTTGATTCCTTGTTTTGCTCCCACGGCAGCTCTAGTATTCCTGTCCCACTGCAGGAAAGCTGGAACAAAATCGCTTTCCCTCCGTTTCATCCTGTTTGTCCGGGTCTGGTCTGTGTGCCAGCCGATGGCCATCAGTTACTGCCTCCTTTAAACAGACACAGTGGTGCTGCTTTGCATAAAGAGTAAAGCCACCAGGACCAAGGTTGAACATACAAACAGTTTATAAAAAGAGATCAGAATCCGTATGGTGTCGTGTTCCCCAGACCCTCCCTGCTATTACCAGAACAAATGAGGGGACAGCAAAGAACTCAGCGTTTACCTTGTCTAATACAGACTAACATTTTGCAGACGAAGGTAAAAACAAACTTTCAGTGGGTGTTTGTGTGCATATCTTAAGTGGTTAGAGAAAACATCCCTGGCAACTCTTACCAGATGTGTTTACAAGATGTACGTCAAAAGCTACTGCCACATCTGGATGCTGTCAACTGAACTAAATTTAGCACTTTGCATTGCAGCTACTTGCTTCAGTGGTGCCCTGGGTCTGAGTGCAGTTTCAGGGGGATTGAAAAAAGAAATTAAATAGCTCAACTACGTGCTTAGGTTTTGACTTAGGCACGTGATTGTAGATCCTTTTTAAAAATTCTTCAGTCTGCTGCTGGTGCTCACTCTCTTGTACTAATCCCCACTGGTGGGATGTTTTATTTTTTAAAGACGTCTTTGAATAGAGACTGGGAGCATAAGGAATGGGTAAAGATTCTGCTAGTCTGACTTAGTTTTAGTTTCTGAAATGCAGTAGAGGATTGTGTTCCTGCAACTTGAGGGTGAAAGAGGAAAAAGAAGATAGTTTTATGCCATATTACTCTTCTGCCCTTTCCACTCCCCTTTCTTTGTTCTCAAAGGGCTATTTTAATCAAACAATCACAAGGTTGCTACAAAGCCATGATCTCCAAATGTCACTGGCTTATGGGCTGGAAAAATGAATAAGTAATTTGTTGCAGGCAGTACTGTACTTCTGCTTTTCCTCCCTGTCCAGCTTGGACTGCAGTGACCGTGGGGTTTTGTGCCTGCAAACTGGTCTGCATGATCCTGTGGCCAGCCTGTTCTGCCTGCAAAGCCACAGCTGGGGGCAGTCAGTGCTAAGTTGTGCTGGATAGCAGGAGTTTTGGTAATGCAAATGTGCAGCCTACCCCTCTGAACTCTCCCGCATCCCTGCCCTATGGAAACTGATAGGACAGCCAAGGATTTTCCTCTTCTGCTGAAACTCTGGACTATTTACACAGTTAGGTTTTGGGATCTCTCAATACCAGAACACTTCAATACAGCTTCGGTGGGAGTCAGAGATCTCTGCCACTTAACACAGAAAAGGCCACGTTTTTCTGCTAGTGACATGTCCTGATGTGTCCAGAACATGGACTAAGAGTGTGTCCACCACCGGCACCTCTCCCACGTGCCTGGACAGCTGGGTGTAGAGAAATCATGGTTCTTCTGGTCAAAAAAGAGGGGATTTCTTTTCAGCAGCTTGACTATGAGAGATGACATAGCAGTATCCCTCACAGCTGACCCTCCCCTTAGACACCTAGTATGTTGGATGGCATGCCCAGTTCAGGCTGTTTCCTATATAATACAGTAAGCTTACAAAGGCTGAGTGTTGCTTGATCAGCTGTCTACGGGGAACCCTAGAGAAAGCAAAGAAAGGTGGGGAAGAGGGGCACTGGTTGATAGACCCTACAGAAAATTATAATTTGGAAGAGGAACCAGTGGACAAATTGTTTCACATGCTGTTAGTAGTGAGATTCCTGTGCTGGGAGAATATGAAAGAGCAAAATAGGCCAGGGTAGGAGGAATGATGACAAGAAAAAGGTTAAGAGTAGGCAAGCGTGTTTAAAGAAGGTAGCTGCAGCGGCTCCCTCAAAAATTGATGAGCAATGGAGCCGCTGAGGTGGAAAGATCTAAAATGTTGTCCTAAGTGTAATGGGCACTTCGTGCTTGAAAAGCTGCAAGTCAGAGATTGGAAAGGAGGAAGCTGTTGGTCAGGGCATGAAGAGCAATGCTGGACATATGTTACCAGACTCTTCTTGCCCAACATGGTGTAACAAAGCGGGGGAGGTAGGGGTCAAAAAGGAGATGGAGGTGAAAACTCTGAATCAGAGAGGGTAATGAAACTTGTGTAGCTGGGAAGGTAGAAATAGCAAAACAATGCAAATGGTTGATGGGGGGTGTTACAAAGTGCCTGAGGGTCAGGCATAGCAATCATAGAAAGAATCAGGTTGGAAGGGACCTCTGGAGCCATGTAGTCTAACCTACTGCTCAAACCAGGCTTAAATTCAAAGTTAGAACAAGATGCTCAGGGCTCTGTCCAAATAACTTAAAATTTTTTCAAAGATTTTTGTCAAAAGTTGTGATACCATAACTTCTGTGGGCATTTCTCCACTAACCTTGATGCAGGCCAAGGAGGTCTTTTTGCTAGTGCTGACTGTCACGAAAAAACTTCTTCCATGGAGGCCTTTGTATTACCAGTTCCTGAAGTAATCCATGCAGCAAAGAGGAAGCACGTTCTGTTACATTGCTACATATCCTAAAGGGTGGCTAGTGTTGGGTGTTGTGAAAATGTTCCTGTTCCCTTGTCTGAAGACTACAATGGAGTGTAATAACTTGAATAACTTGAATAATAGCTATCTACATTGAAGTCACCCTTAACTCAAAGAGCGTTAAGGGAAATACAAATGTTAAGTGTTTATTTATAAAATCTAAACAATGAAGGTGTTAATGCCAGAAGGAAGAAACCACATTTGATGTACTTTCCCAAATTCAAACCTGAAAGATTTCTGTCCTCTTATCTTAGAAGTGTTTATCTCGCCCACATGGCCATGGGCCACTTAAGTTCTGAGTTTTCCTTTTGAGGAAAGAACCATGAAGAACAGTGCTAACTTTTATGCCCTAAATCTTATTTGGGACTTGCTTTGGTCTTCATTGAAATTATTTCCCTCCCTTTACTCACTGGACTTCTATCTTTTTGATTTCCCTGACTTTTAATATTTGTTCCTCTGTCTTTCTTCATGCCTTGGGAAATGGTGATGTCTGTTCTTATGCCAGGACTAGGCATCTCCTTCCCTTGACAGAACTATTATGAATATGAAACTTTTCCATGTGCTGAACCTTCTAGTCCATATAAATAAAAATACAGATGTGTTTCATATGTACCTCTTGCTACTGGCTTTTGACTGAGTGAGTTGTGGGCATCTTGCTGCTGGCTTTTGGCTGAGAGAGTTGATTTCCATCACATCCATGTTGATACTGGATATAAGGTGGATATAACTAACTCGCATTTCAGTCTTGAAGAAGTATAAGGCAGCGTAGGAAGTCAGAAATTTGCTTTAATGTACTAAGAGATGGAAAAGCAGAGAGATTATAAGAACAGGGTGTAGGGAAGAGCTTGGTGAATAGAAACTACAACTTAATATCAATAGAGCATGACAGCGGAGAGTGGAGACTAATAGTGATCAGTTAAATGGTATGATCCCAGTGGGAACAATTAAAGTAAATGTCTCAGAGATATTAAACATAGGCTAGAAAAACAGCAATCAGCCTGAGTGATAGCAAGCTGCTGGTGTGCATACAGGATGAAGAGAACTTCTGAAAATGATATGGAAAGTCATCTGTGTAGGTAAGTCTGAGCAGAGCTCATACGTGCTCCATGTAAAGTGAATGGCAAAGAGCATGCTTGGGGAATTGTGTGCCAGAAATTAATGTCATGCAGCTGTCACTGCATACAGCAAATGTTCTGAATAGTACAAAGTATTCCCCTGAGTGTGGGAAATACTGGGTGGACATGGAGCTATCCCAAACACTTACATTATGAGAGATTTAGAGTGATAACATTTTCCATACACTACAGGATTCTCAGATTTACCAGAATCTGGACGAGTTTTAGTCTCAGAATTCCAGTTCAGATGTGTTATACCTGTAAATATCACAGAAACAGTTTCCATTTGGAAAGGGAAAACAGTAAAGATTTGTCTATAAATACTAAAGAAGATTAACAGTTACTGTCTCCAGTGTGCTTTGTTTTGTGTATTCTTCTTGCTGCTACAATTCAGGATTTCTTGTCATTATCACTTTCTGTGTGTCACTATGGTTTTCTATAATTTACTGGGGAGAAAAGAGGGAAAGACATTTCATTCATCATTGCAAATCTCTTTTATGTGTGTTAATGCACTTTATATGAAGTGATTACACTGACAACAGCAGGATTTGGACCCTAATTTATTATGCAAATAACTTACCCTGCATTAACTAATATGTGTCCTCCTGGGGCAGAATCAGAATTGCATGTCTTTGTCCAAACTGCTCAGAAAGGCTGTACCTGACATCTCAAGTGGCCACAAATGAATCATTTTCCTTCTATTGTCTGCCTCCTCACCAGATATTTGCTACAGAGATGCTTGTTGAATGCAGACAGCTTGTTCCTGTGCCTGATGGTGCTCTCATCCACAAGCTAGATACAGATTTCTAGGCTGAGCCACCTCACCTAACTTTAAAAGACACCGATGTTCATGCCTACATCTCAGGTCAACAGCAAAACTCTCTGAATAGTTATCAGAGACAAATAGGGACTTTATAGTGTTATTTGTCTGACTGACTTCATTTTGTACAAAATATTCAATAAGTCTCCTGTCAGACGGTTACAAAATTAAGACTTTTTCTTAGCCAAGATTTTGAAGCCTCATCTTCACTGACATTTGTCTTACCTTTGAGAATGCCAGCTGTTCTTCTTTTGATATCTTGTCCTCCCCTTGCTCCTGTGATGCTTTTCCTTCCTGAGTTTCCTGCAATTCTAATCACTTTGTGCATGTCCTTGAGTGAGTTTCTCTCCCCTTCCCTCCTGATAGACTCCATAAGACTCTGCCCTTGTTCCTCTCTCCTCCTTATCTTGATGTAGTCTCATCCACAAATACAAAATTAATTATCAATGGTATGCAGACAAGCTGCAGGTCAAACTTCCATTCCAGACTTGTTTCCTTATGACAGATTAAAATCATGGTTCTTTCCCTTGGCTATCTGGCAGACACAACCCACTGTGGCTAAAACAAAGTTTGTTAGACTTTCTCTAGATGTAGGTTTTTATGGCTTGCTTGCTGCAACATTTATTTTCCTTCAGCCTCAGCAATGTAATCTTACCACGTTTATATCTGGTTACATACCTATATCCAGCGTGCTACTGCAGAGGTTATCTTCCCAGCTTCTCATTTTCACTCTCGCTCTCTTTATGTTCCTCCACTGGCCCTCTCTTTGTCACATCCTGTTTTTCTATGGTTTTCAAAGTCTTTGGGATGTAAAGTGAACCAATGTCAAGTGAAAAATGCAGGAAGTGAAAAACCCCCTAGCGTATGTGATGCAATACTAGCTTTCTGCATGTAAGACTTCCGGGAGTGCTCCTGTTCTTGCCCAGTGTGCGTGTCTGTGTACGCAGGACACTAGATGAGAGTGACAGGCTCCTCCAGGCTCATCTGATCCCTTCTTTACTTCAGACCACTTCTTATGTCCTCATCCTTTTTGGGGCACTGAAGGGAACCCTTCAATACTGCTCTCCTTGAGCTTCTTTCTTCACACCTTCTCAGGAGCTGCTGTTACACTGAGAAAATGCCTGTATCTCACTTGCTTTCCCAGTAAAGAGGGAGAGCGCTCTACTCTTAGCTTTTAGAGCTCTGCTGCACCCACTCATGCAGAAGCAGCTCTCGTGCTTTATAGCTGGCAGGGACCCCCCACCATTAAGGGCTGCTGTGCAGGGGCAGCATGTGTCAGTTCAGGGTGCTGTGCTGCTTGGCCTGGTGCTCGTGTGTGCACTGGCTGCACTTGGTGCAAGAGGTAAATAAGACTCCGAAAGGTTTAACTGATGGCTTTGAAGTTCTGGTGGAGGTGGACCCTGCTGTTCCCAAGGTAAGAGCCACCACTGCATCAGTGTTACTCCTTTCTGGGCTGAAATTAGGAGGAAAGAAAAGCCTAGTTTTGAGCTGTGAAATAAGCAACTTGCCCCGTGGTCACCCCGATTCACCAGATTACCCAACCTGCTTGTGAGTAGTATGAATGTATGAGCATAACTAGGCTAGATGATGCCTGAGCTATAGTGAAATATCAATATAATTTGATATTTATATATCAAATTGATTTATATATCAGATGATCTGTACGGGTCATCTAAGCTCCAGCTCTCTTACTCCAGCGAGTTGCACAGATTGTAGTAATTCGTGTCAATGCATTTGGTCACTAAAACCCTGGATTTGTTGTTTGCTTTTATTTTAATGGGAAGTTTTTGCATGCAGATGGGTTGCTGTGGTTAATAGATAGCTGAGCTAATGTAACCAGGGATAAGAGTCATAAGTAAATTCATGGGCTACAAGGAAAATTAAGACCTTTCACAAAATATCATTTGTTCTTTATTTGTTCAGAGGAAGAGGGGGTTTAAGGTTGCAGTATCCCTGTTGTTCTTCTGCACTTGCAGCAAGCCACAATGGCGGTGTAAATACTGTAAAATTATTAGAAACTTTGAAATTATTTTAAGCTATTTTAAAGGTAGCCTTGTTTCAATTAGTCTAACCTGTGACTTTGTCATAATATCAAATATCTGGTATTGTGTGAGTTGACTCTCAAAACTAGACACTTTTCCTGTCAACCATAGCTGTGGCTTTGAAGAGCCGAGGATAACACAAGGAGGAAGCTAGAGAAAATCCAGTGGGATTTCTTGTCTTGCTTGTTTCTTCTTCCCTTCACTTCCAGTAAATGAGGTGGTCTAAGCATTTTATTTTAGAACTTTATCTAAAGCCTCCTGGGAATTGATGGAGAGTTGCCGCTCTGACTTCTGCAAGCTCTGGACCAGGCTGTGAGGAAGGTGGCTTAGCCAGCAGGGCCGGATGCGCCAGGTCTGACGTAGCATGAGAGAGGAGTGGAGGTGCTTGTAGGTCTGAGGGCATCAGGACCTCACTGTAGGTAGCCCCTCCATATAGGCAGCTTTATGGAGGTACATCTGGGCACTGACTGGATCAGGGACACGGAGACAGCTCTCTGACATGAAACTTGTCTCTCCCCCTTAAGCAGGCTGTGCCTATGTTTACCATTATAAAACAGCAACCCCAATGACAGCAGTAGTTTTTCCTTTGATTTTACAAAAGCAAAGGCAAGAAATTTCCAATTCACAAGCAAATAAGGTGGAGAGATGTGTCATTGCACTATAAGTAATTAAATTTCTCCTTCCAATGCAGAAATGCTCTGTATTATCACTCTAACACAATGGCAAGCTTACCTTTGTTGTAAAACTAATGCCCTTAATCTAAAAAAAAAAAAAGAAAATCAATCTTCTATCACAACAATCAATGATATCAATGTATTTATTCTTAGTTATGTCTGGTTTGTATTCCTACTGAAATTTAAATGAAAAAGAAAACTACTGAACCAAAGCATAAAATGGTAGAATAAATTAGCGTGAAATATATGTTTTTGTAAATGATTTTGTCCTTGTTCATGTGATATCTTGTTCAGAATCTAGATCAAAACTGAAATAGTGATTCCAAGGCCTAGACAGGGTTTAGAAATTATTAACATTAAAAATGGCTTATAGATTGTTGCTGTCTTCTCAGCTTGATGCCTTGTGCAGAGCAGAAGATGGAGAAGCACATTTCTCATTGCATTCAACTTCTCAAACACACATCAGTCCTTAATGTCAGACTTCTCATACCCTTGGATGAGTTCAGAGTATAAACTTTCAACCAAGGAATTGCTAAAGCATTCATCTCAGGGAGGCAGAGCCCTTTACAGTATGCTGCATCTCTCTTCAGCATTCATTCAAGTTGCAGTCTGACAATATCTAAAGCTCTGTTAGAAAAATTACAGCGAATCCTGCACTCCTGCTATTGGAAGGCAAATCCTGCCTTCAGTTTTCCGTTTTCAAAGCTCCCCAGCTTTTCACACTGCCTTATTCTTCTAGTTAAAGATGGCAAGGATGAGAAACAGAGAAGAGGTTATTCTTTCTTTTCCCTTGCCTCTTGCTTAGTTTCCAGAAGCAATTTGCACAGTATATAGTCTTGATACATTCTTTTGTTCTCTCTAAATCTAGCAACACAAATCTGCTGTTTTTCTTTCCCTTTTTCTTCCTTTCCAAATCCATCTTCTGTGCCCAACATCCCTTTCTGAGGCCTTGTTTGTGTGTGCTGTCCATCTTTTCACCTTCATTAATGTACATGTTTCCTCTTTCTGGCCTCATGGCCTCTAAACTCTCACCCACATCAGATTTCCTAATATACCAATACTGAAATAATCCCTTGACTCACAAGTAATGCCATGCCTGAGTCCCTTGAAAATCCTAATACTTTATATTTCCCATTCAAATACTTTCCTCAGATTATTTGCTCCTCACTGCAGGACTTTAGGCAATCTTTCACCTATCTGCATTTTCTTACTTCTAACCATCTCCTTTTATGGCTCTTTTTTAATCAAGCACTGGCTTTTAAAAGGATATTGGCCATCCTGGGGAGGGCTCTGCGTGAAGGAATTATGTGGGATGTGAACCCTGAGCCTCAAAGAACAGGCCATCTCATCATCAGGTCTGCACTCCTCCGGGGGGTGGATTACTCACAAGCCTCGACACTGGCCAAATGCTGCTCACTTTTTGGATCATAGAATCATAGAATGGTTTGGGTTGGAAGGAACCTTAAGGATCGTGTAGTTCCAACCCCCCTGCCATGGGCAGGGACACCTTCCACTAGACCAGGTTGCTCAAAGCCCCATCCAACTTGGCCTTGAACACTCCCAGGGCTGGGGCATCCACAACTTCTCTGGGCAACCTGTTCCAGTGCCTCACCACACTCATAGTGAAGAATTTCTTCCTTATATCTAATCTAAATCTACCCTCTTTCAGTTTAAAGCCATTACCGCTTGTCCTATCACTACATGGCCTTGTAAAAAGTCCCTCTCCAGCTTTCTTGTAGGCCCCCTTTTAGGTACTGGAGGGCTACTATGAGGTCTCTCTGGAGCCTTCTCTTCTCCAGGCTGAACAACCCTAACTCTCTCAGCCTGTCTTCATAGGAGAGGTGCTCCAGCCCTCTGATCATCTTTGTGGCCCTCCTCTGGACTCGCTCCAACAGGTCTATGTCCTTCTTATGTTGGTGAATCCTTGAACCCTCTCTCTGTCAGGTATCCACAAAGGAGCAAGCATGACCAAAGACCTGACTTCCACAGAGCTTAAAGGAAATACTCTTAGAATTTAATGATTAAGCTTTAAGTCTACATGAATTTTCTGAGAGCAATTCTTGGTTCCTGAAAAATAGATTCTTTTTAGGCATCTCAGGCTGGGAAACTTTCACATAAAGCCCTTTAGTAAATAATGTGTCTGGCAACTAGTCTGATGCTGTTTTTAATTTACCATGAGAAGCAGTTTCTAGCATGACCCTTTTCTTGAAGGGTTATGCCCTTCAAGAGAGCATGGTTTCTTTGAGGAATCAGATTTCTGCTGCGTGTACTCACTTCACATCTCACTTTCCTCACTCTGCATCCTATATTCTGAGGAAGGATCAGAGGATGTTTTATTTAGAGTTCGTCACTGCTTCTCACCAGGCTACCAGAATGAGAGGATATATTTCATCTGGCCCAACTGTTTGGTTCCCGTCTTCCTTCAGATTGCCTGCTCTCAAATTGCCTTGAAGTTAAATTACTGCAAAGGCACTGGAAACTAGTGTCCGTATTCAGAGCATAAGAAAAATTTTTTAGTCCTCCAACCAGTCTAATATCTGTTTAATTAATGAGAAATGAATTAGACTATCCTCCAGTATCAGTGCTCTCTACTCTGGCCTTTGTGAACTGGAATTTGCAGAGAGTGCCTCAGACAGAGCATTAAAAGGCATCTGGTTCTGGTAGGTGGTTTGGTTTAAGACCTTCTACAGCACTGGCAAAGGAGGGCTGTCACGTGCCACTTTTGACACTGCATGTGGGCCTAAAGGCAGTGCCTATTACAGCCTCCACTGTGGAGGCCAGAGGAAGCCTGGTCACAGTGTGAGGTTCCTATCTGGCTAAGTGCAGCCAGCACTTCTGGCGGTACCTAAGATTGGAGAGGGATGCAGGAATCCTGCCTCTGGGCTTCACTTGGTTTCACAGTTATGCAGACCAGAGGAAAGCCGTTACAGTACTTTCCCCTCTGCTTCCTCACAAAGTAGCACTGTCCCCTTCTCATCTAGGTTAACTTAAGCCTCAGACAAAGAAATGAAGTTTCTAGAGGAGTCAGAGCATCACATTGTCTGTATTCAATTAAAATTAAACAAAAAGAGACTGAAAAGCATACTAAGATATCTCTAGCCCATATCACCTTATTCTGCACTGCAAACGTGTTCAGTGAAAGCAGTGATTTACCATGCCATTCATTAAAGCTGAACCTTTCCTCACATGAATGGTTCTTGTGTCAGTGTACAGGAGGCACATTTTTGAACACGGGCTTGAGTTTGTTTCTTGTTTCTACCAGAAAAGATCTCTAACCCTTCTTTCTGAGGCACTGCTATTAAGAATACACTAAAAAGAGCATGTTTATTTATCGTGCACTTTTCTTGGGTCTCAGGCTGTATGTGGCAAGGATGTAAACTAGAAGGTGATCTGCAGTGAAACACATTTGCACCGATTCCTGTTAATGAAGCAATGCTGATTATGAAGATTTAGCTTAACTGTATGCTTTGAGTTAGAGGAATTACTGTGATTAATCTGTCTCTTTCTGTTGATATCTCACAGATTAAATAAACATAATTCTGCAATCTATGGCACTGTTCCTGTTCTCTCTCATTTCTGTTACAAAACCTGAAAGACGTGGAGCCAGCTTCCAGGCCATGGTTAAATTTATGACACCAGGATCCCTAGTAGGAGCGTTGTTAGGATGGCCAGAGCTCCTGCCTCACCTCTGCTCTTCCCAAATAATCCTCTCAGTTGAGTCAATCCACTTGGCCAGGCCGATATGCTAGGTAGTCTCCTGGGGGAACAAGCAGGAGAAAATACAGGGGCAGAAATCACTTCTCACCCATCTACCCTATCTAATATGTGCTTGGCTTTTTAAGGCATAAAGGCCTTGTAATGAGGCATTATTCCTGTACGACTGATCCCTTTCTGAACCCACCATCCAGGCAGGATACCCTGCAGCGTTGTGTGTATCGCTGCCTGTGTCAGCAGCTCCCTAGGATGGTTCTGACAGGCAGGGTGAGAGCTTGAAGCCATATAATGGAGAAATATCGAGTGGATCTTGACTATGAAAGATAGTATGTTTGGTCTTTCCCACTCTGAAGCTCCTAGGACAGAACAGGCCAAAGCACATGCTAAAAGAACTCCAAGGTCCTCCCACTGTATGGTCTCTTTTCCGACTCGGTTGTATCCAACACCGTGACATATGCTTGAAGATATGCTTGCTTGCTTGGTGTTGCTTGTGTGTTTGCAGTAACGGGCCTGGAGGGGCATTCGTGCTTGAAAATGAGGTGAGCGGCAAGACAAGCTGGTAGTGTTACACTCCTTAGAGGGTTTGCTGTCAAGAACAGTGACAAAGACGGTGGCTTGGGATGTCAGGCACATTACTCAGACAGTATTTACAGCTATTTCTGGGTCAAGGGCTGAGACAAGAATTGGATATGAAATTACCCTTCCCTCTTAACACAGTGCTATAAAATAAAGAAAAATGAAAAGCAATTTCAGGAATTGTGGGGTGAAAATTGGAGAGAAGTAAATTGTTCAAGTTGCTGCCAAAAGAGACAATTATGGACGCTCTCTGTGGCAGTCAAATTCTCTTTACAGTTATCATTACGGTGCTGTAGTGCCTTGGAGCCCTTTCCATGGAGCAAGTGTTCACCATTTCATTAGAGAAAGACACGCTCCCGTCCCTGTGTGTTTTTTGATTCTCTATTGCAACGAAAGGAGGAGACTCCCCTACGATACTCCACATGCGGAGTCCAGCTGGGAGCGTTGCAGCAGCTTCCTTTAGTTTGCTGGGTGCTGCCCACGTGAGTGTGCATTAGACTGAGCAACAGTACTGCAGGAGAAAAGGGCAAAGACAGCCCTGAAGTCTCTGGAGCAGCCAAAGGCTGTAGTTTCTCTGTACAGAGCGTCTGCAATGTCAGCTTAAGGTATTGCTGCTCTTCTAACTAATGAGCTGATACAGCTACCTGTGGGACTAGGCTACAACCTGGCTTCTGGAACTGACCTACCTTTAAAAAGCAAAAATATGCTTTAATTTCACTTTAAAAACAAAACCAACCCATTGCACTGCATTGAAGCTCTGCCTAAGATTGTTCGAGTTATTATTGCATTGGTCTGATGCATAAGGACTAATAAACTAAAGCCCTAAGATTTTAATTCCTGCCCCAGCCAGGTGAGCTGAGTCAGTATTTGTCTCATTTTGGAAGTAGCTGATTCGAAGCTCCCTGACATGTGCACCTCTGGACCTCTCCAAGTTGAGCAGGCACCAGAAAAGACTTACCCATTTCTCTCAAGCAGTTTCTAAAAAGGTGTGTTACCAGACTCAGTACCTGGTACTGCGGTGAGCTTCCCGTCTGGTCAAAGTCTTTGTTTTCAATTTCTTGAAGGAAAAAAAGGCATGTAAAAGCCCCACAAGAAATGAACTGAATGAGTTATCATTTCACATGTGTAACAGCTTCCTCACAAAACATTTATTAGTAGCAGTTGTCACTACAGGATTTCCCAGAGGAACGGTCCTCATTATTACAGTCATGAAGGTGGGGTGGGGAGAGGGAAAATGGATGTTTCTAAGCCCCATCCCTCTGGTCTGCTGAACTATAGCTGAAGAGATCACTTGTTTTCAAAGTAGCTGAGCAAATTAACAAAATAACTATTGCTCAGGGGCAGACAACACACGATTTGCTATTGAATATGGAACAATGGGTGAATCATCCTTCGATCCACCACAGTCTCCTCGTTCATTTTCATTGCAAGCTGAGCTCTCATTTCCAAGGCAGGCTGTCAGGATACTCAGTGTCACAGGGGCTCTTTTGTTGCTGCCAGGAGCACTCGTTTTGACGGACAGTATAAAGTTGCCTGGTTTTTCAGTTCAGGCCCTCACTGCACAATTCAGGCATGAGCAACTAATAACCCAGGTGTTGCTACTGCATTGATTTTTGGGCACGGTGTTCTGTCATTTCATGGCACTGAGTTTAGACACAGTTGCTTTAATTTTCTCCTGAGGAAACATAATAAAATTTCTATGAAAGAAATATGCTTTTCCCTATAATTGTGTCATTCTTTGGGTTTTTTTTTCCTCTGCAATTTCTCCAGGGACCAACATTTTTGTTTCTTAAACAAGTCGTTGAAAATTCCCATCCCAGTCTAAGTGATCCCTCAGAATTTAATGTAAACGACTGCTCAGCAGTACCAATGGTAACTGAAATGGAGGTTGTTTTCAAAATGAACAGAATGAGAATTAATTGAAACTAAGTATATTTTGACTTGGGTATACGCCCTCTCTGTCCTCTCCCCAGCACCCCACCTGGATACTATGCTTCTTTAGTAGGAAGACTTCAGAATGTGTTGTTAAAACTGAGGTAAGAAACTCTCTCCATCAGCACTGCAGGAAAAAAGTTTCATATTCTCAAAGTAAAGAACCCCTTTTCCCTAGTGAAACCTTGCCGTTCGCTTAAAGAAAACTGCACAGGATCACACTGAGTGGAGAGGATTTTTTCCAACCTTTTTCATATAAAAATAAAATATCAAACAGAGCGCTGAAGGCAAGCAGTGAAGGTTAGCAGCATGGAGGTTTACAACACAGGTCAGCTGGAGAGTCACCAGCTTCTTTCAGAGAAAGTGGAAAATGTGCCATTAAATGGGAAATAATAATTCACTCTGCAAGGTCAGCAATTATCTGTATGAGTTCAGCAAAGATCAGTATCTCCGAAACATTATTGCTTTATTAGCGTGTTTAATTTTGGCACTGAGAATGAGAAGACTGAACAGAGGTGCCCAGCTGACCATTAAAAGTGGTATACCAAGGACTTGTTCTCTGGGCTCACTGGAGATTTCTGAGCATGAGGAGCTCTCAGGCACACTAATATCTTGAAAAAAATAAGACTAAACTTTCATTTTTGCCTGCTTCCTCTGAGAAATTCCTTTTCTTGGACAAGAAGAGGAAATAAGATCAAATGATGTCATCCTTTCCCAAACTGCTGACCTCAAAATTAAAGTCAGCTCTCAAAAACCCCAACGGCAGAATGACCATATTTATAAAATAGCATTCTAGTTTTTATTGTTCTTCAGTTTTTGAGATTCTAGAGTGTATTTGCATCATGGTTTCTCTCCTAAAAACAGGAGCATTGGAAATGTGTTTTTAAATGAAAATTTACAGTACCACCTTATTAACGTGGAGGGTTATAGATGTCAAGAATAACACCAAATACTGCAAAAGCTCACACTCTGCTTTGACTTCTCTTCTTTGTCTGTAAGTTCCTGGTGTAGAAAACACATTCCCTGTTCTCACTCCCGTACTGGAGGAAGAAACTGTCCACAGCTGTCGCTAATCTCACTCTGCCACAGTTGCTAGGCTTTCTGTTCTCATGCAGCTCTTCCAGGTACTTCCTAAACTGATTCAGTCACAACTAGTTGGGTCAGCTCCTGGACTATCAATTTGCTGTTTAGATTTAATATAAATCTATTAAGCCAATACGCCTAACTGTGCATGGAGTGGATTAGGGAGCACCCACCTGAACTGCTCTGCTGGCCACCTGGAGCAAGTGGTAAACACTGGGTGGAAAGAAACCAGTTTGTTGCTAAGAAGAGCACATCATGATCAGCGAAGAGGCTTTCCTTACTGGGCCAAACAGGAGCTTTTCTAGCTTCTCCTCTCTCAACCAGCATACATTGCTGCCCATAGCTAAGGACTGAGCATAGCATTAGTCAATCCTGCTGGAATGTCTTTTGTATCCATCTGTTTGCTTTGTAAATGGCTCCCCAAAGGAGGTTCATGTGCTGCTTTTCCAAACGGTGTCTATTAAGCTCTGCCAGGTATCATTCTCTACCTAGCGGTGATCTACAACAGGTTTTTCTTGAGATGTTAACTGTCACAGCATAAATTGAACAAAGATGCAAATGCACTTTACACATTTAATACCACCAAGGAGATGATGATTAAATTATAGTTATCACTTTGAAAACATACTGTCCAATGCAAATAGCTGACAAATTACCCAAGCACTTCTCAGACCTTTACCTAAATAATGTTATTGCTTGGCAATTGTGAACACATTTGGTGTCAGACACATTAATAATGCTCTGATCTCATTCCAAAGAATTATGCCTCAGATAAACATTTGCTTCACCTGAGATATAGCAGCCCTGTCAAACGCTGTTGGCCAACTGCAACTTCTAAGTGCTTGAACGTGCACAATTTTTAATTTCCCTCCTCCCACCCAGGCATATCCCGAGCCGCTAGCACCCTGCCATTACAGAAGCCACAGGTTAGCACGGACGCACCGAACCAGCTGCAAACGGGACAGAGAGCGGCTGGGAGACGGTTGTGGCAAGGCGCGTTGTGGCAAGGCAAGGCACAGCACTGGTGCTGCGTGGCAAGGAGCGTGCGAGCGTCGGTTAGGCGACGTTTCCCTGGTTCCCTTCTCGTTAACGTCGGTCCAGACGAGCAGGCCCGGGCTCACGCAAGGTAATTGCGGCCCAGCGGGAGGGGCGGGCCCGGAGGTCTGCATCCCCATCCCGGGACTTCGTGCTCCTGTCAGTCAAGCAGCACAGGCATCCGCTAAGGTGCTTGTGCCACGACACGGTATTTGCTGTGACCTTCACGTGCGAGGCCGTGGGAAGCCTTCCACAAGTTGACTTTAATTTTGAAGCTATGAGAGAAGTTGGGGAAACTCTCTCATGAGACTGAGCGCGTTACGTCCCGACGCTGGCGAGACCAGAGGCGCTGCGAGCTGGCGTCCGGAGGGACCGGGGATCTGCCGCCTCACCCCGTACGCGGGAGGCGGGCCTTGCTTCCCCCCAGGGAGGCCACTGCCAGGGCACGGCCCGGCCCGAGGCGGCGGCGAAGGCCCCGCGGCGCCACCCCGCCCGCCGTTGCCCGGGACGCCGTTTACGACAGTGCCCCGGCCTCGCCGTACGGCGGAGCTGCTGCACGGCTGCTGCGCGGCGGCTGGTTTCCGGTGGGGACTGGCGATGGCGTCCGGGTTTGAGAGCGAGCGGAGCTTGGCGGCGCGCAAGGAGCAGCGGCAGCGGCAGCGGGAGGCGCTGCTGGCGCAGGTGGGGTTCCCGGCCCGGCCTTTCGCCGGGGGCCGCTTAGCCCCCTGCCTCCCCCCGGACGGGTGCTGGGGAGGCCTCGTCTTGCGCGGGGTCGGTGCTCTCCTGAGGGCCGCCCTGGCCGCGGCCTCCCGCCCGCAGGCCCACCAGCGGCAGATGGAGGAGGGGGACGCCCGGGGGAGAGCCCCTTCTGCCCCGAGGGGAGCTGGACTGCGGTACCGGGAGTGGCAGAAAGCAACCGGGAACTTAGTTTTGAGTGACAGCCACCTGAGTTTATGTGTTTTGCCACTTGTAGTGATATTGATCCACTTCGTATTTCACTTATTACGTGTTTCTGTGCTTACAGCTTTGGAGAGAGCCAGGGTCGGTCTTCTTTACACCCTCTCTTCAGATATTTGTATACATTGATAAGATGACGCCACCCCCACTCCCTGGCCTTCTCTTCTCTGGGCTAAACTGCCCCAGCTCTCAGCCTGTCCTTAAATGAGACATAAAAGGCAACTCCTCCTCCTTGTCCTCCTGGCCCGTCTTTCCAAAAGTGTCAATATACCTCCATTGCAACACTCCGGTCATGATATAGTAATAACTTGTGATAACTTGAACAGAAGTGGGACAGCCTGCTTTTGTGGAGCCGGGATGTTACTTGCTTGGTTATATCTTGCTGTAGTGTTAGCCAAGAATTAGGAGGCTCCCTCTCACAGATGCTTTGGTAGAGTTGCTGTGATGTGGAGACCTGGGCTAATGCTGATGTGTTTTATTCAAAGTCTCCCTGTATGCTGTGTTTGGTACTGGTGCAGTAAGCTGCTGATTCTTGTTGTAACTTGTAGGTAGAGTGAATGATAAAACAGTAAATAGCACATCAGTTAGATGACGTGACTTGTTTTGAAGTTTAAGGAGTGGGGCATAACTGTATGGAAAGAAAAGTGTAAGAGGAGGACAGGGTATGCAAAAAGTATGAGGTTGTGATGATGACCTTTTGCGAGAAGGAAGGCCAAAATAAGCAGCAACCAAATCTTACTGGGCAAAGATGTTTTCAGAAAAAAAGTAATGGGAAAATGACTTGGAATAGCCTGACGCTTACATGGTAGTGATGTCTTTTTCTCAAGGCAAAGTAGGAAGACAGAGAGAGGATTTCAGGTAATATATTCTGTGGGTGTCTCCCTTGCACAGTTGTGGAACTGTTTCTAGGCAATAGAAGTTCCCTTCAGTGACTTCACACGTGTGGGGTGATCCTGCACTGTGTGATTCCCCCTTTTTGGCAAGCAGTGGAAGGGAAATTCCTTTAACTTAGTAATAGTGAATCATACAAAAGTTTGTTGTTAAGATGTCTTTTGTGCTATTTGAACTGCTGTATGATACGTTTAAGAGTGCTCCTTTGCTCAGTTCAACCTCTTGGATGTTCAGAAAATACTTTTAACTGGAAGAAAGTGAAACTTATATAGGACACCATTATCCTACTTTACATCGTCTCACTTGGTGCTGCTTACACAGTAAGATATCTGGGGGATTGCCACTCTCTCAGAATCATAGAACAGCTCAGGTTGGAAGGACCTTGAAAGATGACTTGGTCCAACCTTTTGTGGGAGAGGAAGCCTAGATGAGATTATCTAGCACCCTGTCCAGTCGCATCTTGAAAACCTCCAGCAGTGGGAACTCCAGCACGTCCCTGGGAAGGTTGTTCCAGTGATTAATTGTTCTCACTGTAAAAAAATTTATGTCAAGATGAAACCTCTCCTCCTGCAACTTGTACCTGTTGACCCTTGTCATCTCCACGTGGCTCCTTGTGAAGAGGGAGCCTCTGCCGTCTTTGGAGGTATCCTTTAAGTACTGGAATACTGTGATGTGGTCCCCCCTTAGACTTCTCTTCTCTAGGGAGGAAAGACCTAACTCCTTCAGCTTTTCCTCATAGGGTGGGTTCTCCAGCCCTTTGATCATCTTTGTGGTGCTCCTTTGGATGCTCTCCAGTTTGTCTGCATCTTTCTTGAATTGTGGGGGCCAGCACTGGACACAGTACTCCATGTGCGGCCTGACAAGTGCTGAGTAGAGTGGGACGATCACGTCTCTATCGCTGCTAGCGATGCCCCTGCAGATGCAGCCCAGGATCCGATGTGCCTTTGTTGCTGTGGTGGTGCGCTGCTGACCCCCGTGCAGCTTCTTGTCGACCAGGACCCCCAGCCAGCAAGGCCGCTCCCCAGCCACACGGATCCTAGCCTGTGTCGGGCTCTTGGGTTATGTCATCCCAGGTGCAGGACCTTGCACTTGTCTTTGTTAAACTTCATACAGTTCTTGCTATCCTGCTCTTCCAGCCTGTCCAGGTGTCTCTGTAAGAAGTCCCACCCTTCTGACGTGTCCACCTCACCACCTGCTCTGGTGTCATCAGCAAACTTGGTGAGGGTGCTTTCAGTCCCATCATCCAGATCATTTATGAAGATGCTGAGCAGTGTGGGGCCCAGCATTGATCCTGGGGCACCCCACTTGTGACAGGCTGCCAGCCTGAGTAAAAAACATTGATAAATGGCTACTTTTTGTAAAAGCCTTTTACAGTATCAGGCATTGTTACAGTAGTTGCTTAAATAATAATTTTCTTATTTTCTTATTTGCTTCTACTTGCATCAGCACCTTAACGTGAAATAAAAGTGCTCTGTGAGGATGTTGTTTAAAAATGTTGGTGTAACTTATTCTTTGCAAACATCTGTGGATGATTTTTACTTCTTTTGTTCATATCTCTAAAATACTGTTAAAGTAAGAGATGTAGCAAAAACATCACAAAGGTGTTTAATATAGTAACTGGATTGTGGTATTCAATATGCTGCAATCTGTGGAAAAGGTAATGAATTTATACTTAACCTCTCATCATGTTTAGGTAAGTCTCAGTTCTGGCAGGCGGTAAAGCTGAGAAAGGAAGTTTGGTTGCAGTAGTGTTGGAGAAACGCTACAGCAATGAGCCAAAGCTACTCTCATAGAGAAAAGGTTGAAGTTGGGGATGAGAGCACTTATTCAGACAGAGGATATGAGGGAAAAAGGGGCAAAGGTTGGCTTTGGCAGAGTTTGAGTTGGTACCAGAAAGCATGATATCTTAAGCATAGCATATCTTAATGCTTCTTAACTGTTAGGATATGTCTCAAGAAGTCTTTGATAGTAATGTAGCTTCATAGGTCAGTGTTAATATGTTCTTGTAGGTTTAGATGCTGCTCATCAGCCTTGCTGAAGAATATTAGAAAAACTGGTTTGGAGGTTTTAGAATGAAACTAAACCTCATCTTTTTTCTTATCAATAAGATGTGCTGTATTGCAAGGTATGTATATAGGATCTGTGTTGAATTTTGTGATTTTTTTTTCTTTGACTTGAACAAGAAACAGACCACCATTGTATTGTTCAGCATGTTTTTAAAATGCCATGAATACAAATTACTCCTAGATGGAAATCTTAAAAACATATCTGCAACTTCTGTGCAATACTAAATAAAACCAAATACACAACCCTCATTTTCTGGAGGAAGGCAACCCTAATTTTCTATATACAACAGAGGGCTCCGAGTTGACTTTTAGCACTCAAAACTAACAACTGGGGAGTAAATAGCTCTATAAAGATGCTACAGCATTGCTCAGACAAAAGCTAATCAAGTGTTAGAAGCTACTGGGAAAGGAACAAAGAACAGAGAAAGTGGTTTCACAGACACATTACAGATTTCTGTATAATATGAAATAGTGTTTATAGTCCTGGTCCCAGCATCTCAAAGACAACTGAACAGCCTTGGAGAAGGTGGGAAGAAAGGTGTCAGATGATCTTGGTACAGACTGTCCAAGGAGACTCAGGGTTTTGAGATGGGGAAAAATAGGCTGAAAAAAGTTAATATGAGAGAGTTCTGTAAAATCATAAGTGATACGGAGAAGGGAATAGAGAATCTGCTGTTTCTTTCAACACAATAACTAGGTCATATTAAGGGATTTGCAGGTAGCCAGCTTAGAGCAGACAAAAGAAATGAACTTTCGGATGATCCACAAGAGAACTTGTAGGGCCTCTTGAATAGCATGTTGTAAATACTGACACTTCACTTCTATCCAGACAAGAATAGCCAAAAAGCAAAAATATATGTTGAAAGTTATTGACTGAAAAGCTGCTGAGCCTCAAATTGCTGGAGGATACAGGAATATTTTGGAGATGTCTCACTTTGGCCTTAACCCTGTATCCACTTTTGGCAGCTTCCCTGGACATTACTGGACATTTTTCAGTTGGAATACTAGCTTAGATTCTCAGTTCTGAGAATGACAGAACACTAAGAAATTCAATACAGGGAAGCAGGATGGAGTATAATTTGTGAAATACTAGGCACTATGGTTTTACAAGTCCATTTTTTTGTGGAGTGCAGGAAGGGGTTTTGAGACAATGACATTGTTTTCTACAGGATTTAACCATTAGAGGTGCTTGGTCCCTATATGGCCATTAAGAAACTTTTGCAATATGACTTTTCAGCTTCTTACTGAAAGTGCACATTCTAGAGTCTGTGTTATTTTTCCTCAGTGTTATCTTTCCACTTCCGAGCTAAGTCAAACTCCATGACTTTCAGGGATTCTCTTGGGTGCATTGGGTAGCACTGAAATGTACATTAATGATCAGATGTTTTTTGTTGCTGTTGCTTGTGGAATTGCTGTGTTCATCATTGAACTATTTCTTTTCCTTGCAGTAAGAACTAAAAGCTTGAGTAAGGAGAGGACATGTTGAAGGTTGGTAGTTTCCCTGCTACCCCCCTTTCTGTACCAGAGTTTTAGAATGTGTTAGCAAAAGTGTATAATAAGCATTTTATCCCATTTAAGTCGATATGGGACAAAGGAGACTGTAGAGTTTCCTTTATCCCTATCTTGTCTGATAGAGAAATTTAGGAATGAAACTTTTTTTTTTAAAAATCTCATTGCATGTTTCCTCTTCCCATTTATTGACCGAATAACCTAACATTAAGCTATGTAAAATGGCAACATTTAAAAGACTTCTCATGTAGCTACTCTGTTATTTCTGTGCAAAATCAGTTTAGCATTTTGTAACACGGAAGCATGAGGATGTTGTAGTTGCCATGTCAGTACTCTGCTGTCTGCTTTTCAGAAATGGAACTGACTTGCTGCCACCTTTTTGCTGACAGAATAACGTTTCTGTCTCTCTTGGAGTTGAGAGACACTGTAACTTGCAAAGCCTGGAGATGAATATATATAGATATATATAGATATAGAGAGATATGTATGTAATATGTACTAGTACATCAGATGTGGTCACATAGTACCATTTGAAATAGCACTTGATAAAGTGGCTAAATCTTCTACATTTAGCTTAAGTAATTGATGTTGTCCCCATTAAGCATAGAATCACAGAATCACAGAATCGTATAGGTTGGAAAAGACCTTTAAGATCATCGAGTCCAACCGTAAACCTAACACTACCAAGACCACCACTACACCATGTCCCTAAGCACCTCATCCAAACGTCTTTTAAATACTTCCAGAGAGGGCAACTCAACCACTTCCCTGGGCAGCCTGTTCCAATGCTTGATAACCCTTTCAGTGAAGTAAAATTTCCTAATATCCAGTCTAAACCTCCCCTGGTGCAACTTGAGGCCATTTTGTCTTGTCCTGTCACTTGTTACCTGGGAGAAGAGACCGACTCCCACCTCTCTACAACCTCCTGTCAGGTAGTTGTAGAGAGCAATAAGGTCTCCTCTCAGCCTCCTTTTCTCCAGGCTAAACAACCCTAGTTCCCTCAGCCGCTCCTCATCAGACTTCTGCTCTGGACCCTTCACCAGCTTCATTGCCCTTCTCTGGACACGCTCCAGCACCTCAAGGTCTCTCTTGTAGTGAGGGCCCCAAAACTGAACACAGGATTCGAGGTGCGGCCTCACCAGTGCTGAGTACAGGGGGACGATCACTTCTCTAGTCCTGCTGGCCACGCTATTTTTGATACAAGCCAGGATGCCATTGGCTTTCTTGGCCACCTGGGCACACTGCTGGCTCATATTCAGGCAGCTGAATATGAGCATCACACATCTAGCAATAGTCAGTACTTAGCTAAGTTTGAACTCCATTTTTATTTTTTATGTTTTGAACTTTTCTTAATAAACTCTCTTTTGAATTAAGTTAAACACTGATTTTGTCACGAGCAGGCATGAAAATCTTTCTTTTTCTCTGTCCGTTCAGAAAAAGACGAAAGGAGAAAACAGACAAATGAAAAAAACTAGTCTCCCCTTGGGGGTACTCTGCCTGAAGTTTTATGCAGGAAAAAAGTTGCAAATGGCAAATTAGTTGGTATGGTTTTTTTGCTTCCGTACTTCTTACTGGGGAAGGAAAACCAGTCCTTATTTGAAGAAAATGAAGTATTTCTGAAGTTTATGAACTCCTAAAGATGTTAATCTGTTATTAAAATATGTATATTATTGATAATATCAGTAAGTGAGAACGGATTAATGTCTTGAGTGTATTGACTTTCTCTGCTTTACTTAGGTTACCTTGATTATGGTTAGGCTGCTTGCTGCTATACTGGTGGAACAGAACTGGGAGAAAACTACTGCAAGGCTTTATCTCAGTGCATTTTGATTGTCTTGCTTGCAAAGGCAAAGAAAGAGATGCGCAGGGACATTTCACATGTGGCTGACGTAGTCAAGACAGTTATTTGGTGGTTGCAATCTTGAAAGCTCCTGCTTTTTGCTTTGTGAAAGACACTTGGGAAGCTGTGTAGGTCTTTGCTTCTGATAATCCGAGAAGTTTGCAGAAATGACTGTGCTTCGGCAGTTTTGTTTCTGGAAAGATGAGATGTTCAACCAACTCATCTTAAGGAGCTGTTAGTTACAAAATACTGGAAATTATTAGTCAGTCTTCTGTTCTATAGAGTATGTAGTTGGGGCTAGGATAAAAGGGAGCTCTTCAGCTCTGGTTCTTGATAGTTAGGACAGTGAGGAGTCTGAGAAAACCTTCACTATCTCTTCAGAAGTAATTCTTCCCAAATCACCAAGCTCAGTAGAAGAATCTGGGATTAGCTCACTCGTGCAGATTCCATATCCACAAAAATCAAGAGATTAAATATTTACTAGATTTTGAAACGGTTATAGAAATAGAATGGATTTCTTTAGTAACCTTTTACTTTTAAAACAAGCTGAACAAAAGAAGTTGCTTCTTGGTTTTTTTTTTTTTTAATTTATTTACTGTTCCATGTTTTTTGCCAGTTATAAACTTACACTTCTTTTGAAGAACCAAAATACCACTCAACTCATGGATTGAGAGTTCTCTTTTAAATTTTGGAAATGTATTCTTTTATTTGTGTAGTCTGTCTTCCCAACTGCATTGGTAAAACCCAGCAGCTGGTAATGTTTATGAAAATGATCAGTAATCAAATAATTAAGTGTTGACATGGAAATTGTTATTAAGCTCAGATATAGCATCTTGTTTTGATGAGTGCAATAGTTCATGACACTACTGTTTTAGTTTGCAAGGTTAGAATGAGAAAATAATCTGATGGGTGTTTTGTAAGTGCAGGGATGTGTACTTTTCCTAGACATGAACACAGGGTTTTTTTGGTAAAAACTAGCAATAATTCAATTTTGGATTATTCTTGCATCTGTGCTATGATATGGTATTTCTGTAGTTCAGGGTTGCTCTTCTGTTATTTGTTTTTTTTTTCCATGGACTTTGAGTCTTTCACTCTTTGGTCTCTGAGAGTGATGTGATTTCACCATTCCTTGTGCAGAAAATGCTGTCTTTTAATTGTTAAGGATTACTGATAGATTACAAGTTTCTCTTGATAGCAGTACATACTGATTAAAAAAAAAAAGTTGAGTGTAGGTAAGTAAGACCTTACTCAGTATTTCAAACAAATAAGATATATTCTTGAAACAATGTAAATAAAATGATACCTTGAAACAGGTTCATTGCACAAACAAGAAATTGTGTGTTTAGTTTTACTTACTTAGGTTTCTGAAAAAATTTATTTGAGATGTGCAAGCCATTGTTTTTGGAAACATCTTGTTTGATGCTTTTGAGTTAGACCTCTACCTTTATTTTTGTTTTACTTTCTTTGAAAATATAACCTAAAATTAAAAAACCCTCAATGTGTAACAATATCACTGAGTTCACTGTATTTGAGCTCTAAACAAGCTGTGACATCAGCAGGTTTTCCCAGTGAAATTTGATCAGGTATTTCTTCATAAAAGCCTAACCATTGGGTTGTTGCAGTGATTAGCATTTGCTGAGGTGATGGAATGCTTTGGCAGTATTACACACTTTAGTTTTCAGTGGAAAATTACAGAAATTTCTCCTTAGACAGAAATTAGTAGCAGAACATATCACTGGTAGGGGTTATAGAGCTGTTATTTGTTGAAAGTTGCTTCTGTGCTGTAATACGAAGCACCTCCTTTTTGTTTTTTCCCTTTTAAATCCTTTATGAAGTGTTGCATCCCTGACTCTCTGTTGAAGGAAGTAAGCATGTCAGTATTACTACACTGACTTAAATCTTTGAGTGATATTAGGAGAGTAACAGCACTGAGAAATGAATACTGCCTTTTCACAAAAGGCTTTCAGATGCTTTTGACAAAGCATCTCTATATGCATTTTTGCAAGCAACATCTTTGATTTAACAGACAGGTCACTCTAGAAGGCAAGTGATGAAGACAGGTGTCTTCATTGTTATATTCTGTAAGTCCTTCCTCTAGAGCTTGCTCTGCCACAGGAGTGGAGAGGTCCTACATTAACATGAAATATCTGCCTATGGTTTCCTAGCAGTTGTAGCTACCATTGTGCATCTCTTTATCTGTTGTGTCTGCAGCTGTGACAGCAGAAACAGTTACTGCCTTCCAAATGTTTCTGACTGACGGTTGACATCTCCTACAGTCTGCTCTTTAAATTGCATGTCTGACTGTTCTGTAATGATTATTGATCACAAGAAGCTTAAATGATTTAAGTGCTGGTCATTTCAGTGGCTTGTCTTCTGTGCCTTTTGGCAGGCGAAAATGACAAAGAGCAGTGACTTTTCCAGCTGGCACAGCCGTGTCTGGAAGAGGTGGAGCTACAGGCAGCACCTTGACTCAGTTGTGATTTGGCAAGTTGGGGTGGAAGCTAAGCCCTTTCTTGTGTTTCCACTGCTGTCCTCCTTGGGAAAGCTTCGTGGATGTAACAATAATTGGAATATTGAGGGTAGAAAAAACAGTCTAAGCATTCATGAAAATAAGTGTGTTATTCAGGTAGAGAATTGGTATAAGAACATCAGAACTGCAAGGAAGGGTATGTTCAGGTTCCCTGAGCTTTGAGGTGATGGAAGCTGGGAGGGTACTAAAGGCCACAGCAGCCTTTCTGATAGCTGAATATTGGAACTGGTAGATGAGTGGAATGGATTGTGTAATAGGATGGGAGGTGGTCCTGACATTAGAAATGAAGGCTCATTGTTTAGGTTTTGGGTGCCTTATGTTAATATCTGAAGGACTGAGCCTAGGTGTTAGGTCTTTTGAATTTATCTAACACAAAGCTGTTGCCAAAAGGAGTGTTTCCACACTTCTTCCTCCTGTTCCCTTCCTCCCCAAAGTGCACATTTTTTTCCTCCTTCCTTGTGCTTAAAGTAGTAGCCTTGATGACCTTGCCAGAGGGCCAGCTTGGAAGCTTGATCTGCAGGAAGCTGCACCCTGCTCTTGGTGGGATTCATTTTGTGTCAGGGTAGTCCTTGAAGTCCCTTGAGGCTGGCGTGCAGGGACGGACCTGTGCGGGGAAGATGGTGGGAACATGTAAGTGGGAGTGCAGAGAGGAGAGGTATGGGAATGGAGCCCTGCCCTTCAGTGGCAGGTAGCCGTTAAAGCAGCTTAGCTGTTGCTCTCTGTATTGGATGTTTTTGTCATGCTGTATTGATCTAGTGTTGTGCTGTGGAGTTTCTTCTGATTGCTTTTTGGAGAAAAAGGGAATTTTTCTTCTTTTGGATGGAGAATTTGGCTTTTGAATGATGATGATTATCATCTGAAGAGCTAGAGACTGACCACAGTTAAAGATGGGAAATTACATGGTCTCTGCAGTGATATGGAAAATTTTCCCTGGCCTTGGTGAGAGCTGAAATGGTACATAGAGTTGGGGTCAGGAAAGAGCATTGGTCAGGGTTTCTGTGGGCTGGGGAGGGAGTGTTTTAGCCTCCATCCCTAGGGGAGGCATGTCCACTTCTGGACATCTTTGGGGGACTGTCATGCAACAACCTCCATTTATTGTGCAACCTAAACCTTGGCCGTTGGCAGTGTCTTTGATCTTTTCTGCTTCTTCCTGTGGTGTCATGGTGTCATTTTTACAGCTTTTGGTGTTTGTGTCTGCAGTGTATTGCAGGCTGTTTGGAGCAAGGTTTATTCTTCATTTAGCAGATACCGTTGTCAGCAATCATGCAGGCTGGCCTTAATGACCTGCCTAATGAAAACCAGAAAGCACTTTCCCTGAGCTTGGCTTCCTTCCTCATTCAGATGGGCTGTGATATCCAAGACCCCTTTGGCCTGCCTGTGGTAAAGACTACAAAGTTTGGCTCTGTTCACCTTGGCAAACATTGCTAACATAGTGCTGTAGAGTAATTATTGTTTTTATAGCACCTTACCAACAGACCTTTTGGAGTGCTTTGCCAGCATTATACTTCACCTTGTGCTTGTTGCAAAGGAGACTATGAGCAACTTTATTGGGGTGTTGCAGAAGTATGTAATACAGCATGATGCTTGCCCTTCCTGACACGTTGCTTGTAATGGTCCTGTGTTCGTGTGGCATGCCATTTGCATAATTAATGCATTACTTTGAAATAGAGGTATTTCAGAAATTCAGTATTCTATATTTATGGAGGAAAAACATAAAAAATATTGCAGTGGTGACCTAAAATGTACCTAAACACTAAATGTATTAAGTACTCATTTGTAAAGGGGAAAGGATAAATTGTTGGATATTTTTGTGGTATCATAAAGTTTAAATGAACCTTAATGTGAATCAAATGCTTGAACTCCTGTGGGCTGAGAGATGTGAAACTATTAGAGTTGGCCTTCATAGCACAGAACAATGAGTCTGACAGGGGACTTAATTATGTAGAAAAGGAAGAAAAAACAGTTAGGTGCTAGTAAGCCCTGCATCATTATAGAAGACAAGTAGAATAGAAAGGTAAGATTTGAAGCTAATGAAGTAGTGCAGACAGATTTCCCTCCCTCCCTCCCCCCCCACCTTGAAATAATTGGGTGTGTGTGAGGGGAAACCATTCACCTACAATAAAAATGAATATTGTAATTTGATGGTAGAGGGAGCTAGATAGTTTTTAGAGATAGAAAGGATGAGAGGGTATCGCTGCTAACTTTCTAGTTCTGTGTTAAAATGATAATTTAGGTGAAAATACAACTTCTTTCATCTTTTAAAATCTCTAGGCAGCTTTCTATTTTTTAATTTTACATATGGATATTGTTAAGAATCTTTTATATTTTATATCTTTGTCTAAGAAGAAACAAACTTTCACCTGATGCTTTTGTGTCTGTCTCTTTTTAACATTCTGGTGGTATTGCCACTACAGATTCATCTTGCCCAATTCTTTTTCATTTAGTATTCAGGAGACAACAGTCTGCAGTTTGATGATTTCTAGTCATCCTGTGTTCTGAGTATGTATTTGTATACTTCAGCCAAAACAATGATCCACCTGCTTATTCTTTTGTTGTTTTGTTTATTTATAAACTGGAAAACTGTTTTGATGTCAGAATAAATGTCTCAATGTGCTCTTAACTCATTCTTTCTTTATCCCTGCCTTTTGAATTTTAAGATGTAGCATTCACCCTTTTAGACTGTCAGCTTCATTCTAGAGATGGAAGTCCCAGTCTTGGCCTCTTTATTTGAGCTGACTTAATTTTTTTTGTTTTGTTTTGCTAAGGCCCTTCTAAAATTAAGAAGTCTGGGTAGCAGCCTTGCTTTGCTTGCATTTAAGTGCATTAGAAAGTTTATCACCTTCTGGGGCCTCTAAGAAAGTAGGCAGTGAAGATTTAAAACGATGCTTTATTTGGGCCAGTATTTTTTTTCTTTTTTTTTTGGTTCTTTGTGCCACTTTCAGTATTGCTAATGACAATGTTCAAAAATACAACAGCACTCCTACCTTATAAGTTAGATTTTTTTTTTTAACTTTTATTTTTTAGCATGTATTTCTGTTCATTGAACTCTTATGGTGTACTGGTCATCCTCCTGCAAGCCTCGTTTTCTATCAGTACAAAAGCTGCAGATTTCCTTCTTGGCTGTATCAAAAAAGAGAATCTGGTCTGTGATAAGGAGGTTGCTGCCTTGTGCAGTGCACAGGCTTGTATTTAGAGTTTGTTACAGAGAACTAATAGCTGACCAGGAGGAAAGACTTCAACTGGTTGTGTAATTGCCTAGATTTTCTTTTTTTTTTTAAAAATATTGGTCTTTTTTAAACTTGTATGCGATCTATTGGCTTATCATTGAAAACACTTTCTGGTAAAACTTGGTGTTTCAGGATGAAAACCAGACTCCACCTTTAGTTTTTGCTTTGACTTTAGTTATTTAAAAAAGAACCCCCACAAACAAACAAAAAAACAAAAGCAAGCTCAAACTTGCAAGACTTATCTCACACAAAATTAGGGTTGTAAGAGTATAAAATAACTTTCCTCCTGTTTAATCAGGTGTGGTGATATATTGCACTTTGGGATAAAGAGTTTTATAATGGCAAGTTATATTTAAGTAAACTTGTTTGTGAAAGTCATGTTTCTCCTGAAAGTAATAGAGGGAACTTTAGAGGATGAAAAGGTAATTATTTTATTGATGTGGTTTATAAAAATCCTTTTCAGGAATTGGAACTGTCTGCAGTGTTAGTAGTAAAATAGTAGTTGCAGAAATAGTAGTAAAAGTATTTCTAGTTTTATCTCCATAACCAGAAAGGGAAGAACATTCTGCAGCCCAAAATGCTAATCCTTATGTACTTATATACTACTTGAGAGCATGGATTTCTGCAGTTCCAAGTTTTGCACCTGGCTGAGATATTTTCGAAGTTGAATGTGCACAGAGATAGGCTTGCTAACTTCTCAAATTAACAGATAGTGAGCTCTGCTTTGCAATGCAGTAATTGCCCAGATAATTTTTTGAAATAGAAAGTCAGAAGTCCACTATATCATATCATATGCAGTTCATGAAGGCTGTAAGAACAGAAGACTTATTGGAATGAAGAATGGAAGTTGAATGTTTGCATGTCACTCTTATTTAGGATGATAGGATGAAATCAGTGCTAGAGGAGCTGCAAAGCTTCAGCTTGAGGAAGGAGGGCGCATAATATGTTTTAGCTGAATTTCCCCTTTACCATGTAATCCAAAAGTATTTTTATTGCAGTCCTCTGAAAGGAAAAGTTCTCAACCACAGTTCTCGACATTGTGTATGGTTGTGTCAGTGTGGCTTACAAAGGTGCGTCTGTAAGTAAATGCTACTGAACTCCGCCTAGTTATTTTTCTTCTCTGTTTGTCTTAGGCCCAAATTAGTTATGAAAAGGAGCAGAGGCACAAGCTGCTAAAGCATCTACGAGGTGAAGATACGTGGATGCTTGCTGATGTGAATGAACGTGTAGAACAACTGGAAAAGGTGACGGAACTGTAAATCATTGAATCGTGGTGTTAGCTTTATAGCATGTTCGTATGAACAGAAGGATTTAAGGGCTTTAAGATGATCTTTAAAAACCTCCCAATTTCTGAATTCTTTATGCTTCGATATTATTTTTTTTTAAGTGGAAATAATCTTTTACTTACAAAGAGGAAAAATTTCTGTCATTCAATTCCAGCCTCAGTTTCTACCAAATGCAGAAGAGCAAGCACTGCCAGACAAGAATAGTCCCATGGGAAGAAATCTGGAGGATCCAAGGCTTCGTAGCAGTCCTGTTTGTGGTCATTCACAGGAGAAGCCTTAATGGAACCTCTGAATATCGCATCCTTTTAGTGTAGAAATCTGTGCAGATATTTCAACAAAGGACAGATGTGTATTGATGATGCAGTGATTCCTGAGGAAATAGATTTGTCCAAAATAAATGTAGTGTAGAAGATATTCTATGTATAGTTATAGTGTCTTAGTTCCAGTGAAAAAGATAGTGAGAGGGGAAGAAAAGTCAATTATGGATGTGAGGCATGCCCTCCCCCTCGCCCCAATAGAACAGAGAGAGAGTAGGAGAAGTAAAATGTAGCTATGTCCAGCTGTGTGTGTTTTACCTTTTTGAGTGTGGTTTGGTAAGTAGACTGTGATTGTTTTTCTTGTATGTGGGTGATTTGGTTTACTGGATGTCATTTACAAACATTTACTTGTAGGAACATTCTGTGCAGAAAAAAAAGAAAAAGGATAAGCATGCAAAAAAAGCTAAGAAAGAAAAGAAGAAAAATAAGAAACAAAAATCTGAAAAGAAGGATGACTTACTTGATAGTTCTTCGGTAAGTAAGAAACTTTAAAATGCTTCAAATGACATTTTTAAAACCTGCACCATTTTAGTCTCTGTGGGTACACATGGTTAGTAAAATTAAGACTCATTCTCACCATTTTCTGTTGTGAAAAACTGTGGCAGTTTGTCTTTTTAATATACCAAGCTTTTAATCAATTTAAAAGATGCTGTTATATGAGTGCTTGTGAATTTTATAATATTGAATTCACACATTAGGAACTAAGGGATTTATGGTTTTTCAGCAGAGAGAAATTGAAAAAAATCGTCATTCTAGGATAGAGTGGAAAAATTCATAGGTTCCCTGTAGTGAGTGGTATATGGTAGAATGATGTGTCTAAAATTGCAAATACTTGACTTTGATTTTAAGCATGAGTTACTGCTGCCTTTTTCCATGGATGTTCAGCCATGGAAACTCCCAACAAGATGAGAGTTGTACGTGGTTCTGAAGGAAGGCTCAAACTTGTGCATTTGAATCTGTAAACAGATGCCTTCACATTGAGGGGCACTCTGGCAAAACAGTACAGAGGCTGCATTAGAAATCTGGTTGCTGCTTTCTGGCTATGTTGTGTGAAACATCCTCCAAGCATTTTGGTGCAAGTCAGGAAGCACTGTGATTTTTTCTTTTCAGAGAGTCTCTTTTATTGAGTGAAGAAACATGCAGTATGATGACATTTATTTTCCAGGGACCGATATCAGAAATGAACTATGCTTTTCAGTGTGAGAAGTAACCTAAGACACAAATGTCCCACATTTCCCATGGGAGTCATCAAAACCCCTCAGATCACATCAGTGAGTCCCAGGATACAGCACATTACTGGCTGATACCTTCGATTCAAAGTCTGTTATTCCCATGACAGGTTCATGTAAATAGCAAAGAAACTCTGTTCAATGGAGTCCTATTTGCTTCAAGTGTAAAATCTCAGTACACTCTTTGTAAGTGCAAATGTAGGAAGTTGGATATGAAAATAGGAGGAGGTAGCATGTACAGTGCTTTATATTGTGCTGTGTTACTGATTTTGCTTTTTTAATGTAAAACATACTTAGTAAAGAATTTAGATTATTTTGTTTTTGTAATGCCATAAAAACAATCGGTTTTGGTTTTATTCTGATAGTTTTAACTTTAGCAGTGGTAAGCAAATAAACTGCCAGTATGAACTAATGTTACATACTGTGATGTGCTCGTGAAGTATGGTGGAATGTTTTGATCATGAAGGAACAATATCCTATGGGAATATCAATATTCTATTTTTATTATCAGTATTTTAAACTAATAAACAGTATTATATTAGTAATGCTTAGCAATCAGAATCCATTTTGATTATCAATATATTTGGTAAGTATTGCATTTTATCAAAATATAATAGTATGTTAAGGTGTTATTCTCTACATTAAACTATTTTTAGGATTCTTCAGTTGAATGGGTTGAGTCAAATGTGTCACAGTCGGATAACACAGAAAAGGCTTGGAAGGTCAACAAGCAATCAGATGCTGTGAAAGAACCCTCCCTGCAGGTGAGCAGTCTGATAACTACTCCAGAAATAAATTCAGCATGACCAAATGTGAAACATGCTTAGGTTTCTTGACAGCTCTTTTGCAATGTGTTGAACAAAACCTATTTTACAGACAAATGTCTTTGTTTAGCTAGGTAAATGTTACTTTTCATTCATCAGAAGACTTCTCTACCCAATAGTTGCTTAGTATTTAACAAGGCACTACACTTAAAGTTGCCTAGCACCAATTCCTTTCATCATGTTTTGAGGCTCTAGCAACTTAGCTTGATTTTCTTGGAGAGGTAAACTTAAAGATCTTGACTAGGCATGTTATTTTTTTTCTGCATAATTTCGGTGCCTGTTCTACAGTTGAATGAATTTTTGCTTCTGTGGTGCTTAAACAGATGTAAGGAAGATGTCAGCCACAATATTTATGGAATCAATGCTGCTTTTGATCTTCCTAGGTGAATTCTGTGCTTGGTAAGCAGTGTTCATTCTGGAAAATGGAGTAATTCTGAAATGCACTGCTGTGATTTTAGTAACATAAATGCAGTTACATATCATCCTCAGTTGTGTGAAAGGATGATTTTTAATTTAGTGTCTTATTCCACTCCTGAAAAAAGTTCCTGCTTCTCATTCTGAATTTGCACATCTTGTTAAGAGAAATAAAAAGGATCTCTGAATCATATCTATCTATCTTGGAAAAATATAAAGTAATGAATATAAATCCTTATGTATGTCATGATAATTTATACTGCAAAACCATTTTTTTCCAAGCATTTCTTATATAACGTGCACCTCGGGCTTGTCTATTTTTGAGTGAAGGGTGTGGTTTTGAAAGGAATTTCCTGGTCATCCCTACTTTTTGTATTTTGGCTCACATTATGAAGAAGTCTTGGAGCATGTAAATCCATTTCCTGTTGGATTCAACTAAATTAGAAGGTATGTTCTCAAAGTGCACCTGAGGTGCTCCATGAGACAAGTCTCAGACTAGTCCAGATTGCTTACCTAAAAAAAAAAAAAGACAGAAACAAAAAAAAAAGTCCCCATACTGCAGATCTGAAGCCTATATAGAAGACAGAGTCAGGCTCTTTTCAGTGGTGCCTAGTGACAGGACCAGAGGCAATGGGCACAAACTGAAACACAGGAGTTTCTGTCTGACCATCAGGAAACTGTTTTACTCTGAGGGTGTCCAGGCACTGGCACAGGTTACCCGGAGTGGTTATGGAATCTCCATCCTTGGATATATTTGCAATGGCCTGGACATGGTCCTGGATAACTGGCTTTAGGTGGCCCTGCTTGAGCAGGGGAGTTGGACCAGATGACCTCCAGAGGTCCCATGCACATCCACTTCTTTTGATCCATGTTACTTGTTAATGTGGGCATAGATACTATTGAATCACTTGAAGATAGATTATTTT
The DNA here is from genome assembly GCF_034638445.1 of Ciconia boyciana. Taxonomy (NCBI): domain Eukaryota; kingdom Metazoa; phylum Chordata; class Aves; order Ciconiiformes; family Ciconiidae; genus Ciconia; species Ciconia boyciana. The sequence continues at coordinate 202,496,952 of NC_132934.1, forward strand.
TCAGTTCCTTCTCTTTCTTAGAGGAGATCTAAGAAGTGGAATGTTGTGTTTCACCTCTGAAACTCTCTGGTGTGTTGCCTAATATAATTTTTAAATAACAGAGAAAGTGTGATATATAGCATCTATTCAGATTGACAACTCAGACTTGAACCCTACTGAAGACATGAAGACTATTCTGCAAGGACAAGTTTCAAAATAGGTGTAATCTTGTCATTTTGGTTGCTATACTATCCACAGAAGTGTTCCAAAAACTTATGTTAAGAAATATTTTCGTAGAGTAGTTGTTTATAATGTGTATGTCACTGCTTTCTGTTGAGGCTTCAAGTTTTGTGTGTATAAAGGTAGTAGGTATGTCTAGGCTTTTTATATGCTGCTTTTCTTTAGAGAGTAGTCCTCATTTTTAAAATGTCCTTGGTCTGGCTTAGGTTTGTAAATGCAGTTTTCTACCTGTTATTGTGGGTACAGTTCACAGAATTTAGATGTGTAACTGCTTAATTTGAGGGTGCAGTTAGTGCCTAGATATCCGAGGTATGAACTATGCTCAGTTACTGATTGCAGATTTTGTATATGCTAGAAGAGATGTAAGAGGTCACGAAGTCAGAATTAGCAAGATGAAAAGGAATTGGTCTAGATGTACAGTGTTCGTTTAAGCAAATGATAAGCAGTCTATACAGTTTGTGTGTTTACTAGTGTCTTAAATATGTTGTGAAGGTGTATTTCAAATTACAGAAAGACATTTACGAAATTTATTTGTGTAAATGAATATTAAAAAATTGAAAGATTAGGGTTCTTAAAATCATATTTGCTTTTCATTAAAGTATTTCATATGTGTTTATAAAACCTATACTGTTTACTGTAAGTAACATTTGCCAGTAGTTGCACTGGTTTGATTTGTACCTAAGCCATGTTTTTGTTGGAAGTATGAACACTGATTCTTTGTGTTTATTTTAAAGAGAGAAGAATGGATGAATTTAGACTTCATGTCATTGAAAACCACATCAGTAGCAGCTGTCAGAGGTGAAAGGCACAAAGAAGAAATGTTGGAACGACAGAAAGCTCAGGAACTTGAGCAGGTAGGAGGAATTAATATATCAATGTTTTTCTGCATCTTACTAAATTTTGTGTGATGAATGAACCAATGAATTGGTTCAAATACGTAAGTCTTTGTATAGTTTTTAAACTAATGTCTGATGTGTTGTGTGATAGTGATTTTAATTAAATTGGTCAGTTATTTGTTCTGTTTGGGATGGGAAGGGTTAATACAACAGGCTTATCTTGTGGAGAAAAGCCTTTAAACTATCTTCTAGGTAAGGAGAAAGCCAGTTTTATTAGTACTAAGTTCTGTAATATTTGCAGTGCTTCTGAGGTGTTTTACTTAATAACAATGACAGACTGTTGGTCTGGCCTTCTTCCCCATGGTGTGTGTGAAAGGAGCACCATTGTTTTGTGTGATAAAAGCTTACCTAAGTTAGTGTGTTAAAGTGTAGGGTGCTGAGGCTTGTTTTTTCCTGAAGAAAGAATGCAGAGCAGTTGCCATGCCTTTCATGCCGCAGTCATGCATGAACACAGGGGTGAATCAGGGTCTGGCTGTGGAAGGGGTTGCTGTCATTAAATTAGTTCTGTTTACATACAGTTGCTGGCTGCTTCCTGTGTTCATTCAGCTCCTTAAATGCAGTGTAGTCTGATCTGAAAACCATAGTTGCTGATCAGTATCTAATATTTACTTGTCCTAACATCTCACAGTAGGCCATTTGTTGCTGTTAGGTTTTCCAGTTAGTTCTGTTGTGGCTAGGAACCAGATTGACCTGGAATGCTGTTCTTGTGTAGTAGGTGGCACTTTGGTTATTGTCTTTTGAGAAGCGATGAATCTTCTTGATTTTTTCCCCACATAATTTTTTGCTGAACGTTTTTTCTGAACTGTTGAAGGATGATGTAATGTGGAGATCTTAAATCATCAGAATGTCAGCATGTATTATATGGTTAATGACAATTTATAGGTATTCTTGATCCTAGAAGAATATGATTTTTACAGACTCTCCCACACAACCACTTGCTCTCCATGCAGGTTTATACTTTTTGTGTTTTCTGCACCACAATGTCTATCCTTTCTTTGATACCCAAAACAATGTGTACAACAGATGCATACAGCATGCCAGTGGTGGTGATGAGTTGACGATATGACATAGACAAATTCAAAATTTTGTCAGTGCTGGAATGCCTAATCAACCCTTTTCTCCCGTGGACTTCCTTGCCTGCTTCCAGAGAGGTCAGTTGACAGGATCACAATAAGCGATCTAGTTTAGGGGTGAAAAGCAGTAACTTGAGGTAAAACTAAGAGCCTCCATAACAGCAGTGCTTCAGACGCAAGTGTGTGTTACTGCTATACTAGCAATGCAGTCAAACGGTAGAGCTGCTTCTGTGTAATAAAGGTGCCAACTAAGCACATGTTTGAGAACTTTGACTCAGGATGGAGAGTTATGTTTATTTCTACCTGTCTTTAGATAGCACAAGTTATGAGTAAGCTGTTCTATTCCCACAGAAGTCTCACAAAATTTATCAAGTATTCTAGAAAATACAAACCATCTGTTATGCACACATTAAATTTATTTCTATTTTAGGCCATGCTGTCTGAGAGAGAACTCAATCCCTATTGGAAAGACGGTGGTACAGGTTTGCCACCTGAGAAGGATGAAGCAGCTTCAGTTAAGAAAGGTAAACAGCAATTTTTAGTAATAATCTTAAATTTCTGTCTCTGGTCTCTCTGTTGCTAAGAAGTTACTAATAATGTTGATGTAAAGGGATTTTGAATAACATGTAATGAAGTAAAATTTGGATGAAAATTCAGTAGTGAATATTGGGTTAATTTATGAATATTATGTTGTTTTGCAGAATTTCTCTTCACTGGTTTTTAATCTTGAGTGGTTTGACCTTCAATATCTTTACAGAAATTCTCCATTTTGAACTAATTAAAGGAAAGCATGATTTAACCAAGACAAGATAAATTGTTGTCATCTCATTTGGTTCTTTTCATTCCATTACACAAATTATAGTTTTAAAATATTCAACCACAGAAGTCTGAGTCACATTAAAATGAAGTACATTACAGATGCAGTTTGTGAAAAATAGTATCTCTTTAACCTTTTCACTTCTTTCCTTACCCTAGGGTTATCCTGACTATTTCCAGCCAGAGCGGTTAGAAAAATGTTTTTCATAATGTCATGAAGCATTTATTATGTGATAAGAAGGGCCCTTGTATTCTGTCAACAGGGAACAGTAGGGTCCCTGGCTTTTCTCTTTGGGAGCCTTTCCCTGTGGACAGTCTGTCCTGCAAACCATTAGCCTCATGCCCACTTTTAGGAGTCACAGAGATCAGCAATCTGTAAGAAGTGACAGGTATCAGTGAATACGCGTCCTGAATGTTAAGACCTCTGCTAGCTTCTCAAATGGAAAGCGATGGGTTACTCATTCATTTTCTGAGAAGGGGAATGCACTTGTTTGTGTGTAAGGGGTATGCCAAAGAATGGACACAGGAAGTGGAAACAATAAGAAGGTTCTTTAATTTCATAAAAAACCCCACAACTTCTCATATGCCACTCCTGTCTTGGAAACTGCTTGTTGTGTTCCATGATAAAATGGAGAAGCTTAAATTTAATCAGTGGTATTACTGAGCTATATCCAGCATTGACTTATAAAAACATGTAATTGTATTAGTATATTCTTTCTATTTTTCTTTTGTACCCCTTCAATTTTTACATTAAGTTTAGATGAAGGTTTAATGTCACATACAGAGTAAGGTCTCTCAGAGTAAGGTTAAATAGTAATAACTACTGAGATATAAAAATATGACCTCTCGTTGTTTTGTACTTTAGTTACAGTGGTAGAAGATGCTGGATTAAGTTGGTTACGAAAATCTTACCAAAGGATGAAGGAGCAGGCTGAGAGAGAGAAACGAAATTTTGAGGAAATTGTAGCTGAGAGGTATGGGGTAAGGATCTTCAATTTTTTTCATACTAATAGATGCTTGGAAAAGGTTACTTTCATGTAAAGGCACAAATACTTGTGATGAATAGTTTAAAGCTACCCGGCCTTTTATATCTTTTTTGTTAAATATTTTTTAATATATGGGATCCTATAGCAAATTTAAAATACTTATCTTCTACATCAGGAGGTTCAAATGATCCCAGTTACAAAGTACCTGAGTGCTTCCAAAATTACGATGTATACTAGAAAATGTATTTTTTTCTCTTGCACATAGCAGATAATAATGCACATTGTGGATAATAATAATGCCAAGATAATTTGGAGAGCTGTGTCAAATTTTACCAAATATGAATCTTCTGGCTACTTGTGATCTGCTCAGTTGACATATAGTAAGAAAACTGCTTGCTTCTGAAGAGTTTAGAAGTCTTCAAAATTTATTTTTAATAAAACAGTCTGCCATAACAATATTAACTCTTTAAAGCCTGTGCCCCCTCTAAAGACAATATTATTGTCTTTAAAAGCATTGGTCAAAGGTGTGGGGTGTAAAATCTTGGCCATACTGTTACATTTGAATTTTCTGTGGGTTTTTTGATTAGGCTGGTTTGGTTGTGGAAATCTTGGATAAGACAGTGTGGCTTGATACTATTGTCTTTGAACTGAATTGTAGTCACTCCTGAGTGATGAAACAAACATGGTCAGTGCTGGTGGAAATTATTCGGTGACAGTGATTGTAAAGAATATTATTTTTAAGAATCTTTCTCAAGAAACTAGAGTTCAAACAGCATGAACCACTCTGGCTGCTGAAGTACAGGATAGTGATTGAAAGAGATCCCTGGCTGATTTGCTTCAGTATGTAATGTTTTGAGGAAAAACCAAACCAAACCAAAAAAAGTAATTGGTGCCTTTTAATTCAGCTCAAAAGAGGGAAGAGAAACAGTCCACATTTTGTGTAATTGCGTAATGGATAGAGTATTTGTCCAGAAAGCCAGAAACAGGGATTCAAAGCCTGTTTCAAGGTAAAGATTTTGAACCCACTCTCTTGTGTTTTTAAGGGTTTAACTAGATTGTAAAATGGTTTAGTGGGAATGTCCATTGGTTCTATAGAAGCTGAGCATCTGGTGAGCATAAATGCAAAGTTCATGAGTAAGAAAGAGGAAGCCTTTCTCCCTAGCTCAAGCCCCTGATCTGCGGGTTGCTGGGGGGAGACAGTTCTGAGGCTCTAGTCCCTGTTCCCAGGAGTGCTTTAGCACTTTACTTTAGAGCCACGGGATGAAAGTTAGAAATGGTCCAAGAGAAAGGATCAGAAAGCCTTCCCAACAGAGCATCTTAGACACGAGGCTATAAGTTCCATTTTTCATACTGGTCTTCCTTTCCACTCCATGGCTCATGCCCTTTGCACAGTGACTTAGTTTCACAGAATGGTGCCTTTCTTGTGATACTTTGTAGAGAGCTTCACAATACCCTATGATCTTAAAAGCAGTATGACTTTTTTTTTTATTCTTTCTTATAGTCAATGGAGGTATTTCAGTCACGGTTAGAAGAAGCTGAAAAAGTTGCATCCAGAAAGGAAAATTATTATAGAAGTGGAAGATGGAAGAAAAATGACTATTCAGAAAGTGAGAAAGAGAAGAAAGAACAGCATATGAAAAAGGAGACACGAGATGAAGATGATAGAGACAGGAACACGTTTGGGGGCTATATTAGGGAGAAGTATGGCAAGGGATGGGCACAAGGAGACAAAGGTTACAAAAGAGATATGTCAAGAGAAGACCAAGAATGTGGACACAGTAGCACGGACTCAGTATTGAGAGGCTGCAGCTCCAAAACAGAAAAACACTCCGATGAAAAACGAAGTCAGGAAAAGAGTTCATCTCTAAGCAACATGAAACACAAATTTCTGAAACCCTCTGAAGATGATTCATCATCGTACAGTGCACCTAGAGACTACGTGTCACAGCAGTCCTCTTCCAAACTGCCGGTTCATAGCTCTTTGAGCAGCCGTTTCCAAAAACCTAGTGAGGATACTGCACTGTGGACCAAAACACACACAGAAGATAACAATGAGAAATTAATGTCTGATCAAGAATCGTTGGGTACTAGGGAACAAATTGATGAAAGTGGTTGGGACAGAACTCCAAGTGTTGAAAAAGAGAAGTCACGACAGGAGTACACAGGCGATATCCCTGAGAAGAAACAAACGTTATCTGACAGTAAAACATTGTGTTCTAGGTATTTTACGAACATCTTTACTTGTCTTTTGTTTGCTGTATTTTTCATGGCAAAGTATACTGGAAACTCTGTCTTCTTTGTGACAGTATTAGATCTGATCATATTGGATCTCTTTAGTTAAGAGGAGGCTAGCCTCCCAGGTAGGAGCAGCTAAAATGGACCACTGTAGAAGTAATGAACACCCCCTACTTGTCCTGTCTCCTCAGCATATTTGAGAATTACTAATGATAGATTATTTTCTGCTTCTTTCTAATGTTAGTTCACACTGCAGTAAAATTGGCCTCTTAAGCAAAAAACCTGCAAAACAATATATTAACTGTTGTTGAATTTATAAAAGACAAACTTGAAATGTTAGAAAATGCTGACTAAAAATGGAAATAATTAATACAGCAAGGATAGGTTTGCCACCTGTGAGATGAACTCATATGCTAAAGTGGTAGCATGTGAAAAATAGTAGAAGGTATTGATTAGAAAAGTGCATTTTCTGTGGAAAAGAGGAAAGGTGAATAGGAGTGGGAAGGGAAACACAAACTAATGTGCGGTAGGAATTTCAGTTTGCCTGACTTGGTTTAGTGAAAGACAACAGAGAGTAGTAAGGAGAGGTGGTCAGGAAAGTAAGTTGTAGGCAGCTGAGCTTTTGCTCTATTAGAGGCCACCTGTTTTCCAGTATTACCAGCTTGCTGGTTCTTCCAGTGATATGAGTAGTGTGGTTATTACTGTGAATGCTTTCCTTTAGATCTTCCCAATAATAGGTAAGCATGTGCAAAAGTATTTTAGAGTCAGGATGGTGTTATTTAATTGCTTGGGAAAGCTGGACAAGTAAATATTCTTGGTTGGGTGTAAGAAGGGTGATATGATTTAGTTGGAGACAGCATTTGATGAAATATGATGAAGTGTAATTCCTTCTTTCTTATATGCTTATGTCAGTTACTTGCAGAAAAAACTTCCTATAGTGGGGTTATGAATTCACTTTTAATGCTTAATTGTTGGATTCTAATAACAAGGCAATACCTTAAAAGTATTTATTTTATTTATAACTGTTCCTACGTGTAGTACTTGCAGATACCTCACTGTGTATTTGCAAAGAAAAATTGTACATTAAATGAGTACTGCATGAGTAACCAGAAACAGGCAGCTTAGTCTACACAATTCTTTGTTGTATAGGTTGCGTATTTTTTCCAGATTTTACTTGCTATATTTTCTACTTTGACAGGAGCCAAGGACATTTACATTTTCTTTGATAGCAGGAAGATAAACTGTTTGCATGATGTTCACTTAATCTAATTTATTTATTTATTTATTTTTAAAAGCATGAGTTTGAATATACATCATGGCAAGAGTAGTTCCTGATTCTGGCACGAATAGTTTGTATGCACTATGGGAAGTCCAACTCATAAGTGTTTGTCATGTCTTGTTTTATTGTTTATTTTAGTGTTTGCGTAAGTATTATTTTCCTGGAAAATGAGAAATGTATCTTTATAGTTGTTTTAGTTAGTCTGAAAAAAAGATCTTATAGCATTAAACCTGTGATGTATGAGACATTGAGACATTCGAATTTAGTGATCCTCTTTACTTTTCTAGATATTGCCCAAATAGTTACTGCCCTTGAAGTGCCTGGGGTTTACTACTTAAATGAACTTTGTAAGCTTCTGATTAGAATGATTCATGGTGTGTCTGAGCTGGAGCCTATGAGGCTTCCTCAGCTCTTGAGTCCTGGTTTGTTCACGACTTTGTTCAGGTACAAGGTCTGCACAACCCACAGTTGTTTCCTGCCTGCCTTGAATAGTGCCTTGGTATCCAAAAGGAAATGTAGGTGTTCATGTAAGGAGGGATGCTGTGGTGAGCTGGGAGAGTGCATCTGCACTGCAGTTCAGGCACAGACTCCATGAAAATGAAAATATACACTCAGAATTATATGTCTGGCAAAACCCCATCCTGTTAAGAAGCTTCTTTTTTGCGCACGTAAAAAGGCACAATTATGCATGGTTAGAGTCTTATCCGTCATCTTAAATATCACGCACTTTTTTAAAAAACCCAAAAACTTCACTGATTAGCAGCAAATGATCTGAGTAAATGACATATAATCCTTTAGTAAGTCTACCTTCATTCTCAGTTTTGTTTCCTCCATATCTTCCAGAAGGAGAAAGCAAGATCCAACAGCTGTGTTGTACAGCTGATGGCAAATAGGAGTTCTGACATCTAGTAAACTTTATTTAACTGTGTGAAGTACTAACTATAGGAGAGTTTTGGTGTTCATCCAGAATGCAGAGACAGTGAAGGACACCACCTGAAGACCCTGCACCATGTTCTTATTTGATTTATTTATTTATTTTTTATTTTGGGGGGGGTGGAGGGAGCTGGGTGTTGCTTTGTATGTGTGGTAGGTTGACCCCCTCAAGCAACTAAGCATGTACCCAGCTGCTCGCTCATTCCCCCTCCTATAGAGGGAATCAGAAGAGCAAAAGGGAGGAAAACCTCATGTATCGGATAAAGACAGTTTAACAACTGAGGAAAGAGACAAAAACAAGTGGTGCAAAGGCAGTCAGTCACTCGCCGCCTCCCACGGGCAGACTGATGCCTAACCAGTCTCTGAGCAGCAGCTACTTTGGAAAGACTGCACTCCCCAGCTTTTATTGCTGAGCATGGCATTATGTGGCATGGAATTTCCCTTTGGCCAGTTCGGGTCAGCTGTCCTGGCTGTGTCCCCTCCCAGCCTATTTGCTGGGGGTGCAGAGGGAGAAACAGAGAAAACCTTGAGGCTGTGTAAGCACTGTTCAGCAGCAGCCAAACACTGGTGCGTTGTCAACACTGTCACCAGTTAAGTCCAAAGCACAGCACCATACGGGCTGCTATGAAGAACATAAACTCCACCCCAGCCAGACCTAGTAGAGCATGTAATTATTGAGTAGATGTTGGTGATACCGTTGCCTTGTTATTGTTATCTTGGAAGAAACAACTACTCCTTTACAGTCTTATTTTTGGTTTTTTTTTGGTTAAATAACGGTGAATCACTTTTTAATTGCAAGTACAAAAGCTGTACCTTTTAGCTTTTGGTTACCACATGTAGTAAGTGCAATGCTAATTGTAACTGGACAGAGCTGCAAGTTTTGGGAAACTAGATTGTGTACGGAAGTAGTTTGCTTATTCAAGTTCAAAGAATTCAATTATTATGATAGAAAAGATAATTCTGTTCTTTTCCTCACAGAAGAGAAATAAGCTTAGAAACTATTTAGCTGATATTTTCTTTTGCATGTGTTAGTGCTGTTAAACCTGATTGTGCATCTTCTTTGATATTTTAATTCTATTTCTCAGCCAATACAATTACTGAGCTGATTTATTAGTAACGTGGAGATTATTTAGGCCTGGAAAACCATATAGCCTCTGCTTATTCACTTATTTATTTCCAAGTTCTTTGAAGCTGACTCTTAACTCCTAAGCTTCTGTGTGTTTGAGATAGCGTATGACCTGTTTTCCTGTTTCCTTCAGTGGGAATTGTCTTTTTTTTTTGCAGAATTTTGTAGAAAATTCTGGCTCTTGGAACGTTTCGGGTTTGGATATGTGGGGTAGTTATCTGTTGGGAGTAATTTATATGCTGCTACTTTCTTCTTCCTCCTGAAGTTTCAAGTCTTGTAATACATGTACTCTTTCAGTGGTGTTCAGTCAGTCACAAAAAGTAAATCTTCATTGACATGAAGGCTTGGATTAATAGGTGTTGCTGGTTCAGTTCCTCATCTCTCACACTGACAATGTACCTTTTAAGTTTTATCCCTTCTAAAACACAGAAAGAGTTTCTTCAGCCTATAAATCAAAGTGTTTTGGACAGTTATGACACAGGTTAATTAAAAGTGCTGATTGGATGTCCAAGGGATCTCCCCAGAGGAAAAGTCCATCCAGCTAGTGTTTGCTGAAAATCACACTTAATAATGTGACTGCTTCAGAGTTTAATTTGAGACAAGATAAAAAGCAAAACAAAACAATGTCTCTAATATCAAAAAGTTCAGATGATGATTCAAAGGCTAACACTGCTTAAAAAAAGCATGTGTGAAGTAATAAACATCTTTCTCCCTTTACTGAAATAGTTTGCCTTGTTTTGAAAAATATAGGTTAAGGGGAAGTGAGAACTTCATCCTTGAAAGCTCTGTTTCAGATGAAGTTAATGTAAATGTTTCTGCTGAGTTTTTGGGTTTTGGATTGGGTATCTTCAAAACAGATAAAAGTAACTTTGGTAATTTCCTTGGGGCTGGGGAGATCTGGCAGTTAAAGATGACACCACCTTCAAAGTTCTCCTGTTCTTCAAATCCTACAGGGTTTAACCATCTCGAGTAGTGAGTGAATTCTCTCTCTTTTAATAGCAGGGACCAATATCATAACTGTATTCTTATGTCTCTTCTGTGTTAGATATTTTACTTTCAGAGTTAGTTGGTTTTAGTCTTTCCTAGAGTTAAAGAGCCAAACTTGTTGGATGCCTCTTTGCAATAATTCTTAGAGACCTTATTTATTATCATAAGAACTCATACACCAACCTTTTAATATTAAGATACAATACTGTTTATTACTAGCTGTAGCTTCTCTAGGGAGATTTGATATTTTTAAAATGGTGCTAGTTAATTTTCCATGGAAACTTTACCATATGAGCCATAACATCTTTAGAAGCCAAGATTGTACTGTGAGCAGATAAGTATGGGCACATAAGTGGTTTTCAAGAGATGGAAGGCCACTTGGCGTGCAGGAGAACAACTAGGAAATGGGTGATTTTGGTGGAGCTGAGAAGTAAAAGCATGACCAAAGCCAGAAAGGACAGTTACAGAGTGGGTTTAAATTACTCTTTCTGCTCCTCTTTTCCTTGCTTTTTGTCTGCTTATACCTGCTACTGGCTCTTGACTGTTTTTTCATGCTGAGAAAGTGTTTATAGATAGTGCTTTTCATTTTAATTGCTCTCAAAAGTAAAAGGAAACATACCTCATGAAAGTTTTATTTAAGCATTTTGGTTTCACAGTCCTTGGCAACTTCTGATTGCAAATATATTTTTATAATATGTTGTTATCAATTATTTTGACAATAGGAGCATATGTACCGGTACAGGAGGCATATAATACTTAATTACACAGGTGAATACTACATTGTTTTTTCTATGGGTTTAGTGCTGCTGGTGTTTTACAGACATACAGTAGAGGATGAGCCGCCTCGGGTCCTTAGTGAAGAGGAGATGAACAGACTGGGAGCAAGGATTGTGAAAGCAGAACTCATGGGAGACATGGTAATGTCTTTGAAAAATTTTCATGATTTACTGCAATTTTTCTTCAAAGCTCACAGTGATTTAGTTTTTTAAAAAAAAAAAAGGTATTGATTCAAGCAAATAAAGTCCTGCAAAATTTGATCAGGTGGGATTTGAAGATATTGCTTTTACTGTAACTTCTGCTTTATACGCAATGGTTCATAGACTAGAATAGAGGATTCAGGTCCCCAGGTTTTGTAGGCTAGGCAGCATATCCAAAACCAGTTGTTCTCTGCCTTTTTAATAGGATTTAATGTCTTTTTATTAAGCAGGGAGCAGGTGAAAACTACAAAGCTCCCAGTCTGTGTTACAAGGTAGACAGTGTCTAGAGCTTTTGTTATTTCATCTACTTTGTCACAAGTAGATGCTCGTGGTCCATAGCTCTGCCGTATAAGCATACTTATTATATGGAAATATAAAACTGGAAGGAGCCGCATAGGCCATTGCATCCAGCTCTGCAATGAGAACAGCTGTGTAATGCTTTGTGGTCAGTTCCACAGAATGTCTGCCTTGAATGAGACTCAGCCCATGGAGCTGAGATAACTCAGCTGCACGTTTAACATTGGTTTAGGAGGCTTGTTTCAGACAGCAACCTGAAGAGTCGAGAATTTCACTCTTTTGGAACACTCTAAACTCTGGAAGTGTTGGGTGGTGTGGGTTTTTTTTTTTTTTTTTTAATTACATTAAGTATATCTGTAGTGAGTTAATTGCATTCAGTAGTACTGCCTGGAAGTTTCAGTTATAACAAGGTCATAGTCTGTTAGTTTTTAAGCTATGTTTTACAAGTGCTTGCTCTGAATAGCTGCTCTTAAGGAAGTATTGCTGAATTTTTTTGAAGGATATAATAAAATAACATTTTTTTAGAAGTGAATCCTATCACTATGGACCTTTGTATTTTTTTTTTAAAGGTTAATATTTAGTGCACCTGTTTACCTTGCCTTTTGTGACAGAATATTTGCACCGAAATCTGCATCACTAAGAAGTAATAAATAAGACATGTTATGACTTTGAGTGCCAAATTAGTATTTCCTGAGAGCCGTTGATTCTTTGATTTGTAGGAAGTTTAGGATATTTGACATACAAATTTATTGCTGGATTAGGATATGGTGTGGGTCTTTGTCAAAGCCCCTATCACATAATTTAAATTTTTTTCAGAGAAAGTGTCCATTTTATAAATGTTTTCTTTTCAAACCGATTTTATACTATGGATTCTTTTTCCACAGACTTTAGACACAGATGTCTGCATGTAGCTTTACAAAATTTGAACAAATACACCTTTTCTAGAAATGCTGTCTATTTGAAATCTTATCAGCTTCAAAAGTGAATGAAAAGTAACTTCAAGCAGTGTATTTTCTACTAAGGTATAATGAGCGTTAATGATTTAAATAGATGCCTCCATGTTTTAATCTGTAGTTTTCATAGTTAATATACAAAAAAATACACTAGTGAGGAAAAAATATGTTTATGAATGTAATTATATGATAGGTTTTTGAGGGACTGGTGTTAGTCACTTAAGATATTATTTTAAGACATTTTCCTACATGAGAGAATGATTGAAGCTATCTATATACTAGTTGCTATAAAGTACTGGGGAGGGGAAAGTTTCCAAAGACACTCATGGAGAGCAGCAAAAATTTGTAAACTTTTTTTTTTTCCTACTGCTCAGCTTCAATAGCATTGTCCAAATAAAAGTTTGGGCACAAGTGTGAGTTTTTTTCTTTTCAACCTGACAGTAACTGACTAAGAGCAATTTGAATAAAAACATACAGGTGTTCTGTGGAGAGAGTGTGATTCTTTTATTATTGTACCATTTTGTTTTGTTTTGACCAAAATCATGTAGCAGAAGCCAACATTACAATTTTACTTTTATATATACATTTTTCTACATATGCACTCTGAATTAGCCTAGTTAAAAAAAAAAAACCAACACAACCATAGTATAAATAATAAAATAACTAATCTTTGCTTTGTTGCTCTTTAAATATTTTTTCATGGACTTTCTCTGATCAGATTGAAAATGCAGCTTGTTGTTTAAACAAGTTCATCCCCTCACACCAGAAGAGATGGTTATGTAGCAGCATGTCCTTGTGGTTGGAGCTCAAGGCTGACCATGTGGGACAAATGAACTCTGAATCTATTTTTTGTTACTGACTTGCTGCTTGGTGTTAGCTAATGACTTAATTTTAGGGTGGCAAGTATAGGCATGATTGTTGGAGTCCAATCAGTGAAACTTGCAAAGTGGTCAGAGTATAAATGGTTGTATTTCTTATAGGTTGATAGGCTGTCATCTGGCAATTCTTAGCAAACCAAGATATTCTAAAATGTTTGTATCTATTTAGTAAACAGATGCATGAGAGAGCAGGAGCATCAAAAACAATTTACACAAGACTGTAAACAGTTCTCATTTTCCACCTCCTGTCCATTTTAATACCCAAAGTAAGGTCTTAAGTGCCAAAGTTGGACATGCGGTGTAGAGAGATATGGAACTGCATAGCAAAAATGTCTGAGAGGTATTTCCCTAGACCCATTGCATGCATATGTGTGTATGTGTTTGTATATATACATGTATGTGTATATATATAAAAATAAATCAAAGGATATGTAGCATAACCTGGAAATGTTATACACTTGATGTTTTAGGCTTCCTTATTTAGCTTCCTATACATAAAGTAGTATCTATGCTTAGCTACACAAAACTTTTATTAGTATAACTGAATAATGTTTAAGCATATTTTTTCTGGTGTTTTTATGACAATATATGTTTCTATACTTTAGATGCCTCTGTTCTGAACAATTTTTTAAATTTTATCTCCAGTAAAGAATTGTGTGAATGATATTGACATGTTTTCTTTAGTCTTTTGTGTCATTAGAGTTTTAAAAAAATCAAAACATGAAGAAATGGAATGAATAGTTAATTCTGATATAAAGGTCTCTAAAAGTTTAAAATGGCTAAACTAATGGAGCACTACTACTTTCTTTGAAGGAGTTAGCTTCAAAACTTCAAGCAGAACTTGAGAACGCCCGCAAATTGAGAGAGACTCAAGGGCAGATTCCAGCAAAGTCTGGCAGAGAGGTAAGGGGAAAATATTATTCTTTTCTTTGTGCTAACACAGTGGTACTATACAGGTAGCAGCTGAATTACAGAGAACATGAAATGTACTTAGGGAAATGACAAGGTGTGACTTTAGGTGAGTTACTGTTCAAATTGAATTGTACTTTTTGGTGGTAAAAACTTTCTCCCATTGTACTTTAGCAACTTCCATAGAATTTTTTTACTTGTAATATTTTGTCAGCAATGATATATATCTTCCATTAAAAATAGAACTTTTATGTGTTGTGTTGTTGACTGTGCTGGCTGTTACATGACTCTGATGTCTCTGAAGAAGCTGGCACTTAAAATGTTGTCCTTTTTAAAGGGTGGTATTCAAGAAATGGATAGTAATCTTCTTCCACACCAACTTTGATATAGCTACAAGGAAACAGGGTTAATATCTTCGTTCATGAGCTCTGTCCTCATGATAGAGAGGAGACTTTTAGACAAAACCTAATGTTCTGGTTCAGTTTGACCCCAATTCCACAGTGAAGATTCAGCTGCAAGTCAGCTGAGTTTGAAAAGCCACTAATATTTTTTTCGAAAAGGCTTCATCTCAGACTTCATACATTGACTAGTATTTTTCCAGTCTTTAGAAGACAGACTGAACTGGAAGTTAATGTGTGGCCTCTTGCTGACTACATTGTGACAGCCGTATTAAAGTATAAAGTCTCAGATCTTGAATTCACAAGAATTTAAGACTACAAAAGGTCTGTGTAGGTAGACTCTGCTTTGTTGCAGTGCAATTCTTAGGCGTGTTTTTCGTGTATATACAAAAAAACCTGAATAAAGCAGATTGGAGTTGTGTAATTACGCAGGAAAAAATCCATTCAGATTTTAAAATTGGAAAGTAGAGGGCACGTTATGGGTGGTCCTCAGAAATGTTGGTAAAGACCTGTTCCTTAGAAATTGAGTCATGAATAACAATTTTGGTCAGCCTTGCTCTTAACCATAGTCTGATTTTTATCTTAATTTTTAATTAAAAGATTTTTAAAACTAACAGCATGTAGTCATTGCAAAAGTACTAAATGTAAATAGTACTTGACTTTTCAGAAAGGAAAAATAATTTAATAAAAACCAAGTGAAAACATATTTAGCTTGAGGTCTCTCTTTCTAGCTCTCTTCATCCTGAGGGCAACTGATCTCACAGCTTGTGCTCTTACCAAGTGATACACTGCTCTGCAACATGGGGGAGATTCCTCCCTAAATGTAGAAACACCAAGCTCAGCAATGCAGGAGTTTGAGGATTCAGAAGGATAAACTGACAAAGAAGAAATAGTCTGCATCCTTCTGGCCTGACATGGGTCTATTCTGTCTCCGGACTGGCATCTGAAAAATGCATGAGTAGTCCAGGAGGAGCCTTACTGAAAAAGAAAGATGTATTATAAACTTGGCTAGATTGGAAATACCATCTTGCTATCGTAAAGCCTCAAAGCCTCAGGGATTGCCTTAGTAATTTCTATTCATGAATATGCTACAAGATAATGATGATTTTTCTTTTATCTTTTGTGTGCCCGTCCATATTCAGTTTTGCACTCTTGTGTGCTTATTTACTCAAGCTGGGTGTGGGGACTTACAAGGCATGTCCGCTCCTTGTCCTGCATTCCCTTTAAACATGGTGGAAAAAGTTGTGAATAACCCTAGTCTGTCGCCTCTTTTTCTTTCTCTCCTGTGGGAGCTTGACTAAGCCACCATTGACCACCTTAGTGTTGTAATTGATATAAGCTTCTTTGGAAGACTGAAGGGATTTAAAAACAGGGCTCTTTCCTCTGAAGTATCTTGGATGCAAAATGTCTACCCTTGTGAGTTCCATGTTGGCTTTCTCTGAAGCTCAGGATCAGTTTCTTACATAATCCCAGATGTAGGAGCTTGGTTTTTAAGTCTGTTCATCTTAGAATGTTTATTTTTATGTTAGAGTCCATCTGTCTTGCAGAAACGATCTTTAGTTTGTGGGAACCAGGACTGTTGACAGTTCTGCTGTTTTGGACTTTCTGTGGTTTGCCGATGCAAATAGTCCCTTACAGATACAACAGGGTTGATGTTTGTAATTCTGCAAAGGTTAGCTCTTGAACTGCATCATGCCAGAACAGCATCAACCTCTTTACAGCAAGCTATAAAGTTGCGCAACTTCTTAGGCTTGCGGTAAATTGGCAGACTCCCCAAACCATGGTGAAAACCTTGAAGTTTATTTGAAGTCATTTGGGTTTTAATTACTGCCAGGGCTTTCTTTCCAGAGGGTGAAGGTCTTCCTCTACATTTTAGAGGCTTGCTGTCTTGTCTTTATGAATATGCCTTGCCTGTTTCATGGCTACTTCTAGCCTGTATTACATGGCTTTTGAGTGTGAGCAGTCCAGCAAAGCTGACAGTTGCTCTGTCCTAAGTCCTATCCTTGTGATAGTTGCCACGGTAGTCTTAACTGGTTTTACAGCTTCAAACTGGTTTTGGACTACTGGGACACAAGCAGAATGTGTTGGATACTCCTGTGTATCAAGGGCCAGCTGTATCACACTGTGTGTCTAAACAGCCCAGATGTTCAGAAACCATCTCATAACACAAGAGAGGCTGATTTGTGAAGGTGTATTTGATACTGTATGAATTGCTCTTTCTATAACATTGACCCCACAAGTGATAGTCTCAGTCAGTTCAGCCAGATGTATTGCAAGTAAGACACCTGAAACAGTTTCCACGGAAGTGGTTTTCCAAATGGATGTCCCATTGATCCCAAAGTTTGATAGCTTTGCCTCCGCTACCAATAACCAACATGAAGCATTTTGTTTCAGGCAGGTCTGTCTCTGGTTCCTTGGAGCAGCATGGCAAATGTCATGCTGAAAGGTCCTGAAACGTGGCTTTGCCTTATTTGCACTTCTGTTGGGAGAACTGGGGAGATAAATCAGGAAGCAGTGAAGCCAATTTTGAATGCATCTCCCTAGGAAAGTTTTTTTCCTTGATTAATTGAACATGGATCAATTTCCCAATTCAGTTCACTGTGTGGCTGAATGAAGACTCGTGCTAGTATAAGGGGGTGTGGATGGGCGGCTGGGGTTTGTACAAAGGACAGGATCAATTCTTTTGACAGTCGTGCTGGTTTGTTTTGCCTTAAAGTGATCAAGAAACTACAGACTGAAGGGACTGTAAAGTTGTAGCTTAAATCCTGGTTTTATTTGTTTGTTTGTTCGTAAGTGAGAATAGAGGCAAATCTAGCTTTTATAGTTTGTTTGATTTAGACAAGAATGCTACCCCAAGCAACCCTAGAAATGTGGTTTTGAAGTACAGTTTTCCAGTACTGATGTTTGGTGTTTAAAAACCTTATGTTTATGAGCTGATACATTTTGCCAAGCGTACAGATCCTGGTAAGACCATTTGGTTACTAGTTTTCATTTTGGCCAAAGTCATCCATAGTTTTAAGACCTGCTGTTTGTGATGCATTTAGATGTTGCAAGTAGAGATTTCCAGCTGAAAGAAGCCCAAAAGCATGAATGTATACATCTTTCTGAACCTAGAATAGCAAGAAAATTGTAAAAGATACTGAAGCAGAAGAGAAGTCCATAGCTGCATTCTGAGTAAGCCCACTTGGGTGATTTTATAGCAAAAATTTACCTTGAGGAAGAGGATTGGTTTTGTTTTCTTTTTTCTTTTTCCTTTTTTTTTTTCCTTCTTTGTTCTTGGTAGTTAGTGTAATGTTTCTATTAAATGAAGTGAACACCCACAAATAATAATGTTATAGGTTTTTTGTGTATGAAGGTATCCCAGATTAAAATTCAGTACAGGCTAAAACATGTTTGGATTCTCTTGATATTGAAAAAAAAAAAAAAACCAAAAAACTTAGTTTTAAACCATTTTTCAGCAGTATTGAAGTGTTTCTTTTATGCACTACCAGCCCACATTTTGCCTGTCTAACATTTTGGTTTGTTTTCAACTGCTAGCCTTCCATGTGTCCAAAGTGCAGAAAAGGTGAAAATTTATTAGTTGAGTTGTTTTTAAATTGTTTGTGGCTTTTGAGTAGCTTTCTAAATGGAATTCTTTTGCCTGAATTGAGATACGAATTTTTCAATAAAATTTGTGTGGTTTTTCTGAAGAGGTTAGTTTTTATATGTATTTCAAGAGGTTAATTTTTAAATATATTCCTCTTGAAGCCATATGAGTAGTTGTTATCTTGCTTTTTTGGTACTTCACGAAAAATACTAGGGAATGTTGTTTAGGGATATTGGTTCACTGAAGTTTTTTAATTTTTTCCACATTCCCCTCCCCCCCCCCCCATTTCCACATCTTCTTAAATATTTAATTTCTCAATTGCACTTTTTCCTACTTATTTCCTGTAGCTAATTTTTTAAAATAAAATATCTATAGCTATAAATAAATACAAATATATACCTATATATACACACATGTGTATGTGAAACCTAAATAGAGGATAAGTGTTTTTTAATACCTCTGAACTGATGTGCTATCGTAAGTATTTTCCTAGTTAGTTGTGCTAGGAGAGCTAAGAAGCATTGCTATTATCAGGCTTAATGCCTGGATAAGCAAGTAAGAAGATACAAGTTTTCTGCTCTACAGTAAGCAGAAGGACTGTGAGAGGACACCACCATGTATCAGGCTGTAAGTTGGGAAAGCTCCTCAGTAGCAAGGCTTGTGAAACAGAACTCCAGACTAGACAGGAAGATAATTGGAGGTAAAAGGTAGATTTATCAATATTTCTTCTCTTCGCACCTCTAAATATGTCAATATCTGATATCCTTAAGTGCATCACAGAATATTTTCTGTATTAGTAACATTAAATAAACATTCTGATCCTAATTTTTTCTAGTTTGAAACGTGAAATTAGATCAGAATAACAGTTTAAGCACTCCAGACACCGAACAAGCCTGAGTTTTGCCACGTGGGATTAGATAGATCTCATGGGGTAGAGACTCTGTGTGTATTGTAAATGGAAAGTCTGGGCCTAAAAGTGCAAAATGTATAGGTGTCTCGACTGGTTTTGTGTGCTCGGCTTCAGTGAGAGAGACACTGACTTGTTTGAATGTAGCATCCTGGAAGTCTGTATACAGAAGCTACCTGTGTGGTGTGTCTGTTGCACACTGCGTGGATGTCTCAGCTTGGGTAGAGCCCCTCTGTTATTCGCTGCAGGCTACCTTAAGTGTGTAGTCCTATGAATTTTAGTAGGATTACAGTTAGATTAGGGCACCTGTTAAGTGAAATTTGGGGCCCTAAAGGCTATTGTGCTTAAATACTTGGGTCACGTATATACAGCTACAATGACTGCATATGCAAAGACCCTTTTTAAAAAGATGAATTAAAATGTAGATTGTGCTTGTTTTGTCTTTACATTTGAGCAGGGAGTCAACCTTCAGAGTCTATGGAAATTAAAAAACTGGGTGAATTGGCATTTGGGCTGTATGAAGGGACTAACCCTGAATTAAATATTTTCATTTCATTTGTGATAGAATTAAGCATCTGAACATTAGCACCATTTATGTCTAAATTTTCATGGGTATTTTGAGAAAAGCAAAGTTGCAGGTTGAGCCCTAGTGAAACTGTGTAAGAGAAGGCTGCTGTACCATAGTGTTTCTGAGTTAGGATAGGTGATGAAAATGAGTACTTATTGAATGTAAGGAGACAGAAGAAAATCGTGGTGACTTCAGCATTTAAAAAGTAACTCCCATGTGTTCATGGTTTACCTCTAAATACAGTTTGTATTTCTGTTATCTGAAAGTGCTGCACAGCTCTTGATTTGAATGCATTGGTTACGAGGATGCTATGTCTGCCGTTGTCAGTACCAGTCATAACTGATGTAATTTATGCTTTTGTTCTGTATTTTTACTTAACAAAATATATCTGGAATATTAGCATTCTTTTGAGGCAGATCATTTGCAGTGGTTTTTGGTGGTACAAAAATTGGGAGGTAATAGGTTAAATGAGCAAGAGGCAGATTGAAAACAAATGGAGAAAAGGTGATTCTTCACAGAATGGTGGCTCCAGGATGTTGTGGATATTGTAGCTTAAGTAGATTCAAGGAGAGACTGTATAAGTTCATGAAAAAAAATTCCCTTGAGGTTTGTACAGAAATGATGTCTGGCTCTTAATTGCTGAGTTGCAAATGCTTGGAGGCATCCTTTCTTTTTGTACTCTTCATGAGTCATTCACTTTTGGGTACTGCTGGAGAAGGCATGTTGGGCTTTGGTTTGATCCAGTATAGCTGCTTTTATGTTTTAATCTGCACGTAGAAGTGTTCTTTATGACGATTCTAAAAAAATTATGATGTGCGTTATTTGTGTGCTTTGCCTTTTCGATTTTTTTTTTCAGATTTTTTCCCATCTCTTGTCATACTTCTGTCAACATGGTCCCTGCATAAGAATTAGAGTCAAATCGGCTAGATGAAAAACAGTTTGCTTTTGTGTTGCTGCCGACTGCCTTAATTTTGTTTTGTATTTTTTAATTAGGAAGTTTATTGACATGACACAAAATTAGGTAAATCTAGACTCAGTTCACAGTGGTGGATGAATGAAGTATAAGTGTATGTATCTTTTAAAACTGTTTTCAGTTCCAAATGAAGTATGGTCTATAAGAAAAAACCTTCTCAACACTAAGCCTGTTTCTCTGTTCCATAGCTCTTAATCAGTATGCAGGAGACAGAAAGTAGTCTCTGCTGAGCGATTGCTAGAGACAGTTCTTAATAATGATGAATTGTGTTTAAAATACAAAATCAATACAAAATTGAATGAAAGGTAGAAGGTGGTACTTTAAGCAAAATAACATGGTAGAGGATATACTATTGTAGAATGTTCAAAAGAAGAGAGTGAAGTTCTGAAAAGGTAGAGAGAAACAAATACAGGCTTTTCTGTCATGCATTTGAGAAATTGTAAGGAAAACACGAATGATTTCAGCATAGCAAATCTTCATTTGAATAACTGAATTTTTTATGAAAGTCCATCAGCCTTCAGTCTAGTATGATGCATTTAATAAATATATTTAAAGCATAAGGAATAAAACAGTGGTTGAGATAGATATATAGAGAGATATATATACACACATGCATAAAATGTGTAAAAAAAATATATATGTATTCCACAAGAGATGTATATATTCCTCAGATAGAGCAAAAAACTCAGAAGAAATCTGCTAAAGTTTTTCTAATGAAGAGTATGTAGTGCTTCTGTGAAGCCTCTTGGGCATGAAAGATATCTGGAGAGCAATAGTCTTCAATTTTGGCAGGCACTGTATTTCACTTTACAGTAGGCATCTGACTGACATGATGCTGCTTTAAAGGAGAAAACTTTTTCTAGGCTACCTATTGCGTCTGTAAGGGGAACACTCTCCAGTCCGTTGCTTGTGCATCTCAGGTGGAGAAGATTTTATAGTGCAAGGAAAAGTTAATTTAGCTAATTTTATGGCATTAGTAGGGCTTGTCTTTTAGTGAAAACCTTCATAATATCAAGAGCTCCATGTACTTCAAATGCTTCTGCTTTTTTTATTTAATTATTCTTCCCGAGTATAAATAATAAGGGTGATTACGTTTCCAACACCTGCTCTTACAAACTACATCTGAACACAAATTTTGATGTATTGAAGGTCTGATGTTTAATTTGGATCCCCGAGATGCATTAGAGTCCAGACTGAGAGCGAATTCTGGGGAACCCAGCTCACTATAAATCAATTTTTTTTTTCCTTCTTGTTGAAGAATTAATGCTTACCATGTTTCAGAAAGGAAACTGAGTACAACAGCTTGGCTTATACCTCAAATCCTATTTATTATAAAATACCATCCATTGTAAACCATTGCATATAGTTCTGCATTAAAAGAGACAGGATGGAACATGCTGCATCTTTATCCAGAGAAATTATTTGCAGCACAGTTATTATCCTAAGACAAGTAAACCATATGACATTAGGAGTAGCTGAGAAGAATCAACTGTAGAACAAACCTGAAATAATATTCTTTTGGTTCTAGTAATGATAATAGGGAAAAATGAGAATGTTTGTTTATTTTTCATGAGTTTTCAAGGTTGGCCTTTTCAAAAATAGCTTAACAATGACAGTGATTCCTTGGACAAAGAGCCAGTTAACTAAAAGTGAAGTGGGGGGGGTGTGTGTGCGCATGTGTGTTTGTGTATATGTGTGTATACATGTAAAATTTAGATAGTGATTAATACTTTGGAATAGGACGTGAAAGACAGAAGAAAAATAATCAGTGCTTCTGATGTGTGGGGTTTTTTCTTTCTTTAGAAAAACCCCAAACCAACACCAAACAAAAAAAACCCCAAATCACCCTGAAAATTAACATTCAGAATTGCAGGTATGCCAGCATGTTTAATTTTAGGTTTGGGAATTGAGACTATAAACACAGATATTTTTCTGCAATAAAAATATTTGGTTGTCAAAATTTACCTGTAATATGTTTTAATAACACATGGTTGAATGGCCTTTCATTGTGACATACCCAATGCAGAACTTAAATACAATTGTAGTAATGCTCTTAGACTTATGATATATAAAGAATCATTTAAAAAATTATTTAAAACTGCTTCTCAGAAAAATATAGCTGAGACACTTGTATAAAAACTAGAATGCTGAGGATTAATGATCCTCACTAAATGCACAATAAAAATCTGATTTCATTTGGAACTTCAGATGGTGGGGAGATACAGCAACAGATGGCTCTTGGCCTGTTCATTCTCAGATGTTTTCAGCTCATCATAATTTCTAATTCCTGCTGTTCCATCACACTTGAATCTTGTCTGCAGGATGGCTGTGCCATTCTTTCTTCAGCAAAAGTTTGTGTTTTCCATAAAAGAGTTGACTAGCTCTAACTGGAACAGGGAATAGTAAAGTGGGCATACTTTTGCAGAACAGCTTTAGTATCATTAGTGCATACTTTTTAAAAATAATAGGTATATGCAGTTTCTCGTGAGTGTATTTCCTGAACTCTTGTTGATGTCAGTAAGAGAAGATTACACAATTATTTATAAGACAAAAACATATTAAGGCAAAGTGGCTTAACTTCCTGAGTGTAATTTATAGGAAATTGGTTTTCGCAATTAAAAAGTACTGGAGAAATTGTATCAGTAACTAAATGATGTAAAAATATCTTACTGGTTTCAGTACATGTAACAAGTATGAAAAGGCAGAGCGGATAAAACTTCTTAGAGCTCAAACTGTTATACAAAAGCTTTGGAGTATGCTTTGACACTGGAAGCACTTGTAGCTGATGGTGCTGTTTTTTCTAGCTCTGTTTTTCTCCTAATACTGTGTCGAATTTCTGCATATTTTTACTGCTGTATCTACCCTTTCACTGTGTTTCCTCAAAGTCAGTTCTGGTTTTCTTAACAAATTTGACACCACCCCAGCCCCAAGAAAAAGCAAAAGCAAAAACATTCCTGGAAAGCCTTTCTGGTGCAGTAGATACTTCCAATCAGAAATGGAAAGGTAGAACCTCACTGATGCTTCTCTTGGTCCTCACACAGCCTTGGTAAATACATGGTATTAAACCTTTTTAGACTTAAAATAATTTACATGTAAAACCATTTATAAAAGTGTGAACCATAAATTAACAATATATTTTGTATGTTTAAGCAATGAAACACAATTATTGTGTTCAAAATGAAGTTTTGAAAGGATAATCTGATCAACCAATGACTGTTGGGACCACTTGGTCTTTAGTGTAGTTACATGTAAGGTCTCATTAGCTGTTGCTACCAACATAAAGCAGAAACATTTAATAGAAATAGGCTGTTTAAGAAGAGCAATTAAACTGTGCACCCATCCTTCTAAAAGGAATGAAGACATTTGGCTTTGGGCCAGCATATCTGGATAACGAGATGCTAGCAGCACGGCTTGCAAAATTGTGTGCCTGAGATTTTTATAGAGGCTCTTCATGGGTGCTGCACTGATGGCTGTGGAGAGTGCGGCTCTCCAACGGTGTCTCGAATGGAAGTGCCACTACCAATGTCAGCAGTAGCTTTACCATTTTCTTCTGCCTGTCTAGGCAAGAAGATGTTATAGGCTCCTTGCTTTTTCAAGACTTCGGCTTTCTTCTGATGTCTCCCAAAATAATAGCAGTGATAATGGCTCTGCAACATCTAATTGCTCACATTCTTCTTCTGCTTCCTCTGCTTTTTTTTGAAGACCCTTTTCTACATATACTCCTTCAATAACAATTTGTCAGATTGGACTACTTCTCTTTCTAATAAAAATGCATTATTAAGCTCCCTCATATGCCTAAATTACTGTTTTCTGGTTGGGTTAATCTGTTGCTTTCAGTTTGTAAAATTACCTTTTCTGATACTACAGTCTCTGAATATACCTCATATACCTGAGCTAGGGTAAATCTCTTTTCTAAACAGTGAATATTGAGGCCTAAACATTTTTGAAACTTCTTGCAGTATTTTTACTGGACTTTTTTATTTACTTGTTACTAAATTTTTATATTTACTTAAGTAAACGCTATTTTTATTTACATATGCTGAACTTCTGCTTATCACCTTCTCAGTTGTATATTATATTTCTGTCTTTAAGATGAAACAGGAATTTGTGGACTTAAGAACCAACATGCTGTAATACTTTTCTTTTTTTATAGTCTGAGTATATATGTTTGGTATCAGATGTTCTTGCTATAGAAACAAGCCATCTAGTCATTACAGTTTTTTAAATTTTCTTATATCCCATACCTACAGTGTCTCATTGATGGTATGGTTGACTAACCATTTCAAAGTGTAGCTAAAATATTAAGTGTATTTAAAATATCAAACTGCATCTTTAGACCTCTTTTTAAAGTTGTATTTGCAAGGTTATGTGGCTTCCTGACATCCAATATTATTGCTCAGTTAGACTTAATCACTTTAGTTTTCCCCATTACTAGGCACATCACTGGGCACATTACATTCTGCTGTCAGTTACACATTACTAGTTCCAATCTTACTTCCACAGGCTGGCAGTACAACTCTTACTGAATTTGATTTGAAGTTTGTGTGCATGTCCATTCTACTGACAAGATATTATTCTGATTGCCCCTTCTCAGAGATGCTCTAAGAAAATAAGTAGTGAGAGCAAATAGGTTTTTGAATGCAGGGATGATTGGAGGCATTCAATATAAAGAGGAGATTAATAAGAAGGTCAGGTTACTTATTCTGAGTAATAAACAGTTTAGCTAAAATACCCTTTTTTGTAATATAAGAACAAAGAATTGTTGAATTTAAAGGGCAATGGATTTTATATCAATAAGATTAAATTAAGTTTTTTACATAACATGTTATTAACCTGTGTCACTCACTGACTGGGGGAAAGAAAGGATAGAGACCAAACAATTAGCAGTTATCTAAGTACCTAATTATTTTCTATAGAGACCAAACAATTAGCAGTTATCTAAGTACCTAATTCTTTTCTAATAATGAATGTTTTCACTTATAAATAGGAGCTATGTTTTTTTTTTTTTCAGTCTCATGCTTTATACATAAACCTATCACTACCTGATGAAGATACTCTTATGTAGACTAGTTAATTTCTGTGTTACAGCCTGCATTAGATTTTCTAATGCTTGTCACTGTTAAGCACAAGGTCTTGATTATGGCAGACCAACTTTCTGGTCTTGTAAAGCCTTTTTTAAATCCAATTTCTATATTAGCTTAATACCTTTTGAACTTGTAATAGTGATGCTTATTACTATGTTTACTGAGTCTTTCTTGAAATATTAAATTTTTAACCTAGGTAGAAGTTTAATCTTGCTTCCCTTCTTCATGCTGCTAACATTTCTCTTAACCTTATTTTTTTTGAAGAAACCCAAATCAAAGATGCAAGTTTTATATAGTGGACTGCTGTTACAGACCTGTGACCATTTTAATTTCATCTTAAACCTTGGTCTTGATATAGAGAATGGTCTACCTACTGATTTAGTAAGCATTACCTTGAAGTTCACAGTTCCATTGTTCACAACAAATGGCAGAGCCTGAAGGGTGGCTTAGATGCTTTGAAACCTATGTTACATGGGGACTCCAGGTAGTGACTACACTGACTCCTAATCACTGAGATGTGGCCTTACAAATAGCGAGCACTGAAGGAGGCAGACTGTTCCTTCTAAATGGGATTGACGCATCCTTCTGATAACTGTGGCGATCGTGTGTAAACGCAACCTGAGAACCTAACAGAAGGGTAACTGAAATGGGAGAAGAAAGAGTAATGGAAGAGAACAGGAGATAGTGTATGGAAGAAATAGCTATGTCCAGCACTCTGAGAAGTGCTAGATGTCTTCTAGACACTTATTTGATATTATAATATAAGGGTAGGCTTTTCCAGTAGAGGAATAAGACAATATTCAAAGCATTTCCTTTCTCTTACAGTCTATGGCCAATGGAAACAGGTTGTATACTTAGTCCAGCATCTGATTTGTCCATAGCTAGCATTTAGTTGTAGAGGTTTGTTCGTTGCTGAAGATTGTTGCTGAGCTTTGTTATTCCTTCATTAAACTGTGCTTGTACCACTTTAGTGTAGCTCTTGGTAAACATTTGCAGACAGCTCTCAACTCATGCAGCATACAGCTGTTTGTTGACTCAGTAATTAAAAAAAACATATTTGTTTTTCGTAGCTCTAGTTGCTCCCTATCCCACAATATACTGACTCTTAAAGTATATTTTATTCTCTTTAGCTATTAACATTGAAAAACAGTTCCAGCTGAGTAGATCCTATCTCAGATGCTTGGCCTGCTTACTCCCTTTGTTCAGCTACTCCAGTGTCTGTTCCTCAAATTAAGCCATGCACCTGGTGGCAGAGATTTTCCATTTCCTCCTGCTGGGTTATGGAACAGGCATCATCTCTGGAGAGTTCAAAAATCTTTTTCAGAACTGCATTTTATTTATTTATGTATTTAATTTAAAGCATTTATCTTTCAAAACCAGACTTGTCTGCTTTGTTTTGTTCAACTGGGTGTTAATTGCTGTGTAGTGGTTTGTATGTTTGGTGAGAACAACTGTGTACTTTGCATATTTAATTGGCCTGAAGTAAAAATTCATGTTCCTTAATTAATGGCAACAAACAATTCCCCTCTTATTCAGTAAGAGGGGAACTATCTTTGTTCATTCATACACACTATCTTTGTTCATTTCAGACTGTAAATTATATTGTTTGTATAGCAGTCATCACAAGATTCAGGGGTAGTGACTGAGTCTCTTCTCCAGTTTCAACTTTAACATTTAATAACATGTATCATATTTAAAGTACTTTAATATATATATTTTAAACCTATATTGTACTTATATAAATAGAGATAATGCTTATCTGATTATAATTAGTAATGAATAATTATTACATTACTATCACCAACATTTCTGTTTATAATATAGCTTAATATGCTTAATATTTAATAATATATGTTTAATAAGTCATTAATTCAGAAACTTGAGAGGTTTAAAGTAAGCTATGTAATGCCATGCCACTGCACGAAGAAATAATACACTCTCCAGATATTAAAAACAAGTTAAAACAGAAGCAAAAAGCCAGACTCACGTGAATCTCTACATAAAGCACAAAAAGATAATTATTACCTCTTTTATGAAAGATGGTAACAGTTCCTGTATATTCGTAAGGTCTCCTGGACAATTTCAGTTTGTTAGTAGGAAAGAAAGTAGTTACTCCATTCTTGTGCTATGCTGAATGACACATAGGTGTTACTGCATACCATGTCATATAGTCATAGGAATGCAAGTCTATAAATGTGTAAAGAAAATATCAACAAATAAAATGAGTGTTAAGTATACTCTTTCAGTTAGATGGGTATCCACACTCCCTTAAATACTTCAGAAAAGTCTAATACTTCTGTGAGTCATGGCTTTTCCCTGCAAAGGCTCTTTCCCAGTGTGCCACATTTGTTCAAGCATAGAGGAATTCTGTTCTTTATTATACTTGTGTGAGTTTGTCCATTACAAATGTTAGATACATTGCCCCATAATTCCAAGAATGAGACTTTGGCACATTTTAAAGGTTTATGTTGTAATTGCCACCCTCCATTATTTTTGTACTGAGACCTATTTAAGTGATATAATGCATGCTGAAAGATGTGGACATTATGTATTGGAATTATTTTTGCGAGCTCTGGTGAAAATCATCTCTTCACGGCAGCTTGCTTGAAAACTCCTTTCACTAATATGTCAATTTAAAGATGATTCCTAAAGTTTATTCTGTTTTTAAAAGAAAAAAAAGTTGTTGAATAGGAAAATATTATGTTTAGAATGCAAATAATTAACTTATTATTCAAAACTCATCTTCTGATACTGCTATAACCATTTGATAATCTTTTTTTTTTCTACCAGAAAGCTTTCTGCTTCTGATGTGTTTAGAAATAGCTTTAGTATTTATTGCTAGTAAGATCGTCCTCAAAATCAACTTTTGCCATGCCTTTTTATGTTAATACAAATAACTTTCTATATTTATGCTGTGGTTTTAATTCAGTTCTATTTAGACAGGATTTTGACTTCTGAAAGATGTCTTTACCTCTAATAACATCTTTACTCTTCTGAATAATCATGCCTGGCATATTTGATCCATTGGATTCATCTTGGTTCATAGTATGCATTTACTTTTAGTCTCTAACATGACTTCACATTAGTCTTCATGCTGTCCATAATTATTTTATCCTTTTATCTGTTCCTTTTAATTTCTCTTTGATGGACCACTTCTTTTTTTTGTACTTTGTCTTCTAAAGCTAAATGTTACTATATTTTTTTTCCTTTTCCTTTTCTCTGGAATATTAAATCTAAATACGTTATGGTCAGTCTCATATCCCTTGTGTCAGGACTCTGGACTCTTTGAACTCAGGAGGAAAAAAAAAAGTCACAAAACCCACAAAAACCTGCCAGCTGTAGGGTTCTAACTCAAAGAATTCAGTATGTCTTGTATCTAAATGTTTATCCTCTGCATCATTTCATGTTGTGTAAATGAGAGCCTGCTGAAATCTCTCATTGGAACTTACTAATGCCTTACTGCCTTCCTCTCTAGTTTCATTGTACACATCTATGTTTCTCAATAGTTTTTGAGCCCTTCTTGTTTTTTTTAGAAAAAAAGAAAACATGATGATGATTCCATATTCTTCTTAGGCAACTGTAATGTCGTTCTACAGTCCTTAATGTTAGAAGAACCTTTCTAATACTTAATTTGCATTTCTTCTGCAATTGAAACCTTTTTGTTTTCCTCTTATTCGTCACATATTCCGTTTGCCAAAACCTTTTGAGTTTTTGTCAAAAAACTCAGTTTTTGGCTAGTTTGCCAAAACCTAGCAGCATGTGTTCCCTAATTTAGTCTTCCTTCTCTTCTAACTTTTTTTTTAAAGAACTTTTTCTTGTCCTCTAGTCATTCTTCTTGCTTTTTTCTAGTTTCTCTTCCATTAAGTTTGCATCTTTCTTGAAATGTAACGTCCCAAATAGGGTGTAAGGCCATCTGAAGACTTGCATCTGGAAAAATGGAAGTATTCCCACACAAGTCAGCTTATAGTGGTATACATCTTCTGTATAGGTTCCAGTATAATGCTTATTTTTTTCCACAAAATATGTTTACTTGGTTTGTGAACCATTCTGCATCTCCAAGATCAAAACATTCACCTGGAGAAAAGATCATATCTAGAGAGGACTACTACTAAAACCAGAAGCTTAACAGCAGCTTAGTGTTTGGTGGCAGCTACTAAGTTTTTATATCATGCTAAAATAAAAAAATGTTCTAGTACTATGTTCAATTGTGAGTTGCTTATTGTTAGAATAAATAGACAACTTTGAAGGACCTCACGGGACGACATTTATCAGGAAGTTGAGAAAGTGATTTTTGAGGCAGAACTAGAGCACCTTTAAACAGTAAGAAGGTGGGAAGGAAACATATGCCTGTTTATGTGGATGATCATTAAACATGGAAATAAACCATTGATATCTGTATCAAACATGATACTTTTACTTAAAAACACTCCAGAAGCATGTCCAAAATCATACTTTTAAGTCAGAAGTTAATCATCGTTATGGGCAGATTTGGTAATTTTTCTTCTCTCAGTCTATAAAAGGCTTTTTGCAAAAAAATTAGCATTTAGGTGTTTGATTACTGTATTGTATTTTTGCTTGATCTTCAGCCAGATGTTTTAAGTCTGGTAGCAGCCTACGGAGATTGTAATATTTGAAGTAAAACAGTTGACCCTGCTGAGGATGGAAACTTAGTGAAGAATTTTATTATCAGATGCATTAAGAGAAAGGAGAAACATTTGAGTGGGCACAGAGGCAGCTCTATTTTACTGATTTCCCGCACCGCCCCAACTCATTCCATGGTTCAGACCCAGAAGATACTCTGCTACTGCCTGTATGTTAGTGTGTTGGCACGCAGAAATGAGAAGAAAAAAGGAAGTGCAACTGTTGTTAGGATCTAACATTTTAGAGCTTGTCTTCAGAGGCACATAAAGTCTGTTTTTCTGACATGTAGAACACCTTGTGAATTCCATTCATTTTGGGAAAATAATAGGCTGCTCAACAGGGGCATCCTTTTTGAAATGTCTGTATTTTAAAAATTTTAGCGAAGACACTTAAATCTTGGGATAGATGTTTTAAAAAGGAATTAGCTGCTTGTAAGTTGGCATAAGAATCTTGTGTTTACTGTTCTGTGCAGTTGCTGCAGCATTGCTGTTGTAATGTCTATTGTTTTTAGTGATTTATCTTTTTGAAAAAGTCGTATATACAATGAGGTGAAAATTTAAAGACTGGGAATGGAAAAGTTGCAGCCATTCCTAGTGGAAAATTTCCATCCCATTTCTTGTCTCAGCAACACAAAGATGTGGGGAAGGAGGGACCTGATTTCACCTGACGTCAGCATCTTTTTGTAGACTCCATAGGGGCAGCAGGCCCCTTCACAGTTTTCAGTGAATAATCTAACAAGTAACCATTTCTGAAGGGTCCTGTTTATGTGAAATCCTCAGTCAGGCATGTCTTTCCACTCATTCAACTGTTACTTGCTGCCCCTTCTGCGTGTGGATTTGACTAGTCCTCTTGGGAGAGCTGCCGTATCTCTGCTTGGCCACATGGGTTTGGTAGGTTTGGGACAAGGTGGGTTTTTTTCCTCTACAAAGGTGTGGTTCATTTCAGACTAATTATCAACGCTCTGGATTTTTGAGCTTTCACTGCAACATCTGTGGTTATGTCTTCAGCTTCCAAACTTGTAGAGTTACCCAAGTCTTTAAAGAACTAGGGCATTTGTCGTGTTTCCTACAATATGTTCTGTTGGTGTTAACTTCATCTTTGCTTTCCCTGTCTGCTGTGTATAAATTTTTAAAATGATTCCCTGTTTCCTTTCTACCTTTTTGTACTGCTCTTTTTATGATTTTCCTCTGCATGATTATCTTGTGTTAAGTCTAAAGTATTTAGCCTGTGAGTGTATTTGTCTTTTCCACCATTTCAAACAAAATTTTATGGTTATTTCAACAAAATGTTGCATGTGGGTGAGTTTCTTGTTGTCAAGTGAAGTACTCCTTAGGAAACATTTTTCCCCCCTCATTCTGGTTTTTAAAACTTTGCTTTTTCTTTTACTTTCCTCTTCCCCAGCTCTTTCAACTGTTAAAATTGTTTCTACTGTCTGTCACAGTACTGGGCCTTGCTAATTCATAGGTTATTTAAGCATTACAATATTCACAAATGTCCACCTATTTTGTTTGGGTTCTTTTACACGCAGAAAGAAATGACCAATGCCCTAGCAACTTGCATTGATTACCTCTTCGTTATTATATCCAGAATACTCCATTTGCATTTATATCCCATTTAAAAGTGTGGTGTACATCCTGCTGCTTTTCGCTCATGTTGCATTCTTCCTCCACCCTGTTGTCCTTTGTCTTTGCTCATCTAATGCTGATCTTTTTTTTTGTTGTTGTTATGTTTTCAAATTAATAGTGCTTTTAATGTTGTAGCAATAACGAGGTCTCACACCTGTCTGAAAAGCATAATGATGACATGAAAACACAGTCCCCCCCCTCTAGTTGCCTATAGCCAGGCTTGACTTTTAGCACATGGCAAGTGTGGGGTGGAGGCACACGGCCTTTTTCTCCTATTGCGGTGAATCGCCTCTTCTCCCCCTACTCCCTCCCAATAGAGAGGAAACACCTTATCTTATGAAAAAGTAACAGCTGAGGCATGTATCTGGCTGATGCTGGAAATAAGTAGTGTTCTATGTATATTCTCTGAAAACATCATTATTGTTATTGGAGGCAGACCAGTGTGGGACATCTTGGTTTGCTTTGCAAAATGAGATTTGCCTTTAGTGATACAGAAGAGAGAATTTTGGCTTACCTAGACAGCTTTTTTGGTCCATAATGTCTACCTTCGTGTGACTTTTCTTGGAAAAATATAATTAAGCCATTGAAGCTAGCATACTTCAGTATCTACAGAATTTTCAGACTTCATTGGGGTTTCTGGGTCAATCTTTCATTAGGCAAGGATGGCAGATGTAAAGCAGACATCAATTGTTTGGTGGAAAATAGTTTCAAATTAAGATGAATAAAGTTGTTTATAAGATTTGACAAAGGCTGTCCTAATATCACCAGATTTAGTGCTGTCCCCATTATTTGCTCTAACTTAATCAACTGATTTACCTAAACATCTTTGTAGTGTAATCAAGAAGCTCTCAAGCTTTTTAATTTTTTTTTTTTTTTTAAATTCTTAATCTTTTCAGAAAGTTAAATCCTTGTTTTTCTGGTGAAGAATTTCTGCCCTTTTTTAAAATTTTTATATATATATATGGGTGTGTGTGTATATATATAGGGAGAGGGATACATATATTTATTTAAGTCTGAGAACACCCCTATGAAGTGGGAGTGTACTATTGTCCCTGTTTGGGAGGGAGCTCAGCTGACCTGGCTCTTGACAGGACGTCCATCATCTGAATGGACATCCGTCAGCTGAAAAGGTAGTAACTTCCATTCCAAAATAGAAGGTAGTTTGTGGGAGCAGATGAAAGTATGGGAAGACTGAGGGCTGGGCGCATAAAGGGAGTGATGTGGAACAGCACTTAGCACTCCTGTGCTTTACTTGTAGGCAGCTGGCAACAATAGTGTAAACTGCCACTGCAAGTACCTAGAAATGGAGTTTGCAATAGCTGAGGTGTAATGAAGTGTTTAAGCAGTCATTTGGGAAATGGATGTATTCATTCTACTCCCTGGTATTTCGTCTGAAGGACTGGAATCCATGGGAGTGCCTTCATCTCTGAGCTATACGATAATACTCCATTTTCATATGTGCTGATAAATTCTGTCTGGCTTAATGAGTCCTCCATGTCTGTTCTTTACTCCTGCTGTACAGGTGTTCCAGGCCTCCTCTTCCTCCTCTCTCTGCTTGGTGGATAGAGAAGTCATGGGAGATAGATTTGTAATCTTTCTGAGCTGCATTGAAGTTAAAAGAATGAATGATATTCCTCCAGAATATTTTTACAAAAGGGTATATTTTTCTGAATTAAATCTGTGGCCGCAGCCCTTTTTAATGAACTCAAGAGTGTTAATGAGCACTAGGTCTGAACTAAGTCAACCAGGGATAAAGCTTAGGGCTAAGGGTGCTTAGTCTAGGCATTCTGATTGGGTTTGGATATGGAATAGATGTTAAGTCATCCATCTCTGGCAAAATGGAAGCAGTTTTGGGCATGCTCAGAAGCATAACTTGATATGACTCTAGAACTCCACTGAGAAAAACTTAGGTGCCCATAAGATCTTAAGTGCTGAAGGGTAGACTAGGAGTTCAGGGATTACACTTTTCTGTCCAAACTAAGATGACCTTGCTTGTAGGTAATTCCTTGAGGCAGGTGTTTGCTTCTGGTCTTACAGTTCTGAAGATGCCCAATATAATAAGGATTTACACTATCTGGCAAAATGTTCCTATTGTACAAGGAAACCGAGGGGTCTCCTCTGTGCTCATACAAGTGATAGTGATTTTACTATCCATTCACCTGTCACTGCCTGACAGATTGAACTGAAGCTAGGCAATTGGCAGCTTGCTTCTTGGGTTCTGATAAAGAAAAATCAACATTACTAGTAGTTTTCATGTTAACCTTCTGTATCTATGTCTAATGGTAAGGACCACTCTGTGAACTTCTTTCTGATAGGCAGCATTGAATATGTTCACAGCTGTTCTGTTTTTCCTCTTTAATACAATTTAATATAATCTCAGACGAACTGTCAGTCATAGCTAATAGGGTTTTTTCTTAGTGTTTTTTCCTTTTCCCCCCTTCAACTGAAGTAGAGATTAGGAGCATAATGCAGAATGGACATGCACTTTTTTATGATAGCATCCCTGTGTAAGTTGTGACATGGATCTTGTGATATCTCTTCAGTAGCGATCTGCCTTTCAAGTTTGAAATGAAAGTTCAAAAAACTCAAACAAACCAGAAGACTAGTTCTGGGTCCTGTCTTCTATTAGTTTGGGTCCTGGGACATGGTGCTTTGTGAACTCCAGTATTGCAAAAAAAACCCAAACTGTTCAGAATGATGATAGAGATAATGAAAGGAAAATTACACTGTTTATGTTTAGTTTCCTATTGGTCTTTATTCAGTTTAAATAAAAGATATATGTCAGACAAAGGATTCAGTTGACTGATTGCACTATTTCTAGATCAGGTAGCTCCTGTTTAGAAGTTTTGAACTCTTACACCAGTTATAATAAGCATATTAAAGTAAAAAGAAAATACATAATCATCTTTTTTTTGGCTCATAGGTCCTAAAAAGGTCTCCATGCTTTGTCAGGTAATAGTAATTCTGAAATAGCTGGCAAGATGTGCATTTAGCGCTGTTTGTCTCATTAAAGAGAACAGGCTAGAACTTGTTGACTGCAATAACAGTAAGCAAACTGTTTTTTGCTAAGAATAAAAGATTTCTTACTGATATCTGTTGATTACAAGGAAAGCAAAGGCAATGTGGAAACTTGCAAAGCTCTACATCCATTGTAAATAAGCAGTTGTATTACGTTCTATATAAAAAACACAGGAAGTCTGCTTAAAGACTGTTTTGTATCTGTAACAATGTTAAATATTAAAATATAGAGTAGAAAATTGCTGAAAAACTTCTAGCTGATAGTACAAAAGATGTTAATCTGAAAATACGTTTACAAGAAATTAATTTCTGTTTAGTTTTACAGAGGGGGGAAATGATAACTTTCTATGTACATTTTTTAGTATTTGACAAAGTGATTATTTCACTCAACTGTGTTTCAAGGCTACATACTTATATCACTAAAAAAATAAGAGTTATTTCAGAATATTTTTCTACTGTATTTTGTCCAGAGCTAGAGCAGTTTTGGGAGAATGAATGCTTTAAGCTTGTTTCAGTTGCCCATTTCCCTCTAATCTTACTAGTTTATGGGATCTTTTAAAAAT
Source organism: Ciconia boyciana (assembly GCF_034638445.1). Lineage (NCBI taxonomy): Eukaryota > Metazoa > Chordata > Aves > Ciconiiformes > Ciconiidae > Ciconia > Ciconia boyciana. The sequence goes on from NC_132934.1 coordinate 202,532,879, forward strand.
GACTTTTTTGCAGTTCTTCTATGGGTAGTAAGTTGGTGTAATAAATTGCATGTGCATGATTAAGGGTAGCATTTTGGCCTATAGAATTCTCATTACTTTATATAATCTATGAGGTGGAAAACACAGCTCAGGATGTGATTAGCTGGCTCACAAACTTTTTTTTTTGACATGCTGTTGACCAAGGATCCCAAGTCTTTTCTACAGAGTTTCCCCCTAGTCTGTCTTCAACCTTTGCCAATGAATGAGTTTGTCCTCAGGTGCAAGACTTAGCATTTGTTTGAGGTTCCTGTCGGCCTATTCTTTCAGGTTGTTGAGCTCCCTCTGAATGACAGCCCTACCCTCAAGTCTACCAACCATGTCCCCATCCCACCTATTTGGTGTCTTGGCAAACTTTGGTGTCTTGGCAAACTTTAATGGTAGTTAAACTATGAGGAGTGCCAGTTAGACTTTGAAGTATTGACAACTACTCTTTGAGCCTGGTAATCCAGACAATTTCCCACCCATCTTGCAGTCTACACATCCCTCCAATTTGGCAACAAAAATACTATGAGACTGCATTGAAAACCTTGCAGACTTCAAGGTAAACAACATCCCTGGTACTTTCCTTGTGCACTAAACCAGTCATCTCACCGCAGAAGGCAGATTGGTCAGGCATGATTTGCCATTTGCAAATCCGTGTTGGCTGTTCCCAGTTGCCTTGCTGTTGTTGTTCTGCTTGGAAGGGGCTTCCACGAGGACTTGTTCTGTAACATTTTTGGAACTAAGGTGAGGGTGGTTATCCTGTTGTCCCCAGGTGTTTCTTCTTCACCTTTTTGAAGGTGACTCTATACATTTACCTTTTTCCAGGGGCAGCCACCGATCACCACTACTCTTCAGATGTGATAGGGAGAGACCTCTTGTCCAGTGTAATGTATGCATCCCATCTAGATCCATAAGCTAGCATATTTCCACTTTGCTTAAGTGGTCCTTAAGTTGATCCTTCTTTCCTGCAGGTAGTACTTCTGTCCTCCAAACTCTACCACTAGGCACTGGGGCCTGAGAAGCCTGAGGGCAGACCTTGCTGGTAAAGACTGGCAAGGTATTGAGTGTCTTAGCATCTTTAATGTCCTTTGTCACTAGGCCTTTCCTCTCTTTCAGCAGTGGACCTGTGTTGTCCTTGCTTCTAGAAGGATATCCAGTATGCTCACAGAATCCCTTCTTTTTTGTTTGCATTTCTTGCTAGTTTCAGCTTCAGCTGTGGTTTTCCTAATTCTATCCCTGCATGCCTGGAAGGTGCTTCTTTGGTCCTCCTGGGTAACTTGTCTCAGGTTCCACCTCCTGTAAGCTTCCTTTTTGTTTTTGAGCTTTGTTAGAAGTTCCCCATTTAGCCAAATAGCAGATCAAACGGACCCTTCTTATCCTCTGTGGAGGTTGTCCTTGAAGATCAGCCAGCTCTCTTGGGCACCTTTGTTATTCATGACCATCTCTCATGAGATCCAGCCCAGTAGATCCGTCAATAAGCTGAAGTCCATTTTCCTATAATCCAGGGGTTTTTTCTTTGTTCTGTTACTTGCCTTACTCACTTCCCTTAGAATCTTAAGCTCCATTATCTCGTGGTTGCTGCAGCCGAGGCAGCTGCTGACTTCCACATCCCTGATTATGCTGTTTTTTTAAATTTATGAGCAGAAAATGCAGTAGAGCAACACTCCTGGTCAGTTTGTTCAGCATTTGTGTCTACTTGTCCTCAATGCATTCAAAATCTGGATTGCTTGTTGCCTTCTGTGTTGCTCTTCCAGCAGGTGAACTGGTGGTTTTATTCCACCATGAGGACCAAGGGTAAGTGTGTGAAAGCTTCCCTTGTTGCCCTGTCCTATGTGTGCCTCTCGCCTCACATCTCCAGCACCTCAAGAGCTTGATTTAGTCAGGTTTGGAAGATACCTTCCTCATGATTCCCAGATTTCTTTTGATATGTAGAAGCAGTAATTAAATACAAGTGTAGTTTATGTGAGATTGAATGTGTTTGCTATCCAAAGGCAAATGACTTATTTGGCATATATCAGGTAAACGCTTGTGTTTGTTTCCATGTATTTTGGCACATAGATGAGTTAAATGTTGTCATTTCTGCCTCAGTCTATAATTAATTTTGACCTAAATAATCAATGTAGTAATCTCTTTCTTCTTCAACATAGAAAGAGATACTTGTGTTGAGCTGTTTGTATTTCCTGTTCTGCATATCCTAGTATCAAGATTAAAAAAATTACAGCATTACATTGTGATAAAAGTGATCTGTACTGGTGGTAGGTGCAGTGTAGAAAACAAAAGTCTGATCTAATGGAATGTGTTGAAAAGCAATAGCTAATGTTTTGGCTAGTTTGTTAGCCAAGTTTGGAAAGGAAAAAAATAACCAACCAAACAAACACAAAAAAACCCCCAACACCCCCAATCCACAAAAAGCCCAGAACTGGTAATGTGCTGCAGCTTTTCAGATGGTTTTCAGGAATACACCGTTATAATGGTGGTGGCCTATGTTAATTCAATATTATCTATTTAAGTCTTCAGAAGCATTGTATTTCTTCTGGGGGTAAAGCTTTATGAGAAAGAACCAAGAATACAAACTTGGTTCTTTTGGAAAGGTTTTGTTAACTGTGCACTTAACTAGCTGAATATATTTTTAATATTCTGTTCTTTTTGAATGTGGAAAAGAATACCTTGTGTAAGATAATACTGTCTGCTTTAAATTATAATGAACATGCAAAATGTAAAGAATCTGTTATTTAATCCTTAGGATTTTAAACACTTATTTAGTGTGGTTTAAGTGTTTCTTTTGTTTTTTTCTGTATCATGTTTTAAAATACATCTTAAAACCTGACACAGGCTTCAAGCCGCCAAGAGGATGAACAAGTGGTCCTTGTCAGAACAGATCAAAGTGGAAGGGCATGGCCTGTGGCTGCACCAACTGAACCACAGGAGCCAAAAGGAGGACGGAGAAAGCGACAGATGGTAAGTTTTACAAATGTGAGTATTAAAATGTAATTCTGAAATGATTTTGTAGTTTTACTTTTATGATGCCATAATTAATATGAGTGTCTTATCAGAAAGTCAATAGGTAGTTAAAAAGTTCCTCTCAGAAGATGATTGTAATTAAGTGTTAGAGTACATATTTATTAAGCATATATTAAGTTTATTTTCAGACTACGTTTCCCTAGGGATTGCTTTAGGGCTTATTTAAATGCACATTCAAGGAAAAGTAAGTTTTTCAAGTTATTACAGTCTCTTAGCCAAGTAGTTTATATTACATAAAGTTATGTAAATAATGAAGATTAGCAGAGGTGAATATTTGCAAAATAAGAAAGATGTTACTGAGATACTCAGGTCTCAGGGGCTAATTTTCTTTTTCTTTTCTTCTGATAAAAAATACTGCTACTGCTGATAATAAAAAATATGACCTAATCCTTGTAACAAAGTGCTTTGGGGAACAGTGAGAAGCTTGGAGGCTGGAGCAGTGTTTTATTCTTAGGATAATTGCTTGCAACAGTAAATAAACTAATATTTCGATCTTCTTGGGATAAGAGGAGATCACGATATCTCATATTTCTAGCAAGCATGTTCTTGATTAGTAGCACAGATCAGTTTGTAACACTGCTGTGGAGGAGTGAAAGGCACAAGAGGGTGAAGAATTGGTTGTCATCCTCCTGTTGTTTCCATTTTGGAAAATGCCATCTTGCTTTATGTTAATGACCATTCCCTATGCTCCTTCAGGATTTAGTTTAGTCCTGCCTTAAAGGACAAACTCTGTTCTCTTGTGCACTCTGTCTAAGATGGCAACATTTCCCAGCAGAGGTACCACATTTATACAAGTTTTCAGTACTGTCTGTGATTGCTGTATTTCAGTAGTGTCTGTGACTTGACAATTCAAAAGCTTCTGTGAATAATGAAGATTACTTTTTGGAATATTCCATTTCTGTGAGCTGATTAACTGTTTCAGTAAATTACTGTACATCTTTCCTGAGTAGTAATGTTGTAGCTCTGATAGCTTAAGGATATAAAGGGTATAGCGATTGTGGGAAGAGGCTATATTTTTATTTAGATGTACTAATCCAATTGAAGAAAGGGAAGGATGTTCTTTTCCTTAGGTCAAATGAAGCAGCAAGCCCAATTGTTTCGGATATGCTTAGCTTGATTCATGATTCTTTAAACTTGTTGAAATTATTAGGATCTGCATTTTATAGTTGATCTTTCTCACGAGGTTAATATTTATTTTCAATATGTTTGTTTCCAGGTCCCTACTCATATAGATAAAGAAAGAGTAAGGTATTTTCAGGATGATGATAGTATGAGCCTGAAGGATTTGGTCAAAAATGAGAAGATGAGAACAGCAGAGGATCAAAACTCACTGTTCATGCGTATGGCGTCAAAGGTAAGGTGTTGTGTGTATGGCTTTTTAATTAAGCATTTTATTATTAGAAATATCAGGGAGGACATGAGGCCTCAGTGCTCTAGGTATGTTGGTTTTGGTTGAGAATTCTGATTGTCTTGAATAATAATAAAGTCTGTTGTAAGATGGTCCTGGTAGATGTTATCAAAGTGACGGAAACCTGTATGCGTGCAGGAAATGTGGTGTATTCAGTTCCTTCATAGAGGTGATTGTGCTGTTCCTCTGTCTGTAGAGTTTGACGCTTTTGAGGTGAATGCTTTTAGATTGTGTTGTACATTAATGGGTTACTTATGCCCAACAAAGCAGGTTTTCCCCAAATTAGCGATGAATAAAAGCAGCATTTTCTTAGTGTTTAGAGTGTCTCTTCCATCTAGAAGTTACAAGAATCAATGAGATTTGAAGCAAACTACCTGAAATTCCGTCAGGATTTCCTGGATAATGAGTTACTTTCTGCTTACAGGCCACAGAGATTTATACGTTATGGTTCCATGAGTGATTTCACTTAAAAGAGTGGCTAGCTCACAGACAGATACTGCAGTGAAAATGGAATGACTAATTTCTGTTATCCAAACTGAGTAATAAAGGATACTTTCTGTACTTGTTATGGAAGGGTTTGATAGAGGTGATTTCCAATAGCCATGACATGCATTTTCTCTAGTATACTTCAAATTTTACTAGGTTTACTGCTCAAGTATTTTGTGCACCACTGAGCAGGTTTTGAAAAAGCTTGTTAGCATGGAATTAGTGTCATCACAGACAAAATTTGTTTTTCCATTTATCTAGAAAGCAGAAAGATCCTGGAGAGTAGGTTTTGTTTTTTTTTTTTTCTTTTTTCTTTTTTTTCTTTTTAAAATTCTCCTTCTTCAGGTGGTACTTAAAAGAATCAGAAAAGCCATGATAGTGCCCAGTAGAAAATATTTAACCTGCTGCTATAAACCATCTGGCAGGAAGTTCTTCTGGAGAGATTATCAGAATTTAGTGTGGTTTATGCATCTTCTCATTCAGCTGCTTCTGGTAGAAGTTCTCATTCTCTCCCACTGGCATACTCAAAAAAATGATGCCCTTGGGGTCCAGTTAAACAAACATGTCTTGTTGCCAGTATTTGATTTCCTTCTTTACCTTCCCTTCCAAAAAAAAAAAAACCCAAACACATAAAACTTTGTTTCAAAACCTGTGTAATAGTGCAAACTATTACCTATAATTAACTAGCATATCTGTCATGCAAACATTTACAAGTAAATGAAAATGTAAGGACACAATAAAACTTTGTACTGTCTGCATCATATGATAATAAGCATAACAAAGAGAAATGGTTTCCATTTTCTCAAGAACCTTATTCATCTTGTATTGTCTCCATTGAGTATTTTCTTTAGAAGAGGTAACTTTTGTGAAAAATGGTGGTTGGTGTGTATGAATGTCTATATTAAAACATAAGTGGAATGGCATTTAAAAAAAAAAATCTTTAACTCAAATCTGGGCATCAAAGGTGAGTTTGTAAATCAATATTAACATGTCTTTCTGAAAATATTATTAATGTGCACAATTTGTCCTGTGTTTAGTCTGATGTTTTCATGTGACTGCTTCCACTGAACAGTTTACAGGATTGCTTTTTGTGCTCCGATTCTTTTCAGAGATGTGAAAATAAAACCAGGATAATTTGAGCTTCCTGAGTTTGGTAATAGCAAATGTTTGCAGTGCCCCTGTGAAGACATGGTGAAGAGTGCTCTCAAAGAGAAATATTTTTTTGCTTGTATTTTTCCAAACTCAAATGAAAGGCCATTCGGACTTTTCTGAGAAACCTGTGTGCATTTATACAGTAATGTACTTGGCTTGCCCCTGAAATTTCTAAACTTTGTGAAAAGTATTGTTTGTGTATTCATATATTTATTGATTCCAAGTTTCTTCACTTCAAATTGGAAATCATGTTTGACTCTTAGAGCATGTTCAGTTGTCCTTGGTTTAGTTTTTGTATTTTTGACATAATATTAAGTAATTATTAATGCAAGGAAGACTAGCAAACTTGAAGGGAGATCAAAGATTTCTATATTATTTAGTTTTATAAGTCTTCAAAGGGAAAATCCTGATAATTTTTCTTTGGTTTTTTTTTTTTTTTGTTCTGTTCTTTTTGTCTATTCAATTTTGAAATGCTGTGAATTTTCCAAGTTCTTGATGACTGAGGCACTTAATGCAAGAGCAGCTATATGAGAGATTCACTCAGCCCAGTATTCTATGTCCAACAGTGGCTGCTTAGGAGAAAGAGTGTAAGACCAGGTCACATTTCCAATGATGCAGCCTTCATGTACTTCCCTGGCCTTTAGCAATTTGGAAGTTTTTATGGTACCTCCTTACCTGGTATTTCTCTCTGCTTTTGGTTTATGGATAGTTATGTTAATTGGGGGTTGGACTGAATATCCCTGGTTACTTCCTTTCTGTGGCTCCTCATCTCCCATTCTATCATCTGTATCTATTGCTAAAAGGCATGAGCTATAATTATTGAATTTGAAGAAAACAGAAAACCAAATCCTGTATGCATAACATCTTTGGTTAGCATTCTTGTACCTGCAGCCAGTTCCTCAAAGATTTTAGTTACTTGCACTGTAAGGATTCTGGGACAATGGTGAAATTTGATCCATTTAGGAATGGTGCAGAAATGGCTTGGCTCAGTATGTGGCTGTTTTGAAAATAAAGATTCTGTACAAGTGAGGGTGAACTTTGGCAGCTGAACTTCTGCATCCATACAGTAGAGGAAAATACAATATAGTGTTTAACTTCTATAAAGAGGCAATTATGAAGAAATGTGGAGTCTATTTAGTGGGAATTTAAAATTAGTATGTAAAGAGAAAATGCTTGCAGGTTATGAGGGACTCTCTAATACTCAGCGCTAATTGCACATGTATGCCACTAGTGAAAACATTCCAAGGGAGTGAACACCCTCCCAAAATGGGATAAAACTTTATTTAATTGTTTTTATATAAAAATAAATCCAAGAGTGAGTGAACAGAAGAAAAAAGAGCTTCTGGAGGTTAAAAGAAAAATCAAATCCAGAACCCAACCATTATTTAAAAAGTACTTGTCATGTCCAAGTAAGGAGAATGGAAAAGAGCGTGAGCCTAGCAGCCTTAGAAGTAAACTTTGATAAGAAAGATTGAAAAATTATCCTGAGGGAATTACTTTAACTGATTATTTTGCATTTGCTAAAAGCATAAAACCAGGAGTTAAACTCATTGGAAGCAAGAAGCCTGCAGGAATGTGGTGTTGAAAAAACCTGATCAAGGTATAATTAGAGCATTTAGGAAAGATAAGTGCATGCCAGAAGAACTAATGAACTATTTGCATTAATATCCTCTGTAAATGAGGTCAGAGTGATTCTTTTGCATGAGCCGTTATTTACAGGGAATAAAGTGAAAAACTGACTCAAGTTAACAGTGTCAGTAAAATGAATTTTAGCTCAAATTTATAGAAATCCATTATTTTAAAAAGAAACTTGAATTTGAGATGAATAATAACAAATGACTAAAACCGAATGGTCCTCACTTAAGTGGTCTGAAAAAAGTCAGGTGTGACATGCTGAACTATGAACTGCTGAGTGTAATCTTTATTCATCCTGAGGAACAGAAGATGCAAGTATAATGGCAATCTTTAAAAATAAAACAGAGGGCAGGAGTAAATGGTTATTTTTTTATTATAAAAGGAGGTTACCAGTGGATTCATCAGGAATCTCTTCTGTTCAACACATGCATAAACCATCTGGAGGAAGGGATACTTTATGGCCTGACAAATTGTTATTGCTAAGTAATTGTAATTATTCAGGACTGTCAAAAGTAGAGGTCACTGTAAATTGTAGAATTTCAAAATACAAAGTGGGATTTTTCTAACATTGTGAAACTTATATCTGAACTGATTTTTAAGATTCACTTTAGAGAGTTGCTGGAGAGAGATACATATTTTAGTGGTGTGAGTCATCCGTCCTATTTTGAATGCCATCTGAAAGACATGGGTATAAAAGGAATTAAGATGTCTCGCTCAGACACAGGAGATTATGCTATAGACCTCTCAAATAAGGAGAAAGAGATCCCACCATTAAGTGTCAAGACAATAAATTCAGATGAAGGTCAGGGTTGATGAATGCAAAATGATGGTAATCGTGAAGCTGAGTGAAGCCATAACTGCGCGTGTACCACAAGAGGCTGTTACTGCTTGATTTGAGAGTCATTGCGAGTCTGCAAACATCGTCTCAGTGCTGGTGTGATTAAAAAGAGAAACAGAATTTTGAAGGTTGTGAAAAAAGGGAATTTAGGACCAATTTAAAACATACAAGGCTACTATAGTGCACCCATGGTGCACCCGTAGCTTGAATGCTACCCAAGCTTGTAAAGCATACCCTGTGTCAACGGCACAGAATGGTGGCCATTTGAACAAAACTTCAGTAAGCAAAATTTCTTCAGCTGGGGGGAAAAAGGCAGCTGGTAGACTAGAACACACACTTAGCATAAAAGTTTAATAGAAAACAACTCTTTTTGTTTCTTTTATGTGAAGTGGTCACAGAGCAGAATTTAACATGAAGGAGGGTTTGGTTTTTTTTCCCAGTGAAGAAGGAAATTGTAGAACTCGTGCTGTAGAGCATGAGATGCTGTGGAGGCCTTAATTGTGAGTGGGAGGAAAAAAAATACAGTGACTTTGTGAAGTACAGTTTCATTGGTAAATATTAAATAGGGAGATCTAGATAGGCTTTTGACTTGGGATTTCCACAGTGAAATGCTGAGAGCTGCAAGTGTGTAGCAGAAGTGTCAGTTCTACATGCTTTGTTTATGCTTTTCCCCATAAGTTTTAGCCATTGCTGGAGATTGATTTTGCAACATAAAATGATCACACGGGGTTAGAGTGAGCAGCTGAGTTTAGTATGTTTCATTCTAAAAGCTTCTTTTTTTGTTTGTTTGTTTTGTGTAAGGATAAAATTTCTTAATAATGTTAAAAGAATATATCGTGTTTCCTGGCTTATGCAACTGCTTTATTTTAGTTTGGGAAGGCTCTGAAGTTCCCACTGACTTCAATAAGCTTTGAGTCTGATGCTACGTACTGTGTTTCTTTTTTGTTACTAGGCAAAGATGCAGTACATCACAGTATTAGAACAAGCTTCTTGAATTAATAACTAGCTCTTGACTAATCTTTTAAGACTGAGCCATGTTATTTATTTACTAGCTAAGTGTGCTGGAGCATGTGCTCAAAATAAATGTTTTGGTCAGTTACTATTCAAGATGAGGGTGTTCTCTTTTGGCTCTACAGGGAATCTGTTGCAATGGATTTTTAGTTGTCTGAATTTTAGTTCATGGTACTGAAGTCCTCCAGTCCCGTGAAATGTCACATTTAGGTTTTGAAGGTATTTTTGTTTGGCTTTCATAAAAAGCAGCATCATAGATGCCAGGTTTTCTTCTCTGTTAAAATTTGTAACGCTTTTAGTAGTTTCTGTACAGGTGATTCCCATCTCTTGTCACCACAAAATGTGATGGTCTTCTCCACATAGTGATTGTTTCTTGATCCTGAATTAAGAAACTGTCTCCTAGGCATCCTGAGTTTTCTATGTCTTTAGGTAGAAGGCATTCTTGTTCACAGCATTGCAAGATCAGTGTTAATGCTGAAGCGTTGGCAGCAGTCTGAAAAATTTGGTTGTGATAACAGACATTCTAGATGGTTTCTTTATGTACTTTATAAATCTATACTACAGAGACTATCTGCATTATGATCTGGGGGCTCAGTGAGACAATCTTCAAAAATCTTGCATCTCTCCTAAGTGGATTCATCAAGGTGATTTTACGTCCAGCAGGAAGTCTAGCAACCAAACCCCTTGTCAGTTTTAGTTTGATAACATAGTACACAAATTTGACACATACAAATTACTTTCTCTTTGTGCCTTCATTTGAGAAGTGGAAAAAAAAAAATTCCACACAAATGAATCTGTCATCTTTCAGAAGAGCGGTGGGAGGAAACTGCTGAAAGTCTATAAATGATAACCTACCTAGGATGGGAGAAGGGAGATCCTACCCCTTAAATTCTGATGAATAATTTCATTCATTTTATCAGTCTGAACTACTTTTGTTGAGTGATTGTTGTGATTTCTTAGGCGTGGCTACTGGAATAGAAGAAGTTATCCACTGCAGACAAGGCAATTGCTTTTAAAGAATGAAATATAGGGTATGTTTTTACCAACAACCTTCCTTTAAGGATCTCTGTTGCACAACTGCTTCTCATTACAGTGTTGGTTTTGCTTCCTTAAGTAATAATGTCAAATCTAATGCCAACATGATTTCCGGGGAAAATGGATGTTTGAGGGGTGGCTCATCCTTAGGTTCAGTTGGATACCTCTTTCTGGTTGAATGGAAAATAAACCAACACTTCTTTGAATAACCCAAAAGAAATTTGGTTATTTTTTTTTATCTGTTGCATTTGTCAGTTGTCTTAAAATTGCTGGCTGCTCAGCCAAGTAAAAAGAAAAGTCAGACTACAAACTTAAGGAGCTTCTGCTACCATAATATGGCCAAATGTGTCTCTTGGGTTGGTTGGTTTGTTTGTTTTGTTTAGAGCTTCTATCTTATGGTCAGATTATTTTTCCATATTGTCTGTATCTTGTTCAGTGCAGTGAATGTTCAGTGTCTGGCAGGAAGGTGGCTCTCCAGTCCTTACAGCTCTTCAGTTATGGAGTGTGATCACCCTTATTGCCACCTTTAATTCAGTGTGAATTTACCACTGTGAAGTGAGGAGCCTAAATCCTCCCTGTCGTCATCACCTCAATCTTGTGCAGCGTGTTTGCTCCTGCTCCCGTGATGTTGGACCAGCCAGCAGTGTAATTCCCCATGCACTTGTGGCTGTGGCCAGCCGTGGTTACTGCTAAGCATGTAGACTACAGCACTGTTATTTCCTTCATAGATTTTCCCAGGGCTTTTATCACTTTCCTAGACTGTGCCAAAAAGAAAATTCCAGCCACACAGCTGTTGAGGATGGAGGAAATGGGCACTGCTCTCATGAATGGGAACGGAATGAGAAAGACAGACCAGCATATTTTCCAGCTTTTGCACAGCTGAATGCTCTGCTTCACATGAATGTTACTTTCCTGATATTTAGTGTTTTAATGGTATTTCAAATTATATACAGACTAGTTGTTATGCATCTCTGAAGATAATGACATAATTGCAGTTTTGTAAAGGGAGATGGGGATGTTGAAATAGAAAGACATAATTCATAAAAGGATTTACTTTCTTAAATGAGACTTGGAAGAAATGTCAGTATGTAGACCCAAAATATCCACAAAACCTCTTTGCCAATGTTATCTCATGCCTGACTCCCACTCAGATTCACAGACTAAACATCTGTTGAGGTCAAGCCGTACTCTTCCTTTCAAGTCTTTTTCCCACCTGTAAAGTTTCCTTTTCTCAAGAACTCCATGAGATCAGATGGAGGGAATATGCCATCTCCTTGCTATTTGTTTGCCTCTTGAGCCTGTATTTTAAATTTAGATGAAAAGCAAGTTCTGATTTATTGCCCATTCTTGCCCATTGCCCTTCTTGCCCATTCTTCTTTTTCTAGTCATGGTTCTAATGCATCCTTGTTGTACTTGAGGCTCTTATCTCCTGTTACTTTTTGGCTTCTATTCACAGCAGGTTGATGTGGACGTCAGTTATCTCAAACAGTTTGAAATACAGCCTCTCCCACAGCCGTCCCGTGCATGCTATTATGTCAAACCTATAACATCATGAAAAAACCTCAAATCTTTAGTTTTCAGTGGTGAAAAAGCTTTTTTTTAAAAAAAAACAAAAATTAAAACCCTAACACTAATCTTCTTGATATATGGAAAAAAGCAGGTCTTAAAGTCTGATTCTTTCATATTTCACTGTTACACCTAAAGAAAAAAAACCTGTTTGAAGTTACTGTATTTCTACTTTTTTCTTTCTTCTGCTAGGAAAGCAGATTGGGTTCTCACTGCTTCAGAAGCATGACTATAGGATACAAAAAAGTCAACAAAATATTTGAAAACTGATTTTTTTTTTTCTCTGCCAGTTTGAGAGTACAAAATATGTGAGAAGTCTTAGGTTTTCACTACTGATAGCTTTGAGTACCCTGTCTGTAGTTCCTTCTGCCCTTGACTGTTTTAAGTAGTTCAATTTTCCCAAATTCATACTGTGAAGATTTATGTAATCCTTTCACTTATGTCAATAGATGCTTGTGGGTGTATAAAGACTGATTTCTAGAACATTACCTCAATAGAAATTACCTTCTATTTGTACACATAAATTCTACTAAGGCATTTTTTTTTCTTTTTCATTACCTTTTACTAAAAGACAGTGAGAAAGATTAATTTGTGTTGTTCATAAGACCATTTACATTTTGGCCATAAACTCATTTTATTTAACAATCTGTGCAGTAATCCGTAACATGAATTTAAACAGTGAAAAATACAGAACTATATTAGTAATACTGACCTTCATTTATGGATTTAGTAAAGAGGTATGCTGGTATTACAGGTTTGCAAAAAGGGAATTTGCATGTTGTCTTTCCTTGGTTCTGAAGTCTGTAAGATAGAGAATTGCTTTCAGCCTTATCATTTTTACTTGCTGTGCAAATCTACCTGTGGCACATCTTTGCATTTCCATCACCGTAGACCAAAATAATAGTCTAGAAACATTTTAAAAGCTAAAGTGAAAAAAGCAGAATGTTGCTGCTGCTACTATTACATAATAAACCTTTTTCTTCTTTCTTCACGTGGTGAAGCTGTTCTAGCACAGTATTTAACAGACATGATAAAACTCTAACAAAGCTCTGGTGCACTGTTGCTTTCTACATTTACTTAAAGATCTACACATATGCATAGTTTGCTGTAAAAAAATTAACATAAAAACCCAAGAGAAAATAATTTCAAACACCTTGTTCTGCGTTACACTATGTTTCAGTTCAATGCACTGAACTAAACAACATTCTGTGTATATTTTGTAGACACAAAGTTAAAGCTGTTCCTGCATGTGGAAACAAATAAACAGCAGTGACAGCTGGATTAGGAAAGAAAACCTTAGAACAGGAGAAACTGTGTATGTAGACACAGCCCATATTAAATGAGTGCATAAGCATTTGGTGTTCTTCATGAATTATCTTAAAATTACAAGATATGTTGCAAATGAAGACTTGTGCAGGACAGTCTTTTTTAGGCATTTAAGTTATGGCCAGGGATAGCTGTAAAGTTAAACGCTAATCATACTTTTAATAGCAGAATTCTGTGGCTGAAGGTATTTTGTTTGGCTTACATTTCATTTCATTGACTTGCATATAAAGTTTTATCTGTCCTAATAACTAATTTCAGCAAAATCTACAGTTTTCATTTCAAATAACCGAAGCAAAAATAAGCATGGTCCCTAACCATTAAGCAGTACTCTGCTGTTTGTTTATTGCTTGACTTCTGCTGCTCAAAGGTAATCCTGAACTACCTTGCTCATCAACATGATTCATAATATTTTTCTGTCAGCGTCACAGGCCTTAAAAGCACTCTGTGTTGATATGTTAAAATCCTTTGATACTATGTGTTTAACATATTATTTCACTGGGATGATAGGTTTGGGAAATGCCTGTATGCTGAATTATATGTTGAATTAAACCTATGAATTCAGACGTTTGCGGTTGTAGGGAGATTGGAGCTATAATAAAATGAACATGATAAAATTCCGCCTTGATTTGGCTTGAGCAAATGCTATTTGAGATCAGAAAGACTGTTTTCTGAGGTGATTTTGTTGTAAACAGTAAGTGCTAAATGCTGAATAAATTTAAATGTGATGAGATGTATTCATATGTCACTCAGGTTTATATTCTAAAATAATAGTTTATTCTTCTTTATTGCAGCTTCCCAAAATATATTATGAGCACAACATTCCACAAATATTAACTCTGTCATTTAAAGTTGAAGACGTCATTGTTGCCATGACAATTTAAAACCAAACTGATACGTTTTATACAATCTATAGACTTTTTTTCACAAATTTTCTAAGCAGATGCACTTTTATTAGCTTATATGGAAGTAACTTTAACTATGATTACGTTAGCGAGAAAACAGGAAAGGCAGAAGTTTAACAGTTGCATACAAAATAGAGCAAGAAAATAAGCAGAAAAGTACGTGTACAAAAAAGCTGAAAATAACCCACACTAGAAAGATGCAGGTATATTTTGTTACCGTGCTAATTGCATTTAATGGAATTTCCTATTTCATCCCCAAATTTCAGGGGAAATTTGAAGAGGGAAAAAAGTGTACTCGGGGTATTATATAGGAATAATCCCTGATGATTAGGAGCTCTGTCTCTTGAGGTTTCCTTTCAGTGTCACAATGATATTAAATTCTTTAGTAGGGCTTTCTTTTGAAAGGGCGCACCAAAGAGCAAGTAATAGCAGCAGAGGGAGAGATAGGAGACACAGCATGCAGCACACTTCAGATGGAGTGTGTAGGCAGCCAGCAGTGTATAAGACTCCAGGAGTTCTACTGTAGCAATAAGAAAAACAGAATCAGTTTAAAATTAAGCTATGAGTTATAGTTCCATCAGTCTGAACGCTTGGCAGAAAAATAAGGCTGACCCTGGGGCATACCTGACACAGATCTACAAGAGTTACTTTCGGAGGTAGTCCCATGCCAAGGTGCCTAATGGCTTCAGTAATGTAAAAAATGAAAAAAGACATCAATTATTTTATGAAAAGAATGTTATATAATGAAATTATTAATGTAATATATTAATATTATTCATGCTAATTATAATGTTAAGGATTTCATCAGCAAATACAACAGCAAATACAACAGCAAATTGTGGTTTTTCCCTCTCTCAAATCATTCTCATTTATGCATAGTCAGATGCTGATCTCTTTCTGAATTCCTGTGCTGAATGGTTAGCGATCTCTCTCCTTGTTTTGGGTTTTGGCCACATTTGCACACATTAGATCTGTCCAAATGAGAGGCCTAAGGATGATTTTTATCTGCTCCTGAAAGAAGTTTGGATGCCTTCCCTGGCTGCTGTTTAAATGTTTGTGTATTACAGGCCTTTCTGGGCCAGGGCAAGCAAAACTTGTTAACTTGTTAACCGTCGCTGTTAACCAACAGGGTTAGACCAAAACTGCATCCTGGTTGTGGAAAATGGATCCCCTGTCAGATGGATGGTAGAAATTTCACAGTTGTACAATTACACTGCGAGATGTAGGAGGCTGTGTCATTTTGCCTGGTGCTAAGAGTCCTAAAGCCGCCTGTGTATTCTCTGGTTAACCAGTGCTTGCCAAAAACGAAGGAAAAGTTGGAAAATAGAGGGTGCGTACAAAGGAACAATGTGGCAGATGAGCCCAGAACAAAAAAGTAAATGGGAAAGAGAAGACAAGGGACTGTGGAGATGATCTGTCTTATGAGAACATCAGTTTAGGTTAGCTCTTGGTTTTGGCCATTGTCTGGTAGAAACAAGGACTATCAGGTGCATTGTCTTTACAGATGTCTGAATTTCTTACGTTAACTTTAGGCAGCTCAGTGAAGGTTTTTTAGGACAACCCAACTTAAAACTGATATATAAAAGTGACTACCTGCTTCTTTCTGATCTCTGTGCAGCACCTGAAATACAGCGAGCACAGCATCCAGCACAGTGAGGGAACTAAATACACAACTTCCAGAATGCATTGACTTTCATGTTTAACAGGTGTGATGCTTCAGCTGGTGCAGAACAGCAGCTTTCCAGTGAATCTAATACATCAGCATAGTTCCTTCTTTGGATTTGTACTAGCTCTGTCTTTTATATGGAAGAAGATATATATGAAAGAAATCAGTTTTTACATGATTACTTGCTTTCCTTCTGGCATTTTGGAGAACACTCTCTTCTTGTTCTTTCAATTCCCCTTTAACTTGTTTGGAGAGATTTTGTTATAGCCAAATAATGCAATTGGCAGAACACACTGGGCACCTTATTGTAAAAGAGTATAAATTTTTTTGAAAGAGAATTTGCATTTTCTTCCTGAATACCTTTTCAAAAAGGCCCATATTTAGAGTAGCAGTTGAAGAGTACTGTCTAGTCTGCCATGGTAGCAGCTACATTTTATTTTATTTCAGTTCTGACACATTGATGTTTGGCATTTGTAGGATTTGAGGAGTAATCATATTTAATGAATTACGCACTTAAAAATACTTTTTTTTTTAATTGCTACTGGCAAAGAATGTGTTAGTGATGTTCATTGCTGCTATTCCAATATTGCAGACTAAATGTCTTTAGAAGTTTTTTGTTTGTTTTTAAGGCAGAAAACATTGCTGAATGGATTTCCCCACTTATATTCATATCATATCTTATTTCAGTAGGAGTACACAATTCTTACTGGATGATATTTTTGCCTGTGTTTTAGGTTTCTGTACTTCCTGAACTGTTTTGAGGTATGTTGGAAGGACACTGTGGTAATATGGGAGTTGCAAAGAAATTCTTATTCCTTCCATGACTGTTGTTTTTTAGAGGTGAAAATATATCCCGTTTTAACACTCTTTTAAAGTCATCTAAAGCATGTGACAAAACACGACGAGGAATGAAGATTCAGGGGCAGGGTGACCATCTGTAACTTGGTCTCTTTGTCTCAGAACTGCGATATAATGGCACTGTGCACTGATGTGCTAGACTTAGGACTTGAATAAAGGTTCTCTTAGTCTTCTCCTTAAAGGTGTGAAAAAGGGGAAAAAAAATAACCCCTAATTTTTCCACTTTGTCCTTTTCTGGTTTTCTTCAGCAGGGGAAGGGTATAGTGCTTGAAGAGCATCCAATGGGACATGAATTATTAATGACTAGGCTTTGTTTATTGCACAAGTAGGTTGAAATGTTTAAAATAACTTTTTTCTTAGACCCTGCTTATTTCAAGCACTTATTTAATGTCTTTGAGGCTGGGGTGTTGGTTTCTTGAACTGCCTTGCATTCCTTATTATCTTCTGTTATTCGTTAGTATTGCAATGGGATCTATAATTTTATGCTGGTAGAGACTCTGTGGTAGAGGTAATCTGAATCTGATCTGTGAATACTCCTTCTCTAAATATCCCTTTACTATGGCTTCTCTCCCCAAAGTTCTGCATTGCAACCTACCTTTTCTTGTTCCTTTACTTCTCCAAAGTAATCTTATGTTTATTTTACTTCCTTCCCCAATGTGCTTCATGTAATTCTGTTGACCAACATATATTACATCTTAAACCAGAAGTGCAAGGTTGTCTGGCTCCCATGGCCTCTAGCTGTACGAAGAACTCTTTTACACCTCTTTTTATTTCCAGGAAAAATCCAAAATTTTGTTTAAGACTCTCCACTGACTTACTCTAGCCTGATGCACAGACCTTGGGTGGGATCCAGGCTGCACTAGGAGCTTACATTGAACAAGTAATGTATGCACATGGTTCCACTTATGTATGTAGCCTGTTTAGTAATATTGGAAGTGAAGGTATTATTTAATCTTTTCCACTGTTTCCCTTCTCTTTGAGGACTTTTAATTTTGAATTCTGAAATACTACTATTGGATTTCCAGGAAGCACTAGGAGAACTCTTTGGTGCAACTGGGAAGTCTTTCTCACCATTCTTTTGGGTGACTCCAACTTTTGCCAATGGCTGGTTGGTTGGTTTGGTTTTTTCCTTTTCCTTTTTTTCGTTGCATTTGTAGCCTGGTTTTTTAAAGTCTCCTGAATTATGCTTGTTTTCATTGACTCCACTCAAGGTCATGTATTGGACTTTATATTGCTTCAGACCTACTGTCATTGAATTATGAGTATTTTTTCATATTGCTTTGAACATGATGCAGGAAAGTACAATTCCTGAAGAACAGCAACATCATTTCTTTTTGGTCTTACTGAATTACCATTTGAAATGTAGTGATCTTCTGTTGGTCATGGCTGTACCAGGAGAAACCAAATCTGGTCTTTAGACAGCACTTATTTTAAAGATTACTGCCTTTTAGGTGAGCATTGTCTTTTGGGTCCCAGGTAGCTTATTGTATATAGCAGTTTATCCACTGTTGAAGACAGACATCATCCAGCCCATTTAATAAGGTGAATATTTATTTCATCACTAGACTGAATTCTCGACTTGTGTTCCTGTGACATAAGGGACTTGCGTAAGAGGATCTGTAGAGTATTTTTAAGGTGTTTTAAAAAGTACTACTATTTAAAAGAGGTCATGCATAACAAACCAGGAATTTCCATGACTAGTTCTAAGTGCAAGCAAAGCAAAATAGTAATGGTATTCTGTGCTGCATGTGATACTCCTGATATCCAAGGTGTTTTGATTTCCATTCTTCCTTTTCTTTGTAGTCTGCCAGCTGTCTTGTTTCATGTGTATTTGCATTCTCATGGCAGATTTTTTTAATTTAAAAAAAAAAGTAAACCTTTATTTTTGGTAATAACAAAATGGTGCCATTCTATAGGTAGTGCTTATTGATGTTTCTTCTACTGAAGCTCCAGTTTTACCTTTCTTATGCTTATATGGCAGAAGAACAGAGACTTGACTTTTGACACCCAAACCACTAAATATTTTTGTATACAACTCAGGAATCTCCTGTTTATTTTAAATATAGATTACAGCATTGTAGTAAAACAGAACAAGAACATAGTTGAACTAATGAACTGTTGATTTTAGTCTGCAGTGGCTTCCAGTAGGAAATGCACATAAGCAGTTAAATATATTATAGCTAAATAAAGTAATATTAAGGAGGCTGCTTCTCAGTTGTTTAGTAATGAAAGTACCGAGCATATACAAAATAAGCTATTGGTCTGTGTTAGAGAATTGCAGTGTTCAGGAAAAGCAAGAGCTGTCATCTGTGTTTTGGGGAGGAAAGTTACTTATCTACACTACAAAATAAAGTCTTAATGTCTTCTCATATCAGATTATCTACAGAAACTATGCCTGGGATATTTGGAAGATTTTCTTTTATTTGGAGACCATGTTTCAATTATGACAGTATGCCTTCAAAATGCCTTCAGCTAACATTAGTCCTTTGCTAGGGCTACCCCAGTCAGTATTCTAAAATATATTAGGACTTGTGAAGACACTTCTACCATTTCCTTAGCAATTCTTGGAGCAAAACTACTCATACATAAATCTGCCAAGACTCTGAAGGACCAGCACCTCCAATACCAGGAAATCTGTATAGTGTATTGTTTTTTTTTCTCCCTGTCATTTTGATAAGGAGATTACTGAAACCATTCAAGATAAAAGTACAGTCCAGTATAGCATAAAGTATTGCAGCACGGGGATTTCATTTAAAGAGGAAAAACTTGAAAAAATTATTTTGAATGCTTTTTACATTTGCTTTAGCTGTATGTGTTGAACATTTAGGGTATTAATGGCACATAATTTTAAAGTCATGTAGAGCAGCCAAAGCAGAAAATGGAGAAATACTTTCCTAAGTCCTTTAAAAAGTTAATCTTTTCAATCAAGACTTGCTAAGTCTTGATTTAGGCAAGATATCATGGGATTTGTTTGTCATCAAAATAAAAAAAGATTATCTATCTATAATTATATATATGTATATATATAAAAAGTGTTCTGTGAGTTATGAAGCTTAGTGAAATCTACTGTCATTTGGGTTTGGGTCTCATGACCCCCATACTTTTCTTGCTTTCCTTTCTGTTCATTGTCTCTTGCTGCTATTGCTGTAAGCTCACCTTCTTACCGTGTCCTCTGTCACCTTGTGTTACCTTCAGTTCCTCCAGTTCCTATCTACAGACTCCATCCCTCCCAAATATCGTCTAGGTGAGATCTATCCAGTTTGTGTGGGTTTCCACTATTAAGATCCTGTAAGATACCACTGACCCTCAAGCATGTCTTCATAACAAATTTAGTATTTTCAGAGTTTCCTTTTAAATGTGGCACATTTAAGTAAAATGTAGCAATTAATGAGCAAAGAAAAAACCCTGTGGATCATTCAGCCTTGTTTCTGGTAATGTGCTAGTTGTGTTTGTTACCCATATCTATCAACAGATGCACTCAAGAAAGACTAAATATTGAAGACAAAGACTTTTTTATTCACAAAATGGCTTAGTACTGTTCACTTGGTAAGCATAACTGTTGGCATGTTTTCACAGAATATGACTATGAGGTGCAGAGTCATGGTCTAGTTATTTCACAAGAGATGATTTAATGGAGAGTGGTAGTCGTAATAGGAGGAGAGGAGGAAGAAGAGGGGGAAGACCGACATAAAATATATGATAATATATGATTTAAAAAATTGTGCATTGAAAGCTGAAGTTATGTCGAGATAATATTGAAATACCTAGCCCTTAACTTGAGATGGAATATAGTAATATACTCTTCTCACTGCTGTCACACATCTGTATTTTAACACCTATACTGTCTAAGATTGTGTATGACTGCTCTTAGGAGATGTACCTGATGATTCCATGTGCTGCAGATGTCATATGGAAGGAAGCAATGCTAATGCTTACATACTTTATGCATTTCTCAATAAAGGGTACTACAAAGAGCTAAGTATTTTTTCTTGCTTATTTATATATACATGCAATTTTTCTGTGTATCTTTTCAGCTTATGGAAAAAACTGACAGAGAGTACTACACTCTGGATGACATGTTTGTTTCCAAAGCAGCCAAAAGAGCACGCAGTGGGGAAGAGGAAGAAATACAAAGAAGAAAAGCAATACGTGAGCACCAGCAGCTTGCTGCACGCATGGAAAAGTGCCCGTACTGCTTTGATAGCAGTGAACTTTCTAAACATCTTATTATTGCAATTGGCACCAAAGTAAGAAAATAGCAATTTAACACAAATGTAAAAATAAAAAAGAAATAAAAGAAGGCAGTGTTAATGTTAGAGTGCCTAAGATTAAGAATGAAGTTGCTTCTATGAAATGATTTATTGTTCTGCATCTTATTTTCCTTGCCCTTCCAATTGATTTCACAAATTCCTCAAGGGTGAGGGAGAAAAAGATATAAATCTATCATGAATTATAAAACTAATCTTTGATATCAGAACTTCAGATTTGTGGATTTGTGAAAGAAAGGAGCAATAATGAAAGATCTGAGTGCAGAGATTAGGCTGTAGGTGGATTTGTGGAATACAAAATCACACTGCACTGGAGGAAATTTGAACTGGTGAGGAACTGTATCTCAATGATAAAATTAAGTGGAGCATTCCATTTTAAAGCCTAAAATACTTTGAAATAAACAGAAGTTTGGTATGGGGAACCCTCTTGGTTCTGTTAATGCTTTCAAAAGTTACATAAATATTTGGATTTATGACATATGAAATGCTTCGGTATAGGCTTTTTTTGGTCATTCTTTCTCCAAAGTTTTAATTTATTATTGATGTTTTTCACTTGATTTGAAACTTTTTATAGGCCAAGGAATTAAATGCATAGATACGTATTATGGTACACTGCAGTTATTTTTTTTTTATATAGGTAGATTATATATATATATGTGTGTATATATATTAAAAAATGCATGCAGATATGTATTTGTGTGTATATGTATGTGTGTATATATATGTGTTTATAGATGTCATATATATACAGAGATATATCTATATCTGCATTTTTGTATATATTATATTTTATTTAAAATGCATACAGATATATATCTCTCTATTAAAAAATGTATTGTAATGGACTAAACAGTGTGATTTCATAATAGTTTGGATACCGCTTGGCCTATAAGGCTGATATTACTGCCTTGTTGGTGGAGCTGCTGTCTGCATACTACTAGCTCATTGGAGCTACTGATGGATAATGGGACCTAAAACCACTAAAATTACTAATACCTTGCTGTAATTAGAAGGTAATGGCTTCTGTTGGTTTGAATTTTAGCAAATGATGTATTTCTTAGCCTTAGCAATAGGAAGGTTTTTAACACTAGAAAAATGGGCACTTCAGTTTTTGTTTGCTTTTTATAGGTATACTTGTCTCTACCAAGCAATCAGTCCCTTACTGAAGGTCACTGCCTGATAGCCCCTCTACAGCACCATACTGCAGCCACTCTTTTGGATGAAGACATCTGGGAAGAAATCCAGGTCAGATGCGAAACTGTCTTGTGTTCTAACATTTCTGTAAAATAATATTGTTTTGAATAATAATATACTTGTCATAAGTACCTGTTTTCATAATTTCCAGCCTGGCAGCTCTTTTCTGATTCCACTAAGGGGCAGAACATTGTTGCATTATGGATGAAAATTAGTGGTGAAAAATTGAAAAAGGGAGATGCAGGGTAAACACTGAAGAAAAGTTCTAATTTATAAGCACCAGAAAAAAGATGCCTGGGATGCTGTGGAACTTCTACTGTTGGAGGTCTTTCAAACCAGGGTAGAGGAACATCTCACGGGGGTGATGTAGGTACAGCTGATCCCTTACAGAAAGTGGAATAACTGCTTTGGCAGTTAGGATTTCCTTGGGAGTACCAAGGAAAATAAAAGGATTGTCAGGGCAGAAAGTTCATTTATAATGAAACACAAGCTGAAGATATGTTGTTTACATATCTTCAGGTTTTTTAAGCTAATCTGGGTTTTGGGTGGATGTCAATTGAGAGAGATGTCAATTATCTCATTCTTCTTCAAATCAGTGAGGTCCCTGTAAGAATCCAATTTCCTACTTTTTAAAAAAGAATTATTAGAATAAAGTGCTAAGCATGATGGGTCATGCTTTCCAACTCTCTTATGAAGACATTTTGAAGGTTTTGAGTTCTGTTTTCTTTGGAAAAGGAAAATCAAGGGAGGAATGTAACAAGGTTCTGCCTAAGAGTTTGACAGTGATTGGTGTCCCCCCCATCAGGATTATTACAAGGAGAAAACAACTTGCAACCTCTTATATCAAAATATTGGATATGATTTCAGACTAGAGAAAGGCTTAGTTGCTTGCAGTTGCTTAGATTTATAAGCAGATTAATTCATGAATTTGAAATGGTTTAAGTAACGTTGATCTTGCCTCAAGCCTGGCAGATGGATTCTCTGACTTTCCAAATTTGCTCCCCACATTGATTCTAATGGCTGATGTAATTTTTATACAGTGTTTCCTAGTAAATTATGCTCCTCCCAAGCAGGAAGGGAAAGTTCTTCAGTATATGACAGAAATGCCTAAGAAAGTTGGATAAGAAGCAAATAAGTGCAACAAGTAGGGATCAGGAGGAACAACAGAGCATGGGAAAAAGTGATAAATATGTTTATTCTATATCTTCTATTTATCCTAACTTCTTTTAACTAAATAGATGATAATTTTTTCTAAATTTGTATGAGAAGGAAAACGGGATAAAGAAAAGATAAGCAAATGCAGTTCCTGTATTCAACACTAGTCTTTTCCTTGCTAGAAAATGCAGCTAGTTGGTAAAACCATTATCCATTGATGCTGTGAATACATTCATAGCCAGTTTAAACATTTCTTTGCAACAAAGTACTTTGGGAGGTGATGGACACAGGTTTTTTTTTTTTTCCCCAGCTTCTATGTAATTCAGTAGGACGAGTCTGGAAGGCTTTAGCAGGAGTATAAGCATACATTTACTCAGTGACTAAACTAACTTTCTGATGCCAGAGCCATATTCTATATTGCTGTTGAGGGGAAAAAAAATTTCACACTTTAAATATTCATAAAATGTTGTATTGAGAACATGTTTTAGCTAACTATTTTTGCTGGGATTTTTTTAAAGATATGTTGGAATAAAGCAAGAAGGGTTCTTTTACACTGTATACCCTCAGGCACTTGAATTTAACATATTGTGTGTTTTAGACTGATATGCTTACTTGCCAAAGTAAATATGCATGTAATATTTTTAATATGAAAAGATATAAATCTTTACATGTTCTGTATTGCCTGAACTATTACATGTATCAATGTCGTGTGCATCCGAGCATAAGCCAAGCCCTCTTATTTGCTCTTATGAATGGTTTTGTCCTTTCCAGTGCTAATTATCCTTGATATTTTGGCCTGTTAAGAATTTGGAGGAAAAATGCAATGTATTTAAAAACAAGAAATTACGGTCCGGGAAATGTTAGCTAACATCTGCAGATATTCTAGGCTTTTCAGTGGATTTGTATTTCAGTTGATATTGCAGGGTAGCAACTGTAAGTAGTAGTCCTTCCCAACCTTTGGTTTAATGTTTCTCTTATCTCACCACAGTTGCTTGCTTTGGTGTATTTCAGAAGTAGAGGTCTGGGGGCTGGGATGAGGGGGAGAAGACAACAAGCTATTAATTCCGAGTTGTCTGTTGCTCTGTGCAGTAAAGTCCTGTATCAGTCATGGTACAGTGATCTATTCACTGGGCAATATCTTCTAGCTGTGTTTCATCGGTTGTGTTAGAGGGGTGCTGGTAGTGTTTTCTTGTCACAGCATGGAGCAGCTTGTTTGTGAGGGAAAATTCAGGGCACAAAGGCCTGCTTTGGAGAGCTTAAATACCTGGTTAAGATATATATTTGTCCAAGTTTCTCAGACTTTTAGTTTGATTCATACTATGCAAGATGACAAAGGGGTGGGGAGAAGAGAGCTCAATTTCTAGTCCTGTTGCATTGAAAACCTAGTAGTGATTTGTTTTCCATCTGTTTTACTTCAGTACTTGCGGATGTTTATGAATATGTGTATTTGCTTATGCTTGTTTGATTCATCAACTCTCCATTTACATTAAGATAGGAAATCTTCAACCTTTAGATGGGATTAGCCTTTTAATTGTGTTGTTTGTACTTCTAAGCATTGTTAATTGAAAAAAAAAAATCAATGCAAAAAGGACAACGTATGAGTTATGTGAGTTGTAGAGCTATGGTACCTGTGGTCTATGAGGCTCACACAGTTTCAGTGATTTCTTGGCTTACACTGTGGAAATGGTATAGGGATCATGCATAATACAAAAGTCTTAATTTTAAAAATCAGTTTTCAAGATCTTGAGACACTTTGGGAAACATTCACCCTGTCACAAAGTCAGATCTTTTGTGCATTTGAAAATGAGTCCGAATGAGTCTCTGTAATCATCCCTTGTGCTTAATAATTTAGTTCATCATCTACATTGTAAGTTGTAGAATGATGCTTTTGCATATCTTGGATACAAATACCGACTGCCGATAGTCATCAAGAGTGGGCTGCTCCACAGGGAAGGCAAGGCAGGGGTGGGTGGAAGGTGGTGGGCAAGGCAGGCGTGGGAAGTCACCTCAATGATGAGGTGCAGTCCCATGGTACCCAAGCCAGGAGAAGAGAGGAGGTTCCATGACAGTAGACAGGGTCAGCCACAGCCCACTGATGGCCAGACAAGTCTGCAGCGATGAGTTAGGTTCAAGGTCAAGTCCGCAAGTCAGGGTCAAGATCAGTCAGGCACATGGCTGGGCACGGGCATCCCTGAAACTTACCTCAGGCAAGGACAAAAAGTGAGGGCCTGAGCTTAATTGCAGCTCCTGAGTGAAGGGGGGCCAGGCCCCCATTTCTCACAGCTCTTTTTTCCCCAGTTTTTTCTGCTGTGTCTGATCCCAGCTTGTAGCTGTACCATGTCAGAGCTGCCCATCTGCATGGGCAGCCAGAGCCCCGGGAGGTACGAGAGGCTGCAGAGCCTGTTGAGTGTGTGCAGGGCCCTGACCCTGGAGCTAGCAGAATTATAAATTGAAATACACTTTGAATAGGTGCATCACGTAATCTGTAAGGGGAACGGGTAACATTGAGGCCGGGTGTATTACAGGATTGCATTTGGTTAACTTCCATACAGTGAAGATGGTGGTTATAGCCATGGCTTTCTTTGGAGGCAACATTAATATTGTTGACCTTAAAGGTCAAGCATGCCTGGTGGAAATGTAATTTTAAAAAAAACCCCATGTAATTGAATAAATAGTGGAAGGATAATGGTATCTAGAGTCAATACAAGCCAAGACATTAACTTAGAAATTGTAAGCTTGGGACCTACTGTTAAAGCCATATTGTTTTATGGAGCATCACAGTTATGAAGTTCAACATAGTTTTAATTTCAACTGTAAAAATATGTGGTATTTATTAAAACTGAGTTTGTAGTGTTAATTATAATGCGTATTTCACAGTAGTTTTCTAGACTTCCTATCTTTGTATCTTAGGAAATACAGTTCATGTTAAATTGTTGAATAATACAGAGTTTTCCTAGTATGATTGCTGCTGTTATCCATTTTATTATGAGTTTATTATGAATATAATATATATTAGTGAAATAATATAAAATATCATATCTGAAAGCTTTGAAAAGCTAACTTAAATTACAATTTTTTTTTTTCTTTAAACAGATGTTCAGAAATGCATTGGTGAAAATGTTTGAAGCTAAAGACTTGGACTGTGTGTTCCTAGAAACAAACATGAGTATGAAGAAACGGTATCACATGTTATACGAATGCATTCCTCTTCCAAAAGAAGTAGGAGATGTGGCTCCGATCTACTTTAAGGTACATGAAAATGTTTTTTCTTAGGTCATTTGAATGTACTTATCATAATTGATCAATTTCTGGGAAACTTTTTTTTATATTAAAGTACTATTTTTGAAAAGATGGATTCTTTGATCCTACTTCTTGGTCCATTCTTTGATCCTATTCCTTGATCTTAAAACAAGCCCTGTGAGGTAATTCTGTTATTCAAGTAGTCAGTGGAAGAGCTGTATGTCACTGTGCAGTTGCCTCAAGTCTGACTGCACTGACAAATACTGGAGGAAGATGACAAAATTGTAGTTTCTTGAAGTGCTGTAAGGATTGCAGTACTTCTCAGTTAAGTCCTGTAGTATAAACTTAAAACCCCATACATGTGCCTCAGCAAGCATAAAATGAGAAAATAATGCCAACTGTTTTAAGAAATACCAATATATAATATTTCATCCCCATTTATTTCAGTAGGCTCAAATTTTACATGTGTCTTGAGTCTCTGATGAACATTAGACAACATGATAGATATTTCTTCTATAGCTTTTCTGGTCTCTTTCCACTGACCCTGTAAGGAAATGCTTATTGAACCTTCTGCCTGGAACTGAGGCCTTTCGGGTTTCAGCAGCTGGATTGTGATTTGCCTTTTATAAGTAAATTATTTTATTTGTTCTTTGAAATATTATTTTTGTTTTCTGGAAATAAATAATGTAATTGGTTTTTGATGAAGTGGAGCAGTCAGTATGATGAACAGCAATGCAGTAACTTCTACCACATTTGAAACTCTCCACCTCGTTGATTTCCTTGCTATGCTTCAAGTGCTGATAAAACTTGTGTTTTATCTGAATACTAAAGGAAAGACAAAGTACAAGATTTAATGCAATGTCATATGCATAAAACTTTCTTTCAGAAGTGTCCACCATTAAAATATACAGCAAATGAAATTTAAAAGGTACCTACACTATGCTACACTATACCCACTTCCATACTATGGAGGGTACAGAGGCAGCTTTAAAGGTTTTTAAGCGCAATCTGCCTTCTAAGCTGGATTCTCCTCTTAGTGATTAAAAAGAAAAAAAGAAAAAAGGCTAATATACTGTAATGAATTCATAAGAAGTTTTGTATGAGCTTAGTAAAAAGAGAATGTGACCTTTTAGTTGAGACTTGTTAGAGATAATTTGTGTCAGGGAAAAGTTAAATTAAAAAAAAAAAAAAGAGGAATAGAATTAAGTGAGTTTGAGGATATTGTATGATGCCTTTATAAAGTAAGTAAGTTCTGGAAAGCAGAAAGGTTGCCAAAAATAAAGTTACTTTGTTAAGAAATAATTGGTACTTGCAGTGTGATGTACTTCATTACATTGAAAAGTTAGTTCTTTGCTTGCTGTATGAAGGACTATTTTCACATTTAGATAAAATGATTTTACAGAAAGCTATAATGGAGTCTGATGAAGAGTGGTCCGTGAACAAGAAGTTAATTGATCTTTCTTCAAAAGATGTTCGGAAATCTGTAAGTGATGAAATGTATTGAACACTGAATTTCTCAGCAAATTCTTCTCATCTTTTTTCGTTATTAACTGTTTCAAAGAGAGAAGAAAGGGAATGCAATTAGATTAGTGGATCAGGAGATGGCATAGGCATGATGAGAACTAAGTCTGACTGAACTCCTAACTGACATTAGGGAAAAGATTCCCATTTATTTCAACAATAGGTGGACTGAGCTGCAAGCATTGGTTGAGAACAAAGCTGGCACTTTGAGGACATGTACCAGCATAATTTTCTTGATTAACTTTAAGAATTAAGGTAGATCAAAGATTTGCAAATTACTTTCCTGGAAAAAATATGATGTGTCTTTTTCATTGACCTAGAACAGACTTTTGTGTTGCTAAGTTTATGAAGCGAAAATATAAATAGCATTATAAGTCTTTTTTTCTAAAACAAGGGAACAGTAGTCTATCTGTCTCCTGGATACTAAACTGAAACACCTTTGTATACACAAATCTTAAAGGAATAATGCTTGAAACTGTTACATTCAAAGATTGTTCCATCTTTTTAATATTGAAGTGAAAGATGTGTGGTATATAGACTTTACCACAAGTAAAGTCTTTACCACTTAAAAGACTTCACCACTACACTACAATGTAGTAATAATACTTAATTTCTGAAAGTGTCTTTTAGTAAATATAGCACCTTTGCACTAAAAACATCTTAGTTCAGGAGAAAGAGGAGATGGGTTTTAATAATGAGACGTGAAGTCTGATATGACAGAGAGGAAAATTAAATGCAGAAGAGTAAGGGATTGGGTATAGTAGGAGGGGTTTAGTATATTGTGATGACTCTTGAACTAAACCAACATGGTAGCAAATGTAGCAAAAAGACAAAATTTATTCTGCCACGTAAGCTGAAATGTCATATAAATGTAATGGGAGTCAGTTATGGGTCACCTATGGGTTCAAAGTGGTGAGGCTTCACCTGGAAAATTTGGGTCTGGTTTTGGGCACAGCGTTTTAAGACAGTTACAAAAGAGGAGAGCATAGGTTAGAAAACTTAAGTAAAGAAACTGGTTTAGGGGTTGTGCAGTCTAGGAAAGAAAAGACTGAAATGGGATGTGGTGGTAGTTTTCTGTATATAAGAGATTGTCTTAAAGAAGATAGTACTTAGTTGTTCGCTAGCACTATTGCGTGCAGCCAAGAAGGAATTCAATTAGTTTGTAGCAAGGACTTAGAGAAGACTTTAAACTTGAGGTGGATATAAACAGACAACAAAATAAGTATGTTTTGTATATCTTCTGCTCATTGGCGTTTCAGAACAGGGAAAGCCAATATCTGTCACAAATAAATGAAGTATAATTTTCTTGACACATGGTAGGGCATCAGGACATTTGATTTCTTTAAGAATCTTCTTAGCCATACGATTTTGTGACTGTATTATATACCCATTTGAAGGTAGGCCAGTTTTCGGATTAAGTCATGACACTTCTTTAAATTAATAAAATGCATCTGAGTGTAAATTGTTACATAGTTCTGTGATTTTTAACATTGTTTTAGAGTAAAATAAATGCCTGTAGCCTTCAGGAAGATACGAAAGTATAGTTTAGAGACTGAGCTGCGGTTTGGGAAGTTGGAGAGTTGTATTAGGAGATGGTGGTGCCTGGAAGGAGGATCAGACATGGCTGAGACATCATCTAATGGGTGGATTGTGTGCAGAAATTGAGACTGTGGTGTCCAGAGGCAGAGCCTAAGCATCCAGCCCTTGCACAGCATCAAGGCCTTCTCTGCTTTCCCCTCTGGTCCCCGCAGCGAGGGAGCTGGGGGTGGGCAGTAGGCTGGGAGTGAACACAGCCAGGAGAGCTGACCTAGCAGCAAGCACTGTTCAGCAATAGCCAAAACACTGCCATGTTATCAACACTGATTTGGTCACCACTCCAAAACTCAGCACCATATGGGCTGCTGTGACGAAAATGAACTCCATCCCAGCCAGACCCAATACATTGCTAGACACACATAAGATAAAGCTGACCTTTTCCTTAAGGCGTCACCCGTCGACCCATTTTTTCCTTATTTAATGTTTTTTTTTTTAGTTCATTTAAAATGTTTTACGTTTCTTGCTATGCTACATTGCCCTTCTGTATTAAATCTTAATTATTTTTAGAGTGAATTTTCAAGCAATATATGGGACATGCCTTGTGAAAATTGTGCAGTTATTTGGACTGTAGCAGAGGAAATGCTTATGAATTTGAGGCTTTGTAATTCTTACCTGTACAGGAACATCCTCAACAATTAAAAGAGTGGGAAATAACTTGTTGCAGTGAAACAGCAGAAATTACTTGCAATACTGTAGCAATAAATGAATCCACTTCTCACTTTGTCAGACTGAAGGGTCTTTCCTTGTGGCAGGATAACCAGCATCTCCTCTGTAGGATGACTGAATTATTAAATTATCTGATTCTGCAAGTTAATGATAACTTCCAGTCATGTAGTGGGGTTTTCTGGTAGTGTATTCTCCATAGAGGTGTTTCCCCTACCCCCCGAGTGTCAATGTTTTGCCTGGGTAAATATCTCCTGTTATCACACAACACCTTATCTTTAATAAATGCAACTTGCTGGTGGTTGTCTTAAAATTTCTACTCAACCGATGTAATTCAGAAGCATGGAGTCAGGAAGGCATTTGCTCAGTGTGCATACTGCTGCCTGGTCCCTCCCCATCTCTTACTGGTGCTGCAGCAGCGTCCTCAGGAGGTTCTGCCACCCAGCCATCATCTTTTCAGTTTTTACTGTCTTTTTATCTAGTTGTTGTGTGTTGTTCTTTCCCCTTGCCTGTTTGTTTTACTGTTTCTCTGTCGCAACTTTATACTACACATACTTGGTTTGAGAGGTGGTTTAAAATAAAATGTGATATTATCAACTGTAAAACCACTTTCAAATTCATTAAGTTGTGGGGAGGTTAACTAAATGCCTACAGTCTGTTAAACATTTTAAAATGTGGGTTTGTGTGTATAGGTTCCTAAAGGATTACCATACTTTTCTGTGGACTTTGGCCTTCAAGGAGGATTTGCTCATGTCATTGAAGATCAACACAAGTTCCCTCACTACTTTGGAAAGGTATTGTCGTGTGAAAGATCAATTTACCAATTATACTCTATTTTGTAAAATTTAAGTAATTAAAACAGATGCTGCCAGACAGTCACTTTGATGTACCTTATCCCAATTTATTAGCTGGCTTTTCTTGGTGAGTCATCATAACTTAGCCTGTTGAATAAAGGAATAATTGATTTCTTCACTGACTGATACTCAGAATGTAATTCTAGATCCATGTTTCTTTTGAATTAATAGGAACTCTAGGTATTTGACATATAGTCTAATAGATGGATAATACTTGCGTCTGTTTAAGAAGAAGAAAAAAAAAAGGGGGTTTTCATGACCATAATATTCTCATGTAGGTGCACTGGCTTCTGCTTGTATAAATTAGGGTGCATACACATGCTAGGAGTTGTCTGTGAGTTTGTATAAAACATGTGTGGTTAAATTATTCCCCATAGTATAGGGAGTATAGTATATACAGGAAGAGCTGCAATAAAATCTTCCTTTCTTTATTATGTCACAGCAATAATTTATTGAAAGAGTCAATATTGCAAAAACATTAAGAGTGATTGGGGAGAAATAGAACTCATTTCAAGAAGAGTTAAGAGCAAAGCGGGCAGCTTTCTTTTTTCTGAACTTTTTTTAGTCGCAATTGTACTAATATATTAACAGTCTTGCAATGTTAGGATATTTATGCAGTGCATTGCTATGCTGTACTTAGAATTTTGCTGAGGCAACCATCTAACAACTACAGTTCTAATTTTTGAATTGGTATATTTTTCAGAATTTCCATTTTTAATAACTAGCACTTGAAGAAAACAGTGACAAATAATCTCATCATTTGAAAATATATATTTCAATATTGTATAGTAAAATAGTGTTAAGTAATGTGGTAATTTTGCGTTTATGATCTATCTTTGTTCTACTTGCAAAGGAAATAATTGGTGGTATGCTGGACTTGGAACCGCGGCTCTGGAGAAAAGGAATCAGACAGAATTTTGAGGATCAGAGGAAGAAGGTGTTGCAGTTTGCACAGTGGTGGAAACCATATGACTTTACCAAAAAGAAAGAATGAGTACATCCCTTCAGTCAAGGACTATATAAGCCATGAATTACATTAAAGGATATTTCATATGTTAAGAATAACACCAGTGTGTTATGTATTGCTAATATATTTTAAAACCAAGGATATTGTTTAATTGCTGATTACCTGTTTCTGGTCTAGACACTGTGTGGATCACATGAACCTGCAAACCTGACAACCACAAGTTTACAGTGTTTTTAGTTTTTAATTTTTTAGCTGAGCCAAAAGAATAATATCCATGTGGCTATTGGAATTCTTCAAAATGTAGCTTCTGCTTGTGGAGTTTTTATAATCTTTGAGGCAACTGATTTTTTTTTTTTTTTTACTGTATTTAGTATAGAGCCAGTGCTTAATTATCATGGTGACTTTTTGTAGAAAATGGTGTAAATTTTAAGAACATTTTGATTAATACAAATACATTGTTGCAGAAGGAAGCTGTACAGAAAATTATTTCTGATTTTGAGTCCTTGTGCTCTTTAAGTTGAGGACATTGCAGTAATACAAATGTTCAAGTATGATGTGATCGATAAACCTGCTGCTGCCCCCCGGCACAAGATTTAATGCCATTTCCTGTGCTTTCTTTCAATATGAAGTAGTATTTTCAAGCTGACCTGTTGCACAAAGGATGATGTGACAGTCCTGAGCTGGTGGCAAATGACAGCTTTAATGGTAACAGTTACTTATGATGACAATAAAAAACCCCAAAAAAGATAGAGAGAGGAGCAGTGAAGAACCTTAAGGAAAAACACTCTCCAGTGGCCAGAAAAGAAGGAAATCATCTCAGGGATCTCCCGAGCTGACTCCTCTCCCCTGGGCATCCTCTCTAGTGTGGCAGGCAGTCCGCCATAGTACTTTTCTGATAATAACAATATAGTTTTTGTCGGGAAACTCCCTGCTGGTTGTTCCTGCCTGTGATGGTGTTAGCACTGATTGGAGCACACTCTGATCAGAGGCAAGAGTTGCACATTAACTGATTGTCAAGCTTTGTACATGGATGTCACTGGGAAATGCCTGTCCGCTATTTAAAGGACTACTGTCTACTGTGTTATTCACTAGGTTTTGTTTTTTCTCTTGTGTAAAAGTTACAAAATGGGGGTAGGAAAGGGGGAGGGGGGGGGAAAGGGAGATTCTTGCATAAATGTCAATCACTTTCCGTGGGAAACCTGACATAGCAGGCTCAGGCTTTGCAGGCGCAGAGCTGGGAGAACAGGACAAGGACAGAAGGACAAGGATCAAAACATTGCCACAGCATCCTCCCAGTGGATAAAGGAAAGGGTGCAAACTTGCAAGCAAAAGACTGCAGTGGTACAGGGAAGGGCTCTTGAGTGGCAAGTGGAAGACCCTTAGCATAGCAGAGGTTAAGGCATCGTGCAAGTGTCCCAACGTCTTTCCTGCTCTTTTCCTGCTGAACCGTTGTCCTGTACAGCTCTGTTACCTATTCTGAACTGCTCAGATTAAGAAATGGATCACTAAATATTACAGGGTTGATTGAATAAGTGTTCATTTCTAGTCCCTTGGTGGTCTTTTGCAACTTTCCTGAAGAGCTAGTACTTCCCCCTCCCCCCCCCCCCCCTTCCATTTTGGCAAATAAGTCTGGTAGAGGTAGAAATCTACTGTGTTGTGAATTATTTTCTGTAGGATCTTTGTAAATTTGTGTCACTGCAAGAGAAATAACTTAAAAGTAAGCTGTCATGATAATTTTAGTGATTTAATGTCCCATTTGTACTATTTTTCATCAGCAAGCCATGGATAAAAGGGACAGTTCTACTGTTCTCCAGTAAGTTTTGATCTTCCTTAGGCTACTGGGGAGATTACAGAGCAAATAGGACATGAAATAGTAGCTGCTAGTAGAATGCGGTAATGCTGAAGCAAGTTTAGGTAAAGTGCAGTTTTGGTGGTGTAAAGCATGACTAAAAATTGTTTTCTCTGAAAGCATATGTTGCCTCCAGTCTCATCTGCTCCCCTGGAGGATAGCTGGCAAGTGGCAGAGGTGACTTGTCTTTTAAGGCCACGCAAAAGTCTTTATCCAGTGCTGTGTTGGAGATGCAATTTTTCTAAATATCTTCTGCTCAAAATTTGTGTTCCTCATGGGAAGCGCTGTGCTTCACAAAGGATCTCTAACTTGTACATAGAAGAGTCTTCCTCTCTGACTCATGGTCTGTGTACATTTTATTATTCTGGTTTCAGCAAAACTACTGATATTCTTTGGACCAGAAAGGACACTGAAATATGGAGTAAGGGTAACAATGTCAAGCTAGTGATACAGGAAAATGTGTCTTACCCTATTAGACATTTTCAGAACGGGAGACTGTGCTTACCACATACACTGAGAATAGTATCTTGTAATTGGTCACAGACCAGACATGCATATCTTCAGATTAAGCTGTTCCTCTTCATAAGTATCTCTAAATATTCATAAGGCCATGAGAGTGAACACAGCTTGTTAGGGCACTTATGTGGAAGGCATGGTACGCTTAGACTTCAGTCCTTACTCTTATAAATATTAAAATATTTTAAATAGACCTCCTTCATCTGGAAGAATACCCAATACCTAAATGCTTTTGGCACTAAGAAGTGGAAAATGTAAATTCACATGTCTTTAGGGAGAACAAAGATCAGCGGCTGGATTTCTTACATTGCTGTAATTGTGCTCCTATGTACTCTTTGGTGTAACTGGGGAGGAACTTGAAGGGACTTCTCTCTTCAAGTGAATCTATGTGTGTGATTTAACATGTGCTAGAACATAGCCATGTCCTGCCCTGTCAAACGGGAAGGTTCTTACACTTAATATGTGCTGCTACTCTTCTGGTCAGTGCCTGGCATAAAATGCAATGTCTCCCTGCTATCAAGTCAGTTTTTCCCAACTGGGAGTACTCCCCTCCTTTGTATTTCCTTGCTATGCTGAAGGAATTGCATCCTCTCACCTGCATTCCAGGTCTTTCAGTGGTTTCAAGGAAGGCATGCTGCACCAGCACAGCACTATTGCTGCTGCTTGATCAAGCCCTCTGTGGGGTCTGAGCAGGAACTCAGACTCCAGAGCTTTTTATTCCATTATGTTTGCCACTGAGTTCTCTAGAGGGAACCAGGATGGAGGCTATAGTCAAGCAGATCATCTGCCTCAAGTCCTGATACCTTGAAGATTCCCAGCCTGGGTCTGTCTTGGGAAAAATGAGCTGAACAGGCTCCTGTGAGATGTTCACTTTCTTCTTTGCTTTTTCTCAGCCTGTACTATTCAACCTGGTATTCCCCAGGCCCATGCGGTTGCTGTGGAAAGCTGCCTGATGCATGAGGCAGTTGTCTTCATATTAAGGACGCACATTTTGAGGTTGTTGTTTTTGCTCAGATTGAAGGAAAGCATCATTAATTTGTACCACACCATTAGCTACAAAATGAAGTGCAAAAGCTGCCATGGTATCATTATCCTTATCCATAACCAGTGGTTGGCTGATGTCAAGGTGATTGCCTGTAAGTCATGCGTTGATGTAAACTGAGGTAATGTACAATGAGGTTGATGTAAGCTGAGGTAAACTCGGCTAAAATGGAAAGCAAGGCTTTCTGCTAGTTACTGGTGTTCTTCCAGATAGGTAGTTCTCATATATGTCTATCTTCCACTTGCTTTTCCCTTCTCCTTTTGTGTTTTCCTTTGGAGTAGGAGAGTGAGATGCTGCATTTAGTGCAGTTTTGGTGTAACAGTTGTGGATTGTTGCTTTGTACTTGTTAAAATACCTGAAAGAGAACAATGTGGATTTTTGTTGCTTTGCTAGAAAATCAGTATAGCAACATTCAATCTTAGGTCTGTTTGGGCTGATTTTTTCCCCCAGTTTGTTAATGAATCCAAAGAATGAGTTATTCTGAGTCCTAATCAAGTGTGATTTAGTGGGATTTTACATACTGAGTTCAACCACCTTGTTTTAAATTTCATACAAGTTCTGACTGGAAAATGACATGTTAAAATAAATAGTAACTCTCATGGCAAGAGATCACAAATCCCTTGCAATCTATGAAAGAAGCAGTATTTTGATGGCTCCCTTAAGAGTTCTGTCTTTGGTCAAAACTTTCTTCAGCATTTCCTGTTTTCTGCATCTGTATTTTTATCATTAAAGCATGTTTTCTTTTTCTAATTCCAGCTGGACTGCTGGATGAAAATATGTGGAGACACAGGCTGCTATACTCTTACTTAGTGTAGCTGTTTTGGAAACAAGATCCTTAATATCCTAGCTAAAAGTGACATTTTTAGCCCTTACAAATCAAGGCAGCCTAATCCAGCATGAAGGAACAGACTTTAAAAATCCAGGCTTGCTAACATCATAATTCTCATGTGCATATTGATGTAGCTGTGTGGTAACATTACTTTTCCAGATGTTGCATTTGTTTGTTGTTAAAAGTGAGAAGGAAGGGTAACATGCACGAAAGACATGCTGCTACACCCTTTACAGGGAAGCTAGTGTAAATTTTACCGCCAAGTTAAGAACCACGGGAAGTTGGTTCTAAAGGAACATTTAAGCTTTCCTCAGGTCCCGGATTTTAAAGCTAATAATACAATCCCAGGATTGTCCCACAGAAATCTTTGGAAAAGTTACCTGTCATTGTAGAAGTTGATAAATTCGTAGTTTTAAACATTGTCCTGCTTGATGATCAATCTTGCACAACTCCCCAGCTGTCTCTATTTATTTTGAGACTTAAGATAAAGCATCTGTGAAGTACTAGAACTATGTTTTAAAAGGACTGCATAATTGCAGGACATCTTTAACTACAAGCATCTTTACCCACCCTGGTGTCCTGACTCCTAGGTGTGACCTAAGCACTGTACACAGAGAGCCCAGAGGCACATCATGGAACACGAGATGAGTGTGTTGGTTATGTTAGAGAAAGCACAGTCTGAGCTCTTCACGTGTGGGTAGGTGTAAAAAGTTCATTCCACAATGCCCAAGTTGCGTCTGCCTTTGTACATGTGGTCTGAGGGCAGCTGGTGGCCTGAAATGGCTCTGATGAACCTGCTTTAAGTTCTGTCTTAAAGTTGAAAATCCATCAATTCATTCTTTTTCAATTTTTAGCTTTTGTAAAGCAAGTATCTTAGAGCATACATGCAGTAAAACCCAAGAATTTAGCAGAAAGCCACAAGTGTAATTAACCTTTTAGAGTGAAGTTGAAGGCATTCTTCATGGACCAGTGTCTTTGAGGGCAATATTTTTCTTCAAGATTTTCTGGTTTGTGATTTCTGGTCATTGATGCACAACTGCTGGTCACCCATCAATCCGGAATGATAGACAGGTACAGTTTATCTGGTCTTGAGACAGGACGAGATGACTTTTCAAAGTCTTTCCCAGCTCTTTCCTCTGTGATTTTAAGATCTTGTTTCATTTTGATATTTTATGTGAAAATGGCTTGGAGCAGCACTTGTAAGACAAGATGTGAACAGCTAACAGAGCTGACGTATTTAATGTGGCATAAATACACAGTTATCACTGTACAGCTTCCCCATTGCTGTTGTCACAGGTTTACAAGGCTTCATTTGGGGATGCCAACTGGTCTCTCATGTCTCTTTTTAGATGCTTTTTATAGCCAGCCCCAGGCATGTGCTTTGTAGTTGTTGGAAAGCATTATAGCTCTTCCAGCTCTTCCAACATTCTCCCTTTTAGTGCTGAACAACTCTTTGAATGTGAGACCCCAGTTCAGTAGGTCCAAGAACTTGCCTGTGAGGTGGAAGAAGACAACTGACAGTAATAGCGGCTTTGTGGATGATGGCATCTTCAACTGGAATGAGTATGTAGGCTCTCAGTTTAGAGTTAGCATGGGCAAATTCAATCAGAAATGGTGACCTTGTGCTCTTTCCGTCCCTTTCTCTTCTTTCCTGGCTGCTGTTGCAGGAATTAAGTTTTCATTGTCTTACCCAGGCTGCTCTTTCATTAGGTAGATTGTCTTAGCAATACTTGCTAAGACTTAGCAAATATTTGCCAGTCAGCCACTAAGATTGACCAGTCTGTACTAAAATACTGGGTCTTTGCCTGAGTCACCCTCTCCCATGGTTGACAGTGAGGGTTTGCTACTGTTATGTAGTAGAAAAGGTACAAAACCTGGCATGCCTACTGTTCATTGGAGTAGTACCAGCACTCCAGTTCTCCATGTGACTGTGTGTATTAGGATATGTATTGATTAAATTTAGAGAACAGCTGCTGAGACTTAATATGATTTCACTAGAGTTACACTAGGCTTTACACCATTAACAATGTCAGAATATGTTCCTTATCATGAGGAGGAGGTAGTTTTAAGGACATGAAAGGAATTAAAACTTTACTTGTTCATGTACTTAGTCTGCTAACATTGGATATATGAAATGTATTAAGTAAACCTTAAGCCTTTCATAAGCGGTTTGTGGCATCCATAGAATCAGAGGAGGAGGACAGGAGATAATTTTATCTAGTTGATCCTAAGACAAGATCAGCTACATTTGTGGCATTCCTAGATCTGTTTTCTCTATGAAGATCTCTGAGGAGGGAAAATCCACAGCCTTCCTGGACAACCTATTCCAGTATTCACTCTTTTCATCACTAAACGTTTGTCTTCCTACTCTTTAATCTGAATTGTCCGTGATTCAAGTCCAGTATTTATTGTCTTGTCTGTAATGAATGTGCGAAACATTATTTCATTCTTTGGAGCTTCCTTTTACATGTTTAAAGACTGCAATTAAGTTGTCTTTCCAAATCCTAGTCTTCAGGCTAAACTGTGCATATTCTTTCAATGTTTGCTTGTAGGTTGTTTTTTCTATTCTTATAATTCTTTTGTGCTCTGGAGTCTCTCTGGTTCATAAAGATGTGATGGAAGTCTCAAGAGCAGATATGGTATTTCATTGAGGTGTTATCAGTGTGTCTTGATGTGAAAGAGTTACTGCCATTCTTGGTGGAATATCCTCCTGTTCATTCCCTGTCCCCTGTTCCCCCAATGCAGCGTTTGCCTTTTTCACCAGAGTTTGAGATAGTGAGGCCCATGACTCCCTGCAATCTTCACATCCTCTCCTGCTCCCAAGTCAACAGTTTGCTATTATAGCTGGATATTTTTTGCCCAAGTCTAGGTTCTTGCTCTTATCTTTGTTGACTTTGTTTCCTTTTCGTAGACCATTTTTTTCCATTTTGCTAAGATAATTTGGAATTCTACTTCAGCTTTTAAATGATTTTTTTTTACAGCCCCTTGAGTCATCAAAATTAAGCAGCAATACTGTATTGCGGCAACTAGAAATTGATGCCACATCCACGTGTGCCCTGCAATATTTGTGTACACTGGCTAAACTGTTTCCCTGCTATCACTTTTATCGTTGCTGATGGAGTTGCTGCAACTTCTGATACCATTATTCTTGCTATGGATGTGGGTGCTGTGGGCATCACAAGTAGCAAAGCAATAGAAAAGTGGCTTTAGAAGAGTCAGAACCCGATATCATCTGGGAAAGGTGAGGTGGAAATGAACTCCAGGATTATATTCTGTGTTTCTATGGGGAAAAAATGGGCTGAAAATCAGACATTCCTGTAATACCATTCCCATTTGGGTCATCTGCCTGGCTGTGTCCCCTCCCAGTCTATTCACTATGGGGGCAGAGGGAGAAATGGAGAAGGTCTTGATGCTGTGCAAACACCGCTCAGCAATAGCTGAAACATTAGTGTATTATCAGCATTGTTTTGGTCTCAAATCTAAAACACAGCACTGTATGAGCTGCTATGAATAAAATTAACTCCATCCCAGCCAAAACCAATACAGGTACATATATTTTTTGCAGGGCTCTAGGAGAAGAATAAACATCAGGTTCTACTCAGACTTGTACATAATTTGACTATCTGGTAGTCATATAGGATCAGAAGGTAAGGTGGCAAACCTGTAATTCCTGAGCAGTTTTTCTCCCTTTAAAGACTGTCACTACATTTCAGCAGCTTTAGGATGCACTAGATTCTCCATCTCGGATTTAAGCGAGTGCCCCTTTGCTGCAAAGCAACACTTGTGTTTCCATCTATTGCTGTTCGTGAGTATTCTTGAAATGGGAAGAAGTCTTTTTTACACACTGCAGGTGGGATTCAGCACAATGTTAAAACACTTTTGTGTCCACCTGTGAGCTGTGTGTCTAAGTTCACAAAATAGGCAGTGTTGGCCTAATCAAGAAAGTTAATGGAGCCTTAGGGAGTGATTCCTTTTATGCTACTGCAGGTGACCTGATGGGTTAATTGAATCATTCACTAGGCTCTAGTGACTGTGTTGGTTAGGGACCAATACCTTCTATTATTAATTTTATTACGTAAAGGCAGTCTAAATTGGGCAAACATCTGACTCTTAGCCAAGAGAAGCACTTGATGGAGGTGTAGCCATCAGTGTGGCTGTCCCTGTATAGCATTTGTCTTTGTTCCATGTGGATGCAAGGAATCTTTCAAATGTTGCAAGGTACCTCTATGCTGAATAGTGATTTTACAGCCAGAAATTGGAGGTTTCTTTTTCTTGGGTTTTCTTCTCTCTAGTCAGAAGTGATCAGAGCACTGAACCTTAGTCTGTCAGCAAAGAAAACTTGGTCAAAATCAATGTATTTTGGTGAAATGGCTCAGCTTTATTGAAACAACTTACTGAATTAAACTTTGTGGCTGATGTTCTCAGCAGTTCTCTCTCGTTGCTTATTATGTGTTGAAAATGAATGTGGTATTCCCATATTTAGTGTTTCTAGCCAACTGCATTTAGAGTGAGTGGAAAGCAACTGCCCATGTAAAGCAGATGTGGAAAGCTTGAGGTTGGGTCCTAGTTTGGCCCATACTGGTCTCGGGGAAAATTACCTGCTTTGTTTGCCCTTGGCTATTGGCAGATAGTGAGAGGACCATGACCCAGCAGAAGTTTTGAGACTTGGTTGAAATTATGTGCCATGAGTACTTGCAGTGATTTCCAAACAGGTTGGTTGAATTTAAAACTATATATTGCTGGCTGTTCCTGAGAACTCTCGGGAAAATGTTCTCTGTAGTTACAACATAGAGTCAGGATCTTAAAAGCCCTAA
This sequence comes from Ciconia boyciana, assembly GCF_034638445.1. Classification (NCBI taxonomy): domain Eukaryota; kingdom Metazoa; phylum Chordata; class Aves; order Ciconiiformes; family Ciconiidae; genus Ciconia; species Ciconia boyciana. Next base: position 202,574,312 of record NC_132934.1, read on the forward strand.
ACAACTTAATATGCTTTTGAAGGCAGAAAGTGGACAGAGAATTTGGCTATTATCTCTTTACAAACAGCACATGCTGCTTGAGAGATTTCTGTGAACCAGCTCTCCACTTTTCCTGATGTGTAGTCTTTTGTGGGAAGCTTTTGGGTTATTTTTTCTTTAGAGCAAAAATATTTTGGCCAGTATCAGAACAGAAGCATGACATGGAATTCACCTCACGTCTCTGTATATAGCTGTCAGGAAGTCTGTGTGGATAAACAGCATTTTATATTTCCTACTGAATAGGAAACCTTTTAAAAACTTTGTTTAAAACTGAAAAAAAGAGTGAAGCCCTCCAAGGAAATTTTAATCCTCAGGCCTTTCGTCTTCACAGCTCTTTACAAACATTAACTTCATATGTCTGAAGGCTTTGACCAACATAGCTCCCTCTGACAGCTGTGAAACTGCTGTCCCTTTGGACCGAGTGAATTTGCCCCCATGCCTCAGTGCATCCCCTGCCCCAACCCAGCGCTTGGGCTTTGGGTTGCTGAGAGTGCCCAGAAGGTCCTCTCAGATCCTAGCTCCTTGTGCACCCCTGAGATCCCGTTCACTTCAGTTGATCACATCCTCCTTGAAGTGCTCCTTGTCCACGAACACTGTTTTATATGATTTATGACTACACAATCTTTTATTTTTAGCTTCTGTGCAAAGATTCCAAATCAAATCTTGGTGGGAACTGCTATCTGTGATAATTTTGTTGTCTTCCTCTCCACTAATGAAAAACAAGTTCGGTCTTGCAGTTAAATGGTGCAGTTGTCTTCCTTAGTACATTTTTATACAAATCAAACAGGAATACAGGTAGATGAGAACAGTAATATGATTCTGGCTTATTAAATAATTAACTTTAAAAAGGTTAATGAGTCCCTGCCTAACAAAACAGCAGTGCTAGAAAGCCTGGATTGTCTTTTAATCCAGGGAAGAGAGGACAAGCAAGCAGGTTGTGAGGACTCCAATTCACCATTTTCTTGCTCTTGATTCACAGAAGAGTTGCGCAGCATTCGTAGGAAGCGAGTTTGCTGTGCAGTGAGGATGCTCACTTCTCCCACCCGTCTTTGAGGCTGTTTGTCATATTTGGTTTCTGTGAACTGCTGTGATTTAAACTTTAATGCTTATTTTTAAGGTATCAGAGATGTGAAAATATAAGATGATGATAAGGGTTTCTTCTAAACTAGAAGGCAGGGGCTAGTTTGTGAGGTGTTTGGCCATTCTGGTGGCAGAATGCTGGCTTGCTTTGTGTTAGAGACCAGGCATCAGTGGCAACATTGCCTTCCCACTGGTACCTGCAGCCTTAGTCTGCAAGGGCTCTACAGGGAGAGGCACAAAAGGCAGAAACAGAATGAAATTAGTATGGGATACACTTGCATTCAAGGAGACTAGGGACTCTCTGAAAAAAGAGTTGCTTTTTTTTTTTTTTTTCCTCTGAAAAAACTTGGAGGAACTGGAAGCAAGATGCTCAAAGATGAGCAAAACACATCCATGTTGCAAATACATGGCCTGTTGTAACCCAGACAGGTAATGCTGACAAGAGTTGCAGCTTCCTTCATTTGCTTAGTGTGTGTTATACCAGCATATATGAACGTGTGTGATGTGTCTTCTCTAGCCAGTGGTGGCAGTGCCTGAGGTGGAGTAGCATACCCTGCTCTGGGCTCCACAGCTCTGGGATCTGGAGATTTTGAGAACAGGCTGAAGAGCATTTGTGGGGAACAGCACGGGTGGTGTGACGCTGTTTTAGAGCAGTGGAATGCACTAAATCACCCTCAGAGTCCCCCGTTGCCCATTGCCTGTGGTTTCTAGGGAATTTGCACACCTCTGTTGCTTGACAGTTTGGTTACTTTGTCACAGAAACATAGGATTAGGAAAGGGATATTTTTGTCACCGATTCCAGGGGACTGATCCACAAGCATTGGTCTTGACTGTCCATATTACGAACAACTTACACAGGTTTGTAAGTATAAACAAAAAGTGATTAGCAGAGATCCAGCAAAGCTATAAATGATTGCAATTTTACAGGAAACAACCAAGAGAAAATAAAAGTGGCATCAAATTTTTTTTTTTTTTCCAGTAGCGGGAACTGATGCTGCTTAGGAATAGAGTATGACTCATGATACAAAGAGGCAAGAAGTCAGGCAACAGCTAGCCATAATGTGGGGGCAAAAAAGCATCTATAAGGGTTTCCAGTGTCACTTACAGACACAGAACATCCCATCACTTCCTGTAGCCTTGCTCTGGTGTTTCACAGGAAAGTGAAGAAATAATCCAGGAATCAGTTTTATACTGAAGGAGGCCAAGTTCAGTATGATTACTTTGGGGAAAAAAATTGTCTGTGACCTTATACATCAGCAATGAATTCCTTTTAACTGGAAAACTCTAGCTTAAGGTCCCCCACATGAAAGACCATTCCATTAACCAGTATTTTGCTAATAACAATACAAAATTTATTAATAAATGCTTTTGTTAAAAGAAATCTTAGTTTCTCCACTGCTCATATAGTTTCCTTTGCTTTTATAATCAGGTGATTCCTCAGTTCTGTCACTACCAGTCCTGTGGTGTTTCGCACATATAGCTGCATTATTTAGGGCAATAAAATTGTGATGTTTCGTTCTCTTAAATTAGCCTATACATGTTACTTGAGTAACACAGTCATCTTTGTACAACTTCTGGTTAATGTGTTTTAGATTCACAGAAGATTTCTGGCTGCGCAGTTTTCCTTGCGTGGTTTTTTTTCCTGTAAGATGTTGCCTGCAGTAGGTCTGCTAATTTGAGGGTGCCAGCAAGAATGCTTCTCCTCTGTGGCATCATGCTTAGCATCTCTGTATGTGAATTCCTCTTAGTTAAGTAGACTGGCACTGCCCAATCCTGGGGAGTCCTCGGAGACCTGTGCTGTTGCCTTTCCTCATAGGTGAGGATCTTGGCGACAGGGTCTGTTTATTGGAGATGGGGTGTGTGGTTATTGATCGTTCCCTGTTCTAAAGGAAAAACATTATGCAAGAGGACAGGTCTTGGGGAATAATCTAAATGTGATCACCCTCACCTTCTCAGGGAGCGTGTTCCACATCTGGATCAGCTTATTAAGGATATTTACTAACGAAGCCGTGGTGTGGTGACACAGCAGCCAATTATTTTTTGCACTGACTTCCCACTTGTTTAATGACAGACAGCAGGACCTTTTAAAACTGCAGGCCTGACAACTTTATGTTAAATCTGTTATTTCAGTTTAGTCTTTAACAGCATGTCTAAACCTCAACCTGAATCCCCAAATATAATCACATTACAGACCAATTATTTTTCTTGCTGAGTCACTTTGTCAGTTTGACAGCATGCCTGGCAGAAAATTTTGATTCTTTTCAATTCTTTGATTAAAGAAAGTAATTAATTCAGAGTTTTATTTTGTTTGGAGATACCAAGGTCTGACTCTCCCACTGATTCATAGTCCCCACTGATAGTCACTGGTGGGATTCATTCTCTCTCCAGCCCTTTGAAGCTGGAGAGATCTCTTTTGTGGTAAAGGTAATGAGCAGTCACGCTTCTGGGCAAAATCCTTCTCGCTGCTCTGCTGGGGCACAGATCCCAGGTCTTGCTGTATTTTAAGACCAGCGTATTGCTTGTAGTGGCCAGAAGTTGACTGTATTTCTCTCTAGTAGCCATGAATGGCCAGTGCAACAAGTAGTCATAAAGAGGGGGTTGATCCTTACGAAGAATTTCTTCCTGATGGATTATTATTTAAAACGGGCAATACAAAAATGTGTAGACAGAGTTTGGAGATGGGAAAGAATCTTTTAGATTTGAACAAGCTGGTCTTGAAGTTGAAGTTAGCAAATATTCATAGTGTTTGAACTTGGGAATATTTGGTTGCTTAGAAGAGTTGGGTATCTGCAGCCTGTAGTGAAGACTGAGAACTGTTAACAGAAAAATACTGTCATAGGTCTCTGTTTGATATATTTTTCTACCCATTGTAATGGGAAAGGAATAGTATTAGCACTGGTATTTTGAAACTGTTTCTCAAATACAACAAACACATTATGATTTAGAATTTATGAATATTATATTGCTATCAGCATGCTGCAGACCAAATCGGCTGTTGTGCTGGCTATTGCCCAGTCACATAACTAGGCCACCCATATCATAAAGAGTTCAAGCTCTAGCCAAAAAAAAAACCTCAGAGCAGAGGAAAACTCGTACTTTTCACTCCCATTTTGCTAATGAGGAATGAGCCACAGAAAGATTAGAGCCTGTGGGAGTTGCCACTTAACACAGCGTAGTCCCTCCTGCTCTGATGTGGTCAGCACAGGCAACGTTTAATGAGAGGGATGATAATCCACTTCTAATTTATGGGAAGGAAAACCATGAGAGATCTACATAAGGACATAATAGGAATGTGTAGGGATAAAATCAGAAGGGCTAAGATGCGAAGTGGATCTAGTGACTTGTAGGGTCATAAAAGACAAGGAGAGAAGCTTCTACACCTACACTAAGAGTAAGGCAATGAAAGCACGGCATCATTGCTGAGTTAGGAAGAACAACAAATAACTGATGGTGCAAAAGATAGATTAAGTAATTTTGGCTTCTAACTTTGTAAAAAAAGATTAATTTTGACCAGATGCTAAACAGAATTAGGGTGATAATAGTCAAGTCAGGAACATGGAAAGAAGAGGTAGAAGAAAAGGTTTGATAACTTGCATGCATGCCAGTCTCTGAAAAATCAACAAGAAACTATCTGGGTGGTTTGGATTATTTGGGGAAGATGCAAAAATACTATTACCACAGGCTAATAAATATTTACAGAGACTTTCAAGTATGGTATAATGTTACAGTATGTGTAAAATTGCCTAGACCTATGGCCCATAGCTTTGTTCCTTTTGTCAAGCACCTTTTTAAAAAAAAATAAGAAGAAATTAAGCAAACTTTCAAGAAGCATAATTTTTTTGACATTCTCGCCATAGGAATCTTCACACTTCCTTAAAAAGTTACCTTTCTCTCTGAGCAAAACTTGCAGTATTTCTACTTTGAGTTTTCTGTCATTATGCAGTCCAAATAAAATTCATCTGTGAAAAAGTTCTTTCAGATGGAGCTTTACTGCCCAAGAAAAAGAGTATAATTTTCACTGTCCTCGTGGTGATTTGTGCAGCAGAAAGGTTTTGAAGTGCACAAAACCTGCTCTTTGTGCTGGGTAATTTCGCACCCTCTTGTGGCCGTGAGGCTCCTTTTTTAGTCTCAAATTCCCTGAAGCAGATAAAATGCATTGCCACAAGAGGCAGAATGTTCAGATCCTGAAAGTCATCTGTGTGCCCTCTCCCTATAATCAAGTAATCCACATCTGTTTCCAAAAGGAGATATTCAAATAACTGCATTTTTTAATGAAACTTTTCCTTTCCCTTCCACGCTGCTGGGGGAAAAAAAACACTCATCTGTGACACTTTATGCTTAATAGCTACCGTAGGCAGACAGGAGTCCTACAGTACTTTCTTGTCACCTTTGACAAGCTTTGTAGTATCACAGAAAAATGGCCTTTGGGAATTAAAAAAAAAAGAGCTATGGTTCTGTGTCTGCATCTTCAAACATCTTTCTTCCATCTGTTGGGACAAGCCCCCTGAGAGGAGAAATTGCTTCAGTACTGAAACAATTTACATATTATTTCCAAGGCAGGCATCAATGAGAGGTGGTGAAGGTCTGAATACCTCAGTACTTGTCTATGTTTGTTCCCAACTAAATCACAGAACTGCTTGAAACTTTGTATGTGCGGTGTCCATACATGGAAAGAAACTTCTTTCAAATGCCCATCAGCATCCTCTGGAAGAGAACCTGATATGCAATTATGGACTGTAGATGCATTTCAACCAAGACCCCTTATATCTCTCTTTGAGTCCAGTTTTTCCATTGAGCAGTTTACCTTTCCTCCTCTAAGAAGCCACCCAAGACAGTGTTACCCTTGCTGGCAAGTAACCCTCAGCCTTCACTTTTTGCTTGGAAATGAATTCTGCAGTTTCACTAGGAAATGTAGTAAAAAGTGTAGGCTTTTCACTACACAATGATGAGATGCAAGTAGTAGAATATATCTTACTTTAAATTTAGGGGGGTGATTTAGCACTGGTATAGGGAAGGTGTCTAAACTCCTGTTACAGTCAGTACAGTTATTGGAGTCAAGAGTGTGATTCAGCCCACTGAGTGTGGGTGGTGTTTTTGGGATGAGCCAAAAACGTGTCTTGGAGTGGCCTCCAAGCCATGTCCTGGCTGGTTCTCCGTGGACTGTAATGGGAGCTCAGACACCTGCCTCATGTAGACATGTGAAACAGCATTGTAGAAACTGAGATCCAGGAAGGCGGGATTGTAGCCTATATTTTTATGCAGAAAACTATTGTCATGATTTTTTTCTCCTATACAGGAGTTACATCCCTTAGACTATAACTTTTCTACTGTGAGTCTTGCAGCAGCCATCAGGATAGTATTAAATTTCCTTGTTTGAAGATATTAGCCAAACTGTGGCTTATTAAAGATGGGAAAGTTGAATATGTTTCACATATTGAATATTTAATGCTTGTTAATATAGTTTAATGCTCTAATGAGAGGTGGGGACTGCGGGGAGAACTGAGGGCTCCTCTTTCTGAAGGCACAGGATCCTAACTGAGGCCAGCCCCTAAAAATTGAGGGTAAGTTTTCACATAAACTAGTGGTTATATTTCAGAAGTCAAAGGCATTGGGCAGCATCCCAGAGGACTTGCAGAAGAAAAGCATGTTTCAAAAAGCAGGCTAAAGAGAACCCAGGGACCTGCATTCTTCTAAACCATACCTTGGAACTGGAAAGAAAGCAAGTAAATATCTAAGGGAGATACACATGGGTAAGGGGAAAAAAAAAAGATTTTGAAAATTTCTCAAGACTTTTTTTTTCTTTGAGTGGCCTACAGAGAGAGCAATAGATATGATATATGTGGAATTTTAATGATTCTCTAACTCGTATGTGATACTTCCATAAGCAACCTATGATATGAGGATGATGAAACTCTGAAAATGTTGGTTCATTCCACTATTCAATCCATCTCTTTGGTCTCATGCAGCCCTAGGTTCCAGGTGATTCCTATGATGCCATTAAATGTCATGTGGTTATTAGGTTTAGGGTATATGATTTGTAAAGTCTTAGCACAGCCCTGAAAGTGTGAAGAACAGCAAGGAGGTAATTTTGGCAGAAAGGAAATTATTTTGAACTTGTGTTCAAATCCTCAGTCAAGATGAAGGACATCAAAAGACTATTTTGCTCAAGACAGGATGAGGCACTGTGTGTAGCACCACTTGATGCTACTGGAGTGTAGTTCTGCTGCCTTTGATGTAAAAAGAAGATGGTCACATACCAGAGATGATAGAAAAGAACAAAGGATGAAGATTGGACAGAAGCAGTCACCCCCCTCTTGTCCTTGTCCCCCTGCCCTTAATGAAAAGAACACGGGAAGAGCAGCATACCTTTTTGTGGCTTCCCCCCGCCCCAATTAGGCCAAATTTTAACTAGTCAGTTGTGTTCTGCTGAGCTCCAGTTCTCACGTGCTTCTTACACAAATAGTGCTACGTATTCCCTAGGTTACGTCAGTAGCCTCTTCATCTGACTGGTAAGTCCTACTGTCTTTAATTCCTGCTGACTTTTACTAACAGTTGTATTTAATGACTTCAGGTGGACATTTGTTGCTTTCCCTGGTACAGGCCTCTGCACAGGTGAAATCTCTTGTTTCACGCTGTTGGGGGTAGCACAGTGTTTTCAGTCAAGTCATCAGATACTGGCAGGAATCCCAGGGGCAGGGCAGCTCCAGCTCTGTACTCGTGCTGAACACAGCCAAGAAGAGTTGCTGGCATGGAGCTCTGGACTCCTCTGTTGACAGTGGACCCGTTATTTCAGATAGGATATGCATTTTTGGAGGATCTAGTGTTCCTCGTGGATCATATTTCTGGATGCACTGCAAGAACCCAAACAAAAATGAACACTTCCAGAAGATGTTTTTAGTATACCAATTGCAGCAGTTTAATACTATGTAAAAATACAGTAGGAAATATAAGATGTTTTAAAAGTAACATACAGCTGTAGAGGCCAGGAGTTTGGTTGTGGATTCATGATTGCCTACATTTGCAGAAAAGTCTTTCTTCTTTTTAACCATTGTTCAAAGGACTGAGAAGAGCCCCTGGCTCCAGACTGAATGGCCTAAATGCCAGCAACTGGAAAAACCTGGGTGTGTTAATATTCCCCTGGTGAATTTAATCCTGTGTGCATACGTGCATATGTTTGCCAGCAAGGTTTGAACTGGACTAGCTGGAGGAGACCTGCCTCTGGAAAGACTCGAGGTCTGAGCCAGTGGCTGGGTAAAGGGTCCTGGGGTCTGGGCATGGATGTTAGGTGGACTGAGAGCGTGTGCTGATATTTGAGGGGTCGGTGGGTGTGGGGTGCCCGTGAGATGAGTGTGTGAGTATATGCCTCTGTTTTGCTAGTGAGCATCAAGCTGGGCGAGTCAGTGGGTAGGAAGAGACCTGCGTATGGGGTAAGGGGGGGCAGGTTCAGGCATGGGCCTTAGGTGGACTCAGGGGCTGTGCTGGCATCTGAGGGATCTGTGAATGTGGATGTGCTTGTCAGCCTGGAGAGCGAAGTAAGTCATGTGTGTTCTCACTAGCAAGCGTCAATCCTGGCCAGCTGGGCGGGGGACTGGAGGACCAGCTGGAGGTCTGGGACTGAGCTATCAGAGCCTGTATGTGGGCGCTGTTGGGGCTTGTGGGAGTGCTGGCAAAGGCCATGCTGTCTGTGGCGGTCTGCGTGTCAGCCTGTGTCAGCGTCCTATCTGTGTGTGTGTGTGTGTCTGGGATACACTCTCAGCCTCGCTGCTGGCTGAACCTGCAAGCATCTGAGATATTTGAAGACTACTTTATAGTTGACTGGCATTCCTGAAGGCTCTAAGTATATGGTATCCAAGGCATGGACTTAATTGAACGACTTCGTTAAAACAGCGGCCATATGGTATCCTGCTTCCCTTGACTGCAATGACATCTGCTAACAATAAAAGAAAAAAAAATAGTCATGTCAAAGGTCGTGTGTTATTTCCATGAGTTACAGAAAACATCCTTTCCTAAAACTCTCACAGCACCGAATGTAATGACTCATTGCCTCTTTTTACAAAGCTTCTGTGTGGGGGTCTCAATTTTATGACAACAGATCTCACTGCCATCACTTTCATAATGACGCTGCATCATGGCATGTTTGGGCCTCAGCATGGTGTTAGGCTGAGGGCAAAATGTACCTTGGGGTTTGTTTCCAGTGGTGAAAACCTCCAGCATCCACAGCTCCAGCACCTACTGACTCATAGCCAAGGAGAAAATGAGTGGAAAACCCAAGTGAAACTGCTGCACATACCAAGCAGGAGAAGCAATAAAACTCCAAGGTTTAAGGCAGAACTAGGTGATGTATGTTGTGGTACAGCCAGAACCACCTAAAGCAAAAGGACACTTCCAGGTACGTATTCCATCATCACGTGCTTCCCACAGTGCTGCTGGACACAGCCTCTTGAAAATAATGCTCTTTTACTCTGTGTAATTTGGAAGTCAGAAGGAATTGTAATCATCCAGTCGAGTGACGTCCAGCCTTTAGCTGAAACTTGCTAATAAAATAACCTTGTTTCTCTGCCTGCCTCTAGTTATAGCCTAATGTGTGCTCCTACCTGTGGCAGAGCCATGATTAATAGTTTTGGTGGTGATATTGCCTCTGTGATAGGAGATCCTGCCAACCTGAAGGGAAGCTAATCCCAAAAGAGAGGCATGGCACAAAAGCTAAAGCTGCTGTAGGAGTGCTGGGAAAGTTGATCAGAGGGGATGAAGGAGCAGCTCTGATGGCCCTGAAAATATGCTGGGTGAGCTTGCTGAGGCTGCTCAGAGAAAGTACAAAAATGGTGTTTGAAAATAAGAAGGAAAAGGAAAAATTGGAAGAGCAATTGAGAGAAGAGGCCGAGAGTGAACGCTTTCCCTCTTAGTTTTCACCCTTGATCAGTATCAGTACAAAGATTAGGAGAGACAGAAGAGTTTTGAACAGGTCTGAGTCATCTCTTCTAATTTGGGGGTGAAATATTCTTCTGCAGAGTCCTCTCTCCTCTTCAGGGTATGCTTCTGGGAATCAGTCTGCCTAACTGAGGTGGCTTTAGGCCTTGCAGAGAAAATTGTGATTGCATTAAGTCTGCTTGCTGCCTTAAATACAACCAGAAGGAAATATGTTTGGGGTAGTTGCTGAGCTTGCAAACACCCACTTTTGATTATTTTGGTTCCAAAGGTGGCACATCTTACCATTGAATTATTAAAGTGTTGTCCTAGTTAATCTGAACCTACAGATCATAGTGTCTCTGAAATACTTTTTCTCCATTAATTACTGATTTTAACAGTGTGGTTAGGTATGACAAAGGCTGCCTCTCCCTGGCACGGGATATAGTCTAGCTTCTTTTAATGTGATTTTCCAAAATAAAATAAAATCTCATTTTCTTTTTTTAAATCTTCATTTGGACAATAATTCTTTGTGAAACTGTACTAAGAGGAGTTTCTTTAGACACTTAAGTAAAGATTGCAGAAAGAAATAACTATCAGACATTCAATCCAAGGAGCTGGAGATGCCTCTTTTCCACCAGCTTTTTGACCAGGCCATTGTGGGTTGCCTAACATGTAGGCTGCAGCCCAGCAATAAAGATTTCCCAGCAAGTCCGTAGACAATACTAGCTCTCAACTTGCTTTTTCTATGCTGTTCAGGACAGCATCACCTAAGAAGGACTTGCACTAAGCTATCTGTTAAGTTTTTACATTAAGAAGCCTCAGCACTTTTTGATCCCTAACGTAATTTATTCCTCCTGTGCAAAGGAATGACTCAGGTTCTTGTAGCTGTTGTGGCTGACTTAAAATATATTACTCCCTTTGCATGAAAAATAATGCTGGAGGCCCATTACTCCATAATGGCTGCTCTATGGCCATTTTGTGGTCTTTGGCTCACTCCTATTATAAATCTTGTATTTTTGAGGCATTTCCAACTCACTCATTGAAAATTGCATCAACCTAACATTCAACATTCAGGATGGTGGTTAGAAAAATTATCCAGGCGTTTAAAAAGATGCAGATGCCTTAGTCAAAGGTAAGATCTCCTGAGACAGAACATCTCTTCTTGTCAGAGCTGTTGGAGTTCACATGAAAAGCCTTGGGGAGGGATGCAAGACCAGAAATCCCACAGCTATTCAGTGTAGTGTGAGGCTCTAGGTAAGCTCCTACACTAGACACCTTATATACATAATAAGATTGTGCTGGCCTGAACAGCTTACAACCCAAAGAAAGAGAGGCACAAAGAGGTGAAAGAGATTGGGGAAAACTGAGTTTTGTGGGTACCGACCAAACCTTCCCTGCACAACTGCAGAATTGTTCTTGATAACCTGGTGCAATTCCAGGTGCTTATATCTTTTTGCCATCATTCTGTTGGTGTACAAATAGTGAATTAATGGTCCTTAATCCACATTACAAGAAAGACTTGGTATAGTGGTCCTAAGAAATTTAAGCAGGGCTTAGCACAGTTTGAGGTAAGTGAATAGTAGACAGGTGTTCTTTTTTTTAAACTGAGTTTATCCATAAGAAATGTGCTCGTTAAGTTGACTTGGTGTTTCATGCTTACTGGGCAGCAAAATCAGTGTGCATTCTGGATCTTTTAGGACATACGTAAAACTGACTTATAAGTCAAAGTCAATTTACACAAAAACCAGCCTGGCAGCCCAGGGTAAGGTGGGACAGATGATAAGTGCATTGGAATTGGGAACCTCACAGTTTGCTAGGAAGTTGCTCTAGATAAGGAAAAGGAAATGTCTCCAGGGATATCATATTCATATGCATACGAGCACAGAGGTGCTGGAGGAAGAGTGTGGGAGAGGCATGCCAGCACTGGGCAGCTGCAAGAGGACCCTGGCTGGTCCCACCAGAGCAGCACAGGGTACCCTGCCTGTCCAGATGTCCTGCCTGCTCAGGGCAGTGGGTTGCATTAGTAACACAGATACTGGTAATTTGTCCTGCTTTTCTTTCCTGTCAGGCTACGTTTTTATCTGTTTTTTTTTTCACTTAGCTTCAGCACACAAGCTATTAATGAACGTGTCATGCCAGCAGGGCTGCTTCGTTATCCGGGCTCCAGGCAATCCAGCCTGGACACAAGCTCCTACCAGACTGTGTTGTGTGGAATTTCTATGGGTTGCTTAATTAATACAGCAAATACAAATGACAAATTAGGTGGAGATATTGAACCTGAAGTTTGCATAGGGATTTTTCAGCCCAATAAAATAACTCTAGTATCAGAACGGTTCTATGTTCTTTCTCCCTGTTGCAGTTATTGGGAGATGATATCTGAAAGTGCTACAAGGAGCAGAAAGAAAGAGGTGTAATAAAGGCATCAATTTAGTTTTAAAACATCTTCTGTACCTAAGTGGAAGATGCAAGATGACACTAAGTAATTTTTAGGCCTATTACCTTATTACAGATGACAGAGGTGCATTTAGGCAAATCTGTATGAGCAGACAAGCAATATTTAGAGAAGAAAGGGAATTGGGTGCTTAGAAAGTAGTTGTTTTTTGACAGGCCTTTATGATGAACCAGGAAAAAGGTAGCTGCATAATAAGAGTTTGGAATATGTACTTCAACTGCAATCACATATTCTAGCAAGATATTGAAATCATGGCACTTTCTTGGTGTCTTGGTCTTGTAAAACCGGATGTTACTTGTGCAAATTTGAGGCTTGGAAGCACTGTGAGAACTGCAAATGCTGCTGACTGCTTTCTTGATAGAATCAATTTTTTTTTTTTTTTAATATACTTCAAAATCATGCCAGAGGGAAGAAAAATGGGAGGTGATGTTTTTTCCTTCTATTATGACTCTCCCCAACAGCATCACCATTGCAGCTTGGTACTAGGAAGCTTTCAAAAGATATCCTTATCCCCTGAAACAGGAAACCCATGCTCTCCCAACAAACCAGGTGCATAGACATCATAGCTTAGACAGAAAAACTCTAACCACCTTTGCTACAATGTTCTGGTTAAGGTGTGTTACTGAAATGGTTATGAAAGCTCCAGGTAGCTGTAATGAGCAGCAGTGCTGGAACTGGTCCCTCTGCAGGCCAGGGAGTGGGTAGCCTCCCTAGAAATGTGTCCTTTCCTCCTCTTCAGCAAGGCCACCTCCAGACCTTGGCAAGGGATCAGCTCCTTCACAGATGTGCAAAGAAACCTGCACCAGGTACTGGCAAAGTGGCATCCCTGCACTCTTCTTTCTTAGAGACAGCAGCATTTGAAAGATAAGTAGGGACTGATTATTCCTAAATCAGCTTCTGAAACTTGCGTAGGAAAGGCAGCTGCACTCCACGGAAATGTCCCGGCAAACACTGTGGTGAAGCTGGGCAAAGCAAGGAAATCTCAAACACAGCAATGAGCACTAGAAAGCATGTATCTGAAGTCACGGCTGAGGCTGATCTCTATTTTTGTTAGAAAGATCAAAGAGAAGATGTGAAAGGTTAAATGATAAAAAAGAAAGAAGGAGAAAATATTCAGGCCAAAAGAAATGAGGGACAGTACTGGTTTGCATCAGTAGAGAGTACAGCCCTTTTTTAACTAATGGACTTTCCTGAGGTAAGAAATTACATCAATTTGTCTTGAAATGACACTTGACAAAGGGCAAAGTGTCTTTTATAATCTCATTTAATAAACTGTTCAGCCCACTTAAATATGCTTTCTGTCTGCTTTATCCACTGGAAACATGTGCTTTAGCAATTCATTAACCTCCCTTCTAATTACGTGAATATAGGCAGCACTCTGCTATGACCCTGCGGAACCACAACACATGAAATTTTGTTCTATTTCTCAAAGTACATGTTTGTTTCTGAAAAGGGGCACAGAAAGGTCAGGAGGATGTAGCTGTTGGTACTCTCTCTTGGATTTACTGGAATAATTACTTGCTTGTTCAGAATTAGCCATTACTTCAGTAAGGATTTTATTACAGGTCAAAGGCACAGTTGTGGAAGCAAAACCAAATCTCTTACTAAAATAAAAAATAACAGATAACATGTGATACAGTATTTCTACTTCAAGGAAAATATAAATAAGTACTTCATTAAAGATGTTCTCAGAGGAAATAAGCTGGCTTGGAAGAGATCTGAACTTGGGGACATTTGCTCAAGGTGGAGCCGAGTTCAAACTTTGCAGCTCTGGAGATGTATTACATTTTTTCTGAAGGGAATGTGGTGGGCGCAGAATGCTGATAAGCTCAAGTGAGCTTCTAGGTTGCAATGTCTTCCAGTGCAGTTTATTTTCTAGTTTAGACTGGAATCCAACACTTGCTGCTTTTAGGGAGAAAACAAGAAGCTTTCCGGGCAGTTTTGAGGCTGACTGCTGTCATGAAGGTAGTTTGTTTGAAACGCGCAGTGCCTAGAGGTGAGTTCATAATGTCTGACATGAGCATTTTGCAAGGCTTTGAAGACAGCTATTTTCCAGCTTTAGTATTAATTATTTCAGCTCATATGATCTATAGGCAGTTTTAAATCCACTAGTTTCAGAGTCTGTGAAGTGGCTCGTACCGCTTGTATCATGTGTCAATGAAGTCGAAAGGCTGCTAATGCACTGGGGGGACCAAACCTTGGAAAGAAAATGGAGAAGAATAAAATGTTGTATATTTTCCTTCAAGACTCCTAGGAGAAACATTAAGAAGATTTCCAAGAGATTTTGGAAATTTCCCATCCTGCTCTATTTCATTACTCATATTTATTCTCTCACTCCAGGAAGGGTGTCCCAGGTGTTGTGACAGCTGGGGGACAGGCCTATGACTTCTTAGAAGTGTACTGTCACCTCGCTTAGCACCTGAAGAGGATGCCTGCAAATGTGTGTGCTCAAATTGCAACAAAGATTACAGCATGGACCATCGTTCTGCTCCTTGGTTGCACAGTGTCAAGTGCCACAGGGGTCCTGGTCCATTACTGGGGTTTTTACGTATTAGGTCTGCCACCAGAATAGACAGTCAAAATGAGACAGAGCTCCTCTGATAGTACATGGGCTATCAGATGCAAATAATAAAACACGAATGCTGCTCTAAGCAGCTGTCACAGCAATGCTCCTGTTCTCCACATGGCCCTGCATTTTGTGAATGAGGAGAGAGGTCTGAGAGAAAGCAGGTGTAATCCTGCATCTAGCACAGAAAGAGGATCAAGTAGAAAGTTCTGCACAAAAATCTGGTGTAGAAGAAAGTGTGGGAGCCATGGGAAAGCCGTGCTGAGCCCTGGTGAGAGAGGGCTGAGGACTAAAGTAGGTCTATGTCTTTGCAGACTTGCCCTGAACAGATATGAACATAGTGCTGCCTCTGCTCTGGACTGGGTACTGGACAGCTATGATGAGCATGCTGCTGGACTGGTGACAGTGCTGGGAGGTGATGGCTATGGCTGCAGGCTCAATGCCCTGTTAACAACAACAGCAGAGGTAGGTCATGGCTGCCTATGGACAACATGCCAGTACACCCAAGGAAATGTTCCCATTGGGTGCGTGCCTAAGCTGTGTAGAGACCTTCATGGCTTGTACTTCACTCACGGGAGTGTAAATTACATCATTGAATTGCCTTTACTACCCGTTCCCTTAACAAAGATTTTAGCTTGAGGACATCCCCTGTTGCACTTCTGTACTGTAGTATAACTCCATTGGCTCCTCTGACTGAGTCAGTCCGTATTAGGCAAGTAACTAGGACTTTCTGAGGAGGAAAGCTGGTTGCTTGGGTAGAACAAGGCCACCATTCCTCCACAACTACAAAAAACTGTTTACGAGGTGAACCCTAGGTATTATTTTAGAGCCAGTCCCCATTCTCCAGATGCTCAAAACCATACAGATGTGAGTAACTGACATTACTTCATTAACGGTCGTTGTTGCACATAACCTACATATTTTGAGGAAGTGTTGCTGTGAATATCCTCACATAAAATTTTGAGCACCGTGCATGCTCTGCCCAGTAAATGGGGGAAGAGTAAACGGGGGAAGAGTAGATGCTGCTGGCTGTTTTACATCAAAGGTGCCTAATGGCAAAATAGGCATGAAGTGAGGGGCGTAAGATTAAACATCTCAACTAGCCCTTGCTGTGCATTAAGGTAAATAACTACACATTATTGAAAAGCCTTGGGTTTCCATCTGGTATTTCATTCAGGTTTTCCTGAGATGAGAGGGGCCGCACACTGCTGTGAACAGACGGAAACTGAGCACTTGACATGAGCCTTGTCACTTTGTGGTGGACTGTGGCAAGCCCTGGGTTTCACTGTTGTAGAGTAGTGGTGTACACAGTACAAATTCCGACATTAATCAAATAATGAATTTGAAGGAGTAATGGACATGGATTTCTCTTCCAGCATTTCACTGTTAGATCTTCTCAGCCCGGAAAATGGGATATTTATTATTCAAGAGGACCTGCCATTGCATTGGATGCAGCCCAATCAAGCGTTTTTGTTATAATGGGGAGGGCTGAGTGCTAGGCAAGAAGACCACGAAATGACTTCTAAGACTAGTTCTCTTTCAGGAACCACCTGTGTAGACAGAAAGTCTCTTTCATGTTTAATGCCATGTAAAGTGCTGTGTACAGCAACTCGCTTAACTGAATGAGTAATATCAAAGTGATATAATAATACAAAGGTAATATAAAAACCTCTTGAGACATTCATGACAAGAATCCCATCTTTTTGTTTCAGTGTATTTCAGAGTGCCCTAGGGGAACCTTTTTTCCAGGAGAAAAGCTGACTTATGAATCTTCCTACTATATCTAATTGTAAACAGAGATTCCCATAACAGAAAATTGAGATGCCTCAAGAGTACCTTTATCTCTTAAAATTGGATACCCACCCATGAGGATGTGTGACCTTGCTGCCAGCTCATGTACTCTGTGATTCTCTTTTGATTTTAGATCTGGTGCTCTCCTGAGATAATAGATGGCTCTGTGGGGCTTACCAGTATAGGTATGGCATAAGATAAGTACGTGGTAACCAACCAAATGGGCAATAAAAGTATAACCGCTTGGAGTTTCAAACCCCTGTTTTCAAAGACTTGGTGGAAAGGGTTAAATATGCTTCTAAAGGCATATGCAAATGACTATGCAAATGACTTTCCAACCAACTTGTTCCTGCATAATACCCTGTGAGATGCAGGTTTGTGGCTACTCCCTGTCCCATACTTGTTATCATGGTCAGAGTCCTCACATATGAGGTATTGCCTACAGCCCAGAAAGCAGGGCAAAATATGAACTCCAGAGAAGAGCTGAGCAGGAGGTCTTAATGCTGA
The DNA here is from genome assembly GCF_034638445.1 of Ciconia boyciana. NCBI lineage: Eukaryota > Metazoa > Chordata > Aves > Ciconiiformes > Ciconiidae > Ciconia > Ciconia boyciana. The sequence continues at coordinate 202,591,654 of NC_132934.1, forward strand.
AAGAGGCAGTGATGGGTTCAGGAGAGGTACCTATATGATGGTACATTTCTGACTTCACTGCATATGAATTACTGCAGCCTTGGAAACAAAATTCCTCAAGGTGCCTCATTTGCACCAGGCACCTGGAGATGTTGAGATGCTGAGCTGAGCAGGCTGGAAGGAGAGGCACAGAGCTGGGGCCAGGAGCTGCATGATGTATTTGAACCTATTAATGGATGAATGAATGTATGATAGTCATCCCTCCACATCCTAAGCATTATAATGGAGAGAGGGTGAAGAGTTCCCCTTCCTCTCCTTTGAAATCACGGTTTCTGCCAGGGCAGATGATCCCCCTTCTCCTCTTTCATTGTCCAGCCCTTACAGTCCTGCTTCCTGCCTTACCTACAGGTGTGGGGATCCTCTGTGCTCACTCCCAGGAATTTGTTAGGCTATAAATTCATTATAAAGCCTAACCACAATGAACACAAAGACCCAGCGAGGATCAGAGTGGCAATATCAGGTGGAGCAACCAGGAACCTCAGCAGTGCCAACAGAGCCCCAGATCTGCTCCCTGTGATTGCTGGAGGAGAGCAATCAGCCCCAGGCCCCCGGTGAACCCCACTGAGGAGTCCATGGGGCCACTCCCTTCCCAGAAGGCCCTGCGGACTAGCGAGGGTGAGGACCTACAGGGGCATAGGACTCTCGGGGGGCTGCAGGGGAAAAACATTAGGGGACATTGTACAGCTTCTTATGAGGTGTTTTAAGGGGGTTGTGGGAATGTGCAAGACTTGTTATGGGATATTTCGGGGAAGGATCAAGGGTGGTTCTGCAGAGGGAACCAGTGTGAGGGAAAAGCGGATAAAAGGGGCTGGTCCTGGGTAACAGCTGTCTGGTCAGTATGTTTGACCAAGCCCTGCACCTGATCACCACAGTCTATGCTACAGTTTTACTAAATACTCTTATATAGTGATGTAAATAATTATTTACTACTAGTACTAATTACTCTTACATTCTTCTATCTGTCTTCTGTGTGGGCACACCCTCTATTCTGAGCCCATGTGAGAGACCACCAGTAACCTTCAAGCCAGACCAGTGGGCAGCAGCATCAGAGCCGAGTGCCGGCAACTGGAGCGGGACCACGAACCTCAGAGACTGGAGGGCGCCGGTGCCAGCACCTGGGGAAACCGGGGCCTGAGGCCAGCTCTGGGACAGACTGAGCAGCTAATGCCAGCTACCAGAGAGACCCGTTTTCCATGTGTGGGTATATATTTCACTAGTGGACATCAGTCTTGATCAGCTGGGAAGGAACAGTACCTGCTGCCTGTGCTGTTCACATGTGTGTGAGCACTGTGTGTGTCTGAGTCTACACAGGTGCCAGTAAAGGCACTGCTCTCTGTGTTCGTCTGTGGCTAGCCACGTGTGTGTGTGTGTGTGTGTGCGCACACGTGCACCTCCTGGTAACCCGTCCTCAGCCTCACTGCAGGCTGGACCTGGGAGCAAGGAGCTGCAGCAACCTCATGTCCACTGGACAGGGGCAGGAGGAAACCCCCTGGGTGCTGCAGCCACAGGATCTGGCTACCCTTGACAAAACATGACGAAGAAAAATGCACACTGCTCCTTGTGCAAGGACAGATTAAAGGTTTAATGGTGAACCACTTTGTAGGTGCTGGCATGGGGTGGAGAGTCAGGCTCATTCACAGCAGAAGACTCTCATGTCATTGAAAGCTGTGTCGTCCCCCTTTCCCTGGGGTTCCTCCACTTTTGTCTGGAGCCCACAGATGGCCCCGGAGGTGCAGCTGCTGCTCCATGGGCCAAAGTCACCCCCTGAAAGTCCCCAGCCCTCCAGCTTTGTCCCGTCCGAGCAGGAGAACCTCACGTTGTTGGCTGCCGTGTCATCACGCTGGTGCTGCCTCTCTTCCACACGCAGTGAGAAGGAAACCAGCTTGTTGCTGGGGCAGAGCTGGGCTTTGGTCCATTTTCCCCACCTGCCAGAGAAGAAAACAACTTGTCAAGATGTGTTCACCCTCTGCGGTGCTACAATCCACACCACAACTCACATGGGAACCTCGTAGTCCTGGGGCACCTACACAGGACCTACACAGGGACGGTGGGTTTCTGCGAGCACCTGTTTCACTCTGCTTCCCCATCACCCTCTAGATCCCTGGCCACCATCAACCCTGGGCTGCCCTGTCGCTGCATGACCCCTTGGGAATTTCAGCTGCTTGCTTTGTCCCTGTTACTTAATACCTATGTCCTTTTCAAAGTAAGTATTTGAGAAAGTACAGGTTTAAGATCTGCATTTTTTTAACTCTCCTTCATCTTTCAAAGTACTGTTCCCTTCCCTGGGACCAGATCTCTACCCTAAGACCCTCACACTTTGTGGCCAGGAGGACCTCAGCCACCTCCTCAAGCGGGGTGGGGAGCCAGCTTCACAGGGGGTGTGGGTGCCTATGGAGAAACCATTGCACTGGTTTTCCTTCATGGTCCTCAGAAGCTGCTGCCCTGAAGGAGGATGAGAAAGTGAAGACTACTCACCATCCCACAGAGGACTCAATGACTGTGCCATCCGTGCAGAGCAATCGGATGCCGTTCAGAGCCGTGTCGTCACCAAACAGCCAAAATCCCTGGTAGGGCTCCACCTTAGAAGAGGGGATGAAAACAGGAGTGGTCAGCACCCTCCCCCATTTAAAAGAAGAGATGAGGTGAGCCCTCACGATGAGGGGTGGTAGGAGGCTCCGGGGACAGAGCCAGACACAGGTAGTGCTGCTGAGCAGGGCTGTGAGGCAGCTCCATGGCATTTCTCAGGGAGTCCTTTTTGCTGTTGCCCACCTTTGCTTTTTCTCCAAGCTGCGGAGCAGGGGCTCTGGATACAGGAACGCTTGGTGGCTGCTGTCCCACGTCATGCCCACCCTCTTGCTGTGTGCTGTGACACCCAGAGCTGGAGTGCTGGCAGGTGGGAGTTGTCCCAGCCCCTTGGGAACAGGCTCTGCAGTACTGTCCCCAGGTCTTTTCTTACCCCATGAACTCCTCTGCGAAGAAATTGCTCACTGGCAGAGAGCCTGGAGAGCTACTCTATGCTAGAGATTTCTTGCTGATAAGCCTGCATGAGCGATGCAGATACAATGCAAACTGCTGTGATGGGACAAAGTGTTGTGGCCAGCCCTGCTGAGACCAGAATAAAATAACATCGTTTCACAGCAGGGTTTTTTCCCACCCCAAAGAAGGAGTGAAACCTTACCTTCACTTCAAATCCCTTAGCATAGCCGCTGGGGCAAAACTGCTCGTGTCCCCAAGAGCCCCAGGGGCCTCCGTTGGGCACTGTGAGGATGGAGTCATATTCCCGTGCCTCCGTGCCCCAGAGGCAGCAGGAGCCCAGCAGGCAGAGGACGGCCAGGATGAGCAGCTGCATCGCGGGGACCTGCTCGGCGCGTCACTGTGTGCAGGTGATGGCACGGGGGAATTTATGAGCCAGGAGAATGGGTGGGAGTCCTTGGGGAGCGTCAACAAACTGCATGGGGAGCGCTGGTTGTTGCTATGTACTGCTCCTGTTGACTGCCTGTCCCTCGGTGGTGGGGCCACCCTTGCCAGGTGGAAGGGGTGTCACCGGTGTGCACTGGCTGGGGGGCTTGCAGGGCTGTGAAAACTTGTGGATGTGAGGGAAGGGAAGGGGGCAGAGCTGGGACCACTCCCTGAAGGGGTGCTGTACTTTTGGGGAGGGTCCTGGCAATGCTGCAAGGAGGGTGTTGGAGAGACTGAGGTGAGAGGAGGAGTGGTGGACTGGGAGGGGAAGAAACCTCTGAAGGGGCTGAGGAAAAATGGAGGTGGAGGGGTCTGAGGGTCCTTTGCCCTGTGGAAGTCCTCACTTGCTTCCTGTCCCTCGCTTTCCTTCTCACTGTCTTACTGAAGTTGAGGAAAGTGCCTGCACTGGAAGCCATTGCATTTTCCTCTGGAACATGCATTAAACGTAGGTGACACTGTGCCTCCTCATGGGGCAAGTGCTCCAGCTGCCGACCATCTCATGTGGCCTTTGCTGAACTCAGTCCAGGAGGATAAGCTGCTCACAGTCTCATTGAAGAGCAGGTGATGATGCCACCTGGGAGAGCTGTCCTGTGAGGTCTATACCAGCAGTGTATCCTACACGATAAACACAGCCAATTCCAGGCTTGGATTACTGAAGAAGGGAATACACTGCTTTTATAACAGCCACCTTTTGCAGGCAAAGGAGGAAGTGCTGCTTTCAGTTGAAATCCTCTGATGGTCCCCCTTGGGTAAAATTTTGAAGATCGTCAGTTGCTCATGGCACCCCATGGGAGACAATGAGGATGAAGATGTCTTTTTATGTCTTTGTATCTCATAGGCAGCAGGAACCCAGCAGAAAGAAGACAACAGGGATGAAGGGCTGTGTGGTCAGGGTCCTGGTCTCGAGAATGGATAGCTCATGGACACTTTGCCACTCCTGGTGAGACAGGACTTTCTACGCTTGAGATGTCGAAGGGATTTCCTCATAAGAGTGGCAGCAACCACAGCAAAAGTGATGGGCCATTGCCAGGTACCATACCCAGTAAAGAGCTGTGAATAAACGGTATGATCAACCCTCTTCATTAACCATGCTGGCTGCATAGGGAGGCTTTCAGGATATGTGGAAAGCTATGGCTTTAGGGTGGAGCAGTGGCAGAGACACCTAGAACCCAAAAAGGATCTTAAGGAGAAGGCCCTGAACTGGCTGATGCCAAAAAGGTAGAGATGTTTTACCATTTGTAGTCATGTCCACAGAGCTGAATCTTGCTCGGTTTGAGTCCCTCTTATTGACAGGGTCTGTTTTCTTTGTCTTCCACTTTCACACAACTTTTGCTGTTTCCTCTCTGTCGATTAGTCTGACCTCCATCCCCAATGGTCCTGCCACTGCAAGTAGGAGAAGGGGGATCTTGGCTGGGAAAAGACTCTGCTCAGCATCTTTGCTGATTTTTTTGTTGCTCCCTTTTGGCTGCCTGGGGAGGAGGTGGCCAGAGGCAGTGGCACCGGGTCAGTGGTTCTGTGATATTCCAGCAGGAAGCAATGAAAACAATTCACACGAGTAATTAACTCTGCCTGTGGGAGAAAGCGGACACCATATACGTTTCTATGACTTCAGAGTGGGGAGCTAGAAAACAAACAAGGAACTAATCTCAGCTTTATGTTTCCCTCTCTTGTCTCTCATTAATTTTTAACCCTTCCAGAGTGATGAACCTCCTTCTTGAGTCAAAGACTTTTTTTTTTTTTTCCTACAGGAAAGCTTCCCAGCTCTAGGAGTAAGGCATGGAGTGGAATGAAAATGCTGGGATCAGTATCAGCAGTTGAATTTGTGCTGCTGGGGTGCAGGGCCAATGAGTATTTTTGGATAAATCTGCTCATACACTGAACTTCCCTGAGTATCCAGTGATGTCTCCAACATCCCTGCTAATTAACATTTTCTCATCTGGGGAAGCTCTTTCTCTTCACCCCTGCTTCTTTTTCTCTTCTGTTAACCTGCAGTCCTCCAGTCACGCAGGGAGAGTACCAGCTTGCCAGCCCAGGATGGGTGGATTTTTCATTATGTTAGATTGGAAAGCTGGAGTTTGAACTTCTCAGTGAGTCTGGCAACTTCTTTGCTGGTTAGCTTTGGCAGCTAGTTGTAGGGTCATGTTATGTGCCATATCTTTTTTTCTTTTAATCGAATTATTGGAAGGCAGGATAGCATTATACTCAGCAGTAGAACTGAAGACATGATGGCCAGTGTAGAACAAAGACCCGTTCTGTATTTTTGCAAACATATAAAGCAAAAAGAAATATATCTTATTTTTTGGACAACTTAAGTCCTCCTCCCTATGATACAAAAGAACAGAGAGTTACATGAAATCAAAATCTTCGAAAACAGTGCAGGTGCTCAAAATAATCAGAAATTAGCAGAATAGAAAAAGGTATTCACAGAGCCAAAATATCAAGATAAAAGAGTGAAGTGCTTGCAGTAGCCTTGTTGACATTGCATATATACATTTACATTGTAGATACCTACGTGTAGGTTAGGTGAATCTCACTTTCTGTGGGCCAGAAGGTATTTTGTTATTTACTGCCCATGTACAAGATGGTGGGGTTCCCCAGGGAAGGCACAGGAGATGTGTTCTCAGTTGGCTTTCTTCTCTAGCAACATAAATCTTCTTAGATGATGGTGAGAAAAAGTTACTTTAAATTTTATGGGGACTGAAAACATTCTTGCAATGGCCTTTGTAATGTCATTGGAGATAAAGCCAGTTAAATTATTCCCACATCTGGAAACTAAAGATAGTTTTTGGATAAAAGACCTAGTTTCAAGCATTCTTTTGTGCTGCCAAGGGGCCAGTCAGCCTTTGAAGCATGTAGCACTCATGCCACTGTCATGTCAGTTTAAAAACAGATGCAGAGGCTCAAAACTTTCTATGCTACTAATGGTGTTCTTTGAGTTTCAGGAGACAGGCGCTGGCTGACACCATTGGTGCACCTAGACCAGATACACAGGCACGTTGCCGGCTGGGTGAGGGACAGCACTACCTGCCTACAACATAACAGTGGTGAGGTGTGATTCCTGTGACTCCCTACATGAGAAAAGTGGAGTTTCCCCCTCTTAGAATCATCCCTAATAGCACAAAGTCATTAGACTGAGGCAGAGTCCCATGACTTCTCACCGCTCTCAGTGCAGAGCACCTAGTACTGAGAATTAGCTCTCTGAGGCAAAGGTAGAGGCAAAGACATCTTTCCCCTTCACAGTTTCTTTCTTTCTCATTTCTGCTGCTTCTTGCTCTTTTCTATTGCCTGGTGAGGCCACCAGAGCTGTGGTTCAGGTTCATCTAAGTTATGACACTCCCATTTATTTGTCTATACAAGAGTCCACCTGTGACCTTTGTGTCTGAGCTGCTGCTACAGTCAGCGGGGATATACATGCTCAGTGAAGTCTAGAAATTGAATCCACTGAACAGCCTTTATGCAGCTGATTTGTCTGCCTGAGGGTAGGTGTCTAGTGCCACTGGAGACTTCATAGGACATCCCATCTTGCTTCTGCTTACCAAGCCAGAAGATGCACTTTTTTTTTAGGCCTGGTAATAAGAAACTGAGGTCTACCTTATATTTCCCTCTACTTTTTTTCCTATAGTTATGTCTTTCATATTTCATGATAATAATTTCTCACGGATCTTTTTGTCTCAGCTGAATCAAATTTCTATGGAGAGTCTTCATGAGGACAGAGCAGGTTGTTTCTGGAGAGAATCTGTAATAAGGAAATGTTGGCAGTGGTTACAGTCATTAAAAGTTGCATGTGAAATAGATAGCAAGCTTATCACACTGTGCGGTGGGTTAGCCTTGGCTGGCTGCCAGATGCTCACCGAGCTGCTCTGTCACTCCCCTCCTCAGCAGGACAGGAGGAGAAAACAAGATGAAAAACTCATGGGTCAAGATAAGGACATGGAGATCACTCACCAGTTACTGTCAGGGGCAAAACAGATTTGACTGGGGGAAGGTTAATTTAATTTATTCCCAGTTAATAACAGAGTAGGATAGTGAGAAATAAGAACAAAAGTAAAACCACCTTTGCCCCACCCCTCTCTTCTTCCCGGGCTCAACTTAACTCCTGACTTTTTACCTCCTCCCCACAAGTGGTGCAGGGGAATGGGGGTTGCGGTCAGTTCATCACACGTTGTCTCTGCTGTTCCTTCCTCCTCAAGGGGAGGACGCCTCACGCTCTTCCCCTGCTCTGGCATGGGGTCCCTCCCATGGGAGACACTCCTCCATGACCTTCTCCAATGTGGGTCCTTCCCACAGGCTGCAGTTCTTTACAAACTGCTCCAGCGTGGGTCCTTTCCATGGGGTGCAGTCTTTCAGGAATGGACTGCTCCAGCGGGGGTCCCCCACGGGATCATAGGTCCTGACAGAAAACCTGCTGCAGCGTGGGCTCCTCTCCATGGGCTGCAGTTCCTGCGAGGAGCCTGCTCTGTGGAGAGCGTGGGCTCTCCACAGGCTGTGGCTTCCTTCAGGGCACATCCACATGCTCTGGTGTGGGATCCTCTACAAGCTCTATCTGCTCCACCGTTAACTCCATGGGCTGCAGGGGGACAGCCTGCCTCACCATGGTCTTCACCATGGACTGCAGGGGAATCTCTGCTCCAGCCTCTGGAGCATCTCCTCCCCTCCTTCTTCACTGACCTTGGTGTCTGCAGGGCTGTTTCTCTCACATATTCTCACTCTTCTCTCCCAGCTGCTATGCAGCATTTTTACTCTTTCTTAAATATGTTATCACAGAGGTGCCACCAGCATCACTGAAGGGCTCCTTTTGGGCAGCAGCAGGTGCATCTTGGAGCTGGCTGGCACTGGCTCTGTCTGGCATGGGGGCAGCTCCTGCTGTCTTCTCACAGAAGCCACCCCTGCAGTCCCCCCACTACGAAGACCTTGCCATGTAAATCCGGTACACAGTGGCAGACCCCACTGTAGTATATAAGCTGGAATAAGAGGTCTGTAGTTACTCAGATCATCCTTGGAACAATTTTTTTAAATTGACCTCATGTTTGGCCCTGTTTAGCCTTCCAGTAATTTTAAATGACACATTATCCATCACTGCTATGACCTTAGCTCTTCCAGTTTACAGACATCTTAGACCTCTTGAGTACTTATTATCAGTTCTAGTTATTCCTTGCATTAGACTGAGGCACAGAGTTATTCACTCTGTGAATTTTTTTTTCATCTCTCTTCTAAAGTAATTTTAATTTCTACTTAATCTTTCCTAAGATCTTTAACCCCCAAGAGTGATTGGAACCATCTGAACACAAAGTTTCTTCCACTATAAGCATTGATGCAAATAGATCTTTTAAAAATGGCCATATCTGCTGTGATCTTCTTTTATACCATCAGCTGGTTCTACAGATTTTCTGACAGTCTCCTGAATCTTTGATGTGAAGAAACATTATTAATGTTAATTCCCTTTGCCATTTGTTCCGCAAAGTGATTTTTGTCTGCTGTGTTTTTACATGCAATCTGCCACCAGATATGTTACTTCTGTTTTTTCCATTTGGCCACAGCTTTAGCTTTCACTGTTTCCCGCAGCCTCCCTTACCTTACAGTTTAACGCTGCCTATTTCCTTTTACCCTTCCTCAAGTCCTTGTTAATAAGTTGTGTGCCCTGGTCCTGTCCTTCCAGTGCCATAACCTTTAGACCGCTCCTGCTGTCAGTCAGTCTGGGGTTTCCTTTGCAGACTGCCTTTTGGCAGGAAGAATGGAAAAGGACCCCCTGCAGGGTCCGTGTCTGTGGTTTGTCTGTGAGCAAGGGGGAAAGAGAGCCAGGAGCTACTCCAAGCACTCCTGAGGACTTGGTGATAGAGACCTGCAGCATCATCTCAGCCCTGAGATGGCAAACAGAGAGAGACAGGCATCCTGCAGCTGTGAACATGCCCTGTGCCAACAACAGTCTCTACTACTTTTTATTAGATTACTCAGATTTTTTTTAAGAAATAAAATGTTGCTGAGGAACATCGTAACAGAAATTACAGATATTGCCTGAGGAAGCTGGAAGGCAGGTCAGCAGCCTTGCCCAGGGACTTGCCCGCCTGTTGCCCAACTCATTCCCACCTGATCAATGAGCAGAAATCCTGGCTGCAGCTGGGGTGGGGAGTGAAGGGCTGAGGCTGTTCCATGACCCCCACGGAGAGCCTGTGAGGAGGGTTTTCTGAAGATCTGAAGAGAGGGGAGAGCACCAAAGTGAACTGAAATTAACTGGGAATTAAGTACTTCTCTTCGTGTATGAAATCTGATAAGAAATTCCTTGCAGGTGGTGAGCTCTGGGGACTTTAGCACTAGCAGAGTTTTGCTGGTATTTCATACCTAGTAAAGCCATAGCTATCCTGGCACGATGTATTGCTGCCAGCTCTTGTTCACTTTGAAGAGTGAAAATAAACAAATTTGAGAAAGGAATTTTTCCTGGAAAAAAAACGTTCAAAACCTGACTGGATATGACCCTGAGAAACTCGATCTTTCTTTGAAGCTGGCCCTCCTTTGAGCAGGGTGCTCAGGTTCTGTGGAAAAGCCACGTCTGCTGAGATGTTGTCTGTGACTGAACTGGTATAAAACTAGATATATCGCAGTGTTACTGACATAACTGTGACGGCAAAACTATTCTCTAGACTTGTCCTCTGAGTTAATTCTGAACACATTTCCTTCCTGATTTATGGTCTTCCTTCCAATTTACACAGTCTCTTCTCTACTTTCATCAATCTCCAGACACTATCTCATCCCTTCTCTTTCGTAAGCCACATGGATTTATCCTTTTGAGCTCTTCCTTTGCACTTCCTTCTGATATTTTCTGTGTTGTCTGGGAACTTTGGACATTTGAAGAGTTAAACCCCCATAAGTGTTGTCTGCAGTCTCTAAATTCTTCTTTAATAACATCCCTCCAGACACAAATCTGAGTTTCAGGTATTCTTTAAGCTAATATACAGCACGGGCCTGTTTGCTGATTGCAAACCAAGGGGGGAAAAAACCCCAAACAAACAATGAAAATACCTCAAGCACAAAGGGATTCTCCTTGTGAGACTGGATATTGAAAGTACAAGGGCAGATCATGGAAAAGGAGAGGTTTTCTACTGTCAATGCAAATCCCTCGGTATAGCCACAGGAGGAAGAACGCATAATCCTTTTGGGACGCCAGGAGCCTCCACGGGCACAGCAGGGACGGAGCTGTGCTGCTGAGCTCCTTTGTGCAGAGCACAGCAGGAAGAGAGCAGGCAGGGAGAGGGCAGCTGCAGCAGGGTTGCGTGATGCCCATTCATCTTGAGCCTACTGAAAGAGCAGTTGCTGGGTAGCTCCCAGCTTTGGAAATGGGGGAATTTATACTCCAACAACATAGGATGATCCAACCTTTATAACCACTGCTGGTATCTGCTCCTGTGTCCTCTGAGAGCGGCTGTCAGAGTAAGGAGGGCCACTGCTCAGTACAACAGCAGGACAGCAAAACTGGCCATGTTTGCTGAGAATGAGCTGGGACAGTTGGGCAGCTCCTTGAAGTTCATTGATAGGAAAAGTGGATGTTAGACTGAGTGTAAAATAGGTCCTCAGTTGGCCAAGCAAAGGTGCAGCCAGAGAGCTTTTATCTTTTCACAGTCCCATTTGCAGGACTGATGGCTATTTCTATTGCCCCCCAAAGTCAGCAGTATCCCCTTTTGTGGGCTCCCCCAGGCTCCCTGATAATCTGTGCCCCAGCCGCTGCATGCACTGACCTCTTCCATCTTTCAACTCCTGTCTCTCTGGGACGTGCTGGCATATGGGAGGTGATCTTGATTCAGTGGCTATGTGACATGCCTGTGGCATAAGGACAGGCATTTCTGACTTGCGACCGGCTAGGACCTCTAAGATGAAGCAGATGACATGCATTATGTGTTATTTTTTTTGTCCTCAGATGGGAAACAGGTAATAAACTGAGTTTAGCTTTGTTTGCTCCTATCTCTTGCTTTGTCTTGTTTCTCATGAGGCCCTTTGTATTCTGTTCTCATCATGAATCCTCTTGCCCCGACCAAATCCAATTTCCACAGAAAAGCTGCATGAAGAATGAACAAGGTGGCTTCTGGAGAGTCAGTAGCAGGGAAATGTCAGGCCAGGTCATTATTAATGGTTGCCTATAAAATAAATAATAAGCTTATTAACTTTGCAGACCACAGCAAAGTGGAATAGGCTGCAAGTACTTTGGAGGACACAGCTTGAGCTTGACAAACGGTCTTGTCAAATTGGAGAAATAGTTTGAGAAAAATAGGATGCAGTTCTGCAGGGACAAGTGCGAGCTCCCACCTTATGCAGAAATAAGCAGCTGCATGAGGAAAAATGCCTGCATTAACATCAGTCTTCAGAGAAGGGTCTGGGGGTCATAACGGATCAAAGGCAAAGCATGAGTCAGCGGTGTCAGGTCGTCTCCATGCCGAGATATATGAACTAAATTACAGCCTGCAAGACAAATGGAGTGATTTTTCTTCTCAGCATGTGTTAGTCCCCAGCAGGGATGCTCTGCTCAGCTGAGGGCACTGAACTTCCAGAAGGATGTGGCCCAGTTGGACAGAGTCCAATGGAAAGCAACAAACATGATCAGCGTCTGGAAAACATGACCTGTGAGGAACGAGCGTGAGAGCCGGGACAGTATAACTGAGAGATGGGAGGACTGGGGAAAGGGAGTCATGGGAAGAGCAGTTCAATCAGGGCTCTGCAGCTGGGGCTGCTGTGGGAGGATGTGAGGAGGGCAATGCAGGGAGCACAGGGGAGAAAATCTACCCCAGGTTTTCCTGTCTCCTTCCTCACTGAGCCTGCCTCTGTGCCACATAGAGCCAGGCTGGGTGGCAGCTGTACGGGGCCAAGGTGGGCTGTGAGGAGAGTCAGCGGGGAGGTGTCTGGTGGCTGTACAGGAACCCCTGTTCAAGAGGGAGACGTAAAGAGTACATTGGGGAGGTAGGCATTGCTTCAGGGCCCGAGAAAACGTGACAGTAAGAGTGCTGTCACCTGGGTCTGCAGGGAATGAGAGGATCGGCAAGTCCCCACACCCTGCATGACGAACGGCTCATGGCCACTGCGGGGGGCGGGCAGGATAAGAGCCTGCAACGGTGCAAAATACTGCTGCAAAGAGAAAGGGAATGACCTGGTCTCTGTCTGGCTGAGGCAGAGAGTAATGGATGAGCATTGCAGCAGGCTGAGATTGGACACTGGGGTGCACTTGATAACAATAGTTATGCCTAGGGAGGTTGTGAGATCTCCAACACTGGAGGATTTTTGGCAAAGTCTGGGCAGATGTGCATCAGGGGTGATTAGCGTGCAATGATTGCTTTGGATCAGGAGTGCACCTCCTGAACATTCTTCCAGCCCTGTTTACTAACTAAATTATTCTTTGTGCAAGTCAAGTGGTTCAAAACAAGGACCCCACACTGACCTTCAGCTAGTGAGCAGGGGCAGAGCCCCCAGGAGCTGCTTTCTCCTCTGGAGACTCACTGGGCACATAGCTGCACCTGGGGTTGATGGGGACCCTGGTGGGAACAGCACGAGAGAAGAGACTTGTGGGGAGCGGTGCAGCTGTCATGGACACAGCTCCGCTCGTGGACCCTATCTGCTGTCAGTGCTCAGCACAGGGGCTCTGCAGCAAGAGGGTCTTTGCTGAAGCATCAGTTGCTGGAGGTATGAGCGAATAGACTGAGGTGGGAGAGGGATGCCACTTCTCCCCCACAGCCATGCAATTGTGTCATATTTTTCTGTAAGCTCACTGGGGACAGCTTTCCCTTGGGGCCTCGCCTGGCTGCTTGCCTTGGCCCTGGCACTGCTGTGCTCCCAGGGAGCAAAGCCTCCTTCGGTGCTGCAAAGAGGGGAGTGTGAAATGGCAAGTGACAGGAGTTTACGGGAGCTTCACACCAGCAAATGAGTGAAGGCTGCTGCCAAAAACATCATTGCAATGTGTTTATCTTCTTTGTATTTGCAGGGTAAAATTGGGAAAAAAACGAGAATATGAGCAAAGGCAGTTGGACAGCTGGGATCTAACTGTTTACACAAACTGTTGATAGAGAATGTAAGTAACCAGGGTCATACATACATTACAGCATGTGCTGCATTTATTAGATTAAGTATATTAAAATATTTGTTAGATCACATATTATTACATGGATTATGTTTTACTGTGATCATAAGCCTGTACTGAATTTCCCAGCTCCTCTACATCTGGCCAGCAGAATGGAAGTACTAAATAATCTTGAACCTTTATTAATACAAGCTGGACTAGAGTTGCAGATAAGAAACTATTGGACATCAAATTCCTGCTGCCTGGGGAGTCCTTTTCCTGACCGGTAATGTGAGCCTAGCAAAGGGTAAATATCCCCCAAGCAGCAGTGAAGAAAACAAACAAGGAAATAAATCCTGCCTAGCACTGACATGCAAGAAATACCATAAAGCCAATTTTCTCAGGATACTCAGCACTTCCCTCTAGCTACAGCATTGTTTGCGGAGCTGGGTGAGCCCAAGTGTGCCTGCCTGAGCTCTGGCACAGGTCTGGCCTGGGTTGGAATTAGGAAACACTCTCTCAAACTGGCATCAGCTCTTTTTGAAGGTAGGGATGGGAGGTGAAAGGACAATTTGGGGTCAAACAGGGGAAAGGAAGGAGAATAGAAATAGTGCTTTAATTCGGTTGAGTTTCTCTGACATTGCCAGACCTGGAGTAATTATTTAAGTGAACGAGCAGGACTCGCACTGCTTGTGCGTCCTGGAAGATGTTCACTTTTGTGCAACGCTTCTGTGGGACTGGAAAGCCTCCCCACTCTGGGTCCCCGATCGTGCAGTAGCAGCGAAAACCTGATGTGGGAGCAGGGGCAACAAATCTCCAATGCATCAGCAGCAGCCAGTGTCACGGCAGCGGCTGGCTGACTCATCACCGCTGCTGTCCTCTGCAGAGGTGGCTTATTTTCTGGTTAGGACTGTGTGAGATGTGCCAAGTAATAACGATCCTCTTGGAAAATCCTTCTGCTGCCACCGACTGCAAAGGCTTACTTGTACATTTTGTGAAGCTGCTCTAAACCCAGAGACCTAATGGGAAAAAGCTTCTTCAGACCATGCAGGGAAGAACAAGGGGTCTGCTAGTACTCTGAACGCTGTAGGATAGTTGGCCACCCACAGCTGCCTGGACAGGAATTGGTTGCAGGACATGTCAGGCAAAAGTAAAATAAGCCATTCTGAAGAGCCACGATGGGCAAAATGGCTGTGGCCCCAGTGCACAGGCCTGGCCCTGGAAAGGCAGGCTGTGAGCACCGTGGTTGTTGCAGAGGGAAGAGTGGGATGGCTGGATGGTCGCTACTGCTGGGGGAAAGTCTTTCCGCAGTCGCTGCCTCCATATTTCCCACCTCCTCCGGTAGCAACTGGAGAACTGCTCTTCCCCGTGGCTGTCCCACCCTGTCACCTCTTCCCCAGCAGCAGAGTGTAGGGAAGTGACAATTACTGCAGGGAAGAGAAATGTGGCCCCAGTCAATGCTTCCAAACATCCATCTGCCCTGGCAACAGCAAGAATAACAAACCTTCATCCATTTCTCTCTCCCAGCTCTGTCACTTTCTCCTAGTCTTCTCTTCCCATGGTAAACATGAGCACACACTGTATCCTCCTCTTTGGGGTCTCAGAGTTGAACTTTTCTATGCTGCTAAGGAGATATGAGGCAGCTCTGATTTGTTTTATCAGTGCATGTTCATTTCTTGAAAAGGGATAAAAACTGAAGATTATGATGGTTATTAAATTCCAGGTTTATTATCACAACCTGCGTAGGAAAGATGCCTCCAACACCTGGGGGAAGATTTCCAAAGACAAGTAATTTAATGTATCAGGCCAAGCATCACAGTATTTGAAGTATGTCTGTGGCCATGCTTGTCCTTTCTTTATTTCCCCCTTCTCCCATTTTTTATTATTCCTGACATATCTGAAGAAGGCATTTTCAGGGGCAGACATTTGAATTCTGTGTTATCTCCAAGTGAAACTGAATGCCGTGAAACATGTGTAGTTTCCATCTACCCTGCACAGGGTATACTCTGGATGACCCTGAAGGTTCAGATGTTTCTCCTGCACCTGCCCGTCCCCATCCCTTCCTCCTCAGCTGTCCCACAGGGACCTGCACCGCGGCCGTCCTGAGGTGGTCTCAGCCAGCCGTTACTCACCTCCTGGGAGAGGTGCCCTGCAGGGCCTCTTCGGCCGTTGTTTTCCCTCAGGTCCATCCAACGCTAGGTGCATTGACAGCTCTGCACTGGCAGCTGTGTTCTGCCGTGTTGAGACAATAACCTCCTCTGTGGATAGATCCTGGTGGTGTGGGCAAAGTCTCTCAGGCTGGAGAGACTTTGTCACTGAGACAGGCTGGAGGTGAAAACAAGAAAGAAGAGGCAGCACTGTCTTGCAAACACCACTTACCCCAGGGGCACAGAACTACACTAG
Organism: Ciconia boyciana; assembly: GCF_034638445.1. Lineage (NCBI taxonomy): Eukaryota > Metazoa > Chordata > Aves > Ciconiiformes > Ciconiidae > Ciconia > Ciconia boyciana. Next base: position 202,607,585 of record NC_132934.1, read on the forward strand.
GTACAGTTTCCCATTTTCCTCTCTCTTGCACTGCTATAGCACCCTCCCCAAGTGCTTTCCTTGTTCTCCTGGTAACCCAGCCTGCTTCTTTGCTGGCACAAACTCTCGTCTTGCTTTTCCTCCCACTGCTTCCCTAATGAACTCAACCTCTGTTCCTCCCCTGGAGAGGCGAGGGCAGTCTGCCTTCGCAGAGAAGGGGCACCATGCACATGTAAGTGCCCATGACTGTGTTTGAGCTGCTGCGTGGCAGGAGAGAAGAAAACAAATTTCAACTCATAGCAATGACTCAATGACTTTGATACCTGTGCAGTAAAGACAGGTGCTCTTCGGAGCTGTGTCATCACCTCTACTTTTGGCAGACTCCACCTGGGAGGAAGCAAAGATCTAGTGACAGGAGAAAAGACTGGAAGGCAAGAAAAAATCACCTCAGTTTTATTCAGGGGTTCAATAGAATGCTGTGCATATTTTGATTTAAATGAGACTCTTAAAAAAATTCCATTAAAACTGAAGTTGACACACCACATGGCTTCAATACCGATCCACAAAGCCGACTGTTTCCTGCATATTTCCTTCTCATCCAGGGTGTAAAGCTGAGGTCCTGGACCTCATCTGGAAAAAAATGAGGGGGCTGCCTTGCCCTTCTCTTCCCCTCTCATCAGCTTGTTGTCCCCAGGCTCCAGCAGTACATTCATTTCTTGCAGCAACACAGAGATCATAACAGCTCCAAGCAGCATGGGAGAGGAGAGCCCAGGCTTGATTTGCATTAATTTATGCACTAAGGCTTCCCTTTGTCCGAGGAGCTTTTCGCTAATAGATTCCTCATTGGCAGGAGCCAAGGTCTAATTACATGATAAAATTGTGCAGATGTGGCCATAGAAGAGACACACACTGTTAATAGAGTATTTTTGCACTGTGGCTTGTCCCAGTTTGGAGAGAAAAAATAAACTGTCTCCTTTTTTTTTTTTTGTTTTTTTTCCTGGCTTGTATAACTGCATCTCATGTAGGCATATGGTTAAAATGAAGAAGACCTCAGCCTCACTGGTGAAGCTATTATGGCCAAGCTGCTTGGATCTGTATTTCAAGAAACGCAGGGGCTTTGCCCTTTGATACCTGGACATGGATGAGGAAGGGACAAAAGGATCAAAGCACTGAGGAAATTTCCCAAAGCAAGTGTTACTTAAGTGAAGTGTGTAGAGACCATTTGTAGTGTTCCAAGCACTTAGACCACATGCAATCCTACTTTGAGGAGTAGGTAAAGATGAGGGGAACAGAGTATTTGAGAGGCCAACAGCCAGGGCATTTGTATGGGTAGTTAAGAGAGTTCATGCCTTCATGGATAGGGTTGACCTATTTTAGTGAAAGATTTTCTAGGGAAATGTCCATAAATTTCCAAGAAATGGAGAAAATCCATATTCCAGCTGCATAAAATTACTGGAAAACTGGACATGCAGGGGGAAATCCAGATATGAGATAGATAGTTTTTGGCGTGCAGCCTGGGGAATTGTGAACTGCTGCTGTAACCGCAGATGGTGGTACCTGTAGAAAATCATGTTCTGGGATCAAGGAGGGTTTTCAAAGGGGGTTAATGACATGTGGGTAGCGGGCACAGGACACTACTTGGAGTGGTGAAGACTTTCACCTTCAGTGCAAATCCAATGATGTATCCACTAAACCGATAGTGGGGATTCCCCCAGTTGCCCCAAGATCCTACTCATCAGGGATAGGGAGGACAAAAAAGTGGTTTTGTGCATCTGCTCCCTGGAAGCAGCAGGAGAAAAGGACACCAAGCCCCTGGCTGAGGGACCTGGTGAGTATCTGGGTTTGAACTCTGGCCTGGTGATAGCACAGTCAATGCTCCTTGACCCATGGCCTGAGCAGGTCTTCAGTGACCTGTCCTCGCTGTCACTGAGACAAGGCTGTGGAAGGGTGGGCAGTTTGTATATCAGAGTTTTCCATTAGCAGCCTCCTCCACTCACCCCGCTGTCCCACAGCCCCCATGGAGAGCCCTGGGGGTGGGCTTCCTGCCCACCCCCAGTTCTGAAGAGAGGGGTGAAAGCCAGGGTGACCTCAAATGAACGGAGAATTAAGTACTTGGTGAATGAAACCTTCCACCGAGGAATGCCTCTGTGGTTGTGAACCCTGGAACGGTGCACACAGGCAGATCCTGGTGGCAAGGAGAACACAGCTTCACAGCAAGTGGTGTATAGCTGCATTTTTCTCACTTTGAGGAAATAAGCAGTCATTGTGATAGCACATTTTTCCTGTTAAAATTGTATCTACCTTTTGCCAGCACAGAAGGACGTCTCCTAGCTTCGGTAGAGGACATGCAATAGTTAAATTTTCTCATCTCGCCCGACACCTAAGGCTTGTTCCAGGCAAATCTTTTCTTAGTTTCAACCTTTCCTTTCTAATATTGCTTCTAGTTATTCACCACTATTAACAAGTTCAGATCTTTGCAGACAGTCATTCCATCTCATCTCCAGAGAGAAAACACTATCTAGACCATAGTGTTTTCTCTCTTTTAAACTCTTCCACCAAACAAGATGCTGAGGGATTTCCAGCCCTGAGGACCTTGGGACCCTGACCCTAAACCTAACCTCACCCTAGCTCTGCTATGGGGTAGAAGAATGGTGCTGCTCAAAGGCACATTAAGAGTAAGGGGCTTTACTTGTTCATGGATAGAGTGTATTTCTCTTTCCTAATTTTCTCATGTTTTCTCTCCTTGTTGCATGCACAGACTGAGTGTTTGTGTGTACACTAAAGCCTGTTAGAGGCCTCATTGAACACGCGACTTTTTTTTTTTTACAAAATTCTCTTCTGGGGTTCCACCTGAAATAAATTTTGATTTTTAAGAGGAACTGCAAGATATTTGGACCCAGCATGATGCTAACATTTTCTTCTAGGAAGAGTTATATGTGTTGTTGCTGTGTACAGGCTTGCTAGCAATCCCTGTTGAGATTTCCTACTGTTTGCTTCTGTAAGACTGATTTCAGTTGCTTGTAGCTTTTCCAGTGTATAGCCATTTGTGCTGAAATTTTCCATTTGTGGTTGCAATGCCTGACTCAATGCAAAAGTTTTTCTGGAAAGTTTTCTGGAAGAATGATAAGGCTATGGCTTGAGGGAGATGGACAGAAAAACGTACATACTAAAACCAGCAACTTACTTCTCCTACAGTAGCGATCCCCAGTCAGATGTTGGAGGTCTGTGCCATGAATTTGCAAATTTCAACTCTACTGATGCCACAGTGTGCATTGCTTGAGCAGTTTAGCTCCTTTTTAAAATTACTTAGAAAATTAGACACTCTAAGAGGTAAATTGGAAACTCAAGAATGAGTGTAGCATGAGTAATCAATTATTCATTTGATTTACTATTTTTATGTAATTAATTTAATACTGAGGACAAGATGGACTCAGCAGAGTGATGCAAGAAAGTGTTTTTTGAAGGGCCCAAATGTAGCAAGAGTGGGACACAAAGACCCACTCCAAAGGGACCTGGGAGTTTTATCTGAGTGCAAAAAAAGAAGGGACCACAGCATAGCAAAAAGATGAGAAAGGACGATTTTTCATCAAGCCACTCACCTTTTTTGCCTGAAATAAGAAAGCAAGCAAGAACCCAAGCCTGTAGCTGAAGGACCAGGTGTGTTTGCTCAGGCAGGATCACATAGTGGCAGCCAGGGATGCCCAGACCTGCCCTTTGGCTGCAGCCCACACAAACCTAAAGGAGCGAAGAGAGTCACTGAGAAAGGGCTTCAACCCAGAGGTGATGCCATAAAAAGAAAAAAATGAGGTGTCTGTTTTCTTCTCTCTCCCTGCTGTTCCTCAGACTATTCCCCCTACATCTGCATGGCTGCTCCTGCATGGTGGCAGGGACACACAGACCAACCTACAGGCACTCTCCCTGGTATCCCCTTTGTCCCTGCACTGAACATGAGGGTCTCTCCCATGTTTGGTGTGAGTATGTTACGAGGGATGAACACTGGGGGGAAGAAATGGAGACAGCAGTGTCAAGGTTTCAAGGACATGCCAAGAGCAGCATGACTGGCAAGTGCATATAGGCAGACTCTTTCAGGTTAGAGCAGTGAGATAAATAAGCAGAGCCTGGCACAGTCACGATGAGTCTTTCATGAGAAGAAACTCTTGGGGCCATCTGAAAACCTGTGTGTGGCAGCAAATAGAAAGAGTTAAGTGGGCTTCCTTTTGGGCTGCCGTAGGAGACATGCCATGGGCAAGACCCTGTTCAGATCAACAGTTCTCTGTTAATGCTTCACTGACAGCTAGAGTGGCAGGCTTCGGTGTGGACTAAACAAACTTATACTTGCTGGAGCATTTAACCCTTTTTTAATACATGCATATAAATTTACAAGCATGTATAAAGACGAGATGTCACTCACGTGCACCTAGCCTCTCTGCAAGAAGTTCTCAGGGCAGGTGATTTTCATTCATACCCACACAGAAATTTTAAGCCTATTCAGAGACTGGAAGTTCCCATCAGTGTGGGATGTACCTCTGCTCTACAGTGACTCCAGAGAGGAGGGGACTGGGAAGCTTGTGCCCGTTGGCTTCAGCCAGGAGGAGAGTGATACAAACCAGCACCGGTCCACTGCAACTTATAGTGGGTAGGGATGTGGGTAAGTGGCTTCTGCAAAAAAAAAAAAAAAAAAGGTCATCTGAGACTTACAAAAGCAGTAGAGGACTTGGAGGAAACTGTGGAAGGCAGGAAGAACAGCTGTCCTGACTACATTGCCCAAGTCTTCCTTTCCAATGAATTTCAGTTGGTTGTAACTTTGCCGTATCATAAAGCCTTATGGTGAAACTTCTTGTGCTGTGTACTTGTCTGTAAAACTTCAACTTCAGGCATTTCTGAGAAGGAGGCTAGGGAAAAATATATTGTTTTCCACTGTTGTAAAAAGTCAACATTTCAGCAACATGTTGGAACAATGCGAAGTCTGACAAAATATCCATCATATGCATTCCCTCCCCACATCTTGTTATCATCCCTAATTAGTGTGAACATTAAATGTAACAAAAAAATGCATTTTGCAGCTATGCAGATGAGCCTTGGCAGCAATTGCATTAAGTGGACTGGTTATTCCATCTCTGCTGGGTATACTTCAGCCCTGAGCAGAGAAGGATTATGGATGCAACAGCAGCTGTGGCCTGATACACCTGTCTTGGTACTGGACAGAAAGCAGAGACACAGGCCCCCCTTTTCCTGAAGCACTACCTGTGCTGTACACAGACAGCATAGCATCAGAAGTTCCCAAATCAAATAAACAGGAGCCAGAAACCAGATATGGGAAATGTGGAAAAAATAGGCATAAATGGTCTGAAACTGGAGGTAGGAGCTGGGGTGAGGAAAAGCCATTGCCTTTCCTAGGATGCAAGATTCCACAACATCTCTTCCACAGCAATTCTCCTCCCCTCCCAACGATTGGCTGCAAGTGAGCACCCCAGATTAGGAGATGTGGGAGCTACAGCAAGCCATTGGAAGAGAAGCTTCCTCTTAACAGCAAGCACTTTGGTCCCACTGTCCCAGCCGGCATTGCCTTCTCCAGGTGGGCTTGCATGAATGCACATGGCTGGGGAAGGAGGTGGGAGACGGTCCTGTGGCTGGCAGAGCTCTGTGGGCAGGTGGATGCTACCCTCTCCCAGGCTGGCAGCGGCTCTCCTGCCTTCTTCTTGTGGCTGTGCTGGCCTCCCCTTGCTTCTGTCCGTGTTAATGGTCAGTACCTAGGTGCAAGGAGAGAGACATCCACCTCCTCTGTTTGCCTCTCCACTGCTCTTTCTACCTCCCCAGGACTTTCCTGCTCCCTGCAGCTCTCACCCATGAGAGCAGGAACTAGTAGGATGTGGCACATATGCCCCCATTTAGTGCAACACTTTTAATGATGCTGGGGTAATTGCTCCTCTTTTCCTTTCCTTTCCAAGGCTTTGAGCAAGGGATAAAGCAGAAAATGTTGCAAGGGGGACTGGATCTTGGCTTCAGAGTCACGTCAGGGAGCCAGGGTCTGGATATGGTCAGTCTGAGATGACTGGGCAGCAAGACAGGGCCTGGGGACTGGAGCCTGAGCCGCTGCTGAGTGTGAATGCTGCCTAGGGCACCTCTGTCGTGCCTCCCTTGGTGGTTCAAGGTAGATCACTTCAGCCATTCACAGATGGTTTCCTTATTTTTGGTTATTTTCTGAGTTGTTTACACTGAGACACGAGAGTCTCAACTGCAGAACAAAGTTTTCTACAAGCAGTTTTAGCTCTGCCTTGAATTTATTATATCCTGTGTAATAACTGAAACCCTGAAATCTAGTCAAGGAAATCTGGCACTCAGAGTGGATGGGTTCTTTTGTCTTTAGTCTATGCACCTTGGTGCCTGGACTATTACATGGAGAAATGTCACTCCCTCATTTCACAAGAGAAACTAATGTTTGTGGAGCCCTTGGATACCTCAGTGAAGAACACTGTGGAAACCCCCAAAGCAAATAACTGAACCTTTTCAGATCAGGGTTTTAACAGAGTGTAAATAATAAATAGATCATGCCCCAAACAGCTACCATTGTTTGCAGGTGGTGACCAACTCTTGCTCTTGATGTTTATGACAGCGGTGAGGCAACAGATGGAGGTTCGGATCAATGCATTTGCAGGAGTTGAAGCCAAGCAGATAGGAGGTTCAAAACCACGGAAGAAATACCTATTCATAACTCAGAAGGAATAGCCTTCCTGTTTTCACTCCAAACTACACCCAAGTATAGGATATCTTGGGTTAATCTGTGCCTAACCAGCATTTCCCCAATAGTCATCTGTTCCTGACAGAGACCCCAGAGTAATTCACCAGCAAAGTTGCTGATCATGCATGATTTATCTTCTGGTTAGTACAGAGCCTCCCACATGGTGTGAGTCCAGATCCTTAAGCACAGCTGTTGGGTCCAGACCATTGCGGTTCACACCATTTTGTGACAAAGGAGAACTGAAGTGGTGTCAGGATGAGGGCTACCTTCTAGGTCAGCGGTTCACTGGTCAGTGGTGAGGGCTTTGGGACTGTGGTTTGAAGGCTGCTAATTGAAGGTCTGAGCTTTCAAGGTGCTGCAAACTTAAGTACAGCAAAGCCCTTTAGCACTTGCTGAACTTTAAGAATATAAATGAAGTCCAGAAGATTAATGCTGTGCTTAAATGCTTTGCTGGGTCAATATACCTTGCAGCGTCAATTCCAGAGGTGGATGGCTAACTGTAGACAACAGGGTCTGTTTCACAGTAAATTCTCTGGATCAGCATGATTGCCTGTGAAGAGCTCTTGGGAAAGGGAAGACTTTTGCTTGAGTTGTCTCATCAGTGCAAATGATCTGGCCAGTAGTAATTCCCCATGGTAATTCCAGATGACCATCAAGTATTTCTGCCCTGCTCCAGAGTGGAAAGGGACTGTAATACCACATGTAGGTTTCCTGTAAGAACATGGTCTCTCTCCCATGAGTCTTCATCTTAGGCTGTCAAAACTCTCTGTCAAAACATGCAGTATGGTAGAGACCATTGCATTGCCTGACGCTGGGCATAGGCCAGGGTGCAACCTGCTCGGTTTATGAGCATGCATCTCAGAGTGGTGGCTAAAGTATTTTAAACCAACAGCTTAGGAGATACAAAGTTTTTATATAAGAAAAAAGCCTTTACATATATTAAACACTTTTAGACATTTTGATGTCAAGGACATGTCCTCTCCTTTCTTTTAATCCTCCCCTTCACCTGTGCTCAGGATCTGCTAATAAAACCCTCTTTAAAAAAACCCTTATACTTTGAATGATCTGGTATTTATAAAAATAATCTACATATATTAAATTTTATTTTCAGAGCTTTGTGCACAGTTTCTTTCTTTCCTTTCTTCCTTCCTCCCTCCTTCCCCCAACCCTGAGTAGACCTCAATCTGCTCTTTTTGGCTTGGCATTACCGAACTAGCATGCATAGCCACCTTGGCCAAAACCCAGCCACAGCACATGCTGCCTTTTTCCACAGGGCAGTTAAAGGGGGGGGAAAGGAACCGAGGAGGATGGTCAAGATCCACCAGTAGGAGCTTGGGAAGGTGACATCAGTGACAAGAGCAGTTGTGAGGTCCCAGCGCTCTGCAGGGGACACTCTGGGACTGAAGTACCCTTGCTGGCATTGCTGTTAGCACCAGACAGCTTTCCACAGCCAAGTGGTGGGGACTGGCTTGCCTCTGTAGTGCCAATTGATCTGCATCCCACTGCAGAATATGCTGTAGCTGGTGGCAGCCTGTCCCCACCAAGGGAACCACTTGGTTTACTGGAGAAGAAAGCCCAGGTATGCGCTAGCATGTACACAGTATATAAAGCCAGGGGAGTAGGACCCTGACATGGAGCAGGGGAATGGATCACTTTGAACATATTAGATATGCCACAACACTAATCTTCAGGGGACTGAACAGCCTTGTGACTGTGGTTAAGGCTACTCCTGAGAACTTTTCCCAATGCATTTTCAGAATAAGTTGCTAGAGTTTTCATATATGAAGTGATCTTTAGTTGAAGATATAGTCATAGATTTGCAGTGGGTGTAAACTGACATTTGGTCTCTGGCTGTCAGTAAATCTGCACTACAGGAGAGTCTGTCTCTCTTTTTTTTTTTATAATTAGCAATTTGAATCAATGGTAAAAAATGTCAAAAGCCTGATCTAATTGTAGAAACATATATCGAGCCATGTTCCACAGGAGACTGTTCTGGGTCTGGAATTACTTGGTATTTTTATTAATGACTTGCACGGTAGAATAGGGAGTTTGCTTATTAAATTTATAGACGGCATCAACCTGGGAGATGCAGAAGACACTAGAGGATGGGGAGAGAATTAAAAATAAGCACAGGTGCAAAGTATTACACTGACATGAGAATAGCTACCTTCAAAGAGAGTTGAGAGAGAGTGACTAGTGAGGCAGCAGTTCTACAGGAAGAGAGGTGCCGGTCCCACCTTTGCTATCTAATTGGGCATTTTAACTAAATAAGTGAGTAGAAAGCTTCCACCTTTCAAGTATCATGCTGCAATGGCAAGGTCTCTGTTTAAATGCTGTTCAAAACAGGTGTGACCAGCTGAGTACAGTGCAGAAGAGACCAGCAAAAATGATGAGAGGTCTAGAAAACAGCATATGCAGGATTAAACCTTCAGAAAGAGTCAAGTGTCAGTACCAAATGAAACAATGCCTTGGTTTCTGTTGTCACACGACAGTGTCCTGTACCCTGGATAGAAATGGACTGAGTTGTCTGCTCTGGCTTTATCTGCAGGTCCCAGCTGTTCTCTTTGGAGCTTCCCTCCACCTCCTTCCAGCACACCTGGGCTGCAGCCAGACAGCACCTCTCTCCATCCCCAGCTGCCATTGTACAATCCTGCCAGAGCAGATACTCCTACTTTTTTAGCTACTGTTCTCTAGTCCTTATTTGTGAACCTCCTTTCCTGCTGATTATGGCCCCTAACACAGCCTTGAAGAAAAGAAGTGAATGTCTCAGTGCAAAGAGTGTAAACAACTATGAGACATGAGCAAAACAATTTCTTCATTACTGGCCATGGTCTCTGCTTTCTTTCTGCTCAACAGGTTTCTTAAGGATATTTGATTTGCTTGCTGGCCATCCTATGCAGGTGGAAATCACAATGAGATCTCAATGACAAGTGGACCCTTTATGTGTTTTCTGTTCTTGTGTGGGTATGATGGGCAGCAAGTAATACTGAAATTAATTTAGTATGAAGGAAAAGGGCAGGGATCCTCTGTAGCAATTCTGAGTGTAGCAGATCATAACCTGAGCATGAGACAACAGTGTCACACTTGTGAAAATGACAGGAATCGCACTGGAATGCCTAAACAAAAGTGCGACCTTCCAGCCACACTGAATAATCCTTTTTCTCTCCTTGGCATTTTGATTCATCTTAGGTGGGATGTTGGGTACAGTTCTGGACAATGAAATTCAAGGAAGCTGAAGACCTGCCAACAGAGGAGAGCAAAAAAATATCCCCAAACCAACCCCACAAACACCAGATCTAGAAAATAATATAGGCTGTAAGATTGAAAGAACTGAGATTATTTAGTAGGAAGACAAGACTGAAGAGGGATGTGAAAATAGTCTTCATGTGTGTAAATGCTTGTTCATAATATACTATTATGAACAAGAAAAAACAGTAGTTGTACTTTTCAGCAGATGTTAGGAGAGCCAGTCCAGCAGTAAGGACAGCTGAGCTAAGACTGTCTTGCTTAAGAGATCTGCAGTGTGTTTATCATTGCAAATTTTTAAGCGCAGGTTGGACAAACATCCTTCATTCTTCAGGAACACTTAGGTGTGGACTGATTTTACCTTAGGGCTGCAGGCATGGTTGAGCTGTCGTGTTACATTTCTTTAGGTTCTCTGTCTCGGATTCATTTATAGAGAGGATTGTTCTGTGGCACTCTCTGGCAAAAATAAGCAGTTTTGGCATGCTGGCTCCCAGACAGGAATTGGGAACTGAAAGAAATTGAGAGATCCCACTGCAGGGCAATTACGCTTTCACAAGAATGTGTTAAAACAATATTAATCATTGTAAACAAAAATTACAATGAGCAAATAAAGAATAAGGCTGTAGAAAGAAGACATACATAATTAATAGATGAAGGAAGTTAGGTCTATTGGTAATACAGAAATAAAAAATGCAAGAAACTGTAAAGATTGTAATTTCTGTGTTAAAAAACCACTAATGGATGCTCAGCTAGTGGATAACTAAATTGTCCAAGTTTCCAAATATATTTAGTCTGTTGTTTGCTGTAAAGCTTCTTTCTCTGCTCAAGCATCTAGAAAATCCTGGCTCTTGTCTCACTTCTGACGTCTCTCACTTGCATTTTTCCTGCTATTCTATTTTCTATTAATCTGAGTCAATTTAGCAAATGAGAAAATGAGGACCAGACAGCACATAATTTGATTACTCATGTTCTCTTAAACATTTGCCCATATTATTGAAAACTAATTCTAATTCAGCACTACTGTTTTTAGCCTCCTAAAGCCTAAAAAGAGACTGAGGTTATAAGACTAGTCCAGATGGGGATCATGCCTCCCTGTAGTCAGCAGAGAGGAATGGGTATTTTTAGGGAGAGGTTCATGTGAAGGTATCTGTTTCTCTCTATTGTCGTCATATTGTCTCTCTCAGCTGCTATAAAGGGAGCCCATGGTGATTATTTCAGATGGAGACATCTGCACTGTAGATGTCTACGTTCATTCAGAATCCCACCTCTTGTTTCTAAATAATACAGCCCTTTGCTTATTCATACTTTAATAGAATAGAAGATTCTTTATTGCCCTTTCATGTTTCTTTGGCAATAGGTGTGATTTCTGGGTTTGCTGATGTACTATTTCCATGAGATAATGTGTTCTTTTGGAGGATGCAGTTACCTGTGGAGTGTCTCATCTTCATCCCAAGCTGCAGGTGAAGGAGGTTTGACAGAGCCAGACTGTGTGATTTACACCTGATTTATACCTAATTCTAATGGCCAGTTTGGACATTAGAGCTGCTGAGGGACATGGCTACTGAGGGCTGATGGGTGGCAACCAGTACCTTGGTAACAGAGTGGGAGGAGTATAAAATGGCTTGGAGCACACAGAAACACACAGTCATTCAGCCAAAACTGTCCCTCTGTACTTACTGACTTCTTCTTTGGTGGATGCTGCCTACCTCCATTCCTCTACTGAGTTTCTGGGCACTTGCTGCCTTCAACCCTTCCTACAGCTCACTCAAAACACATCACTGAGATTATCTTCATGGATATTTATCTTGCCTTATTCTTTCTGTTGAATTCTCTCTTCCAGTTCACAGAATCACAGAGTCAGAGAATGGTTGAGGTTGAAGGGACCTCTGGAGATCATCTGGTTCCACTGCCTGCTCAAGCAGGGCCACTTAGAGCCAGTTGCTCAGGACCATGTCCAGATGGCTTTTGAATATCTCCAAGGATGGAGACTCCACAACCTCTCTGGGCAACCTGTACCAGTGCTCAATCATCCTCACTGCAAAAAAGTGTTTCCTGATGTTCAGAGGGAACATCCTGTGTTTCAGTTTGTGCCCATTGCCTCTGGTCCTGTCCCTAGGGGCCAATGAAAAGAGCTTGGCTCCATCCTCTTTGCACCCTCACTTCAGGTATTTATAGACATTGATAAGATCCCCTCTGAGCCTTCTCTTCTTCAGGCTAAACAGTCCCAAGCTCTCTTGGGCTTTCCTTATAGAATAGATGTTCCAGTCTCTTAATCATCTTCGTGGCCCTTCATTGGACTCTCTCCAGCATGTCCATGTCTCTCTTGTACTGAGGAGCCCAGAACTGGACACAGCACTCCAGGTGTGGCCTCACCAGTGCTGAGTAAAGGGCAAGGATCACCTCCCTTGACCTGCTGGCGACGCTTTGCCTGATGCAGCCCAGGATTCCATTTGCCTTCTTTGCCACAAGGGCCCATTGCTGGCTCATGTTCAACCTGGTGTCCACCAGGACCCCCTAGGACCTTTCCTGCAAAGCTGCTTTCCAGCTGGGTGTCCCCCAGCATGCTGTGGTGCCTGGGGTTGTTCCTCCCCAGGTGCAGGACTTGCCCTTCTCCTTGTTGAACTTCATGAGGTCCCTGTCAGCCCATTTGTCCAGCCTGTTGAGGTCCCTCTGGATGGCAGCATGCCCCCCTGGCATTCAGCCACTCCTGCCAGTTTTGTGTGGTCAGCAAACTTGCTGAGGGTACATTGTTCCATCATCCAGATCATTAATGAAGATGTTAAACGGGACTAGACCCAGTATTGACCCTTGGGGTACACCGCTAGTTACTGGCCTCCAACTAGACTTCATTCCACTGATCACCACTCTCTGGGCCCAGACGTTCAGCCAGTTTTCAATCCACCTGAGTTTCCTCCAGATTCTATTCACTTGCAGAGGAAATTAATTCACCAGAAGTTGCTTTCACTTCCCCAGCCCAGAAGACCTGCTGGCAGCTTAACAGATGATCTATGAGCAGATGTAGTCCCTGGACCTCAATCTAAGATGCAAGTTCCCTCCTTTTAGCACACAAAGAAGATTTCGTGTTAGAGAAAACCTTTTTTTTATTCCACAGACTGGAATGAAGTTCTTGCTTATATCTGACTGGCTGATTCAAGTGTGTTTTAAGTCAGTGTACAATGCTAGTCCTTTGTTTCTGTCCTTGGTGAACCATCATACTAGACCAGTCCCTGCTCCTGGAAACTTCCGGTGGATCTGGATCCTGAGAAGAAGGGAGCAAGAATGTCCAAGATGGAGGGTAATAAGAACAGCTGAAAGTTACGATGCAATGATCATTTCTACTTCTATGTCTTGTTGATAAAAGAAACTTCAAACTTTCTCTAAATTAGTATATTTAATCTTTTGCGGGGAATTCCACAAAACACATAGTAGAGGAGGTGATAGGAACTGTTTTTCTCTGCCTGCCACAGAAATAATATTAATTACTAGGTTTTAAAAATGCCCTATCTTTACAATTTTAAAGAATTGAAAAACAGAAACGACCCTAATTAATACATGACCTTTTTCAGAACACAGACAAAGAGTACCATGATGAAATACATCAGGATCTCTGCAGGCTTGCAGAAGTCCTGACAGACCACCAGCAGCAGGGTGGAGGTACGTGGGCTGTGAATGGAGAGCAGAGCCACTGGAGGCTGAAACGGGAGCGAGAAAATAGAAGCAGGTGTGGTCTTGCATGACTTCACAGTCTATTGCCGTGCTTTTCAAAAGCTGTACGAAGAGGCTGGGCAGTCTGGGAAGCCTCTCCAATGATCATCATCCTTTCGGCAGCAGAAGATATACATGAATATGAGAAAGACAACACACAACAGTGCCAAATAAAGTTTGTATTCCTAAGTGTGTGGTATTTTAAGGGTAAAAATCAGAAATGAATTAATTTTCAAGAGCTGCTAATGTATCATTTTTTCAATAACATCATAAAATAAAGCAAATTGTGTATCTTATATGTTCTTATGTTATAGATATCAATCTATTTTCCATGTTCCATATAGATTTTAAATATGTCATAGCATCAAAATAATAATTTTATAAAATTAATATACTACTTAATATTATATTAACCTATTTATTTTAAAATTTTAGAAGTATTTATAAAAGCTGAAAAGTAGTGGCATAATTTTTATGCTCCTCTGCTTGCAAAAATGATTGTATTCAGCTGGGTGAACAATGAAAGAATGAAATACCCCGTATCATCATCATTTTACTGTAGTCATGTTTTATTAATCAAATTCATCAGTTTGCCAATTTTCTTTAAAACTTTGTTCTGACATTATTTCAAGGATATTAAAATACAGGAGAGGGAGCGAGAAAGTAGGGTACATGTGTCAGTAAGAGGTCCGGATGTCACCATTGTAGAAAGTTTTTTGATATTTTAGGTAAGCTGATCTTAGAAAACTTTTTGAGGCATCCAAACAAAATTAGCACCATTACATGGTAGCAAAAATCAATGGCAGCTCTGCTTTGTACGTATTAAGTGCTATCTAAGCCATGTACTCTGAAATCAAACCAAGGCACCTGACATTTGGCACCCCAGGTTACCAGGTAGTTTATTTGGTTATGAATGGAGAAAATTATACTTCCCAAGCCCCAGAGTGATAGTGCTCATCCTGGGCTTGAGTTTTCTTAGGGGCCTCTGAAGTGTGCGTAGGAGTCATTTCTCATGGCCAAATCCCTGAAGGTTGCCGCCCCGCTCTCCTGGCTCACACCGCTCCCCTGTCACACTGTGGGCTCACCATGCCCTGGGATCCTCCCCCGGGGGCTGGGAAGAGACAGGAATCTCCTGATCGGAGCAGAGTCTGAGGGGAGGTGGCACCTGCCAGGCTGTGGATCTGCATCACTGCTGCCAGAGGTGAAGCGGCCAAGGGTGACGGTTTCAGGCCAGCAAAGGAGAAATGAACGTGGGGATCCTGCTGCTTCTTTTGCAATGTTAGTGCCAGATCCCAGCCATTTCTTTCTGACTCCTTCTGCTGCTTTCCATTTATGTGCAGCCAAGGGCAGGTCTGGGTGTCCCTGGCTGCCACCGTGTGACCCTGCCTGAGCAAACACACCTGGCTCGCCAGCTGTGATTGCACGGTGCTTGTGGGGGAAAGCATGTTTCCTCTGGGCTTTGACACCCCCTTGGAGAAGTAAGATGAAAGTCCTGGTTTAAAAAGGAAAATAGGCTGTGCTTCCATCATGTGCTGTGCTCTTTGGGTGCCTTCCACTGAAAGGCTCGTCCAGCTTCCCATCATCTCCATTTGCAGATATTGCCACCTGTACAGAGCACTGACAAGTGGAAGGGGAGTACAGAGCCAAGGGTGGGAATGGCAACGTTGCCTCTTAATGGGACAAGAACAGCGGGAGCAGAGCAGAGATTGGAAGAGAAATCTAGAAGAGAGAAAAATCTTTGTCTTCTGATAGTTCAAGGTTTGGCACCCCATCTTGATATAAAATGCTGAAGCTCGAGATACTTTCCTAAAATTTACTCTCCTCTTTGCCTTGTGAACAGAGAAACAGCTTCTGCCAGACCCTGCAAGCCTGACTAAGGGCCCTAGGGAGCATTGGTTATCTTTATGTTAAGAGACTCTCAACTCCAGGGTTTCAAATTCACCTCTCCCTGCATCGTGGCATCCTCAAAGACTGTGCACTCAAGTTCAGTATCACCTTTCTGGAAAACCTGCCTTCCGCCTTCCCTCCCAATGGCATTTATTTCAGTTGTCCCTGAGAACCACTGTGGGCATCCTGGCATGTCTGACTTCAGTTCAGCTTGTCGCAAAGCAAAGCACCATGTTTTTTACTGAGATAAAAGTGAGAGTGAAAAAAGACAGTGAAATCATAAATAAACAACACATATGTCAAGCTTACCAGGAATCCTATTCAACAGAGGGTGTTGGGAGACACAAGGCTTGAGTTTACTTGTACTTTGCTCCAGACCAGGTCCCTTGTGTTTCTTCGTACAGTTTGACCTGTCTTGGCAGACATCCAGCAATAACTAAAATGGTTATGACAGTTTCTCTCAAAAGGCAAACATCCCCAAGGCCAAGTATCTGCATAACCAGAAGCAGGAATCAATATTAAGCCTCTGCCATGAGCACAGCAAGGAGCACATAGGTCTTGCTATAGCCCTTCAGTGACAGTGGATACACCTGCAGCCACAGCATCTGCTGCATGTTGGCTGTTGAACTCCCAGGGGAGCTCCTCATGGGCACTGTGAGCGGGTCAGCAAGTGCTGTGTCACTGCCTGAGTGGAAACGATTGTTCCTATGGTGTTTGTCAATGGACTGGGTGGGGAGGCAAGCGGCCTTGGCAGGGTATAAACTCCCCTGTCCATATACCAGCTCTCCTTCAGCGGATGCAGAGTGCAAGAGGTGAAGCTCCTCACGCCAGCTACCCTCATCCTGCTCCTCTCCCTTTGCACCCCTGGCACAGGGGCGCGTGAATACACCTCTGTCCTCACTGTGCCCAATGGAAGCCACTGGGGCAAGTGGAGGAGTCGGCAATTTTGCCGCTATGGCTATGCCAATGGATTTGCACTGAAGGTAAAATTCTCCCTATTTCCCACCATCTCCTCTCCCTGCACCCTGGTCTACAGCTCTCCACCTCCCAGGAGGGTTTTCTCCAGAGTCTAAGGACTTTCTGTAGAGTTTTTCCTCTTCCTGAGTATGGTACTCTGTACATGAAACTATGAGTCTTCTGAAAAATTTAGTCCAGAAAATGTTGCCACTGCAGTTACACCAGTAAAGAAAAATATGATTTTTTTTTTTAGGACAAGACGTCTTCCACTAAATACAGCAAAAACAGAGCTACTGCCAGAATTGTTTTGCTCTCAATCTGGATAGAAGTGTGCTGGCAGATGCATGGTCTGTATGTGGCTGATATTTCAGCCACGTCAGTGCTGAGATCTGCTGGTGGAGCCAGGGAGAGAGGCAGCCTCCTCCAGTGTCTCTCCTGGGACTCAGAGTCTCTGCCTTACATGTTGGGACAGAAATAGTTAGAAAACACAAAGAAGAACATGTCACGAGGGTTACGTAGGTACGCTGCAGTTTCCCAGTGACAGACATCTTTTCCCATGTGCTTCCCAAGACATTTTCTCTTTCTCATTACAGAAAGGAGTTGGGACTGTTTACGACTGGCACTTAAAGGACTTTTCCTGGGTCTTCTCCCCCTTGCCTTTACCTCTGTCCCTGTGTGACTTCTACTGCAGGTGGAGCCCTTCCAGTTTGGAAGAGATGACACAGCTCTGAATGGCATACACCTGCATTGTCAAGATGATTCAGTCATTGAGTCCTCAGTGGGGGAGTAACACTATGGTTTCTCCCCTGTTTGTCATGCACGAGCTCACAAAATATCCATAGGTGTCACCATCTGCAGGGGTCTCTTCTCTGACTTGCTTTGTCTGCATAGTGCTGTAGCATAAAGTAAATTAAAACATGTGGTTGGGGTTTTTGTTAATTCATTTTTAGGGTAATTAAACATGGTTAATTCACATTACTGCCTTCTGTTTGCTCTTGACATTTCTGCAGAGCACTGTGAACACCCAAAGTATAGTCCTAGGGATGGAGTCCTTCTTTGGAAATCTGCAACACATGGGGCAAATGTGAGAAAAGGGGTTTTTATCCATACATTTAGAAACTGTTTGGGTGAAGCCCTGGCACTGCTGCAGTGAACAGCACTGCGCCTCCGGACGGCAGAGCATCTGCTCTCCCTGCTCCCTGGTGTGTACTTGTCAGACAGGTCAGGGGTGCATCATAAAACATGTGCTCAGGCAGTCCTTGGAGTTTCCACCAGAACCATAACTATCCAATCTCGGACTTCCTGGTGTTTTTCTGATGAGATACCAATAAAGAGAAAAGTACACCCTTGGAAGGGAAGGAAAAAAAAGGAGAAAGTAAGGGGCCCCAGACTGCAGCAGGACGTTGTGCTGGTCACTGCTGTGAGCAAGGAAGTCTTAAGCTTCAGGGCAGAATGACAAGGAGAAGGAGCACTTCCCAGCAGTTTGCAGAGCCCAGATATTCTTTCGTCTGCTGTCAGGTGGGGTACCTGGACCAGCTTCCAAGTTTACCCTGGAGGCTACTTGATCTCCTTCTCACTGAGAATAGAGAAGTCCCAAGGAGGAGGTGATGACACAGCAGCCAACATCTGAATGAGCATCTGAGCATCTGAGCATCTGAGCTGATGCTCAGAAGCAACTGTGTAGTAGGTGATGGACTATCATGGGGTAGATTTGGCCCATGGAGCAAAAGCTGCAACATATGCGGTCTCCAGACCAAGGTAGAGCCCCCACAGTGGCTTCAGGATGACACAGTGCTCAACAATGTGAAGTTCTCCTGCTGTAAATGAGCACTTGCTCCTTCTTCATCACTGCCTACACATCCCACATCCCACATCCCACAGGAAATGAAACATCAGCAAAGCTTGGCTCTAGCTTTATACTGGGACATCCCTGTGACATTTTGACTGCTTGCATCTTGCTGTACCGGCCAATGTCTTAGATGATGATGTCTTTTACAGCTGCCACTGCATTAGCATAGCTTCTCACAGTTACTGAAGTGTATTATGTTCACAAGAATCATCACATCATGTAACTGCTGGTATATCACTGTGAAAATGCCCAATCTCTGACAATTGCTCAGAGCTGAGGAACAGATTCCTCAACTTTTTTTTCTCTGACTGGTGAGTTTCTTTCAGGTTTGCTCTGCCCATTTTTCCCTTGTTTGAAATAATACTTGACCTGTTGACATGACAGACAGGGAGGAATAGATATTAGTTTGAGTCTACTTGAGGTTTCTGACCGAAGAGAAAATGGCCAATGGGAGCTAAACAGGCTGAAATGGAAATTTGGGTGGGTTCATGAGAAGCATCAAATGTTTAGTATCATTGCCCACTCCTAACTTTAATTGCCTCAAGATTTGTACATGTTTTTAACAAGCAATCTAATAGCTCATACGTGAGCTCCTGCCTTAGGAAACATGGTTAGAAAGTGTGCTTACACTGAGCGTTCATCTCAGTGTGGCTATCTTGCCACCTGAGTGGACTGTAGCTCTCCAAACCTCACTTGTTGCTGCTTTGTAATGTGCTCCACTGGCTCACCTAGCTGTTAATGCAAAACTCATTTTCATGGGATTTGTTTTTTCATTTGTTGCCTCTGGGCTTCATGCTCTAAATAGAATGGGGAGAATCCAAACTAAAAATAAACTCTATGTCATTCATCCATTTTTTATGCTCCAATTTTCTGGAGAAGCTTGACGTTATTACCTTGTCCTGATGTGCTAGATGTAAAGAATGTACTCTCGAGTTGGGGAAAAATCATGCCTGGAGATCATTATTGTGCCTGTCCTGGTTTTGGCTGGGATAGAGTTAATTTTCTTCCTAGTAGCTGGTATAGTGCTGTGTTTTGGATTTATTATGAGAATAATGTTGATAACACACTGATGTTTTAGTTGTTGCTAAGTAGTGCTTATACTAAATCAAGGACTTTTCAGCTTCCCATGCTCTGCCAGGTGCACAAGAAGTTGGGAGGGGGCACAGCCAGGACAGCTGACCCCAACTGACCAAAGGGCTATTCCATACCATATGGCATCATGCTCAGTATAGAAACTGGGGGGCACTGGCCGGGGGGCAGTGATCTCTGCCTGGGGACTGGCTGGGCATCGGCCAGTGAGTGGTGAGCAATTGCATTGTGCATCACTTGTTTTGTACATTCTTTTATTATTATCACTATTATTATTACTATTATTATTATTATTATTTTCTCTTCCTCTGCTGTCCTATTAAACTGTCTTTATCTCAACCCACGGGTTTTACTTTTTTTCCCGAGTACCTCCCTGATCCCACCGGGGAGGGGGGGGGCAGGGAGGGTGAGCGAGCGGCTGTGTGGTGCTTAGTTGCCAACTGGGGTTAAACCACAACAGTGCCCTAATGGCTGAGCCACCGGGCCTCTCTGGCAAGAGTTTGAGAAGTCTTATTGCCTCTCTGAGCACCTTTTAGGAAGTGTAGCTGTTGCTATTCCCTCAAAGCAATGCATTATGCATCTTTGTGTACTTGAAACAAGGTAGGGGCATGGTGTTGTCATTCTCTAGGTGACTGGTTGGGCTGTGGGGGTGTCGTGTCCAGGACCACAGCCGCGTGGAGCAGCACAGAGCTGATGGGCAGAGGTTCCTTCTGCCAGTTCACATCCTCTGCTTAGCATATACACAGCAGCCATCACCACTCTGGCTCTTCATCCATGTGAAATTTTCTTCCTGTCACTTACCTCAAAAAATACGCAAATAACTGTATTTTCTTTTAAGAGAAATGGAATATAGCAGGCAAAAGAATAGAACAAACATGATATGTACTTTGGTTAAAAGGGTTTTGATAAAAAAATCAGGGGTTTGCTTTTGAGTAGATCACTGGTCTGTCTAACTCCGTGTACTGTCTCTGCTGGCAGTGCTCAATATCTAGTGCTTGCTGCAATAAAAAGTTTCTCTGAGTCAGGGAAGTGATGAGTATGAATTTTATTGGCAAAGCCAACAGCAATCATTGGCTGTTTGGTGTTTGGTAATGTTCTCCAATGCTGGCCTTTGGAACACACAGCAATTTCTCATGATGCTTGTGTCATTTTGCCTCCCAGTTCCCATTTTTGACAACACAGGAATTTTCCAAGTGATGGGTGATGAGCAGAAAAGCCAGCCATACAGAACTCAGGACTGATTGCATCTACTGCAACCAAGCAGAGAATAAAACATTTTTCTTGTCTCTGTCTGTACTGTACAGGGTATTGCTTCCAGTCTTCCTGAGGCGCAGCTGGGGTAAACTGGTGCATCTCCAATGACATCATTCAAAGTCACTTCAAGTGAAGCACTTACCAAAGCCTCAGTAATGCAAGAAGAAATCTTAGAAAGATTCCTGGATTTGAATGATTTTATCTTTAAAAAATTAATATGAAACTTTCCAACCAGACCTTCTGCTGCCAATTTGCATATCTCTGACTTATTTAATCTGAGGATCTGATTTATTTCTTAACCTTTTAAGCTGTTTTCTTATAATTTGGTATTTTAAAAGTGATCCTTTAATTGCTTTCTGTCCTCCTGTTGACTGCAGACATTTTAAATATGCAACTGTTTTTTTTAAAGAAATGCTTATTTTACAAAACCAGCCCAGTCAGCACTTGAAATACAAGGGATTATTAGCTTCAAGGAAGCATTTTGTAACTTCCATCTCCATTTGGGAATTTATGAAAAAATCCATATTTGTCATATATTCAGCTCTCTGTAAACATTCAAATCCCTCAGCTCTGATACTTAGTAGCAAAAAAACCCCCGAAGTAGCAACCTTTTTCTAACAAGCTGAACTAAATTAAATTAAAACTAATTTCTGATGCTATCACAGTTAACTGGGGTTAACAGTGACCACATAGAAACTTACCTTCCAAAATGACTGTTTTCAGACCCCACACATGGACATACCTTAATTTGTATCTAGTTGCTTGACTTCCATTTTCTTATGAGATAGGGATCGTTTAGCTTGCAAACTGATCATCCCATATAATTAGTGAGGTGATATTTGAGAACATAACATAAAAATAAAAATAGCTGCACTGATCTAAACAAAACAGGCTTCATTCAATGAAAGTGAACAGGAATCATGGTGACATTATCTGCATCATCTTCCAAAACCTGGGGAATCCCTTTGCTCAGGCAGCGGCAGCTCCAGGCACTTCACAAACGTCTTAGAGGGCCAACTAGTGGTCATCTTACACCAGAGCAAGTAGGACAAGCAAAAATCGTCAAGTATTTTGTATTACAATATTGTATGATCAGTGTCACCAGCAAATGAGGCAACATGACATTTCAAGTGCTTTTTTCTCAGCATGTGAATAAGTTGTGTGTCTTGGAAAGATATGCTATGTGAATCTAAGTTGTGTGTGCAGCCAGTTATGTGTGGGGAAAGAGGTCTGGTAGTTTCTATGTTCTCCAGGTAGAGCTGATTTCTAAGAGAGTTAATTCTTGGAATGGCCATTATCGGTGAGCTGAAATGCCTAAAGAAGGAATTACTTTTCTTTCGAGTGATTTGTTCAAGAAGCAGTGCCTGTTTTCTTATGTGTATGTATGTGTATATGTAGACAATTGAAAAACTTGAACTTTGTATCACACATTTCTTCTCCAGAGGGTAGGCCAAGCTGGAATACTTTGAACATTTGCTTCTTCTCTGCAAATGAATGATTCAGTTAAATTTTGAAGTTGCACTAGGGGAAGAATTATTCACATTATCAGCAAAACTGACCTTTTACGCTTCCCTGTTGTGCCGGGTGTAACATAGCTTCATATTGGTGTGTGAATAGACACTCCAAACAAGAGCTGTTCCAAGAAATATTTGGAAAACAGAATACCGCCTCCTCTTCACGTACCTTCTCATGTATTTATCCACAACTTCAGAATCAAATGGTGATGTTTTTGTCATCTGAATACTGATGGAATACTTCCACCCAGGCCTCCTCTGATAGTCTGCTTGCAAAATGTGGGTTATATACAGAAAAGATGGAGTGGGACTGCAATTTAGAAGCTCGAGCTGAGCATGTCTCAACCATTTACTACACTTGGGGTGGAGGAATCAATCTCTTCCAACTGAAATGAAGGTATAAAAGCATCACCAAAGTGTGCTGGAACTGATGTGGCTGAAACTGTGCGTAGCTGGAAACTGTGAGTAGCTAACATCCACATGACTTCAAAAAGTCACTGTGTGGCCCTGGCACATCTAGGAGTCAGGAACGTGTTGCCAAAGAGCTGCCAGCCAGCTCCTGTGGGATGACAACTGGGACCAGTGGCAAGACCAAGGACAAAGCAAGAATTAGCCCTGCATCTACTGATAATGTGGCAATTCTGGGGCTGGAGGATGAGTAGGCTTGTGGAAGGCCAAGAGGAGTTTTCCACCCATCCACACACATGTGGCACGGCTGTCAGGGAGGCCGGCAGAAGCAGCAGGTCTGGAGCTTTCCAGAAGTGATTTTTAAAAGTCAGTTCTATTGGATAAGACTGAATCAGATCCAGAACAAACCCGCTGTTAGTGGTGTTCCAGTGAACCAAGCTTTGAGACTGCTTCTAGAAAGTTGACCTCAGAAATCTTAGCCTTTAGGCTGCGTTGTTCCCACTGCATGAGGAAAATAAGTATTCCATCCATCACAGGTGTTCTGAAGCTTAAGTTACTCATTTTTGTGAGATGCAGAGAAAACATCTGAAGATGCTTTAGCCACATATGATCATTAATACTATACACGATGGAGATGTGCACCATGCAGCTCATGCTCAATCTGTCATAGTTACCTTTGCTACCTCTTAAAGCCAACTCTAATTAACTAGCATGATTTCCAGTGAGGAAACAACTGAAAACATCTGTTTTAGAATTTTCTGCGTATAATTATTTGGAAATATTGCTACAGAATGTGAGTAGCAGAGAATGTTAACCTATGGGTCATGAAAAGAAAAACAGCAGGGCTTTGGAGAGGTGATTCACGAAGGATTGAATTCTGGCTTCCATCCTCTCCTGCAACACTGGGTTGGGAGTATACAGCCTGTGGGTATGCCCTTGTTGCACAGGACTGCATATCTATGGTATTGTGCTCGAATCTTAACTTTTTGTCTGAGAAGTTGTGGCATGGTTTGTACCTGCCTGCTTTGTCTCCATCTCTGCAGAACTGGAGCCTACCCGAGGCAGTCCAGGCTCTAGCAAATGATGTTAGAAACTGTTGTCCTGGCAGGAAGAGGGGGTAGAAGGTACCTCCCTAACTCAGTGAAAGCTGGCGAGAATGAATCAGCTGTCTGGCAGTTCAGAAACACAATCAACAGCAAGGTGGCAACACCAGATATACAGAAACCATATTTCTCTTGAGCAGATAAAGTGGAACCTGTCTTAGAGACTTTCTCTTTTGGTGCATGTTTCCTGCGCTTTCCATATCCTACCAGAGCAAAACTTGGTAGACCTCAATCACCTCATAGCACCTTACAACACAGACTGACTCTCTATAGCTTGCTAAGGTTTGATGGCTTCTGCAACAGTTCAGCTAGTTAGATGACATTTGGCTGCGCTAACAACTGGGCCTCTCCAGCAAAGAGTAACAACAATTTCTGTTTGATCACTCAAAACCAGTTTAATGGCAGCAATGTGGTGGTAGTTTGGTGCATTTCTTAATGAACATAAACCATCACAATGGACATCAGTGGCCTCTTTAGTGGCTGTGTAGCAGAAAAAACAAGTTAAGGTGCTGCAAGAACACTTGCATGAACTTATTAACTCAGTCTGTGGAAAAGAACGTTTTCAGAGTGAACATGACAGTATGAGAAGTTAGGTTACTGCATGAATCTTTTCAGGATCAGGCCCTGAACAGGTCTGAGATATCCCCTTCATGTTTCTGCTGATCTCTTTCTCAGGGGGAGCATTCTGCAGCTGTTTTGTCAATGACTTAGAAGTGCATTGACAAAAATGTACGTGACTGGCTTTGTTAAAATCCCGAAAGGGCCACTCATACCCTAAAGGACGATGTCTCTCTATGCTATCAAAAATATTTTAACCCATTGCACTTTTTCAAGTAGTAGGAGTAGATTAAAAAATTAATCCCCCAATCTGACATTGCATCTAGAATGCCTTTCAGTCCTTGCTCCAGCAATTTTGTTCATGTCAGTGAACTTTTTATGGTGAGATAACCAGAAGTAATTTAGAAAGCAACTTTCCTTCTCAGCTTTTGCCAATATTGTGATTATCAAATAAGACCAGCTCTATTATCTAGTTCATTGCTATAGCATCCACAACATGGCTGGGAGTGCTGTTAATGGGAAAACATGAAATATATTCTAAAAGTTGATCTGAACATCTTCTTTTCTGAGGAGGAAATAAAAAATAAATTCTGACTCCTGCCAGCTACAGTGTTTGTGCTTCACTGCAACAGCAACTTCTGTGTGCTTACCAGCAAGAGCAGTATCAAAGGGACAAAGCTCTTCTTAATTTCAAAGCAGACTTTCATCTCAGGAAAAGTAGTAGCTAAGTGAAGATAATACCACTTCTATTTCTAGGTGTTTGCAAACAAACAGTTGGGAACACTTCAGTGTTTTATGAAAAAACATAACTGTGTTTCTCCTCTGGGTCACACTGGAGTCAGTGAAGTTACACATGTATAAAACAGGGGATAAGTGAGAAAGACATAAACTTAGGAAGTCATTACTGTATGATCTACATGATGAAAAATTTCCTTTCAAGTCTCACCAAATGACTGCAACTTTCCATGTGAGATTCTAACACCTATGCTACGGTGCTAAGTAGTTATCCAGCAGTACCTGCTGAGTCTCACTCCTATTAGAGGTGTAAGAAATCCACTGGTGTCCTCCCAGACTTTAAAACCCAGTTGGAAGTTTATCAGTGAGTTATCTCGGAGGTGGCTCCCTTGAATGAGATACAGTGTCACACTCTTGCTTGCTAATCAGGCTTTTATATAAGTGTTATGGTTTCCATAGAAACATAACTAAATCTTTCCTCCAGCATAATCCCAAAGGCTTTCACAGACCTGGAAAATATACAGTGAATAGTCAAATCATTTTTTATGCTGACAAAAAGAATGCCACAGTTGTCACCCAGTCAGGTTTCTCATATGGGGCAAAATAAGTTTAAATCCCACATCGCAGAATTGCCTTGCAGCATGCAGACATTTTCTGGAATCCCATTTCCCTGCAAGTTCAATTTTATATACCTCTAATGAAAACCTACAGAACTGTGTAAGCTATAGATGGGAAAGACCTTACTCATTTGTCTTCCTAAAGCATGTTGGGGAGTGCAAAACCCATGAGAACAGAAACAATAATTACGCTGATGATCTCTTTCCCAAGTCTATAGACTTGTTCCTAGTCGTGCATTTTCTAGTGTTCTTCATGTCAAGTTTTAAATGTTTCCCTTAATTGCTGGGCCTCCCACCATATAACAGGGATTTGCCTGGCAGAAAGATTTCCCCTGACAGTCAGTCTACAGTGTCCTCTTGTGTAATTTCACTCCACTTCTCTTAGGGGTTTAGGACCCCATTTGCTTCTCCAGGTCACGGCTGAAGATATTTCTTGATACTGTTCTATAACAGAGATGGGGCTGATCTGTACTAAGTCTTTAGTAGTTTGTGGGCATTTTAGTGCTTTAATGCTAAAAGAGAGGCAGGCAATAAGCTTGATCACTGGGCCCAGCCTATTAGCTCCTTCTTGGGTGAGTTTTCCCAGCCATCTTTTTATTTTTCTCTTTTTTTTAGTGTTATAGACATGGATAATATAAAAGAGTTTTTGGACTGTTTGTGGTCTGCATGTTTTGCTCTTTCAGTGCTGAAGTGTGCTGGTTTCATGCCAGCTGAATAGCCAAAAGAAAGAAAACCAAAAATGTTCAAGGTCTTTATTATCTTTGTGCTCCCCCAGCTCATTTTTAATCTCTGTGATACCAAGGTATTGGGAGAGGTCCTTTATAAACTGTTTCCCACTTCTCTACCTTCCCAGTTAGTTTTTCTGTCTCCTGCTTTATGTCACTACAAAGTTAAAGAAAGTTCCTATATCATTTTTCCTGGCATTGCTAATACAGTGCGCAGAAGACTGATTCTGGATGGGTAACTGGAAACATTTTACACCTTTTTTTTCTCACCATTAGAGCACAAAACCACTGGTGATCTCATCTAAACAGATTTGAATTAATGTTTAGGGTAAGATTTGCTGCATTACTGTTGCTGGATGCATTAACAAGAATTTCTGTATTTTGAAGCTGATTTAGAAGGCAGCTTGACTGAACTTTGAGATCCTGAGCTATTTGTCATGAAGCCTTCCCGCTCTCCTAATATTTCTGTATGTTTTTTATTGAGTCCCTGCATATTCAGTAACTAATCTGTCACAATAAAGTTTCACATGCAGAGTTCATACCCAACAGAGTTTTCACAGATGGTCTGCAAATATGTAAGGCCAAGAAATGTTGAGCTTGATGCAAGAAGCATGTAGCAACTTTCCTTGCTCAGGCAAATCCCACCCTATGAGTAAAACCTGTGTTAAAATAGGGAAAGTCCACAGCATAAAATACTGAAAAAAATTCTAAGTACTGTGTATAAGAATAATTGATTTTAGAAAACAGATCAGGCTGTGCAGTGGGACGCCCCATCTGTCTCCCAGCTGCTGTGCAGAGGGACCCCCGATCTCCCTCCCAGCTCCCGGCAGTGGTCAAGGTGGTGTGTTGGTGCTGACGCCCGTGGTGGACTGTAGGTCCATGCTGCACCAGAAGGATCTCTGGGTTTGTGCACTCAGACCAGGGAATGTGCTCACTGGAGACTGCATCGTCCCTTCACTTACCCTTTTGGAGGCTCATGGGAGGCTCCTGGAAGAAGTCCCCATTCCATGAGACATGATTAAGGGAAACAAAAGTGAGATGGTTGTGCACTGTTTTAAAAATCCATTCATACTTAGTTGGGTTCTGTTTCTCAAAGGAGATATATTCAGGTACTCCTGTCAGGGGGGGAAATTCTGGCAATATTGAGGTACCTTCTGCCAGCTCTAACAGTCTGCTAGAAATTGAGGATTCTTTCTTTGGTGAAGCCAGCTCTCCCAAACCCCCAAGTATAATGATCCCTTCCAGCCATCTCCAGTATACTGAAGAGCTACTTGATGATTGTCTCTGTTGAGTGTTTCTTTGGCATAGATAGACCCATGCCACATTCAGAGACAGTGGTGACACTAGCAAGGGGATGCAGCGGAGGCTGAAACGGAAAAGCCCAAGGCTGCAGGAGCAGAAGGGGTGAGTCCGCAGTGTGGGAGCAGGGGCTCATCCTGCAAGGGCAGGAGCAAGGTCTGAGCAGGGCATGGTGATCAAGAAGGGAAATACAAACTGGAGAGGATGTGGGAAGGGGCTGCATTCATGCAGAAGCTGCATCCATGTGGGTGCGTTTTCAGTCCAGCTCCCTTGCACTAGGGAAAGGCTGCTGTGGTAGGGGGGGAGCTGTGAGGTGCTGTTTGCTGTGGCTGGATCCTGAGACTGCTGGTACAGGGCACAGTCATGGGGAAGGAGCTTGAAAAGCTTTCTGGTGTCTACTCAGGTAGGTATTTGGGACAACTCGCCATCTCTGAGCATAGAGTCCCTCTCCATTTCCATGGACCATGTTCCTGATCCACTGATCATTTCTGTACTATACGTTGTCATCCCTATTGCTCTCCAGTTTCATTCAAGGGGAGGGAAACATTCTTTGACTTTTGGTCAAATACTTTGATCTCTGATATCTCAAGGAAGTAAATTCTGCCACAGTCCTTCTTCTGCCACACTGACTTCAGGCTTTTCTCTTGGTGCTCAAATTGCAGTTGGTGCCTCCTGGCTCAGTCTCCTGTTCAGTCACCAGACCTGCACACTAATCTGCTGGATGAAACAGCCTGTTTTTCTCTGTCACCTTGTGTGGATCATCATACCATTGCTAGTCTAAAGGTTTAAGGTATTTTCAGCTTTGAGGAGGAGCACTATGTGCTGATTTTGGCTGGGACAGAGTTAATTTTCTTCATAGTAGCTAGTATGAGGCTATGGTTTGGATTTGTGCTGAAAACAATGTTGATAATACATGGATGTTTTAGTTGTTGCTAAGTAATGTTTGCACTAGTCAAGGTCTTTTCAGCTCCCCATGCTCTGCCAGGTGCACAAGAAAATGGGAGGGGACACAGCCAAGATAGTTGATCCAAACTGACCAAAGGGCTATTCCATACCATATGACGTCATGCTCAGTATATAAAGCTGGGGAAGAAGAAGGAAGGGGGGACATTCAGAGTGATGGCGTTTGTCTTCCCAAGTCACCGCTAGGCGTGATGGAGCCCTGCTTTCCTGGAGATGGCTGAACACCTGCCTGCCCATGGGAAGTAGTGAATGAATTCCTTGTTTTGCTTTGCTTGCATGCGTGGCTTTTGCTTTCCCTCTTAAACTGTCTTTATCTCAACCCAGGAGTTTTCTCACTTTTACTCTTCTGATTCTCTCCCCCATCCCACCAGGGGGGAGTGAGCGAGTGGCTGTGTGGGGCTTAGTTGCTGGCTGGGGTTAAACCACGACATGCTACTTTGGCCAGGTGCTCAAGCCTGCTAGAGGTCAATGATAAGAAGATACGAGCATCTTTTTATTTGAAATCAGGCTTTTTTTATACATTGCAGTGGGAAGAGCATTAAACTGAGACAGGATTAGGCTGTGGCTGTACTCTTCTGAATGTCCGTAAGCAGACT
Organism: Ciconia boyciana; assembly: GCF_034638445.1. Lineage (NCBI taxonomy): Eukaryota > Metazoa > Chordata > Aves > Ciconiiformes > Ciconiidae > Ciconia > Ciconia boyciana. The sequence continues at coordinate 202,636,808 of NC_132934.1, forward strand.
AGCTACAGGGCTGCTCCCATTACTGCTGTCTCCCTATAGCAGTGCCTAGAGAACACTTATTATTTGCCATATTGGTATTTTGGATACAATAAGTGCAATTAGTTGCATGTTAGGTACAATAAATGCCAATGTTTCACAGAGGCTGCAGTGCAGGTTGGCACCAGGGGGTTCATTAACGGCTGGGTGGGACAGGGATGGAGGGTCTGGGGGCTTTAAGGAATGGGGGCTTTGGACTGCAATGAGAAACAGAGTGTGAGCGTGGCACGCACTTACCTAAATAAAACCTGCTGTCGTCATTCAATGAAAGGATGACTTGCCTATTTATGGTGAGGCTTCACAATGGACTTCAAGTGCCATGAAAATCTTAGAGTGCCCATAACCCTTTATCATACTGACTGAACTCTATCTGCCATCAAAAATGCCTTATTTTCCTGCAAAAGTTTGCTCTTCTGCTTATTTGTACTTATGGAAAAAAACCCCTTCATATTTTACCTCAGCTGTTCCTTGTTTAGCTTTCTTCTACTACTTCTTGTCTGGAGGCTCTGAATAACTCTTTTGCTTCTGAGACTATGTATATTGTTTTCTATGTATATTGTTACCTTGCAGGTATATGCAGTCTGTTATTATTGTTCCTTTTATTGCCAATATAAATTTAACTCCCTCAGTGTCTATATGATTTATTATTCTGTATATAAAGCCATAAGAGCTATGTGGACTTGATTTCTCTTGACTTTGAATTTTTAAAATAGTTACAATATTTTAAACAATATATGAAGCAACTCTAAAGCACACAAACTAACCTCAGTTCAGTGCATGCAAAAATTTTGTGATACCTATCAGTAGCGAATGCCTATCAATACCAATCTAGAGGAGCTGGAATTATGATCCTGTGAATTCAGATTTTTTTCCCAGTTTGAATGGACTGGCTCATAAAAGTTGAGCCTGGAAATAAGCACTTCCTTCTGGAATGATGGAGAGGGTCCTTTCAAGCAGCCAGCACAGGTTCTTAGAAAATACAGGCACCAGGCTGAGATGAGGATGGCTTATCAAGGATCTGTATTTAACCCTGCCTGCTGTTTTACTCTATTCAGGAACGTGAGCAGAGTGAGCTGAAACTCTACAAAATCCAGACGAAACTATTATGATTCATCTAATTATCACTGTATAAAGTCCTTTTTTTTCTGAAGTTTTAAATACACAATGCTGCTGCGATTCAATTAAGCAACTGAGCATAGGCTTAACGTAGGTGCATGAATAGTCCTGTCACTTTCAACACTTAAAATTAAACATGAGCAGGTGCTTTATCAGAATGGGGCTACATTTGCTTGCTAAAATTATTTATTATGAATGACAGATATCTGAACTGCAGTGCCTTCAGGTGGAATATGCCTCAGTGAATATGGACACCTGTAATCTATAGTCCATGTGCTCCTGAGTGGCAATGTCCTTGTCTTCTGCTCCTGTTACAGGAACAGCATCTGAGATTTAGCAACAACCTGACCCTGTTCTTTCTCTGTTTGAAGGGGAAAATGCAGCTCTTCCAGCTTGGTGTTAGGTGATACATTCCAGAGAGAGAGAAATCTCCCGAGGAGCTGATTTGAGGCTGCTGGCTGTGGATGACCAATGGGTGTTGATGGGAACTGATGGCTTGGTTGCAGCCCTCCAGACACTGAGTGCTTGTGGTGCATGCCGTCCCTGCTGCAAAACAGATGGTCTAGTGCACAGCAAGGAGCCAGGTGGGGATCAGAGCTGGACACAAATCTCCCAGACTCTGCATACAGCTCTGCTTCACGTGGGAGCACGGTACAGTTGTCAGCTCTCATTACGTCCCTGTGAGTGAACTCGATGACTTCCCAGACAGGCTGAAGCCAGACTGGCTGGTGGAGACCCGAGGAGCGGCAGCTGCTCTGGGGATGCTCTGCTTCCATAGGGGAAAATCCCTCCCCGGTTTGCTGGCTGTCCTGCACGCTTTCCTTGGGGCAGAGCAGAGGGGCAGGGAGAAGGGTTGTTCCTTACGTGCTCTTGGCACAGGGACAGAAGGAGACGGGTGAGCAGTCCTTGTTAGAGCTGTTCTCCTTCATCCAGGGGGTGACACTCAGCCCATCAGGAGGACTGAGCTGCAGCTTTGAGTTGCTGCAGAAATCATCAGGGGAGTTAGCTGGGCTTGAAAGGGGACACGGACACTGCCTTGAAGCTAAACCAGAGGGAGGAGCAGCTGTGAGATGAGCTATTGTTTCATGTCTCTGTGCTTAACTCCAAGTATAAGAGTTACTTCCTTAAACTTTGTATTTTTAATTAATCCATTTTAATTGTAGTTTAAGATACCTTAACATTAGAAAGTCCCAGGCAGGCTAGCAGTTCATACTGGTTTGCTCTGGCAAGGCCAGGGTCCCCTAGGAGCTGGTTGTGATCTCCACAGGGACAATCTACACATCTCTGCTGGGGTCATGCTCCAGCCAAGCTGCTGAGGAGCTGATGGAGGAGCTGAGTCCACTACACAGCATCAGGTAGGATGAACAGGAAACTGTCTGTTGAGGCAAGACCCCAAGCCCCATGTGGCATGGAAGGAGGAATCGCAAAGAGCAATCCCTGAGCAGGTGGAGGATGGGGACTCCCATGGTGGGGGTGACTGGATGCTTGTAAGCTATTGCAACAGGAGGAAGGCTCCTTCACCACCTGCAGAGGTGCAGAACCTCAACAGGTGAACGCAGAAAGTTTTTTTGGGGGAGGTGTCAGGGCTGGCTGAGCCTGATCCGTACTCTGGAGCCAGGAAGCTGTGGGTGGCAGTGGTGGGAGACTCCCTCCTGTGGGCAACAGAGGGACCCTTGGCCTGCCAGGCTAGATGTCTCAGGAGGTTTGCTGCTTGACCAGTGCTGTGATATGGGGTGTACTAAAGAGACTGACAAGATTTATCCACCCCTCAGACTACTACCCCTTGCTTGCTCATTCACATGGACACTAGTGATTCTTCTGGGAAGACCTTCAATATATCAAGAGTGGCTACAGGGCCTTGGTGGTGAGGGCCAAGGCCATGGGTCCCAGGAGTGGTTCTCCCCAGTCCTGCTGGTGGACGGGAGAGGCTCAGGTCAAAGTGGTTGCATCCTGTGGGTCGAGTTTTGGTCATGCAGCCAGTATCCAAGACAGGGCTTAAACTCTGATAACTGTCTTTGACGAATGAGGACAGCAGAGGGAAAGACAAGATCCATCTGACAAAGTGGGACAAGAACTGTACCAGGAGGCTTGCTAACCTGGTTAAGTAGGGCTTTACACTGGGATGCCAGGGGATGGTGACCAAAGCCCAAAGAAAGGTGGAGGAATCCATGTATTTATGTATATTTATTCACCTAAGACTATGTGTTAACTTTGCGCACAGCAAGTTTTTTTGGGATAACACAGGGTGCAAAGCTGCAAGGGCAGCACAAGCAGGTACAACTCTTCCCAGAGCCGCCTGCTAGCAGTGGTACAAACTGCTGTATTACCAGTTAGCTCCTCTCTCCTGACTCAGCCAGGGTCAGTTGTGCTGGGAAGTGAAGGGGCTAAATGTACCTCAACTCTAACAACTTCCCTGTTGTACTGGGAAGTGAAGGGGCTAAGAATAGTAAGTAGACTTACCCTGAAATGCATAAAATACTTTTTTCCTTCAGTTTTATTTCTTAAAACGTGCAATAGCATGCAGAAAGCTTGGAGACTTTTTGCCTTTGCAGTACCTGGGTGAGCACGCATATATCTTACAACTCTTGTGCTCCACATAGTGACTAACAGCTGGGCTGTTGCCTGTGTTGGCACACAGCAATCATCTTGATGACTCAGGGCTCTGAGAGAGAAAGTAAACAGGGTACAAGGTGAGTGAGCACATGGATGACATGTCTCAAACTCCAGTGATGGGTAAATGATTTCTCTTCTGTGAGTACTTAAAAGGACTGGGAATACACTAAGCAGTGCTTCTTTTGTAGATCACCTGGAGATGATTCTCAGGGTCTACAGGAGAAAAATGCTGTAGGAAAGCTCTGCTGAATTTGACACAGTACTTGGTGCCCTCACGGTGATTGACAGAAAGAGCTTGAGGAGTCTGCTCAATAGGTGTCCAGAGAAGGTATCCAAGCTTTAAAGCATCCCCAAACCAAGCTTTAACCCAAAGCTGGTCCTTGGCTCACAGGCAGTCAGCAGAGAGGCACTTGGTGCCAAGTCAAAAGTTGGTCATAAAAGCAGTATTCACTTCAAGCCTCAACAACATGGTAAATAGTCATCTAGGCCGCTGGTATATAGCTCTGAACATCTCTTTTGCAAGATGTTGGACTTCTAGGCTTTTGTCCTTTAATATAAGCAGAGATTGGACTTCTTTGTGGTTGTCATTGCTACAAAGAAGGAAAGTATACGTCCTTAGTGCTCTGGAAGTATTTGATCTGTTATGTGTGCCCCAGTGTCTAAGGGTTTGAAGGAAGCTGGAAAATGCTGCAGGCAGTGAGGGGTCTGTTTTCATCTCAGTAGTAGAGACAGTGATCTTCCTTGCTAAGGTGGATCAAGAACTTCCCTTGTTGCTCCACTCTTTTCACATCTGAAGGTCCTGACCAGCACTCCTCACCAGATCTTCAATGTCCCTGCAGTCCTATGACTTGAGAGATCTGGTGGCATCGCCTCACCTCCAGATGAAATGAAGTATCAACCAGCTTTGGCCATTTGGATCAGCCGAAGGATGAGATCTGACTTCCATCTTACCCTGATTAATAGTTTTTTCCTAGGAAGTAGCTCTAGAACTCGGAAGAGAGTCAGTGGCATTTGCATCTTGGTCTGCATGCCTCTGGTCTTTAGTAAGGATTTAATGGCTGCTTATGGAGTTTTTTGATGCTTTTTGCTTTCTCTCACATCCCAGGAAGTGGCATGTCCTTGCAGTGATGCTAGAGAAGCACTTTCTTTCTGCTGAGCTCTCTGTTCCTTGCTTAATTTGGGTATTTATCCCATATGACAGTGGGTCCTCTTATTTAATGCTGTCTGGCAGAAACTGGGGGGAAGGTTCATAAGGCCATGTTTCTGAGACATACTTTTCATCAGACATCTCACAAAGCCATCAGAGTCCCTGGCTGTGGCCTGTGTTTACCTGCGTTCAGAGGGGATGCTGGCAGGCAGCACAGTTTCGCCAAGCTGGTGCATCCCTCTGGGTACAGCAGAGTGCCTGGCTTTCCATATCACTACCAGTTTGCTGCTGCTCCTGCAGCATCACTGCCAGTGTTGAAACCAAGGACACAGCTTCCAGGGCTAATGGAAACAGGACACTTGTCATGTTTCTATATGAAATATACTCTAAAATTAAATTACATCATTGTATTACTGTTATTTATTAATCTCATGAAGCTTAGTCCCTCAAAGGACAATTATAATACAGACTGCATGTTATAAATACCTATGCAAAAAGAACTCAGGCTCTCCTTGGGAAAAGCATGGGTAACCAGGGACATTAAACTATAACTGCCTGTTCACTCCTGTTTTGCCTGCAGGAGGATTCAGCTTTTATGCCATAATTTCTTCTGCTGATTTGCTGGATACCTCACTTCCCCCCATCGCCTGTCCATGTTTTTCCTGTATTGACTCTAGGCTATTTGAGATCAGGATGGTTTCTCACAGTGGGGACATATGCAATGGTGCCTTTGAGATACCTGCAGCTCCTGGAGATGTAGCCAGGTTAGCTTCATATTAGGTAAATCCAGTGCTACTAGGAGCGAAGCCACAGCAGCAGGAAGCTCATCAGAAGTGCTCATGCCACCTCAGATGTGCTTCCCCTCAGCCCACCTCCAAAGCTGGGCAAACGCTTGGCTCTCCAGCCCGTGCCAAGCAGGATTATTGACTGCTGGAATATTTTGACATGTCAACAGCTAGTTGGCCTAAAGCAGACTCAAGCTTGACTAGAGAGCTGCAGGATTCATTTCACCTAACCATAGCCACATACAAGTTAATAGAATAGAATAGAATAGAACAGAATAGAATAGAATAGTTCAATTGGAAGGGACCTACAATGATCATCTAGTCCAACTGCAAATGATGGCCAGTCCAAGCCAAGTGTCTATGTTTCTCTCTCTTTCATCAAGACACTGTCGCCTCCATGTGCTAGTTCAGTCCCACTACTTTAGACGCTGTCTCCTGTTTCTACAGATGGAGCCCAGACTAGTTACCTGGCTTTCAAGTGCCTAAAGATAGCTGAGAAGAATGAAATCCTACGTGGATATTTGTCCCATAGTGTTGTTCTGGCTTCCTTGGAGCTTCCAAGTGCTGCTCCAATTCTAGCACAAAGCAGTAGCTTTGGTGTATACTATGCCAGCTCAGTGTCTGTGCCAAAATACTGCTTTCTCTGGGTGAGATATTTGTCAAATTCTGATCTAATGTCAGGATTTCTAATTGTCATTGACATTTTGAATAATCACATAAATTAAATACTCTGAACATGACCTCAATAGGTGTGAAGCTGCCATTGTGCAGCGGAGGTTAACTCATCACACACATTATGGGACAATATTTTCTATGAGTATTTCACCCTTGTACACTTATTTGTCCTGTCAGTGAGGCTGAGGCAATTTTAATTATTATTTTGAAACAGAATTTTATTTTGATAAAAGATAATTTTATACTGCAGGCCACATACTTGAAGGTGTTTGTTGCTCTTTGCCTATTTTCCTTCCATGCTTATTCCTTCAAGGACAACTGGAGGCAGGTAATATATTAATATTTATTACGTCAAGAATGAAAGTGATTGCAGTGTTGACAGCTCACCCACAGCTGTATTAGATATGGCAAACACTTCTTCTTTCTTCTTGCTATGGAGATTTCTCTGGCTGTATTTTGTCCAGTGTTTTCTCTGCAATTAATTAATAAATGTCTTGGTTTTTAAAAAGCCTAACTCTTGACTCTGTTAAGCATGGAGGAAAGGAGGACGATCTTTTTTGTCCTTTGCCAAGGCATCAATGGGAATTTTACATAAAGAAATATGTTGGAAAGCTGCCATGTGTTGCAAGGTGATGCAATACCTAACATATCAGCATGGACCTTGGAGTACATAAGTTTCTGCTTTGACTTGTTATATGGTCAAGGGCTAATGACTTTTCTCAGGCCCTTGATAACGTTCAGGTGCCTACCTTTCACCAACAGAAATGCAATGGAGGAAGTATGCGGGTGCTCCAGGCACAGCCATGTGTCAGTTTGCAGTGCTTCTGTCTATCACAGTCTTGGAAGACAGCACCTAAGGGTTGTTTTTGCCAGAGAGAGACTTCTGCATCCATGCAGGCATGGGGTGGGGACAGGGAAGGGACTCTGTCTTGGCAGAGGGTTGGTGTCACTAAATTAATTGGCTTAAATTTGTTGACGGCAGTTTTCAGCCTTTTGGCACTGATAGTCAAAAATGCCTATCATCACCTGGCCACCAAAAGGCAGTTGTAATGGCAAAACTTTGTATGATTGTCCAGACCTGATTCCCTTTGTTCTTCACTCCTGCTCCCTTTCTTCCCCATCCAGTAGCATAGCTGGCATTAAGCTAGTTAATTGCTGTCATCAAATTCTCAGGACTGACCTTTAAAACCGATACTTCAGTGTAATGAATGTGAAACGAGTGAGATGGGTCAGTCATACCCCTCAGAGTTGTTAGATGATTTTGATAGGCAACCTGGGAGTCAGGTAACACTTGCTGTGTCTTTACAACCATGGTAGAAGTTGTTGTGGTTTAACCCCACCCAGCAACTAAGCCCCACACAGCCGCTCACTCACTCCCCCCCGGTGGGATGGGGAAGAGAATCAGAAGAGTAAAAGTGAGAAAACTCCTGGGTTGAGATAAAGACAGTTTAATAGGTAAAGCAAAAGCCATGCCCGCAAGCAAAGCAAAACAAGGAATTCATTCACTCCTTCCCATGGGCAGGCAGGTGTTCAGCCATCGCCAGGAAAGCAGGGCTCCATCACGCCTAGCGGTGACTTGGGAAGACAAACACCATCACTCTGAATGTCCCCCCTTCCTTCTTCTTCCCCAGCTTTCTATGCTAAGCATGATGTCATATGGTATGGAATATCCCTTTGGTCAGTTGGGGTCAGCTGTCCTGGCTGTGTCCCCTCCCAGCTTCTTCTGCACCTGGCAGAGCATGGGAAGCTGAAAAGTCCTTGAGTAGTGCAGCAACAACTAAAACATCCCTGTATTATCAACACTGTTTTCAGCACAAATCCAAAACATAGCCCCATACTAGCTACTATGAAGAAAATTAACTCTATCTCAGCTGAAACCAGGACAGATTTTTTCTCTCTCTTTCTCTTTTTAACAGAAATTTATGATTTTTCTGAATCCGAATGTCATGTATGACACATAAACAGATTACATTGATCCTATAACAACCTGAAGTCTGCATGCATGACCATCCCCTTTCTGCTGCCTCACCAAGATGGATGGATATTCACAGAAAACACAGACTCCTTTGGATCTGTGTGTGAATTCTGGGTGGGATAATGGGGGTTAAAATAGTGACATTCTTGAGCTGTTGCATGATTGGGACATATTTTCTTGACATGATGACTGCTGAGATGAGCATGACACATATCACAGTTGCAGTCTGCAGCATCACTTTGCTTTTGCCAGACCAGACCAGTTGCAGTGACATCCAAATGTTTTCTCCTTTGGCCTTACAAGTAATCCAGAAGCTTTGTAATTATTAACTATAGCTTGTTTCTTATTCAGAATAAGAATTGGAATATTGTATTTCTTAATAACTGCATTATATTCCCCTTTATTTGTAGACTCTCAGCAGTGGTTTGATTACTAAGTTCATCTTTGTAGATTTTGCTCTGGAAGGATCCCAACTAAATTCAAGATTAGTTGCCTGGGAGACCAAACAATGTAATTCAAAATGCAATGTGGCACAGACTAGTTGCATGCTGCCTAGTATATGCCCAACTTTTTTCTGCAGAAGACCTGGTTTCAGACGTTTCTGGATGCTTCCTGCTCTTACACTTGCTTCTTCCAATGGGGTAGGAAGCTTTAATTGTATTTCAAGTCTCATCTGTTTGTTTGTTTAATGACTTGTCTCTAAGAAAGATTATGAGGTTTTCTCCTACTACTGTATTTTTGTGTGTTTATGATTTTAATAGACACCTTCAGCAGTGTTAACAGCTTCTTTTTTAAATGTTCACATGAAGATTTTCAGTGCTGGGTACCATTGGAGCCAATGAGGGTGGCAGCTCTGAAAAAATAACTCTTTAACACATTAACTGGACTAACTAGGTAAGTAGTATTACTTGTTTCTTGTTAGTTACTAAAGTCCAGAAACACGAATAAGATCCATGTCCCATTGCCTGGTAAAGGCACAGGTAGTTCCTGTCTTGAAGAACTTATTGTCAACAGATAAAACAAAAATGCATCACAGTAACTTGGCTAACATGAATTACAGATCAGTGGGAAAGCTGGAATAAAGATAAAGATCCTTTGAGCTCCATGGTCCTCTCCTTGCACTCTGCCTATCTGCCTTTTCTGCAAGTAAATGTAGAATTACCCAGTTTGGCATATTTCCTCCTTTTCTGTCATTCTCTGTAAACCATTCTAGGTCGTTCAAATGTGTTGCTGGGAAGGAGAAGAAACCTGAAAATCAGCCTTACCTGCAGGAGCATCTCTGTGATGTGTTGCTTCCACCCCCATGCACTGGCATTTTGAAGAGAGGAGCATTGGATCCCCGATGCCAACAGCTGCCTCATTGCGCGCTGATTCATTTGTCAGCAATGACTCTGCTGGAGCACAATTGTGACCTATGAGCTGCCTTGTCAATGCGTAAAGGCTGGCTGTTTAAATTGACAGGAGATAAGCAGCAAGTATCTAACTTTCCAGCCCAGAGAGAGATTCCTCTCTATTGTGCTTCCACCTGGGGGGTCCTGAGAGAGGGTGTACAAACACAGAGTGCAAACAGAGTATGCTTCAAAATCCCTGACCTGTCTTGAAATGGTTTGCTTTGTTTTATCTGATAGCATGAAGCACACGACAGACACTGACAATTTACATGGCACATAACCCCTGCAAGGAGTGATCCTGCCAGGCTCACCAGCTAAACAATACCTAGGGAAGTATTGCAACAATTTCTCCTGGATATTGGCCACAAACATGCTTTATATTGCTGGTAGCTGCAGGGTCATTTCACAGGTCTATGTTTAGAGGATTGGGAAATTCTGTCCCGACTAAAATCCAGGCTTATTACAATCTAATAACGCTTCTCAGGAAATATGCTCCTTTAGGTCCTATTTCTTTTTGGATTTTACTTGGGTTTATTGTATTAGGTGAAAACAAACAACAGCTTTTTATTTCTATTTGTGTATCTGCACCCCCTTTACATGGTGTCTGAGTGATGCAGGAGTCTGGGTTGTATTGTCCCCACCCGGCTAAGCAGCTCCAGTGCTACTAAGGTACAGTCACAACAAGAAGATATAATAAAAAGGAACATATATAGGATGGAGCTGTGTGCCTAGGGTGAAACATGAAACCAAATAGGGCATCAACTGATGAAACCATCAATCCAGTTCAGCAGCTGCTTCTGATCAGTGGTGACGTGCTGCAGATCGCTATCACTGGCTGGCTACTAATACAGAGGTCCTCTGCAGAAGGATGCTGATGCGAAATAAGCCTGCAAGATATGACTGGAGGAAAAAGGTTGAAGCAATGCAGATTGTATGGAAATGCCTGATTTGGATGTGATGGGGCCTGATAAGCACTAAACAAGGATTTTATAGAGTATGCTCTATGCCCAGCTCTGCAAAATGCACCGTCACTTACCTCTCATTCGTACGCAGAGTGCTCTGCTCTGTGCTGCACTTCTCGGCCCTTTCTCCCTTAAATGAAGATCCAGCTTCCTTTCTGGTCATTCCAGCTGAAAACGCTGGCAAGGGAGATCTGCATTAACTGCAGAATGTGCTGGTTTTGGCTGGAGTTAAAATAGAGTTAATTTTCTTCATAGTAGCTAGTATGGGGCTATGGTCTGGGTTTGTGCTGAAAACAGTGTTGATAACACAGGGATGTTTTAGTTACTGCTGAGCAGTGCTTACACAGCGTCAAGGCCTTTTCTGCTCCTCACCCCACCCCACCAGCGAGTAGGCTGGGGGTGCACAAGAAGCTGGGAGGGGACACAGCTGGGACAGCTGACCCCAGCTGACCAAAGGGATATCCCATACCATATGGTGTCATGCTCAGCATATAAAGCTGGGGGAAGAAGGAGGAAGGGGGGACATTCGGAGTGATGGTGTTTGTCTTCCCCAGTAACCGTTACGTGTGATGGAGCCCTGCTTTCCTGGAGATGGCTGAACACCTGCCTGCCCTTGGGAAGTAGTGAATGAATTCCTTGTTTTGCTTTGTGTGCGGCTTCTGCTTTGCCTATTAAACTGTCTTTATCTCAGTCCACGAGTTTTCTCCTTTTACTCTTCAGATTCTCTCCCCCATCCCACCACGGGAGAATGAGTGAGCATCTGTGTGGTGCTTAGTTGCTGGCTGGGGTTAAACTACGACAACTTGGCATCTGCTGTCAGTCTCTCAGTGTACTGAGTGTAGAACCTTGCCTGTACCCCTCTCTTGCTCCTCCAGCAAGCTCTGGCTGCCGTACCGCACTCCTGCCCCGAGAGACTGCAAGGCTGCTCCTCTCTCGCCCTGCTGCAGCGTCACCCGCCTGCAGGGCTGCCACTCTTTGCCTTTGCTCTTTGGCTTTTGTGCGATCTGCTCTACTCAGACCTCCCTGTATATTGAGGCCAACAGGAAAATCCCTGCCATCAATCAGATGTCAAGGCACAGACCCCATATCAGAGATGAAGATGTGGAGCAATCAAAATATTCTGTGATACGCTGCCTGTGTTTCACATCTCTGCTCCTTGGGCGCGGGTGTTTTACCAGCCATTACCCTGCCCACAGATTGTAATAGCATGTACTTACGTGTATACTTTAACAGTTCAGTGTTTAATTTGTCTTAGTAAGCAAACGTTCTCATTTTGTTTAAAATTAAAAGTTTGGCTCAAAAAAAGTCAACTGCATGACTATAGCAAAATCTTATAAAGTATTTCAGGGCTCTGTGGTATTCTGTCTGCAGCATGAAGGTTAAAGTGTTCGTGAAGAGTGTGCGTTAAATGGACAAAGTGCCGACTCACTGGCTGCGAGGGGCAGCGGAGAATGGGGAGCAGTCATGGTGTGGGCTGCGCCTGGTGGGATGCTCCATGGATCAGCACTGCACCCAACGTGCTGCAATGTTTTTGGCAGTATTCTCAAAACAAGTCTAAACCCACTGATAATAGAAAAGCTGCAGATGATGCTGATGTGACACCAAGCAGTGGTAAGAGCTGGGCAGCCATTCAGAGCAATCTGGAGCATTTGAGTCTGCCCAGGAGAAAAACATTTTTCCTTGTCCTGTGCAGGACCGGCCTTTGCAGCTGGCCACGAAGCCAAAAGCACGGTCAGCCCACATGGCTGAGGTAGCTGCAGGTGCTTGGAGCAGGCTTGGGAAGGCCTGGTGCGTATTTGCCATGCAGGGAGTCCCGTCTACCTCCTGGATGCTGGATCATGCAGAAAGGCAATGTCAAGTAGATGCTGTCAAGCAGGCGGGATGGCCTGGGGTTCTTCCCACAAGGTCCCACCAAGAAGAAACCTTTGCTGAGATGCTGCAGGAGCAGAGAGGATTTGCAGGCAACCAGTATTTAATCACCATTCAGGTTGTCCATGAAGGAAACATGGAAGGGAGATGGTGGTGCTTTGGAGTACTTCTGAGCTGAGCAGGGCCAGTTTTCACACCAAACCCACAGGATGGGGACTGCAGCCTAGAAAGCAGGCACTTGAGAAAGGATTATGGTGACACAGGGATCCAGCGTCAGCCACCTCTGAGATACTTTGAGAAAAAATGCATTTTCTGCGTGCCTCAAGAGAGGGGTAACAAGTAAGACTGGGCCGATGATTTTATCTCTGTATGCACGGCATTGGGAGACCACACTGAGGACCTGGGAATGGGTCAGGGGAGGGATTCAGGTGACTAGAAGCAGACATATGCATCTGAGCTGGCTCTCCTGCTTTCCTTTTAGTCACTGGAGGTGCTTTCGGGGGAGTGACACATTGCATCCTAACATGGGCTTTATAAAAGATGTAGAAAGGCTGCTGAAGACACAGAAAAGACTCAAAAAAAGGATGTAATGTTTAGAGGAAACGCTGAAATGTGTGAGCTTCAAAGGTTTCGGTATGTTCAAACTGCTGTAAATAAAACCGAAATATCATTTGACTGCGGCCTGGAAAACCCTGACAGGAAGAAAATATCAGTTAGTTAGCAAACGGCTCGTTAAGCTCACGGCAGTGGACGGTATAATGAGATCCAGTGGCTGGATGCTGAAGACAGCAAATTTGAGTAAGGAAAAATAAGGTGCTAATATTAACTCGGCACAAGAGCAGGCAGTCAGGGAAGGAGCAGGCTCTCCGCCTCCTGAGGACTCCCAGCAACAGGAGGACACTTCTCTGGAAGACTCCGGTCAAACACAGCTAGTTAGGCTCGAGGAGGAATATCGTGTAGTAGCTGTGACACCTGTGGTGAGGTGAGGGGACCTGCTGTTCCCTAAGGGGCTTAAACTCTCTGGATCAATGAGCGAAAGGATTAGGAACTCATTTTGTCTTGCAGCAGTCATCGATTGTTTTTTGAAACTCCTCAATTTAGACACATGTGTCAAGCAGAGGGACATGCAAAAAGGCTGGTTAGGTACACGGCCTTGTCGCTGCACTGAGCTGGCCTCCTATGGGAGTTACAGAAATGCAAAATCTAGTTATTAAATTAAATCTGTCCCACTGAGGTGTCAATAGACAGACTGGTCCAGTTTTTCAGAAGGAAGACTTGCTGTTGGAGCTGCCATTTTCCAGTAAAAATAACCATCATGTGCCAAGTATGCTTTTTACAAACACTCATCCAACAAATACCTGCTCATATCAAGAAATGGTTTGAGTGGGAGATGCAGAAAATAGGGCAGCCTAATCAGAGGTAGGCAGAAATCAAGGTCACCATACCATATTCCAGGTTAAGATATAAAGCAGCTATTCTCTGGGACATGAATACAACATGTTTTTAGCATGCAGCTGCTGCAGATGATGCTGGCATACCACAAACATTTGTACCCCATTTGTGGTGCCTCCCCTACCCCTGCCTGCTGCCCCGACCCTGCGACGCTCTGTGCTGAGCTCTGTGCTAGGCAAAGGCAGGGGCACTGCCTTGCCCATGCCTTGTGAGGGAGGTTGGCCCGGATTTACAGGAAGGACATGGGAGCACTCTCAGCATTTGAGACCTTACATTTGCATTCTTGGCTTCACCCCAGCATTAACCAGTACCCTAGTCGAATAAACTAGTTTCAGTTTTATGCCAGTGGTTCCTCTGCAATACCAAATCCAGGTGAGGACTTTACTGTGCGAAGAGATAAATCCGTGCATTCAGACATGCATTTGATGCTTGCCTTAGTTTTCCCACTGACAAGATATATGCAATAATTTAAGTATAATGAATAAATATCAAAATTTTTAGGGCCATAATGAACAAACCTTTTTGAGATGGTCTGGCATACTCTGAAGAAAAGCTAAGTTTTCTGTTTAGTTTTTAAAGAGAATCAGCCAAGGATTTTGGGTGACCCAAGCAGCAAGTTCAGAAAATAAACTGCCAGTGTTATGCTGAACTGGTATTAGTATGGATGCCAAGAGGCACTCTGCTCATCAGTTACACAGAGAACAAATGATTTCACATGCTAATGCCCTCTCTCCATCAGTGTCCTACAAATGGAGTCATAACAGCTTCTTACAGCCTTGCTTGGAAACTTGCAATCATGCAAGAATCACAGCAGAAATCCACACTAAATCCTCACCCTTGAGAAGAGTGTGGGTTTTTAAAAAAGACCCCAAACCACCTCTGAACACAGCAGCCCCTGGAAGACGCAGTATCTTGGTGCTGAATCATATTATTTCCAAATGGGTTCATGTCAATTTGAAAGAACATTTTAAGAACAGAACAGTTCCTCAGTAATTACAGCTACACCATCTTAATTTACAAACTCCTGTAAATCTGTTGACACATGGTCATAGTAGTATTTAATCATGGTTCTGATATCAGATTTCTACTGCTTTGGTACACTGGGTGCCTTTCATTGCTAATTTCATCCTAAACACCCTTCCTTTTTCAGAGATGTACAAAGGAAAAAATTCTCTGAGACTTGACTGTCTGGAAATGCACCATGACGCAGGTTTCATTCTCCTGGCAGAGTGAAACGGTTATGTTAAAAGTGTTGTATTTTCCAACAGCTTTGTGTTTTAGGAAATGCTGAAGAAATGTATTTTAGGAAATGCTTTGGGAAGGGAAGGGAAGGGAAGGGAAGGGAAGGGAAGGGAAGGGAAGGGAAGGGAAGGGAAGGGAAGGGAAGGGAAGGGAAGAGGAGCGGAGAGAAGAGAAGAGAAGAGGAGAGAAAGAAGAGAAGAGAAGAGAAGAGAAGAGAAGAGAAGAGAAGAGAAGAGAAGAGAAGAGAAGAGAAGAGAAGAGAAGAGAAGAGAAGAGAAGAGAAGAGAAGAGAAGAGAAGAGAAGAGGAGAGAAGAAGAGAGAAGAAGAGAGAAGGCAAAGAAGCCACTTTAATTGACAACTGCTCAGGAACTTAGACTGCTCATAAAATGTTGAGCCTTGGCTATACAAAAACATAGACTCCCTGTCCCCACTGATCCAGAAGGGAGTTAGTCATTCTTAGATACTTTTGAGAATCTGTACCTGAAAGTCTGATTTGAGAAACAAAAAAATGAAAACTCAGACTTTCTTTTGCATCACAGTTTGCCCATGAGGGAACCACCAGATGCACTTTTGACAGTAACAGAGGGCAGGCAGATCTCTCAGTACTAACTGAGAGCCATAAGTCAACCACATCTGTTTTTGATGCTGTAGTTATTCAAAATATTCTTCAAATTATTCATCAATTCCCCCAAAATAGATCAAATTAAAATCTCTAAAACTCAAACCCTAAATATGTTCGTTTAGAAAAAAAAACAACTACCATCACCACATAGAGTTAGTCTCCCTCCTGTAAGCAACAATCCTTTTAGCAAGAGGAGTAGTTAGGCAAGGTATACATGGCCTTGCTGCCCATGATGAAAATATTAGCTAGCCCAGAGCACCCACAGAGCTCTGCTGGGGCCATGGGCGATGCTGGGGCTCAAACTGGTGAGCCTGATGTTCAGGTGAGTTTGGCTCCCCAGGAGGCACCGGGAGCCCCAGGACCAGGAGGGAGGCAGGAGCAGGGGCGGGTGGTGGGACATGCAGCACAGCCCTGGGGTGCCTGCTGCTCCCCCAGACCCATTCCAGGCAAACCTGGGGAGCCGGATCACAGCTGTATGCCCACACAGCTCCTGCACCCATTGCCAGCTGCAAGAGTCAGAGGTCTGACTGTGTCCAACCCACACCCTTGGGCTGGAGCAGGGGTAGTGAAACCTTGCTGAGAGTAATAAGAACAATGAAGAAAAAATCACGTACCTAAGAAATTAACTACACGGTCTGAAATATTTTGAATACAATTAAATTGCACTTGGTGCTTTCCCTCACATCAACCAAGCCAGCTATTAAATATTTTTTATGTGAACCTTAGGAATATTTGATGCTATAAACCATTAAATCCAAATATTATAATGTATTTCCCCCCATGCTCAGTATGAACATCTTATTAATCATGCTGCACCCACCGCAAGCTATTTCTACCTTAGTGTTTTTGTCCAGTCCCCTAAACTATTGCAATCCATCTACTACTTAAATTTCCTGTAATGGATTGTAAGAAGTCCTCTGTGCAGCATGCTGAGTGAATGATCAGAAGAATTGGATTTTTTCCTGCCTTTTCAACATTTTCATGCATTATCTTTAGTGACTCTTGTGCTTCAGCTTTTTTCCAGGTGTGCTTCAGGGGAAAATGAAAATAGCCCACCTCCAGATACACTCAGCCTCTCAGGAGAAACTGCAAGTTTTTGCTATTATTCTAAACAAAATTTTCTGCTCCGGAAGATTCACTTATAGCCATTCCTGTTCCCTGTATCCTCTGGGCAGGAAGTCTCTTCTTACACTATTAATGGCTTGCTATTTTTTTCCTGTGGAAAAACAATAAACAAACAAATGAAGGACCATCATCAGCAATTCTGTTCATATTACAAGTTCAATTGCCAGAGGAAATATATAGATTTTCATATTAAATTTTTTCTATAAATCTATATATAAATATATAGATTTTAATTCCTGTCAGCATAGCCATGAGCAGATCTGCATTCAACAATGAATTTCAATGCTGGTGCTGTAAAAGTGTCAGTCAGCAGCTCTGTTGCTTCTGGGTCTGGTGGTAATAGATTATTGGCTAAGAAATCTGGACACGTTCATTTTGCCAGGGGATCATGTGCTGCTGGAGGTAATGCACATCAGATGAGATGTCACACTCTCAGAAGAAGTGCAGAGGCATTAAGACAAGCCAAATTCTGGGCTGTTTATATTCTCCTTTACCAATCAGGATGTCAGGATGGGGACTGAATTTATAAATACTGGAACAGGATTTGTTGCATGACAGAAGCTCTTGGAGAAAAGAAATAGGTTAGACTTTTTGCCTTATTATGTCCCAAAGAAAACTGATTATCTGTGTTCACAGTTTAAATTAAATAAGTATGTTTGGATGTGGAACGGTAGAGAGATTTCATTAAAAAAGTGCTTCAGACATCACATGTTGAGGGTTGTAAGGATGGAGGCAGAAAACAGCAGCCAGCTGTGTTTTGTGCTGCACAGGTTTCCGAATGCATCAGAACAGCCCTGTGAAACTTTGCAAGTGTTTTAGAAACAACTGTCTCCAATTAGCACTAGTTCTTGGCTCACATTTGAAAGCCGGTTTTGGGTCAGTGGTAACTTCCTCAAAGAAGGAGTGAGGGAAAAAAAAATCTCTGCTGGGGAATTAGTGAGAGCCAGTGACATCACTGTGATTTCATTGCAGCTGTGGAGGCACTAGTGGAACAGGGAGGGAGGACTGTGGCGGGATGTTGTTTTGGGTTTATGTATCTGTGGAGTGCATGTGTAGCAGCGAGAAGATACAGTCTAATGTGCATCTCCTTAGCTTTTTGCCTTTCAGTCTTTTTCCCTATCATGATTTGACTAATCCTTTAAATATATTTTGCGTTCATTTCTCAAATAACCAGCAGACATATGGTGCTAATGAGAACTAGAGAGGGTTTGTTTTTTTAATGAACAAGAGCAGCTGGTAAGCAGAACGTACAATTAAAAATGGAGGGAAAAAATAAGCCCAGGGGGATAGATATGGTTATTAATCACAGCAGAATTCCTCAGCTCTCTCCTCTGACAAGAATAATCAGGTGGAGTGGGACACCAGTGACCTTGAGACAAGTACCTGACAGCCTGTTGCACTAGGTGAAAAATAAATGACTGTCGGATACACTCGACAAGGCTCTCCACAGCAGTAGAGATGCTCTGCCCTGTCCCCATGCAGGCAGCCTCGCTGGTGGCGGCCCCTGCAGCTGCCCAAGCCTCCATCACCACACAGTCCTTCAGTCGGGAGGGAAGCCTGAGACACCCATGTGGGTGCAATCTGCAGCAGGGCAGGTGAGCCCAGACCAGCGGTGACACATCTGAAAGGAAAATATTTGGAAAGGGGAGAAAATTGCTCCAGTACATCCAGGGGTAAATCTGCCATTTCTGAGTGGTGCTGCATTGCTGGGAGGGTTTGTGGCGGATGCTCACAGTTTTTTAAATGCAACCCACTTCATTTTCTGCTATTTAAACATGTTGTCCTAACCAACACAGAACAGTAAGGGAGAGTTCCCGGGACGCACTGACTGAGAGGCTGGAAAGGCAGCCACTTTCCTAGCACAAAGTGCCATTCTGCACAGTAGCCCAGCATTTCTGCTGCACTACAATGCTATTTTTTTAAATCAAGCCTATTTCATTTTGACTTGAGTCAGGCCGAGCCCAGCTAATGGCTTTAGTGCTAACTTACCTTCACCATGAAATACACACTTTTCAAGACTGCTGCTAATTTGCCCCTTCCACTCAACAGAGCTTGTCTGCAATGCATTAAAGCCTGTTCCTGCTAGAAACCTCCTGCTCACATAGTTACTGTCAGCCTGCAATAAGGGTACCCTCATACCCCCTCCTAGACAACACCTGAGCCAGGACTGAGGTTACTACAGGCATTACCCATCCTGCAATGTGGGGAGCTCCAGGTTTTCAGGGGCCCTGCGCACCTTCGGCTGCACTGGCTCCATGGCTGTCGTGTATCAGACCCTGCACTCTTTGCCAGAGAAACACGTTTCATTTGTAGGTGCGGCTAGCTATTAAGGCAAGTCAGGTTGTCCTCTGGTCTTTGCACATGTCTGGCCATAAAAGACAGAAATTATCTGGCCTAGTTTTAGATGTCCATATGTGAGCCAGTCCATAGGTTTCTTCTGTAGTCCAAGGACAGAGGAAGAAGGTATGACTTGTCTCCTGATACAGACATGATAACACTGGACAGGTTAGTAGCTTTAGAAACCTTTCCCTACTGTGGCCACATCAAGGACAAAGGACAGTCCCACCCCTCCGTGTGCTTACTGGAGTACCCTTTGATCCCAGTAACTGTGGGGCAGAAATACAGTCACCGTCCCACTTCCCTGCTCCCCTCGGCAGGCTAACGACATTTAGGAACACTGGTGGCACTTTCAGAAGACAGTGTTGGTCCTTTTGGTGCAGGGAATGGTGGGGAAGAACAGGCATGGTCCAATGAATCCTTTTGCTAACCTTTGTTTGAAAGGATCCAGTTCGCATCCACTGAGACCCACTTCATGATGTAAACCAAAGTGCAGGAAAAGAGGCAGCTGCAATGTGCGTTCTTGACCTGTGAAACACTGGTGTGGACACACCTTAAAAGTGTTTAGTGGGCTGCAGCATGAACACTACCCATTGCTGGTTACTATGACATTACTGATCTCACAATTATTATGCTAAGAGATAATGATGATTTACACAACACAAAAGCAGTCTCTTTTCCAAAAAGCATCTTCTTCGGCAAATTCCTAATCCCTCTAACTTTGTCCAGTTCATGCTCTTAATTTCCAGAGTCAAACAGATGCTGCAGTAGTGTGATCGCTCTGAGCAGGGGTCTGTGCCATATCTTTTCCTCCTTGAACAGTGTACGCACCTTTTATTCCTCTGAATCATAGAATCAAATAATGTTTTAGGTTGGAAGAGACCTTTAAAATCTTCAAGTCCAACCGTAAACCTCACACTACCAAGTCCACCACTACACCATGTCCCTAAGCACCACAACTACACGTCTTTTAAATACTTCCAGGGATGGTGACTCCACCACTTCCCTGGGCAGCCTGTTCCAATGCTTGATAACCCTTTCGGTGAAGCCATTTTTCCTAATGTCCAACCTAAACCTCTCCTGGCACAACTTGAGGCCATTTCCTCTTGTCCTATGGCTTGTTACTTGGGAGAAGAGACCAACACCCACCTCTCTACAACCTCCTGTCAGGTAGTTGTAGAGAGCAATAAGGTCTCCCCTCAGCCTCCTTTTCTCCAGGCTAAACAAGCCTTCCTTTTCTCCAGGAACAACAAGTTCCCTCAGCCGCTCCTCATCAGACTTGTGTTCTAGACCCTTCACCAGCTTCGTTGCCCTTCTCTGGACACGCTCCAGCACCTCAAGGTCTCTCTTGTAGTGAGGGGCCCAAAACTGAACACAGGATTCGAGGTGCGGCCTCACCAGTGCCAAGTACAGGGGCACAATCACTTCCCTCGTCCTGCTGGCCACACTATTTCTCATACGAGCCAGGATGCTCTTGGCTTTCTTGGCCACCTGGGCACGCTGCTGGCTCATATTCAGGCGGCTGTCAACCAACACTCCCAGGTCCTTTTCTGCCTGGCAGCTTTCCAGCCACTCTTCCCCAAGCCTGTAGTGTTCCATGGGGTTGTTGTGACCCAAGTGCAGGACCCAGCACTTGGCCTTGTTGAACCCCATACAATTGACCTCGGCCCATTGATCCAGCCTGTCCAGGTCCCTGTGCAGAGCCTTCCTCCCCTCAAGCAGATCAACTCTCCCGCACAACTTGGTGTTGTCTGCAAACTTACTGAGGGTGCACTTGATCCCTTCGTCCAGATCATTGATAAAGAAATTAAACAGAACTGGCGCCAGTACTGAGCCCTGGGGCACACCACTTTTGACTGACCGCCAACTGGATTTAACTCCATTCACCACCACTCTTTGGGCCTGGCCATCCAGCCAGTTCTTTTCCCAGTGAAGAGTACACCCGTCCAAGCCATGAGCAGCCAGTTTCTCCAGGAGAATGCTGTGGGAAACCGTGTCAAAGGCTCTACTGAAGTCTAGGTAAACAACAGTCACAGCCTTTCCCTCATCCACTAAGTGGGTCACCTTGTCATAGAGGAGATCAGGTTAGTCAAGCAGGACCTGAAGTTAAACCTCTGAGGTTTACTGAAGGTTGCTTTTTCTTATTATTAAGTAAAATGTACATTGTTATAGCTACTGTTGTCTCACAAACGGAGTTCGTTACCCGGTGTGCAACACCCAATACGTACACAGAGCTGTGATATCAGTTTATTTCAAGTTTTGCGCAAGACCGGGTGCTATGTGGTAGCTCCACAAAGCTACCCCCCTGCTTGTTCATACAGGTACAGTATTTATACAGTCTAGTTATACATATGCATAAGTAATTACATAAAGCAGTTTTCTATTGGTCTACATTTTCTCATCTTATTCTTAAAGCTACAGTATTACTTTAATATTCTACGTATGCCCAAAGGTGAGGAGTGTCTGCTTGGTCCAGGGTCTCCAGCTCAAGGGGTGTGACTTTTAGTATTATAATGAGGACAGTTTGCATGAGGGTGCTTCTTATCATACTTCTGCTAGCAGCTTCAGATTGTTCCCAAAACATCTTAATTAGCTTACATATTTCTCCAGAATGTGTTTCACTTCCCAAGGACAATAATTTTGATTAGACCTTCCACATTCCGGTCTGAATCCCCCTTTATCAACTTTACGTAAGTCCTGGCCTTCCACCAGCTCCTGACTGACTACACTACCAGGGCAGTAGACCGGTCATTGTAACAAAGGATTATGATTTCTTTACAAGGTGAGATCATAAGAATCTGGCTATATGGGAGAAAGCCCTTGTTTGAGCATGTTATTTGCACCAGTAGCAGAGAGAATCCTCACAGCTGAACGACAGTAAGTGGCTTTTTCTGTTTAGCGAAATATAAAAAAATCTGTCTAGATGAGCTGGATGAGTAATGGAAGCGCTCAAGCCCTCTAGGGACACTCTTGCTGTCTTGAAGGATTGGGCTCCTTTTGCATCTGGGAAAGGAAAAATTGAAAAGATAACAGTGGGAGATGATTGCTGCTGCTAACAGCAGTGAAGAATGAGTGCAGCTGTGTTGGGTTTTGCCCCCTGCATGGTAACAACCTTTCTAGGAACAAAGAGATGCTGTGTGCCGTGGGATTTAATGGAATTGGGGGGGTGTGAAACTTCAGGGGCATAGCTGAAGATGCTGGGTTCAGAGAGAGAGGGAAACTATTCCAAATCCATTGCTTCCTATGTCAACCTGGAAAGCCTTTAGTGGACATAAGCACCAGGCATGCTGTGGCAGCCCAGCTGTGTGCCTAGAAAATGCTCTCCTGCTGTATGCTCAGCACCAGCAGGCTTCAGGCAAAGGCTCTGCATGGCACACTTGCATCGGGGCTGAAAAGTGCTATTCGAGCTGTTTGTGCTGCCAAATCCCCACTAGCCTGTTGTGGGGGATGCAGATTTTCAAGGTATGGCTAAGGCAGCTCTATCTTATTCGCTCCCCTGTGATGATTATAGTGATGTTTTTTGCTACCTACTGTGCTGAGAGAGCAAGGTACCTCGGTGTGCCTGAGTGTCGCACGGTGTAACGCAACATGGTGCTCTCTCCCGCCTCTCCCAGGCCCCCCATCAATCTCTCAGCAGGGAGAAAAAAGCTCACGTAAAAGGGATGTTTACACTGATGTTATTCAAATGAGCAACGTACAAATAAAATTATATTTAGGCATTGCCTTTGCTTCTCAATAAATTTCTCCAGGCAAAATTACCCACAATGGTACTTAAGCCTCCTCAGGGGGTCCATAGCTGTTGGCAGTATTTTCTTTCCTGCCTGCTACAGTTCGAGGAGAAAAATATTCCTTACTGTACTAGCATAGCCCACAAACTTGCTGAGGCCCAGATGTGAAACACTTGTCTTAAGAAAAGCCAGGAGGAGGAAGAAACCTGAAAAACAGCAAAAAACACGCAAAGGGAGATATTTGCCATTATACAAAGTTCATCCCTCTGATTTAAATGTTTTCATAACTTGTTACAAAATTCAGCATTTGTAAGTAAGAATAAAAACTCACTGTATTAAGCCATTGCTGGATAACATGTTTGTGCAGAACAGAAATATTCTAGGGCCAAAAATCAATACTCAGAGGGGACAGAATGGCTCAAGCTATGGGTGAGCATAGGGAGGCTGCTATGAAGAGCTTAGCACTTTGAAATTCACCCAGGTCAGTAGAAGTGGAAACTGATTTCCAAGTAACACCTTTTCTGAGGCCATTAGTTAGAACCTGTCAAGTTAATATGACCTTTCTTTCCAATTTCAGGAGGGGAAATGCTTCTATTTGCTATTTACAGGGAGTTGGTCACTGGGGCAAAAAGCAGACTTAGCTATTAGACTGGAAAAAAACTAGCCACAGAAATAGAAACAGCTTCTCCAAGGCAGGGCAATTGCATATTATAGGAAATTTGCACAGCCATGGATCATGCATTGGAGAATAGTGTCAAGTGTAGTCAAACTTACATGAGCTTATATGAGTACAGGATTTGGTCTGCTTTGTGTGAGGGTCAAAGAAGTAAATGAGAGGTGTCACAACGCACAATTAGGAGAGAGGTTGCCTATTTTGCTTTTGTATCCACTTTGGTGTGGGGGACCCAGGAAAGGCCTTCAGCCTCACCACTTGAGCAAAGGGCAGCATAGGCATCAAGTGCAGGTGACTGATTTGATTGATTACAGGATAGAAAGACAAGAGAATAATATTGACAAAAGAGGTTTTAAGGAAATGAAATTATTCCAGAAGAGCTTTGCTTTTCCTGATTAAAAACCCAAGGGCTGCTGAGCAGGGACTTACCTCAGTCACTCTCATTGCTCCAGCATAGTCAGTGGTTGAAATCTTTGAAGAAAAAACCCACCACTAAACCCAGACTGTGGATTTGATGACAACTGTAATCTATCAGCCACTGATAGTTTCAGCATATGCTGGAGCCAGGGGATTTTATCTAACTCTAATTGGGAGCTGACAGGTGGTGAGCAGGTCTGTCTTTGCCTGCTGGAGAAAAGCTCCTTTCTGTCCTGCTGCAGCATGATTAATTTATCCTCCAAATAATATCTTCCGCTCAGAAGATCAGATGGAAAGTGTTGGTTGGGAGCAAATCCTTAGACCTGCAGGTCAGCCGTGCTATTGCCTGGGGAAGTCAGAAGTGCCAGAAACAGCAGAATTAAAGATGTGACTCAGCTGGTGATGTTTTGGGAGGAAGCCCATTGCAGGAGGGCTGGCCTGCTGTCAGCCCCTGTGACCTGCAATACCACTGGGAACTGGAAAGGTGGAAGATCCCTCTCTGAGTTGCCCAGCTCCAGTGGGAAGATGTCCATGTCAGGTACAGCTGAGCTCACAGGGAGTGGGTAAGGTCACTGGCACGCCCTGGTCTGATGTGAGTGACCATGTCATTAGTTGTTGTGAGGCGTATGTACTGCAGAGCACAGAAACCTGTGAGATTGTACAAGACCTCACTAGAGTGTTTTCCTTCTCCTGCGGAGACTCAAGCTGGTGCTTTTAGATCCGACGAGAGATTTTTACACATTGGGTCACTTGGTTTCTCTATAAATAGATGAGTATAAACGTATTAAACTCTCTTTGTATGCCCCACTCAGGAGAATACCATAATCAGACACTTCCAGGATCTATAAAGATTTAGAGATAGTGGTTGCTATTTCTCTTTGCCCGCTGAGAAGCTGCTTACATTTCCATAGGACTCTCATTGCCTCGAGCCTGACCTTACTGAGACAGCGGGGAGTCTATCCTGTAGCTGTTACTTGAGCCTTTTTGTAAGTCTCTCTCATTTACTTTTGCACAAAGGAACTTCAAATCTTAGTGACCTACTTTCAGCTCTGTTTACCTGCAACAGATGAGAAGCGGCCCATGCCCTTGTGCTTCTGCGCTTCACTGGCTGAGATGAAGTCCTGCACGTGCGCCGAAGTGCAACGGGCTGTGCTCCCCCAGAGACCCCCCAGCTGGCTGACAGCTTCCCCGTCCTCCCTGTGTGCTCCCGGCAGGACGTGACACTGCAGCCACCACAGCACCGTCCCCCGGCAAAGCACAGGCTGCACAGGATGAGGCTACTATCAGCTGGCTGTATTAGTTTCTTTCCTGAGCACTGAGAAAAAATATCTTCCTTTCTTTGCAAGCTGACTGTATGTGCTGTAGATTATATCCATCATATTCTTGTCTGTATTACCTGCATTAATCTAGTACAGCGTGGGATGAAAATGTGCCCCTGAGACTAAGCATGTACGTAACTTTAACTACCAGCTGCCAACGTGGATGCAAAGTTATCTCTTCAAACTACGCATAAAACCCTGTGGATAGTGACATTAAGTAGCTATCTTGTATGCAATGCAGGCATTACATTTGTGTTAGTGTGTTGAGACATCATTATATTTTTCAACGAGGCAAATTAGAGCAACAATATGAAATTTTGTCTTGAGCGCCTGAGGATTTTTTATGGTTCTGGGAACCAGCGTTAAGACAGACTGTAAAATGGGGTGTAAATATTATAATGATGAGTTATTCCTTCCTGCTTACTAAGAAGCAACAGACATCACTGGTAGAAGCCAGCATATCCCATATGGATTACTTGCGTTATATTTTAACAACTGCTGCCTGTACTGATTGCTTTTAGTTCGTAGAGACCAAAGATAATGTTACAAATACGCAAAGGAAAACTTACATTTCATACATGGCAGCCATGGCTAATCATCTCCTCAGCTGGCTCCTTTGTCCTGCTCTTGCCATGAAGACACCCATGTGGGATCTTCCTTTTCTGTCTTTTTTTTTTTCTTTTTTCTGCCACCAGTTTTGACGTCACTGTGAATACGTGCAATAAATCTTGCAACACATGTTTCAGGGTCTAGCTGCGTGGCACCCTGGCACCCTGTGCTATAGGTGCCTACAAGAATGGCTTCCCCTTCAGGTTGCTGGGCAGATGGTGTGTGTTGCCAGAGTCATTGTGGTATAGCCTTGGGCCTGCACAACCCTTTCTCCTCCTCAACCCCAAGAGCCAGGGGCATCATTTTGTCTGTGGCACCACAGCCTTTATCAAGAAAGAGGACTGGGATCGGAGAGGACTGCAGCCACCACACCATGTTACCTTTTTGGGGCACGACCTCTCCCTGCTAGTGCTGTCATCAGCCCATCTACTCTGATTAGCCAACGGGTATCCCGACTGACTTAGTATAACACCCCCCACAGAAAGGACACTTCCACATGAAAGCTGAGCAAGCAAACATAGAACTTAATATTCCACAGGACCCCTCATTCCCTGCATAGATACCTGCTTGGTTTCCCCTCTTCTTGTTTTCAGAGATATATTTAACCATGAAAATAATCAGGGCTGTGCCTCCTGAGATCTCCTCCTACAAATTCACGGACATTGGTAGTTTCAGTGGCTATGTTTAAGCTTCCAGGTTGCTGGATGATGGCGTCTGCTTGGACTGCCCCCCACCTCCCAGTCTGGGGAAGGGATGGGTGAGCACCAATGCACCCTGGTTTTCATATGGAGAAAACCCAACTACAACAGGGCACAATGCTGTGTGCTCTTTGCTTACACAGGTGAGGCAACTGGGGATTATTTCCGTACATACTTTTAATAACATATACATTGAGCAGTAATTGCTGTTCAATAAATACTACTGATACCTAGTCTGACCTTCTGCATGCCACAGGACCCATCGCCCTGCTTTGCACACAGCAGTTTGTGTTTGATCACAGTAGGACTTGTATTTTGCCACAAATAATGTTACAAAAAGCCATCCAGTCTTCATGTGAAACTACAAAGGGGGAGACAACATACCATTTTCCTTGGTTATTTGTTCTGTTGGTTAACCGTCTTTGTTCTTATAATTGTATGCCTTATTTCTAATTTAAATGCATCTGACTTCAGTTTCTAGCTGCTGCAACTCATTTTTTTCTCTGCAAGATGAGAAGGCATGTGGTACTGAACATCTCTGCAGTCAGGTCACCCTCCAGCCTCCTCTTTGATCAGGAACCACAATGAGTGCTTTAAGCCTTGTGAGGTATTTTCCCTAGCCCTCAAATAATTTTAATTAATCTTTTTAAAAAATCTCTGATTTTTTTTTGTCAGATCCTTGAGTTGAGCAAATTATTCCAGTAGCAATTTCTGTAAACAGGAATGATCTGAGCTGCCAGCTGCTGCCTGCTTCTCTGCTGCTGCTGCCATCCCCAGTGAGACCTCATTGCTCTCCAGCTTGTCCACTTTGACCCCTTGTCCCTTGTGTTTCAGAAATGGTGAAGACTGAATCTCTTGCTCCTAGATACAGAGCTTGATGCTTGACTGTTCCCAACATTAAATTTTGGATTTCATTTGCTGATAGTTTAAGGTGAAACCAGATAAACATCTCAAGAATAAGGCCTTAAACTCCAGGTTTCTCTCTGTGTCCTCTACCCTCATTACTGGGCTACAAAGGCTCCTCTTTGTTCGTTTGTTTCCTGATTCTTCAAATCTGCCCTTGCAATTGGGAGGACAGAGTCATCAAGAGGAGTGAAAAGTGATTGTGTGGCAGCCCTGATGACATCCCACGGGTTTGGGATGAGGGGGGTCAGTCCAAACTCACCCAGCCTAAGGAGGGCTCAAATTTGTGTCTGTCCCTCCCTGGGTGACTGCGCTGACCACCAGCCTTTTCTATCACCTCCAGCTTAAAAACAAGGAATGAGGCAGTGTCATGTACCCAGCAGAATGGTGACAAGCTGGGAGCAGAAGTCTGTTTCGGAGGGTGCATCTCAGGCTCCTTTAGGCACCCCGGTAGAGAGGCAACAGACTTAAATTTGTTTCAGACCAGACCTTAGCATTTGCAAAGAAAACATGGAGTATTTAAATCCCAGTTCTAGGTGCTTTCCTCTCCTCCTTCCCTGCAGAGGCATCTCAGGAGGCTAGTCCATGTTTGTAACCCTGAGCCAGGTAGCCAGAGGTGCTATTTAAACCCTTTCATGGAGCTGGAATCCAGTTCCCCAGTTTAATACCCAGTTCCTCTGTAAAACAGATCTGGTAATGTTTCCTCTCCCCAGATGAATGTTGTATTAAAGGATCTGAGATGTGCAGATATGATGGGGTGAGTGCCAGTTATGTTTCTTAAACAGCATTTACTTCATATATAGAGAACTTTTCAACCACAATATTAAATTTTAACTTAAATCCCCTGAAAACAGTAAGTATCTTCTCACTTAATACAATTATTAGTGATAATAAATCCTTAATTAATGGTAAATATAATTGCAAACCCAACACTAAATTCTCCTTTCGTGCATCTGTGTAGCTCTGGAGAGTAAAATGGTAGTTTAGTGCTGTGAATGAAAGAATTTGGCCCATAGTTATTTTAGCTTGGGTTTGAAATGTCTTCTTTGATCTTTTGTTAGTTATTTCTTTGAGAGACAGGCAACTGCTCCAGAGCTGAAAATGGAAGGACACACGAGTGAACAAATAGTGGCCAATGGCATGCAGAATTCAGGCGTTCATGCATTAAAGTATAATAACCATTGTGCACACTGGTGTGTCTCATAAACACCTTTGGAGAGAACTGCTAAGGCAGGTCACAGCAAACCCAGACAGCTGATCCGTTTGTGTTGTGTGCTTTTTGCTTAAAAAAGCTGCAATAGTATAATTTGATTGCAAATGCAACAGAGCTCTGAAGTTTAGGATGCTGGACCATGTTTTAGAAAAAATGAAACATAAAGAATGCAGACCAGATCATAGGACATAAATGTAGCAGGTTTCAGCTGTGGATGCAATTTTTTTTCTCCTAATGACCAGCTATTAAGAGAGGTTCAACAGGAAGATCTTTCCTGTGAATGCCAGCCAACATTTGATTTCCTTGCCCTTATAGTTCCATGAAAATTATTTTTTAATCTAGACAGTTAATAGCAATACATGAAACTCTGGTTCCCTGTCTCTCTTTTAAAAGCATTTTCTAGTGTTGTTCACATTTCTGACTCAGCCAAGGTCTTCTCAATGAAGCTAAAAGGAATCTGTATTGAATTAATTAGTCAGACGCAGCCTGTAATGTGTACCCTAGAACTGTGATGTGCACTGGGGCTGGTTATCAAAACCAGGTGAATGTACTAGGTGAATGTGTGTCTGTTGTAAAGGGGATCGCTTACAAGGATTTGTCTGGCCCGAATTAAGAAGTTATTTTATTTCAGGCACTGCAAGTTTTGTCCAAGAAAGTTTTCAGATTCTTTCCATCATTGTTAAATGAAGTGTGTTGCTTGTATAGCGGTATTATTCTCCTCTTTGGAAG
The DNA here is from genome assembly GCF_034638445.1 of Ciconia boyciana. Classification (NCBI taxonomy): domain Eukaryota; kingdom Metazoa; phylum Chordata; class Aves; order Ciconiiformes; family Ciconiidae; genus Ciconia; species Ciconia boyciana. The sequence continues at coordinate 202,666,445 of NC_132934.1, forward strand.
CAAAAAAAAAAAGAGATATTCTTGAGCATTTCCTTCACCTTCCAAGCAGTACAACTGGACATTTAATGACCTGTAGAATATGGCCCGTGACAAGAAAACAGTCGCTGACACCTAAAATTTATAAGAACACTTCTAACAGAAAAGCAGAACAGAAAGTTCCAGGTTTTATCTTGCATGTCTTGTAATTCTAGAATATTGGTCTCACCATTTATGGGCTGTCTGGCTCTTCACTCCTGATAATTTCCCAAGTGCACACAGGGGCAGAGCTAAATAAAAGTCAAGGTAATTCCAAACAAAGAGATATTTGCCTTCAGCATTGCTTTCTTTCTCCAAAATGAAAGCATTTAGTGAAAAACTCTCATTAACACCAAAGACAATACTTCTGTTTATCACTTGTCATCCAGAGGAGAAATTCCTCAGCCTGTTACTACTGAAAGCCAGAAGAGTACACGAGGGTCACTGGATGCATATCGCTATTTCTGCCCTGTTAGTGGGACCAGATGGACCTTTGATCTGACCAAATGTGGAAGTTTTTGTATTTTTATTTAATCTAAAGATGCATTGAACAGAACAAGAATTGTGCAGGGTTTTATTGTAGTTCTGCAGGCTAAGAAATGTATGTCTCAGCTGTTATGTCCTTATACCCTTCCATGAAATATGAATAAGAAATTGCTGTAGCATATTCTAAAAGAACATATCTGCATATGTCCTTTGTACATTATATGAAAACAAGAAAATCTATTCTTGAAAAAGAATATGTGCTTTTTGTATCCATTAATCACTATGCACAATTCTCCTCCCATTGTGTCATGCAGAGAGCGTAGCTAGCATCACCTCACCTACATGGTCAATCACACAGTTCAAAAATCCATTGGCACACATCACAGATGATCAGCCAGCTAAAAATGACTCAGAAGTAATGGATTATATGGATTGCTTCCAAAACTGCTAACTGAGACAAGGGCCAGATTCATTAGGAACATTTACTTATTGGCGTTGAAAAATCAGCTAGGGATTTTTGTGTTTTAAAATCATTGTGCCTGGGGAAAGCTTCCTCAGCTGCTGCATTTGGGTCACAGCAGACTGGATCCATATTCTCTTTAGTTTTCCCTCATTTGATTGCACTGTGGTTCATTTGCTACTTTTGGCTTCTCTGCCCAGCATAGGCTCTTTGCCTCTTTCCTCCTCATGAGATGAGGGTTTGCAGCCCAGGAGCCCCAGACCACCTGTATTGAAGCTGTCTCTTCAGATTGCCAGAAGTTTGAATACATTTTTTTCCCAGAGATTCCACCATGAGCAGTGTAAATTTACAAGTTTCTCTCCAGGGACAGCTGCCTAAGAGCAAACTATGCCTAGGCTTTGTAAGATCTTTCAAAAAAACAGCCTTGCTTTTAACTCAGAGTTGTACAGATCGAGACTCAGCTATAAAACACCTGTACACAATTCAATGCCTCATTTCCCTCCTCATTCGTGAGTCCTCCGGGGAATAGGGTGCCCTTCTGCACATGGCTTCTTCTTCAAGTGACATACGTGTATCCTGCAGCCCATCTCCTCCCTCCTTAGCTGCTTCCACAGTGAAAATTACCTAATTTCTGCAAAAGTGTATCCCTCAGCTCTTCTCTCCTGCTCAAGCTTCCTTGATGACTTGAAGCCTCTCTCAGTTACCATTTGTTGGGGACTCCTTTAATTTGCCTCCTCAAGTGACCAGTTCCCTACCAGAGCAGTTAGTTAGTGACTACTTAGTGAAAAGCGCACCCTTGGCAAATTATGCCCTGAACCATAGCCTTTTTTTTGCCTAAGGAAACACCTCTTACATGGGCAGTCTCCAAAGTTCACTGGCCCTTCTCTCTCTGCTGGTTCTAGCCAGGTGCAAGCATTTCTCCTGCCATCTTCTGGGGATTTTCCATGGGTGAAGCTCTCATGGAGAACACACAGCATCCCTTGAAAATGCTACAGTGTAAAATGCCAAGAATTCAGAAAATTCTTCTGTTTTGGTAACTTTAGTGCTCTGTGTGTAGAGCCACCGTGTGTTTTAAGCAGCTGATTAAGATCCAGTCCTTTGAGACTAGTCGAACTATCAATTTATTTAAAGCTTGGTCTTTCTTAGGAGGAACAGCAGCAGTTTTCAATTTTCAATCTCTGTGACGGTTTTCAGTGAAATCAGTGTGAATATATTTTTGACTTTTCCTAAATCTGCCTTCACTCCTCCTTTAGTAAACATGTGCCAAGAGCTGCTCAGGCTGGGTTTGATACATTTGTTTTTCTTCATTTACCTGTAACAAGACCAACTGCTCTAATATCCTTGATTTGCACATGACTGCCAACATTTGCTCTGTGAAAGGAAAGATCTGGCCAAATGACACCCTTGCACCTTCCCACGGGCAAGCTTGGTCACCAAATACCTGCTTGTTTGGTATATGCCAGGTTAATTTGTTATAGATGTATGACTTTGCTTCTAAATCCTGACAAAATACCAGTTTCTTTTACGAAACAGGAATAATTCTGCCATGCTTCAGCCTCATCCTTAGGCAAGCTGCTAAATAAATAAATAATTTAGAAAACCACGCAGAAAAGTAAGCAGCGTAGGAATGGGTGACATTCCCCAGCAGTCTTAGCTTTTTCATACCACAGACTTTCTCATCTTTTTTTACCAAGTCAACTGCCAACAGACGCCCCAGTAACCTTTAATATTCCCTACAGATCTTTCCATGTCATACAGAATCCAAAAGTACTCTCAAAGAAATCAGAAACCTTGTTTTCTGCAGAAGCTCACTTCTTGATCTTCTGCGAGGGAATAGAGTATTACTGTAAGTCTCTATTCCAGATATAGCAAAGAGCAGCCACTGTGACTAGAAGGTACCAGATAAAAGAAACTTATTTTCTGTACCACCTAATTTTATTTCTATACCTGTATATTTATAAATCCCCCTTTGTTAGTATCTGCACAAAGTAAAAAGTGAATAAAAAGGATATGAGCTATATCTTGTTCTTATCAGATTCAGCTCTGAGAAAAATGTGAGAGAGATCATGGTTCACCCAATAAAAGATGAACAAGAGATTTGGATTCCCTTGGATGTCTGCCAGTGGATATTGGCTGATTCACTTTGGACAACTCAGTCATATAGACACCTTCCTTCTTGCAGCAAATGCTTTGAGACTGTTGATACCCACAAAGTGGTCAGGACCTCATCTGTGCACCTCTTCCGAAGGGTGGTCTCTTGTGTGGCACTGTAACTTCAAATGCTGTGTGGAGGCATTGGTTCCTAGTGCCACCTACAGAATCAACACTTCCACTTGATAAGGGGACAACACATGGATTGCCTCTCTTTCCTTCCTCTTTTAGGACCTGTAACTTCATTTAACATTATCAAGAAACTGTGAAATGAAAGCCTCAAACTTTAAGTGTTAAATTTACAAGGATTTTCAAGAGAGCAACGATACAATGCATCTGGGTATTTTTAAGCATCTTCCTTTAAGCTAGGCTGTGATGAGAACATTCCTACCCTGGAAAGCAGAATAAAATTGCACACAAATTGAAGGTGGAAGGAAGAAAGACCTGGGACATTAATAAAAGGATAACCCTTAAGAGTGACTTGTGGACAATGAATTACATAGGAAAACATATGTAACTTATTAGGCATAAAAATATGGAATTTACTTTTCATATTGAAGGTAACCTTTTATTTTAAAAATATACACTTGATGAATATACTACATATGTTGAAAACTTGTTTTCAGCAGTGAAGGTGCACCTTCTATGAATGAAATCCTATCTGTACCAGCTGCTGCACAAGTATTTGTAAAGAGATGATATGTACACCTGAACAGCTGCAGTCTACAGCTGCAGTCTAAAGGATACCCATGACAAAAACTTCAGGGATCAGACTAGTCCTTGAAGGAGCTTGAACTGGCATTGGCACATATAACAATGATGAGAGCTGTAGTGGAGAAAGCTATCCAAGCAACATATTAGTATGAAGATATCCTTTTGCATGGCTTACCTTCCTTAAGGCTAATATATATATAAAATTAAGAAAAGTAGACTGGACAGTAAGGGGAAGTTTGGACTTCACCCATGTCTTCGGATTCCTCTTTTGTTAATTTATGCTTGCAAAAATATGCTCTGTGGGCCACTGCTACAAATATCAACATCCATCAGCTGAGTTTGAGAGACTCACTGGCATCACCAACAGGACAGTCATATTTATCCCTCACGTGACCAGTTATTACTGTGTCAAGTGGGAAAGAGATTTGGCTTTTTCCAAAGATAGGGTGAAGCATGATAGAGAATGATTTCCATTTTGGGCATGTTCTCACAATGATTCTGTTTTCAGTGAAAACTTGCACAGCAGCAAGCACATAGAAACGATGTACAGTGAGGCAACACAAATTGCTGCTTGTTCCAGGCCAGGCCAAGTGCTGGAAAAGGGGTAAGCTCTGGTTTACCTTTATTTGCTCTTTACTTCCACACTGCACACCACATCCTGGAGTTAGTCCTTGTCATGTGTTGGAGAAGTCCCATCTGTCTGTCCCAAGGACATTTACCAACTTCTAGCATCTATGAATCTACAGAATCCTGGGAAAACTAATTAAGTACCTCTAAAGAGGATTAGTTGAAAACAACTATGTGCGGAGTCATAGCATACAAGAGTTTGAGAGTCCCTGTTCCACCAAATGTTAGAATTGGAGAACATTTTAAACTGATTGTGGAAGCTGTAGAGGTGAATTAATCAGTGTATGGCTCCTTCCCCCATAGAGAGTAATACTTGAGTGGGAAATTATTTAAAACAGGCAGAATAGAGTAGATGTTATCAGTCTGACTGTCATTCTGTTCAATTTGGGGAATCTTACTGGTCCCTAAGGAAAGAGAAATCACATTCCTTGACTCACGCTGTGCTGGTAAGGGGTGGTATGTTTAAATTACTGTGGAATATGTGTTGTATTGGCTATATAGCTGGGAGAAGGAAGAGCTCCCTTAATTAGTATCCCGCTTTCTGGAGCAGGTATACGTACAAGCTGGGCTGAACATTTCTGAAATAGGAAACAAAGAACAAAGAACTGTGAGACTTAACTTTCTTACCCCCTCTATGTGTAGCTACAAGCTGCGTTTCTACCTGGTTATCAATTCTTGCACCTTTTATGTGTGACCTTTGTAATAATAAAAGCCAAGGTCAGTTCCTTTGGGTGGAACTACTTGCCTTAATATATGACAATATATAAAATCAAAACACAGAAGGAAAGGCTGAATTAAAAATACCCTTTTATTGCTATAAAACAGAGTGAAGTTGTATATCTCTTCTCATGTTTGCCCTTTAGTTTCTGATGCTCCTTAGATTTATGGTGGAGTCCTGAGTGAAAATGATAAATAGGATACAGATACTGGGAAATGGAAATGTTACTTGTCAGCCTGCATAATATGAGCAGCCACTCAGTCAGTGGAAGCGATTCCAGGTTTAAATGTACTTTCTGATGCTTCTTCTACCCCTACACCTTTTCTTTCATGCCTCTTCCTGAGATACTATCTTACCATGAGATACTTGCTATGTATTTATGTCTATCTCCGTTGAAGGAAAAAATCTCACTGCCTGGTAGTAAGGTCTGTTGTTTTTGCTTTTGACTCAACGTGAAAACATGCTGTTTGACCATTCACCAAGGAGAGTGTCACCTTTCTTTTATTCCGTCTTTCTTAACAGAACTGCAAAAAGCGTTTAAAAGAGCCTTTTCATATTAAAATGGTGTTATAGAGTACATAAAGGGTCTCAGTTTTGTCCTGGCTAAAAATGTAGCATTATACTGTGGGAATTCTCACCCAAATACTTCATATGTTTGAAACCTATCAGTCATCTTGTTCTCATCAGTGAAGGCAAACAAACACAAACACACTTAAGCAGAGTATTTTCTTCCTAATGATATAGGGATAGATCAGAGAGAAGTTGTTAAACTATTCTTTTTTTATTTTGGATTGTAACTTTTTCTCTGCTTCTTTAGCATTTAATCTAACAACTAGAGAGAGAGAGATCTAAGTGTGATATTTTTCCTGCACAGCCATATATTGGGTGGAATTCATCTGACCAGAGGTTCACTTCTACAGGACAGGAATCTACATTTAAGTCCGAGGTATAGATTGCCTTTACTGTCAAGGGAGAAGAATGGACACCAATTTTATATATGTTGAGGGGAACTGAGCACAACAGATCTCTAGCACCATTGGAGATATCCTAAGCAAACCTCCCTGGCTTCCAGGTGCCAGTTCAGCAGGTTGTCTGTCCCACAGGTCCTACAACACATGTGCCAGCCTCATGTGGGTGTCTTGGCTGTCCAGGGACATCTACAGTGGTAGCTGGCATCTATGTTTAGGCCTTTATCTCATTTGATTGTAGGGAGAATGTGCAGTGAATAAGTAGAAACATACATCTTTAGCGAGGAGAGTCTTTAGTATGATCGCCCTTGATTTCCGTGAGAAGTCCAAACACATGGGGTTTCTTTCCTGTCATTTCAGTGACTGTTTAAAACACTGATCCTTTCTCCTGATTATCTCTGTTTATTAGACCTGGTAACATCTGCTGGTCTTGATACTGAAATGAAAACCTGGTTGCTCTTGTTGAGGTGGAGCCTGTTATATAAAGTGTGCTAAGGGGGGGATATGAGCTGTGTTGGGTTGTGGAGAGCCAATAAAGTAGAACAGCTTGTCAAAGTGATGTGGAAAAGTAGCCGGGACAGCTGGAGAAGCCAACTTTATTCCTGTCAAAAAGTGGTAGAGACCTAACTGCCATGGGCCAGAGGAGAGTGACTCAAGCCAAGTGCCTGGGTAAAATTAAGTCTGAACACGGGTACAGCAATGGCACAGGCATAGAAGTGATACAGGAGATCCTTAATTTGATTGCCCTAAGGGGCTCAGTTTAGCAAGTTTTTCACACCATGTAGTGATAGATCATGTCTATCAACATCAGCAGAATTGCATCCTATAGCACCCAGCAGCAGACAATATTTCTTTCTGGATCAAGGAATGGCTTTCACTTGTGCAATTGCTTTCTGCATAGATCTTTTGGTCATGGTGGGGGAGGCAGAAGGGATCTCCCTGAGAGGAATCCAATCGGCCTTTTCCCCTTCGCAGGAGACTGCTCTAACTACCAGACTATAAGCTCAGTTGCAAAAATTACTTTCCTTTGCTCCCTGCAGATGTGTACCTCTCTATAGGAAAGCCCTGCAGTTTAATTGGATCAAAACTTTGGAGCATGAAAGTAAGGATGGCTTTGTTGCTAAATAGTCAGATCATTAACATAGAGAGGAGTCTTGAGTTATGTTTTTTTGCACTAAGGCGTGTTTGCAATTTACCCAGTAACTCAGTAAACGTATATTAATGTAATGTAAACTAAAAACTCCCTGGTGTAAAGATCAGCACTCACATCCCTCCACTCCTAGCTTAACTCTCATGAAGCTTTGGAGTCACGGAAATGAAATTTGGAAATGAAATTCAAACATAGATCATGTAAGAACAGAGTGCCCTGATATGACAAGGATGGCCATGGCTTTGCGTGAGGAAGCCTGGGCTCAAGTCTCCTTTCTGTTTGTGCTGGAACACAGTTGCAGTGAAGGTCAACCATGTCCTTAGGACATGTTTTAAGTGTCAGAACTGGGGGTGGATTTTTCTCATCTGTCCTGGTGAAGCTGTTCCAATTTACCTCAGTACTTAAATGCTTCTGGGGCCAGAGAACAAACAAGAAGATCCAATTCTCTAAACTTCACAGATAGGGCACCCAGACTGCGGGAAAGGGAATAGTAACTTGCATTCACCCTGTATTCCAAGGGATCTGTCTATATACAAGGCAGAACATCTCATAACATCTGTGGTTGAACATCCCATAATGTCTGTCTTCAGAAAACTGATTCTCAGTGCAGCTGTTTCTCACAATTCATGAAGGAAGAAGTCTGGTGCTAATCTCAGCCAACAAAAAAGAGTTGGATCAGTTATGTGGAATTCAGATAATTATACCCCAAACTTCCTGCGTATTCTAGGTTCCAAAGGTCCTGAAATGTGAGGGTGTTTGTGAAAGAAAAGGAATTATAAAAAGATGGGGGGGTTGGGGAGAGGGGCAAAAAAAAAGTATTAAATCTCAATTAGTGCTTAGTTACTTACACAATCCTGAAAACCTGAAATGTTTCATTTAAAAAATGCCGTTTCCAAAATACTGACACTTCCAAAACATTTTCCTTCTTTTTTGGGGAAAAGAGGGCATGCAGAGGGGAGGGAAATGTGAAGAAAATTCCACCCTACCCCCAGTTTGCATATAGTTCCATGTTGATGAAACCACAAAACTGCCATTTGGGTAAGTAACCTACTTATAGCCCTCCTCCTTCCCTCCCCTCCCCCCTGAAGTTAAAGAATTGCACAAACATAGATAATGTTAGAAGATTATAATCAGGAATGCCAAACTAGACCTAAAAATAATGACACGACTTGCAATTAGTGCTTAACGAGTTCCTCTTATTTGCCTTCTGTTTTTCTTTTGTGAGTTTCTTTACAAAGAACTTGTCTTTCCTGGGACGGAGTTGACCAATGGCTCTTTGGATCCCAAAAGAGCAGCCCCAGCACTTAAGCTAACGGAGAATTTTCATTATCTCTCTCTCAAAATACCATGGTGATGAGCACTGGGGAAATGACTATTAATCATTTGTCAGCAGCAGCAGCAGCAATAGAATTTTTTTTTTTCCAGGCATTTAACCATATGAGGACAAGAACACCAAAGTACAAACTTCACCTGGACAGACTGCTCAGTCTTTTATATTGTTTCTCCCACAAATTTCTTGGGTGGTCACTGCTCTGACAGAGGGAAGTTTGCTTTGGGGACTCACTGGTGGTGGCTGTGCCTGTGTGCAAGGTGGGTTAGGAGTGAGCAGTGTCAATGCTGGTGTGAGGATGGTGCCTGGGGAACGAGGGTGGCAATGACCTCTGCTTTCCAGGGGAAGGCAGGAGGAGACCAGCTGGATGGCTGGAGGACAACAGGGATTAATTGTTTGGGATACCATTTGCAATACAAATCCTAAGCAGAGGGCTAAACTCTCTCCAAAAAAAAGAGGGGCAAAAAAGGCAATTTGGATTCCAGAGGAACCCAGTGATAAAGGCTGATGTTCATGTGGTAATTCTTAGTAAATGTGAAAGAAGTATGGGACAGGGGGGAAGCAAAGATCTGAGCTGGTGATATTTTTCAGGATATTTTCCACCATGGAGCCATCAGAAACATTCATAAATGACATATTTCTTGTGTGACTTGATTTTCATCAAACCTCGATCAAACCTTCATAGAGAAGATTGAGGTAGAGGTGCACTGAATACAACCACGTGCTCTAGCCAGACCACATAATTGGTACGAACAGGGATTTCTGCAGTGGTAGTTCGCTGTGTTCATGAGGGGAAGGAAGTATGCCCAAACTGTTCTTCTAATGTATTTTTGGCCACTTGGAGCATCAAGCCAAGACATTTCTTGAAAATGACCTTTTTGTGCAGAAGTCATAATTTCCTACAGGCAGAGTAGCAAGTTTTTTTAGTAGCAGCCCTTACTGTTATTTCACAGGGATGCTCTTCTGCTCATGTTTCCTTGAGGGCCTGCAGAGCTGTAAGCATCTGCATGGGATATTTCTGAGTGGGATGCAACACCTCTCATGTTTCCTGAGCAGCAGCACTGTGACACAGTCAGAAAAAATACTGCTCTAAGGCAAGCTAAGAAGTCACCTGCTCCAGCCTCCTGCCCCAATGCATGTCTAGCTGTGCCTAAATCTTGCCTGGCTGCTGGACTTCCAACCTACCTTTAAAAATCTTCCCTGATGGAGATCCCGGAGTCTCCCTAGACAGCCTATTCCAGTGCTTAACTAGAGTTAGGCATTTCTTACCTTGCTTCAGCAACAGGATCTACCCACTCTCCCATCTGCCCCAGGTATGGGGGACCAGCCCTCAGTGTTGGCACCCAGTGCCAGGTCTCCAGCCATAGCCTCCTGACCAGCCATGGCTTTGTGATATAGGGGTATAAGGCTTTTAAAATGACAGTTAAGAGAGTCCTAATCTTCCTCTCTGAACAAATGAGTAGTCCAAGTGAGTTGTTTAGCTGCTGTGAGCTCTGTCACCTCATTCTGGCATGGATGACTAAGGAAGGAGTAAGGCAAAAATTTATACGTATGAGAACATATTTGTACTCTAATGTAGGCATGAGCTCACTGTGATTTCCAGCCTGTGAGTAGCCGCTCACGTTGGGTCAAGGCACGCTAGCACTATTATTAACCGTGGTGTTTTGTCTTTTCTGCTTTTGTATGGGAATGATCTGCAGGTTTAATGACAGACCCTCTCTCTCCCATGGGCTGAGCTGACTTTGTTGCAGACCTGACTAATGCAAGGCTTGTTGGTGACTGCAAGGCATTACCTTTTTCCTTTTCTCAGCTGCTTGTTGTCTTTAAACTTGATCCTTACAGCAAACCATTCACTTATCCTAAATTACCAGTAAATTCATTTATATGCAGACATCATAAATCACCTTTTACACTATTTTATTAGTCAAAATATGATTAATTAGCTTTGAGTTCTTTTTTTTCCAAGTAGTTTAAATACTTATGAACTGAAATTTAAATAATTATAGCCTTCTCAGAATATTTTTAAGAAAGATCTATCAAGTATAAAGTTGAATTTTCAATGCCTCATTTAGCATGCTGCAAAGAAGAAAAAGAAAGATATTAAAATATTTTGTACTAGAGGTTTAGAATTGAAAAGAGAGACCTAGAATTCTGATTACTAATTAAGTTCACATTTAACACAAATAAAACATGCGGCGTTGTAAGGAAGTTTGACAAAAAAAAAGCCTACAGAGATCCGTACTTTTTGTGCTATAATTATATTGGTATTTTTATATTATTATAGTTATTATCTTGCCAATACCCATGACAAAAACCCACTATTAAATCCTCTGAAGTTGATAGTGGTTGCATATGTATGTCTGTGTGTGTGTAAAAATGTGAAGAGTTGTAAAAATATTGAACGAGGTTCTGATTTCACATAGTCCCAAATCCTTCAACCACTTAACTGTAGCTACTGCAGCACAAATTTCACCTTGTGTCTGTGAGCAATTCAACAGAGGTCAAATTGAGAAGAACCTCACTCAAGTCACGCATGGCTACTTACCCTTCAGCTCACAGGACTACCACTGAAGTCATCTGCCAAGGGCAGGCAGGCGAATTATTGGTTGCAAACCCAAAGCCTGATATGGATATTGAATACTGTAGTACTGTAAGGACGTTGGCTTGGCTTACAGCCCTCCACCCACTGGCTGTGAGCAATGTATCTCCTGAGAGATTCCTCAGCGTTGCTCTTGGCTGCAGGAAATGAACAAGAGAGAATGAGGCTGGCAGAGCAAAGTCTGATATTGCTCACCATTCCTTGCTTGGCAAAATGTGTGCAACCATGGGCAGGTGAAGCCTGGGGACAGCAGAAACAGCCTAGTCATAACCTAGCTGTTTCCAACAAGGGTGTTCCAAGGTTACTTTGATTCAGCTGCGGTGAGAACTGAGCTCAGTGTATCTTGTGTGTTGCTATTTAACAGTCTCCATCATTCTTGTTATTGTTGATTTTTGCTAGTGCAGAAATGTTTAATTTACTGAAGAGGATAAAATGGATTCTGAGGCAAGGCATGTCACCATTTTTCAGAATGGACTAACAGTAATTCTTAACAAATACACTTGGATTTTCCTAGAAAGGCCATTCTTCTATTCACATTTAGACAGCAGTATTAAAGTTCTTGTTGAGAACATCATCATGCATTTACAAAGATGCAATGACATGAATTAGGGATGAGGAATACCTTAACTTCATTAGTTAGATAGTGTTGATCAATTATTTGAACTGAAGTTAAAGGCTAACTGGAGTCTGGAGATTAATTTGGAAATGGTCTATGTATTCTATTTTCAGGCACCTTTATGCATTCAAAGTGTGAATAAACATAGGCCCATCAAGAGGGAAAGCAGCGGCTTGGGGAAGACAGCTCTTTATGATATTATAATATTAGCATTATGCTTTCCGAAGGAGGCTCCCGTAGGGTGTATGCAAACCTGGTGGGATTTAATTGAAGATTTTGTGCATTCAGGTCAAGCCAGCTTTAATTTATATAAGATCTTCCACAGTAGCAGGCTTCATTTACTAAAATTGCAGGAGGGACTCCCCCTTTGCAAACCCTCTCTACCAATCTCTGATGAAGAAGCCAGCCAGGCTCTACTGGCCTTTCTGCACATCAGGAGAGCAGGGAAGGCCTGTAGTGAAGAGGTGATCAGAGTTGAAGGAACACAATAGCTGTCCAATAGCTGCTGTTGCTTTAAAAATATAACTTCTTGGCAGTTGAGTCTCTATAAGTAATGTGCAAAATAAGTGAGACTATGTTAATAAAGAGTAATATTTCAGTTCTTTCAGTCATGGGGGCTGTCCATTACAGTCTGCACTTACTTTTATGCCTGTTTTGCAAACAAAAGGGAGAAAGTTCGGAAAGATCTAAGTAAGCAGTGGGAGAAGCAGTGCCTACAGCAGAGCATTTGCCTGGTCTGCTTTTCACTAATGGCCCAGAAACAGAATCAGAGAATCACAGAATAATATAGGTTGGAAAAGACCTTTAAGATCATTGAGTCCAACCATAAACCTAACACTACCAAGACCACCACTATACCATGTCCCTAAGCACCTCATCCAAACGTCTTTTAAATACTTCCAGGGATGGCGACTCAACCACTTCCCTGGGCAGCCTCTTCCAATGCTTGATAACCCTTTCAGTGCAGTAAAATTTCCTAATATCCAACCTAAACCTCCCCTGGCGCAACTTGAGGCCATTTCCTCTTGTCCTATGGCTTGTTACTTGGGAGAAGAGACCAACACCCACCTCTCTACAACCTCCTTTCAGGTAGTTGTAGAGAGCGATAAGGTCTCCCCTCAGCCTCCTTTTCTCCAGGCTAAACAACCCCAGTTCCCTCAGCTGCTCCTCATCAGACTTGTGCTCTAGACCCTTCACCAGCTTCGTTGCCCTTCTCTGGACACGCTCCAGCACCTCAAGGTCTCTCTTGTAGTGAGGGGCCCAAAACTGAACACAGGATTCGAGGTGCGGCCTCACCAGTGCCGAGTACAGGGGCACGATCACTTCCCTAGTCCTCCTGGCCACAGTATTTCTGATACAAGCCAGGATGCTCTTGGCTTTCTTGGCCACCTGGGCACACTGCTGGATCATATTCAGGTGGCTGTCAACCAACACTCCCAGGTCCTTCTCTGCCTGGCAGCTTTCCAGCCACTCTTCCCCAAGCCTGTAGCGTTCCATGGGGTTGTTGTGACCCAAGTGCAGGACCCAGCACTTAGCCTTTTTGAACCCCATACAATTGGCCTCAGCCCATCGATCCAGCCTGTCCAGGTCCCTCTGCAGAGCCTTCCTCCCCTCAAGCAGATCAACACTCCCACACAACTTGGTGTCGTCTGCAAACTTACTGAGGGTGCACTCGATCCCTTCGTCCAGATCATTGATAAAGATATTAAACAGGACTGGCCCCAATACTGAGCCCTGGGGAACACCACTTGTGACCGGCCGCCAACTGGAGTAAAAACTCCATTCACCACCACTGTTTAGGCCCGGCCATCCAGCCAGTTCTTTACCCAGTGAAGAGTACACCCGTCCAAGCCATGAGCAGCCAGTTTCTCCAGGAGAATGCTGTGGGAAACCGTGTCAAAGGCTCTACTGAAGTCTAGATAGACAACATCCACAGCCTTTCCCTCATCCACTAGGCGGGACACCTTGTCATACAAGGAGATCAGGTTGGTCAAGCAGGACCAAACAGCGGTTCAGACTATGTCTTGGAAATAATCCTTTTATGGGATATGGGAAAAGACAAATTTTAACGTATCTCCTGCTTACCTATGGCTTCCTGCAAATCTTGTATCCTCCATGCTGATGCCCTTCCCTGCTTGACTCTGGGGCTTACAGTTTGGTGGGACAAGGAAGTGCCTGGAAGATGCTGAGCCAGCTAGTTGGGTAGGCTGGAGCTGCAGTGATGTGGTAGTCACATATCTGTTTGCCTGAGCTCTTTTTGCCAGCTCAGGGAATTGGGATTCCCTTTAGGAGGGCTTTGTGGCCATGCACTGGTCCTGGTGAGCATGGAGAGAGCAGTCTAGACCACAGCTGTAAGGTTACAGATGCTCAAAATTGGATTTGTTTCCAGATAATAGCATCTAAATGCATCTCAGCTGGTACTAGGTGCCTATGTTTGCATGAATTAATTGACCTGGAGTGATTTAGAGTGTGATTCAGTTCCCTAAACATAGGCAATTCAGATAACTTAAGGCATCAGAGACATCCACATGAGGCTGACAGGTTCATCATATCCTTGTAGCAATGGATAGCAAAGGGATAACTTTCACTCCTAATGAGCAGGTCTTTTCTGGTTGTTGGGGAAGGCCTTGCACCAGCTCTGTCCCTGCTGCTGTTATAATTATAGGCATAGGACATGCCAGCCTGCCTAAGAATGAGTCATCCCTTGCCCTCCAGAGCATTTAGCTGTCCTGTCACAGGGCAGGAGGTCCAGGGGCTTTATGGAGCCCCCATGAGCACAAAAGCCATATTTCTGCACACTGCTCATTTCTCTATGGACTATGAGCTCATGCATAATGTGCAAAGTTTGCTCTACCCTGGTGCCTTCATGCATGCCCCTTATAAGTCTCCATGTATCCCTAGCTCCTGGCCCTTACACCAGAACCACAAGTAAATTTATGCCCATAAGGGACATCATCTAAACCTACTGATCTGATGTAATACATTAAAAATATCAATACAACTTGACCAGGACGTAGACTAAAGCCTTGTGGGGTGATCAGGACAGATAGCATTTTGGCATAGACTGTGTATTACAGTTAGCCACAGATTCAAAACAAGTACTAGTGTGAGCAGAAGGACAGAGGAAGGCTGACTTCTCACAAATCTGTGGTCTCTAGTAATGAACGAGCCCCAGCACTCCCATCACCTCGGTCAGGGCACCAGCAAAGTCTCCCTCCTCTACTAAACTGCCTTTTTCATGAAATCTTTGTGCCCATTCCATTTCCTCTTTGCCTAAAATTGGCCAATGGGTTCAGAGGTAACTGGGGAGGCTGAGGGAGGTTCACACCCACATGCGGACAGTGCCACACCATCCCTGAAAATCAGGGTAATAAAAATGCTATTCTGTAACAAGCAAAGCTCTCAGACAGGTTTCCAGAAGGAAGATTCTAGTTTAAGACTTTTTCTTCCTTAGTGCTCAAATGAACGATTTCGGCAGCATGGTCTGTTTCCCAAGGTTCAAGAAGTCTGGGCAGCTTATTGTTCTTACTGTGTTTGCTACGGACTGCTACCCGCCTGCTATTAAGATTTACTCAGAAGGAGAGACCAGTGCTCATATCACCTCTGCTCACCCATCCATCTATTCCAAACACTGCTCAGGGCATCAACACTTGAGGTGTTGGGGCTTTTGGTCTTGGGAAACCCGGAACAAATTCTCTTTGGCCAAGTGATGTGCTTGGAAACAGCATTCCTTCTTTTGCAGAAGTAGTTAACAGCAAATCAGGGTGTAAGACATTTTGCAGTCACATGTGGCTAGCAGTTGGTAGATATCTCCACTTTGAAATCCACAGGATCTGCATTCTAGTCCGATCTAATTAATCCTTTCAAAGAGGCAGTGCCTGCCTGTCCATGCAGGCAGGTTACCTTCTGTTGCACCGCCACTATGGTCTATGCTGTCTTTGCTCCTCTCTCCAAGCACCTCCTGCCCCAAGACTTGCTTCATAAAATGTTATTGCAGGGTAAATTAGCTGCAGAGCAGTTCCCCCACTGGTACCTGAGCTCATGCCAGCCACAGCCCTGTGGCACCATTTGAGGCTTCCCCTCCAGCGGAAGAAGCATGTCCTCCTTGTTGTCATCCATGTTTTGCTGACGTGTCAGCAAAAAAGTCAGATAAACAGCAGATGTTTGGGCACTTAAAACACTCAGAGATCAGAGAAAGGTGCGGTTCTGGAGACTAGTCCATGGCTGTGGGGTCTATAAAAGAAAAATTAGACTGAGAGGTGAATGCTAGGGCTCAGATGCCTGATGCTGTGCTGACACTCACAAAACACATTTTTCCATCTGAAGGCCTCCTGGAGGGACCTTTGCCAAAGCCATTAGCAGCAGAAGGGCACTGGCATTGCTTTGTTTCACCGAGATTGTCGGTACTTTGGTGGCAGGGAGGCTTTCCCCCCTCCCTGCACCCCTTGGCAGGCAGAGCCCTCCTTCCTCCCCCTCGCAAGCCTCTCTGCCCCGGCAGGCAGGGGGGAAGAGCCTGGGGTGATGGCAGGGAGTAGGGGAGCAACAGCAGGATTTTGGGCAAGCAGCAGACAGAGTCTGAGGTGGGAAGAGAGGGCAGGCGTGAGGGGGAGAGAAAATGAGCACAGAGGAGCCTGGGGGGATCGACCTGTGAAGAGGAACTGCACAAGAGGAGGGAAAAGTGAACAGCTGGAAGGGAAAACCATGCTGGAGAGAACATTTAATCGATTTTTGCCCAGGGAAGAAGAATTCCCCCAGCACAGAGAGAAACTGGAACAGGCGTAATGAGGAGCAGCTTGCGCGCAGTGGCCAGCGGGGCTGACCCAGCCTGCGGCGGGGCAGTGGCCACCTGCCGGCTGGCCCCGATTTGGTCTCGTACTCTGTCAAATGGTATTTTAAATGTTTAGAGTAAGCCAGTGAATCGTTTAAGGATACCTGGGGGCTTTTCACACTCGACTGTATGTACTGCACGGGGAACAGCTCTGCTTTCACCTGGCATACCCTTTCTCAAAAGTGTGGCATCCGCCTAATGTGTGGTTGTGAGCTGCAGGATGTCTCCCTCAATATGAATACATTTGTCCTTCTTAGCTCATTGCCGGTATAGTTTGCTGATCGCTGGTGGTGGCTGGTTGGCTTTTTTTTTTCATAATTCTGTGACAAAAAACAGGTGAAAGCTGCTGTGCAGAAAGCAGCCAAGCACAAAGGGGGAAAAATGGCATCTCTTCCCAGTGGCAGGGCGTTTCACTGTGATTCATTGTGCCGCTGCTGGGCTTACTGCTCTCTGCTGTTTTTTTTAACTGCTGCAGGCAAAAGCCAGATCAATCTGTTTTAGGTGTTTGTTTTGTTGTCAGTATTCTGCACTCTGTCAGTTGCAAAGGCAGGGGACGCTCACCCAGAGACAAACAGATGATGGCAATTTATGGTGTGCCAGATGGGGGTGTGTGATTCAATACTGAGTGAAACTGCTAACTAGAGAGGCCATCAAACAACACAGTATCTACATTTTCCATATGATTACGGTCTGTCAGATCTCTGCCAGCCACAGATATCCACAAGCATGACATCACTTGCATTTTGGAGCCCTTCTCTACCCAAAGAGGTACCATTTTACACCTGAGCATTTCTTAGAGACCAGCACGTGTTACCTGCCTGACTGAAGCATGGGGGAAAACCCAGCAGGATTTTGGCACATGTAAACACCACCTCCTGTTTTCTCCAGGAAATCACAGCTGACTAGGACAAATTAAATTTCTGTCTTTGTTGCAGGAATTTATGAAGTTAAAAATTACTCTTCATCTTTAAAGCACCTACAAACTTTGGCAAAATATTTTTTTTTAACTGACAATCTGACTTCCTTCTAACATAGATATAATGGGCTTGATTTGCTCTTCACACTGTCGTTGTACAAGAGCAAGCCCACTGTTAACAGAGAGATTGCCCCCAGCTGACACTTGCAAGAAGGTGAGACATCTATGCCCAAGGGGCTAGAGTCAATGGGCTGCCATCATCTGAATCCTGCAAAAGACAGCTCCCTTTGGTATGCCCCAACACTGAAGACGTGACGTCCCTGGTAGGGACCAGTTCTCAAGTTCTTCCACCATTATGACTGCATGACCATAACCTTCTGTGCCCTCACTGGCTCTTACTCCAGCAGCTCTCCAGCCCAGGAAGATGACAGGAACATGTGGTGGCTCCGACATAACCATGGAAGCAGGTCTGGCCCTAGCATGTGTTTGAGTTGTAGCTGGGGTTTCCATCAAGCAGGAAATATTTTCAGATCTGTTAATATGGATATTGTGCCACTTGCCATGGTTGTCTGTGAAGGTACTTGCACTGTGTCCTATGATGCTGGAATGACAGTCTGACCAAACCCTGACTACCTTTCTACCTTTCTCATAGCAGTAGTCCCTTTGGACAATGGTCATTATAATTTATTAGTTACATTAATAAGGTTTGAAGCTTAGGCTTGCTGGTTTGGTTTTAATTAGCCTACAATACTCACAGCTCTATCTGAAGCTCTGAGATTCATCTTGGAACCTTAAATGGAAAGACATGATACACAGGTGCAAAATATTTATTTATTCTAATTCCTTTTTCATACACACTGCAAAATCTCAGATTTTAAACCTATTACTGGATTGTGGGAGGAGAAAAGAAAACCCGTGGCTCCCTCCCTGTCCCCCCACCTCTTGCTTCTGTATGGCTCTTCAACTATATCATGAAATCACCCCATTGCTCAGCCTTGATGCTCACAAGACTCCTGTGATGAGATTCCTTTTGCAAAAATGCTTATCTCCAGCATTGCTTTGTCTTCCCCAACTCAGTTTATATACATGGAGTCTGATACAGAAGACCATTCAAATCCATCGGAATCTTTGCTTTGGATAAATTTCTGACCAAGCTTATAGCTGAGATGGCCCAAAATATAATTACTTCAGAGCAGAAAAGACTTTGTGTCATATGCTTATGTCATTCTAAGTGTGATGGTACAATAAAGCAGCAAGGCAATAAAGTCTTGGTTGGGACCCTTACCTGGCACAATGACAGGAATAGCAATAGATGATACACTAAGAGAAAATTATAGAAAAAAACCCAGAAAAATATTATTTCCCACTTCCAGTTCCCTTGAAGCTCTGTGGAAATAAAAGCATTGCTGTCAATCAGTGGCTGTGGTTTTGTTTCTGATTCTTCCCTGCCCCTGGTTTGGGAAGGAAGACTCTTCTTTCCTTCTGAGGAATAGCACTCCTATTTCCTGGGGAATCTTACTCTCTTTTTCTCCTTCTCCTGCCACCCAGCTCCATTGATTTAATCTTTCACAATTTTTCATGCAGCCAAATACTCCCATAGTCAGATTTTGTCCTCTTGCTCACAAACCGTGCCTTCCCTTGTCTGTAAGTATTCCCTTGTTCCCACTGACATGAGGCTGTTGCAGAACCAAGACTTGCTTCTTTAGCTATTTCTCTCTTTTTCTGTGGCTCCATGAGGGCTCCTTTGTGTGAGGGGAAATACCTGGCAGGAAGGTTATTTTGTTTTCACCCCAGCCAGCAACTAAGCCCCACACAGCCGCTTGCTCACTCCCCCCTGGTGGGATGGGGAGAGAATTGGAAGAGTAAAAGTGAGAAAACTCGTGCGTTGAGATAAAGACAGTTTAATAGGGAAAGCAAAAGCCACGCATGCAAGCAAAGCAAAACAAGGAACTCATTCACTACTCCCCGTGGGCAGGCAGGTGTTCAGCCATCTCCAGGAAAGCAGGGCTCCATCACGCATAGTGGTTACTTGGGAAGACAAACGCCATCACTCCAAACGTCCTCTCCTTCCTTCTTCTTCCCCCAGCTTTATATACTGAGCATGACGTCATATGGTATGGGATAGCCCTTTGGTCAGTTGGGGTCAGCTGTCCCAGCTGTGTCCCCGCCCAACTTCTTGTGCACCCCCAGCCTCCTTGCTGGTGGGGTGGGGTGAGGAGCAGAAAAGGCCTTGACTCTGTGTGAGCACTGCTCAGCAGTAGCTAAAACATCCCTGTGTTATCAACACCATGTCCAGCACAAATCCAAAACACAGCCCCATACTATGAAGAAAATTAACTCTATCCCAGACCAAACCAGCACAAAAGTTAATGTAAGCCAAGGATAAGGGCTGTTCCCTGACCCAGCACCTTGGCTCAGCTGCTGGCATCTACCTGTGCTGAAGAAAGGGAAAGGAGCACCCTTTTTCCCCTTTCTTTAACTGCTGGTCCTTCGCTTGTATACTTACCTGATGTTACCTGATATACCCTGCGTCACTAGGATAAAAGAGTAAATGGCTCTTTCTCAGCTTAGGGGAAAAACCTATCAAAGAGCATCTCCACTCCAGAGACCTCTGTGGAGCCTCCTCGGAGAAGAGGAAGACGACAGGACACTGAGGAACAACCTGGTTGGGTCACAGGGCTAGGGGCTATCCCAGCCTCAGCTGGCTGTCCCCAGTGTCCCCAGGGCATGCACTGCAGTGGGAGTCTGGCCAGGCACAGCTCCTGCTGACCATCCTCCTACCCACCTGCCCTGTGTAGCTATGAGGGGCAGCTGCAGCAATGCAATGTGGAAGTCTAGGCTTCTCAAGAGCTCCTTTTCACCACAGGAAGGAACTCGTGCTCTGTCACAGAATCACAGAATCACATAATCATATAGGTTGGAAAAGACCTTTAAGATCATTGAGTCCAACCATAAACCTAACACTACCAAGACCACCACTATACCATGTCCCTAAGCACCTCATCCAAACGTCTTTTAAATACTTCCAGGGATGGCGACTCAACCACTTCCCTGGGCAGCCTCTTCCAATGCTTGGCAACCTTTTCAGTGAAGTAAAATTTCATAATACCCAGTATAAACCTCCCCTGGCACAACTTGAGGCCATTTCCTCTTGTCTATGGCTTGTTACCTGGGAGAAGAGACCAACACCCACCTCTCTACAACCTCCTGTCAGGTAGTTGTAGAGAGTAATAAGGTCTCCCCTCAGCCTCCTTTTCTCCAGGCTAAACAACCCCAGTTCTCTCAGCCACTCCTCATCAGACTTGTGTTCTAGACCCTTCGTTGCCCTTCTCTGGACACGCTCCAGCACCTCAAGGTCTCTCTTGTAGTGAGGGGCCCAAAACTGAACACAGGATTCGAGGTGCGGCCTCACCAGTGCCGAGTACAGGGGCACGATCACTTCCCTAGTCCTGCTGGCCACGCTATTTTTGATACAAGCCAGGATGCCATTGGCTTTCTTGGCCACCTGGGCACACTGCTGGCTCATATTCAGGCGGCTGTCAACCAACACTCCCAGGTCCTTCTCTGCTGGGCAGCTTTCCAGCCACTCTTCCCCAAGCCTGTAGCATTCCATGGGGTTGTTGTGACCCAAGTGCAGGACCCAGCACTTGGCCTTGTTGAACCCCATACAATTGACCTCGGCCCATCAATCCAGCCTGTCCAGGTCCCTCTGTAGAGCCTTCCTCCCCTCAAGCAGATCAACACTCCCGCACAACTTAGTGTTGTCTGCAAACGTACTGAAGGCGCACTCAATCCCTTTGTCCAGATCATTGATAAAGATATTAAACAGGACTGGCCCCAACACAGAGCCCTGGGGAACGCCACTTGTGACCGGCTGCCAACTGGATTTAACTCCATTCACCACCACTGTTTAGGCCCGGCCATCCAGCCAGTTCTTTACCCAGCGAAGTGTATGCCTGTCCAGGCCATGAGCAGCCAGTTTCTCCAGGAGAATGCTGTGGGAAACCATGTCAAAGGCTTTACTGAAGTCTAGATAGACAACATCCACAGCCTTTCCCTCATCCACTAAGTGGGTCACCTTGTCATAGAAGGAGGTCAGGTTAGTCAAGCAGGACCTGCCTTTCCTAAACCCATGCTGGCTGGGCTTCATCCCTTGGTTATCCTCTACATTCCGTGTGATGGCACTCAAGATGATCTGCTCCATCAGCTTCCCCAGTACCGAGGTCAGGCTGCCAGGCCTGTAGTTCCCCGGGTCCTCCTTCCGGCCCTTCTTGAAGATGGGTGTCACATTTGCTAATCTCCAGTCAACTGGGACCTCCCCAGTTAGCCAGGACTGCTGGTAAATGATGGAAAGGGGCTTGGTGAGCACATCCGCCAGTTCCTTCAGTACTCTCGGGTGGATCTCATCAGGCCCCATAGACTTGTGAATGTCTAAGTGGTGTAGCAGGTCGCTAACCATTTCCCCCTGGATTATTGGGGCTCCATTCTGGTCCCCGTCCCTATCTTCCAACTCAGGGGGCTGCGTACCCAGAGAACGATTGGCCTTGCTATTAAAGACTGAGGCAAAGAAGGCATTAAGTACCTCAGCCTTTTCCTCATCCTTTGTCACTGTGTTCCCTCCTCCGTCTACTAGGGGCTGGAGATTCTCCTTAGCTCTCCTTTTGCTGCTAATGTATTTGAAGAAGTATTTTTTGTTGTCTTTTATGGCAGTAGCCAGATTGAGCTCTAGCTCAGCTTTGGCCCTTCTAATTTTCTCCCTGCACAACCTTTGTAGTCCTCTTGACTTGCCTGCCCCTTCTTCCAAAGGTCGTAGACTCTCCTCTTTTTCCTGAGTTCTAGCCAAAGCTCTCTATTCAGCCAGGCCAGTCTTCTTCCCCGCCAGCTCATCTTTTGGCACCTGGGGACAGCCTGCTCTTGTGCCTTTAGGACTTCCTCCTTAAAGAATGTCCAGCCTTCCTGGACTCCTTTGCCCTTTAGGGCTGCCTCCCAGGGGACTCTGTCAACCAGTCTCCTAAACAGGCCAAAGTCTGCCCTCTGGAAGTCTAAGGTGGCAGTTCTGCTGACCCCCCTCCTCGCTTCTCCAAGTATCAAAAACTCTATCATTTCGTGATCACTCTGCCCAAGATGGCCTCCAACCATCACATGGCTCACAAGTCCTTCTCTGTGAACAAGAGGTCCAGCGGGGCACCTTCCCTAGTTGGCTCACTCACCAGCTGTCCTTTCAAAGCACATGAAATCAGCAGAAGGGAGCAGAAAAGCTTCTCCTGGTAGTTGGCTGTGGCACCCTGACCTTTCCAAAACAAGCTGTGGGGACCTCAGGGTGGCGAGGCTGAATGGTGATGGTGATATTTTGCTCCAGAGATGCTGCTTCCCACCATTTATTATTTAATGACAAAGCAGCCTTGGATCAGTTACTGATCTGCTTTAAACAATGGACAGTCTTGTCATTACCAAGTGGTAATATTTGTACAAAACTTCTTTTTCCCCAGTAGTTGTTAGAACTAGAAAACAGTGGAGCCGCTGCTGTTTGAGTACCTGACACTTCAGTAAGCACAAACTGTAGCCAAGTGTGGAATCACCCCGGCTGCCTTCCCTTTCATACTGCTCATCAGCCTCTATATTCAAGCGATGCTGTTAAAATGCATCATCTACCAATGGTCGAAATATTTTTCAATACTTGGTATTCTTACAAAATATCATTGTTTTCACTTACACAGACATTTTAAATAAGATTGTGCTCCAAATCTTATCCTCTCTCAATATCGACCACAATAATTCTGTGTATTTGTAGTGCTTATGTTAAACTCATTACAGGTGAATTATGCAGGCTTGGGTAGTTATATTTGCATTGATCTATAACATCTTCTTAGGCATTATACTCATTTTTTAGGTTCTAATTTAGTATCTGACTGCAGTAAATATAAATTTGTATTACCTAATAAACGTACTTAATACAATCTATTTGGTGGAGGGGACCAAAATCCAGTCTCTGAGCTGCAATACGAATCCACAGAGGAGCTCCCACTGGCTTCATGAGGAATGCATATAAAGATGAAGAGAAGAATCTTGTCTTTGCATAGTGGCTGGGGGTAGGATCATCTCATCTAATAACAGGTATCTGTGGTATAAGCATTGACAATGAAACAAGTCACCCCAGGTTCCTTTCAGAGTCGATCAGGAGAAGTAGGTATTTTCAAGAAATGATTCACTTGACCTATTTGTAGCCATCTATTTTAGGATGAAATGATCCCCCCTCTCCGCTAGACGTGCCTATTTCTGTGCATTGACTGTAAAGAGCAGTGTAGGTACTAGCTGAAAGGTAAATGCCTACATGACAGGTTTTTGCTTTTGGCCAAATGAATCAGTGGATGTTTAGATTTTATCTTTACTTATTATTGGCTCAGACCCTTACATTATAGTAATGGGTGGTTTGGGGGCAATATGCTCACACCAAGGACTGCTCTGTTTCTGCCCATTTCGTCTCTGCCTTTCCTATCTTCGTTTTCTATTTCTCTTTTCTCTTCCCTGTCTATGTCTCTTCCTTTTCTCTCCAGCGATTTCCAGTCCTTTCTTATTTTATTTCCTGAAATTGTTTTCAATAAAATACTTAATGCAAGTCCTTAAAATATTATTTAGACTTTGAAGGTAGTATGCCAGTAGGAGTAATGGGAAGCTGGTGAGTTCATAACTCTTGGAACTCCTGTGTTGGTCAGGTTTCAAGGTTATCTTCACAGCCAGGAGGGATGGAAATATGCATTGTAAAATAAAAGCTTAAACTGTTCAGAACCTGAATGAGTCCTGTACATTACACTAAATGTGCTGCATTCAGACAAATGTATTCCAGGGAAGAGCTGCTTGGTGTGTCTGCTTGGTAATGTCAATATTCTCAGTTGTAGAACATCACATTTTACTCTTGTGTTTTTACAGTTGCTGTAGTTTGGATACGTTTCTTCATTTGTCCTTTGTTGATCTGACTGATGAGGTTACATCCTGGCCTTGCTGAAACCACCTGGGAGTTGACTCTGGACCTATATTTTAGCTGCTCTCTGCTTAGAGGAGACATATGTTTTTAAACTCTATGGGTATGGGCTACATCATGCCTTGTGCTGTCCTTTTCCCCTCTGCTGAGGACTCTCATCTGTCTGCTAAATAAGAGAGGGCAGAGGACACAGCGGAGGGAAGAGGATTTAGTGGGAACGTATTTCATAGGATAACCAGGGTGTGCCACAGCTGTGGCTTCCCCTGCCAGCACAGGGCCATTTTACTAATGTAACTTTCAATCTCTTTCTCATCTCAGAAGGAAAGGTGAGGTCTGAAAAGGAGATCTCCTTTTCTGTCAAAATTAGTAATGCTATCACTACAGGATCCTATACAGACATGAAGGCTGTGGGTCTCACATTGGTGGGCAGCCCTCCTGGGAGAGGCATACAATATGCAGGGTGTGAAATCATCCGATAGCCACAAAGGTGCAGAAAAGCTGCTAAGCAGGGACGGGCAGAAATCCTGATGTTGTCCCTACCTCCCCCAGAGTCGCAGTGATATCCCTCCTGTCTCTCTGCTGCACCGAGCCTGGCAGTATGAACCATCCAGCAGGACATCTGGGGGCTGCAGCACCTGTAAGGGTGCTGGGTGGGCAGCTGGAAGGTGCTGGGTGCTGGGGCAGGCAAGCGCAGGCTTGCGTCCCAGGAGCCCCATGAAAGCAGGAACAGCCCTACCTCTCCCGCTGAGACCTGGCTCCAAACTGTATCCCCAGCCCTGGGCTGTGATGCTGAGGTGAGCAGTGGTGCTCCCTGACATTTTGGGAATGGGATCTCCTCTCTCCACCAACTCTACTCACTTCTCCAGGATTGAAGATTGCTGCCTCTGACTTTTTTCTTACAAGCATAGTGGCTTGTTGCTCTTCTCATTTCCACCAAGACTATGCAAAACCTCCACAGCATTAAGACGTTTATCACCTTACCTTTTAAAATCCTATTGCTTTCATGTTTAGGGTTCAGCTGTTCCCAGTAGAGCCTGATTTTCCTTCTGTTAGTCATCTTTGTTTTCTTACCCAGAAAAAAAGCACTCAAACCTCATAAATTCCAGTCCTCTAAAATAATAAAACTCTATTATTAGTGTCGTCTTCCATGTAGAGTCTTATGCATGCATTATGCACATTTCTGTCTCATCAACAGTAAAAGAATCCAAATGATTTCAGAAGAAGAAATGAAGAACACAAATCTTGTGGTCCTTTCTAAGTCAAATTATCTTTTTAAGTCAAAGAAAATTAAAGAAGGGTGTAAGAGTTGTGATGTTGATTGAAGTTTACTATGACCCAGTTCTTTCCCAGCATTTGCTAGCAAAGTTAAGTTTTATACTGCTAGATTTCTTAATGTGGAAGTATAAACAGCTACTCAGCTTCTGGTCAGGCCCATAAAAGATGATGGGTTGTTTACAGGAAGCAGAGATTTCCTTGGACTGACTTCTCATTTCATGTAAAGTCAGAATCTGGCATCTTCCAATAAAATCCAAAGAAGACATGAGAAGTTAACTCAAGATTGGCAAGTTTTAATTGGCAGAACTTTCTCCTTTGATAAGTCATATATCTATATTTGAATCCATTACCTTTCCATTTCTAATTTGCCCCTTGTAACATCAAATCTGTCTCTCTGCCTGTCTCTAACACCTATATTTTGTTCTACCAAAGCTGAAACTTTGCTCAGCACAGAGACCCCTCACAAGACATTTCACACTATTTAAAACCCAATTACCCTGAAAATTCTTCTCTTCCCAGATGTCTCAAGTGTTCATATTATGATGAAATTGCTTTGCTTGATAACAACAGGTACACTTGCCTTACTAATAGGAGAATAAGAGCTTTTGCTTCTGTTTTATATATCTGTACACTTATACAAGTCTGCTTGAATCAAAATGTTACTGTTTTGAATATTTGAATAATGAGCTATATGTTGACTCTTTTTTCTAAATAAGGGGGAGCAGAACAGAACAGGAGAGGATGGGAAAAAAGAAGAGAACAAAGAATTTTGAAACTTGAAATGTTTAAGAATTACTGGCAGCAGTGGACAGGGAGGAAGCTACCATAGACAGTAGCACAGTGCTTCTGTTATTTATTCCCGGATTTCTTTAAAGAAATTGTTTATTTAGGAACTTGTTGGTTATACTAGTTTTAGAACAACTCAGGTTCTTGATTTTCATACCAATGGCAATAAAACCAGTGCTTCTTATTCATGTCTCTATATTTTTTCTTAATGTGATATCACATTTTACTCTTTCATTTTCAAATCTTGTGTGGATTAAGCTATTTTAATGCTTTTGTGGTAAACAAAAGTTAATTTCTGCTATATGATGAACTGCACAGGTTAACACTGCAATGCTATGATTTTTTTCCTGCTTTTCACCTGCAATGAGTTCAAGGTCTTCTCAAAATCTGGGGAAGTGTTCAGCATTTTAGGTAGTATGGATGTTTTCAATGTTAACCTGCCTCTTTCTGCTGCAATGCATTTGCATTGCATTGCATTTGTATCCAACCAACAAAGAAATTGCTTTTTAACATTTTTGACACCTTGTTCATATTGAGTCATGTAAAGCATTAAACTATTGTCAGTGGATGGAAAATATGACACTATTTGAAGACAAACCACATGCATGAAGAAAAAACAGTGCGGTCAATTTGAGATGATACAGCAGGCATACATTTCACTTCACGGTAAAAACAGGGCATAATATTTTACAGGAGCTTTGTATTGTGCACAGATTAGTACTAAAAATAGTTCAAACCAACTATATTAGCACTTTCACCTTTTTGGAATCAAATTCTCATTGCTTTACAGAAGGTATTTTTTATTTCTGTGGTTTAGCTTTGGCTGAATCTTAGTATTGAAGAATGAATTGAAAAACTGATTTTATGGAAAACTTTACTAGTGACGTGAACTGCAGTGTTCACTCTCTTTGCAAACCAGGCACTTGGCTGCACCACCAAAGTGAGAGCTTAGATCTACCTTTTCTTTTTAAGAGAAATATTCCAAAAAGCTGGTTTACCTATCGGCTTTAATTGCAAAATGTTAAATACCATTCTCTTAAGACTCAGTTCTATTGTTTCAGGCTCTTAATGGTACTTTTCTGTAAAAATGCTTTGCACATCTGTTTCATTTAGCTGAATAGACCATTTTTTTAAAACATTATTCCTTTAGCAGCAAATGTTGTTGGTAGCTAGAATTTATTTTTGCAATGCTACAAGCAGTTAAATTGCTATTATAGCAGTATGTACCTTGCCTGTATTTTTTTTTTCTTGTAAAAGATTTAGAGACTGATTCACCCAGGGCCTGATTCACAGAAGTCCTGAGGACTTCCTGGAAGGTGTTCAGCACCCCAGCCGGTGTCAGTAGGGATGAAAACTACTGGATTTGGCCCACAGTGTTTTTAAATCCACCGTGAAATTGTGGTTGTTTGTTCAAGCTTATTCACATTACAGACATTTGCTCTGTAATTGCTTACAAATCGCCTTGAGAAGTTTGGAATGAAAGATGCTACAAAAGTGAAATATTGATGTTATGGCAAACACATTGAACGCCCCAAGCCCCCCAGACGTGTGATTCCCTCACAGTAACCTACCTTTGTCGGACCTTTTTGCATAAAATATGTTGACATGAAAGAATACTTGGGAATCAACTAGGAGGTTTTCATACAGAAAAGGACTGGGCTTTTTTCCCCTATATTTTCCTTTTTTTTGTTTGTTTGTCTCCTCCCCCTCCTCCTCAACAGAACGTTTTAGACAGGGTCCACCTCAAATTCTGAAGCTGAAATTACATATAAATATATGTATATTTGTTTCTAGTTGTTTCCATTATAAAATATATTTATTGAAACACTCTCAGTGCACAGCTTTCCCATTAGTATTCATACTACTCTCTGCATTGAAATATTCCTCCAGGAACCGATGATCTGTTTTGCAAAGAACACAAGAAACCTTGGAATATGAAATTGTGGTATCCTAATGCTAAGTAACATCAGCAAGAGTGACAGTGCTCTGAGTAGCACAAGTGCTCATATTTGAAAGTTGTATTCCTTCACCAAAACAAAGTGACAGGAACTAAATGACAGGAAAATAATTTACCTTGGTATTTACCTGTAGCCTTGTTCTAAGGAGCCAAGTGAAAGTGAAGAATAAGGTAAAAAAAGGAATTAAGTTTTCAAGGACTAAAGACGCAAGAGAAGAATGGAAGGAACAGAAAAGTGGATTCGGAACTGATGCTAAAACTTAAGTCACCATATTTGCAACTCTTGTAAAAATTTCTCTAGAATATTAGGATTCTTTTTACACAAGTAGCTACAATATCAGCAGGTTAGATAGCTGAATATCTGGAAAGGTTCCAGAACACTACTAAGTACTTAAAACTGCTATGCACTACTAAGCAGAGACAGACTGAAGTTCACTTTGAAGATACATCTAGTGAAAGAGGCCGGGACAGCCATACCAGCATGGTAAGGAGCTACATACATTACATTTTCCTGCTTGCAGGAATTGCTTTCGCAACAGGATCATTTGCCACCTCTGGGTGAAATAGAGTAGATTTTATTACAATAGATTTTATCTAGAAGCTCAACAGAATCTTTCATTTGGACAACATTTTGGCTGACTCTGTGTTCAGTGAATAATACCCTGTAGGTAGATATTGTAGATATTTTTTATTTGCTCAGGTACTATCTTAATGGTTTCTTATTATCTACATCTATAGGTATGAGCACACTTTCCCTCCCCCCCCCCCCCGCCTTGCTGAAACTATATCTAAGTAAAACCTCTTTATTCCTTTTTGTGCTTCATGGGAGCAAGTCATTGCAGACAATTTGTTAATCAGTTCATCCATTATAGGACGCAAAGAAGCTTCCAAGAGAAAGTGTTCCCACTCATTATACAATATGAGGTCTCACTTTTAAACAAGTCTGTGTAAAATATTGTGTGATTTCCTGTCATTAAGGTAAAAAAGAAAAAGGTAATCTAATCAGACAAGATGCCAGTGTGACTTAATCTTAGGCCAGTTGGTGAGAGAACATTAATGACAATGATTTACATTTTGGATTTTTTAAATTGGAAAACATCTAGTAGAAGATGTCAATTTGTGAAGAGATGAACTGTAATAAAAGTGTAACATTTGTGGAAAGGACTAGCTTGCTCAGATGACACTAAAGAAGATGCGGTACAACACTATACACTACGTACACTGGCTTGGCCTCCTTTGGTAGAACCTGCTGTCACGCTCCCAGCCAGGTCCTGGATGGTCACTACCCTAATTTTCTCAGGACCTACCTGTTAACTCCTTGCCTTTGCTTCCAGAGCTGCTTCAATGCTCTCCTGGGCCATCCCCAGCCCAGTGAACACCGCAGTGCTGCCTGGAAAATATTATGTGCTGTGCGAGAGACCGCCAAGGGGAATTCCTACAAGCAAGGCAGAGCACTGGGACAGGAGGAGCACTCTGTCTCACGGGCATCAGCTCTGCTTTCCCTCAGGAGATGAGGCAGTCCTAGCAGCCATTTGAGAAAATGTGGGGGTCCTGGTTTAATTCAGCCTCTGCCTAGGGCACAAGAAGCCCTTAAAGTCCTTGCTGTCTTGGATTCTCGTGGTGTTTGAACAGTACAGGGAGCTGCTCCAGAAGTCTAGAAAAATGTCTGTTTGAACTCCCACTACCGTGAAGAGGATGCTTGAAAGCAGATTGGCTTTAATCTCATATGTAGATTATATTTTCTTTGGAAATATATTTGTGTGTATTATATTTTCTTTGGATTAGCCTGATTGATGACATTGATATCCTTACAAAAACTGCTTACAGCAGGAAGTCTGTCTGGGATAAATATGGTTGCAAGACTGAAAACAAAGTGGCTTCTGTAGAGAGCTGTTCTTCCATAAATAGTGGCTTGACTCAGCTTCAGAGAGTGCTGGGGTGAGGTAGCTCTAGACCTGCATCTAGATGCCTATCTGCATCTTCTTGTTTTGGTGTTTCAAATAAATTTGGATGGGGTTTATAAGTAACTCTGAGGCAGAACTCATGGGGCCTCTGTTACCTGTTAAATACTCAGGACACAGAAGAAGTGCTGATCGAGAAAATGTTCAATTTACCTCACGCAGTGTTGAATTTGGTAAATCTGGCTCTCTGTGCAAGCCAAATGGAAATAAGAGGTTTTGAGTGCTGTGCTATACTTTTTTTTACAATTTATAAATTTTTAAGTCTGAATGTTTAGCCAGCTTTGTGTTCCTTCTAGACAATTAGTTGAAGCTGTACGCCCTCAGAAGTTCTCCCTGAGATTTGCAATCTCAGTTTGACCTAATAATCTGAGTCAAAGCACTGTTATTTGAGCATTCTTAATTTTTCCACTCCATCAGCAGCGTCCTCCAGCATTTTTCTTGTGAAACAGTGATGATGCCAATGTAACATATCTCCTTCCACAGCCCTGACATCTTGTTTTGATCCTTCTTTGGCAAGCCGGTGTAGTGAAATCCCTGAAATTATGAATGGATCTGAGGCTAGCTGTTCATGTTTCAGACCAATTGATTCTGAATAAAGTTGTCTTGAAGTTAGATTAGGCAACAAGGAATTCCTGATTCTGCTATTGATCTGCTACATAGTGTGAGACTCATGATATCAGCCACCAGTGCTTTGCTTTTCTCATCCACAAGAACAAAACTCTTAAAAGTGTGCTGAGGGTCACAGATTAAAGACATTTTATGAGCATTAAGACCCAGATTCTGCTGTCTTCATTATGTAATATCTCATCTCACAGTGCAAAATAGATTCATTACTCCTTCAGTAATACACTGTGCAACACGATGGACTCAAACATAACCTGATTACTAGAACATCAACTTTGGACAGTGCGAATCTGTTTTATCTTGCACATAAACTTTATTTCTGAGTAGGTGAAACATAAAATTGATCTGTTCTTTAAGCCAATCATAATTCAACAGATCATTAATGACAAATGGCAGAATGCCCCAGCCATCCTTCCAGGCAATACTCCAGATGGAAGTCATTGGATAAAGAACAGGAAGGTTTGGCAGAATGTGAAAAAAGAATATATTTGCTACACATCACTCATTTTGCCTGACTGCAATAAAGTAATTGTAATAGAATGTTGTCACAGGGTAATGGTCTCCTGCTGCTTTAGAAATGCTTTGCAAAACAGATGTTTACTTTCTCTGTGGGAGACATTGATCCCAGGACAACAATCTTTTCTATTAAAGGAAAATTAAGTACTTACAGGTTCAGTAGTACTGTAAAAAGATCATTATAAAAAGCTATATAATGTAATAGGTGAAACAATATGAAATATATTTGTGATATATATGATATATGCGACTAATCCCTAAGTGGGATTAATTGAAATAGTTTCTTCCGGCAGCTCTGCGACTAACATTTTCTCAGCAAATGCAGATAGGACTATGCAATGCACTATGATGAAGTTGTTTCTCTTATTTTAATTTTCCAAGGCTCTGTGAACTGCAGAAAAACAGCATTTGTAAATAAAAATAACATCAAACCTCCAGCATGTAATGTCTGATGAGAAATGCTTAGTTAATAACAAATAGGTAAAAATAATTATTAAATAACAATAAAGTAACATGTTTCAATTAATGAAACTTAACAATCATGCATTTTCTGTCAGGGCTGAACTCAATATTGTGAGTTTTGCTGACTAGAACCAAGACAAAAATGTTAAAACAGATAAAAATTTATAAAATATTTGTGCATTCCAAAATAATTTTCTTAGAAGAGCAATTATACATCAGAGATTGTAAAAGAATGAGAAATATTCATATTTTTCTCTGAACTGTCTGCAATACACTTGGGACATATAAATTTCACTCTGTTATAGTATGATAGAAGAGTTACATAGGCACTGTTTTGGTCAACCTTATACATTTTAAAGACATTTCTGCTATTCATCCAATAATGTACCAACTGCAAATTTGGGCTGATGAGACATGTATAAAAGAAGAACATTTGTTCTCTTATGTGCTGTAACTGTCTATGTCTATGTGCTGTCAAAGGCATTTGACTGTCAGATGAAGCAACTCTGTGGTATTTAGCTTTTGCCAAGGTTGTATCTGGATCAGGAGGAATAAAATGAGAATAATTAATGAGGGACTGAATGACTTGTTGGCCTCACCAGACTCAACTCCAGGACCTGCATCATCTTGGATCTTCTGCTGTCCATTTCTATTTAGCTCAAGACATCTTGTGATGGTGTTTGGTACTTTTCCAGCTGGTGCCTCTATCCAATTCCATGTATTTTATATCATGAATTCCAAACAGAGTTGCAGTATGCAGATTACCGACATCTTTGTAACCGGACCAGGCAGGTATCAGGCTTGCTTCCACAAGTTTTAAAGGTTGTAGCAGAGCAGAATAGCCAGTGAACAGCGACACTGAGTCCGGGTTTACTCAAAGTGTTGCTTCAGCTGGAGCAATAGAAGACTAAATGCATTTTTGACTCTGAGTGGTGAACTTCACTATCTAGATGCTGAAGGAAAATGTCTTTTCTTGAGAAGAGTTGGTTTGGTATACGAGTGCATTCAGTTATAATAATCCTGACCTCAGGAACAATCACTGAAGCAAAGCATTTCCCTTGCCATTTCAGGGTCACCACATTACAGATGTAAAAGGAATATGGCCTTGAGGGGCATGAAGAAAGTAATTTTTAATGCTGCAAGGGGAACTCAAGAGTGCTGTCAAACGCTAATGATAAGTTGCATTGGGAAGTGCTAGTTTAAACTTTAAGAAAAAGAGGAAACTGAAGACTTAAAAAGTGTCAATTTTGTCATCTTGAAATCGTTTTTCCCTAGTGCTGAATAAAATGCAAATATGCCCACAAGCAAGTTGCTTACCCTACAGCTGAAGTACTGCACATGGAACCAGCTGACACTTCGGTATTCTAGCAGTTTAGACTTATAAATATGTATTTGCATTTTCAACGCTAAACTATGTGGCTCTTACCCATTTGTCACTGTCACTGCATCAGCCAGGAAACCGGTGGAAGTTTGTTTCACTGAGGACTGTACAATATGGTCTATGAGAAGGAAATACGTTTAAATGGAAACTGAAAGAGGGTAGATTTAGATTAGATATAAGGAAGAAATTCTTCACTATGAGTGTGGTGAGGCACTGGAACAGGTTGCCCAGAGAAGCTGTGGATGCCCCATCCCTGGAAGTGTTCAAGGCCAAGTTGGATGGGGCTTTGAGCAACCTGGTCCAATGGAAGGTGCCCCTGACCATGGCAGGGGGGTTGGAACTAGATGATCTTTAAGGTCCCTTCCAACCCAAACCATTATACGATTCTATGATTCTGTGAAGCATGTGAAGAAAGTTAACATCTTCACCTAGAGT
This sequence comes from Ciconia boyciana, assembly GCF_034638445.1. NCBI lineage: Eukaryota > Metazoa > Chordata > Aves > Ciconiiformes > Ciconiidae > Ciconia > Ciconia boyciana. Next base: position 202,700,399 of record NC_132934.1, read on the forward strand.
ACCCTGTGCTAGGGATAGTGTTTGGCACCAAAGGACACTTTCTGGACCCCTTAATTCCTGAATCTTCTCAATGGCAGGAGCTTGGAATGAGGGCAGGCAGGGGCTTGTGCAGCAGGTCTTAAAGGATCTGTTAAAATGAGGATTTTTTTAGAGGAAAGAAGGAAAAGGCAGAATAACTGTCTTGTCTTTCTGCACTAAGGTACTGATGAATATTGTTATTCACTAGAGGAGGACAGACAGAGGAGGACAATGGATCTGGAGGTTCATGTGTGAATTAACTTTCAGGTGGTCATGTCTCATTCCTGTCCTATGGCTGCTGAGGGCATCACCAGAACTGCAAAAGAAAGTCTGCATCCCAAATGTAATATTTAATAAGACAACAGAAGGTAGTATGGACCACCCTGGCTTTATTATACATCCTTTCAAGCCACAGGCTTCAAGTCCCAGAAATTTAAAGAGTATGGCATGACAAAAGGAGATCCGTTGCTTCTCTTACTCCATGTATATATTTCTATAGGGAAAAAAAAGAAAAGAAAAGAAATAGAAACTGGGTGAGCCAAGAAAAACAGGGATGATGGCACTGAAAGCAATGCCCTGGCAAGGGCTGTCATGTCCTAGTTAAAAGCAGCATGCACACAGACCTGTGCCCCTACTGAAAGCAGACACACTGTTTGTGCTGCCTAGGGCCATGCTCAAAAGCTCCTTCATACCTGTGGAAATCTTCCCAGTCTCTCCAATGGGTTCTTGTTTAGGCTGCACTCAGACGTTTAACAGGATAAGGTTGTAAAATGTATGTCATAATACAGAGGAAAGCTAGAGTACAAAAAAAAAAAAAAAAAATTGCCTTTTAAAATAAGTTTTGTTTGAACAAAGATAAGTAAAGACAAGCTGTCTTCCTTGATGCTAGGATGAACCACTACAGCTGAGATCACATTTCCTTGGAGCCTTTCTGCCAAGAAACACCATGTGGGGTTATCACTATTGCCATGAAACTCTCGAGGTGTCTTTAAACTAACTGCATGGATAGGGAAAGCTGGGAAGAAGACACCTTGCATTGTCTTGAAGGGTGTCATCCTGTATCCAAGCTCCTCTGCTTTGTGTCCTCCACCCCCCTCCTTTCTCCTTTTGCAAGGCCGAGCTGCTACAGGGGAATGAATTTAGTTTCTTCTTTTCTTTTCTGGGCGTGATCCGCAATGCTAGCGGGAGCAGTGCTCGCACAAAGATGAGAGGAACTTCTGCCTCCCAAAACTGACGGCAGCATCTAGCCTTCCCAGCTTCTCAAAATGATGTCTTTCCTAAGCTTCAGCTTCCCCAATGCCATTCAGAAAAGTTCGCTGGCGGTAAGCGACTGGCAGGGAAATGAGGACCGACGTTGCCCGCCGCTCTCCCCGGCCGCGGCGGCCGCAGCCTCCCCCGGCGCCGGGCGCAGGGAGCTGTCCAGCACCGCCGCGGGCCGGCCGGCGGCAGCGGCGGCGGCGGCGGCAGCTGCGCGGGGCCGGGGCCGGGGCGGCCACACCGGGAGGGGCCCGGGGCGCCCCCAGCCCCTGCGCGGGCGCCGCCGCTCCCCGCGGAGCCGTGCGGGGCTATCGGCCCCGTTTCCCCGCTCCCCCTTCGCCTGGCTCCAAAGCGCAGGGGGACGAGCGGAGCGCCCGGCCCGCCCTCCCAGCAGCCGGCAGCGGCGAGAGCAGGGGCTGCGCGCCGGCTCCGGCCGTCGGCCCGCCCCTCCGGTGCTGCCGGCCGCCGGGGCCCGCGCGGGGCGGTGGCAGCATCCCCCCGGCGCGGGGCAGCGGGGCCAGGCGGCGGCGGCGGCGGCGGCGGCGGCGGCGGCGGCGTGCGGGGCTGAGCGCGACAGGCGGCGAGCGGGGCGGGGGGAGCGGGAGGAGGAGGAGGAGGAGGGGGAAAGGGCTCCGAACGACACGTGATTCCCGCGGAGCAGCGAGGGAGCCGGGGGAGGGGAGAGCGAGGGCGGGCAGCCGAGGCAGAGGAGGGCAGCCGCCGCCGCCGCCGCCACTTTAAAGCCTCCCGGCGCGGCGCCGCGCAGCACCCGCGTTCCCTCGGCCGGGCGCAGCGAAGCGCGGAGCCGGGCAGCGGCGCCGAGGAGCGCGGGCTGCGCCGGCCCCGGCGCGGAGCCTCCGCCGCCGCCTCCCGCCCAGGGGCACCCGCGGCCATGCGAGGCGGCCGCCCCCGCGGCCGCGCGGCTCGGCGCTGCCCGCCGCGGCTGCCCGCCGCCCCGCGCTGAGCCGAGCCGCCGCCGCCCCGCGGCACCATGTCCCGGCGCAAGATCTCCTCGGAGTCCTTCAGCTCGCTGGGCTCGGACTGCCCGGAGACCAGCCCCGAGGAGGAGGGCGAGTGTCCCCTGTCCCGCCTCTGCTGGAACGGCAGCCGCAGCCCCCCCGGCTCCGCCGACACCCCCTTCGCCGCCGCCGCCGCCGCCGCCGCCGCGGCCAGCGCCGGGGCGCGCCGCGCTCCGCGCCGCCGGCGGGTCAACCTGGACTCGCTGGGCGAGAGCATCCGCCGCCTGACGGCCCCCGCGGTGAGTGCCCCGCGCCCACGGAGCGCCGCGCCCGGCCTCGGCCCCGGCCCCGGCGCCCCTGCGCCGCGCAGACCCCCCGCGGCTCCCGGCGGCTGCTCCGGCGGGTCGGGTCCGTGTCGGGAAGGAGGCGGCGGCGCCCCGCGCCCTCCTCCCGGGCCTCCCCGCGGGGCCGCCGGAGCCCCCTGCCCCGCCGTGCCCGCCCCGGCTGCGGGTTGCCAGCCCCGCCGACCTGCGGGAGTAAAGATCTCGGCAGCCCGGTGCTGGAAATCGGGTCGGGAGGCACAAATACGCGCAGCTGCCGGTTTAGCTGGGTTTATAATTTCTGCCAAGCCCCTCTCGGAATTAAAAGAAAATCGTAGAATCATAAAGTGCTTATCACTATCTGGTACTAGCAACGTTTTTTTTAATAAAAAGTTACATCTAATGATGCACGGCATGCACATTCTTCCGTCAGCATAGAGGGGAGATGAACTTCTTACATCTGTAGGGCTTTTCTGAACTGAACAGGGTAAAAAAAAGTTTTGACTTTGTCTTCAGAAAGATCTCGGCAACAGATTTCCCTGTGCCTCCCAGATGTGCTGACATTCCTGAGAGATCGCTTTCTTTAAAGTGTACTTTGAAACCCGTGACTTAGGATTATCTGGATAGCTGCACCTGTAGTTGAGAATCAATGAAGCATTGCGTATGCTAAAATAAGGGGTGAATTTGGGTAGAACCCGTAAGGTGCGCTGGTATCGCTCTGTAAGACTGAAATCAATGGCTCAGGAGTTCGGGTAGATTAATGTAAAATAGAAGGTTCTTCTCCAGCCTTTCTGTTACGATTGTGCTGCGCTCCTATAAATATCTCTGTGACCATCACTACATTTTCCTCATAAAGTTTCAGCTGCAACCGAATGCTTGTTTGGTCTCTGGGGATATTTTAACATGTTAAGGCATAAAACCTTAATTGCAACAAGTAGTCTCAATCTATAAGACAACTGTATCTGCTATTGTGGCTTTGGATCATCTTTTTGCATAGTGTTATCCAGCTTTGGAAATGACTTACGAGTCTCATCACCATCAGCTATCCGTTTGCTTTGGTTTTCATATAGTCTTTTCTCTTCAGTGCTTCTTGAACTGGCTAGAAAAGAGTAGACAAGCTGTTTAATGGGCGAAGTTAGCAGAGCCTTACATGGCTAATAGTTGTCCAGTTTCAGTTAAGACTTTTCTTTCCCATTGATTTTTTCCCTCTCTACTGGGAATCTCGTCTTGTAATGCTGATATTAATAGATGATATCTCAGGTGACCTGTCTTGTTTTAGCACAAAAAAAAAATGAAGCTATTTAATTTGATAATAATACAACGGTATAATTAGAGCATGTGTTACCCAAAATATTTGAAGTATTCTGAAGTAGCTCAGTGCAGTATTTTTAGATAACCTTAGTATTTGTATTTTCCCAGCTTTGTATTTGTATTTTGTATTTGTATTTTCCCAGCTTTTCCTACCTCCTGTATTGACGTGCTATAAAAGACGATGACAGTTTTACAGCTTTGATGAATTGTTGAATTTGTTTTTAAAATGAGCACATTCTTTGAATTAAGAGATGGGGAAAACTTTGATAGATCTTATAGTCCTCTTTGCTTCCTGCTCTCAGAGAAATTTCATTTAAGAATGCAAAAATTTCATCCAACCTGGTTTTGATGTCCCAAACAACAGCTTTCATGACTTCCTTGGGAGATAATTATAGCAACCCTTACTGCTGAAAGACTGTGGTTTTTTTTAAATTTTAATATGTGATACATATTGCTTAAAATTTCCCTTTTTATCTTGGCGTTGTAACTAGTGCTTCACTCCCATCTTACACATTTTGGCATAAATTAATGTGATTAAGTCTAAAAAGTCATGTTGTCACAATCATAAGAAAAGAATCAGGTCCCCTGTCTTTTCATTTTTCACTCTGAGAATCACTGTTCAGGTGCATTGTTATTTTGGTGCATTATTTTCTTATTGAGAATCTGTTCAGTGATACTGAATATATGCCTTCTTGCAACAAGTCAAGTTACCATATGTCTAACACTTTGAATCTGATTATTTTCGCACATCTGCTAATATAAATCAGGAATAACTTTAATTAGAAGTAAAAAAAAAATACTTTGCCTATAAAATTAATGTCAAATGGGACTCATTTCCATTATTTGTAAAATTAAAAGGCAAGTCTGAAGGGTGCATTGACATATGGTCTTTCTGAACAAAAAGCTTTAATACTTTTACTATAGATGTAGACGTATCTTCATTCCATGATACTATAGATAGGGGTCTCTGTTAAGTATATAAACGTATATTTATGTACATATGAGTGTGTGTGAATGTATATACTATATATATTTCCTGCAATGGCTTAATGTTTTCCTTTCCAACATGAATGCAGCAGCAATTTGTCCCCATCCCAGTGCTGAACACTTTCAAAGTTGAAGGATGCTAGAGGTTCCTTATGTTTATAATTAGCCTTAATTTTGTGCTTCCCGTCGGTGGTGGCTAGGATTGAAATACTGAGTAAAATATTTTTTTGTGTTTTCACTGAGGAAAAATTCTGTGCGTGTGTTTAACACTACTGTGGCATGCAGAGAGATCTCTGGGGTGATGTTTCAATGTGGCAGTAGCAGGGACTACCGAGAGCTGCTCTGGGGACGTGGAGAGCCTCGAACTGAGCAGGAGGGAGTGTCCAAGTGGCGAAGGAGCTGAGCAAGAGCTCTGTCCGTGGGGCAGAGCGGCAAAAAGGCTGCGCAAGCAGGCTAGGTCTTACGAGTGGTAGTGCAAGAATGCATGTGAAAATATTAGTATCTCCTGTGCAATGTATTCATGAGTTAGTACAACTGTACTAACTGTCAATGGAAAGAGATACTGTAAAATGCAGTAATGAAGTATTTGAAATATTTTATACTAAAATATAGTGAAAAGAAGTTACTGCATTTTCTACCACTGGTAATCTTGGTCTCAAGTTTAGCTGAGTGTGACTTTGCACAAATATTACGTTTTGTGGACCTGTGGGAAAAATTAAAAAGTGAACCTTCCTGTGTTGCAGTGTTTAATCGAACCCTTCTGCTTGCTCCCAGAGAATAGCTTCTAGCACTTTCCAGCACACATGATTTTCCAACGTTTCTCTTAAATACATTTTTAGAGATTTTTCCTGCAGTTGTTATACCATAGGATGTAAGGGCCTGATCCTGAATCAGCACAGGGTCATTTTTTGTTCCTGTGGGTTCGTAAATGTTTCCCGATGTGCCTGGATGGCTGAAGGATGGACGCTGTTCATCTGGAACTTGCTTACCCTAAACCCTCTCATTTTTTTAACAGCCAGAAGTAGGAGGACGATAGGGCTCACCTCCCACCAAAACAGCTGCATATTTTGGAGAAAAGTATGTGGTGATGAGGAAGATGAGCAGACCTCCATATGTACCCTACCGTTGGCATTCGTGAGTAGGGTGTGCTGGGGAAGGTCAGGGAAGGAGGGTGCACGGGGCAGGGAGGCAGAGCAGCATCGCTGCAAGAAGAGGCAGCTTTTTGTCACAGCTGCACTCAACAAACTAACTGTGCATGTACTAAACACCACTTCGAGTTGCTGCCCTGTTGCCCCTCCTGAAGTACCATTTTGCTGAGTAAGCAGGAGTACTGACAGCAGGAGGGCTGAGGCTTGCCCAGTAGCTGAGCACAGCTGAGCACCACAGACCAAAGGGTCGGGGGGAACCGTGCCCAGCCGGGGCTGTGCTCAGCGCCTGAATGTGAAGATGTTGTTTTGTGGGACCAAACTCAGCTACTCAGTGCAATAAACCCTGGACATTGCACACACTCAGCTCTTGTGACTCCTGTATCTCACGAGATCATGGCCAATGGGTGCTCCGTGCTTATTGCCCCATGTCTGGCTCTGCCCTCTTACACTCTTCATCCCTGTGATGTTCTGACAAAGCTGAGCCTGTAATTGTGTAGGCAGCTCGTATCCACTCTAACAAGTTCCTAAATCTGGAACTGGGCAAAGATGTCCCTTCTGTCCTCCTTCGTCTGAACCACCATCAAAGGATCTTTGGTTATGTACTCTATCGGAGAAATTTGGAGCTAGATCCAGCTGCTGTCAAAACTAATAGGTGCCCTTCTCACTGGGCTGGGTTCAGGTTTTTGGAGGTAAATAATAAAATACTGGGAACCTAGTAGGGACATTGATCTATGATCTTGTTTTTAAGAAATCAGCTGCAATAATTATGTGTACATCATGAGCAAATTTAATGCTATATTTTTCTTTTGATTCCAGCTTTGTTGTTTTATTCCATTTTAAAGGATGAATTTTACACCCACAGTGACATAAGTTTTGATTAATTATAACTAGAGATGATGATACTATATGCTATTCAATATCAACATAAATTTTTCTGCCTTTAAGGGCTCTGCTATGTGGGAATGATATCCTGGCACCAGTGGACACAGTTTTATTCTTTAGAAATGCCATTTAGTGTCTTACTGAATTCCTGTTCCTTGCAGCAATTTTCACATTTGCTCCAGTTCTATCTTGACTTGTATCCAATACCAGGCTGAAAATAGAATCAAAATCAGAAAAAAATAATTTGTCACTGATTTGAAAAGTCAAATACTCTGCTCCCATCTAAGGCGCATGGACTACTCTAAAGGAGTTGAGAGTCAACCCCGAAGCACTGTACTGATCTTTCTGGAAAGAGAATTACAGTATGATGCAGCATTAAACTGACTTACATTTCCGTTCGTTTGATTTTATTTTCTGAATGGCCTATGTAATGCATCTCTCGAACTATAAACATTATTAAGTGAAAATAGCTTCTGATATACTTTTCTGTTCATTCATAATTATTCCTGCTATTCTATAAAGGCACAGTTGAAGATGATACATTAAATTAAGAACATTTTTTTCCGATTTAAGTTAGGAAGCTGCTACTGGCTGCTGCCAAATAGTTTGAATTTAAGAATTGTCTTTTTGAATATACAGCCTTTTTCCTGACAGTGGGAGAAAAGTGAACCTAAAGACAGCCGTTCAGGTTGGTGTGTAGGCTATTACTTATGTCACAGAACTGCTGTAACTTCAAATTGCTTAATTGCAAGTGAATCCCCCAGTGAGCGGAGGTAGGGTTTTGGCAGAGAAGTTGCAATATAGCAGCTCAAATGCAATCTGGCTCCATCATAAACCAACCTCTACCACTTACTCTCAAGGAATAACTACTCTTTCTAGTAGCAATAACAAGTTGTTGCCACCAGCAGGAGAGGTAACAAATTGATTTTTACACGAGAATTTGAAAAAATTTTGCACAAGTATTCTGAGCTCCTTATGACTCACATTAACCCATCAGGTATATCTAAGCTCTACTGTTGTAGGAATAACTTCTGCCTGTCTTTCTGAATGAAATAAGGTACTGTCAAATGATAACCATATCAGCAGTGTGATGAGCTTATTCACTTAATAGCCCAGGCTGGATGAGCTTTATGTGAGTAACATCCTTCTCAGAAATGAGGGTGTGAAGGAAAAAAAGCATGAAAATGGTGAAGAAAGGCACATCCCATGAGAAACTCCTAATTTCTAATTCCAACAGGCAAGCAGGATTAATTTTTTTAAAGTATGATGAAATCAGACTTTTGCCCAGTATCTTTCAACTTAACAGAGAGAAAAGCCATTTATACACAAGGTCACATGAGCAGTCTGTAGGCAGTCAATCTGCTACTTCATAGCACGGAACACAGCTGTGGTGTCTTAAGCAGGAACATTCTGGAAAATGCTATCAAGATGAGCATCACGGTGGGTTTTATTTGTTTGTCTTGTTCGATAGTTTAACATCTCATGCAAGGGAACCTCAGCCTCAGCAAATAAAATATTAAAAAAATCAGCTTAGCTGCACCGGAGGGCCTGCAGCATTCTATTGACCTTGATGAAATTTTATTTAGAGTGAGTTTGAATATTTGACATCTAGTGCTTAGACCAATCGTAGTAATAGTTGTTTTCTTAATGTTTGTATAGTTCCAGGCTGAAATCTTGACTTTCCTACAGTGCTTGGAAAAAAACGTGTCTCGGAAACATTAATATGTAGCAGGCGTCTTTCCTGCCTGGAAGCAGAGAGCGTATCCCTGCTGGGGATCAAGCCTGCCCACAGGCAGATCTCAGCTGCTGCCCGACAAACCAAAGTGTGGCAGCACCAGTGTTAATCCCACAAAACTGATCTCAGTTGTTTTGCACTTCTCTGCCTCTCCCCAGGCCAAAGTGTCCAGGTGCAAATAATAAAGACAGACGTTGTAAAGTAGAAGGGAACGTTATGATCATCAGTATATGCCCCTAAGTAGCAGTATGTAGTCATGGCTACACCAAAACGAGGGTGAATGTCCTTCATTTGAAACTGCTTGAGCAGAGACAGTTACCACGTCACAGTGGTCCAGTGTGCTCCTGGTGAAACTTATAATGTTAACACAGAGAAAAGCCCTCTCTTTCCTTCTGCCTCGTGTGCTAATGTTAAGGGCTGTTATAAAATGCTTTGAGTAAAAGAAATTGTTCCATCTCATATCCAAATTCTTTCTAGGTGTGTCTGCTTGCTAACTCTCAAACTAAGTTTCAAAATGAAGACAAAAAAATCTGTGGTTTGTCTATAGGTCTCACAGGGATAAGCATCTTTGCAGCTCTGCATATGAAATTAGGTCCAGTTATACTGAGGAAACTCGGTTTGTTCTATCCCAACAGAAGAAATTCCTTGAGAAGGACTGACATGTAAAGCCTTTCATTTCCTATCTGTCTGCTAGAGTAGCACCGATGATTTTATGTAGTAGATGTGAGTTGCATTAAAAGATGAACAGGTAGCATTAGCGGTAGATCTTCTATTATATTCTCACCTACTGAATACATTCTTTCTGCAGCACAGAACAGATCTTCTATCCATTCCAGACATGGCTGAAATTCAAAGATGAACAAAGTGATCCCAGCCGGTATTATAATGGATAGCACCCTGAGATATTTATCCTTCACTGTCAAGGAGTTAGACTAGATGATCTAATAGGCAATTTCCATCCGTAATGTCTGTGATTCTTCTAGTTGAAAGGCAGCTGGGGGTGCAGGAATTACAATTTCTAATTATTTAGCTCTGTTTTATTTCTTCAGAGTGTTTGCATGGTTATTGCTATGAAAGAGTATGGGGTAAAATTCTTAGTCTCAGTGTTATTTATTAAATTAAGGCATTTTCTCTGATGTGCACAAGTATTTCTCTATGAAGAGTACCCCAGTTTGCATGAACTGAGGAGCAGAATGGTCACAGGTTTAGGTGCCAGGTGGTACTGAGCTCTGGTTCCATCCGGATCATTGTGGGCTGTTGTAGGGCAGCTCATTTTGCCTCCAGCTGCCAGTCATCCCACTCTGGATCCCCAGACAGTCCCCTCCTGGGTATTCTGCATCGTGTAGATGTGGTGCTTAGGGACATGGTTTAGCACTGGACTTGGCAGTGCTAGATTAATGGTTGGACTTGATGGTCTTAAAGGTCTTTTCCAACCTAAACGATTCTATGATTCTGTGACTCCTCTCTTGATACCAAATCTGGTGCTAGTCATGGTACTAGTCTGCAAGCAGTTGGTCCTTTTATCTAAAGCACAAACCTCTGGAATCAGGAAGCTTGTTTTCATGAAGAAAGAATACATTTTTAGCTTGTACAGTTACAGAGAAAAAAAATGAGTGCACCCTAAAGGTTCAGAAGCTGGAGAGTAAAAATACATTTTTTTTCCTGATTATATTATCAAAAGCACTATTAAACCCCCAAAGATGATTTTTTAAAAAATTTTCAAATGGTTGCTTATGTTGGGGCTCTGCTTCTCCATTTCTGATTTCTGTCTGTGCCCTTTCATCCCATTCTTCAGCTATTGGGAAGGGGACAGGATGGAATCCTGGCTGTGCAGGACCCGCAAGGACCTGCTAGGGAGCCTTCCTTCTTTCTGCATCATCAGAAAATTGTAGGATGCCGAAGGAACCACCCTTTTTTTTTTTTTTTCAGTTCTGCTTTTCCCTAGTTGCAGCAATTTCAATGCTTATCTCCCCATTCCTGGCATTTGGGAATGTTGATAAATGTTTGTCTTCAGCTGGAGCCTTGATTCTTTGTTTACAGCCTCTTTAACATCAATATTTTGGTAACCAGAAGGACAGAGAAAGAACAGTTTTCCACTTCTTTCATCATCATAGAGTAAATATTAAAAAAACCCTGACTGGATGTGAAAGTGACTATTTTGCCTTTTATTTCCTTCTGGATGGGCCAGGTGCACACCTACTCATGTGTGCTTAGAGATCTGTAATCACCTATGCACAAAGACTTGACTAAAATTGGTTCTGAAATATGAAAAAAGAAATATTTTTCATTAATGAACTATCACCAGCAATGAAGCCGGCAATTAAAGTCTTATACATCTGCTGAGTTAGTGACTGAACACTACAAATTTGAAGCATGTAAAACTTCCAACATCAAAGTGCTGATTTGGCTGAGGTCTGTGGTAGCTTGCCTCTCCCATATGCAGAAGTGGAGATTCCTCTAGGAAGGACTTTGCAGCTCCCCAGGGCACAAGAGTCTGGAGGAGCTCCCTGATCCAATGGACTTCCTCGAAGAAACTCTGATAGAAGCGAAGTGGTTTCTAGCTGAGCCTATTGTGCTCTTCAGTGCTTCAACTTTCACGTTTAAAATTTTAAGCACTCAAGTTTTTAAGAGCATGACTGCTGAAGCACTTCTGAAGCTCAGCTAGGAGCCACTTAGCTTTTACCAGGAAAAGTCTTTGAAGCCTTGTTAGGGTTAAGGAGAAACTGTCTGTGTACCTGGTTGCTCTCTTGGCTTGGACCTCCCTGTTCCATACAGTCCCTTTCTTCTCTAATTCTATCTCGTTATCTTAGGATGCAAAATGGGATGGAGAATTTGAAACTGCATTTATGAAAATTTAGACTGAGTCATCTGGGATACTTTGTGCAGTTCTGTCACCTCAGGGTGGGGTTTGTCTTTCCTTACTTAAACATTTAAAAGATGTCTAAGTCTAAAGCAATCACTCAACATCTTTTCTAGACAAAAGAAAGAAATTAGTATTTCTAAAGACTGAGTCCTCAGGCATATATTAGATGCCAACCATAAGATGAAATGAATCACTTTGGGTGCCTACAGTTGGGCAGATGAGCCCTCCCATTTATTTCCGAAGGTGTTTCAATCAAATAAAAGACATTTCGGAGGCAACAGAAGATGGCTAAGGAATAGGCTAAAGTTTCTGTCCTCTGAGAAGAGATTGGAAAGCTTACGTTTGATTGCCTTAGGAAAGACATTTATAACAAGGGATTAATTAAAATGGAAGTCCTCTCCCCTTTGTCTCCAACACTGGAGGCAATGAAGTTAAAAGAAGGGAAAATTAAACTAACAAAAGACAAAAAAGTTTTTTATACAATGTCTGTATAAACTGGAATTCTTTTTCAAAGGATGTTGTCCGAGTTGAAAGAAACCTAAAAAATGGCAAGATCATTTAGACAAATATCTTCATAAAGATTTTCTCCAGTTAGTCTTAAAAGCATCTTTGAGGAGCTATTACTCCTCTAGCTTCAGGTCTTGAGCCAGTTTTGCACTACTGGAGAGCCATGTGAGATTTAGCGAGAAGGGCAGATTTCTCTATGAGTGCATCCTGCAAACAGCGGCGGCTGGCGGAGTCACAGTGGCTGTCATGGCAGGGGTGCCATGTTCAGGATTGCTGCCGGCTGCTGTGCAACGGCAGTGGGCTTTGGTTGCAGTGCTGAGTTGCCAGGTGGAAGAGTTGTAGGAGATAGTGAGCAGGCTGTATGCATCAGAGAGGACAGACAGGTCTTTCCAGAGGCCCTGCAGAGCCAAGAACCTGAGCCCCGTGTTGCAAGGAAGGAGGGAAAAACCCTTGAGGGTCAAGGGTGGAAACTCCTGAGATGGAGGAGTCTGGAGGTTTGTTACTTCTGACAACACAACTAAGGCCCCTTTTCTGCCCGTGGTTCAGCAGTTACAGAGCAGGTCCAGCGCCCTGGAAAGAGGTGGGAGAGATGACCTCCCTTGGGATGAGGCATCAGAGCCAGCTGAGCCTCAACCCTTAGAGGCTTCTCAGAAACTCTCTCCTGAGAAGACAGAGGCACTCTTCCGCCAGCTTGCCTTGCTGCCTCAGGAGGTTTGCTGCTTGCCAAGAGCTCGGACGTAGCTTGCAAAGAAGCTGCCAAAGCTTGTCTGTCTCTTGGACTATGACCCCTACTGCTCATCCATATGGGCACCCCGTGGCATACAGCCAGGGCAGACCTTGGGTATATCAGGAGTGACTACATGGCTTTGAGTGCAAGGGCAAAGGGTGTGGGTTGAGACTGCTGGTGAGGGGAAAGGCTCTGTTTGGAGTGGACACATCTAATAAGGCAGTCCCTGGCTGTGTGGCTGGTGTTGCTGGCTGGGCTTTGGTCTCCATGGGCATGGGGCACTCTCTGAGGAGCAAGGACTGCTGAGCAAGAATGGGATTCATCTGACAAAGTGAGGTGAGGGTGTCTTTGCTAACAGGCTTCACAGCCTTGTGAGGAGGGCTTTAAACTATGCTTGTTGGGGAAGGGGTTTCATTCTTTGCAGACAAGGGGGAGCAGTGAAGAAGTATCAGGGGAACAACAAGATGGAGGAGGCTCTTAGGCTCACCTCATGAAAGCAGCATGACTGGGAGCCCATCTCAAGTGCCTGTGCCCAAATGCAGGCAGCATGGGGAACAAATAGGTGGCATTAGACATTCCCATGCTGCCACTGAGCTTGGACCTCATGTGGGATTGCACACATCCTTGTGTGGAATGGCTCTCAGGATGGGAGTGTTGCAGGAGATAGACACAGGCTCTTCAGGAAGGACAGCCTGGGAAGGTGAGGAGCAGGAGCTGTGCTCTGCGCAAAGAGGTGCTAGCAGTGTGTGGGCAATTCCCTTTGGACAGAGCAAGCTGACCCAGAGCGGGGGCATCAGGAGCAGAGGACACATGAGCAGGGGTGGTGTGGTGATACGTCTGCTACACACTGGCTGGTCAACAAGTGAAAGCAGAGGAAGCCTTTAGACAGCTGGAGGAAGCCTCAAAATTGCAGGCCCTGGTACTCATGGGGGACTTCAGCCAACCCAAAATCCACTAGAAGGGCAATAGGTCTGAGACGAGCAATGCAGGAGATTTTTGAAGTGTGCTGAAGACAATTTCTTAAGGCAGGAGATCAGTGAGCTGACAAGGGGGGATACTCTGCTGGAGCTATTGCTCACAAACAAGGAAGAACTGGTTGAAGGTATAAAGGTTGAGGGCAGCCCTGGATACAGTGATTATGAGATGCTGGAGTTCAAAACACTGAGAGAAGTGGGAAAAACAGGTAAGTGGAATCACAACCTCACACTTCAGGAGAGCAGATTTTGGCTTCCTCATAGATCTTCTTGACAGGATCCAATGGGCAACTAGCCTGTAGGGTAAAGGGGCACAAGAAGCTGGTTGATCTTCATGGACCCTTTGACACCTTCCTCAAAACACAAAAACAGTTCATTGTGATGTGCAGAAAGTCAAACAAGCATAGAAGAAAGATAGTATGGATGAACAGGGACCTCAGCACAGAGCTCAAATGCAAAAAAGATGTCTACAGAAGTTGGAAGCAGGGATGGGATGCCCTGGAGGGATATTGAGGCATTACCTGAGCATGCAGGGATGGAGACAGGAAAGCCTCCCAGTCATGGCAATCGGGGGAGGTACTTGGTGACTAGAAAAAGGCAAACATCACACCCAGCATCACGAAGGACAAGGAGGATCCAGGGAACTACAGACCAATCAGCCTGACCTCAGTCCTTGGGAAGGTTATGGAGCAAATCCTTTTGGAAGCCTTTTCTTAGCACAAAAAAGGACAACAGGATGGTGATTGGAAACAGCCAGGCCAAATTTTACCCTTTTATTCCCTTTAACACCCTTTAGACACTTTTATGCCGTTTACCGAGGATGAATTGTGCCTGACCAACCTGACTGACTTCTGTGATGAGATGACTGGCTCAATGGATGAAGGGATGTTGTCTACCTTGACTTTAGGAAAGTCCTTGGCATGGTCTCCCATAGTGTCATTAGAGCCAAATAGGTGAGATATGGACTGCTTAAGTGGATGATAAGGTGGGTGGAATATTGACTGGACCTTAGGGCTCAAAAGGTGGCCATCAGAGTCATGAAGTTGAATTAGCAACCAGTTACCTCTGCATATCCCTCAGGGATTGATTCCGGGGCCAGCAGAAGACTACCAGGATGGTCAAGGGATGGAGCACATGACATCTGAGGAGGGGCTGGGGGAGCTGTGTCTGTTCAGCTTTTAAGAAGAGACAGCTTTGGGGGTATCTTGTTGCAGTCTACAGATACCTGGTCAGGGTGTGTAGAGAAGATGGAGCCAGACTCTTCACAGGGGTGCACCGTAGAAAGATAAGAGGCAAGAAAGCTGGAAGATGGAAAGTTTCAAATCAGTATTTAAAAAAAAAAATTGTCACAAGGGTGTTCAAACACTGGCACATGTTGCCCAGAGACATTGTGGGATTGCCATCCTTGGAGACACTAAAAAATCAACTGGAGAAAGACCTGAGCAACCAGTTGTAACTAAAATTACAAGATTCTGTGATTCTGATGTTCTACAATTTATTTTGACACATTAGGGTTAGCCATAGCCTTATGTCTGGATTCAGAATTAATTCAGGGAAGTCCTGTGGACTCTGCCATGCAAGAGATCAGTCTAAATACCTTCAGTGGTCCCTTCTACCTTATATTTCATCATTCCAGATGGAGCTTGTATATGATCTGGTATGGCAATTGTTGGATTAATTTACAGTTAACAATAGCAATACTGGCATGTCTTAATTTGAGTTGCCCTTAGAAGCGTGAACTGATGTGGCTATTCCTTTTGTAATGCATACCAAATGTTAATAAATAATTATAATAAAAATGAATTGTTAAAATTTACTATTTTAGGTAATAGTCGCTGTTTTACATTTATATTAAACCTTTTGTTTTATGTGCTCATGAAGCTTTAAAACCTCTCCAGTAAATAAGTACCACACTGTACATTGCAGTAGAGGAGGTGCATTGTTATAGGCTATCTTTTATCTCCCTGAATGGCAGAAGCTATTTTTCTTGGAGAGGCTACTAGAAGAAGGTTTAGCTCTTTTGCCTCCATCCAGTCTTGCCACTGGATGCAGAAAAGAGGTGGAAATGTCTTCCTGCCCACTCTGTCTCTCATAGGCAATTCTTAGTCAGTAGTGGAAGAAGTGGTACACCAAACTACCCTTGTAGGTAGCTATGAGCAGGTGTCATATCTCTTCTCTCCATTTTGCTTAGTCATGGCCATAGTTACAGAATTACATCTATAGCAAAATGACGTTCATTGGCGATGAAATACAGCAAACCGAGAAGGTGAGCACAGTGGCTTTTTAACCATGCACAGTGACATGCTGTAATAATTCTTGTCAGAAATAAAGAAAGGCTGAGTGACTTCTCAGGTCAGTTTTCATACTGGCTATGAGCACATTACATAGAGCTCTGTTTATGACCAGTGTTTTAATTGTAAATCCTATTTGTCTGTACTTATTTTCTAAGATTTGATAGGAGATGCCAATGAAAAGGGGTATGAGTTCATGGGGTTGTATAAAATTGTCTGACAACAGCTAGGCAGATGATTTAGCTTTCAGAAGAGAGAGTTAACAGTACGTGGGCTATTTTTTTTTATGCAGCACTGCAGGAGAAGGGAGGTCTCTTGATGAAATAAGCTCAGGACTTGGAGGTTGCTTGTATGGTCAAATCTTGAGGTATTCAAAAGGATTTTTCCCTGGGTAAGGAGTGCAGCATCTGTGTGTCAGGCATGAGAAAGGCAAAGGCAGTCCATGGAGGATTGCTCAGGTGTCATAAGCTGCAAAACTTCCTGAGAAGACAAAAAGCTGTTTTCCTTCCTCTCTGCCGTGGTACCAGGCATTGCTGCCTTCCATACGCTTGCTGTAAAGGCACTTTGGGAGAACCAGAAGGGAGATTTAATTTAACAATCAAACATTTCTACCATTCCCTGTTTCATGTCAGAGGAGTTGCTGGTGGAGTGCTAATGTTCTGTGTGTAGGGGGTGGGGCTGAGAGAAATGCTCTATGGAGATGGGAGATGGCAGCTGTCTGGACCTCTTTGCTTAAAGCCATTTTGCTTTGCCTCGCTGCTAGAGTGGGAAAAGACATCTTTTCTATGTGTGAAGAATGGATTTTTCTGCCTGCTGAGTACAGGAAAGTTTCTGACTCTCTGTGGGGGCAGGCCATGAAATATATTTGTAGCCCATCAGGCCTAAGGACTTGAGCACCTGCTGTACCACCGAGAAGGGGATGTTTTTTGATATGTGATGGTTTCATTCATATGGTGCTTCCATTGTGTTTTGCAAGAGAACATGTAACATTTAATGCCTTTTAGCACAGGAAGCTTAGATCCCACAGAGGAAAGAAGTAATTATCTGATACAGAATTAACAAAAAACCCCTCTTTCAAGGTTTACATCTATTTTGAGCTTATTTTTGTTAAGCGCATGCATTTCTACACATTTGAATTCAAAAGGGTAGACACGTTCTTATAGTTTGGTATTAAAAAAGAAATTTTTAAAATTGCACAAACCTAGTGCAGCCTGGTATACGCTTTTTCATTCCTGCCGTCATCAGAACAGATACCTCCTTCTGCAGACTCATGGGCAATAGTAGGAAGAAAGCTCAGCTCTTGAACTGCTGAATCTGTACAGCAGTAAGCAAAATCTGAGAATTTCAAAGATGATGGCGGTTTTAGAATGAAATTCCTCTAATTAGGGGCCATTTCCACTATTACTTTCCAAAACAATTAGATGTCTTTTCCAAAAGATAGGGAAATACCAAATATCTCTAAACTTTGAGTGTCTGCTGCTGTGAGTCTGATCAAAATATCCCTGTGTGCCTCTGATACGGAAGGAAGACTTATAAATCCAAACTGGGTACCTTTGTCTGACCTCTGGCACCAGGACAAAATAGGCAGGTGAAAAACCTCAGATTTGGTACAAACCAGTCATTTTGGAAGAATGATATTTTGCTCTAAGTGACTTGGAAAATTCCAAAGAGAATGATATGGATTCGTATTTGCTTTACTTACCTGAAGCTCTCTCATGAATTTATTCAAAATAATAGGAATAGCAGCAGCAGCAGTAGTAGTAGTAAGGAAAATAAACATACATATGTGCATATGTATTTTGGTGAACACTGTAGTGGTAGTAATAATGCAAATAAACACATATATGCACATATGTAGTTTGGTGAACACCTATTAAAACGAAATAGCATAGAAATGCTTGAAGCATGTCATGATTTTCTTTTGATGAACTTGAGTTTCCTGATAATTTAAAAGATGACTGGAGAGTCATAGCTTGTCAGGAAAGTAAGGCAAAATAGTGTCTTTATAATACTCTTTAGTACAAAGTGCTCTAGGGAGCATACAAAGTTTAAAAACCCAATGCCTTTTCCTGGTGATACTTTAATCACAAAATAATAGCATTTTCTTGCAACTGTTTTAAATTAATTATTTTAAAATAATGAGATAATTGGTGGGTGATAGTTTTTGAGAGCTAATAGTGAAGTGGCTCCTTTGTTATGCAAAACCTGTCTTGTAAGCAGTTTTAATTATGTCACATTGTAAAATTCCTTCCTATTTAAATGGTGAAGTAAGATATAAGGAATGAATAATATTTCATATCCATTGCTATGATGGGCACTTAGCAGGTAAAGATGAGGAAGACTAAAACTGGAGAAAAATAGTGTGTTAAAAGATAATGTTAATTAAACTGTACTGTACTTCCCTAATCTTATGATTTTTTTTATTATTCTTCCATAGCCTCAGACCATTCGGCAAACTCTTCAAAGGACACTGCAGTATTTTGAGCACCAAGTTATTGGGTAAGTGTTAATGTGAGGTAGTGACATGTGCATGGTAATGTTTTCCTCTGTGCTTCTCAAGTCACAGCCTTGCTTGACAAGCTTTTAAATTTTTCTCGCAAATTCTTAGAGATGCTCTGGAGTAACTACACATACTACAGATGTTAATGATAAACTGCTGTCCAGTCCCGCTTCCATGCAATCCCATCAGAGCATAACGGCTCCATTAAGAGTGATGTTTCCTATATAAGGAGAATAGGGAATCTTTTTGTAAAAGCGTAATATCTATTCAAATTTGCTTTTCACAGAGCCAGCTAAGAATGCCAGAAAAGTTATTTATGCTATGACCTCAGGTCCAAATCTTGCAATATTGTGCATCAGTGCTTGTTACATACATGCACTGTTACATACTTGCAGGTTTTTGCAGAAGCAGGGCTGAAAGCCACCTCCTAAGAGTTCACTGAGAAAATTAATAGATGACTGAGGAGTAAAAAGAAAGTAATAACAACTATCATCACGAAAACCTAAGACATTCTCCCATTAATTAAAATAATCTGCTTTCAACCTTTTCCTTATGTGCATAAGTATTTTCCTTACCTGCGCAAGTATTTTACTGTCACAGATAACTTACTTTTCCTAACAGAGTCAGAATACAATGGCTGCATGTCTATAGCCATTAAATGGCTGTGCCATATGACAAATGAAGAATGCTGTCCTCTGAATTTAATTACACAGATGTAAGGGAAATTTTTTTCAAGCTGCATTCAGGGTCTTTTTAGAACTTATGACATAGTTTTGAAGCTTGGTGCACTGGAGGGAATTGTCCTTGCCTATTTCTCAATGTTTGGTTAAAATTCACAGGGAGACCTAGCTTGCTGGGTGATACCTGCAATGTTAGAAGCCTGGCTGGCACCTGAAGGCAGCAAGGGAGCCAGTCTCGGCAGGTAGTTGTGATGTGCACCGTGGGGCAGGCAGGCGGGAGCAGCCTTCTGGCTGCTAATTTTTTCAGTTGCTGAAAAAATTGCTTGAAGTCTCATGTTAGGAGACTTCAGAGGATGAGACAGTGCCTTGAGGAAAGCATGTGTGCAAGAACAATGCGGCTTATTATTTATGGCCACATGTGGCTTAGATGTACTGTTTTTAATGGACAAATTTTAAAACCGGGACACTCTGAAAACCTGTAATTCCTGTGACTTACGATACACTGACTAAGGTTTTTGAACATTGGTGTGAGTTTGTTGAAGTACCACCTGTCTCTAGCAGGTATCCTATATTTGTCCTGCCCTGGGATCTTTACTTTTGGTACACACTGTGGTGGGTTGACCTTGGCCAGCTGCTGGACCTCCACCCAGCCGCTCCGCTCTCTCGCTTCCCCTCCTCAACAGGACAGGGGTTGAAATAAGATGGACTAAGCTTGTGGGTCAAGATAAAGACACTCCCGACTCCTTGACCTCCTCCCGCCCTGAGCGGCACAGGGGAATGGGGATGGAGCTTGTGGTCAGTCTGTAACAGCTCCTCTCTGCTGCTCCTTCCTCCGCATGCTTTTCCCCTGCTTTTTGTGGACTGTCCATGGGCTGCAGCTTCCTTAAGGGGACATCCCCCTGCTCCAGTATGGGGTCCTCCACAGGCTGCAGCGTGGATATCTGCTCCACTGTGGTCCTCCATGGACAACCTGCTTCCCCATGGTCTTCTGGAGGGGCTGCGGGGGAATCTCTGCTCCAGTGCCTGGAGCACCTCCCCCCCTCCTTTTTCACTGACCTTGGTGTCTGCAGGGCTGTTTCTCTCACTTCTTTTCCTCACCCCTCACACTGTCATGAGGTGTTTTGCCCTCTCTTAAATACTTTTTCCCAGAGGCATAACCCGCTTGGCTGAGGGGCTCTGCTGTGCCCTGTGGTGAGGCCATTAGAGCCAGCTGGAACCGGCTGTGCTCAGCACAGGGCAGCTCCATTCTCTCCTCACAGAGGCCCCTGCAGCCCCCCCGGGTGCTGACACCCAATACAACATAAGCGTTCATGAAATCTCCTGTCGCAGTCAAGATAAGAGGTGAGGAGTGGCCGTGGTGTCATTCCGGGAGTCGGTGATGCTGACTGAGGAGGCCTGGCCTCCTGGCATGGCGGTGGGGCTGGGCGCTGGGTGAGCTCGGACAGTGGGTCAGGACGTGGCCTCCTGCCAGGCACGTGGCCTGGCATCCCTGGAGGTCTGGAAAGCGGTACAGACCGTGCAGCTCACCGCAGAGCGCACCAGCAGCCCTTACCAGCGGGTTTTCCTTGTCTAGGATGAGTCCACTCTTCCCAATATGCTTTACTCCATATGGAGAACCAGTTTCCCTGCTGGGGGGTAACCTGATGGGTGGCTCTGAATCCTTTCTAGTCCTTTCCACAGGTGCTGGCAATCCAGGTGCTGAGATTTTGCAGGCATTAACCAGATGCAGAGTCCAATCCTTAAAACTGCTATTCATGATTTATGAACTATAAACAGAGTGTGAAAGCATAACTGTTAACAAAATACTCCTTAGAAAAGCTTTTCTCTGTGCATTGAGCTAAATCAATTGTATATTTTGCCAAGTGCATTATCACTCTGCTGCAATATTTTATTCACTTGTATTCCCTCTTCTATTGTCATTATCACCTGCATAAAGCTTTGTTTTAAACATAATTTGAGCTTGTGTTCTGTTTCTGTTGAATTAAGGAAAAACAATCCAGCAAAGCTAAATCAAATAGAATAATTTAGCTGGTAGCTGCTTTCTTGTTGGTCAGAGCATAGTTCTGTGTCCTTTATCAGTGGTGGGATTCTTTTTAATTTTTCTTTAACAGGCTATAGCAAAAACTTTATTCTTGATAGCATAGTGAGTTGCAGTTTGACTTCCTTCTTTCTGCTGAGATCTTTTCAGAAGATAATCCACAGAGAAATCTAGGTTTTATACTTGCAGTGGTAATGTAATGTGGAAGATTTATTATTCTTACTAGATACTTACCATTGCCTCATAAACATCTTGCTTGGAGTTTACTGTACAACTTTGCTATAGATAACATCCCAGTGGGAATGGTGTATAAGACAAATATGTCTGATACCCTTCCCTCATCCCTTTGGTGCTATTTTTTTCTTATGTCTTCAGTCTCTTTACAGATAATATTTCAGATTCTAGTATAATACTTGAGATACCCAGGCTACTAATGTGGTGTCATCTGTGTGTGATAATGCACGAATGGAAAGAGGGTGATGGAGGGGAGAAGAGGGAAGAGACAAGGGAGGCTAAAGGCATCCTTTACCACCGCTCCTGAAAGACATTTGTCAACCTTGCATTTGTATAAGGAGATGCTATAACTTTTTAACTTTTTTTATTGTAGTTACAGGGATGCAGAGAAGAACTTTCACAATATATCAAACAGATGCTCCTATCCAGACTGCTCTGGCAATGAAGAAACTGAAGATGTCTCAGGAATTCTCCAGTGTACAGCTAATGTTCTTGGTATGTGTTTTTTCAAGGGAACTAATTTCCTTTAGTTGGAAGGAAAGTTTACTGACCATCTTAATACCAACCATGAACCAAGGAAGTTTTGCACCAACAAAGGAAATTCAGGATGTAGGCAGCTACATATCAGTGCACTGTTATTACATTTGTCTCCTTTTCTACATATATTTTGCACCTTTTAGACAATCCAGTCCAATTTTTCAGTGGAGTCAGTGGAGGTGTATTGTGCAATACCCAGCTTGATGTCAGTGATTAGAGAAGTCTCAAAGGCTTTGAGTCCAAATAGTTACCATATATTTTTTTATTTGCATTTTTAAATAATTGAATGCTGCCTCTCAGAAACAAATGCTAGGATAAATTATGTCATTTGCCATTTTCTGCTTTCATGGAGTTTGCAAATGGAGAGCTGTTGCAGTCATTTCTCTGCAGGAAAGGCCCTGGCGGTCCTGGTGGCCGGCAAGTGGGGCATGGGCGAGCAGCGAGTCTTGGCAGCAAAGGTGGCCAATGGCAGCCTGGGCTGTATGAACAGGGGCAGAGATACAGATCGAAAGGACTCATTAGCTACCTCTACTCAGTGCTTGTTAAAGCACATCTGGATTACTGAATCCAATGTTGGGAGCCCAAAACCATAGATAAGTTGATAAACCAGAGGGACTTCAGTTGAGGCCACCAAGATGGTGGGAGCTGGAGCACCTGCCCTGTGAGGAGAGGCTGGGGGGGCTGGGCTCGTTCAGCCTGGAGCAGAGATGGCTTCAAGAGGACCTAACAGCAGCCCCCAGTGCCTGTGGAGACATCCTCAAGGACAGGGAGCTGGGCTCTTTAGACTGGTGCATGGTGGGAGGGCAAGAGAGCAGGTATAAGTTGAAACAGACTGGGTATTTTTCCTCATGAGGACAGTCAGGCAGAGGCACAGGTAGCCCAGAGAGGCAACCTTTGTGCAGTCTCTGCCCTTGGAGGTTTTTAACCCCAACTGGGTAAAGCCATGAGCAACCTGGCCTGAATGACCAGGCAACTCATGGTGTCTCTCCCAGCTTGAAAGCCTCTCTGATTCTGGCCCAGCTAACAAGAAGGAGCTGTTGATACCATGATGACATTTTTCCTAGTTGAGTACTGAGCTTTTTTTTTCTGAACTTTTCTATAGCACTCACAAAACCTGGGGCTGTAATTTTTGTGATGTCGAAACCCTCTTTGCTCTTCCATTGGACGTTTCAGTAGGCTGCTGAAGTTGGGGTGGAAGGCACAAAAGATGGCATTCTGGTTCATAATAAGTTTCCTTTGAGCTGGTAATATACGATATAAACCTGTGACTTTTTATGGGATTATGTAGTTAGAGAGACTTTCTTCAACAGGAGGCACAACACTGAAATCTGACTGTGTATGATAATTAAAGGTGTGATTTACCTTCTCTGCCAGGGGAATATGGTAAGGTGATACTCTGCCCACAGTGGGGTCTGGGCCATTGTAACCTGCTGACTTAAAACCCTTCTGGAGGTATATGGATTGCATGTCTGTCTTTTCTATCTATCTCAAACTGTTAAACAGACTTTGTACACTCTGTGAAACAGCTAACAAGTTCTAGTTGAGAGATGACTGTGTTTCCCTGACAATCAAAATGCTTTTTTTTGGTGTCAGGTGCCTTATTCTGCAAGATGCTAGGTGCTGTCAGGGAGGTTCTTAACTGCTGCTGAAACCCCTGGGAAGAGATGGTACTTGGCACTTTGCATGTTTGGGTCGTAGAGAGAATTTAGAACAAATTAAATTGTAAAAATGCCCAGTATTAGTTACCATATTTTTGATTTTATTTGCATTTTTAAATAATTGAATGCTAGCTCTCAGAAACAAATGCTATGAGTGATAAGGCAGGACTCGTGCAAAGTAATGACTTTTCATGTTATCATGTGCATATTAATATTAAAAAAAAACAAATTAGACATTCAGTACTTATTTCACCATGACACAAATTATGTGTTCTAAGATATAGTTATAAATACTTTTTCATCTCCATAGTGCTTTTAAATCAGTACATTAGTCCTGGTCCCTTAGCATGGCTGAGTAATGTGCAGCCTGTTTTTTCAGTGGTATCCTCACAGCACATGTGTGTCAGGGGCAGATCGCACTGTTCGGATCACAGTGTAGGGGTAACGTCTAGACATTACTGTCTTGGGTGATGATTAAAATGGACTTTGTTGAAAATAAGTTTGCAGACACTTACTCTGGGAAAAGCTCACCTTTTAAAGAAGGAATTTGAGTTCACAGCAAAAAAAAAAAGAAATCAATGATGTGAGCAAAACACTAAGATAATTTAAAAGCAGTACTTCTTTCCTTCTCCTTACCTGGGACAGGAACATAAGGGAATGAGCAGTAAGACTAGCTTCTTCATTTTAATTGTAGCGCCTATCACCACAGGTAAATAATTAATGGAGGCTGTGTAATTAATTCTCACATACGCAGTTGAATAAGGATTAGTGAGAGTTGCTTCTATGCAAGAAGGACATAACCACTGGGTTGTGTACCTAGAGCAATTGGCATTGCTGAGACAGGAGACAAGAAGGAATCTGACTGTGATGGAGGCTAGAGAAACTGTTGAACCAAATCTGGCTCTCAGTTTATTTATATGAGCAGTAACGGGGACTTGCTGTCTAGGGCTGGAAGCAAGTGTTTTTTTAAAGGTGCTTGGAAGCAACTTCCTGCTCTCTTACCTTAGATAATACCAACATGATTCACCTCTCCTGACCCTCTAACTGCCTCTAAAATAGTAATTTGGCATTCCTTATTCATCAGAAGACAGCAAATGTTGAGATGATTAGTAAGCTTGGAAGACTGCGAGCAGATGCTTCATACCGTGGTCCTGGTGCTTACACTGCTCACAGCAAAGTGCTGACTGCAAGCTGTATGCTCAGCTTGATGCATGTGATTTATCATGTATGAATACTGGAATTTTCCTCCTGTCATGTCTTTACTAAAGTGTGACACCATCTTCCTGCAGTGGAAGGACCTGATTCTCCATGTCTCCTCACTAAGTTGCTCTTGCTACAAGTCTAGACATCAATAGAGCTCTTCCTGCTTTAATCCGCTGTAATTAAGGGAGCCACGTCCATCATGCTCACACGCTATAAACCATGTTTGATACCAGATCAATGGCACAGCTTTTCTTTGCGGTGACAGCTTCTGTGGCTGGAATACTTAATTAACTTTGTATCCTTTTCAAAATAGTCCAGACAGCTTTATGATGGATTCTGCTTTCTTTAATTGGCATGTGCACACTTTTACAGTGTCCTTCATAAACTTATCATCCAAAGGAAAAACAAGAGACAATATATTGGAAGTTGGGAAAAAGAAAAGAGAAATCCTAGCTTCTAAAGGGAGCCTTTATAAAGTTCCTAGTTTGAAATAAAGTATTTCAAAGAATAAGCGCTGGTATGTGTTATCCTGTTGACACACATCATGCTTTTAGCTGGCTAGCTAAGCTGTGTTCAGAGCAGATTGGTGGTGTTAGTTTGAACTTATTTTAGAAATAATAAGAAAAAGATTCCTATGGTGAAGTATATTATGTGGATGACTACCACATTTCTTTATTAGGTGACTATATATTTATACTGAGGCATATTAAAGAGAAAGATTGTATGTGAAGAGATTTCTTATTTGACCTTGGGCACTTTTTTATTCTTTCTGTGCCTCAATTTCCCATCTGTGTAATGGAGATAACAGTTTTGTTTTTTTTAAAAACCTTTAAACCATAAGTCAGTACTGTTCAGATTTTAACCTTCTCAAAGCAAAGACATTTTCATACCATTTATACATCCAGCATTTTGAGCAATGACAGCCAAATCTTGTTTGGGGCTGCTTTTCTCCCCGTGATTTAAAATAATTTGATTTCAAGTAAGATTAGAGTGTGCATTTTGACTTATTGCAGATAGTCAGAGTAAAGCAGAAGAATTCCATGTAGTTGCAAATTAAAACTTTGGCAACAGGAAAATAAGGATGAAAATGTTTTTAATTGTTAGTCTGTAATTGCTACTGTAAGGAATATATTTTGGGACATAAAGCCTTCATGACCTGTCCTGCTTATCTGTTTTGCAGATATTCCAAGCGGGTCTGTGCTACTGAGCTTTACAAAGCAACAGAGAAATGCCCAGTTTTCATTTTTCAGCCCCACTGTGTACGTCTGATATATCACATGAGGTTTCACACATCCCAAATGCACAAACTAGATACAAATTGTACAGCCTTCACCTCATCTCCTCCAAACACTCTTTTCAAACACTGCACACAATTAATGTAGCCTTTATGGATGTGAACTGTTCTTTACTCTTATTTCAATCTTTCACAAAAAAAGAAAGGGAGTTTCATGAAGGGAGTTACCTGTTTTTCTTTAAATGCCACCAGTATTTCCTTTGGAGTCTCTTTGCAGCTTGCTGAGGAGCTCTGTAGTCTGTCATAACTTTGATAGTGAAACTAATGAAAAATAACCTAAATTCATAAATATCTATAAAAAAAATCTTTTGTGTGAAATTTGCAAAGCAGAAGTCGATGTTTGTACTCAATCTTTAATGACACGGAAGAAATGTTTGAAAGCCTATTTGTATATTAGACTACAGTATCGAAATTGTATGTACTGCAGCACCATGCTATATGCACTGCATAAATAACACCTGCAACACCTCGGGCGTGCAGCCTGAAGTTAAAAGTGCACATGTAGCAGATAGTTGTTTCAACAAGAAGGCCTGGAGAAATAATTGCACCTCTCTACCTTTGTTTTGCTTAAGATAGAGAAAAACATTCTCTTCCATTTTTTTATTCAAGAAATTAATTTATGCAACACAATTCTTTTTCATCTGTTATAAAAAATTGGCTCCTAAAATCTGACTACAATTACCTCATTTTCCTTAAAAAATGCACAGCGTATGTCAATGGCTGCTAAGTCAGCTCTGCATGTGGACTTAAATGTATTGCAAGAATTTTTCCCGTTAGGCATTCTTAACTCACAGGTTAATAATTATTATGCTTATCCTCTTGATTTTGCTTCTGAGAGTCGTGTGAGGACTTTGCTCCTCCGTCATTTCTAAGTGAGTATCTTTTTGGGCGTCTTCCATTTGGAGGATGATATGGCACAGCGGTGAGGATTCCCAAATACCCCAGTGATAAGTTATGTGGAATCCCAGCCCAGAGCCCTCTCCTGTTAGGGACATAAATAATGTTTCTGGTTTCAGCCTCCCCAAGACACTGAGGAGGAGGTAGAATCCATCGTTGGTGCAGGGGTTTAGAGAGCTCTTGCTCTGGGTGACGTTTGCTTGTCACCACCAAAGAAGATGTGTGCTATAGGCTGCTTTATATAGAGCAAATCACTTCATGCCTAAGTATAGCTTGCAGAGCTGTTCCTTCATTTAGGGCAAAGGTCATAATTCTATACAAGTAATTTGTTCTCTGTACGTTTATCAAAGATGAAGATCTGTGTTTCCTTTATGAAACTAAGAAAATCTCAGCTCTTATCCATACTCTGTAGTTAAAGAGTTAAAGAGCAAGTTAAAGTTAAATTTGGGATCATTCTGGTTAACTGTTTAATAATAACAGCACATCACTGCTAAGAAATACTACATTCAAAGAGGCAGGAAATATGTTGAAAAGGAGATGCCAGGACAGAACTTAGCCTACAGTGACATTAGACCAGGTGGTGTAATTGGAAAAGATGGACAAGGGTTTGGCACGCTGACTGCTCGGCAGGTATCTGAAAACTGTAAATGCTTATATACTTAAAGTACATAAATTACTATCACTTTCTTCTTCCTCTGAGCTAAGAACTGTAGATAGTCATTAGGATGCAACTAATTTAGGATACACAGCCTGATTTATAATTAAAGTTGTTGGTTTACAAATAGCATAAAAGGAAATGTTACATGGCCCAGAGGACTGGTGATACTAATGGATTTTAATGATACTTGGAACTCTATCCTGGGGGGTCTAAGCTATACACACAGGACTCCTATTATTTAGCAGATGTTACAGTGCACTGGCAATACAAAAGTAATCTAAACAAAAATCACATAATTCATGTGATTTCAAAACTGAGATGAATACATCTAAATTAGAAAAGGACAAATGTTTATACCAAATGGCCTTAGACATCCCACTCTTCTCAAATCAGAGCTATTTATTGTTAGAAAGCAGATGAACTACCAGTAGATAGTCAGCAGTTTGAAGTTATGATGTACAATAACATCTTGTAGAAGTCTATTTATAAAGTAGAAGACATTCTGGGCCTGATTCATTGACTAAATGTAGGTGTTTACCGTTATTTTAGGTGCTATGGGGTATCTTGTCAAACTTTCAAAAATGTGTAGGTCTCCCTTAAGTCCCATATCCTGGCAGATGTAACCATCTGTTAGTTCTTTTGTAGATTGTAGACTTAAGGCATCCATAAGTCTTGGATGCCTTATGAAAACTCAGGTAGCATTAGATTTCTATATTTAGTCAGCTGAATTGAGCCCTTTATATATGTAAGGAATTATGAGACATGATGTTGTATTTAATGGGAAAAGTTTTTAGATTTCATTACAATTTTCTTCTTTCCAAGAAGTTAAGCTCTGCTCCCTATGTCAATTCAAAGACATATATGTTTATTTTAATGCAAAAGCAAATTAAAAAACTCTATTCTTATTGCTGTTTGGTCTCTAGAGTTAACATGTAACAACCTGGATCTGCCTTATTTTTAGGAATTACCAACCTAGTGATTGCAGTTTTCATTTAATATTTCCTGTGCAAATTTAAGAAGTGAGGTTTCCAAGATGTGATGGGGGACACAAAATGATGATAGTCTTGCTTCAGACAGCTTGGCTTTGCCTGCAGAACTGGCTGCTACTGAAAGTGCTATATGGGGAAAAAAAATAACATTGCCTGTTCTTAATAGCTCAGCTGAGCTTCCTGTGTCAGTAGTTTGGAGCAGAATCTTTTACACATATGCTGAGCACAGGTGATCGGGTCCTCACAAGAGGCAGTAATTACAGTGGTATTTCTAAGCATCATTTGTCAGAGGAGACCCTCACTTTAACAAGGAAAGAAGACGCCCCATTAAAATTTGATAAACCAAGTATTATAGGTGAACAAGTCTGAGGAATTATTTTTAACAATAATTCTCATTTTTATTTTATGAAATCTTGAAAGATACGCAGGCCCTCTATGGCACTGTAAGAGAAGTGTAGTAAAAATTTTACAGTTGTGTCAAAACCATATGTAAAGGCATAAAATGATGTTATTGTATTTCTATAAAAACTACTAAAAATGGTAATTTAAAAATACTATCTGGATTCCCAGGATGATATAAATTCACCATCATAATGAAGTAAGATCAAAGTCCTTTATACAGTAATTAGATCCTGTACTAGGCTCACTTACAAGCTAGATGATTCATCTAATGTACTTTCAGCATTAGCCTGTACACATCAAAGCCATTTTTATTGAGAGAATAAACATTGCTTTCCCTACCATCTTAAATTATGCTTTGGAATTCTGAACTGCCACATGGCTTTCTGTCCAAAGACTGTTTAAGGAAAAGATCTTATTCATGCCAAAAATCTGCTAATCCAAAAACATTTAAGAGGTATTTGCTATAATTGAAGGTGGCAAATTCTGCTTCCATCCACAGTATGAGTTCTGGAATTGCATATTGAATTGTTCCATCGTCTCAATATTTGACATTTATAGATTCTTAATGGGTATCCCAGAAAAAATGGTATTTTTCTGTGCCAAAGGAATCGGATGCTGGCCACTCTGCAACCATTGTCTCCATGATATACTTTAAGGAAGAACTGGATGGCTTGTAAATGCTTCTGCATGCTCTGCAAGTTAATGGATTACTTTGTGATGTTTTTATCACATCATTCATCTTCTCTTTGTTTCTGAAGAGCCTATGATTTGTGATATTCTTTATGGGAACAGATTCCTATCTAATTTCTCCACTTAGTGATGTACAAAATACTTGGAAATACTGTATTAGTTCCTTGACGTTTTGTAGTGGGTTTGCAGTTTACAGGAACTGCTGAAAAGAAAATGAAGAAGGACCTTTTACTAGCATGTTATTACAGGATGAAGTCATCTATTTCTGCTCCAGTTCAGTGAAATACTTAATTTGTACTTTAAGCTTATGCTTAAAGATTTTGATAATTTTGGATCAGGCTCACACGTATAGGATCTCTTCTCTAAATGTCTTTGAGACACATTTTCAAAGGATAAAAACAGACCTTATATAGTACTTTTGTCATAGATCCCAAAGTGCTTTGTAATGGAGGCCCAGAGCAATATCTTCATTCTATGGTTCCTTTGCCTCAATTTCTTTCTACAATGTGCATATTTAATTTCTCTTCAGTATGGGCTAGAATAAAAATGGCATTGTAAGAAAAAGCAACAAAAAGAAACTACTAAGGAGAAAAACTTAGTAGAGTTAAGATATGTGATTTGTCCTCTTGAAGAAGTGGATTAAGTGTTAGGAACACAGCAGATCACTTCCCAAGAGGAAAGTAAATTGAGACTGATCAATTTTTAGAATTTTATTCAGTATGTTAGTAGAAGGTTGGTAAATAGCAGAAGCTCAAAATAACAAATGGCTTCACTTGGACAACAGCAGAGAGTATTGGGATGAATTTTGGTTTATTTTGTATCACTAATGTTCAGTGAAGTGTCTTGGTGAAACTAAGGAAGACTTTTTCCTACTTACTGATTGCAAGCTAGTGCCCATTAGGAAGCCCTATCTATGGTTGTCGGGGTCATGCATGAGGCGATATGGGAGTGCAGTGGCCTCTGAATTTGGAAGTGCTGGGCACGCATACAGATCTCAAATACTATTTTTTTTCTGGGCAGCTGAATGAAAATTTTGAGTAGAAGTCCATAGTGAAAAAGAAAGAATGGAAATGCCAGCTTTTCAGACAGTAATAGCAAATAATCGATTTTGGTGAACAGAAGTTGACTCACATTTTCAGTGCCATCTTCAATTTGAATTATTCCACTGCAAAATCAAAATGAAAACAAAATGAAGATACAGAGAAAGAATTTAATGTGAGACAGGTTTGAAAAGATTAGACTGTTTATGCAGATGTATAACCTGAAGGTTATAAAGAAGATTATTTTGATGATTTTATTTGTCTATTCTCAAAATAAAAAGAAAAACAAAGGAAATACTGAATACATTGGAATTGGAAATCATACCGAATGTAATTTTTAAAGATGCTAATTAGCCTGTGGGAATCTCCAAATGTAGTAAAGTATGCACTATAGAGACAATGAGTTCTGGGAATTTTTTTAACAAGCAGGTTTTTCTATATATAATAAAACTATCTCCCGATCTGGTACTTCCATCCATTTCCGTGAATAAGCCAAATATCTACTATCTAGTAGCAGTTAGGGAGGAGCTTTCTCAAAACCATGTTTTTTCATGATTTTCCATCAGATTTTGCAGTTTTTCTATAGAATCTGGTACCAGTCACTGCTGAGACAAGATCTCAGAGCAGCTGAATAGCGATCTGATGCAGTCTGACATTTTCTCTCCTTGTGATGATGATCGTCAGTTCTATAGTCTCTTGAAAGCTAAACATGTCCAGTAAGTATATAGGAAGGCGTAGGGAGAAAGTCCACAGAAGACATTCAAAAGATTGGGATCATTTATATGGTAGTAAATGAAAAGGTTATGGTGAAATATATATAGAGATAATGTAAGTAAGAGTAGCATAGGTTAATGTAAGGTAACTGTGCTTCTGTTCATCATTTGTTTCAATAGGAGAGGCAGGAATAAGTCAGTAAAAATACAGATTAAGTATTTTGTTCAACTTCATACAAGTACATCACTGAAGCCAAGAGCTTTGTAGGAATACAGAAAAAAACAGTTTGTGTGTGTTTGTGTAATAGGAATTAAAATAAAGATTTTTGATATAAAGAAAAACCATAATGCTTCAAGCAAAAATTGACCTCTTATTGGTGAGGCTTAGGAAGAAACTTCCCCAATAGGTACATTATACTTGTTTGTTTTAGAAGGTTGTTTGACTTTGTTTAATTTTCTCAGTATCTCATAGTGTCTATTATTAGAGAGAAAATTCCTGACTAGGACAGACCAGCAGTTTGGTCGAGCCTGGGCATATCCATTTTTCTATTCTGAGCTAATCTAATTTTCTGCTGGTACTGTGTGTAACTCAATTCAAAGCTAAAATATTTTTAAAAGTAGTGGCACATCCTCAAGCCAGGTCATTGACCTGAATTTCATAGTATAATTCATGTTGCTTGGAGTCAGTATGTTGTGTCCAGATTGAAAAGCCATCCTCCAGGCAGACAACAAGACCAATCTAAGACAATCAGCAAAACCTTAGGCTGAATACTAAGATACAACTCCCGTTAACGATAATGAGACAAGGCTTACGTATGTAGCAGTAAAGTACACGAGTGATCAGTTCTGCATATCCTGTTTTCAGTTAGTGGCGCCAGGGCAACTTACTGTTTTACTGTAATTTTATACTTTAAAGACAGCCCGCCTATGCTATCATTTTGGGCAGCTTCATGGGATGTTACATAGTTCTGTAACAGTATTTGGTCATTAGCATGAATAGCCCAGGGGTTTCTGATACTGTCCTGTTCCCATACTTTCAGGGCCTCTGCCATCCTACACCCTTGGGTGCCCCTGCTAAACTGCTTACTTTCACACACAGACTTCTAAAGCTATTTGCAGTTCACTCTACAGAACAGTGAGATTTGAAAGTATGCATATGTGTTTGTGTATACATACAAATATGATAATTTCTTAGCTCCTTGCTATTTATATCCGATTATGACAATGTTATTGGTATGGGTTAGAATTTAATTATTTTGGGGTTATAGTGAGTATTTTTATGGATGATACTGCAATACTAGTTATGCAGACGTAGCGGTAATGAGTCAGGAATTGGCACACTGTCCTCTGAGTCAGGATATTAGGGGGCATTGTGTACCAGAGGTACTTTCTTTTGGCTTAGCCACAGATCTGACCATCTGTGGTCATAAAAGATCCTGGGAATATTTTTGTAATAACCTAGTTTAGTGACCAAATTTGATTATGAGTAATGGCATTTGAAGGAACTTTCCCAAATTATTACTATTACTTCTTTCATAAAATATGCTTGGTCGTGTTGTCATGTTGTCCTGTTTATATATGTAATTTTATGCATTTTAATCTGCTATTGATCATATCGAAGGTCCAAACAAAACTATTGTTGCAGATAGTTTGCAAAGCTGTGGAACGCTTAGATCCCTTGTCAATATTGATTGTTCTAACTATGCCTGTGTGAATAGACAGTTCAGACACTGCCTTGAGATGATCAAAGGTTATTGTCTGCAAACAACAGATGAATGACTTCTTCTGTCCCCTGTTATACCTCTTGGGCTTGAAAGTCACTAATCACACTGTTCTTCCACATTTAAAAGCCTACAAGCAATCTAAACAAACAGTGAGAAGTTTAGTGATCTAAACTGCACTGGGATCTTATCAATGTTATAAAGCATGCTGAATACATGTTAAAATAAGGAACCTGTAGTGCCCTTAGGAAATAAGTAACTGCCCTTCATTTCTGTTAGAATTCAAGATACATTTTAAGGTGTTTGTTTGACTGTTTCACTGAAATTTGATATATTTCAATACCCTGGAGGAACTATATTGTTAATTCCTATATTAATTTCCTTTGAAAACTCTTGCTCAATATTTGTAATTCACATACAGCTGATTCATACCTCTTTTTCTTCTATTACAGTTTAGAACAATACAAACATATCTGATAAATTTTGTAACTCTACTATGTGATGCAGGGATTATATACAGATGAGATTTAACAGAGCATGTCTTCCCTAAAATAAGACAGAGGAAAATGTTTAATAACCCTCTCAATGTTATATTTTCTAGGTTATCCTTAAAATGGTAAATACCAAACTGGAGTAGGATTTGATACACATTTGTATCCAGGGACTTCCATCACTGATATTTTTTCATCCCTTCAGCCACACCAGCCTTATCACCTCTGTAAATCAAAACCCTTTGAATTTCTGTGATGGAGACTTGAAGTGACATTGTGAGATATCACAGAGCTGTCCCATCTACTAGCAGTTTAGAGCGCTCTAAGGGGCAGGGTTTTTTTTTAAAGATGGCTGAATGTAGAAGTGTAAAATAGAAAGGCTTTGCTTTCCTTTGCAAGCAACAAAAAAGAAGTTATTATTCCTTTGTATCTTCTGGCAGTGGCCAATAGCTATAATGAGAAAAGTATTTTGTCTGAAAAAAATCCCAAAACCCACAGCCCCTCTCCCCCAGATACTAAAGTGTCATCTGACTTCAGGGCTTTACATTGCTTATTGAAAGCCAAAGGTCTGACTTTGAGTCCCAATAGCTTATTCTTCAAGCTGGTAAGAGCTGGATCCCTCGCAGAAGGCAGTGAACCAAGGGGCTATAAAAGCAGAAGCCTTGTTTGTGGCTAGGTCAAGAATGGAAGGGATGCACCCGTGGCTGAGTGCATTCACACAGCAGACTGCATGTGACATGCAAAAGTCAGGGAAATTATAACGTATTCTGGCTTCTAGCAGGGAAGAGGAGACAGGCAAGTGTAAATCCCAGAAGTACCTGGCTGGGACAGTGAGCTGGAAGCATGAGAACTTAAAAAGACAGGCAAAAATGGCTTCTAGGGTTATTCCCAACTACCAGAGAAAACAGAACTCCCATGGGTAGGTATCCAGTGGAAAAGCCACTCTCACTGACTTGGAAAAATACTGGGCAAATAGAGAACAAAGGGAAAATGCGACACAGTAGCAATACTATGTTGTTGATATCAGTGTCTCATTGTCCTATAGGTTTGAAGTTTGAGGAAATGCAAGAAAAGTTTGGGGAGGAATTCTTCAATATCTGCTTTGATGAGAATGAAAGAGTTCTTCGAGCTGTAGGTGGGACCCTTCAAGACTTCTTCAATGGCTTTGATGCTTTACTGGAGCACATTAGAACTTCATTTGGAAGACAGGCCACCCTGGAATCCCCTTCTTTCCTATGCAAAGAGCTCCCTGAACGCAATCTCATGCTTCATTACTTTCACCCACATCAGATTGTGGGATTTGCAATGATGGGAATGATAAAGGCAGCAGCAAAGAAGATTTACCGCTTGGAAGTGGAAGTAGAACAGGTCACTAATGATAAGTTGTGTTCAGAGGGGACGAACCCAGGTAACTGCAGCTGTCTGACTTTCCTTATCAAAGAACATGAAAATGCAAATATCACAAAAGCACTTCCACCGGGAACTTCCCAGTCCCCCTTAGACCTGAGGATTAGCATCAGTACCTTCTGCAGAGCTTTCCCCTTTCACCTGATGTTTGATCCAAACATGCTGGTTCTCCAGCTTGGAGAAGGTCTTAGGAAGCAGCTCAGATGTGACACTCATAAAACTCTGAAATTCCAAGACTGCTTCGACATAGTTTCTCCTAAAATCAGTGCCACATTTGAACGAGTTCTCCTGAGATTATCTACTCCCTTTGTCATTCGGACCAAACTTGAGGATTCTGGCTCTGAAAATAAAGATAAGGTAAGAACATTAATTTGGAAGGGGATGTGTGTATATGTGTGTGATGGGAGAGGATTATTTATTCAGAGAGAAGCAGCTCAAGATCTGTGTACTCTGGAAGGCTCACTTATGCCTTGCAAACAGGGGCTAAGTGATATTCCCCAGCCAAGTGAATATTTCCCTAAATTATTTATAAGCTTTGACTGTGATGTTGTAGCAAATCGTGACATTGCCATTCAGAAAATTCTGCACTGTGGAGTTGAATAGTGCAGTTTAAATCAGAAGGGTGAGGAATTTTACAAAATGCCCATATCTAATCCTTAATTTCACTCTAGCTATATTATGATAACAATAATAGTTATTAAGCCATTTACTAGGGAATAGCTTTCAGTATGTTTTCTGAAAGACTCTCACTGCAGGGTTCACACTGCCACTTTATTATATCCTACTTCCCTATTACAAAATGCTGCTTTCCTCTGTGTTTCTTCTTATCTCTCACCCTGCACTCAAGGGAACCAGAGCTGTAAGTGGTACCAAGTATCACTTATGCCAGTTTTAATGCTTTCCAGTCATTTAAATAGGCACTTGTCCTCCTACACTGCCTCTTCCCTCAGTATTTTAGAAGAGAGCTACCTTAACTAGTGAGCCCTGTGTTGAGTTCAGTGCATCCTGGGTGAGTTACGTGAGAAGGTGTCTTCTAGAGTGGACCTCACCAAAGGTTGGATGGAGTTTGTCTCATTGAATATCCTTGAATTATGGGAAGGCTTTTTGGTGTGAAGTTGGGTTCTAGCTTTATGCACCAAAGTACTTATACTTAATGCTTGAATTGAAAGCCTGTGTGTGGGTGCCTTGGAAAAACTGCTGCTCTAAGTGAACGAATTATTGATTTTCAGGGTTTTTAAGAGATAGCACCCAAGAATAGTCAATCTCAATCACACTGGATATTTAGACACCTAAGTTCTGCCTGTGGGTGCCACATTTACAGTTTAGGTGGTCTGGATATAGCTTGAGAAACTCCACCTCAGTTTTGCTACCTACACTGGGCCAGAGTTTCAGAAAGACTCCTGTGGTAGCTGCATATCGAGTTCTGTGTTCTTTTCAAAATATAGCCACTTCTGACAACAGCGATGTTTCCAGCTCCTCTTTGGCTCTGCTCTTTGGCACCAATAAACATGTTTCTGCTGCATTTTTCCCTGGAAACAACATGTTCCCCCAAGAGAAGCAAACTAGTGCTTCTCATTTTGTATGAATTGATGTAGTTCAACCTATTTAAAACCAAAGGGGAATTTACTTTTCAGAATCTGTCCTCAAAGTCACCCTAGCCTTTAATTATGAAAAGGAAGTGTTGTGTGAAAAGTTTGAAGGTGTTGGCTCTGAGCTACCTTTCGGCACAATTGTTTCTCCTTTGAAAGAGGGTTGCGCTGTGCTCCTTCCTCCCTCAGAGCCTGCCCATCCCTCTTAGGCACCTTCCCCTGCCCTGGGACAGAGTCACAGCCCCTTGACCATCTTCTGCTCTTCATGAATCTGCTGTAAATCACTCTGACGAGGAAGAAGGTTGAGAGGCGGGGAGGGCTTTTAAAACTTTTTTTCCTAATTGCAAGTTAAAGAAAACATTCTTTCACCTGGGCAGGTTTCATATGCTTGTGGCTTCCTCATAGGAGAGGTGGCAGGGAGTGGAGCTTGCTGGAGGCAGGTTTTAGCAGCCAGTTTGGGAAGGAACTCTGATTTCAAAAGCTTGTTCTGTACTATCAAGCTGTGCAGCTCTGAGTGCATTCTTGCATCATTGCTGTGCTTTGTACCATGTGTCATTACAGGCGGGTAATGAATTGAATCAGCGGTGGGCCCAGCTACCACTTGGGAGAGTGACCCTCTCCGTCTTAAAGTCATGTGTAGTCAGACCCTGAACAAGTGTCAGTGCTAGCACAGTAGTAACAATTCAGGTTTTCTTGAGAAGCGGGTAGAAGAGAATGACAGTAAAGGAAATCCTTTGTCTGCCAGCAGTTAGGAGAAAAATTGTGTTTTGAACAGTAAGGTGTAAATGAGAGAAAAAAGGGTGATGGTGAGGTGCAGAGGGCCTGAGGTAAATGTTGTGGTGCAGGCATGCGAATTAATTTGAGAATGTCAATTTAGCTGAAGAGGTATTTTCTTCTGAATCACCCATTTTATAAACACTTTCCAAAAGTTTCTGTTTGTGAGTAGTTAAACGAAGCTTTGTGAGTAAACGAAGCTCAACATGTGATGCATTTTGCTAGATATTCCCTTTGTTTCCAAAGTGAAAGCTTGCACAGATTCAGAGGTTGTGGCTGTCTTGCTTCCAAAAATTTTGAGAGGAGAGACATGACGATACTGTTATGTTGTGCTCAAGTCCTTAATATCTCCTGAATGAAAAAAACAGACTGAGCCTTGGGAACTGCATGCTGTATTATCTTCCCAGGGCTCATGTCACTCATGTAGCTCATTTTGGAATTCTTTTCAGTTTGCCAACACTTGTTTGGAAGTTGAATATTGGGCAGGTAGATCAGTGGCTGTAAGCATGACCTCGCTTAAAAACTGGCAGTAACTGACTTAGGTATTTCTCTATTTCTCTGTCACACACCTCTATTCAGTTCATACTGGAATTGCATCCCACTTACAGCTATTTATGTTTTTTTAATAAAATTCTGACTCTACAATAACCTCAACACTTTTCAGACTTGGTTACTTTAAATGGCAGTTGAAAGGACGTGACCGAAACAACTCTGCTGCAGTTCTGAAGCTGTTCAGATGTCTCAGTAGTTCCTCAAGAAATAAAAAATGTTTTAAAAGGCTTTGCGACGAACAGAAGACCTTTCAGCCTCTATTCAAAACACTTTTATCTTCATTTCCACACATAAATTAGATCTTTTTTCAGGCTTGCAGTGAGAACGACAGAGTAACAAAACAGTTTTCATTTAGTCCTGACACCAGCTCCGTGTTCAGATGAAAGTAAGTCACAAATCATGATCTTTCCCTAACTCAGCACCCAGAAGCAAATTAAAAAACCTACCTGTCCTGACTTTCAGGGTGCTTAGTGCTTGTCCCATTTATGCAAAGGCTCATTTGTGTGCTTTGATTTACTGGGATTTGAATCGCTGGAATAAATGACTTGGCTTTATAACACTATCCTAAATTTCTGATGTAAGGTCTATGAGGTCTAGGTGGTCGGTAGCACTTCCTGCGGAGATGTACGTACACCTTTGCAGAAGCACAGCCTCATGCATCAATGCATCAATATCTCAGCAAAGTTTTGTTAATTTGATATGTAACCAGCTGTTCCTTGGAGCTCTGAGCATTTACAGGATCCCATTGTTGTAGGGAACAAACAGGAAAAAGAACTCCCCACCTGAAGAACATGGACTCTATAGCTTTAATCCCAATTTTCAACACCATCCATACTCCTGGGTCATAATTCTAATGTTTTGCTGTTTGCTTGGCTGATATTTCAGTCTCCATTATACAATGGACACATGTGGACAATGCAAGCATTTATTCCCCAAAATAGCAAGAAATTGTATAAATGTATTAGGTCAGCAGTCTCACTGACTTGACCTGAACTTATCATAAGTTTGCAACTAAACACACTCGTAAGTCTGTGGAAAATAAGAACCAAATTGTACAAACTAATCCAGAATAAGACAGGATGTGATCGTTTACTTCCATCCTTTCTTCCTTCCCGCCTTCTGTCCTTCCATTTTATTTTCTGCAGTGATCAAGTTATCCACACTGATGCTTTGGGTTTTTCTTGATTATTCTGCACATTCAAAATTGTCTATATGAACAATTATGACTGTGTTTAGGTCATGCTTCCTAGTATGCATACAGCTCTTTAGATGTATAAAAGCTGAATGTGATCAGCCTCTAAGGTTTCTAGTTTTCCCATGCAACTAAATTCTTGTTATTGTTTGTTGTTTATAGTATAGTACTACCCAGCTGCTGAAGAGAGTATTAGGGCCCTGTTGCTCTACTTACTGTACAAACATTCTGTTATTTTTCACATTTCACACTAATTTTTATTCAGGGTTTTTTTGTGTTTAACC
This sequence comes from Ciconia boyciana, assembly GCF_034638445.1. Lineage (NCBI taxonomy): Eukaryota > Metazoa > Chordata > Aves > Ciconiiformes > Ciconiidae > Ciconia > Ciconia boyciana. Next base: position 202,739,921 of record NC_132934.1, read on the forward strand.
GGAGAGCTTCACTTGCATGCAATCAGATTTTCCAAATTTTGGGTATTATCCCTAAATAACAAGATCACAAATATTGCTGTTTCACCTCTCTAAGAAAACTCATTCTACACTTCTCTCTCTGGGAGCAATTATTTATTGCAACAATCAAAAATACATTTATTGTGGCAATTAACCATTTGGGATTGATTGCTTATACCTTCACACATGGTCAATACAACTGTACTCCACAAGAGTTTAATGAAAGTTAGTGAAGTCACGTATGGAATAAGATATAATTTAAATTGAGAGGACTGGGTCTGAACTTGTCTTCTGGAGTGTTCTGAAGCCCCTGTGGAGCCCATCCACTGAGGTTTTCCTTCCATGAAAGTCCTGGCATGCGAGGGAGCTGATGGTTGCGCACTGCCACGCAGGGGGACAGGAGCTGCCTTCCTCTAGGCACCCCACAGTCCTCGGTGGTGGGTCCTCCTGGCCAAGCGACCGTCCAGGAAGCACCACCACTCCCTCCCTGGCAGCAGCTCCAGGTGTTTGCACAAAGCAGATGGCATGTTTGCACCCAAGTCTCTTCCTGACTCTCTCACCTGTGCAGAGAGTGTGTTGACATGACTGTTTCAATGTTTTACTTGTGAGCACTACTTAGACATGTGTGGTATCAACATTGCTGTCTCCTATCTGAGCTTCTGCAGGACTTCGACATTCTTACTTTTCCAACAGAAGTCAATTCCTCATCTCTGTGAGTCACCATTGTTTTTAAGGCAGGTCATCTTTTACCATGTCTCTTTGCATATGCTATTTGTTTTCACAGAGCTCCCCAGTGGATATTACCTGATTCTGCTGCCTCAATGACTTTGCCTTTCTCAAGCAGCCTGGTAACTTCCCCCTCACCTTAATGGTGAGACCTTGCACAAATCTTTCTTTTGGTTGCCACCAAGGCCACATTTCAAGTTTTCATTGAAAGTGCACCATAAGAATTTTCCACTTTATCTTTCTTTGCAGAGAACAAGACAAAATGCAGCTGATAACCCAGAAGTAAGGTGCGCATGTAGCATGAGTGCAGGTGGGCAGCCCTCCCACCATTTCTTGATCAGACAAGGGCTGGAAGCTCCTGATTGATAGGTACTTCCTGAGTACAGTCGTTTCCTGACTATACTAATGAACAAGGCTGTCTGTGACATGATGTAAATACTTGCCTCCTTGACAGTATAGTGAGACAGCTGGATCTGCTTCACTTTTTGGCTGTATGGGAAGGCAAGGACTGACGCTTGGTTTTCCTCTCCTGGCTAACGTCCTCCTCACATGCCACTCTGGTGCCATCAGTGCCGGGCAGATCGAGAGGAGACAGGGCTGCCCTCGCAGGGACCCACTGCGTCCCCAGGGCCTCGATCCAGACCCAGTCCTCTCTGTGCACAGATTGACAGGACGAGCCCTGCCAGCACTGGTTTGTGGGTGCCTTTCTGAAACTGTGACTTGGCATGCAGTTGGCAAGAAAGTTGAAAATGAATCATGAAAGAAATTATTTGGTTCCCTGCCAGATACTGTGCAGCTGTATTTTTCTTGTACTACTGCTCTCCTGCTCAGACTAACAGCCCTTTTCCACCTTAGAAATAAATCAGTTTTTATAAGGATACTCACTGGCCTTGGAGATACTGTTAGACCTGCAAACACTTTAATTCAGAGAACCTGCCTAAGAATAAAGCTGGCACCTAAAACTGCATTACTGAAGCTGGCCAGAATTTTTTCTGGTGGAATGTATTCACTTTGAATATGCCATTTTATTAAAATCACTATATAAAACTTCCCAGGGATTCGGGAAAATTTACTTTTATTGTGTTAAAATGTTTTGTTCAATAAATTTGGATTTAAAATACTTTTTATTAGGAAAATGTTTTACATTTATAGTATAATACAACATTTAAAAAATATGAAACATTGGGTTTGACAAAAATAATCCTCTGAAAATCTTATATTGCAAGAAGTTCCAAATACCACATATAGTTCAGATTTTCAAGAAACACCAACTCTGTAATGATAAAACATCCAGCAAAATGGTAGTGTCAGCTTTTTTATAGCTCTTCTGATTGTGCAGGCTGTCTGAGCCAGCACCTCAGCTGTTGTCAGTGGGGAGGAGAGGTTTGTGGTAGATGAGCTAGACTGCACCAGCAGGAATTTGTCCCAGTGTACTGATTTAGATAAATGCATATAAATGCATAAATAAATAAAAATAAACCAATCCAGAGCCAAGATTTAAAAAGTGCGTCTGGAAAGTTAGATTCTAAAGTGTATAGGTAAGCATGTAGTAAACAGCCAGATTTTTAAAAATGCTGAGTAATAAACAAGTGTTCATTTTAAAATGTAGGCTGATTCAGTGGAAGTTGGTGGGAATTTCCCCCCTTCATTTCCATTGTTTTGTTTAATTATGGAGTTATTCATCTAGTCCTTCTTCCATGGTATGAGGAAGTGCCATCTCTAGGTTGAATATTTCCTTTCAGTCACTCAGCTATGTATTTGCTATGTATGATCAGATCAAAAGTCCATCCAGTCCAGCATGCTGACTCTTACAGTGACCAACAGACAATGCTTAATGAAAAATATAAGAAAAAGTTTAAGTCTGCAGTGCTGTAATACACCCAGCTTTTAGCTCTCCCAGGATGAAAGCACATCCTCTTGTGGTGGCATCCAGGATGTGGCACCTGATAGCCCCCGCAGGACGACTCCTCCATAATTTTCTCTAGCACCTTATGAACCAGGGGAAGTTCATACTGTCAGCTTCTGTGGCATCCTGTGGACATAAGGTCCACTGTTTACTAGAAACTGTGAAGATGAGACCTCTCTGGTTGGTGGCCACTTTCAGCCACTTTCAGCCAGGTCTGTGGGGACATTGTGTGCAGAGTGGAGCAGCTGGCGAGGAAGCCTGCTTACCCCATTGCTTCAGCACAGCACTTTCCCATTGTGTTTGCTGACTGTTGGAAACGTTATAAAAATAATGCATTTTCAAATCCAGGAAGTACATTGTCCCCTTTTTTATATTGACAGTCTATCCTTTATCTGCTACTTTTTATTTTTATTCTGGACCAACTGAATGAAACAAGCAGTCCTGACACTGGCAGACTAATTTAAAACCCACCACAGCCAATCTTGAAATATTTTGCTTTTGCTTTGTAACTGTGTTTTTCCTCCTCTCCTAATAAAATTCAAATGAAGTGGCCTGAAAGTCATTCTAGCATGAGGAACATCTGTCACTTATGATCTAGAAATTCTAATTTCTCCCAGAGCTGATTTATTCACAGTCAGTCAGCCTTTGACTCTAAGCTCCCATTGCTTTGCAGGCTCCTGGAGCTCTCAGAATCAAATTGAGTCTTCTGTTTCTGCTAACGCTAGGATCCCACCCGTTTGCTTGTCAAAATGTGTTTGGACTTTGATGGTTTTCAAGATGAATTGGATAGGCTGGCTTGACTGCTTCTAGAGACTGTGATGGGTTATAAGAAACAATAGATGACATGACTTTCTTATCTCACGAGTGACTGTGCATCGGAAAACTTTAATAACACTGTGAAAGTGGCCCAGAATTTTTAATATTTCTTCTTTAAGACAGGCAAATGAAAATGTCATTTTTAAAATGTTTTCAGTGATAGGACTGAAGAATAAGTGTAACAATCTAAAGATAAAATACTCCCTTCTCTTTTCCATTAGCTGAAAACCAAAGAAGCTGTTTGGAAATTATTTTATTGAGTCAAGTGACTATTAAAACAATTTGACGCCATGGTGAACTCTCCCCTCTTATGATTTGTATAATCTTTTATGATAGGGAAGATGCTTGCACATGAAAATGTCCATCTTTCTCTATTTGATTGAAAGTTTTTGAATGGGTTTCTAAATTACACTATGTCATAACTGGAACAAAAAAGCGCATTTCATTAATTTTTACATTGCATAATGAGAGTACTCAGGCACAACTCAGTTTGATTTTCAGGAATGCATTTTTTCTACCTCTCTCTTCTAGTGACTAAAATTAAGTATTGGTTATTCACAATACATTTTTCTCCTTTTCCTCATTTGCTCATGTGAGTTCTTTAGTGACTGTGCTTTTCATGGCATCACAGTCCTCTAATCTGAATAGGTGTGATGTCAAAAAAAAGCCATTTTCCTTGGGATGGTTGAATTAAAGTAGAAACATTTGGTCACTATTTACCTTCCTCCCTCCTGTCCTGGCACTTGCAACTGGGCAATGCACGTAGGCAAGCTAAGACTTCTTTTCTGTGTCTCTTTGCTGAAGTAGCCTTAGAAAGAAGGGGAAAAGCCCGAGTGTCTCCCTGTGGGTTGAGTGGGTTTTGTACATGAGCTCCCACAAGTGCATGGGTGGGAAGTCGGAGGCTATGGGAACACCTGCGTGTGCCTCTGAGCATAAATGCTAAACTTAATGCTCTGAGGGCTAGCAAATGCAAGGCCTGGAACTACCTGTGTTGGCAGCTTTCAGTTGTAAGGTCACCTCTACCTGGCAAATGCCAAAACCTCCAGCTAACCCTGCTCCTGGAGCATGCTCCTTGCCTGAGAACAAGCTTGAGTTACTCCAGGTTACTCGCAGAGTGGCCCTGCATGGCCAAAGAGCCCAGGGAGTGGAAAGGAAGCTTTCCACTTTTTCCTTCCACCTTAAATTTTGTCTTGAAACCTCAAATCAGGACCATGGGATTCCCTTCCTATTTGGTTTTGAAGTGTAGCTTAGTAGTTTTGGACCAGTTTTTGACTACTTGGCTTGGGTCCTCCAATCCTATCTCATAAGTAGCTAGTTTTTTGAGTTTATATTATAGTTGACAGCATGGATTGACTGTACATATGTTAATTTACTCATGCTCACTGTGCATGCATCTTGCCCTAGATTCTGCATGCTTTATTTCCACAGAGGCAAAGCTCTTAAGTTCTGAAACTCTCCATGAAATAGGAACTTTGCTGATGTTTTGCTGTGCTGTGGACCCAGGCAGGGTAGACAGCTGACAGAAAATTACTTTGCCTCTGATTTCTACCTGGTTTTGACCCCTTTTATATTCTGGGAATGTAGCTTAATCAGACATCGTAAATTTTGGAGGTCATAAGACTCGAATCAAAAGGAATACTACTATGAAGTAACACTTAGCTTATTTTGCATGTTGCCCCACTAGGAATAATTAGCAGTAGTATGAAAGAGCAAGATAATAGTGATTTGCAAAAGTCAAAACTTACAAAAGTGACCTGCAAAAGCCAGGTGCTGATTTGCTAATACTTAGGTGCAGCATTTCCGTTATCCTTGAGCAGCAACGGCAACCTTAATGGATGCAGAGTGGAAAATGGTGTGACGTGAATACGTTTGACTAGGTCACGTTTTGCTGCCTTGTAGTCTTGCCAAGGATGTGCAATATTTACCCTGCTCTCTTCTCCAGAGTCTTCCAAGGGCAGTGACTGACAGTCTCAATTACAGTAGATCACCTATTGCCAGGCAGGCAGTCCATGCCAGCAGTTCTAATCAACGTTTCAGCACATGTTTTGCAATGATGAAATGGCGTGTTGAGGAGCCAGGAGTACTCACTCAGGAAGGATGAGCCTTTCCCTTGCAATTCTTTACACTGCTGAGGATGGAGTAATCATTTAAGTGTACAGCCCAGCCAGGCAGATCAGTGGTTTGCTGCTCTGGGAATATTCCTTTGTCACGTGTGGGTTTTTAGGACATGCTAAGACAGAAGTTATCTCAGTAATCAACATTTAGACATAGGAGTTACATAAACCACAAAAGTACTGCTTAGAGGGAACACAGGGATGTGCCCAGGTTCTTCTGCCTGTCCTAAGCCATCATAGGGGAAAAAAAATAATCCAGAGTTTTGTAATGTTCTCTCTTGAGGATTCCTCAAATTTTGTAGATTGTCTCGTTCGTCATTTTTTTTGAATATGCCTTTTATAACCATATATATTCACATTCTGTCCCGCTAAAACTATCTATGATACATTTCCTTTTAAAAAGTATATAACAACCCCCTCATATCATCATAATTAAAGAAAGTGACATGACTTAACCCATAAAATAATATTTATATTGTTTGTTCCTGTCACTAACATTTGGCTTTTATAAGTGAGGACTTGGAATGAGTATCTGAAAAGAGAATTAAATGTTCTTTTTCTACAGACCCAGGACAGGCATGTAAGATATTCCTAACACATAATTTTCCTCCTGTATTGTTTCAAAAGAGAATAAACTTGTTCCTCTTTGCAGATTGCAAACAAATAATAAATATTTGGTATTTTGACACCTCAGAAAGAGGTAAATGTTTTAAAATTCAGTCCTAGGTGAAGATACATTTAAATATTATTTTGAACATTTTGACCAAAGCAGTTTCTATCTGCCTTCTGAGTTTTATGTATTTTATGATACTTGTTACTCTATTTCTTTCTTTCTAAGAACTGGAATTGATCTTCTTGTTCACACTGGACAGCAGCTTTTCCTGTAATGATTCTCACTCTACTGTGGGACCACTAGCAGAGCAGGGTCTATGCAACCCTATCAGGAATATAAACATATTTCATTTTCATTTTCTCATCACCTTTCTTTTTCTTTGAAAATTTAGAGATTGAATCCTTTTTGCCCTACCTATAGGTCCAAAGATGTTGTGCCTAGAAGGGACTCTTATGAACATGTAGTTTGATCTGCATAAATAAATGTTGTCGTAGTCTCTTTCTAGCCCAAATGGAATCCAATATATAGCATTAGTATCAAGGCTTCTGGAAGCCTTAGGCCGCAAGCTGTGAACTTTCACCCAGATCCACTGATCGTACACTGAACTTTTACTTGGCTACATGAAGGAAGGCCCCCAAAACCAGTGCAAACCAGAAAGATGAGGAAGCTTCAACCTTAGCTGAAGTTACAACCTTAGAGAGAAGAGAAGAAACGGCCTGCCTAGAGACAATGAAAGGGCCCAATAAAGAATGGGAAGACCCCAGACCTTAATCTTACTATTGGTCTGAACTGTCTCGTGAGGGGAAGAGAACTTAAATTGTAAGGGTATCATTGCCCAGGGATTTCTTTGTTCTGGGTCCCTCTCCGGAGGCACCCAGCTCGAGCTGTTTTTCACCGCTGTACCAATCAATAAATTCATCTGGTGTACATCGTATCGGAGACTCTGCTTTGGGAAACCTAGGGTTGAGCTACAGGGAACAGAAAGCACCCAAGAGAGAGTGTGTGTGTGTGTGTGTGTGTGTGTGTGTGCGTGCGTGAGCGAGGAGTCGAAAAGAGGCACCCGTTGGCTCAGTGGAGCTGCCTGCTGTGAAGGGGCTCTGGTCCTAGCAGTTAAAGTCTCGGGTGGTGTGTGAATGCTCAGGCATCTGCATCTGCTTTAACATAAGGATTTTTAGCTATTAATTGCTATGTCTTTCCAACAGCATTTTCCTAGGAATATTCCAGTGCTTTAGTGGATTCCAGCTGTCATGACTGGAGTTGGTAGGGTCTGATTATGGCACGTCTCCGTACTTCAGTCTAGTATTTCCTTCCTCAAATGTTGAACTGGTAGCTTTAAAGATGTCTGTTCTGATGACAATGTAGGTCTAGAGGATCCTCCTTAAGACAGTATAGATAATATTATGGAAGTGTTTAAAAAAGATGGCTTATATTGACAGGTTACAAAAATAACTGCTTCTGAAAATTCATAAAATAAAAGCTTAGAGCATAAAAATGTTTGGCCTGTGCTGTGTTTGGGCGAACTTGAAGAATAACCCCAAATTTGCAAGCAATCTATTAATAAATCCATTTCTTAAGCAGGTATTTTAATGGGCAAAGATATTCAAATTGGGATAACTTTGGAGGCCTTCAGTCATGACTGTTGAAGGGTCAATAAGCCTGTCACAAAACAAAAGCAAAGGCGTGCTTAATGGCTTGAGGAAGAAAGAAAAAACTGGGCAGACTAACTTCTTTTTCATTCTGTGTGTGATGGGGGTAGGCTCCTCTGCAACACCTCGGCACGTTCTGCTGTTTTGGTTCTGTTTGAGAAGGGAAGATCAGTGACACTGAGACATGAGCCCCAGAATAGGCGTGAGGTGTGAATCAGTTATGTCCCCTCCTTCCACTGATGCCAAGAATCTTTGCCGCTTAAATTTGTCTTTTAATCCTTCCCCCCATAAAGAGTGTTGGATGATTTCAGTCATCAAGTAGCTTCTCCTTATCTGCATGACTTCACTTAGAAAGGGATGATACTAAACCTGATCTTATATGATAGAGCACAGACTGATTTCTTGTCTTAGTGTACAACTTTCATGGGGAATGCCCAGTGAATTCTAAATTAATTATATTTTAAATGTTTTACTTAAATATAAAAGATTTGCTGCAATTTTTTGTAAAACCCTTGGTGCTTTCTGCTGTGTTACCTCAAAGGCATCCAGCAGAGAGAATGTTTGAATGGATTAACAGAGCCTGGGGATAATTCTTGGCTGTGCTTGCTGTGGCTCAGAGTTCTTTGCAGTGCAGGCTTTTGGATGACTCCCCTGTGAAAGTACTTTCTGCCTCCATGGACATTGCACCTGGCAAACGTCAGACAAAAGGAATGAAGAGATCCCCTATTCCCAGAGTTCTGTTATGCCAATAAAGGAGAGCTACCAAGAAAAGAACAGAAGAGGCTATATTTATTTCAGCTCCACTGAGACCCAAGGGGAAAAATACCAGTGCTTGGCAAATACTAAAGGAGATACTTCATATTGAAAGAACTTTGATTTTTCAGCTTCATTGAATTGTACTTAGTTTTTAATTTTAAAGGAAAAATATGCTGTAAAAATACTGACTACAGCAACGATGTCAGTGCTGTTCAGACAGGCAGCATTGTTTTCCATGTGAAAGAAGCATGGAACATATCATTAAAAGGGCATCAAATTTTTTCACTCATCTCAGTGGACTGCTGATTCAGTCTATTTCCTTTTTGCTCAGGAAGGCTTCAAATTCAGTTATTGGATAACTTCTGTTCTGTGTCTTGAACATTCAGTTTCTGGCATTTGTTCCTGGGAATATGGGGATAAAATAGCTGAGAATATTTTCTGTCAGCCAAAAATGCAGAAACATCTGAGAGGTTTCCTAGCTATGTTCAGCAGCATCAGAGGGTCCTGAAAGGCTTTTGGAGCCATTTTGGGTGATGGGGAACTCCACAGAGAGTTCTGGGAACATGGGAATAACACTGACAAATCCATAAACAGTATTTAAAAATAACTGACTTATTTGTTCTGATTCTGTTTTTTCCCATAGTGTCATACAATCATATATGGGCTCACTGAATGTGATGAACACACCAGGGTACCATACCAGACTAGCAGGACTTGAAGGACCATCCTAGCAGCCCACTGCTTGCACTGTCCAGAAATTCCAAATTTTTTTAGTAGAATAATCTGTGAAACAACGGTAACAATAAAAAAAAAATCATTCTGTCAGTATTGGTGTAGTGAGGCATGACTGAGAGTATAAAAGCAAAGAGAAGTGCCAGCAGATGTGGTCAGGATCTCCTGACCCCTAAACTGATAACATAAATCAAGTTACAATTCTAAATTAAGTATATCATCCTGATACTGTGGGACCAAAACCTGGTACCTTCGCTCAGGATAAATAAGATGTTACTTCCTGATTTATCTTACTAGTTATCATCAGCCCAGTTTCAACAGGATTACTTTGGGAGAAGGGTACTTATTTTGAGTAAGGAGAGCAAAATAAAGTCTAATTTGACATTAAATGCAGAAAATAAATTTGGTGACTGCTCCTACAAATGTCTTGAGCATGAAACTCTTTTGGTAACAGAAGCTGTCCATATGGAGTGTTCAGGGAATTAGACTTTTATTTCTAAACAGGAGGCGTTTACTTCATCAATACTGTATTGCTGTATTTTTTAGTTTGAAAGAGAGGCGATCGTAAATAATTATCTTATTTTTTTTTAGAAAAAAATACTTTTTCTCTAAAAAATTAATTTACCCTTCAACAAACTGTGACTTAAAAAATTGTATAAGCTTTATCTTTTTATATGTGTTAATTTGATTGACATTTTAAGACTCGTTTCTATAGTCACTGTAGAAGTAGAGATTGTAGTATTCATTATGGGAAATGTCCACAAAATTACCAATGAATTAATAACAAGAAGTGACTAACACATGTTTTCTACCTATGCCAAAGTACAGCTCTACAAAATTAGGAAGTGAAATAACTGATTGACCACCCCCCCAAGTGTTTATTTCTGGATTTGTTTTCAGCCACGAGTGGCTATTTGTAGGCCAAACCCTAGGCTCCTTTCAGTGGCAGATCTTACAGTGAAGTCGTCAGATGCTTGTCTGAGTAACTACTGGGTAAGAATATAAATTCTGTGTGAAGTCAAGGAGAATTTGATCAAGAAATGACTTAACTAAGAAAACAGGACAGATCCAAGATTTTGTCTTAAGATGTTGTAATTAAAATAGATATATTAAAATTATTGTTAATATTATCTTAATGCAGGTCCCATTTTACAAAATCATAATATAAAGGGAATTAACCTGCAATCTGCCGAGGGAAGCAACACCAGAGTGAGGTGTCTGAGATGAAATGACAATATCTTGCAGAAAGTTTGATCTGTTGGTTTTTTCGTGGCACAGGTAAAAATGTCCTCTACAAAATACTCTATCAGCAAAAGCTCTTGGTATTGAAAGAATGTGTCTGTATGGGAATAGTCTTGTTGGGTGGAACTTTGAAGGACACGTTAGCCCGTTGCTCCTGTGTACTGAACTGTGCATTGGCAGGACTGGCCAGAAACATATTGGGCACACAGGTAACTCTAAAATACCCTGTGGGGTATTTTGCTGGAAAATGTGGATGAACTCCACCTCTAAACTGGTCTGGCCTGGCCAGCTGTGAATGAGGAGGCAAGTCACTGCTGCTAGTGCGACATGATGCCCGAGCCAGGGGCTGTTTGGCTGAGCAGTGCTGCAGCTTTCCCCGACAGCAGGTCAACAGCCTATGCAGTATCAGCAGGAATGCAACCTTCCAAGGGTCCCCCGGGGCATGGAAATTATCTGAAATTCCCCCAGAGCATGAGCAGCTGGTTAAGACCTTACAGAAGTGTTGCTGCGTCCAGACTGATTATTCTGGGGAAGGGATGTTGTAGATCTGGGTGAGCTCTTGTTTCTCAGCTGACAGCTCCATTTCAGAGCTCAGGCTTCTTTGGTATCTCAGCTGAGTGAGGACCACTGCTGCATGCCTAAGTCTTGCAGCAGTGCTGTTGCTTTTTGAGATTGTTATATAAATGCTTTTGTTCACTTCAGCTGGTCCCTACCTTGCTGCAGCTGAGCATCACTAAGGCAAATCAGTCATATTCTGTATTAGCAAACGGCTAATACTACTTTCTCTTAAAAGAAAGGGCTGTGATGGAGAAGAAATATGTTTTTCAATAATGTTATAAATGAACTGTATCAATCAGTAAATGAGCTGACTATATACAAAGCAAACAGCACGTCCGTCTTCTTCCCTGAAGGGACGCTGTGTTCTCTCTCTCACCCATTTTCATGCTCTCCTCTTCTGCATGACCGCCTCTCTAAACGAGGACCCTGACTCTTCACTTGCTGTCTGCTCTCCACATCTGGTCCACTGCAACCCCATTCCTAGGTCCACGGCTGGAGTGTGGAGGTCACACCACATTATCACTGACTGTGTGTGGACTAGTGACCTGAGCACTGCCAGGAAACATTTGGAGGCTCTGTGAAGCAATTGTTTGTACTCTTAAATGGTGAGATGCTCCTTGGCATGATTTTGGCTAGTACCAGTAAGTAATCTCCCAAACATTTCCTGACCCAGGGTTGAGTTTCTCAGGGGGAATCTGGATGTGATTGCTCTGTTTGGGAGGGTGAAGGAGGTCAGTCGTGTGGACCCACACCATTGCTTGTCTGTTGGTCATCGTGCCAGAGAACAGTCCTGGACATTTTTACTTTATTTACAGAGTTCAGAGTGCAGGAGTTCCTGCAGAAGCAGGAGATGGTCACCCCAGAAGACTATGACCTGCAGCCCCCACTGTACTCCTGCAGATGCAATAGGTGACCTGCCCTTGTGCAGGCAAGGATGCCTTTTCCATATGCCTGCCCCCCTGCAGGCACGCTGCTCTGTGCCCCTGGCGCCGTACCTGCTGGGGACAGCTGATACAGTGAGTTACTGTCTCTCCTAGACATCACTTTTAACTACCACACCAGGTGACTGTTCTTGCTGCATTGCATATTCTAATCATTTTCTGCCCAAACCATCTGTGCTGGTTTTGGCTGGGGTAGAGTTAATTTTCTTCATAGTAGCTAGTATGGGGCTGTGGTTTGGATTTGTGATGAAAACAGTGTTGGTAATACAGGGATGTTTTCATTAGTGCTGAGCAGTGCTTACACAGAGTCAAGGCCTTTTCTGCTCCTCACCCCACCCCACCAGCGAGGAGGCTGGGGGTGCACAAGGAGCTGGGAGGGGACACAGCTGGGATGGCTGACCCCAACCGGCCAAAGGGCTATTCCATACCATATGGTGTCATGCTCAGCATATAAAGCTGGGGGAAGAAGAAGGAAGGAGAGGACTTTTGGAGTGATGGCGTTTGTCTTCCCAAGTAACCGTTATGCGTGATGGAGCCCTGCTTTCCTGGAGATGGCTGAACACCTGCCTGCCCATGGGAAGGAGTGAATGAATTCCTTGTTTTGCTTTGCTTGCATGCGCGGCTTTTCCTGTTCCTATTAAATTGTCTTTATCTCAACCCACGAGTTTTCTCACTTTTACTCTTTCAATTCTCTCCTCCATCCCACGGAGGGGGAGTGAGCAAGCGGCTGTGTAGGGCTTAGCTGGGGTTAAACCCCTTAGCTGGGGTTAAACCCCGTGGCTGGGGTTAAACCACGACACCATCCCACCTTGCTGCCTGTGCTGCAGCTGGGCAGTGCTGGTTCTCACTCAGTTACACACATGTATTATGCTCTGTAACACCGTTTTCCCATCAGAGTACTATGTTTCTTCCTACAAAAAAAGTTTTAAAAGTGCATAAAGTGTTGTTTGTTTGTGGGCTTGTGTCCTGTTTTGGATCCAATACCTGATTACTTTTCTCTAAGTCAGCAGTGAAACACTGCTAAATCATTTGTGATATTCTCCAGGATTTGATTTGATCAATTAGTCTCTGACAATCTGTGTGCTGGAAACATTATCTAAGATAAGATTTTCAGTTTGAAACTGTGGTCTGCAGGTGAGATCCTTAATGTGAATGCAAGTGGACATGATGTTATGTGGGAGAGGCCCAAACAGTCCTCAAGCTAAGGTCCCTATGTATCTTTTCTATTTGCCCTTGTTATTTATACTTAAGCATTACCCAAAAGGGTCTATAGCTCATGCCTGTATGTAGATATGTAGGATGACATAGTCTCTGCATTGGATTGCTCAGATTTGAAGCTGGGGTACTATGTAGGAAAAAATACAAGAACTTCCTAATATATCATGATTGAGCACAGATATATGTTCAGTTTGCAGATTAAGCTGTTTTCTACAATCCTGTATATAACATAGCCATTTATGATTACATTTATGACATATGCTCTGTTACTCTGTTGTGTTTTAATGAATGCCACTGTCCTTACTTTCCTAGTAATTTCTATCTGATTTTGTCTGTGAGAGAAACCCCCAGAACTTATGCCTGAGCCACCTTGCTTCGTCCTGGTTCTTACCTCTACTGAAAAAGCCCATAAAATATAGGTCCTCTGGGCTTCTAGTTTAATGCCTTTAGCAAGGGCGTGGCAGAAATGCAATGAACATAAGCACAAGAATTTCTCAAGACAAAGACTTTCTTTCTGATATCACTTAATGACTACTGGATGTTTTTGAACAAAATATTCTGGGACATGTTCTTCTCTCTTTGTTTGACCACCTTCTAATCCCTTTATCTATAACTGCCTTCAGTTTATCTGTGTTTCATGAGCAGTTTGGAGCGAGGGGAATCCTCCTCCCCTCTCTGTGGGCAAGGCTATCTTATGCAATGTGCTTCTCCTTGAACAAAGCACAACTGTGGTTCTTCAAGATCTCCAGGTCCTTGTCTGGTGAACCCACTGAGAAGCCTCAACCCTCTAGCTGTGTTATCCCTAGTATTTGAAAACAATTGCGGCAGTGAGTCATCCAAATTAATAGACACACCACTGCAAATTTTTACCCCTGTGAATAGTCTTCACAGTAGCAGATACTCAGGAGGCTTCTTTAAGCAGATGCATGGGTACTTTCCTACTTAGGGTCCTTTTCTGAATGGAGACTTTATTGTAACAATTTTCCTGGCTATGCAATATTCAAACTTATGTCAGAAATAGCTAGCTGCCAGATTAGAGATGGCCTTATGCTTCCCTCTGTTAATTGCTTTCTACGGTGTATTATACAGCAAGCGTTAGTGGTTGCTGTTCAAACAGAGCTTTCGCACATGACTGGGGAAGCAGAAGGATTACACGCGGAGGAAAAACAGATTCCATTTTCTAAGAAGCTGAGGAGTTACTAACATTTTTAGGGTATCTGCATCTGTTTGTGAATTGTGTCTGCTGAAGTGAAAGTTGTACAGATGATCAGTATTCGATAACGTGTTATGGAATTAAAAAAAAAGAGTTTCTGATTCCTGCATAGATTAAAAAGCATGAGGCTTACTTCTTTGAAAGAAGTGCTGTATGAACCATGAAAAAATGCCTTGGGAGTTTAAGCTTAACATATCTTTCCCTGTGTAATTCTTCAAGCATTTGTATTTGTAGGTAGTAATCTACCTAAAGGCTGCCCGGTGCTTTCCCTCTTGAGTTAGAGAAAATGAACAGAACTAAGGCATTCTGCTGAGCAGGACTGATATCCCACAGCAGATTATAAAGGACTTCAGTAACCCTGTCTTCCCTTTAGCAGAAGTAAGACTGAGAAATGAGTTTAATTTGTAGGTTTTTTCCCTTTGAAGAAATGTATCAGTAAAGGATATTTGTCAATCTGCTACTGCAGATCTGTGAGAAGAATCTAATAATATAACTCTCTGTTCTTGTTCATGAAAATGATCTAGATTCAAAATAACCTCTCCCAGAGGAGTGGGAGGGGAAGGATTGTGTTAAACTGGGATCAGAAACATCCTGAAAAGTTTACCTGAGTGCCCTAGTTATTGGGACCCATTTACTGTGAATATGTTTGTTACAGATGTATTTTTGTAAAACACTGGGATTTGGGAAGAGCTAAAAAGTTATAGGAAACAAGAGAGTTCTTATATAGACAAACAAGAGGTTGAGATAGCCAGACAGAATCTTGTACTTGACACCGCACATGCACAAGAGCTTGGTGCACAAATGTTTAACTAACACTGATCTTGGTTGGAAGAGAAGTCCTGTCTCCACTACGTTCAACAGGATTTGTGCAAATTACTATAAAAGAGGCAGGAGTTTAGCTAAGGTGAAAACAGACAAAAAAGTATTCCTTCAAGTAGCCTACTGCTGGAATGACAGAAGCACTATACTGTAAAACTAAAATCAAATTGTAATTCAGAAAGTCTGATTTTCACTTATCTTGCATTTTGTTTAAAAGAGAAAGAACAGTTACATGGTAGCCTTTCTTATCTGCTTTGCACAGGAGTCTGAAAAGAAGGTGGTGAATAAATATATTTTTATTTATGCAATGTAATGCTGTTGATAATCCACCAATGTACTTACTTTAAAGAGTACCAGCTTGCTTTATTTTCTTTTTTATTTCTCATTGAAGGGTTTTCATTTTCAACTTTAAAGATTTCTGCTCAGTAAATAGGAACACATGAATAAAGTCATCAGTACATATTTTGATTATACCACTGTTGATATTTGGAAATTCAGAATTTGCTTACTTTTGAATTTATTAATAATATTAATAATATAATATTTTAAAATAATCTCTTAATTGATCTAAAATATGGCATGTGGCCATGTTTACTTTAGAAAAGCATATTTATCTGTAATCATTGTTTATACTATGCTCTTTAGGTAATCATAACATGTGTACATGACAACACAGTGCACCTTCTGTAGATATTCTGATAATACCTGGACAAACTGCACATTGGACAATGAGACCATATATATAATTATTCACATGTGCTTGTATTAGGAAAAGCATTGATAAATGAAAAATAAACACAGATTTTAGGAGTTCACATTGCAAGGGTGTGTAGTGTACCTGTGTCCTGTTAAGACACTTACAAAATTTTACGTTTAGTAAAATGAAGTGTTCAAAATCTTCATAGAATTATGCATAAATCTGTAAGAGGCTGTATATATTAGACACTGTACAGTACTAAGTAGAGTGGAGCTATTCTGATTAAAAGTCTATCTTCAAATCTAAACCAAGATATAAACAAATGTTGTCTGTATGAAAAGCAAGTCCTAAATCCTATTTATACATCTGAGTGGCAATCCTGCTGTCTTCTGAAGGAGGACTGGTGAGGGAAGAGCTCTAGCCCTTTGGGCTCGCCCATGAAGCTCAGTGCCCGGGCTCCTCTGGGGGATCCCCCTTCTGTAAGGCATCAGGTGTGATGAGTTCTTGAGATTTCAGTGATACTTCAGTCTGCATGGCTACAGGCACCTGCTAGTGCACCACAAATTAGAAGTCTGAGGCTTCTGAATGTGAAATGGTTTTCTTTTCACTTCCTTACATCCATATTACAGGTCTGCCACAAGCTGCCTCATTGTGCTATGTATCTTAGAAGTTTCACTGACTCTCTAAGTAAAAAATTCATTGATGCTGTAAAGTAGGAAGGGAAAAAGAAACAGAGAAAAATTATTTTAAAAGGACAAAGTTTTTCTCATATAACTTGATGACTGGAGTGAAGTTATAACATTTGACATTTTATGTGTTTTTTCAGTTATGATGTGACTGTCCAAATATTATTTGTTTATTAAGAGACTCTTTCACAGGGAAGATAAGCTATACTAATATGTTACCGGCATTCGAGCAAGTTTATGTGTTTGGCCATTTCAGATATCCAATAAGAACAAAATGTTTTATTTGTTTTGGTATGAAATTGTTGGCTAAATACAACATCACATGCTATGTGTTGACATAAGGCCAAGACAGCGGTCCTGATATCATTTTCACAGTCAAAACCATTTATAGTTTGTTTTCAGATCCAGTCAACAAAGACCTTGAGCTGAATCTGTCCCCTGGGACAATAGAAAGCTCTTCCAGTAAAAAACCCTTAAAAAATCTAAGAAAATATTATAA
Source organism: Ciconia boyciana (assembly GCF_034638445.1). NCBI lineage: Eukaryota > Metazoa > Chordata > Aves > Ciconiiformes > Ciconiidae > Ciconia > Ciconia boyciana. The sequence continues at coordinate 202,757,121 of NC_132934.1, forward strand.
TACTAAACCCAGTAAGATTTATATGTTTTTAAAACAAAATCTGTAAGACTTAATGACAAATAAGTATCAGAATCCTGCCGCCCCATTGTAAGACAATGCTAGAACTAGGAAGTGGAAGTGTAAAGCGGTAACCCATAAAGAAGCGCATCAGCCAAAGACAGACATGGCAATGGCAGAACACATTTTGAACAGTAAGTGTAGCAGTGGCGGCTGTCCAGAGTCAGTCATTCTTTAGCACTGAATCTGTCAAAAGAAAAGGCAACAGAAAACTAACTAAAAATATATCATAAAATTGTATCTAATGTTTTTCAAATCCAAAGCAGAAACAATCACTGTATTTTTAATTTGCAGGTTTGTCTGCAAGAGCAAGCCTTTAAAACTAGACATGACATCTGCAATCATGGTCAGCGTAGCAGTGTGCTATGCTGTGTTCTTGCTCTAGGGTGAGGCACTGAATGTGTGGAGTGGCAGACACATGTGTGCATCTTTTTTTGTCCCCTTTGACAATTTAGTTCGTAATCCATTGTCTAGATTTACCCAGTCTAGATTAATAATTTCTGCAGTATAAAACTATTATTTTAACCCATGCTTAGCTTGTCGGGATCCTGCAGTTTTCTTACAATATCATATCTTTTGGTGGGGATGAAGAAGGTGAGGAAACAAATAACTTTTTCCTTATGGATTAAGGTAGCTCAGCTTTCAGTTTGAGCTGAGGATGCAAAGGGTGTGGGCTAATTCCAGCTCCTTCCAGGCTTTATGGGAAGGGACCTGCTGAGATATAGCCCCTATCAGCTCCTCCTCAGGTGAGTCTGTATTGTTCTCACAGTGGAGTTGAGTCTTAGAGGCACAAAACCAAATTCTGCTTATAGCTGTTACCAGGGTAAGCCTGAAGTGCTGGAACTGAAGTGTCTCCTTTAATTCTTTGTTCAAGTTGAATTGCTTTAATGAAATAAAGAATATTTGTGAATGATAATTAATGACTGCATGGAGCATGATCCATTTCAGAGTACAAAGGAACAAATGGAATTTAACATAAAAGTCTGACCTTCATATTTGACAGAGGAAAAAAAGAAACTTAATATGGACTTTATATTGTTTGAGGCAGGATCATCTTTTTTCGCTGTTGTACAGCACAACAAAGTGCCAGTCTAATTAATTAGTTTCCTAGGCACACTAAAGCATTAAAAATAATAAACCTGATGGATGAAGCCACATCTCTACCAGAATCAAGGAAGGTATCATCCATTGACTTTGTTTTTCAGAATTTCCATCCTCATACCAAAATTTATAAATACTAGCAATGCAAGCTGTTTCTTGACTGCTGGTATCAGGAAGCAGCATTCTGGGGTGCTGAGTGAAGCGGCTCTCATTGGGGATGCCCATGAGAGTGGTGCTACTCTGCTGAAGGCACCCATTCTGATTTCATTGTACCGCACATGCACCTGCATTTGAACCTGTTTTCAGAAGAGTATTTATGACTCCTTCATGCCCTCATCTCAGGTGCTCTACAGCCTGGCAACATTTAAAAACTGTCTCATTTTTCCTGCTCATCCCTTCACATTTTCAGGGTACTACCTTGCTCTTAGTAATGTCAGTTGATGTAGTAAGTGTTTTCCCTCTCTTCCTTCCAGGATGTAAAACAGTCAGCACCTTTTCCATGGAAATCTTTATGATTTAAATTGTATTTAATGTTTTACTAATGTATTTCTCTTTTTAAGGGGAAAAACCAGCTTTTTAAAAAACTCAGAACTAATAATACTTCTTTTTAAAATCTGGAGTTTTGGTTTAGAGTCTCTCTGTAGCAAATTAGAGACTGATGGGACATATTAGAGACATTAGCTACTTTTCAGATCAGCTCTGTCTAGTAAAATAGGCATTAGTCCCATTTGTACTTAACAATGAAGTAATTTGGAAAGAGTAAATTAGTTGCTCACAGCTATGAAGTGAGTAAGTAACGTATCTAAAAGATTGTAGCACTATGTTCAGTTCATTTCTTTATCCTTTTGGCTATATTCAACCATTTTAGCACATTTATGTAGCCTGCCTATTACACCAATATGTAATTTACTCCTTCTCCAATGTTCTAGGTATTTTTGTTTTCCATTTCATCCTCTGTAACAATTCTTTCTGTTTCTTCAGTACTTCTGACTTTGCTAAAATTAATTTTTCATTTTGTGTTGACTGTTTTTCATCATAATCCCAGTAACAGTGCATATTTTTAGGACCCTAAAGAGTGCAATTTCCTGTGATTGCAGACAACTTTTTCATAAAAGGATCAAGTGGCATTTTAAATCAGTTAGATTTTATTTTGCCACCAGTTCTCCTATTTGCAAGACTTTCCCAATACTTTACTCCCCTGATCGTTGGAGACATTCTCTAATTTCCTGTTTAAATGTATTTGTTGTTAGCTTGCGTGCATTTATTGTTGTGCAGAAAGTGTTGAAGGTACTCCTAAGCCACAGTAATCTAGGTCCTGATGGTTAGGGAACCCTCTTATGAGATATGAAATATGAACGGCCATGCCCTAGGCAGAGGAAGATTTCATTAATGTAAAAGACTGTCAGATGACATGAGACCAATGGGAATGGTCGGTTTTTTTCTCCTCTTCTGTTTAATCATAGCTTAGCCTATACTGTTTTTATATCACAACCCATTATGCCTGTTGAAAGCACAAAACTTTGAGATGACATATACGGAAGCTGAGGTTCACTGCATGAGTTTGCCTTTCTAGATACTTTGCTTTAAGTGTGTGACTGATTATGTTGTTTCTTTGGCTGCTACCGCTGTGTTCTTTAAAAGCCATATTCCATCCATAGTTTTTTTTATTAATAGGAATTAGATGAAACATTTTGCCCTGACACTTTAAGTCCATGAGATTCAGGGTAGCTTAGAACCAAGAAGATTTGATTTTACCTGCTGTATGTATGTGCTGAAAATCCCAGTTTGGATTTGTGATATAATTATCCACAAAATTTAAGGATCGGAATAGACCCATTTTAAAAACAAAATAATAATGAAAACAAATCTTTGTGAATAAAACTAATTCCATATTTACAATCTGAAGAACAAGTTTTTGATTTTATATTGATTTTATACTGGAATGACTCTGCTAATTTCAGAGCAATTACTCTGGTTTACATAAAACGTACATAATACTAAGATCAAGCCTTTAGTATAGGTCCTGCTTCTGTCTCAGAAAATATTGCTGACTGAAAGTCACATAACTTCTGTTTTGATGTTTCCAAGGAAACACAGCTTGCTTCCACTGCCAGTTGGTTTCACCATGTGTGGAAGATATGTATTTTTTGTCATTGTGTAGTCCTCTGGATTACTTTAAAATTTCCTTCTGTGATGACTGCATATTTCACTCTGCATCTGCAGTGTCTTTGCATTGAATTGAACCATGCTTTCATTCTAATCTTGATTTACCCATGTATTAGGCACCACACAGATTCAGCTGTCTTCCAGTCATAGTACCTTGTAGCTGATTTTACATTTCAGGGTTTTGTTACTGGGTTGGGTTTTTTTTCCCCCACTAAATGCTTCCATCACTCAGGCTTTTTTGCTCCTACACGCTTCTGCAAAATGGTTCCTATGGTGACACTGCTAAATGTCTTTCTGTGTGCCTTGGATTGCCCTCTGTCATCTTTGCCTTCAGAAAAAAGGTGGTATCGTGACATCCCATCCACACTGCTTTTATAATAAGGCTAAAACAACTATTTTTTGGTATATATTTGTTTTACAGAGCATTTTCAGTACATTTTTTACTTATAGAGGGTCTTAATTAAATAGCAGTATGCATGAATTTTCCATTTCTTGTTCAGTTTCTGTTGCTCTGCCCATATTTCTTAACCTCTGTAGAACTTGCTTTCATAACTGCTCTCTGCCTGCAACGCCTGACACCTCTAATGCAAAGGGCACCTTCTAGAAGATGGCCATGCTCTTGACTTTTAAAGTGCTTTCAAGGCTTTATTACAATTTGAGTGAATGGCTTCATGTTTGTGAGTGTTGCACTCATGCATATTTATGTTACTGTAGAGACCATAGTGAAAAGGTACAAGGATCAGCTACATAATGTCATGAATCAGCTTCATGAAAATGTTTCTATAAGGCAGCCAGTATTATTTATAGGACATGCACTATGCCGACCTAACAGTTCACCTGCATACTCTTACTCTTCGGGAAATGTAAAGTAGCTTGGACAGCTTTTACTGAGTGTGATACTGTAGAATCATTGCAAGGTAAAACATGTCCTGCAGTGTAGGTTATGGCATGTCAGCTGCTTTCTTCATGGTCATTTTTTACTATAGCCATTCCTATAGCTGACTTGCCTCCAAATTGAATGTTTCTGTGGCTTTGTATGCACTTTAAAAGAGAGAATGAATATTCTTCCAGCAGGATAATAACATGTCAGTTTTGTCTGCCTATAGATTGTTAAATACAAGTGTGCCATAGCCCTGTGAAGTATTACAGGCTACCTTGGTTTCTCACATGGAAAAGTTAATCTTTCCTGTATTTATACCAATTTGAGATTTTCCATTTTCTTTTCATTCATTCTTTTCAAAGCAAAATATTCTGGCAAAGTCATCTTTATTTAGACATCTTTCGTAGATGATTTCTGTTGAAGGTATATTGTGGTGCTAATAGGATAGCACATGTAAATAATTACTCCTACTGACTCCTGCATAACAGCTTTGGAATAGTTTAAGTGCAGCACAGTTAACTTTTCAGTGAAAATTCTGTCTTGATTTGCAATTGAGAGGAATTTTTTCAGTTTTTTTTTTTTTTTGTGTGTGTGTTTGTTGAAACTCAATACAGTAGATGAAATATGGAGAAGAATCTTAAAAGTAATGTGCAGATTATGCATTATAGAAATGAGTGATTAAATTGTGGTCTAGTTGGAAGAAGAGGCTCTGCCTGAAGACTCTTTTGGGAATTTTGAACTGCTAGTGGCTTTCGTAGATCAGTTGGAAAAAGTGACTTCCTATCTCACTGCATAATTGCCACTTTTACAATCAATGTAAGGCTGATATTTTCTATTATTTCTGTGGTTCAGGAATGAGAATTTAGTACAAAGAGGCACATTGTCTATCTGTAACATAGGGAAAAGCTTCTCCAAAAATACAGGGGAGTTGTCAAAATTCTCAAAGATTGTCATTGGTTTGGTGTTTTCAGCTGGATCTTTGCTGTAAATAAAGTCTATTAGCCTAACTTCTTTGAAAATTGGAGTCAAAAGCTTGGAAGTAACATAGGTCCTTACTGCATCTGCAGTAATATTCTTAACAGTTCTTCATTTTTAACTTTATACTGCTAGTAAGTCTTGCATATTTTTGCCTATAAAGGTTATCAGTAAATGACTCTGGTCTGGAGTGCTTTTGTCTGTGATATGATGGAAATTTGAAAGCTAGAGCTTTGCATTGTTAACTACCAAAAATATAAATAATCTTTGTATATTGTAAGAACAGTAGCTTGCTGTTGAGCAAATCCAAGATAACTATGCTCCCTAAAAGTTAGAAATATGCCTAAAAATGTCTCCTTGGGAAGAGGTAGATTTTATCTTATCTGTATGCTGATAAAACAGATTCTGTTTTAATTTTGCCTCTTTTTTTTGTCCAGAAGGGTGGGTAATGATGGTACAAGGTAAGCGATCTCCCCACACTCAGTTCCTGTGTTTTCACCCAGCAGTGCATATAGTACCCCAGATATGGAACTGCAGGAAAATGTCTCTTCAGCCCTGGACTGTAGCACACACAGGGCATATATCTGCTGAAATCTGCTACCAGCTGTCTGATAAACAGATTTTTAAAGGGTCTGTGCATTTGTTAATTTGGATGTGTTGACAGAATGGCATAACCACATGCCTGATACAGAGGCTAAGTTTCAAATTTGTGCTCTTATGCACAAAAGTACTAGAAATCACCAATGTAAGGGTTGTTATTTCCTACTTTATTAGGATTGATTTGCTTTAACCATGGGGACTTTTTATTTGTTTGGTGGGTTTTTTTTAATGGCCCCAAACCATTTTGGTGCAAATTCTCTAATGCCATGACAGCCTGAGGGACACACTGGAAATGGAAAATTTCAGCCTGAATGGTTCAAATATGACAAAGTTTTGAGCAATGGAAAATGACATCTGTTAATGGGAAATGCTTGTCACCTTTAGTAGTAAAAGAGGCTTGTAATATTGCTTATGATGCAGACAGAACAGCTTTGAGTCACACTGGTTTTTAACTTTCTCAGGATGTGAAGGGTAATGCAACTGAAATGCTTAGATGGTATTGGCTTATGACAGTGAACAGTTCTTTACAGGTGTAATTAATAAAGTGGATTATGGCCTTTGCCATCTGCTTAAGTTAGGTTTATGAGAAAAACACTTTCCCCACAGTGTAGGGACACAGATAATTATGTGTTGATAGCTCAATTACATTTGAACATTCATACTTAAAATTCCTCACTTCAAAAAAAAAGGCACCAGCAAAACAGCATATGCATGTATATGTAGTATATTCACTGGAACGCCTTAATTCTCTGAAGATATTCAGTAAGCTGCATACCTGAGCCTGTGGTGGCTTTGTCAGTGCTTCTGCCCTTAGCTTACAATGTCTGTCTGGGATGGTAAAGATGGCTTAGAAGGTGATACTGAGGAGAAAAGAAGGCAAAAAACTTGAGGCCAAAGGTGATGACTCCATCCCTATTGCTCTTTTCCTGTGGCATTGCTGTTTTTAGTAAAGACCCAAGAGCCAGAGGCGGTAAGCCTGTTATCTGATGCTAAGCGATGTTATGGGGTGCCTAGTGTGAGGCAGGATGCACGTTCTCTGGGCCTCTCTGAATTATGCAGCTATCACACAGGTCTCTGAGGTTGTGAGGTCTAGATTCCTGACAGTCCTTTCCAGTTCAAGGTTCCTGGGATTCCTCCCCTCCCAATGAGGGTAATGCCAAAGTTGTCTTAAATCTGTATTCTAACTACCAAGAAGATGTCTGAAGATGTCTTGAGTTATTGGAACATGAAGATTACCAGGCATTTGTATTTTCAGGTTGCATTACCCATTTTTCAGGAGAATATACCGGTCCAAAGAACAGCAAGAGGTGTATTTCTGAATCATTTGTCTGTACCATATGACTGATTGATTTAATCCATGATCTTGTCTCTCTCCATGACTGGCAGAATACAACTGGAGGCAGTTAAAAGGTGGAATGCACACTAACATATTAGGTGGGGAAATTTTTTCCGACTTTCTATCTAGCATGAGGTGTGAAGGCTATCTTTTATGGATTAACTTTCGATGTTTTCATTATCCAGGACTAAATGTTTTCTAATTCTTACTAAATCCTTTGCCTGGATGATTATTTTCAATAGTTGAACAGGGTTATTTTTCAGTGTTAAGTAAAAGGAATATTCCCTCTCCTGCTTTTAATTATCTTTCTTCTTGCATTGAATGTTGCCTTCCTCCTTCATTATGAGAGAGGATCATTAAACTTACAAGCTCAATACCTTTAATGTCTATAGTACAGATCCCCTCCAGCCTTTCTGGCTGCTTACTTTATAGCTGTTAACTATAAGTTTTGCCATCTCAATAGCACTGTGGATTTTTTGGTGGGTTTTTTTAAGATCATTAAGGAAGAACCAAATGCAATTCCTTTAAATATCCTCATCTTAACAACCCTCCTTTGAAAAACTGATCACTCTGTTCTCCATTCCTTCCCTTACCCTGTTTCTGAACGGACAGAATATTATCCTATCCAACAGTTATATTTCCTTATTATCTTCTTATGAAAAACTTTGCCAAGGGCTTTCTAAATGTTATACATGCTCTCGCCTTTTTCTGAGGGTTCCTTTCAAAAGGATTCCATTTTCCTTTGGAAAAGTTGTCCTATTTACTTTCTATTATGCCTCTCAAGGTGTGCAGTAGTTCTATTTCAATCACTCCATTATGAATGATCTGGTTAGGACTCAGAAAAAGTTCTACTCACCTACAATTCATATGGTCAAACTCAAAGCTTTTTAGCTGACTGAGCTGCTAACAAAAAAGGAGGAAAAAAAATGCAATGTCTTCTTGAACTCAGCTGAAAGTTGGTATCTTAAAAGCTTACAGACCCACTGACTGGGGACCTTCCCAGGCTGCTGGCTGTGGCTATTTAATCACCTACTTTTTTCCAGTATCAGCTCTTCTGACATATCTTTCTCAGACTGTGCTTCTTTAATCAGAGCTTCTTAGCACCCTTTGTGTGAAGAAAATTACTACAAAGACATCATCTCACCTCCCTGAAAATGTCCTTACTCTCCTTGGTGAAGAGTTTTATATGTTTTACACCACATGCGGGTGTGGTAGACCTATGAATTCATTGCTCCTTCCACAAACAGAAGTGTGAGAGGATGAAGAAACCCACTTGGGTGATTTGGAAAGCTGCCTACCATCTGGTGTGGGCATACTTGGCTGTTGGTATGATGGTGGCAAGTACCCGTATCATGTCTGAGCTCGCCTGGGTCTCCTGTGGGGCTGCAGCAGGTGGAGCTGACGTGCAGCATGTGTTCAAAAATCTGACTGCTTAAAAAACGGCAATTCTTACATTTAGGAAAATGGACTATATGATGCGATTGTCTCCAGCAGCAGGGAACTGGGCAAAATTAAGTAGCAGATCCTTAATGACCTGTGAAGCAAACTAATGAAAGAGACTGAACAGTGCATGCAAAATGCCATGAGCATTTTATAGCCCCTCTGCCTTAGTGAAATGCACAGTGAGAATTAGATTGTCTTAGTTTAAGTCTGAGTCTTCATAACCATGCAGAAAAGCAGACGAGACTGATGATGAATTATAACTTCTGTTCTGTAAATAATTTTTTAAAAACATAGATAGATTACTATTACTAAAAAATAAACCTGTATGTGGTGTGGAAAATATACTCCGCTATGTCTCAACTTAATGCCTTGCCAAAGGACTGAAATATTAAATACTGAATACCAGTTTTATAATGGACTTCATTATAATTCAGGAATTGCAGAGCTAGCTGGCTTTGAGGAGATAATACCACTTTTATTATTTGCAACCATAGAACATGGTGTGACAAATTGATACTTGAGGTAAGGACGAAAACCTACATGCTGTATGGCAATACAACAGCATTTTCAGAAGCTGTTGAGTTAAGAACAAAGACAAAACTGATATTTAATAGGGCTTGTACTCCTAAAAAATTCAGATGGTTTTGAAAATCCTACCTGTAGTCTATGTTGTAAAACAAATAGAAATCCATAATCACAGAAATGGATTGTTTTCTGAAGCAGTTACATATCTGTGATAGAGAAACAGCACTTACTAACGGCAACTGACAACTGACTGTAATTATTTGATAAACAGAAATGATGCAGGGCCTGATTCTCCACTGCTGCAGATCACTCGTGGCCATTCAAACCTGGGTAAAGTGACATTCAGTCTGTCAGGAGTGTGCTGCATTCATTTAGCATTTGAATGAGATGACTGCCGGAGTTTCTAGGCAAGGAAGAATTGGGGTCATGACAATTTCATAGCTGGTTTCCAAGTTTAGCTTTAGGTACATATGCTAGCAGGTTGGCATAAATTAAAGCTGGCATAACTCAGGAGCCCTAAATTGCATGCCAAAAAGGGCATGTCAGACAGATTGGCATACATGAAATTAGCTCCCAAGATTATTCATTAATTTTACTTTATATAAACATTGGATTAGAAACAGACCCAGGCATGAAAGATAACTGTATCTACACAAGCAAGCATTGTGGAGCACTAGGAACAGACCTGAAGGGCAAACCAGTAACTGTTGAGTACTCAGCACCTACATTATTTGTATTTCTGTGGGTTTTACTGTGGACAGGCTCTGGTCTGGTCCCGTGGGCTGGCTGCCCTTTGAAAGATGGAGTTCAGCAGGGAAACTCCTGGAGAGCAGTCTGCTCTCTAAGGCTGCTCTGCCAGGCTTTGCTTCTGAAGTGTGATTCCGATCCAAATTAAAACACTATAATAGACATGTCTCATCTGAATCTACTATTTTACTTAACCAGTTAAATGATTCAGTCATTTTGCTCTTAATTATTGTGCTGTGAGCTGTATGAACCTTTCATTCTTTTCTGTGCAGGCTCCAACGTCAATGTGAAAGGTGCAGGAAGTTAGTTCAAATAAACCCTGATCTTTAAAGAAAACCTGTGAGTAGTTAGTTTTGAGTCCTGAAAACACCTTGCTGGAGTATCTTCAAAGAGGAGAAATCTTAAATCTCAGATATATCACTGTTCTAGCAGTCTGGCTATATGCTGAACATACAGGCTTTTCAATTACCTTCTTGAGGCATCTGCATCTCCCCAGGTAGTATACAGGAAAACAGGCAACCAGGGCTCGATTCAGTTGCCCACCCTGTGTCATCTGGTATGACTGAGATGCCCTAAAGCACAAGAGAAGCCCTCATAGGGCTGGTAGGAAGTGTGGGAGACCTGTGCTCTTCTGGAGCAGCAGTAGGAAGCCAAGAGTCATTCCACAGAGCACCTCAAATGCCATTAATAAATGCCAATGTGTCAGCCAGTGAGTTTAACACCTACATTTTATGCTTTGTGGCACCATGCTTATTAGAGGTATAAATCCTTATTTGTATGTAACCCCAAAATTCATACAATCAGCAATGCTGAAAACAGTGGTGCTCCACTGTGAACTAATAAGATAGTACACTACTGTAACGTAAAATAACGATGATGATGGTTCACCATGCATTCGAATGAGTAGTTAGCAGGGATTTGTCATATTCATGACTGTTGAAGTATCCATTTTACTTATTCCGTTTTCATCTTCTTTTGGTGACCATTAGCTATTTTTTTTTTTAAAAAAGGAAATCTTCCTCAGTTTGTTTTTCCTTCACTAAGTTATAAGTTTACAAAGTCTTACTTGTTCACAGTAGCATAGTTTTAGTGCAAGATCCTGAGTCTCATCTACATCTTATTTTTCAGGTTGGCAGCAGTTTAGTGTTTTAAGAAAAGGGTTTATTCCATTGTAAATCTATTTTTTAACATAATAACATTAGTATTCTGTTAAAATTAGAGTACATTTGTTCCCATGATATGACATTTGTTTCATAATTCAGCCAACAAGATACCAAGTAATGGCTTTTCAATGTTTGTGATCATCTAAAATTCAAGTATGAACATCATGAAAATTGAAGACCTCCTTGATGCTCTTTGGATATACATTAGTGATAGAAGAAGGCAGTGCAAAGTTTTTTAACATGTTGGATCTTTAAAATGTGTTTTCTAAGGGTAGAACATCCATTCATTTGCTTCAGTTGGCTTTTCCTCAGTCTAGTATTGATTTTAGTCAAGTACTGCTACCCATCAGTAGACCAGTTAGATTTAAGTGCATTCTTGAAGCTTGGCATATGCTTAAATGGTTCTCTGAAAAGGGGTGAATCGTCATGAATGCACCAAAACTCAAGAATTTGACCACTGATAATACTGTTTCCTCTCCAAAGATGTATTTGGTACAGAAAGGAGGTGTGTTGACTCTTTCATCAACTGGACAGATCAGAACATGTTTAAATTATTTTCTACAGAAAAGATAATACAATTTTTGTTATGAGTAGCAAATGATAGGCTCAAATCACTAGTCAATCTTTGTTATTAATGACAGAATCAAATAGTGCAGCATGTTTGGAAAGTGTCAGCCTGGCATGTTTAATTTTCTGTAAAGAGCAAATAGAATGAGACACTTATTTGCAGCATACTTCACTTCCACAGCAAATCCTAATAATGGTGACATTTAAAAAAAATATTTTTGCAATAATACCATTACAAAACCATCTAGGCTTGATAGGGGTAGCAGAGGTCATAATGAATTCTTATTGTTATCTATGGGAATATCAGATTTCTCTTAGAGGAGATAAACTGAAATACATTTGTTAAATGTACCATAGAAGCACTGTTACACAAGGTTTTAAATTTTCCTTTTTAACAGCCTATTTTGATGAATTGTCCTGATTAGCTCTGGAGAAATTAATATTAAAATTAGGTGGGACTCTAATGGAAAAAAATAGTGACATGCTTGGGAGTCATCCTCGATTCATATGAGGAATTAGCAGATCTGTCAGCTAGGAACAGGTATCATTTATTTATTTTATTTTATTTACCTCACACCCAGGATCATGATAACTGGCTCATTAGTGAGATTAAAAAGAGCGTATCTTTACCAAAAATATGTAGTGACCTAAATCTCCCCATTGTGTTGCGTGTCCCCTGCTCGTGGTGCGTTTCCTCAGCTGTATGCTCACGTGAGAGCAGAGCCAGCACTCCGAGCAAGTTCCCTGCACTCTGCAGTGTCCGTCGTGGGAGTGGGCTGGCTGCACACACAGGGAGATGGGAAAGGGGGTCTGCCAGCCCTGACCTGCTCTCAGCTGCTGGAGAGGACTGAAAACCCAGGCCTGATCTGAAAAGAGAAACAGGCAGTAAAGCATCTAACTCTTAGGTAATACATCCCACTCTTCTCAAAGGGGGCTGAGAACAGACCCGGGAGAGGTGCCTGGGCTCCCAGGAAGAGGCAGCAGAGAGGAGTCCAAAATGAGCCCTTCATTGCTGTGAAGCAACAGGAAAGGCAGACTGCAAGGGAGTCGTTGGAAATACCTCATCTTTCTGGAACCAAGGCCATGAGTCAGGGCAAGAAGAGAAGACCTGGAGCACGAATAGGATCTAGAAAACAGAATCCTCTCCCAAAGACAGATGTGAATGTAATATCTATGGGCCGATGAGAGCTTGGGCCCACACCTATTCTTCTGGCAAGTGTATTTACAGCTAGACTACTATGCAAAACACTGCATAACAACCTCCTCTGCTACCATTTTAAATAGGGGTGTCTGTAAGTGAAAAATCAGTGCTCTCCATGACAGCAGTGTAATTGAAGAGCACTCACCCTATGAGACTCTACAGGGACGGAGGCTGTGCTTTGCTGCTTTGTTGCCTTCCGTTATATCTTAGGTGGCTGGCTGCTACGGGCCATGCTGGAGCACCTCTGGGACACATACCCAGGCACCTACAGGGTGTTTAGGGCTGACAGAGAGATGCTAAGGGAGCTTATGTGCCCCTGACCACTATGTGAGACCTTTCAGGTTGCAGTTTAGGATGTGTGCCGAAAGGCTGCCGAAATCCTGTTTTAGGTGTCTGAATCCTTTCTTTGGACCTGGCTCTTGGTTCTTTCTGGCTAATCAGCAATAATAATTGAGATAACAGAGATAACGATTTTGTGTAGATCAATTCTCAAGCTACACTTTTTGTACAATGGAGGGAAAACCAACTTCCTGGTTCAGTTCTGTAAATCAGGAACAACAGAACAACTAAGGGATGTTACAATAAAATCAGAATGTACTTTTTAATATAGTTCCCTTCATGCAGTCTGTACTGTAAATGGCAGGCTACTAAAAGACATTCTCCATGTTGTCATGCATTTTAACTCCCTAATTTGGCTATTCAATTTGAAATACAAATGCAACACTCTGGATTTTTAAACCTCTTGGCTAATGGAATAGATGGCTTCAGCATTGTCCTAGGAGAAAAAGACATGCTACGGGCTGTGCCAAATTAACTTAATTTCTTTAATTTAAGGGGCTGGATGAAAACTAGTATGAAATTGGACATGGTTGGCTAACAGTAATGATATAATTTCTCATTTTTCTTAATTATGTCTACTAAGTACAAACTTACCTTCAGAGTTCAGACAAGAAGAAAAATATTGACAATATTAGCATCCGATAGTAAGTGTATTTGTTCTTTTAGCAGTTCTTTTTCTTTGTTAGTAATTTTTTAAAGAGGCTTAGTTTAAAGAAAATTAATAGTTCCTTTTCTATGGCTGCAGAGATTATATTTTATAATTTTTCTTTGAACATTTATAATCTTTTAATAGCTGGTTTTTTCCAGACAACATGACAATAATTGCTAGATTAAAAAAAGAGCAGTTTGATCAAGCTTGAATGCTGGCTTGATCCTATTTCCACTGAAGTCAGAGAGACTTTCAGTAAGAAGAGAGTTGGAATTTGCTTTATGATTGTTTCTTTTCTCCTGCCAAATTCTCTTTCACTCATCCAAGACAGCAAAGAGTTCTGCTTGCAGTCACAGTGCTGTAAATCTGGTGTAACTGCATTGACTCAATGGGCTTATTTTTGTAGAGCTCAGTATAAATGAGAGAAGGATTTATCCCAGTTGGATTCATGCTTCTTGTTAGTGAGGCAATGTACTATATAATTGGCTCTATCAATAAGACTTTCCCAGTATTAACTTCTTTTTCAGTCTATGTATGGAAACAGATGGAATATATCATAGTCTCTAACAGATATGAAAGTTACAGTATCCTGGAAAAAAGAAGTTTTTATTTGGCTGGGGCTTTTCATCTTTTATCCTGAAATTTAAAAATAGGAATGAAGTGACATGTATTGCTATCCACTGCTCATTTTTTGTTGCTTAACTGTCCTAGATGTTGTGACTGCTGACAGAATCATAACTGTTTGAAGGGTTGGATCCTAAAGTAAGACGCACACAAGGTGCTGTTTATTATTTATAGCACCCACAAGGTGCTATAGATAGAAGATCTAGAAACACATAATTTGAATCTTAGACAACTCACGGTTAATGAAAGTGAAGAATATGAAGATAACAGATTGAAGAAAGGCAAAATCTGACAAAATTCACATGCTCATAGTTGCACTGAAGGTGGGATTTTAGCTTGAAAAAGTTGTTGAGATAAATGTTCTCTATAGTTATAAGAAAACAGGAAGGGAGAGGGTCTTTTCTAGACAGAGGGGAGAGTCTTTAATACAAAATCTTGGAAGGAGCCATTATATTGTTTAACTTTGTGGAAAAAACAGTTTTGAGTGGGTGCTGTGATAATCTGGGAGCTCTCAGGTGATCTGAGTTATTATATTTTAGAGCCAAGAACTTACCTGGTATGGGTTTTTTGTATGTCCCTTGACATACTTATTTTTGCTGCAGTTTTTCCAAAGAAGGGACCATGCTTGGACTGTGCTTAGAAATCAGGAATATAGTCAAACAATAAAAGAGGGAAAAAGATAATTTTGTTCTGATAAATTCTGGTATGCAAAATAGCTAAAGGTGGCACTGATTTATGTGCCCTCCTTTATATTTTGGCAGATTTCTGTTTATTTATTTATTTATTTAATTTTTTTTTTTTAATTTTATTTTAGCTGTCTGTTTTTCACCTGTATACATGTGTTCCAAGAATTCATGCAACATAAATTAAGCATGTACATCCTGTCTGATGTTTTATTTGTGAGGCAAGAGCCATTACACCTTGTCATTTAGAGATTATAACACTTTCAGGAAGTTTAAATTATTCAACTTTGCAAAAGGAATACAAAATTTAATTCTGATTTGAGCATGCCATTTCAAACCACCTTGGTTCTCATTAGAATTATGATAATCTAATGTTAGATTCATTACCATCTAAAATTATTGCAATCTGCTGCCTTTTGTTTTGATTCAAAGTCCATAATTGTGCCACATGATGTCAGTAATTACTGAGGCTGCTTTAGGAAGATACGCAAAGATATGGCAAGAAAAGATGATCAAGCCAAGTTTAGATTTGTTATGTGGTTGTTCATGTGCGTCAGAAACTACATTTTAGTAGTGTATCTGTTTACACTTGATATTGCGTAGGTTCCAGAAAAGGAGGAATTACGCTGGAAGATTAGGAAAACAAATTAAATATAGTCTTGAATCATCCAAGATTGAAAGGAAAGGACTCCTAGCCACATGATGAAGAAGCTTCTATTGTATTTAATCATTTTTTAATGCAGTTTCTTTTAAAGACAATAATATGCTCTTCTCTTTGTAGAACCTGCTCCTCTTCCATGGAAAACAAAATAAACCAAACACTCATACCTGCTGAAAATGAATAAATGTTACTGACTCCAAATTACATTACAGATTATATAATTTAAAACACATAAAAAGATACTCTTTCTAAATAGTAATCCATTTTATTAATTTTGTCTTCTCTTTGTAAATGAATAAGGCAGTCTTTCCACCCCAAGAGGAAGGATGAAGTGAATTTCATTTCTAGTCTTTGTTTTCATATACCTTATTATGAACATTTCACTAATGAAATGAGATTCTACAAAGAATATAAATGTGAAATACACATCCAGAATAGTTTACTGCAATAATGTAACATTACATCACAATTTGATCCATCATTAAAAAAATTACAGCTTTGAGGCGGCCTGAATCCGCTAATGGGACACAACATGGTGGGTAATGTTGTGTCTCTATTGTTTTTCATAAGGTTAAAAAAAGTGAATATGAGAACCAAGATATGCAGGTGTGATGGTGGGTGCTGAACATGAAGTATTTAAAAGGCCCTCATTTTCATCCCATGAAATTTTATTTCTCTTAAAAAGTTCCAATCTGGTGGCCAGAAGCAGATGTCTTTGAGAATTTTGGTAATTTTGTCACTTTAGATTTTATTTTTTTGCATTCTAATACTCATGACCACCTTTCTTGTAGAAGCTTGTGTTCTTTTGGAGTCAGATGGGACTTTTTTTCAGAGTAAATGAAAACAGAATCTCTGGCTAGAGAAGCAATAGATCTTGTGTGTTTTAGTTTCTGATCCATCAAATTAAAGGACTGCACATGTTCTGCAACTGGAAGTAGAAGGAAATAGGAGAATCTTGTAAAATGTCAGAGTTCTGAAATACATGTATATTTATCAGAGCACTTAAAATTAAGAAAGATTAAGGAAAATCAAACTGGAACTTGGCAAATAAACCTTTTCCTTTTGGCTTTTGCATGAAGAAAGGAAAAGATTTCAAGTTTGATGGCAGTTAACAGAGTCAATTTGTGGAAGCAGCTATAAATCAAGTGCTGCTTTATTACACTGCTGCACATTTGGAATAAGTTGGATTACTGCAGTGGGCATTATTTTAAATTTGTACTACTGAAAATGAGAACACGATGTTTCCTGAAATAACTAGCCAAAGTTTAAGAGGAAAGCCACAGTTTAGTAAGAAGAAGAAAAAAAGGAAGAGAAAAACATCATGTTTAAATCAAATGTCAAGAGATTACAGTAAACAAACTGGGATTACTACTCTTATTTAGTCCTTAGTCTTGTTTTGTTAGGTTTAAGTGCTGCCATTTATTGTGGATGATATGGAAGAAGGAAAAAGGATCAAAGCAGTCTGGAGACATGTATGATGACTGAACAGCGTTAGAAAAGCATGCTCCTTTTCCAGATTAAAGGTGTTTTTGCCAGATGATACGAAGAGCAGATTGTTGTTGATTACCTGTATAATGAGAGAGAAGATTTTGTAAATTTGCCTCAGATCACTTGGAGAATTCCAAGTGAACAAAGAGATGAAACTAGATTCTCTGAACGTATTGGGAAACCCCTAATGCTACGGGCCACTGTTGAATAAAGACTAACAACAGTAATCCCATTGAAGAATTCTCCATCTGGTTTTATAAGAAAGGGAAAGCAATTAGTGGCTAAATCAGAACCAGATTACAGAACACCAAAAATTAGCCGCATTGAAGCAATGCTGAGAAGCTCTTACCACAAAGCTGCCTAATTGTGAGAGAAGTTTTGGTTTTGCTGTCTTAGATGTCCCAGAGTGACTTTGTCATTAGCATCCCATAGTGGGGTATTTGGCTTTCTAGCTAGGTCATTTTGAAGTCCTGATCTCTTCCTCCTCACCTCAAGCAGCACCTTTTTAGACTTCCTCAAGATAGCTCTCAGAAAAAAAGCAACAAAACCAAACAAACCTGTTGTGGTTTAGCCCCAGACGGCAACTAAGCACCACGCAGCTGCTCACTCACTCCCCCCCACCCCCACAGTGGGATGGGGAAGAGAATTGGAAGAGTAAAAGTGAGAACACTCGTGGGTTGAGATAAGGACAGTTTAATAGGGAAAGCAAAAGCCGCACGCGCGAGCAAAGCGAAGCAAGGAATTAATTCACTACTTCCCATGGGCAGGCAGGTGTTCAGTCATCTCCAGGAAAGCAGGGCTCCATCACGCGTAATGGTTGCTTGGGAAGACAAACGCCATCACTCTGAATGTCCCCACCTTCCTTCTGCTTCCCCAGCTTTATATACTGAGCATGACATCATATGGTATGGAATAGCCCTTTGTCCAGTTTGGATCAACAATCCTGGCTGTGTCCCCTCCCAGCTTCTTGTGCACCTGGCAGAGCACGGGGAGCTGAAAAGTCCTTGACCAGTGTAAATACCGCTTAGCAACAGCCAAAACATCAGCGTGTTATCAATATTATTCTCATACTAAAACCCAAAACACAGTACTACACCAGCCACTAGGAAGGAAATCAACTCTATCCCAGCCGAAACCAGGACAAACCCCAAAAACCACCTCCAAAAAAACCCATAAAACCAATCACCTCTCCTCACCCACAAAATACATCAGCAGCCCTAGCGACTTAGTCTGGGGTGTCTGGTATTGGTCAATAGCAGATAGAGGGCAGGGGAGTAGAAGGACCATGGATTGGTCTAATACAGCAAATTTAGGACTGCAATTGTAGTGTTATCACAACGCCAGTACACAAGTACATTATCAACCTCTTTTTAAAAATAATACATTGTATTCCAAGGTTGATGTATGAATAAGCATAGGAAAATCATTACTTCTGTGTTAGGAATTCAGCCTGGCTCGTCAGAAAGTGTGTAAAGCTGATACAGCTTGCCAAAGACAGGCTGTTCCTGGAACTGGCTGTTTAACGAAAGTAATAGCACAGCAGCATCAGCATGAGAAAGCATGGCGTGTAACGTTTGCTGGTCTAACTAAGAAAAATATGGTCTGATATTACCTGTGTAGGTGTACAGCAGTCAAAATGAAGACAAAGAGGGGGAAAACACTTTGGTGTTGCGTCATATAGCTGAAGGAAATGAATCAGTTTCTGTTAGCAGTATGCCAGTTAGGTTTGATAAAGAATATCCAGTGGAAAGGTATGCCCAGAATTCATCTGAGATGAATTTTTAGAAGTCTGCTGTGCTGCATCAGTAAGCAGAGATTTCTGTTCTTGTTGGCCCAGATATCACAAAGCAAGATTTAATTAAAGTATTTACAACCTGAACCTAATATCAATCTGATACTATTGATGTATCTAAAAATACAATTTTCTTAGCCTGTATATAGTAAGATATATGCCTTCAAGTAATACAACCTTACCACCTTTTTTTGCCTATAACTTGCTGAAGAGGAAACTGTTTCTGTTAATTACAGCTCAGGGTATAGTGCCCCATAGAGACACTGTGATCTTTTAATTACCTATCTTTATTAGAAATAATCAAAGCTTCAACTTCCTTAACCTTAGAGAATTCTGACATTTCACAAATTTTTCTTCAAAAATTAAAAGTATAACTTGTTTTTTCAAAATTTTGAGACAAACAAATTTTAGAATATAGTATTTTTCTTTCAGTAAGATTGAAAGTGTTTGTTTTGATAAAGGTGATAAAGCCATTCATTTTATATTTTATCACTTTATTTATACTCATGATGGGATTAAAGAGTTTTGAATTTGAGTCCATGTGGATATATATTTTGTTTTATCCTTTGGTTTAGTTAATGTATACCCATGAAATATTTTGCTTTCCTTGAATCATCATTTCCTGACACAAAAAGATATTTCGCCAGGATATTTTTGACCAGCTACTGTCATTGTTTTTTCTGAGTATTAAGAATACATCTACCAGTCTTATCTCAGGGGGGACTGTATTTGAGGGTGACTGAAGAGCTTGCTAAAGTTGGCATTATTGGAACGGTGTGGCTACAACAGCTTTGAATGTGAAACTGTCACCAAATATGAAAAAAAGTGAAGTTTAAAATATATTTCTCAGATATGTTGCCAAATTTCAATTCTCACTCCAGAAGAACTAATTTGCAGGTTGTTTCACTAATTAACTTCAACGTTAGAGTTATTTCTGGAAGATTTATGCTGTTACAAATGAAAATATTTGGAACAACCTTGCATCTCTAAGATTTTTCATTTCTTGTGTGATCTGATTTTAATACAAAATCAGGAATTTTAACTTGTGTAACAAGGATGTCCTGATATAACAGGTTAAAAGTTTAGGCATTGTGAGACAGCGATGCTGTTGTCATTTCTTCTTGTGTGAATCCAAGACAATTCTCCTGACTTCAGTGATTTACACACGTGAAACTCTGAGATTTGACCAAGCTCTGCAGAATTTAGGCTTCTGGTGATCTGAAGTGAGCAAGACGGCTCTGGGCATATGGCATTAATTTCTCTGTTGACTTCAGTTGTTAACTGCTTTTGTGAAATACGAGCATTAAGATGTTGTGAACCTTCGCAATAAGCAGAGACAACGTATTTTATATATGGTTGTCAATGTTCAATTTCATAGCACAGAAAAGAAGCTGCAGTGGAGTTCTCTACATAGAAGAGGTGGCTGTTTAACCATTTATTTCACCAGGTCAGGATTTTTACTCTGGGGACTTAAATGTAATTGCCTTGGTAATCTGTGGTCATTTAACATATTTTAGTCACGTTATTGTGTGTGAAATACAAAGGTGTTTTAGATTGACTGAGGGGCTATCAACCAAAGCAGAAAGGAGAGAAAGATATTTCATTCTTCCATCTTTTCACAAGTCAGTAATACATCAAAATGAGTTTTGGTAAACAATGCCTTATTTTCTTGCCTGTTGGGCAAAGGGTGTTATTTCCTTTCACAAACATGTGTGGGAAGAAATTGGGGAAAATGGCTAGTTACACTGTTTAGCTATGACTGACAAATCACAAATGTCATCAGAGAGTTGTTTATGCCAGACTGTTTCCATTTATTATAATAAACTGACACAATGTGTACTTGTAGTATATGTTGGTAGATATAACCTAGAATCTTTTGTTTCCTCCAGTAAAAGATGAATGCATTTTGATCATTTGACAAGGGAGGGATTTTCCACTCATTTGCGACCCTCTGTCCTAGAGCATGCTGCTGTCAGAAACAGCTTCTCCGTTAACTTCATATGATTTCAGATTAGGCCTTTTCATTGCTACAGCTCAGGAGCATCCCTCCTGGAGAGCCATGCATTTTTAAAGCAGTTGGAAAACTTCTTTAAACAAAAGGTAACACACTGTCTTGTGAGAGAATTTGTGTCTTAACACAGAAATAAGCAGTTGTCGGTCTGCTTTTCTGTGCCATTTCCTCTTACCTGAAGCTGGGTAACCATCTTCATTTTCTCTCATTTCCTCGGTGAATACAAGAATAGTTTCTCCTTTTAAAGAAATCAACTGATCTGCGAATAATCCCATTGATTTAAATCAAAAGACTGTTGCAGTGTGATTACGAACTGCTAAATTTTACTGTCCCTTTTTTTTGGTGATTATTCTTCTGATGGAATACTGTGCAAGAATAGATTATTTGGGAGAATTGGCTTATTTTTACTTATTTTAACTTTATAAATAAATCACGTGATCACACATGAGAAGCTGGGGTCCTATATTCTGTATTCCCAGCACATCAACCAGTGTCATTTTGAGTGTTAAAACTGTATTTCATAGAATCATCACCTCGATAATGCAATAACATTTAATATTCCTTAAAGTGCTCTATATACTCTTAATACTTTAGTAAGAGATTATGAAAAATAATAAAATAACAAAAATTAAACATTCTGGAGGACACCACGTCAGCCAAATATTGCAAGTTATACTTGAAAACTAGGGAAAGATTTCTATTTTTTCTGTTTGTGTTAGTTCAAGTACCATGAAACATAAACAGATAATGCTCAGAGGATGGGATTTCCAGTGTAAATGTGTAGGAAAAATATACATATTACAGTGTACTACAGCACTCTAGCAATATCTGGTATCGATGCAAAATAATTTAAGACAAAACTGTATATTTCTAGGCCCAACATGGCCCTCATTGCTTGTTGAATCCAAGTAGATCATGACTTGTGCTGAAGAAGGTGGGTATTTATGAGTGTGTCTGTGCATGTAAATGAAATAACCCTATACCATGTAAGTTTATGTGAGCCAATAACAGGCCATGTAAAGCAAAACCCAAATAAATAATGAAAATGCAGTGTAATTAATGAAAACACATGTGCCAGAGGAAGTAGGTACTACAGATGCCTAATAAAACTTAGGCTTATGGTGAATCATCACCACAGAAGGCTGCAGATTTCCAGGTAAAAACTGGAAAAACTAAGGTAAATTAATTTCCATGAAGAGAGTCCATTTTCTTTTAGGCTCTTCTCATGGGTTCTTTTCCACAAGAGATTCTGGGCAGGGTCCTTTTTATTTCAGGAGATATTGAAGGAAGAGCATCAAGGAGCTCCTGCTCCTATGACCAAGGGTCCAGCAGGGTTCTTAATAACCCCAGCAAGGACTGAGAAGAGGAGGGGACAGCCCCTGGGGGAAGCTGGCCGATGACACCACAAAACACACACTGCTGGATTACAGCTAAGGACAGCATTAGGGGTCTGTATTTCTACAATAAAACCTTTGGATGTGGTGCCGGTTTCAAACAACGAGATGAGTGGGAAGCTCGTCAGCCCCTTCCATTTTCAGCAACAGCACTGCATCTAGCCTGAGTGTGTCTGGAAAACTTTTGTCAAAGCCCCTTCTGGCTAGTCCATGCCATGTACCTATCCCCTGCCTTTGCAAATATAGCACACAGCTTCATATTTCTATCAGACAGCACAGAGGACTGTTGGTTTGGTTTAATCGCCTTTGTTGAGATGTGATATGAAATGAGGCTGCTGAATGTAGAGCAGTAATATAATCAGTGCCCTGCTCTCAGCAGTGGCAGGATCACTTCAACTCCTGGAGGAGTTAATTTCTGATTTTTCACGCACTTAGACTCAGAAGGATCTTCTTATGATGTTTTTGGTTTTGGGTTTTTGGGGTTTTTTTTTGTTGTTGTTGGTTTTGTATATTTACAACAAAATACTCCAGAAACTGTTTAAAAACTTCCCAGTCAATAGTGTGGGGGACTCAGCAGTCATGAATGAGAAGGAAGGTGCTCCTGACTCTTCCAAAGGGAACAGATAGATACACAAAGCGTGGAATTTTGAAAGGCATCTAGATCTTATTCTTAAAACTGACTTTTGAAATCAGGATTTTAGGATAAAAGGCTTTAATACTCAAAGAAACATAGGAGTCAAAATGCTGAAAATTGGGCAGCTCATGAAGTGCTCTGCCCTTTAGGGAATTCACAGATCCAAATTAGCTGCAGGTCAGTATTTGCATAAATTGAATGAAGTTGGTCCTGTCGATGTGTGTACAGACAGCTTTTCATTAGCTCCGCTCAGTCTCTCAGCCTGTTATGGGTAAGCTGGCCCTGATCCAAAAGCAAGGTAGCTGTGTTAGCATCATGCTGTGCCTGAGCAAATATTTTCTGCTTCTCAGCAGGGTGCTTCAGCCCAGGCAGAGCACTGTGCTAGGACGGTCCTGTGGTTTCTGGGGCTGGGCTGGCTCATGGTCTGCTTACCCACAGCAAGTACTGAGCAGTTCTGCAAACCTCCCCTGAGGTATCTGAGGACAGAAATCTGAAAGCTGAGTGGGGAGCTTCCTAAGGCAGCAGTTCTCAACATTTTTAGACTGAGCACTTCCCTCATCCTTCTTTGCTGTAACAGCTGGGCCTTCCATTTGCATCCACACTCACACCTGCCCCATCTCACCAACCTCCCTCCAGGCTTCGGTGGCCCCTAGGCAGCAATACTGAGCAGCTAAGACCTCGGGGACAACTTCATATTTCTCATTGTCAGCCTGGGTCATAAAAGCAACTTGCTTTAACTGCTTTCTTCAATTTGTGCTAGAATAATCAAGGCAACAGAGACCATGTTTTGGTTTTAAAATACCACCTTCCACCTAATTCTTTTAATTTCCTTTGTTATCATTTCAAGGAAAAATGAGTTAATTGCAATGAAGAAAATGGAAGCTAAACAGATATTTTAACACATACAGAAATGTGAATATTCACTACATCTGGCTGTTCCCTCTCACACTCCATATATGTTCTATTTATAGTTAAGTTAAAGGCATTTTAAAGTTTTTGTTTCTTTTCATTTCTTTATGGGTTGTAAAGTAAATACATTGTGGAATTTGGTAAAAATGACACCCTTAACATGGGACTACTAAACCAGGGCAATGCATTCTTCCCAAATTCAGATCTTTAACATGGCCTGTAAGAGACTCCACACGAAGATTGTCTTTTACTGGTACATGTCAAATATGGTATCTAATAGAAAGTTATGGATGAATGGTCTCCTAATGCTGTAATGTATTGTACTGAACATACTGAAAGAAATGCAACCTTTTTAAGAAAAATACAGAAAATTTAATTTTAAAGGCCTGGTACAGTTCCCACTAAACCCAGCTGGATTTATTTACAATGACTTTGGTGAGAGGTAGAATGGCTTTCTAATTATATCTAACTTAAGAATGGTTGGACTGGGAAAAGAAGAAATTTCTTCTCCTGGAGTTCTGAAAATTTGTACTACACCAAGATATCAGAATTGATGAATCTCGATATAAAATTATAATGATAGAGTCTTTTATCAAAGCTGCAAAAGTACTTTATATATGGGGTAATAAAGAGAAAAACAAAGTAAAAATATCAACAGAGGACTCCACATCTAATCAGTTTCCTTGGTGTGGTGCTGGCAGGAATTTGGAGCAGATTTATATACTTAAGATGAAATAGGGAAAGAGTTGGATCATATAAGTCCTAAAGGAGAAAAAATGTCTGCAAGCTAGTTAGTGCATGGGCTAAGAGATCTTTTAATCACAGGAATTTTAAGATACCTAGGTTGGTGATGAAATGTCACATCTCCTAATGGTTGCTATATATATCTGTTCTGCACAGATCAAAGGGGAAAGCTGCTTCTGCTGCTCATTGCCTGCTGTTCTCATGAATAAACATGTGTTCTCATTTAACTATTTCATTGCATTTTGATAAAAACAATTTCCATAAAGGAACAGACTAAGTTGGATCTGGGAAAGAAAATTATTTAGCAAGAAATATCACAGAATGACTAAGAGTACTTTCTGCTAGCAGGCCATCTCAGGCAGCTGGGATGGATCATGTTCAAATGAGAAGCTTTTGCTAGGAGCTGAGTACTGTGCTGGAAGGATTAGGTGCAGGACTGATTTGTGCACGCACAAATCTTGTGGTGAATGTAGTAGGAACTGATCCAGAAAGTAACAATACTGTTGAAAATGGGAGCCTTTCCACTGCCTTCAGTGTACTGGCACATTCTTCCGTAATCTTGCTTGGTTGACATGGATAGAAATAAATAAAAATATCTGTCTTTAACACACTAACAAATAATATTTCTCAATCATAAAGGTCTTTACAGGCATGAGATAGAGTTTTGATCACGTGAATATGTGTAGCATTTATTTTTAACCAGATAGTCGTGGTGATGTTACTTGTGTCATTGTCCTGAGTGTTAAGTCAAGAATGTTGCAGTGTAAGCTCAGGAGAAAAGCAAAGATGTGATTTGGTGAGTTTACATGACATATGGCAAAAAAGGGCCCAGTTCAGAGTAGGGTCTCCAGAGGAGTTTCAGCCCCTGGTAATTTTTTTCCCCTGGCATGACTGCACACTGCTGTACCACCAGAAAAAGAGGATGGTCTAGATGTATAGAACAGGATGAATTTTAAGCTACAGGAAGGATTGAGCCCATCCTTTAGTGTCTCTAGTGGATTGCCGCTACTACTGTTGTTGCACAACCCAACTGTTCTTAAATTTTTGTTAAATAATTCAAAACGAATTGAAAGATCTTTGATGCTGGGTTTTTGATGTAAACAAAAGGTTAAAATAAAATTACATGTTTGCTTTAAAACAACAAAATGTTGTAACTTAAAGGCAATCTTAAATTATTCTTATTAATTTATTTTAGACTTATATCATTAAAAGATCTCCCAGCAGGCGCTTTGACTTTTTGTAAAATTGGGTCTAGTAGAATGCGCTGAGCATTACCTTGCTCTGGGTGCTGGTCATTAGCTGTTTTGTAAGATAATTTCCAAAAAAGAAGAAGAGAAGTAAGGTTTCAAAGATGCAGTCAAGCGGGCAAAGATACTTAATGATGGTACATTATCTTCTATTCAGAAGTGGAATTTTCTGCTTGTAATTCAGCATGTTCAGAGCTGTGTAAAGGCTAACGTGGTAGGGACCAGCCTGGGCACCATTAAAACCAGTGGCGAGCCAGAGACTCGCCATTATGTGTGTTGAGCTTACCCCCAGGGACACCCATCCAGCTGGGGGCCGGGCTGTGGTACAGACCCTCTGATCTGCTTTTGGGGCACGAGCTGTGGGCTCATCACATACTCTCCAGGAGTCAAGAACTGAAACCACAGCTTCATTTTTTTGACAGATTCTTTATTCCCTCTGCCCCCACCCCACCAAAAGCAAAATATGAAGCTCATAACTTTGCTACAAGATTTACAAGATCTTCTTTTGTCTAAGTACACTGTAGGAGTCATGCACAGAAGAAATGTTTGGAAGTCAAGGAATGACTATTATAAATGATATTATAAAAGATAATGCATGTGAGTGTTCTTAAAATGTGAGCAGGTGCAGAAAAAGACATGAAAAGTATTGTATTAGGGTCTATAACTATTAATTTGTCATAATGATGTCAGGTAACTTAATTGCAACAAGCATAATTTTTACCTCTGTGAAGTGAGCAAACTGAATGTGCATTTGTGTCCTCCTCCTCAACTGAATGTGTCCATTCCACCTCACTGCCTTATCAGGCTAATGGAAATTCATTTGAACTGAAGAACCAACTTTTCAGAGGGCTTTAATGACTTTCTCAAAAGCTACATTCTTGTTTTCTCATTGTCCATCCCTTTTTTTAAAATGGAAAGAAAAATTCAACAAAAATAATCTGTTTATTTTTCCCAGGAAAGACTTAAAATAAGAAGTAGTGTTTAACATATATTCATTGGAAATGTAGTGTAAGTCTCTTCTATTTGTCTTATATAAACACAGAAAGAATATTAAATATGGGAAGTTTCCCTTACACTTTAATTGATTTGTTGTAATCAAACTGTGGTGGGGTCGTAAGTACAAAAAATGCATTTTGCTTTGGTTGAAATGCAAAATTAATACAAGTGTGTGGCTTGGGAACCTCCTGTTTGGAGCATGTTTATTGCTACCACCATTCTCACAGTTCCTGTCAAGCAGCAGGGCATCTGGTTTTCAGGAATTTTTTAAAAAGGCTCTTGGCTGACTCAAAGTTGTCTGAAAAAATGGTGAAATATCCCATAAGCTGGAATGTCCGCAGAATCTGCAGCTTCTCAGAGCAGTTAATCCTCCTGTCCATTTTAAACTTTATGTCAAGAATATAAATCTCACTGAGCAGTTGCATGGAGCTCCTACAGCCTGTAACTTCAGGTGCTGCGTATTGGGCTGAGAGCAGAAATCCTACAGTTTCTAAACCCCACCGTCCATGAAGAAGCCAGGCCAGCTCCACGTGATGACCAGAAGCAATCTAATCAGAGCATGGGAGAGAAAGATCTTAGGCTAAACAAATGGACATTTCTAAGAAAATTGTTTTCACTGCTCCACTCCTGACCAATACAAACAGGTTTTTTTAATCCTGATGCTGTAAATTTGTAACTCTGTGTTGTTGGAGTAAGGTGGATAGCTATGTATCTGCATAGGGTATCCTGGCTTTTCATGAAGCAGCAGAGAGATGTATTATTGATACCTAAAAATCTACCACGCCAATCGGAAGTATGTGCGACCTAAAAGCAGTCTTAAGGGATTAAGTAGATTTTGCAGTGAAAGGAAAAAACTGGAATCATAGAATATCTCGAGTTGAAAGGGACCTATAAGGATCACTGAGTCCAACTCCCTGCTTCTCGCAGGACTACCTAAAACTAAACTGTATGACTAAAACCGTCATCCAGATGCTCCTTGAACTCTGACAGGCGTTTTAGGTAAAATCTTTTCTGGGATGCTGTCAGGGTACAGTGGGGGCCCAGGGCTCCCTGGGTGCCAGGAACTGTGGGGGTCCCCAGGGCGGACAGGCAGGGCCTGACAGCCAGGGCCTGTCCCAGCCGCCCAAGCCAGGAGCGGGGCAGTCTGGGGCAGCCCCAGCACCGGGCATTGGCACCTCCCTGGGGATGGGGATGGGGACAGGCCAAGACTGGGCTGGGCCTTGGGCCCGCGGGTGGCCCGGCTCAGCGTGGCCTATGGCCAGGGAGGGCAGGGCTGTGAGGGCTGGAGATGAGTCCTGCTGCAGCATTGCTGAGGCAGGGACTGACAGCCCCTGGGGCTGACACGGGGGCCTGGGCTCTGGGCAGAGTGGGGGGAGCCTTGGGGGACTGGGCAGGGGCAGTCAGGCCAATGGTGCCTTCAAGACCCTGACAGATCGTTTTTAAGTACATGAAGGTATTTATTAATGAAAAAAAATCCAATCTAATCTCAGTGTCCTGGCTTTAAAAGGCATTTTGAAATGATCTTGGAATCACTGGTGAGTTTCTTACTCTTGTTTTAGCAACTGTCTTTTGTTCTTCCATGCTATGCAGCCTGGCACCAGCACCTTGTCAGGCTGCTCTGCCCGTCTGCCATGTTGAGTTCACCCACTTCTCTGCTTGGGAGCATCCATGAGGGGAAATGACTCAGGCACACACAGGGTTGAGTTATGGCTCTTTGGTACCTTGTGAAGAAAGGGGTTCTTTCGAAGGAATCATTTCCCCATTATTTGTATGCCTCAGGGCTAGATTTATCTTGGACTTATCCAAGGAGCAATCTGGAGTACCATCTTAAAAGCAATGTGTCTTGAAGCAAGAAAGGAGAAACTGTAAATTGTCATGATCTTTGCAGGTGTAAACCACCATTTCCTTTTGTTTATCTAGTTGCTTTGACAGACTAATGGGAAAAGGATAGAGCCATCTCCTTTACCTCTTCCCCTTTCACACTTACTTAAAGATAGCTCCATGCTTTAATATGCCATGCATACCTATGATTCATGTGAAGAAGGCCCCGTCTAACCCTAATTTGTTTGCTTTTAATCTGCCACACTCTTATTCTTTTGATATCAAGAAATTGCTTTGGAGGTCCAAGTTTACAACTGAAGGATTTTAATGGTTCTCTCATTATCACTCTTCCTCTTTTACATTATAGAATGTGAATGTATTCCCACTAAAGTTTTGGATTTCCTAAAGGTGGGTTACCAGCAATATTTGTGCTGCCATTCTATGTTCGCGAGGTATTTACGACATACAGAAAATGTTAAATTTGCTCCCTTTGGTCTTGAGACTGTTGCACATTATGTAACACCCCAGGGATTTCTATGAATATCTAGAAATTTGTAACAGTCACTTTGCTGCTGTGTGGAATAATGTTCTTTAGACAATGCATTGAGCTGGAAATCCAAACTTGTAAGCAAATGCTGAGAGTTATACTTTTGCAAGAACCCGAGCTCGTCCCGAGTTGTGCTGAGCAAACGCTGACTAGTCTATTCAATTGCATTAGGCATCAAGTGAAAAAATATGTGTTCATTTCTGTGGAGATAGTATATATTTCTCTTAGCTTTTTCAATAAAACATAGGTGTAATGGAAGCTGGTGTTTTGTTATGATTCTTATATTGAATTTAGATGCTTTTTTTGTCGACAGATAAGATAGCAAGTCAGGGATTCATTTGAATATGAATTTTTCTTATTTGCTTGAATCTTTCTCGACAGTTAGTTCTGCTGGCTGTGGCTCTGACTTACCCCACTCTACAAGCAGAGCTGGAGTATTGGAGAGGTTGTGATGGCTGTTCCTTTTTCTGTGTTTAAGGTCAGAGTTGTGTTCTGCCTGTGTTGGTGGTCAGCCAACCACAGAGCAGAGTTAACTTTACAGGCATATCAAGTTTTTGTTTAACTAACTGAATTGAGATTTGGAGCATTTAAAATAGAAATCTGTTAGACCAAAGAAGGACTTATACTTGTACTTCCCTCACTATACTTGGTATTATTCCCTCACATATAATGGTATTAAGGTGTCTTTTAATACACAGGAATATCTTTACTGCTATGAAGTATGTTTATTCTGACAGGGGGTAGACTCATCTGATCAGTGTAGGCATCTATGTCCAAGCCTTGTGCTCCCTTTACAACAGAGAAATGTAGATATTTCTACACATGGGACACGATTAATTCGACCCTGACTTAGACGTCTCACATAGATCACATGAATTTTATTCTAGAAGCACCTGTTTCTATTGTTGCCTGTAAAAAGAGGAGTTACTAGTTTAGTTGTAAACTGAGCGAAGTAAAGAATTCTACACTATCCACACTTGCAGTACATTAATTATCCCAGAAATAAGTTGTGTAGTTTTTGTCTGAAGACAAAATGATACCCTCCTACCTCTCCTTCCTGTTTCCACCTAGATCTCTGTTAAGTCAGTCACTGGTTCATCCCTCTGCTGCTCAGCAAGACTGATCACCTTTGGCAGGTCTCACGAATCTCCAGTAATGGAGAATCCAGCTCCTCACCACTTAATGTTTCCATTCTCACTGTCCCTATAAATAGAAGAATATCCCACATGAAAATAATTTCAAATTTGAGCCTTTTACTTCTGGTTCATTTCACAGTCACAGAATAGTTGAGGTTGGAAAGGACCTCTGGAGGTCATCTGGTTCAACCCCTTGCTCTAGCAGGGCTGCCTAGATCCAGTTGCCCAGGACCACATCCAGGTGGCTTTTGAATATCTCCAAGGATGGAGACTCCACAACCTCCCTGGGCAACCTGTGAGAGTGTTCAGTCACTCTCAGTAAAAAAAGTGTTTCCTGATGCTCAGAGGGAACCTCCTGTGTGTCAGTTTGTGCCCATTGCCTCTGGTCCTCTCTCTGGGCACCACTGAAAAGAGCCTGGCTCCATCATCTTTGCACCCTCCCTTCAGGTATTTATATTCATTGATAAGATCCCCCTGAGACTTCTCGTCTCCAGGCTGAACAGTCCCAACCCTCTCAGCCATTCCTCATAGGAGATATGCCCCAGTTCCTTAACCATCTTTGTGGGCCTTCGCTGGATACTCTCCAGCATGTCCATGTCTCTCTTGTAGTGGGGAGCCCAGAACTGGACACAGCACTCCAGGTGTGTCTCAGCAGTGCTGAGCAGAGGGGAAGGGTCACCTCCCTCGACCTGCTGCAGCACTCCTCCTAATGGAGCCCAGAGTACTGTTAGCCTTTGATGCAAGAGTACATTGCTGACTCATGTTCCACCAGGACCCCAGGTCCTTTTCTGCAAAGCTTTTCCCACTGGGTTTGTAGAAAAATCTGACCTCTTTGCATCAGCTCTTAGTGTAGTTGAAGAGTTTCATATTTCCACCCTGAGATTTTTCTTCTTTGGGGTAAACTATCAATTTTTTTCAATTTTTTTTCTAGGTCATCTTTTCTAGACCTTTCATCACATTCATTGCTCTTCACCAGACTCTCCAGTTGATCCACCTCTT
Source organism: Ciconia boyciana (assembly GCF_034638445.1). Classification (NCBI taxonomy): domain Eukaryota; kingdom Metazoa; phylum Chordata; class Aves; order Ciconiiformes; family Ciconiidae; genus Ciconia; species Ciconia boyciana. Next base: position 202,788,556 of record NC_132934.1, read on the forward strand.
TCTTTATTATACCAAACAGGAACAGTTTCGTCCATCTAGGGCCTGAACAGTGGTGGTCAGAGCAGAAGGATTACTTCCTGTGTTTTGAAAGCTATATTCTTGTTTACATAGTCTCGTATAGTGTTTTCTTTCTTAATGACAGCATAACTTGTTTAGTGGCTTACATTCATCTGTTCCACTCGGGAGATGCTGGGCCATCTTCTTAGGAACTGTTATCTTGCCTGCATTTTTTGCATTTGATTATTTCTGCCTGAACATATTCATTGCCCTTGTTTTGAATCCCATTTTTAGCCCATTTCTCCAATTTAAGACTTTTTTTTTTAATTCCAGTGTCTTCCATCATACTTGCAGCTCTTCTAGATGTATCATCTGGAAACATGACAAGCAGAGTCATAATATTTATTTCTGGAAGTGACCTGTTGCCTTGTCCAGTGCTCACAAAATCCCCTAAGCCCCTAACCACTCAAATACTTTGGAATATCTTTCTGTAAATGTCCCTGAGAAACTGCCATGTATCCTATAGGACATTCAGAGAATTGAATCCAGCTGTTTAAAAATTTAGGTGAGCAGCTGGCTCACCTTTCTAAAAGTCACCCTATACTCTCATCCTCAGTGTGCAGTGATGCTTTTTTTTTCCTGAGTTTATGTTATTTTATTTGAAGTTATTTATTTTATGTTATTTATTTTATTTATTGTTATGTTATCTATTTTGTTATTTATTTTGTTATGTTATTTATTTTGAATGTTATTTATGTTATTTATTTTGAAGTGATGATGGTGTCCACATTGATTTGTCATAAGCTGGATTTCCCCCAGTCTTCCCAGTCCTCTAAATAATTATGGGCCTGTTAAAGAAGCAGCTTTGTTTATTCTCATTGAATTTGTTCATTGTATGAAGTCAAGTATGCATGTGTAACTGTTTACAAAAGTGTGGCCTAGCACTATAAGTTTCCTAACCTACTCCCAATAAAAAGCCCCCAAAAAAGAAGGCTATAATCACAGTTCCGGAGGTATTATGTACTGATCAAAGTCAAAGCGGCAGCTCCATTAAAATTTGTGGATTGCAGAGGGTGCAGAATACATGGCCTGGCCTAATGATGAAGAAAATTATTTTTTAACCCCCCAATTCTTTCTCAGAAATACTGTCTCATAGTTCCCTTAATATTTTCCAGAAGGTGTGTACACCTTCTCTCAGCCACTATTCCAAAATGCCCGTCTTTGTACAGAGAAGTATTGTCTTCCATCAGTGCAACAAAGGAGGCTTTTCCCCATGCTTTTCCTTAAAAACTAGGCAGTGGAGTTGGCATTTGATTCATAAGCTTTTGATCCATACTTAATCCTAGGGTGGCATGCATCCAGAGCATGCAGAGTGTTGCATATTGTGTACCTAATGAAGTAGCTGTTGGTGTACAGCACAGTAGGAGACTCTCATGTTCTCAAACAGCTTTAGAATCTGTCAGTGTTCCCTGGGTGGGTCTTTGGGGAGAGAGGCTGAAAGAGTTCCTGAGAAGCAAGGCCTCTTCTGTTTGCTCTCCTTTCTTTGCAGTGGGTTTGCAGTGAAAGTAAAATTCAGCGATAGTTTTTTTTGGTTTTCATCCTAGAGCTACTTAGGCTGGACCATCATTTCACAGCAACATAATCCTGTAAAATATGTGTAATTGCTTGTTTCAAAATGTTTTCTTATACCACTGTAGATCAGGAGAATGTCCTCTGAAAACAGCGGAATTGTTTTCATTTTATTCAGTGAGAATATAATTAAAGAGACAGGAAAGCAATGAAATGTAGCAGTAATGAAATACAACTGATGACAGAAATGTTTCAGTCTTTCCCTGCTTACAAGGAAGACAGATGATGTAATACTGATTGCCTGTAGGCTTACGGTCCAGGTGTAAAGCAGTCCAGCTCTGGGGAGATGCTCAGAAGTGTGACTTGCTCTTGCAAACTTCAGGCAAATCTGATGTCCCATTTCATTCAGTTACACTTTAAGATACAGAGAAGGATATAAGAGGTGAGAAAGTCCAAAGAAAAGAGGTGGAGGTTATGCTGGATCACAGTTGCAGACCAAAATCCTCTTTCCTTCAGAAAGAGTCTGAATCATCTTAGAAACTTCTTTGGAAGGGAAAGGGCTTTGCAAAAGCTGTGAAGAGCAATGCAGTCTTAGCTCTTCTCTGCCGTTGTGCTTTACAAGACCTGAGTGTTTCTCCACAGGCAAGCTGGGGAGAGCAGCTTTGCTTCTGCTGTCCAGTTCCCTCATTTGGCAACTTGAAGAGACTAGCAGGCCATTTGCTAATAAAAACCCCTCGGTCATCAAGAGAGAGCAGGACATCAGAATCACTAATATAACATGAAAGGAGTGATAGGAAACATCAACAATTCCTGCTAAGCAGAGCAAATTATAATAATATTCAGAGGATAAACTCAAAATAGCACTGAACCTTTGACCCTTTCAGGAAACCAAGCAGTTGTGTAGGGAGAATATCTTTGCAAAAGTTTCTAAAATTGCTCTAGAAACCCTCAACCTTGCTGAAGCAGGGGCTCAGCTCAGTTGAGCAGAACAGGTTCTTATTAGTTTAGGCATTTTACAGCATCGTCTGTGTCTTCTATTGCTTCTCACACATAAGTCTTGAAGTGTGTTATAGGGTGGTCAATATCATTGTTCCTGCTGTGCTGAAAGGCCAAATAAGCACTCAGAGTTGATAATTTGCCTGGGGTTACCCAGAAGCAGAGCAGAGGACTCCAGAGTGCCTGTTTAGTATGTTTGCGCTCAATCAGTGTTTCCTGAGAAGAATCCACCTGGGGAACATTGGCACAATATATTCACATGGACAGAGATCACATCAAAGAGTTTAACACCTCAAATTGACAAAGGCGAAGTGGGAGCACAGAGGGATGCATTAATTTTCTTCTAGTCTCACAGCAGGTTAACAGAAGAAACATGGCTCCAAGCCAGGTGCCTTGCCTTGCTGACAAGCAGCCCACCCCAGGCCAGGCTGGCTCAGCCAGGGTGTGTGGTCACACTCTCTCCTCCTGAGCTGACACCCTATTTTCATCTGGAGGTGCGAGAGAGAAGTGATAATATGAGATACATTTGTTTTACACACCAGTGAAGTTCTAGGAACAGAAACCAGAAAAACTCTCTGGCAAAGGGCAACAAAATAAGAAGATAATTTAGAAATGCCATACCATGTGTTTCACATTTGGCAATTTGTACTTCAGAGTTAAAACAATTTTGTATGTGCCCTTTGAAAGCATGAGGCTGCATGCATGAAGAAAGCACCTATTTCCCTTATGTTTTGAGCAGGGAGCCATATGTTTTAAAAATTAAAAAGAACAATTAGTCTTGGAGCATTAAATCTGCCCATCTAGGTAGCTGACTACCTTTCTCACAGAGATGGCTGTCCCATAATGAAGCTGAGGAAACAAGGCTTAGAAATGTAAATATTAGTAGGTGTGTGGGAACATAAATTAGGAAAATTGACAATTGTAATTACTTTCATTTACTTTCATTTGCTGAGTTCCCAGGCTGACACCAGAAGTTACATCCGTAGGGTTGCTAGCAGGGTGGGGTGTGGAGGCAGAGGGGCATGGGGATAGGATAGGCTCAGTCCCTGTGTTGACAGTAGGATCTGCAATGACAGCATATTATCTGATGTAAGAAATCCCTAATAGAAACAGGAGCTTCCCAACATCTCCCCCAAACATGGAAAGTACCATGTGGGCGTAGCTGTCAGCTCAGCAGGAGCTTCCAGGCCTCTGGATGCTTAAATCACATCATTATTACAGACACCTCTGGATTCTCTGATTGAGGTTTTCCTATTTTGCTTGGAAGGATTATGGATGGAAGGAAGATTAAATGATAAAGTGAATCATGTGAGGGTGAGGGAATGCCTACACGATGAAAGAAAGGGTGACTGGAGGAGACCTTTTTATTTCAGTGGATTGTGTGGAATAGAAGAATACAGATTTAAGGCATTATGCTGCCTAACACTGTGCTTAGATGCACAAGGTTTGTGTGTTGTGTATTTTTTAGATCACTTAGCACAGTATTGCCCTGGTCTTTGTGCAGTACTGGAATGAAAACATTAACGATGATTGTTTTTCATGACAGAGGCTACGGCAGGCTGTATTTACAAAGAGATTCAGTTTATCATCTGATTCAATTATTTTCTGCTTAAACAAAACATGTCCATCTTAGTTTTCTGTTTGTTTCTTTTTGTTTTTTATATACTATATTCAGGTGAGAAATGTCCCTTTGCAGTATTTGACAGTTACTTCTGTGTGACCCAAGTAAGTTAATGAAAATCAGAATGTATGTAGCCCCAAATGTCAAATATATCATTACAGTTGGTTTTCAATGTCCATTTTAGTCTGGTAGTTTTGTGCTTGACTGCCATCATAGAGCAAGAGGTAACAAGCCACGGCCTCATTGGTATCAACCACTAGACAGCACTCAAAACATTTAGCCATTTAACAGGCAAATGCAAAATCTATAAACCAGTGTGACGAACCACCTGCTACTCCTTTCCTACTGTTCCTTCTTCTATTCTGCAAATACAAATTACAGGAATCTATATCACCAAGAAATCTGCAGACTCTAACAGAATGTCAGCCTTCAACTCTGCTGCATGTACGAGAAGGCACATAGGAAATAGGAGCTCTGGTACACTTTTTCCATGCCACTCATTATTTTATGGAGTTCTTTCTCATGTCTGTTCTTATTTGATTCCTCTATAACATGGCCACATTTGACTTAGTAGCTGTTTTGCTGAGAAAGAATGGAAGCTACTTCACCATTTCACTAACCTGCTTTCAGATAGTTATTTTCCTTTAATTTTGTGCTTTTTATAATTTATAGCTAAGTAACAGAGAAGGAGCTACTCTGGAATTTGCTTTTAAGGCCAGGTACATTCCAGGAGCAAAATTTAGAAGCATTATTTACACACCATTCTGAGAAATACATGTTATTGTGGTTGCTTTCTTATTTCATTGGGTTGAAATAGAATCTAACATCTGATTTGGGTATACTTTTGTGTCAGTATAGGCTATTTTCTGACTCACCTTGGTGAGTAGACTATATGAGTCTCATTACTTGAATAGGTGAGTGTAAGAGGCTTCTGTATAAAAGGCTACAGTTTTATGTTTATCATTTTAGCTGAAAAGGAAAGATGGGGAAAGTAGAATGGGGATCTACATCTATTAGCTAATTTTTCCTTTTCTAAATTCTATTTTTATTTTGCAGGTGATGGAAATTAAAGGACAAATGATACATGTGCCAGAATCAAATTCGATTTTGTTTCTGGGTTCCCCCTGTGTGGACAAGCTGGATGAACTGATGGGCCGAGGCCTCCATCTTTCCGACATACCTATCCATGATGCTACTCGCGATGTCATATTGGTTGGGGAGCAAGCAAAGGCCCAGGATGGCTTGAAAAAACGAATGGATAAACTGAAGGCAACGCTAGAATGCACACACCAAGCCCTGGAAGAGGAGAAAAAGAAAACAGTGGATCTCCTTATTTCTATTTTCCCTGAAGAAGTGGCTCAGCAGTTGTGGCAGGGGCAGCAGGTTCAGGCCAGGAAGTTTGATGATGTCACCATGCTCTTCTCGGACATTGTTGGCTTCACTGCCATCTGTGCGCAGTGCACGCCCATGCAGGTCATCAGCATGCTGAATGAACTCTACACGCGGTTTGACCACCAGTGTGGATTCCTGGACATCTACAAGGTAATAGCTCAAGTCCGAAGTTAGCAAAACCTAATTAAAACTTAAGATAGAAAAAAATCCCAGTAGCCATCTTCCTAAATTACAGACCTTCCCTATAAAAACAGAAAGGCAATATTTTTGTTTCGTGTGAAAAAAATAAATCTGAAAGATGCCCATTGAAAATCAAGTACTTTGATGCTGAGCTGTCATCATGGTTCCTGCATGGGAATATATGCCTCATATTCCCATTTTCCTATAGGAACATACATGTCCTGTATTATAGCCTGGTTTCCTTTAGGTGACACATCAGCCACAGTGTCCTAAGGGTGATGAAGTGAACAGTGATGATCCTAGCCCAAGCTGCAGCTCCTGGAAGGCACTAAAATACTTTCTGTTTCAGCTGAAACTTGAGTAGTTTAGGGTTTAGGTACTTATCTTTCCCCTGAAAGAATTAAAATTTTCCATAAAAAGCAGAGCATTCACTAAAAAAAATGTTATAAGAGATTTAAACTTCCACTGAAAAACAGGAAGAGGACAGGAGATGCCCATTCATAGTTAATTGAATGAGTGGGACATGGCACTGGGGTGCCATGTTCCTTTGCTGCTCTGCGGAAAAGGAGATGTCACATGTGTTGGTCCTGTTACAGACTTCATCACCTTCGCTTCTCTTCAGTGGATTTGGTGTCCAGTATGTATTTGAGAGAAAAAAGAGGGGAGGTAGAATTTAATAAATGCAGTTAAGATATTATCTGTGTAATTATCCTGTGAAATCTACAGATAATATGTTTTGTATATGGAATATGTTTAATTTTGTGATAGGAAAAGCAGAGCAAATTTCTTTTTATAACTGAATGCACCAAAGAAAAAAAATGTAGTTGTAAAATTATATTTTGACTTCGTTTTCTGTCTGAGGCTTGCAAACTAAATCACCAGTTTTCAAACTGTTTCAAATAGTATTTGTTGATAGGCTACAGAGAAAAGGTCTTCACAAGAGTTCTGTCCCTTTAATTTTTAGCCTCTAATACACTTTAAAAGGCATCCAAAAATATTAATTACCCACCTAAATAATAATCATGACTGAAAAGTTACAATACATACCACAGATAGAACTGAACATGGTATAGATATACGTTGGTAGGACAGTATACCAAAGTAAAAGATCACACTAAGTAAGTTTTGTGCTCCTGGGCTAGGGGTTTGCATTACTAATGCTCAGAAGCGAAAGGCCATATTGGGAGAGGACTACGATAGAAGGTACCAACCCTCATTTGAAAATTGTTACCGTGATATAGTCAGAAAAGATTGGAAGTTTGATCTCAGTTTGTATTTATCTGGTGTTACTGCACTGTATCTTGAGCCAGCTCTGAGAACAGGACTTGAGGAACTTCTGACCCACAGTCAAGAGTGATACCTAGTGACCTTGTTTCGCATGCTGTATCTGGTACATGAGTGTAGTTAGTGTTTTCCCAGATGATTAATTTTAGTTAGCTGTTTTGAGGCATTCAGGACATTCTTTGTTGAAAACTATGGTTGCCTGGGAATAGGAAATAAAGTATGTAAAACTCTATGACCTGTTTGGAAGGAAGGTTAGCTGAATCCTGTGAGAACAGTAAGAAGGAATATTTATACATAGGTCATGTATATTATATCATTTACACCATGGCTTTCTGCCTTTCACCTAGCTTTGTGCCACTTTAGATAGAAAGATGTTACTGTATGGAAATACTGTCCTGACCAGTGAAATAAGATGACAGCTGCTGAGATAGGCAAGATAAGATTTATGCATTCAGAAAACGAATAAACACTCCAAAAAGTTAAGACCCTCATGTAATTCTATGAGCAGAGGAATAAACAAAGCCTATTTTTCTATGGAAGGATGTCTTACACTTCTAACACCCTTTCTCCACTGTTACTGCCTTAATATAGCCAGTTCTTTCTCATATCCTTTCATAGCAGGTTTTCCTCCATCTTGCTACTCCCCCGTGTCCCCTGAGCCTCCCTACACGTCCCCTGCTTCCCTGCACAGCCCATCCATGACCAAGGCAGTGTGCACTGTGGCTACTTTGGAGCTGTCTGTAACTTTTTTTCTCCCCCCAAATCTTTATTTTTCATTTGTTTTTTAACCAGAATTCTAGAAAAGTTACTGAAGGGTTAGGTGAAAATTACTCAGTTGAGCATTACAGAAAGACAAAACTCAGGCAATGAACCCTTTTTCCTTTCCTTAGAGAATCAGGCTTAAAATAAAATGACAATTCTTTTGAAAAAGCATTTGCGTTTTAAAATAAAAATAGCTCGTGTGTTTATATCTTTTTCATTTGTTTCAGATGATATTCTGGAAGCTAAGTTTATTGCTAGGAATGATCACCACCACAGCATCTATAATTTTAGAAGTTATTGTCAGGCAGTGAATTTTAGATATGTAATCACCAGTATTTGTACCCACAGCCTGCCTCTAAGATATACTCCTGTAACTAGGCTACAGAAATTTATCATGTGACCTATATATACATCAAAACAGATCAATTTTCAAATTTCCTTGTTTTTAAGCAACATGGCAAGAATAATTTTCAAAGATTATTTGGTGGGTACTTCTGAATACTAAATTCACCATTTTGTGAACAGAAAATTAAGCAAAATTCATTAAATAATTTCCATGCTGTAAGTTATTCACCCAGCTTTACTGTTAAAGCATTTTGAATTCAGAACCTCGGTGCTTCTAATCTTGGATTCAGACAATGAATGTAATATTTTCAATTGTCTCATACTATTCATTCAGGGATGTTTACAGAGAATTATGGCACAGAAAGAAGAACAAAGATCCTCGCATTTAACAAGTCAGACATAGAGGGCAAGCATAATGAGCTGTTGGATACAGAATGAGAAATATTTGGAGAGGGCTGAAGGGGGTTGAATTAGACTTTGAAATTTCTTAGAAATTAAAGTAAGTAGCTATAACTGATGAGGTAGGGAAAGGATATGCAATGGATGGATGCATAGGTAAGAATGACACAGGCAGATGATGGGCTCGGAAAATGAACTTCACAGAAGCATTTTGAATGGATAGTAAAGATGACAGATTACATTTGTGCAGGCTGAGGGAGAAGATTGCAGTAATTGAGATGCACGTTGATACGAGCCTGGGTGACAGTTTTAGCAATCTGGAAGAATCTGTGTTTTAGAGACTGAAACTTTAGAAAGAATCTGCTTACATATAGCCTTGATGAAAAGATCAAGAGGGACAGTCTTGAGGTAATCACAGAAGGAAGAAGATGTGAGAGAACTGAGACCTGGCAATGCATTTGGAAACTGGTGCTGCTGACTGTATGAGCTAATTATATTTGGCTTGGAATTCAGGATGAGAGAAAAAGATGCTGTTGAGCAGGGGGTGTAAATCAAAGCAATGTAGATGCAGATGCTTGGTAGGTTACTGTCTGTGGACATACAAGTAGAAACATGGACTCAGGAGCAGAAGTAATGGGAGAGAGAAGATCTCAGTAAATTTTGAAAGCAGTTGCTTTGGGTAAAATATATACTGGTTGGTCTGACTGTGTCTTTGTTTTGACCTGGTTTTCTCTGTATGTTCCTGTTGTTTAGGAGCCAAGTGCTGGGAAACGATGCTCCAGCTAAACCATCTCTTTATCAAATAAGCTATTTAGATATGCTGCAGCCATGGTTGGTGTCATTTAAAACTTAACCCTGCAGACTGAAATCTTCCCTGCTTAAGATTCCTGCAGCTTCTGTTTCTCCCTCCAAGTAATATGTCTTTGACATAGGATTATTTTAAATATTTTTTTCTTGTTGAGTCCTTTTGCCTGTGTCGGCCAGCTATTTTCCCCTCAGTTTCCTTTCTGAAGCAATCCCTTTTCCTTCCTTGCCCTTTAACTACTGCATGGAGTAAAGGCAGCAAGTATTGTGGCTGGGGTTTTGGCCATGCGTGCACTGGCTGGGTGGCTATATATGCTGGCTGGGTGGCTATATATGCTGGCTGGGAAATGCCAAGTCAAATAGAGCAGAACTAGGCCTGCTCTTGTAGGTTTTAGTTTCTTTGTCCTTTCTCTGGACAGTGGAGCGTTTGTCCTTGAAGGCATTTACAAATTTTCCCCTAACACTAAACTTCACTTTCTATGAAGTGGTAAGTCCCGCTTTCCATGTCTGAGCAGAGAGTCCTAAATGTTTTCGACAATGAACTGTTGGCAGCTGCCAAAATTTCTTTGCTATACATATTTGTTGTCAAAATTTTAATTGAAAGTTTGTTGAATATTTATTGAATAAGACAATACAATTCCACAGGTTAATTTTATAGTTAGAATTCACAACTTCATTATGTGAATTTCTGCTTTCTCTTTGGTTTCAGTATTTGGCTAAACTGACATGGTCTCTGAGTGGTGCCACACATGTGCCTCAAAGTCCTTTACCAGCTTCCTTGGGGTTCTCTTTGGCTATTATTCCTGGCAACATTATTTCACTTACTTTACACTGAATGATATTATTTTCTTTTTTTCAGAATGATACAGTTAGTATGTCAGATCCTCATTTTCTGATTTTATACGCCTTACTCTGGCTATGGCCTTAATTTTTGGTCGTTGTAAAGACCTGAGGCTAAAAAAGGGTTGGAAGTCTGGTCTGCTCTGCAATCATTCGAGACTGATACTCACCAGTTCTGAAAAATGTTGTTTATATTGAGGTTGTGATATAATGCTTTTAGGAACCTAATTTTAAACCCAAATTTTCTAAAAATATCACTTTACATTTTTATACTGATAGTTTAAGTTGCAGAAATCAGTATTCATTTTACAGAAAATACCAGTACTTTCTCAGTGCCATGACTATCCCACCTTGAGAACCGATATTTGTACATATTCATACATATGTTCTTAAGCTTACTATCAGTGCTACAGGTGTCATGAGCTTCAGACTATTCTGAGGTTTTCCAGGCTTTATTTTTCATAACTTAAAAACCATAGTCTCCAAGTTTTCATGTAAAATCTGTGGCCGCTATTTTCGTTTTCTTTCCATCACATCTGCAGTTTTAACCTTTTCAGTTCAGTCCAACTACGTGACCATTTTTGAGAAGGTTTCAGATTCTTTTAGCTTCATCTTAGGCATCTGCAGAATGAAGATTATTATGAAATGCAATTAAAATATGTAAATGATACTGATACTCTTATATGAGCAATATGATATGCATAAAATACCATAATACACCTTTTTTAAGATGAATAGGTGCAGTTTTGAGGATTACTGGTGTACTAGGTGCTGCTTCTTCCTGTTAGTTTAAAGTCAGTGGGTTTTGAATGTGTAATAGAAGAAAATGGGTAACAGAAGAAAATTTCCATTGTCCAGAAGCTCTCTCTCTCTGTGGTGCCACCCAGCCTGGTAGAGCTGCCCTTCAGCACGCTGCTCTGTTCAGGTCCCACCACAGAAGGCTCCTGAACCTTCTTCCTTTTCTTGCTCTGAGCAGGCTATAGCTGACTTTCTCCTTGAACTCTGACTGTGAGTGGACTTACTTGCTGGCACACAGGTGTGTCTCACTCCACTATGAATTCAGGGCAAAGCTGGGGCACCTATCTTTTTTGGGAACTCAGAAGTGTTCTTGGGTTGAGTTAAAAAAAAAAGAAACACAAAAGATTCCTTGGACTTTCCCTGAAGATCTGGACCCAAGAGCTCCAGGATATTTTAAGACTTCTCATTACTTTAAGCATGTATTTTTCTGCAGCCTTGTGGAGGATTTACACTTTTTGTCTTTAGGGAGATGTGCAAATGACGCAGACATGCATGCTCCAGAAGAGTTATTCTTTACTTTATAAACATACAGACCTGCACAAAGCACTAAAACATCTGTGCATGTTCCCCTGCTTTAGGCAATTCATCATGCAAGAATCCTCTAAAGAGTCTAGGACTTCTGCTTCTGTATATAATTTCTTCTTCAAGAATGCCATGCTTGTATATATTTCCTTCTCTTTTTCTCTTTTGACTCTCTTCTCCCACTTTTCTCTTATCTGAAGAGCATACATTTGTTTATAAGTGTTCCACTCCATTTCTCTCGAGCAGCCTGGGAGCCTTAGAGCCTATGTCCAGCTTCCAGGTCCTGGGATTGCTTCCCACGTCCCCAGTTTGTGTGTGAACCGTGGCCATATCCTGACTTTTTATTTGGACAGGACCCAGAACGGTATCCTCCTTTGGGGCTGCCTGCTCCATATTGAGGAGCAAGCCCAGACATAGTGGCTGGACAGGAGCCATGGCTAAGAGGATGCCTTGTTGCAGCATACAGCTATCCCTGATGCTATGGTTTGTAAACCCCACCATTAATACTTAAATCCTTTGTTTTCTTGTGTCAAGTTTTTCCACCTTCTAAATTTTAGTTCCTCTGAAGGAATGGAAAAAACTGATTTTATTTTCCACCAGCCTAGGCTGTTTCCATTTAAACAGTCCAGTATTGTGTCAGATCTAGAAGATACATAGCACAACCATGACAACATATGGCTGGCCCTTCATATATATGAGCATGCCAAAATGCAGCGTTTTCATTCATGCAACTAGCATTCATAACTGTACCTTAATTTCTTAAATGATTTAAATGAATATAGAGGATACTTAGGTAAGTTAAGAGAAACTAACGTACGTATGAATTTCAAGACAGATAAATTAAAGCTTATGTAACCTTAAGGAGGAAATTGTTGTTCAGTAGTAGTTTTAATACTAGGGATACTTATAGCAAATTAAGACCACTCTTACATCTGGAGAAGGGCACTCACATTAAACTGAAATGTGTGTCTTAAGTTATGCATGATTATTTTAATATTTGCTGATTTTGTTAAGCAATTCTTTACTTTGACATTACAACTACCTCACATAAGGCAGAATGCCAGCCAGGACATTTTCTATTCATCAGACATCTTTGGTGTGATTTTTGCAATTTCATACTTGCCTAAAGAAGAGATAAATCATTTATGTGCTATGACTTTTGTATTCCATGACGGTTGTGTGCAAACCTGATGATGACATCATGTAAACTGTAAGTCTTCTAGCATGTCTCTATTTTAACTAATGAAAAAAACCCTTTTAAAATACTAGATAATAAGTCTACACAGCAAGTAGTATTTGTCTCTTTTCCTTTTGTAAAGAAAACAGCACTCTGAATTAATGTGTAGATAAAAGAGTTCCTCTATATATTGGATACTGAAAGAGTTATGCTTAAGACTGCTATGTAGGTGCTATAGAAAGAGTTCGAAAACAGCTTGTCATGGTTTAACCCCAGCTGGCAACTAAGCCCCACACAGACACTTGCTCACTCTCCCCGGGGGGATGGGGGAGAGAACTGGAAGAGTAAAAGTGAGAAAACTCGTGGGTTGAGATAAAGACAGTTTAATAGGGAAAGGAAGAGCCGCGCACACAAGCAAAGCAAAACAAGAATTCATTCACTCCTTCCCATGGGCAGGCAGGTGTTCAGCCATCTCCAGGAAAGCAGGGCTCCATCAGGTGTAACGGTTACTTGGGAAGACAAACACCATCACTCCAAACCTTCCCCCCTTCCTTCTTCTTCCCCCAGCTTTTATATGCTGAACATGATGTCATATGGTATGGGATATCCCTTTGGTCAGCTGGGGTCAGCTGTCCCAGCTGTGTCCCCTCCCAGCTCCTTGTGCACCCCCAGCCTACTCACTGGTGGGGTGGGGTGAGGAGCAGAAAAGGCCTTGACGCTGTGTAAGCACTGCTCAGCAGTAACTAAAACATCCCTGTGTTATCAACACTGTTTTCAGCACAAATCCAAAACACAGCCCCATACTAGCTACTATGAAGAAAATTAACTCTGTCCCAGCCAAAAGCAGCACATTCTAACAACTAAAACATCAGTGTGTTATCAACATTATTCTCATCCTAAATCCAAACACAGCACTATACCAGCAACTAGGAAAAAAATTAACTCTGTGCCAGCCAAAACCAGCACCCATCTCTTCCTGCAAAATGCTCCTGAACTTGTCAGCATGTAGTATCATTAAACTTACTAAAAATAAAATGCCCTAAGGCCTGATAAGAGCAATTGCTTCATAATTAGGCTCTCAGAAAAGGAGCTGGGATTTGTAGTAAGACATTTCTTTTAAAAAATGACCTTTACCAGATGAGCAGATTTCTGAACTTCATAGGTGGGCACTTAGAATCCATTCCTGCTCACATGGGAGGGATTTTACATACACTGGACTATTTCCAAAAGCAGAATGCAGTGTCATAAAAGCATTGCAGATTCACCTTGAAACTTAGACACAAGGTTTCACTGCTTAGGAGTTAATTTTGAAAAGTTGAGAGACAGAAGCTCAGAGAACCAAAGACTAAGGCACATTCAATTCAACTGTTTCAAAGCTTTTCTGCCAAATCTGTGCAGTGGAAAAACATATAAAATACTTCAAAATGCAAACAGAACTAGGCTGTAATTTGTATTCACACAACGTCAAGATAACAAATGGGTTTTGATTAATGTGAAAAAGGTCAGTATTCACTCTTTGTTACATAGACAGAAATGTAGATCTAGAAGCTACCTCAGGATCAAGTATACTTAGGCCATGCTCAGTGGAGGCTTTTCTGAATTGCACTTACACCACCTCCAGAGAAAGAGCACATGCACTTCACCTGTCAGTGGAACATCCTATCTAGTTTCTCTCAAGCATGTTTCTTTGACATTTCTTTCCTTAGAATCTGTATTTTAGATTAAGTGACTTGTTCAAGTCTTTCTACCATAAGCTGCCCAAAATACTTCACATCTGCCCTCCCTCCCACTTAATGATTAATAACATCCCTGACCTGCATGCCAGAATATGCATGCCAAGATACAGGATTTTTTGAGCTAAAGAGGATCTTGATGTTGTGCTGACAGACAGTATCATAGCACTAGCAGTCAACACACTCATGCAATCTTTTTTCCTGTTTTGGGGTACTTTATGGGAACAGGAACATGCACTCTGTAGTGCACTTCCAAAGGCACGGGGTGAGTCGTGCATGAGAAGATAACAGCTCACCTAGAGTTTTCCGAGAGTTTCACAAATTAAGCCTTCCCAGTCTGTGGCCATTGTGGCCCACATAAACCTGGGTTTCAGCCATTTCTGAGAAAAAGCATCCTGATGACAACATGGGAGGGATCTTGTATATCAAATGACAGTCTGGGCATGGAAGCAGGCAATTAAGCAAAGATATAGACATTTGAGTCCTGCTGTAGTAAATGGGTAAAACAATGAGGCTTCCAGAATTCAGGATGGAATACATCGAGTCCTGGAAGTTAATTTTCTGTTCAGTGACTATAGAAAGAGTATAGATGAGCAGCTTAAATTAGAGGCTTAATTTTTGTGTGACTGACAGTGGGTAGTGTGAGTCCCATCCTGAATGACAATGTTGTAAGGTTATTACTGATTTGCAGAGATATATCTGGAGAAGGATTTGGCTAGAAGGAGATATGGGACATGTCAATGATGTCTTGAGGTAGAATATGGATATCAAATAAATTGCTCACTGTGATGAGTACTGAGATTGCTGACTTCAAATAAAACTAGAATGGAGAAAATCTCCCTTTTCTTCAGATTTTGCCACATACCAGTTAAAAAGGTATCCTGTTTGCTGCTGAACTAGAAGTCACAGACAGGAATAATGAAGCCCAAATGATAAGTCTGAAGCACCACTTTGGCGTATATGCCATGGCTTTTTCCTAATTTTCCTGCTGTACAACTTAGGGCAGAAAACAGATGAAAGAAGAGCCCATTGAGAGATACTAATAACTTCAAAGGTTTCTTACAGAGTTATACTTGCAAGAATTTCATCTTAAGGCTGAGTTTTCCTGTATTCCTTTAGAGGGAAGATGTTTCAGCTTTCATAAAAGAAATATATAGTGTTGAGATACTAGGTAGTCCAGTGTTGCAGATGGAATGAAATATGCATAAACAGGATAATGAAAATTTTGGGAAGGGATAGGTCTTTACTGCAGTACATGAGAACACTTCCCAGCTTCCAGTTCCAGGCGCATTCCCATCCTGAATCCTGGCTTCATGCTGGGATGAGACTTAAGAAACCACCTCCTTATATATTTACATACTCCCATGAAAATGCAGCCTAGGTGTGCAGGAAGCTAAGATGTGCTCCAGTAAGTCCAGGCTGAGGACTACATATGGAACTTACTCTAAGAGACAGCCAGGGACATACCCTGACTTTGCTCCTTATGAAACTATTTGCAGCTCTTCAAAACAAAATTAATAAGCTAGAAGTCATTGATTTTGTTGTTAATGTAATCATAAGAATCACTTAAACTTCATATTCTCCAATAAATGCTGTTCTGAGCGTGGATTAATCTCAGAATTAATCAAATTTCACTCAGAGTGGAAAGGAAACTGACATACGGAGGGTAGAAAGGTTTTTCACTGGTTCCACTTTTCCACTATCCGTCTAGAAATCAGCTTTCCTGAAGGACTGTTTGATTTCCCAGAACTTCCCCTGTCCTACTTCTAAAATTTACCTGCCTCTGTGACCTTCCATGTTCAGTCTGCCCTTACGCCTCTTCACATGGTCTTGTTAATTCTTTCTCTTCTGTAGTTCTGTGGCAGAGGTGAAACTGTAATATTTATAACATAAAACTAGTAATCTAGACTATCCTCACAGTCAATAGAGGAAAGTATGATTTTATAGGGAGAATGTGAATCTTTTTTAGTGTGAGATTCATCTTTTCCTGAAGGAGATGCTTAGCACAGGTCAGATGACTGCTAGAGTTCTCATTTCAGTCCATTGATTGTAAAGAGAATTGAGAGTGAATAACTCATATTCATATTACTATATTAGAGATGTCTCTGGTCAGGGGAGCTGAATCTCACCTATGTAGTCTACACCTTATCAACTTGTAGCCTATGAGGTTGAAATATTGCTTCTTCCCTGCTTGTGCCATCTACTTTTCATGTGCTTTATTTTTACAGTTATTTAATAATTTTATATAGTTTAATGCCATGTTATGTTGTTTAATACGTAGAATGTATTTTCATTGAGTAAAATGAAGTTTCACATTTTAATTTCTCTCATACAATCAGCATCAACCCAAGTTATTTCTTTCCTAATTTCATTGTTTCTTGTTACATTGGCACTGGAATAACTCCCATCACCACTGAGTATGAGAATTGTGCTGTCTCTCAGTAGGGTCCCTTAGATTACTTTACTGATTAATTCAAAGCTTGACTTTCCATGACTTTTGCAAATGGATATGATGATCTTCGTCCAAAGAACTATGTATTGCTCACTCCCATTGAAACAATCAGTAACCTGTGGGATTGACTGTAAGAGGCAGTGGAGTATTCAAGGGTCCTTGACATTAGTGCTGATTCTGTTCACTTTTAGCTAAGAAGAGAAATATTAACAACATTTCATCAACCAAGGAAACTGAGGTGGTAATTTTACTGATGATCACTAGAGAAAGATAAAGAAAGGCTGGCATTCTGGCAGACGCTAATCTGCTGGGCGATCACCAGGGAAACTGGTGTTGCAGCTCCAAACAATGCAACTCTGTGGCTCAAATGATCAGTAAAGTTATGTATAATAAAATATACAGAAAAGCGCGCTTTTTCCCAAAATTGTTTCCTTCCTTCCTACCTGCCTTCCTTCCTTCTCTCTTTCTGCTTCTCCTCTCCTCTCCTCTCCTCTCCTCTCCTCTCCTCTCCTCTCCTCTCCTCTCCTCTCCTCTCCTCTCCTCTCCTCTCCTCTCCTCTCCTCTCCTCTCCTCTCCTCTCCTCTCCTCTCCTCTCCTCTCCTCTCCTCTCCTCTCCTCTCCTTCCTTTCCCTCCCCTCCCCTCCCTCCCCTCCCTCCTCCCCTCCCCTCCCCTCCCCTCCCCTCCCTCCTCCTCCCTCCCCTCCCCTCCCCTCCAGAGGAATATAGGTCACAAATCAGAAAAAAATAAAACATTTAATTATCACCAATGGAGAAAAAGCAATAATAATTAAAAAGTTGCCATTACTTTAATGTTTCCTTGGGCAGTTTAAATATTAAATCATGAAAAGTTCAGAAAGTATGGATAATTTTCAGCTTTAATTTTTCCAGTGTAATTTGTATAGCAGATTTTTCTTGGAATTAGAGTATTAGAGGGAAAAATCAGTGGCTGCAGTATAACCTCAGTTATCTAAATGTCAGGGGAGACAGAAAACATTTGGACAACTGAAATCTCAGATAATTATCAATATAGCTAATACATATTTAGGGGGACAGGGCGTACCATATAGTTAAAGTTTGGATTACAGTACAAACTGCCATAACTAGGGCATTATAATGGTCTGTGTTTGATAGTATTGCACATGGGTACTTGAAGTACAAGAAGCCCCATGAGCTACTTATGAAATGTCAGATACATATGGCAGACTTATTTCTAGCATTTTCATTTTGAGATGTATGCCCTAAAATACAAGGATTATGTTCTTTATCACTGTATTTGCTGAAACATCTATTAAAATCCTCACTGTCTGCAGAACTGTTTGATTGTTCTTTAAAAAACTTGCAAAATTCTTTTTGTCTGAGTAAGATCTTGTGGTCAGTAAATTTCACAGGCTTCCCTCTTTCCTAATCCATGAGTATGCTGATGTCATTGTTGTCTCTTGCCTTCCCACCCTGCACCACTGTGAAGAGCCCACCTCCGTCTCCTCGAGGACTTCCCACAGGGACTGGGGGCTGCTCTTAGGTCCCCCCAAAGCCATCTCTGCTCCAAGCTGAACAAGCTCAGCTCCCCCAGCCTCTCCTCACAGGGCAGGCGCTCTGGCTCCCACCATCTTGGTGACCCCGGCCTGAGCTGGATACAGTTTATCAATCTCTGTGTTGTACTGAGGGGCCCAGAACTGGACTCAGTATGTAGGTGTGGTCTAATGAGTGCTGAGCAGGGGGTGATAACCACTTCCCCCAGTCTCTGTTCATACATCCCAGGCTATCATTGGCCATCTTTACTCCCAGGACTCGCTGCTGGCCCATGTGCCGCTTGCTGCTCACCAGCAAGAATCTTCAGGTCCTGCAGAATCACGATTCTGCAGAATCTTTCCTGCAGAGCTGCTCCTCAGGAAGTTGGTCCCAGGCTGTATCAGTTCCAGGGAAGTTCCTTCCCAAGGAACTGATGTTGCACATGTCCTTGTTGAATTTCATGAGTTTTCTGCCAGCCAGTTCATCCCGCCTATCCATGTCCCTCAGGATGGCAGCCCTGTCCTAGAGCAAATTGATTGGTCCCCCCAGTTTGGTGTCAACTGCAAGCTAGATGAGAGTGCAAATAATGTTATTATCAGGAAAAGAAGCACAGACTTTGTCAGAAAAGGCAGGTATATTTACTCAGTAAAATTCTAGATAGTTTTTTACATATTGTATTTTGAAAGGTATTAACTAATCAGTACACATTGCATGCACCTAGAACAATGTGTCTGTATTTGGGTAGGAGAGGGGAAACATGAATAGGCAACAGGTGAAAGGAGAGGAAGGTATTTTAAGATGGAAAATAATGGTCTTCTGTGCAGGGAAACAAAACACACCCAAACCAGAAAAGTTAGTTTTCTCAGTGAGAAAAGTTAAGTGAGGAAGGCGAAGAGCATCAAACTTCAATTAGTTAAGCCGTTACCCCTTTCCCTGCTGCTTATTTCTGTTTTTTTCACTCTTAAGCTCTTTAAGAGGAAACTGATATCATTGCAACTGCTGTTTGTTATTATTTCTATATTATAAAAATGAAATTTTATAGAATATTTCCCAGCAGTAGGAGAGTTTCAGGCTATTGGCATATTGCTTATAAGTGATAAGAAACAGTTTAGTAATAAGCTTCTCTTCAGCTAAATATAGCACATGCACTTTATATACTGTGGCTGTAAACAGGGTGTGGGGTGTAGAGAAACTGTTTAATATTCCAAGTTTTCCTGCCAACTTAAAATTACAACGATTATGAACACATACTTACTTAACCAGAAATAAACATTTCTCAGGATTAAAATAACAGAAACACGTGAGACCACAAGCAGGATTTGATGCATTTGGAAATTCAACTGAATTTGAAGAAATATCTGTTACTCTATAAAAGGAGGATAAGAAATCATGACATGGAAAGGGCTGAAGAATATCTATGTTTAGTTACTCTATCTAAAGTCTATATGTGTGATACAGTTATATAGATAATCTATATATGTTAAAAAAATAAATCAAACTTTGAACAGCATAAGGCATTTTTCCTCATGCATGTATCACTGAGAGGTTTTCTCTTCTCAAGGAAGAGCATGCTTGAGCAAAGGATGGTTATGCAATACTTACGTGTTTACTTTCCAAAGTAATCCTGTATTCCCTTGATCACCTGTGTATAACATCAAGGTGTCCAGGAATGTCCAGTTCGTCATCCTGAATTGCACTGTAAATTTTTTTCTAGTGCCTTGTGAGAAAAGAAAAAATCTCTTCTTTCTGTATATATATGTCTCAGGAAGGTGCTGAAGGATGAATGTCCCTTGAATGGATTTGGCTTGAGAAGGGTTCCGTTAGCAGTTAATTTTATCTCAGCAGGACAGCCAACTCAAACTAAAATCACTAATGCAATCTGCATTAAGGGCTTTTATTTATGCGTGACACTTTGAGTTAGAGACAATACTTTAACTGTGTTGACCTCTATAGTGAAGGAAATCCAACTTTTTATTTCCAATTTATTTGTTTATTTTGCAGAAGAGCATTGAACAGTCCGTAGAGACAGTGGCATAGATTATATGGTGAATGTGTACTAAATATTATAACCCTTAGGAGTGAGATAATAAATACCTACACAGCCCTGTGAGTATTTTGGAGATGGGAACAAGAGTACACAAGTACCCTTCAGTGGAAGGTGAAGGATCTACAAGGGACATGCTGTTAAGGGTAGATTTTCTTCCTGAAAGAAGACAGCAATTTTTGAATTTTCAGACACTTTTTTTTTTTTATGTATTTAGTTTTAATCGTAAGCAAAGAAGCCTTCTTGATATGAGTATAATTTAACCCATTAAAAAAGGAACAAACTGCACACGGACTTATGTATGGCTCTTATATGAAAAAAAAAATAGTAATGAGTACTCCACTGTAACAGTTATAATACAAATCATCTATTAGGCTTTTACAGGAAACCTGCTGAGAGAGACAGGACTAAAAGCAGAGCCAATTCTCCCTCCAGTTACTTATTCCAGTGGATTTAATATTTCTGATTGCTATAGGAATTTGAGATTAGAATTGCCACAAATGGTGATTCCCACCATTACATTTTTTATGTTTATTTCCAAGCTGTGCTTTGAAAAAGGTGCTAGTAAGATTCCTTAGACTGTTGGGATTCCTGAATATTTTAGATGAAAATCTTTAAACTTGCCATTGCAAGCTTCACTTACAAAATATTTCCCCCCTTGTGTGTAACCCTGTGAAATTAAGTGTGACACTTCATTTCCTTCATTACTTCTAGTAGTTCATATATGTAACGACTGCTGCATATTCATGCATTCATGAGGAAGAGTACACAAGGAGGGATGTTACTTCAATAGACCACATTTTCCCTTCTAACCTGTCACTGAATCAACACCCTGACTTTATACCTGGGGAACATAATTCAGCTACAACTTCCAGTTTCTCAGTTAAGTAACATAACACAACACAAGGTTTAGCTACTGATAGTTAGAAGAGACCTGGTGGAGCTGCCCAGGGGACAGTCTACTAACCTCTGTTCTCTGGACACATTAGAATTGGAGAAATTATATTCTGTCTGCTGGGCTACCAGATTCATCTGCAAGTCATATTCCACCTAAAACCAGTATGAATTAAGAATAAGTGACTATAAGACAATTACTATAGAGCTCAACTTCTATAAAAGGTACTGTCTAAAACAGACACACTGTATCTACCAAGGACAAACAGAAGCTGGGTACATAGAAAATGACTTCCCAAAAGTAGAAGATATTTTTGTTTCCTGCTGCAAGTCTTATGCATTGTCACTCTACAGTATTCAGCAGCCTCAGGATATCTACCAAGAAGCTTTTTCTTAATTGTACACACAACTACTTCAGTTAATTATGAATCTTAATCTTTGATTTGTTGAGGGCCTGACTGAAAATCTTTTGGACATTTCCAATGACTTGAAATGGAGTTATAGAAGGCTTTAGAGAAGGCCTTTGTATAGCAGTGTAAGTAGCTGCAATGATTCCCGGCTTCTTTGTTTGTTAGTTAAGAATAAAAATTATATCCTACATTTTTTATAGATTGGTCTAATTTTAAATCTGAGTTCAACCTCACTTCTCTTCTGTGGTGCTATATATTAATTCCCAATTAATGGAAGTTCCAGTGAAGCTGGCCACAGTGAGTGTAAATCAATGAAAAGGGATGAAAAGTAGGTAAGAGTAGGTCAGGCTATCAGTGAGTGGCTAGAAATATTAAGAGCAGTAAGAAATGATTATTTAACTAGAACAAAAATGTACTAAATCTTAATAAAGGTAAAACTGTCAATCATATGCAAAAAATGGCTGAAATATTCAAAGCAGAATATATTTTGTTTTTTAAAAGAAGCAGGATAATGTATTCCAGTCTTATAGTGATAGCAAAATACCTTTTCCTGCATATGTATCTAGGAAGGATATAAAAATCCAATGTACTGCTAATAATGCACTGTAATAGTCATATTACAAAGTCAAAAACTCAGAAGTTAGTTTATCATATGATAGAGGTTTCCGCTGAATTTTCATTACTGTATATCATCATCTTGAAGATCATCAAGCAGATCTGAGTGCTGCTATTTTTAGCCACCTTGAGTAGTACCTTGCTTTTCTCTTAATCCTATTGACATTTACTTGAATATTTATGGAGTAAGTTGCTCTCTGGTGTGCACGGTGATTTCAGGATCTACCCAGCAGATAGTCTGGAGTGAGCTATGAGCAGTGCTTTGTTTTTCTGGTCCAATTCTTGCTCCTCAGCTGAGACAAGAGAAATCCCCTTCTTCCCCATGCACATCTGACTCACTGACGGGCCCAGCCTGAAATTCCGAAGTGCGATGTATCTCTCTCATTGTACTTTCTATTTTAATGTCCTCCTATAACCTCATGAAGTTCAACAAGGCCAAGTACAAGGTCCTACACCTGGGTCAGAGTAATCCCCAATATTAATACAGGCTGGGGGATGAACTGATTGAGGGGCAGCTCTGCAGAGAAGGACTTGGGAATACTGGTAGATGAAAAATTAGTCATGAGCCAGCAATGTGCACTCGCAGCCCAGAAAGCCAATCGCATCCTGGGCTGCATAAAAAGAAGCATGGCCAGGAGGTTGAGGGAGGTGGTTCTCCTGCTCTACTCTGCTCTCATGAGATCCCACCTGGAGTACTGTATCCAGCTCTGGGGTCCTTAGCACAGGGAAGACATGGACCTGTTGGAGCGGGTCCAGAGGAGGGCCACAAAAATTATCAGAGGGATGGAACACCTCTCCTGCAAAGAAAGGCTGAGAGAGTTGGGGTTGTTCAGCCTGGAGAATAGAAGGCTCTGGGGAGACCTTATTGCATCCTTTCTTTATATAAAGGGGGCTTATAAGAAAGATGGGGACAGACTTTTTAGCAGGGCCTGTAGTTACAGGACAGGGGGCAACAGTTATAAACTGAAAGAGTAGATTTAGACTGGACTTAAGGAAGAAATTTTTTATGATGAAGGTGATGAGACACTGGAACAGGGTGCCCAGAGAAGTTGTGGATACCTCATCATTGGAAGTGTTCAAGGTCAGGTTGGATGAGGCTTTGAGCAACCTGATGTAGTGAAAGATGTCCCTGCCCATAGCAGGGGGGTTGGATCTTTGAAGGTCCCTTCCAGCCCAAACCATTCCATGATTTTACAACTCCTTATGAGAGGACCAAATCAAAGTGCCATGAACAACCTGAATTATAAGAACTCCTGGAGCTTTTTAATAAAAGGAGTTGGGGGAAAAAAACCACAGATAATTGGAAAATTTGTCAAGTCTGATTTTGAAGGAGGACTGAACCAAGGTTAAAATTTGATGGAGATACACAGCATGGAAATTTCAGCTTAAATGCTTAGCTGGGGAAAATCTTAGTAGTGACTGAGAACAGGGTCACAGAATGGTAAATCATTAGACTACTTTATCAGTACTCATCACATCCAGTTTCAACTATCAGGTCAGTCTCAACATTCCTAATCATTCCCCTGGTTCTCCAGTATTACTGTTAGAGGAACTTCATAGGGACAAGCACTTTAAAGAGTATCCTACAATGGTATTATTATAATTTTTATTTTCAGAGTAAGGTTAACATGAGGCAGCTTCAGTCCCATTTTTCTGGTAGTACACAGATATGTACAGTGCAACTCTGATCATGCTACTCATTCAGTGAGTGCAGTTTAGCTGTTAAATTAGTTTACACAGCTATGGAAATTTCCAAAGAGGAAGATGCTAACAAAATAAGTAGGTTTGCCTGAACATTGCAGGAACAGTATATGGTCCCAGATCTATAATTGCTTACAGTGGTGTAATGCAACTAACTTCAGTGGAAAAGTCATTCTGAAATTAAATTGCTCAACAAAGAGCAGAATTTGTATTTCATTTTTGTATTTGTTGTCATAGACTCAGCTCTTTTTGTAGTAACCCCTTTATTTCTATTCAAACTGATTATGTTCATCCACAATTGTTAGGGATGACAACGTGCAGTTATTTGGATTTCTGCTAATTCTTCCTTCTGATTTCAAGATTTTTTTACCACCTATTTCTTAGCCATCCAGAGTGTCTTTTTAACTTCTGATACTTTTTCTCACTCTGCTCGTGTGTTTTCTTCCCTAGTTTCTACATTTTTCACCAGCCATTGCAATATACTTGCGCATCCATTTGTCTTTGGAAAGACAACCTCCTAAACTGCAGGGAGTTGGCAGTATCTGCTTCTTGTGGACAGAGATCCTGAGATATGGCTTGGGTAAAACAGGCAGACAGACAGCAGTATTGATTGCTCCTACATGTTTTTTTTCTATATAGAAGTACTATTAGGAGCTTCCAAAAGTGACGAGGAAGCTGTAACAGCTGTCTCAGCTCTCAGCTCATGAGAAACCCTCAGCTTCTTCTATGTATCCTCCTGCATAATCAGCAGGAAAGGCTAAGGAGCCAAACTTGGCAATGGGCTTGTAGTAGTTTCTGTAAGTTTGATGCTGGGAAATATTTGTTCATAATGCTGTTCTAGATTCATGCTCCGGGTACATTTACATGTAATGCTTACTTCTTGAGATACTATTTCCAATTCTGTTTATCAGGACTGGAAATTAATCTGAGTAGGTCCAGGTCTACTAATATTAGTAGAATCCCTGCAGAGAGAAGAATCAGCTATATTTATGCCCTGAATAACTCCTTGCTCAGTGCATGCTTTTTTCTCACTGTAGTCTTTTCTGAAGCCTTTTCTGGCATTCCTGTAGTGTTGTGGGCAGGGTGAAAGCCAGATTAGTTATGTAGCAAAACCCAAGCTAATCCTTGAGGGCTGAGTCTGCTTGGGCATGTGTTAATGGACTGTGTGCAGAGCATGTTGCAGATGTGTGGGCAAGCAGACTGCAAAACACAATGCTGTCAATAAAGCTGCAGAACTTGAGGGCTTCAGTGTTTCTCAGGCTGCCTTTATCCAGAGCCAGAGGGCCTCTGTAATTTCTTTTGCTCCCACTTCCTCTTGAGGGACAGCTTTCTTTAAAGAAAATGAAGGGTAAGAGAGAGGTAAGGCCTGTCTGAAGAGACCAGAGGGATCAGTCTGCCGAACTTGATGCCTGAAGGTAGGGAATTCACAGTCAGGTAGCCTGCATAGGAGAGAGAGGCAACAATTCTTATTTGAAAATAACAGAGACAGGTGCAGTCGAAAATCTGTAGCAATAGCATCTATTTGTAAATTATCCCTATACCAGGAAGAGCTACCTGGTAATGAGAAGTTAAAGACTTTTCACTGTTTTTTACAGTGATGTTTTGCTTTTTCTAATTCTCTTCCTGATATACCTTTCTAGCAGAGCAAATAATAATTATGAATTATTATCATGTAGCACTATTCTTACTCAACAGCAAACTCAGACAGGATAGTGTCAAACAAAGCTGCAAGCAATTTCTCATTTAGGAAAACAGAGTTTTCTGTATTACTTCTATGGGAAAATGTTGTCATATCTTAGCTGATGGCATACACTGTTCTAGATGTAATGATCTTCTTTAGTTATAATGGTGATGAACCACTATGCAATTGCGTGTCAGGTTTTGACTGCACCTGTTTGCAAACTCAGGTAATTATGCTCCGTTGTCTAATTGCTTATTTTATGGATGTTTTGCTCACATGTTTTTAAGCAATGCTATTTGATTGCAGATAACTAATGGTAGGGATCTCTTCTCATTATCATACTTTAACATTTGATTTGTCTGATTGCTCCAGGTGGAAACAATAGGTGATGCATACTGCGTTGCAGCAGGGCTCCATAAGAAAAGTCTTAGTCATGCTAAAGCTATTGCCCTGATGGCACTGAAGATGATGGAGCTTTCAGAAGAGGTTCTCACTCCAGATGGGAGCCCTATTAAGGTAACCCCTTTGCTCTTTATTCTCAGCTAGTCAGTGGTATGTAGACCTGATTAATTCCATCGTGTTCAGTCGGTAGAAATCTGTTTATTGCTAGGATAATTTAAAATTGCATCAATATATCACAGTCTTTTTTATGGAAATGTATTTCACTGGTGCCCATCAACAATCATGTAAGCTATGCCTTACTTTAGTAAGCACAGTAGACCACACAGACTAGCTGTCGCCTTGTCGTATGCATTGAATGCCTGTTTGTGGCTGGAGGGCATCAGAGACACTCCTGGAGCCCTTCTCCCAGTTCAGTTTAGTGTGAGAAGAAGATAGTTCACATGATCCAGGACTGTCCCATGCTACAAGCCAAAGCTCAGTATGTGATGGCAATTGGGAAATTCGCTTCAGAAGTGGGCTCCTTATCTGAACTTCAGCACTAGTGTAGAGGCACTCAGAGAGTTCTGTGGCTCTAAGGGTCCTCGTGTCTCTTTTCTAAATAGTTGTTGACCTGTATAAAAGAAGAATGTGTAGACTGCCAGCCCTTTCTCAGTGTTAATGTGCTTCCTTCCCACACAATTCCAGTTCCTTTGCCTAGATTGGTACAAAAGTATCAGGAGATGGAAAACCACTTGTCCTTTTCTACCATTTTAAAGTTCCACTGCTGTTGGGCTTCTCTTGATCTTATACCAACCTTGTAGCTGCTGGCATTTAGAATTGGTAATGTTTAGGTAGAAGATGGAGGTTCAGCAAGGAAGAAAAACCATGAAGATATATATGTGCCTTTCTTTTTCAAGGGTCAGATTACACATTGTTTTCATTATGTGTACTCCTGTTTCTCACTCCTGTTTCTGGTTACATTGTTCTTCCCATAATACAAAACTTTTGTTTTCAAAGAAAATGGGGGGATTATGTAGAACAATTATTCAACACTGTCTAAAGCCTATAACAAAAGCCATATGTAGCTGCATGAGAAGGTCGGACAGACTTCCATGGGATGATTTACATCATGGTTGAAATGCACTTTGTAAAATGCTTGCTTTTTATTTTTTTTTTCCCCCCAAAGATTGAAAGACTTGCTTTGGAGGTTTAAAACTTGACAGAAAGGAGGTAAAATTTTTAAAAATGTATTCAGGGATGTTGCTGTGATGCTCCTTGACCAATAAAATTGTATACTTCTGAGTTCAAACTCTTCTCTATCTATTAGTTAGGTCGTATCTTGAACTATATTCCTTGAACTCTTTGTGAATGGTGAATCAGGAGAGATTTAATCCAGATGAATTGTTCTTCCCAGAAAGGAGAGTGTGGATGCAAGGCAACCAAGCTAGAAATTCCATGAAATATGGCAATACAATATTCAAATGAAAATATATTGTGTTCTGGATTAAATATTATTTTTAGATATTGATGCTGCTGATGAATTCTTTTAAATGTCAAAATAAAATATTTATTTGATTATTGAAAAATGTCCACATATTCAAAAGAATAACTTTCTGAAGAAACATCTTGGACGCTTGAAGAAAATTTTTTTAAAGCTTCATGTGGACATTCATCGAACACGAAATAAGCATTAAAAGACATATTGTCTGAAGATATCAGAAGACATAGTATTTTCAGTTTTGATATACAACTGTTTCAAACAGGTATTAATTTAATCATATTAACATAGATTTTCTAGATATTTTTATGATTTCTCTATTTTCCCAATGACTATAGCTGATTAATACATTCTAGCTACACTGTCACAGGCTGGGAGAGCTGTCTTCCAGATCCTTTCCATCTTTTCACTTTTGAGTGATTGCTGCAATTGTAGGGAAATTTTGAAGGTGTATTTTTTACTCTGAGAGACACAGTTTGTGACTGTTTTCATTACCACTGTCATTATTTTTCAGAAAATTCCTCATGATTTCAGTGGCTGCATAAGAAAACCTATAAAAGAAAGACTATAAAGACAGTGGAGAGGAAAAATGCTTGCATAGAATAAAATGCTAGGAATAACCAAACTTTCAAAAGGTGCTAATAAACCTCCTTTAGAATTCAGAAGAGAAAAGTCAGTTCATTGTACTTAAACTGAATGTAGAGGTACTGAGAAGCTCCTCAGTGGGTGTTAGGTGTCCTGTCTTCAGTTTTAGGTGTCATAGATTTCAGGGCAGGAGGGATGGTGATATCAACTAATCGCACCTCCTGGGTGACAAAAGCCGTAGAATATTGTTGTTACGTTTGTACCTAACCTGGTAAATCATGTTTTAAAAAGCTTCTTTCATAGAGGCATCTTGATTTGATTTTAAATATATTAAGGTTAGGATTCCTCTCACATGGATGTCTACCCTGTAAAACAATTGAAATAAAGACTTTTGGAGAAGTCTACTTTAATTTGTCCTAGTTTAGGTGTCTGCTCTAGGATGAGATGAATCACACCCTAAAAATATGTATTTTCTCACTTGTGTGTAAGGGAAGTCTATGGACTTAGCCTAAATGTGGATGTCTACACTGTAAGCTTCTACACTCTGTCAGATGAATCCTCCTACAAATGGCAAAGAACACATAGTTTTTCTTAGTGGTTATGTCAATGATCATCACAGTTAAAAACATATGCATTATTTCTAAATGGAGTTGGCATGACTTCACCTTCCAGCCAATGTTGAATTGGCTAGAGTGATCCCTATTTTTGTTAGCTGCCAGTTTTTCACTTAAAAAAATGTGAAGGTGCCCATCGTGCCACAGATTCCCGTTAACAAATGCTCTGTGTGCATAATAATGTCTTAAAGCTGCGTCAGGCGTAGTTCAGATTGGATGTTAGGAAAAAGTGGTCAAGCACTGGAACAAGTTCCCCAGGGAAGTGGTCATGGCCCCAAGCCTGTCGGTGTTCAAGTGGTTGGACAACGCCCTTAGATACATGGTTTAACTTTTAGGTTGCCCTGTGTGGAGTCAGGAGTTGGACTTGATGATCCTCGTGGGTCCCTTCCAACTCAGGATTCTATGGTTCTATAATCTACCTGAAGTTTAAGGAACCCCTAGGTATGTGTAACAATTACTATGGACTCAGCTTAGAACCATTAATAGGAGACTTACTACATGAAACATTTTACAATTAAGCTTTGCCATTAAAGTATTTAAATATTCATTAACATTAGATACAAAGTACACAATGTAGTCTATAAGACATTTATAAGTGGCTTGACTTCTAAACAGTGAATTAAATTGTACTATAGTGTGGTTACTTTGAGCTGGTCCTGTTCATATGGATGGCAAAACAAATGCAGTATTTTGACTGTATTTTGACCTTAATTCTTATCTGTGATTCATGTTACCAAGCACAAGTCACATTTCCTGAGTCCTTGCCAAGTGTGTTGAATATAGAATGCTGACACAGCTTTTGTTTTCTTGTATCAAAAAACCTACATCAGTACGTGGATATTTGAAAAGAACTTGAAATCAGAGGGCAGTTTTCCTCATGCTCAACTTTTGAAATCTTTGATAGCTTTCATGAGTTGCTGTGACTAAATTCCAACTTTATTCTTCAGGGCAGTCTAGTAACTATTTTGACGAAGTAAGACAATTACTTCACTAAGTCTGAGACCATTTTTCAAAACATAATTCCTAAAAATAAGGGACCTTCTGATCTCAGGAGTAAACAACAGTGTTCTCTTTTCTCTCCCCCCAAAACTGGCTGATAAGCCTTGATTAAATGGGAAGAAATTATTCTCAGCCACTTTATATAATACATGACAGCACAGTTATTTGAATTTTGATTTCTGTTAGTAGGCTAACAATCATAGAATCATAGAATCATTAAGGTTGGAAAAGACCTAGGATCACCTCGTCCAACCATCAACCCAACACCTCCATGCCTACTAAACCATGTTCTGAAGTGCCACGTCTACATGTTTTCTGAACTCCTCCAGGGATGGTGACACCAATGCCTCTCTGGGCAGCCTGTTCCAATGCTTGACCACCCTTTCAGTAAAGAAATTTTTCCTGATATCCAATCTAAACCTCTCCTAATGCAACTTGAGGCCATTTCCTCTCATCCTATCACTTGTTTCTTGGGAGAAGAGACCAACACCCACCTCACTACAACCTCCTTTCAGGTAGTTGTAGAGAGCGATAAGGTCTCCCCTCAGCCTCCTTTTCTCCAGACTAAACAATCCCAGTTCCCTCAGCCGCTTCTCATAAGACTTGTTCTCCAGGCCCTTCACCAGCTTCGTTGCCCTTCTCTGGACATGCACCAGCAACTGAATGTCCTTCTTGTACTGAGGGGCCCAAATACAGCAGTTATTCTGTTCTGATTGTATTGTCTAGCAAGAAGCAAACATGCTAAAGTCTCCTTGGTGTTTGCAGGGGATTTCTTTTCCAGAGGCATATCTCTTGTTTAAGCTCTCTGAGGTCAGCACTGGAAACCATGAATTCACAAGTCATTCCCCAGATTTGTGGGGTGTGACTGATACGATGCACATTTAAGAGGCTAATT
Source organism: Ciconia boyciana (assembly GCF_034638445.1). Taxonomy (NCBI): domain Eukaryota; kingdom Metazoa; phylum Chordata; class Aves; order Ciconiiformes; family Ciconiidae; genus Ciconia; species Ciconia boyciana. The sequence continues at coordinate 202,819,253 of NC_132934.1, forward strand.
ACTTAGGGGGTCATGTTTTTTCAGGCAGAGTCATTATGAATCTGTTTGGGTTGTCCTGGTTACAGAGATTTCAGCTCTAGGGAAACCTAACTGCAATTATGAAATGTAGCGCTTTTTATTTGATGAATACTCAATTAGATATGTCTGACTTTATGATTATGGTTTATGGAACATATATATTCTCTAAATTACTTTGATGGATATATTTTGTTGTCATCTCAGGACTGAATTCACCAGAATGCAAATATTTACTTTTTGTAGTGCTTGAAGTGTTCATCCCTGTGATAGCAGCAGATATCTTATTGAATGCCACTTAGAGTCTCAGAGAGAGACTCAGGAAGTTAGGAAGAAAAAGTAAATGAATGAATAAAAAAATACCATATTACATAAGTGGGAATTTAGGATAAGATTTTCACCTATAAAGTGCATTAGCAGACAATCAAATGAAGTTTGTTATCTGGGTACACAGTTATCATTTGAAACTATTCATTGTAGCAATCACAAAAATACCTCGCTTGTACGGTCACGTCCCCTTTATGAAAAACCTGCCCCTTAGAGCAATGCTCGTGTGGCCAGTAAACAGCAATGGACCTCGGGATGGTGACAAGGTGTATAAAGCAGGTCTGGTTTATATCCAGATGATGCTCCCGCCCCCTGACTCAGAGCTCGTAGCATGCTGATGAGAGCACCATGGTGTGCAGCTGACATGTACTCAGGCATTTGACACTTCCAGCAGAGCCAAAGGCAGCAGCAATGCACAAGCAGAATGGAGACTCCGACCCTGCACTCCTAATACCTGAGTGAATAGCCTGTGATTTGCAGGGTAATGAAAAAATGCTGTTTTGCAGAAAGAGTGAGCGAGCTATATTGTAGCAGCCTCCACAAATCCTATGATCAGTGTTGTAACGTAGTCTGCTCTTTTCGAAATAAATATTTGTAACAGAAAATGGGCTGATCGTTCTCCTGTGAGTGATGGAGAAGGCTTCAGGTCCCTCTATGATTTTTTTTAAACTCAGTTCCATTTGAGGCAAAATCCCATTACTTTAGTGTGAACTAAGGCCTTAGTACAAAAGAAGGACTTTTGGCTCAGACTCTGCACGTGGAATTGGATATACATTTATATCCTTTCAGGAAAACACTTTTTAGTCCCGAAGCACTCGTTTGATTTAGGTTCTGTACGACTAATTATATGTAGTGCCCTATGACTGTAGTTTGAAAATATTGATTTAAAATTGCCTGCTACATTTAAGTGAGTGTTACTTGAATTTAGGATATGCTTCATCTTTTACTACATTTTTTAGATAAAGTGGAAGTACATTAATTTCAATAGCTAGAGATAATGCTGTAAGAAGAATTCTCCAGAGCATTGACCTTTAGAGATAAAGGTTGCAATGCAGATCTCATTTGATGTGTTAAAACCCATAGGATATTATCAGTGGCATCACTATTTATCATGCTTCAGATCTTGCCTGATTAATTAATGTGCAGTGTATATCCCAAAGAAACAGAAAGGCTTCCTTTTCAGTTTGTTGTTAAAAGGGCTGCTCTGGCAGAACATACCTAGTTTTGACTACTGAGATTTCCCAAGAGGTTATTCTCTAAGATTATCTGCTTGTTTTTATTGTGTATGAAGGTGGTCCTAATAGGGTTGTGAAGAGATACAGAACTAGGAACACACAGAGGAAAAGTAAATTATTTACATGAAGCTGCTGACATTAACGACAATTATGTAGATCTGTTGTGTACAGGTGTTCCTGTCTGGAACATAAAGGTTGGGTCCTACCACAGTAATTCAAAACATGTTTTAAAATATATTCCTCTACAGCAGAAAAATGTCATGTATCTTTCAAATGATTATGTTACAATAAAATGAGGATTAGGCCTGTAAATACTGTAATCACAAACTGAAGCAAATACCCTCACCTTTCTTTTTGCTCACCTCCTAATGACTAGTTCATGAAATAATCTAAATAGAGTACTGCAGAAAAACTCTAGCTGATATTGGCTTCAATTCGATTAATTTATTCTCAGGTGGGGTAGATGGGACCTTGTATTTGGTACATAGTCTGGTCCTCAGCTCAGTTGTTTCTTTATTATCAAGATTGAGTGCTTGATGCACTTGCAGCTTCTAACTTTCAGATGTGCCTTGACAAACCTATTTTATTATTGGATTTATAAGCTGCACTCAAACAGTGTGCTCTGGCATTAGCACTATCAACACAAGAGCCTGTCTTCATCTATCAGCTAGAGAAAGAACAACAGCATGGCAGAGGGACCATTTCATGTGAAGGGTGGGATTAACCTCATCTAATATCAAACACTGACAGTGTGAACAGCTACAACTCAACTTATTACTGTAGCTCCCTCTTTAAATGGAGAGAGTGAAGCTATTTTAGCCTGTATTCATCTGACGTGGTTTCAGTGTCTACTTTATAATCAAATATTTGAATGAATATTTGTCAGATAAGTCCTACCTCAACGGGGAACAGGCTAATGAGCTCTCAGAAGGGTGGACAGTCCCACTGGAAGGAGCTGGACTAAAACACAAGTTCAAATCTTTATTCAGTCACAGCCTTTCCATTTGAATTTTAGATGTTATCCAGACGTTCTATACTTCAACCTCCCATGTATACAATGTAGGTGACAAATAATGTTTTACAAGTAGAACCATTTCTGTAGCATGTCTAAGGTGTGTGACTTTACAGCCATGCAGCTGCATTAGTTTTGGTTTGTGTTGTCTATTTAAATACCTGTGGTCATGATGACTGGAACAGTGAAAGCCTGAGTTTGATAAAACTCTAACCTCTGCTTGCCAACTGGTAAATTTTAATAAGCATGAACTCTGGTACGGAAGAGACAAAAGGGTTCTGTGGATCGTAATGGCTCATGTCCACAGTGAGAGTAACACACTTTTCTAAATAACGTGGAAATGGGCAATGAATTTTAGTGTGCGTAAGCATCTTCTGCTGGCTCATTAAGTATTCCCCTTTGCATTACGGTAATACAGCACTTGGGCTCAGAACACAAGTAGAGTGAAAGTGCCAACATTTGCTTGAATATATGCTTTTTTTCACTTTCTAAATGAGGCGGCCATTCCCAAACATACAATGAGAGAGAGTAGTTTAGCAAGTGTTGTCTGTGTAATCCTTTTCAGTGTTTCTTGCCTTGCTTTTAATTTAGATTGTGGAGTGCTAGTTTTATAACAATTTCGTGGTCCTCACCAAATGTGCATCTTTACGTAAGCAGTAGAAGGTTTTTGTTTTAAATTGTGAAAGGCTGACTGCTGATGCAGGCGTTCTCATCAGCCCTGTGTGAAAAGCTGCTGCGTTACTGCAATGCTCCTTGCTCCATCTGTGGTCTCCTAGCAACTTTGCCTTGTACCTAATGTCTACATCAGACTCTGGAAGGTATATAATATCCTATTTCAGGCTGGATAACTTCAAATTAGAAATTTCCTTGTGTTCAAAAGCAATAGTTTCACAAAAGAAACGCTTGCATTAAGAGACTTTTTTAATAAAAACGACCAAAGAGCCAGTACAAGAGTTCTTAGTTCCACAGGCTTACCAACATTAGGGCAGCACAACTCCTTTGGGGAGCATTCAGAGCTGCACGTCTCAGGGGGAAGCTTGATACTTTTCCTTGAGAGCATGCTTGGGAGATGGTGAGCCAAAGTCAGCCCTGGTGACAGGTTCCCTGGACTTGAGGAGAGTTCATGATGCCATACCTCAGTTTGGCCCAGCGCCTTTGGAAATGCGAAATGAGACAAGTTGATCTGTATTGAAGCACATCTCCCCAGGCATCTGGGAAACTGCAGATTTTGTTAGGCTACCCTAAGGGAAAATTAACTTTCCTCAGCCCTCCAGTAATTTTCACTCAAGTGCTTCCTTTTGTCTGATTTTAATAATTATCAATTGCTTTAAAAAAACCAAACCCACACCCATTATTTGCAACTTCTATTCTTTAGAAGGGACTTTGTCATATCCAATTATATGTTACACCCACTGTATGACAGTGTTACTGCATATGTGTTGCAATAACAAGGATAAGTGGGGTTTAATATGACTAGTGGGTGCACAACAGCAGCTTTGTGGAAGAGGCTGGTCTGAAAATTAGATTGATATTTATTCTGCTGAAGAAGGAAGTTTCCCAAAGAGTTGGTTATTTGTTCAGGTGACATGCATTTCTTGTTTTAATCAGGTACTTAAGTAAAGTCTGCAGTAGACGATGAAGGTAGACTTTCAAAGCTACCAGGGCTTGATCCTGCACAGGATGAAGGTCAGCATGCTGTGCATGCAGTTGCAGGGCACAGAGGCATGATATCAGGATTGGCAATCCAGTGTAAACCCAGTTTGAGTTAATTAATTAGAAGGCTATGAATATATTCTATTTCTGACTGCTGGGAGGGAGAGACCTGAAAGATGAGCAGAGAGCTAATTAATAATGTGAGGATCACTGAGAAGAGGTTTTGTCTTTGGACCTGGCCATTCTTGTCTCATGCCATGCTTTCTCTGACATTATTGTTCTGTGAGTAGGAAGCACAAGCGCCTTTCTGTCTATACTTGTCTCCATGGCAAAGATAAAGCATACTTGTAGAAACCAGGGTAGGTACTCAGGGCACCTTGTGGACTTTTCCATTGTTTATCAGCTCGTAGTGACTACTACATGTTCAGAACTCTTTGTTACTCACCGTATTTAGATTTAGCTGAGTATATAAATGCCTCTGTAATTCAGTCATATGTCCTGTTCCCTAAGGCAGACAAAACCTTACTATGATGGCTGCACCTAGGTCGTAACTTTGTCCTAGTGCCTCACAGTGAGCAGATACTTTATTTCCTTCTCCATGTGATATAAGTACATGCACAGGGACAACCAGCAAGGATTTCAAGATTTAGATTCCCGCATGGGATTTGTGGCCACAGGATGTGCAGCTGGATTGTGGGGTTAGGTTTAAGGTCACGGTGTGACTTCTCTCACTGGTCTGATTCTCACGGTTCAGCAGCCATTCCAGACACAAATGCCTTCAAGTAATATTCCAGATGTTTGGCTCGTAGTAGAGCTGGTTGGGAATTTTCCATGGAAAACACTTTTTGGCTGAGAACACGGAATGATCAAAACCAAAAACTTCCATAGAAATGTCTTGCCAGATTTTCATCAGGCAAATTTACCAGATTTTGGTAAATTTCTGATCAGAGAAAAACTTGCTCAAGAATAGTAAATAGATTAGTTACTAGGACAATCACCTGGAAAAAAAAAGACTTTAGACAGAGTAAAGTCAAGTGTTGAAGTTGTGTCCTTTATGAAAAAAACCACCCTGCATTCTTGGTTACCTAGGATGGAAGATATCCTATGATACTGTTTTGCCCCTGGGCTTGGATTGGGGCACTTTGTGCAGCTGCCAAAACATCACATTCTGGTTTTGACTGTTCCAGTCAGTGAGAATTTCCATGCTGAAGCTGAAATTTTCTATTGTTATTATTGTCATTGACTCTTTATTCAGCCAAAAAGAAAGCAATAATAACAAGAACATCGGCAACACAATCAACCAGGTGAATAAATAATTAAATCTGTGGTGCACATAAGAATTTCAGGAGGTTGACATTGTTACATCTTTACAAAGGGAGCAGTGGACAAAAATCCTAAGAAAATGAGAATGGCCATGTGTACAGTGATGTTATATCTTTATATAAAAAAAGACAAAACCCCATATAATTTAAAATTATCTGTGAATATTTAAAGAATTGGCTAGGGAACCCAGGGTAGCTGAGTGCTGAACTTTTATATATCCTAAGTTCTAAATATCTGTTCTCTTCTTCCCTCAGTGTGTCTTCTGTCATATAAAAATTAAAAGTCAGGTTTCCACTATCAACTACAAAACTATTTTTCTTATCTCCTGAGATGGAGAAGAGATGGAACACATTACACAAAAACGAAATAAAAGCAGTGATATGAGATAATACACAAACCTACAAGGACTCACAGAAGATAAGCAGTAATACACTGAGAAACAAGCACAGATTTTGCATAAAAATAGTGCTTTATTGGCTTTTATGCAGTCTGACCACATAAGCATGAACAGAAAATGCTGCTAGGCTTGAATTGTCACCTCACTGAGTTAATAGGCACAGGTGATCCCAGAGGCCTCTGAGTGGGACCTAGAGGGGAAAATGCCTTGCCCTTTGCAGCTGTAGAGGTGGTTGCTACCTGAGCGTCTGTATTTCCAGCTGCTGAGATGCTGTCAGGCAGCTGCTGCCCTGTGCTGCATTGCTACAGCATCTGCCTCTCCTTTCAGTGACTGAGCTGTCTGCACCTGCTTTTTGGTCTGCCTGCTTTAAAATGAAGAAAGCCTCTTCTGGCCAGTGCTAGTGATATTTATTTATTATTGTCATCTCAATTATGTACATTGTTTTTTCTACACTGGGTAATATTTTTGTTTCAGAAGAACCATTACATCACTGATGTCCCTTCATTTTCTGTCTCTCTTCCCAGGGTCCAAACAGCGAAGTCCCCTAATCCAAATGTTTTACTTTATCTGGGGTGATAATGTGCCATCAATTGCAGTTTTTAGCAGTGAATAGGGAAAATCTGCCTCCTCCTTTGATCTGACCTTCCCCTAGAAGCAAGAGATGGTGTTATGTCCCCAGGAGCCCTCCAGTATGCAGAAGTAATACATCCTCCTGGATAATGCAACTCGGGCATTTATGCGCTAGGTGACAGTGCTAGCATAGCTCCCTCTTCTTTCACCCTGATGCAGGCTGGAGAAAAGGATTGAAGAAAGGGCCTCTTTCCATCTCCTCCTTCTCCCCTCTCCTTTGTCTCCTACTGCATGAATAGTTTTGGATAAGGTGCACTGGAAATAAAAAACAAAAAAAAATGGAGCTGAGCTGCATGCTCTTTTTTATACTGTGTACCTTCTGTTACACATTTAAAGGGCATAGCTCTCCTCTCCATGACCTATTAGTTATCTTGCCCCTTTAATATAATTTTACTGGGAGGATTATGCTCACTGCAGGAAAGAGCCCCCTGACACAAAGCTTTTCCGTGTTGCAAGGAAGAACACCTCAGTAGTCCTTGTCTTTTCTGACTGTGGATTGCAAGCAGAGCCTTGCACAGAGTCCCAGAAGAGCTGCCTGTGGGTTGTCTCATGGAGAACAGTGTCTTTCTCAGCCCCACTGGGTAATCCTATAGATACGTTAACCTTTATGCAGATCTGGCATCCACACTCTGGCATCCACAGTTGTGGTGGGTTGACCCTGTCTGGACACCAGGTGCCTACCAGAGCTACTTTATTGCACCCCTCCTCAGCTGGACAGGGGAGAGAAAATATAATGAAAGGCTCATGGGTTGAGATAAGGACAAGGAGAGGTCATTCACCAGTTACTGTCATGGGCTAAACAGACTTGAGTTGGGGAAATTAGTTTAATTTATTACCGATCAAATCAGAGTAGGTTAATGAAAAATAAAAACTAAATCTTGAAACACGTTCCCCATACCCCTCCCTTCTTCCCGGGCTTAACTTTACTCCCGATTTCTCTACTTCCTCCCTGAGAGTGGCGCAGGGCGATGGGGAATGGGGGTTGCGGTCAGTTCATCACACGTTGTCTCTGCTGCTCCTTCCTCCTCACACTCTTCCCCTGCTCCAGCGTGGGGTCCCTCCCACGGGGGACACTCCTCCATGAACTTCTCCAGTGTGAGTCCTTCCCATGGGCTACAGTTCTTCACGAACTGCTCCAGCATGGGTCACTTCCACAGGGTGCAGTCCTTCAGGAACAGACTGCTCCAGCATGGGTCCCCCACAGGGTCACAAGTCCTGCCAGGAAAGTCCTGCTCCAAAGCCACAAGTCCTGCTCCAGTGCAGGCTTCCCATGGGGTCGCAGCCTCCTTTGGATGCATCCACCTGCTCCGGTGTGGGGTCCTCCACAGGCTGCAGGTGGAGATCTGCTCCACCGTTAACTCCATGGGCTGCAGGGGGACAGCCTGCCTCACCATGGTCTTCACCATGGGCTGGAGGAGAATCTCTTCTTGGGCGCCTGGAGCATCTCTGCCCCTCCTTCACTGACCTTGGTGTCTGCAGGGCTGTTTCTCTCACATATTCTCACTCCTCTTTCCAGCTGCAGTTGCTGTTGTGCAGATTATTTCCCCCTGCTTCTTAAATATGTTATCCCAGAGGCACTACCACCATTGCTGATGGGCTCGGCCTTGGCCAGCAGCAGGTCTGTCTTGGAGCTGGCTGGCATTGGCTCTATTGGACATGGGGGAAGCTTCTAGCCACTTCTCACAGAAGCCACCCCTGTAGCCCCCCCGCTACCAAAACCTTGCCACGCAAACCCAATACAACAGTTATGGGATTTTTAGAAGCAGCTGCCAGCATCTCCTCTGCAAGATTAAGAAGAAAGTGTATTTAATGGCGATTCTCTACTTTTCTTCCCCCATTCCCTCCAACATGCACACTTCTGAGAAGAGTCAAAGTCTGCAGTTTTATGCACCTGTTAAAAAACTCTGTCACATAACTGTTGTCATTATTCTGTGCTAAACAGTGAGTCCTTACACTGTGCTATATTTGAGTGAACAGTTCAGATGGGGGGTGGATGCTAGAGGATTATACTTGGCCTTCTGTTTGAAGCTGACAAGTTCAGCAACATTGTTCAACTGTTTCAGAACAGTTTCGTTCCCTAAGGAAGAATGTATTTCCTGTCATAAATAAATCTATAAACTAAATGTTTAATGGTGTTTCAGCTTCCTTTCATATGAGACATAGCACATTTTGGAAAAAATGCCAATACTTCAGAGGAACTTGGGACAGCCTCTTCTATTCAAATATCTTCCTTAAATTTAAACTAGGGTAAAAGTCATTCAATGTAAATAATCATCTTCAGAGATTTCATATTGAATAACCTGAACTTTTTTTTTTAAACAAAACAATCTCCATATTTTGGTATATCTCATATTTGGGTTTTGGTTTTGCTTTAGTATTTTAAAAAGAGAGGAGAGGAGAGGCAAAGACCTTAGTTTTGAATGGAGAAGAAGGAAAAACAAGGCACAAATAATCTAAGAATGTTCAGTTAATTAAAGGGCTCTTTGGCTTCTTCCCAGTGTGTGACCTATTTGATTAGGTAAATAAAAAGAAAGGGGAAAGTGGTATAAACAAAAGTGGATTAGGATGTACTGGGATTTCTCCCACCTGGCAGAACTTGGAGGGGCCCAAGTGATAATAATCCTGAAGGAAGACCTGATTTTTGTCTAGGTTTGAAGCTTTGTTACAGGAAAAAGAATCAACCCTGAGGAGGAAGATGGGAAGTGATGTATTTCTCAGATCCCATTTTTCCTTCCTGCAAAACCTCCACACCAGGAAACACAAGGTGCTGGATAGTTTCTTACTGGGATATAGTTTTCCTAGAGCGAGCAAGATCATTCTTGACATTTAGCTAAATATTCTAATACTCATTACAGCCTTCGCCATTATCTTAAAATCTAAAATGACAAAACCTGATTAAACCAAAGCTCATTGAAAGTCATAGAATCATAGAACAGCCCAGGTTGTAAGGAACCTTGAAAGATCAGCTGGTCCAACTTTCTGTGGGAGAGGAAGCCTAGATGAGATTATCTAGCACCCTGTCCAGTCACATCTTGAAAACCTCCAGCAATGGGGACTCCAGCACGTCTCTGGGGAGGTTGTTTCAGTCATTGATTGTTCTCACTGTAAAAAAATTTCTTTCTTATGTCAAGATGAACCCTCTCCCAGTGTAACTTGTACCTGTTGCCCCTTGTCATCTCCATGTGGCTCCTTGTGAAGAGAGAGCTTCTGTCCTCTTTGTAGCTGCCCTTTAAGTACTGGAATACTGTGTTGAGGTCCCTCTGAGCCTTCTCTTCTCCAGTGAGAAAAGACCTAACTCCTTCAGCCTTTCCTCATAGGGCAGTTTCTCCAGCTCTTCAATCATCTTTGTGGCCCTCCTTTGGACACTCTTCAGTTTGTCCACATCTTTCTTGAATTGTGGGGGCCAGCACTGGGCACAGTACTCCAGGTGTGGCCTGACAAGCGCTGAGTAGAGTGGGAAGATCACATCTCTGTCTCTGCTAGCGATGCCCCTGCAGATGCAGCCCAGGATCTTATTTGCCTTTGTTGCTGCGGCAGCGCGCTGCTGACCCCCGTGCAGCTTCTTGTCGACCAGGACCCCCAGCCAGCAAGGCTGCTCCCCAGCCACAGAGATCCTAGCCTGTGTCGGGCTCTTGGGTTGTTCTGTCCCAGGTAATGTGATGATATATTTATATTGTTAAAATTTGACGTTCATCTGGGAGACATAACATCTTCTTTACAAAAGAGTAAATTTTCAGTTGTCTGTGGAAGTAGTGACAACTCTTACATTAATTTTAATGGAAAGTGAGTAATTAAATCCCTATGTGCCTTTTTAAACCTGTGTCTTTTCTGTCATCTTTCTGTAGAATACCTGTCTTTCTTTCCATGACAGCTTACTTTGTAGTAGGTCCATTTATGCTACATTTTGAAAATGGATGAAAAGAAGTAATAAAAACCTTTACCAGAAGAAGAAGAATCCTAAAAATAGGGAGATTTTTAACTACCATTCAGTTCTAAAGTTCTTTGGGAAAGGAACTAACTGCTGTTGTTACTGCTTTACTACTGTTATTTCTGTGGGGTGGTCCTTCAGGAATCACTCTGTAGCAACAAGCAACACTTTGCAGAATTAGAGTTATCATTTCTGTTGGGAGCATCAATGTGATTTACTTAAAAGAAGCAGACTGTTACTAAACCTTACCTTAAATAAGTCTTTTCTGATTTTTGACTGATCTATGACAGTGACAATGACAAATACATAATATGAAATGACACAAATATTTCCCTGTTATTCCAATAAGTGTTTCTGTGTTTTTCTGAAAAAAATGCTGTGACCTGAAGGTGGCCTGATTGTCAGAAAACAATTGAGCTTTGTGGTCTGAAAATCAGGCATCTGTGGAGCATCTCAAGTAGGACAATTAAAATCACTGCTCACTCCAAACTTTAAAGTAGGTAGTCTATTAAAAAAGTTGGTTTTATGGTCTCTGGTTATAGGAGTTTGATCTTTTATTTATTTGTGATTTCTGTTTGTGTCTTGTGTTTGTCTTTTTATCTTTTCCAGTTTACAGAGCTGGTTGTATAGGCCATCTTCAGTAACTGGTTGTTGCACTTTCTTTCCAATATTATGAAAAGGTTATCATCTCACAACACACCGGTTGCTTGAACTTAGAAAACATCTTCATTATTCAGATGTCTTTTTGACCAAAACTCCTATTCATTTAATCAAAAATAATCCAGGGTTTATAGATAATGGAAACATTTCAGACTTGGTTAGCTAACTATATATTTGTGCATCTAGTCATTTGGGAGCTGAGCTCAAGTCCTTTGACTTGAGTAGAAAATCTTTTGCATGTAGCTACCTTTGTTCAGCCTTCGATTTTCTGAGGTGAAACTGTCATTTCTGACTATCAGTTTATAGAGACTGGAAGTGATATAGATAGAAAGACTGAACAGTTTATTCTCTATATTACAAGTCTATCTTCAAGAACTTGCTCAAAGTGTAAAACCAAAAGTGTGTGGAATGTCTCTGAGGCATTAAAATCAACACGAGTCGTAATTGCTCAGCAGCTCTCTGGATTTCTCTTTTTATATATTTTACTTTCATGGAATGAATTTTCTAAAGAATGGAGAGCTCTGAAGGTCTAATCCGATCTGTGAGAGCTTTTGTTTATAGGGCACTTGGCTTTCTGAAGTATTAAGTATGTTTTAAAAAATAAATTACATCTAAGTAGCAGCTGTTTCTTCAACTATTAATGTATATAAGGAATCTGTGTTATATAAGAACTGGATCTACCTTAGTTGTGTTGAATTACAAAGTGAAGGACTTACACCTACCAAATTACTGCAGACCTTCAAATTTCTATACATTTAGCTGATGCTCGCGAGCCCTAAATTGGTCTGGTTTTGACTCTCTAGAAAACTTATCTGTCTGGACTTACTGAAATGAATACTAATAGCTATTCACCTTAGAAAATTAGTTAATAGCATCTTGAAAACCTCCAGCAATGGGGACTGCAGCACATCCCTGGGGAGGTTGTTTCAGTGATTGATTGTTCTCACTGTAAAAAAATTTCTTATGTCAAGATGAAACCTCTCCCAGTGCAACTTGTACCCATTGCCCCTTGTCATCTCCATGTGGCTCCTTGTGAAGAGAGAGCTTCTGTCCTCTGTAGCTGCCCTTTTAAGTACCAGAATACTGTGTTGAAGTCCCTCTGAGCCTTCTCTCCTCCAGTGAGAAAAGACCTAACTCCTTCAGCCTTTCCTCATAGGGCAGTTTCTCCAGCCCTTCAATCATCTTTGTGGCCCTCCTTTGGACACTCTTCAGTTTGAAAACTTCAGTTAGAAAACTTATCTGTCTGGATTTACTGAAATGAATACTAATAGCTATTCACCTTAGAAAATTAGTTAATAGCCAAGTTCACGTCCCACACACAATTATATTTAGGTTCAAGCAATAATAACAAAAACTCTGAATCATCAGAACAAACTGAAATCATTCCTTAAGGATATATATATATATAAATATTCCATATGTGTGTGTGTCTGTGTGTATGTGCGTATACACACACACATATTTTTGTGAAAGGCCATATTCAGCAAACCTGTGACTGATCTGCATATACATGAGCAGTTTGTAGCTTTACAGACTACTGTTATGACTAAAGGCAAGAATGATCATTGAACGTGTAATTTTGCTGTTTTTCAATAGTTCAGGTGTTTCATGATTAAAAGATAATTATAAAAAAAGTTAAGTTCAAAATATGTTAGTGGAGCTACTTTTTTGAAAGAAGAACCAATAACATAAGTGTTCAAGAGAATGTGAGTTTAGGTAGTGATTTTATTTTTTAACCTCGCTTTTGCGATAATCACAATTTCAACTTTAAAGCCTGTGGAAGCCCAAGAAATCCATACAGTTTCTGTAAATACATTGATGGATATTTTCTAACGGTGTCACATTAAATTCTTAGCTTACATGCACCAAATAACATGAAAATGTCTCCCACGTTAATGACTGAGTCTTTCCCTTTTCCTATATAAGCTCTCAAACACTAATTAATTTAATTTCAACACATAGTAATTTTAACATGGACAAGGTATTGTAAGCACTGAAATTTTGTAGTGGGATGAAGACAATTCCATTATTTCTAACTCAAAAATATCAAGCTCCATTTCACTAGGCTATCTGTGAATAAGAACTTTCTCAAAGGTGAAAATTAAAAGAAGATTATGTGGAGTTCAAACTTAGGTTTTGTATTTCTGTATGTGTTTACCACAAAACCTCACATGTCTTAGGAAGCTATTTGATATTCAAATGTACAGTCTCCCTTTTCTTAAACTTTCAGGGAGAACAAAGCATGATTACATTCTGTTTGGCACTGTCTGAACCCTTTTCTGTACCGTAATTAGAATAAATTTTTCATAGGCTTCATTTAACCCCATTTGTCTCCAGGGTACCATCCCTTGCATTCTGGGCTCTGTCTTCAAGCAATGTATCTGCTTTCAGGGCCATAGTACTGGACTAGATCATCATTTGGTCTGATAATAATACAGTTGTTCATACATTCTTATCTGATTTATTGCCTGTTCCTAGTCACAGACCTCTGCAGCTAAATGTCAACTTATTTTTCTGAAGGAATGGCACATTTAATATCTAGGATAGCTCAGATAACAAAAACAACAAAAGGGAGTGCAAAAATTCTGTCTGCTGTGACTGAGGTCATGGTATCTATTTCAGTCTGGTTACCCTACAACATTTTATGGTGGCTTGTACACTGCCATTTCCTCCCCAATGGACTTGTAGGGAGCTTGTGAAATTGCTAATTATAAACATATTGAGGAGGCTATAACATCCTTCTTCTGTTCTCAGAGCTTTCGTTATTTCTGAGCATTTGCCAAAGAATTTTTAGCCTTTTTGTTTTTCATGAGCTCTTCCTTGATTTTTGCCATTTGTTGCATTGTGTGCATTGGTTACCTAAATTATGTGACATTCTTGCTCCCTGGACAGAGGAAAAACTTTTAGTGCATGAGAATGAATGGCAAATAGCAAAATAATAAAGCCTACTCTTGTTCACACACAAAGACTATTGTTTACAGGAGATGAGGTTAATTTTGCAAAGATCCTCAGTGAACACAGTAAGTTTTCTGGTCTGATTGTTCATGACTAGAAAGAAATGAATAGCCATTCAGAATCAAAATGATTGTTTGCAAACGTATCTTTTGCAGAATGGAGAAAGGTTATTCTTGTAGTAGAACTGTCTCTCCAGTTATGTCTACACATACAGAGCCACACTCTACAAACTGCAAACTATAAGACAGTGACACAGACTGGAAATCTGGTTTTCAGTGAGGCTAACCATGGCATCCTGGATAGTGGTAGTATAGGCCTCAACTTACCTTGACTTAGAAGTGTGAGTCAGGTATATCATCTTTTTTCTGTTTTTGACAGTTCTATAAGTAGAGTAATCTGAGATTTTTTTCTTTTTGTTTGGTGAAATGTTTTGAGCATATGAAAACACAGATTCTTTTAAACCAAGACTTCTTGTGAAATACATTAGTTTTAATGATCTTTTAATAAAACAAAAAGTTCTATGGTTTAGGATGGCATTTCTGGAAAGATAAAAAGGCATTAAAAGCAGCCAGTGGTTAAGTGGAGTGTAGAAAACCAAGCTCAGTCTCCATGGCTTACATTAGGCAAAGGTGAATGTCCCACACTCCAGGTGAGTGAGTACCATCAAGCCCAAAATAGCATAATGGCTGTTCTTGAGCCTGTCATGGTTTTCTCATTTCATATTTTGAAGGACCTCAGTTTTGTTTCGCAGAAAAGATGCTTAAAAGCTGCAATTTATGGAATGTTTTTCTTGCTAACCCTAACAACAAGCATCATCGTTGCACAGCCCACATAACACTAATATTAAAATGAAATCTAAGCTCTAAACAATGTTTTGCAAGAGGAATCAAAAGGTTTTTCAAGAAAGTAGAAAGTGAGAAATAAATGCATGTTTTAGAACCTTGTCTATGTTTAGCGGACATCCAACCCCCCCCAAATTACTTTATAAATGCCTCTGTTTGGAGCTATGACCAAATTGCAACAGATGACTACTTTTAGTTTGGTCTTCTGAAGACAGGAAAGCGATATCGAACCCTGACAGCTTCCTAAAAATTCTTCTCTATACCCTCCTCCTCCCCAAAAAAGGAAAAGGAAAAAAAATCCAACAGGAAAAACTTGGTACACCTCTGAACAACAAATCCGTGTGCATAAGAACCAAACAGCAGGTTTACAGGCTGTAGAAAGCACTGAGATTTGTGGAAATTTCTGTGAGAGAGGTCTGTGATACCAGTTTTTCTGCTGCTTCCTTTCCAAGAACACCAGCAAAGAGCAAATCTTTAACTGGACTTGTGGTTTCCTCAGCAGGATGCGGGGGTTATGCAGACGTGAATGTAGTTCATTTTGCCATCTAGATAAAGCATTCATTTTAAATCATTCTGTCTGCAAACATTTCTAAGTCCATCTCTTGATGTGCCTTGCACAGTAATGACAGTTACGAATAATGCCCTCACATCCTGGTGCAACTACTTCCTGAGCATATTGCCAGTCTAGTGGGACAAGGTTCCAAAATGAGAACGTGACTCATGTTCTCTCATTACTTGGAACTAACAGAAGATGATACCTTTATAGCCCAATGCCGTTACAGGAATTATAGTTTTCCCACGTTTGCTGTGACGCATCTGGAATTCTTACTGGTGCATGAAAACCAGATATGCATCTTTGTCTGTTGCTGGCATGTCTCACTATGGGCTTAGCCTATCAAAACTGGTACCCCCTCTCCACAATCGTCCTCTCCTGTTCCTTTGTTTTGTCTCAGATCGGAATTTTACTTTTAAGGCATTTTCTATAACTAGATTCTAATTTACCCCACTTGATTATGCCTGGGCGTATTGGTTATAGGCTTTAGGATTTGGTAGTTACAGCATTTAAAATCCCCATGGATTAATATGGATAAACAGACATTGTCATCCTTCCCATGAATGCCCTGAAAGAGGCCTGTGTTTTGTCTTGGATCATGCCCTTAACTGCTACAACCCCTCTTCCCTTCCCGATAGCTGTTCTCCTTAAAGCCAGGCATCCTGACCATCCCTCAGTATACTGCCTACTCGCCAGCTTGCATTGCCCTCTGCTGTCCTACCTTGCCTTTGACTCAAATACTTTTTCAGGCAGCCTTAGAGTCAGTGAGAGTTCATTAAAAAGGTTCAAACGCTGTTCTGTGTGTAATCCAGGAGATCTGCTGCAGCATGCTGTCAGCTGTCAGTGTCAGCACAGGGCTGACTCAGTCGAAGTGCAGTCAGCCAAATCATGTGATCTGATCGTACCTCCTGTTTTAAACACTATTGGACTGGGCTGAGGTGATGTCAGAAGTACCGCTTGTGACCTCCACAGAAATGGCACATTATCAAAACTGTTACTTTTAGAAATCATTTTTGGGGAGAGTTTCCAGATGTCTCCAGGCTAAGCAGAACTGGTTTCATTCCTATGAAAAATCTTTAAAAATCCATTGTATGCCAGCTTTCTAACGAATTAGTTTGTTTAAATAAAGTCAAGGATATGTAGAGGGGAGCAGTGACTCTTGCTGCTGAGTCAGAGGGCAGTTTTATCATCGCCTTGTTCTTACAGCCAGGATGGCGGATGAAGGAAAAAGGAGCTGTAGTCAAGTAAGCTGTCATTAATTAGTGCCTGAGGGTTACAACAAAAGCCTCTCTTTATTCCAATGAACGTTTGAGGAACCCACCCACTGCATAGCTTTGAAAAATCTAACAAAGAAAGATGACCAGAAATATGCTGGCAATTAGGGGAGAGGCAATATCGGAGTTCCAGGTTTACACCAGTTAGTTTGACCAGCCATAACAGTCTGGTGAGGGCATCACAGGACATGGGGCTCAGCAGAAGGTGACATATCTTTCACCTCAGAAGACCCAGAGTCACAACTGGTTGGAAGCAAGGAAAGCTGGAAAGGTGTCACTCTGCACTTGTCATGTTCTCATAATTTTTCATAGGTGTTGACAACTGCCATGGTTTGAGTCAGGACAGTAGTCCTCATGGCCCCTTGGGCTGACCCAATAGCAGTGCTGTGCTTCTGTGGCTTGGTCAGATCTGAACAAGCTCATCTTAACATAGCTTGGAGTCTGTATGCCTCACTGAAACTTACAGTGCAGGTAATAGCTTTAAAGATACTTCAAACAGAAAAATAGCCTTTCTTGGTTTGGCAAAAATTAGAGATACAAAGAACTTGGGTTTGCTTGGCAACGTTTCTTCGTGATTAATATGAAAGTGTACTTCCTTGTTAACAGGTTCTTCTCACATAGGCATAATTTTTAAAAATATGCATGCTTTTTGAGGTACAGTGTTCTATGATTTAGACAGACATTAATGAAATGTACGCTTTAAAGGAGAAGATTTGCTTCCCTTTGCTCAAATTCACATATTAAGTTCAGCTACATGACTTTGAATGGTTGCTGATGTGAAGAAAGCCCCTGGTTATTTTTATAGGAAATAATTAATTGACTTCAGAGAAGAGGAAAGGAGTTTTCATTACTCTTCCCACATTTCTACAATGAGGAATGGTGTCTGTGGAACACGTAGTCTGAACATTATTCATCTTTCCCATGGGGATTATTAGAAGTGCATTAGGAGTCTCTGAATTTGCTTACAAACCAAGATCAATTTCTAAGTAAGACTAAGTGAAGAAAAATTATGGTGAGTTATCAGATCAGTCCACTGTAGTAGTTGCTTTACAATGAACTTTTAGACACACCATAATGCAGTCTATTGTTGCAAGTATCTTTTGTACGCACACTGCCTACCTTTTATGAAGTAATTGGAATTTAACGTGCTACAGCACTTTGAAATGTATTAAACCAAACCCTTAATGTGGGAAGCTTCTGAGATTAAACAGTTTTGCAATGGGAAATCTTAAATGTGTTTTGACTAATTTCATTCAAGGTTCATCTACAGCGTTTTTATATAAGTGAATCTCTTAATTTTATGGGCCTTACCACTCTAATTAAAGATGTCATTGTTTTCATTTTACATTTCAGTGCTGAACATTTCTAATACAGCCATAACTTTTTTACTTAGTAATGAATTTATAGTTAGAAAATGTCAGTCGCTGATTAGAATTTTAGAAAGTAAATTTTTCAATGTGTGATCACAGGTTTGGCTGGCTAATATTAGGTAATTAGTTTTGCTCTCTCGCCCCTGTCACTGATGATCCAATAGGTGTGCAACTAGATCAGTGCAACAGAAAAGGATCAGTGGATTGATGGAGGTTTTTCTGCTGAGGCCCTTACATCTGCACCCAATGCCTTTTGAGGTTTTGCCTTGGACTGATTTTGTTCCTCGGACTGAGTGCCTCCACCGTATGTGATCTGAAAGACCAAATGTTGATTGGACCCTGATATGCCCATAAGAGTCTGTCTTGACTTTGGTGTACATCTTGAGCACAGCTACTGCTTTAATTTCCTCTGACAGGGGTCTAGTTCATGCAAACCAAAACCACCTTGTAAAGTGAAGCAATGTAGAGTAGGGACAATTGAGGCATGTGCTTTAAAACTGCGCTGTTTCTTTGAACCAAAACCACTGTAGGACGTAGCCTCATTTTACTTTGGAGGTTGCTGCGCTTTAGTGAGGTGATCCTTTCTTTCATCCTCATGGACACTGAATGTACAACTACCAAAGTATTTCCTGTGAAAGGGTTTATTTTGATAGTTATCCACATGAAGCTTAACTGTGATCATCTGTGATGAGGAACAGACCAATGCCAAAATAGCATGACTAGTTCAATATATGATTGCAGTGTATTAATGGAACTGACAGTCACATTCCTGAAGGATGACTGTCTAAAAAAGTCATATTACTTTTTCTACCTGTCAAGATTGCACTGATTTGCTATGCATGGTGTACTCAATACTGCAAAGTATGTTGTTAGGCATAGATCATTATGTTATTATTTAAAAAAAAAAGTTAAAAATTCAAGTTTATATTGTAAGTAAAATTGGTTCAACATAGTTACTGTACTGTCCATTTTCACCTCTAGTAACTAGATTAATCTTATACCCTGATCTGATCAGAAGTTTTCTGCCAAAACAGGTTTTTGATACTATGACACCAAAGGTGTTGTCCAGAAATGTGGGTTTCAAGAACTATGATGACAGCTTGCTTGATGACCAGTGGAGACCACATGGTTTCTAGGATTTCACACCCTTTGATCATCCCCAGTTCACCTATCGGATCTGGAGTCTACAAATCCCCTGTTCATATGAGGAAGTTTTAGGCCTCAAGTCTCCCTGCTGTGCTCCCAGGTTCTTAGCTCAGATGCTCCATCGTGTCTCTGGATCACCCCTTTTGCTCAGTGAGGATCTGAGAAGGTACAAATCTTGTGAGGCCTGGTTCTGCTGAAGCTTCTGAGTTTGGGATCCTGGTCTCATCCACTTTCCAAAATACTTAAATCATTATTTCTTAATTAGTATGTTCCAACCTGGATTCTGCTAAAAATGATACATTTCTTTCCTCAGAAGGAATGTGTTCCTCTTCTTCTCACACCTGCTATTACCATAGAAATAGATGTTCCAATATTGGACACAACTCTGTATCTCAGTGGCTGTTTTCAACTACTTTTGAGTGTTGCTTGTACTAGGTGTGGAGTACTAACTTCATTTTACATAGATTTGTTCAAGGAGATAAAGCAGATTCTCAAAGTTCTTTTAGATGTCTTTTCAAAATGCTAAACCCTAGTTCAGCCCAAGTTTTTGGATGAAGTTTAAGTGAAATTCTAAAGAGAATGTGAACTGAGTTACACTTAATTTAAAACTGAAGTTCAAAATTCTGTTTCTTTAAGTGGTTTCAGGATTTTAAAAAATATTTCTCTTACTCCATCTATTATTAAGAATGACAGCAAGACAGACTTTTCGGCAGTCATTTGAAACCCTCAAATGTATCACCACTTTCTAATTAGTTGTCTTTAAATGCAGTATGATGTTAGAGTTAAAAAAGGCATACATGTATTAACACATCCTGTCCGTCTTCCTGTCAACATCCTTACAATGTATTTTCAAGTGTTTACTAGTGCCTTAAAGAAAAGACCTGTATGATGTAGCTTAGCACACTTGCCTCTGGAGTCTGTCACTGCCATTAATATAGTCTGTTTAGGCCTAGGGAAGCTGGATATTCTTCATTTCCATTTTATTATTTCTAGTTGTGTCCCCATCTGCCATATCTCCCTCTTTGACATTAACACCTTGTAGATATTTGTAGATGATTATCATGTTCTCCCTATTGGGTAATACTTAGCCAAGCTGTGAATATTTATGAGTTTTGTAGTTTTCCCCCTTAAACAAATCCTTTCAAGGATCTGAACAGATTGTTGATCTTTTCAGAAATCACTCCTGTTGACAGTACCTAGGTTTTAACTTAATATTCTTGGTGCGGTTGAACGAGAATTCTGTAGGAAGGAACTATTTAGAGTGTCATATGATGTTCATGGCCCCAAATCACTTTTTTTATGTGACCAGATTGCATGTTAACTCAAGTTCATTTTGGTCTTCACTCAGGAGACCTTACACAGAATTTTCCAGTTTTCTTTCTTGAATTGTGTATTTTTACTTTGCAGTATATTTCTAGATGCATTCAGTTCGTGTGATCGGTTAACTTCAAATGTGTGTTGTTTATTGCAGATCATTAACGAACACAGTAAATAAAATTCAGCATAATTTATTTTTATTTACTAAGCGCAAGTACAAGCGAGATAAAGTTCAGGCGTATTTCATGCACTTTATTTCATTTATCCACTTAATTTCAACTCAAGTTAAATACAAATAAAAATGATTAAATTGACATGATTTAATCTTCAGAAAACCACAGGCAGAGTCTCTGAAATGTCTAATGATTTCTTTCTCTCCGACTGTTTTCCCTTAAGTTATTAAGGCTAAAAGATAGACTTTGAAGCAATAATATCAAGAAAAAATTTTTTTTCTCCTGTAGATAATCATAGCTATATTTAGCTTTCCAGTGTCATTTCTATTGTTTATTGATTTTAAAAAATCTATTATTTTATTAGTAAAGGTTGGTAGCTAATTTGTTTTTTTGTCTTGGCTGCATGCTCTCCACAGATGACCTACTAAATAAATACTATCTTACAAAAAAGTCCATATTAATGTCAGAAATTTTAATGTTCATTTTAACAAACCCATTAATGTAAAGATCACTTTCCACTCATCCTTTTTTCCTCTGTTTTCCTACTGTGGGGATGACACTTTATTTCAGGTGATTCAAAGTGTTGCTGCTTCTTTCTGCTTTTCTCACATTGACTTGATTATATATAATCTGATAAAAGTTGAATTAATTTTTGAAGATAAATATGGGGGTTTTTTTTGTTAGCAATTTAAGGGAGAAAGATTGTTGAGTTGGTTGGTCTTTTTCTTTGTGGGAGAAGAATTTGTATATTTTAGTCCTGTTTTTCAATTACCCCAGTGACATATACGACAGGTATGTAGAGTATGAAAAATATAGTGCACCAGAGAATAAAGGGACTCTTTCCAAGAAAACACATCTTGCATGCATTTGGGAGGAAAGGAGTAAAGAATGAGACTAAAAGGTAAAGGAGTTGTCAGCTACAAAAGTTGAACCAAGAGAGATGGCTTTGGGTGAAGAAGTTGACTGGAAAAGTTCCAAATAAAGCACAATCAGATGAGCAACAGCAGGAGAGAAGCAAGTAATGATAATGCTGGATAAGCAAAATCCAGGGCTAGGCATCTGTGTCCTTCAGCTGCCAATTCACCCAATTAGTGGCATTAAAGGTTGGCTCGGCAGCAATGACAAACAATGAAGTTACAGATATGCCATGCTATCATCTGCTACTGCATCCAAAACTAAATTAGTGTTTAATTTGTCTAGTGGTTTTCAAAAGAACATGCAAGGATAATTGAGGCTTAAAGTCTCTTTGACTTTATTTTTTGGTCTCACTCACACAAATAAAAGCACAAATATGCTTTTATTAGTGTGTGTATATGTTTGTGGATTATAGAAAAATAAATTGATAAAAGCTTGTGAAGATGGGCAGAGGTCATTTTGACTAAGCATATTAACATGTTTGAATTTTTGTATTTGCAGAATGCATAATACATATATAAGAGAATTATTATAATGCATGTATTGTGATTGCAATTTTTACAGAATACACAAGCTAAAACTAGATGCGTGTGTTCCCATGCTTTGTTCTTTATCAGTGTGTCTCTGAGTGGGGGATGAGTGTGAGACACAGAGGGAGAGATCACTGAATGAAGTGAAGGAAAATCGTTAGACTGAACATTGAAGTCTTTCCTTCCCATAAGTGATTCACCTTCATCTGAGAGCAATTTGTCTCCATCTGTTTGGATTTTGTCATATTCTTGACATCATCAGGTCGTCATTTGCTAATTGCTTTGAAAATAAGGTTGAAATCTTTCTAGTCATGAAAACACTGGAACATTCAAATTTATCCTAAATATTCTTCTTAAAATTTCAGTGCAGTTAATTTTATCTGAAGCAGTTGAAACAAACAGTAAAATAGTATCTCATTTCCATTCATGGCACATCTGACATGCAATAATCATCAGACGTTGCTTGTAGATTTGCAGCTTAAATCTAGGAATAGAAAATGTTACATTTTACATGAGTTACAGAGTGATTTTTCATTGATTTCATTAACCGTTTTATTTACAAATTTGTTTTTTAACCTAGATTTTCAGTGAAGGTAACAGAGCTGTACCTCTGAGTTATGACGCTAGCTTTTGTTATACTTGTTTTGTGGTGTCAAGAAAGTTTGATTGACTTGCTGAAGTGCTGGCTATACATGAATCATGAGTCTGTTAATGCTTTTCTAAAATCTTCTGTTCAGTGCAAAACAGCACCCTTTCTCTTCATGCTCATTCCCTTTGTTGTATGAAGTAGTTTTTCTCAACTCAGTGGATTTGCCTGTCTGAAAGACTTCAAAAAAATCTTTATATACGAATGTGTGTTTTGGTTTCACTGAGGAGGAAATTCACTTTCCCTGCATAAATCTGAAGCTCTGTGAAGGTGAAGTACAAAGGCCAATAAGGAGTGTTAATAAATTCCTTCCCAGTTATAGCCAAGGTGAAGTCTTAGACTCTTGTTTGTAGGATCCATACAATCACTGAACCTCTTCTCTCTTTGTATGCAATTGCCGTTGCCTGTTAGGCTAATCATTACCTGCCAGCTGTGACGACTTGCTCTAGGCTTAAGAGGAGGGTCAATTCTACAAAAATCATTGTTGTCATCTATCTCTTATATTGTCTTGAGTTAAGTCTATGGAATTGAAGTTCTTAAAAACAAACTGATGAACAAGCAAAGGAACACAGCATCATTATCGTTTTAGCAATGAGTGAGGTGTGTAAGGACGGTCTAATACTGTGAGCTGTTCTAACATTGGAATGTATATGGTATAAAGTATCTGTACACCCCAGCTGTCATATGGAAACTTTCTGTGCTTTACAAGCTAATTTATCCTTTAGCTAAACATGAGAAGGAGTGGTCCTGTTGGACATTTAGTATTCAAATCTCTATGATGATGTCAGTGCCCTAAGTTTCTTCACAAGGACGCAAACTATTTTGTAGCTATTATAACTTGCAACATTAAGCATTCCTTATGCACAGCTTGGGATGTTCTTAGCCTTTTATCTTTCCATGTGGTCATTCCTTGGTTTACTGTATTTCAAAAGAGAGCACATGTTGACTTGTTTCCGGTATTTGTCTATATTTAATTGGATATATTGTTTGTTAGATTGAGAGGTGCTAAAGGAACTAGGCTGTCCACTTTTCCCAACTTATGAACAGGCATATTTGCAAAACCTGGCCCATTGATTATTTGTCGCATCTACTGTGTCCATATGGAGGAGGGAGATTAATCAATTTTTTATCTTGATTATGTTTGCTGTGGTGCTGAATGCAAGAAGCTAGGGGATCCAGTAGAAACTACCCACTTGAAATGTATCTCCTCTTTGTGCAAAAAGCATTAAAACACCTTAAAGTGGTAAAGGTTTAAATGACATAGGCAACAATTCAGGTCTCTTTAACAGTGTAGAAGCCTTTGGGAAGAATCTTGATACAGATACATCATTATTGTGCATAGGCTAGATAAGGTCGCTTCTAATAGTAAAACTATAAGATTCTTATACCTCAATGGTTTCTGTAGATTTTAAAGCTGTTATGCAGCAGATCCCTGTTGATTAGTTCCAAGCTTTTCCCAAAGCAGATCAACATGAATTCCATCTATGCATAAAAGCACATACTATGATCAAAAGACAAAGCATGACTTTTCCATTGAAAGATCATTTCATTTTACAGTTTCAAAGATTGCAGGCTAGATTCAAAACCATTATGTTAAAATATCTGAAGAAATTTCTGCTGTTCTACAAATAGAACGATCTTCTGATGGGGTCCTATCCATCAACACCTGTTCCTTTGATCATTTATGCACAGGAGTGTAGCTCATTTTAAGCAAAGAAGATGAAAATTTGTCAACTTTGCCGGTCTCAGGGTTGGATTCATCTCACCTATCTTTAGCTGTCTGTGCATGAGGTGTCCCGGCTAAACTTAGCATTAAATGTCCCTCTCTGTTCCACCAAGAGAGTCAGACACCTTCAGGAGTGATTGATCCAACCCTTCCTAGGTGCCAGTTTTGGAATGTGAAGAATCACAGCCTAGAAGTTATTTACCTCCTTGGATTAGGAGTCTAGAAATCTAACTTAAATGAGCTGCCTAACTTCTAGGTGGCTGAAATTAGGTGAAATCTACCTTAAATGACTAAATTAGCAAAAGTATTGAAGACTGTTTCTTAAGGTTAAAACCCTTATGCCCAACTTTTTTTTTTAGCATACAGGTTTTTTGTTCCCTTAAATATTTTGAGCATGTGTCATTTATCCTTGTTAAAATATCACCCAATCCATTCAGTATATGTCATATGATGGCACTGTGAGACAAAGATGTCCTCCTACACTAAGGATCAAACAGAACTTTCTGATGAATTTTTTTCTTTTTTGGGTGTCAGTGGAGAGGAGGCTGAGAATCCTCCACTGCTATGTGGGCTTGCTTGAATGATTAGCTCTTTTTTCAGTGCCTGAACACACAGATTCACATAGTAATTAAATTCCTGCTGTGGAAATTAGTATTCAAAGAAAACAATTTAAAAAATGTTTTTTATTACGTTCTATATCAGCAATGAAATGCAACATTTTATTGGTGGGGGAGAAGCAGCTTATGAAGAAGCACATCAACATTAATGTCTCTTCTTTGGAATCTTAGGGGAAGGATATAGGACTTATTCTTCTGTTCAGCAACTCGAGAAATTCTCATTTACATGGTTTATACCCTCCCCCACCCCCATAAATCATTTCAGGTCAGATGTTTTCTTACAGACGACCCACATCCTCTTCTAACCTAGACCCTGAGCAATGCCATAGTGAATTCATGTGATGCCTCAGGACAGAATTTGCCCCAAAAAACCTTGCCCCAGTATAAACTTTCCTTTGGTGCTAGAACTAATGAGCCCCCAAAACTAGTCTGAGTCTTTGGCTTTGATTTTTACTTCATCTAATTCTACTTCATACTGCCGATGAAGATTCATAGGGGTATAATTTTTTATCATAGGTCATGAAATGTAGAATGATGGAATAAAGGAAGTTGCAAGGAACCTCTGGAGGTTATCTAATCTAACCACTATTCAAAGCAGGCTAACTTAGATCATAGTGGAAGAAATTAAGGGGAAAGAGAAAAGGAATGTCATCCTTCAAGTCTGGGGCTTCTTTATGTAGAAATGCTTCATAGCTCCTTGTTCCACATTCCGTAGAGATGACTGTGTGCCAAGACCATAGTCCAAGGATGTACATATGTAATGTGCATCACATTAGTTATAATTTAATTGTATGTCTTTTACACAAACCACATGATTGCTTTTCCCAATAACTATTTGAAATAGATTTATTGATCCCAAGGAATTAGTTCTTTGTTAGTATATTATTGTATTTTTCATTGTCAGTGTATAATTTTCTGTGTCTTTTGCTTCAGATGGGTTGAGTAATACTAAGTCTATGAGTAAGAAATCTAGGAAATTCTCATTAGAACAAAGCTAAGTGTTCATTTTTCCAAATGTTCAAATATGGGGGAAATATATCCTATAGTTTAGTTCTATAGAACACCTTGTGAAATTCAAAGTAATCTAAATTTTCCTCTGAGCAGGTCTGTTCCTTGGCAACAATTCTGTGGTGAGCTGTACTGTCATATGTCCTTTTCCAGAAAGACACGGTGATATTTAAAAATCTATCTAAGAATACAGATAACCCACACACTAAAGCATATGTCAGGACACAGCTGTCAGTCCTGTCAACTTGCACTTCTTTGAAGAAGCAGAAAGACACATTGACTCACCAGTGTGTGGCCCTGATTTTTGAGCTCTGAGCTCTGTGGAGTCTATTTTGCGTTAATACATTTTACAAATAAATGTCTCTGTGTAAGGCATATGTTGAGATTCAGAGATAACACTGTTGTAGAAGCTTCTACAAAATATTAGAGCAGATAACATCTTACAGAATTTGGCACATTCTGTTTGAAAGGATCTGGCAGTGTGTCACGGACTAATAGCTAAGATGCTCTGCGAGAGGTGACTTTCTCTTTTCTGAAAGGGGCTACAAGGACAGAAGAGAGAAGGTCCTTACTGAAACACAGTGTAACATTCAGTATGTTAGGGCAGAAAGTGAGGAATGCTTTATTTGTCTGAGAAATGGTAGTGTACAGATATCCATGTACATTATAGAAACTGATGTCAAAAGTCCTGATCCATCAGAACACTTCCTACTGTATTTAAATACTTCGCTGTCTTGGGACATCCATGTGCCTGGAAGTATTTCCGTACAGCTACTGCCTTGTATCAGCCCTGATCTCTGCTACCAGCTCAACACAAAGTCTTGAGCAGCTGCCAGTTAGTCACATTATTAAGGCTTGAAATGCTCCAGGCCGTCTGAGTGAGGGATTACTTCTGCCCATGGTTGCTTTCCAAACTGTGCCACCTACTTCCCAGCCTGCCCTCACTTCTTCAGCTCAGGGTCTGTGTAAGGCAGGCAGTTCTGTGAAAATGAATATTGAGTCCTTCTGGATGCAGTTAACCTCTGAGGCAATCTAAGACTTCTCTTTCTAGCATGGGAGTATGTTTTTCAGAGTGTGAGAACTGTTTATTAAGGTCCTTCTCTCTGTGTGCGGTGGAAAGAATATGTACAGCTACCACTCCCATGAAATATTATCATAGTTCATATTTGAGGAGGAGCTGTGAACAACAAACAAACACCGTCCTTTACAAAAAGGATTTCTTTTGGCTCAGGAAATGCCTGAACTAAAAATTACTGGTTGCAGAGAGAGAATTTTGGAAATGAACATGTATTTTTGCCCTGTGCTTATCCGAAGACGGGTTACATGTACCTTTGGTTTGAATTGGAAAGTCTGCTTGCATGTTATAACATCAACTATTCATTACTGGCAAACAAAAAGGTACCCACAGACACTTCTTTTTCCTATTCTGCCTTTCAATACTGTCCACAAAGTCTTTTCTTTTCAACTCAGAAATCATTCTTCATTGTCATGTCCTTATGCAATTCTTCATGGTGTTGCCTATGAGGAAAGATGCCTCTGATGTCTTCTTTCTCTTCTTCTGAATTAAGCATGGGTTATGCTTTTTAAAATAGATTTGTAAACCCTTAACCAAGATTGCAGATACTTTTGCACAGCACCCTGTACATAAGAAGCTTGAAGAATAATTAAAGAACCAGTTAATTTTCCTTTCAGGAATCATTACAGTTGGAACCATTGTTTTGTGGTCTAATTAAGAAAGGAAATATTTTTAGGTCTTGTAATGCAATGTCTCAGTTTTGATTGAAGGGAAATATGGGTTTTAATGTGTTCTCTTGGTTATCAACATGCAGACATACATTGGTCAAAATCTTAGATTTGAGGAGCTTTTATAAAATGTTCTTGAGGAGACAAGTACTACTTCTCAGACTGTAAAATGGTGTCTTTCCCCTTGTATTTTAATGTCAGAGGTTTTTTTCCTTGAAAATTATGTGGGGAAATGAGGAGAAGGAGAGGAAAATGCATTTTTCAACAGGGTTTCAAAAGAGAAAAAGCTCAAGAGCTTTGAACATAAAGCAAATTACTGGATTTGCTTATTGTGAACGTACTGATTAACAGAAAAAGCTATTAAGGAATAAATTAGCAATGATGAAATTTACTTCAGGCATGCTGCTGCATTCCTTTACTTTTTGTAAAATATTTGTGCCTCTTCACCATAAATTGAGTGTAGATGGGTTGTGAGTTTTCAATGTTGCATTTACTTTCATCTCACTTGAAATAGGCTTTATTTTGATGGAAGAGTACAGTTTTCAGTGTGGTGCCTAAGAAGGCATTGAGGCTATTGGAAGTGATGGAGACTGCAGAGCAGGTAAAAACCAAACCAAACCAAATCAAACCAAACCAAACCAAACCCCAGCACTTTTACCTATAAAAAAAAAAAACCCGTGCTTTGTCAATGAGGAGGTATGAATGGGTTACACACAACTCTTCTAAGATGCAGTACATCAGAAAGACACTTTAACAGAATGTTCAGTTCAGAAAACCAAAATATTTTTATGTTGATCATCCCTGTTCCTGTTTCTTCTTGACTTTTCTCTCTCAGTCCAGTCTGGACTATCAGTTCTCATTGATAACTACTTCTGGCACGTTTCCCCATCAGACGATGACCATAGCTCCAGTGCTCCTTATCTTTCCTTGTGAACCTTCTTTATCTATCACTATTATACAAAACCACTATCCTTCCTGTCACTCAGGTATGAGCCTTTTCTGCTCCCTGTGTCTTATCCTGTAGGCAATATCCAAATACTGCTACATTTTCTTTAAAATTTTTGGAAGCTTCTTTTCCTTTCCACATATCTATGTCTTTCCTCTTGTCCTCCATCGATCAATGCAGGCTGCTTTTCTTTTATGCCTCTGACGCTCACATCAGCTTTTTACTCACATCCACCTCACTATTACCACAGCTGCTGCAAAGATCAAATTAATTAATCTTTCTTCTCCCTGTCATTTTTCACTGTAAATCTTTCCCTTGCAGCCAGTTCAAGTTGTTCCTCTTTATCTAAAAGGCCTCTTACAGGTCTCTTGCTCTTTTTCACACCTGTTCATGTTTCATTCCCCATTGTACCTTCCAATATTCTGCTCTAGAAATGCCTTTTGCCTTTGTCCATCTCTTCAGTGTTCCTTAATTATGGGGGTCTGGTATTTTTGGTTGTTTTTTTCTCACGGCTGTCTTCTCTTTCTGATAGTTTCCAAAGAGCTGTCTTTCCATTTGTATGCATAATGCCTCTGCATTTCTGGTCTCAGTTATATGCTGCCCTTTTATCATTAGCCAAATAATTAAGGACAGATAAAGGTGCTGTCAGCACAGATAAAGAACATGCATTTTATTAAAAAGCTCAATTTAAGTGTAAGATAGTTAATATACATATATATTACACATATATTTAAAGGACAAGAATAAATATAGTTATGATAGACAAATAATACATCCTAGTGTTGCCACCTAATTTGCATTGCATATGTTATTAATAATCTTTAATAGTAACTGTTCTGGGAAAGCCCTGGTAAGGGCTGCATATACAATATAGCTTGGGAACTATAACTATACATGTATAACTGTTAGTATTATTCTAAGTCAAGTTCTCTAGGCAGATTTTCTTTTGCTGCAAATTTAATGTGAGACGTTGATGTGCCCTAATAAGTGTCTTGTTGCTAATAATTTGATCACACATTTTCTTCCTTTGTAAAAAAAAAAGCCTTAAACTGTTGACACAACACTTTTCAACTCAGTGAGGGAAAAGCCAGAATAACTTATCTCCAGATGAAATAAAATCTTCAAAAGACATTTTTATGAAAAGCGTTTTTCACTAAGAAGTAATATATGACCACTATAATGGTTATTCTTGATAGAAGAAGCCGCATTAAAGAATACTTCATGGCAATAGCAGCAGTGTTGCAGGCTTTTTCTTGTAGAGGACCATATGATGAAGCATAAGTGGAGCTTTATTGCAAGCCATTCTTGGTATAATTTTGTCTTGTATCAGGCATTTCTCTGTATGGTTTAATAAGAAAACCTACATTAACTTTCTTGCACCCAATGAAAGCTTCAGTTTTTTGACACTCTTATCAGTAGATTTATGTAGTCTAACCTGTTTGTGAGAACATCTGCCTTTTTTATTGTAGGAGCATGATTTTTAAAAAAATCAAAGATACTACAGAACACAAAATGCTATATACTCAGCCAAACCAAGGGTTTTAAAAATCTCTTTAGATACACACTATATTGAATAGAAAAGCTGTTTCCTTTCTTCTTCTGTCTCATCCCTTCCGAAAGTCAAGCAGTTCACAGAAGATCTAACCTATGTGCTCTTGAGTTAAATTTTAAATATCCTTTTATTTTTGCTCCCAGCCTCAGTTTTTCCATAGAAGTTGGCATGGCTTTAGCTTCCTTTACCTAACCTTGCAAAGGAAAATATTTTATATTAGGGGTGGTATATCAGCTTGTATTTTTTTCAGCAAGTCTGACAGTGTAACGTCTGCAACTGATTTCCTTGGCACATGCAGAAAAGTCATAACCACAAAGGCCATTTCCCCAGTGTCTTTTTGAGACAATCATGAGAAAAGATCTTGAAAACACTTACTGTGTGATTGAGTTTGGGTTCTTCAAGAGAGCCTAAACTTTTGCTACTGAGAATTTGGAAATCCTGATGGATCTGGAAATCCTTTGGAAGTCCTCTGTCACTGAAGCACTAAATGATAAAATCTATGTGGACACGTAAAAGGAAGCACTTCAAGATTGAAAGCATAAAAACAACCAACAACAACTTTAGCTTTCACTGCATATATTGCAAAAGTAAATTTTATTTTCTTAGTACATTTTTTGCTACTGGATTTTCCTTCCACTCTAATGCGTACTCTCACCTCCACTTTCCAACAGCAAAACCAAGCTAGTGCTTTTTATTATAGTTTCAATCTGGCCTTCACATGTGATTGAATGTACCCTAGAAGAGGTCACAGCAAGTGGTTTATTTGTGATTCTTAAATAAATGTGCAGAGTAGTAGTAGGACACATAGGTAGCATTAGCTCTGTTCTTAAAATTGTGTACAAAATAACTAATCCTTCTCCCATCTCACAAAAACAAGACATTGTAAATAAGTTCTTTATTATTTATTGAAAGCTGACAGCATACTTGCTGTTGTGTGAACAAGACTCTGCTCATAATTTTTTGCTGAGGGCAGGTATTGACCTCACTAATATGCAGAAGGGCTGTTTGCTCACTTCTTGAGTGCAGGAGCACTTTTTTTCACTGGAAATGAACAATGGAGTTTAAATGTATGTTGTGGCAAAAGCAGGGAATCTTCATGCCCCAAAATACAACCAGAATAATGTGGGTGTGATGGGTTTGCACAGATGTTCACAGCCAAAGCAAGTTTGTGGGTGTTTCCCAGCCCAATAGGATAGAGTATTTGAAGGATTTCAGTAGCTGCCTTCCAAACTGTAGTAAAGGTTTGAAAGCTCAATTAAATTCGAGTGCTATTTATTCACAGATTTTTTTAAAATCCTAGTCTGGATTGAAGGTTTTATGTTGCCTGTGGGAATGTTGTAAGTAGTATCACACTGAACGCAGAACTACATGTTCTTAGGTTACCCATGGGCTTAGTGTATAGCAGATAAAATGCTATACCCATTGTCTGTGACATATAAGAGAGGAGCAAAATGAAAAGGGTGCTTAGCTGCATGGTAAAAGTCTTGGACACATGGGAAGAACTATAGTCAGTGAAATAACATGGGGTCCCACATGTTTGTAGAACTTCATGGACACCAAGGTTATAAAATGCTGGCATTTGTCTTAACATGCTCAGAATGATTTTTCATTTGTATTTGATTGAGTAAATATGTATTGTGTTATTAAAAAAGTAGGGATTGACAGATAAAAGCACAGTGCGATGACTGTTGAATTGAGTAAGTCAAAGGACCATATGGAGTATAGTATTAGTTAAGTCACTAGTTCAGACCCCATCAGACTGTCTGTTTTAGTAGCTGCTATTTATTTTCTTCACGTTATCTCATGTTTTGCAGCAGTCCAGTTGCTATGAATAAGAGCATACTCACAAGATATAAATATCTTCCTTTCATTTTTTTAATGTTATAAAGTTAACAAGAGAAAAAGACCTTCCTATTTGTAAAAATTATTTTCTTGGCAAACACAATTGGTTGCTAAAAGTTATGCAGAATAAATCTTCTCTGTTTGATTATTCACTCAGAAAGAAACTTGGACGGTGACTCCAAGCTTTACAGATCAATGTAATCGCCACATCTGAGGCAGTTACAGGGGATGATTGCTAGAATAGTCACATGGGTTTTTTTAATTTGCTGGGGATTTATTCCTCCTTATTTTGGGGGGAGATACAATTATGTTTAAAATCATTGGTGCCTTAATCTTCAGCATCTTCACTGTTGCAATATCTCTCAGTCTGACAAAGTGAGAAAGACCTTAGACCTTGAGGAGTTTGGAAGAAAAAAATATGAAGAAGATAAAAGTACCATATTCATTCACTCCACTTTACTACTCTTTCTGCCAGTTTGAGAAAGACTGAGTCTTACTTTAAAGCTTGTGTTAGAAGTGGTGGCAAAAATAACCCTCTGTAATGTATCTATTTGTGTAATTAGATGGCTGATATTGCAGTAACTCTTGGTCATCCCATCCTATTCTGTTCGTGATTCCCGTTTTGAGTGTCGTAGTCTCCAGCAAATGTGCACAGAAGAAGAAAATAGTTTTCGTAACACGATAACCATGTTTTTGTTCTTCTTTTTTTAACTGCATCTGATTTAAGCTAGAGGACTGGGAGAGCCTGTTTTCGTCCAGTTCACTCTTTCTTCTTCGGTTTTTATTTCTTTGAAAGGGTTGCTGTGACTGGCTTGTAAATAAGTGCTGATGACATTACTGTGGGCAGCACAAGAGAGACAGACTGACATGGATCTCATGTTTTTCCAGATGAGGATAGGCATTCACTCAGGATCAGTGCTGGCCGGCGTCGTTGGTGTAAGAATGCCACGTTATTGTCTCTTTGGGAACAATGTCACCCTTGCAAGCAAGTTTGAGTCAGGAAGTCACCCACGCCGCATCAATGTCAGTCCAACCACATACCAGTAAGTCCTCTTAGCCTTTTCATACTGATTTTATTTCAGCCTGTTTTGAATTTGATCTTGTAACATGCTCTGTCCTCAACACATGAACTTCAGCAGAAAGTCAGCAGGGCACCAGGACAACTGGAAAGAGGTGTTGCACGGGGCTGTCAGTCTTTCGTTTGCCATCAGAATGTGCAAAGAAGTAGGCAGTGGAGGCAAGGAAGCAGAACAGGAGGGCCAACCATTCCTGCCTAAAATAACGTGTAACAGAAGAAGTGGGAGATGTCTCCCATAGCACCATAATTTTATGCACTATTACAGCTTTAGGCTAAGGATTTGGGTTCTACCTGCTAGACACAGTTCATGGAAAGAAGCACATTCCCGTTGGCTCAGAAGAAAGTCTTTAATTTTGCCAGCAAGGCCAACCTTTCAGAGAGTTTTTATGCTTTCTTGAAGACAACATTTCTTATGTAGCACTGTAAAGAGACACTTGATAGAAGCATTTTCTTCATGTAAGAAAAAAGATTGAAAATGGCAAAGCATTATCCTTAGCTCTTTGAAGAAATTATGCAAATAGAGAGAAGGCTTGATTAAATCTGGTTAGGAGGAACAGCTCCTAAATAAAAAAGGTGTTCCTTATTGTTCAAGTTTGACAGCTTGACTATTAGAATTTCTGCTGCTTGGATTACTACTGAGGTACTCACTTTTTTGGCAGGAGATCTCAATCTTACTCTTTTTCCAACATTCTGTATCTGAAGTAATTTTCTGAAGTACGGTTTTGCTCAGGTTTTGGGACTGTTTCTCTGTGGTAAATATTAACGCAATTGCTTAAACAATACTGCTTTTCTTTCTTTTGTTTTTCTTATTCAGAACTGTGAATCTCAATATTTATTTTTTCCCCATCCCTATCTATGTAAATTAAAGTTTTAAATGGAATTTCTTAATCCAAGAATTGAAGCATCTGAAAGGCTAAAATATAAATCAGTGAGAAGTTAAAGTTTAAAAGTAATTAAAACTAGTGAATAAAATGACATTCATCTGGAGAGCCCATGCACTTGAGATCAGATTGACAGAATGGAGCAAGTGTAGCTAATAATTGAACAAGAGGCAGAAAAACTGAATAGAATTTTGATCATTAAGTGCACAGAAGCATGTTCATACAGTTGTCTGGTAACATGCAAGGGAAACACAGACCCAACCTACTATCAAGTATAGAAAATATGTTCATTTAAATAAAAAGTAATTCAGTAAATACATAGGAAATTGCTGTTTGGAACTTGATGTCACTTGAAAAGAAACTCTCTTTGAGACCTTCCAGGTACAATGTTCTAGTGGCTTTCATTCCTGGTTTTCCACTGTGGGATAGGAGAAACCCTCTAAGACATTGTTTGAGAAGTGAACACAAGATTGGTCACCAATTGTGTTCCAGTTTTGAAAACTTATGCAGTAACAGGGCCTTTGGTGTTAATTTTACACAAATGGAGGTAAGTGATTCTGGCAAAATGGAGCCAAGGCCCTGTGACAGGTACCTGAACTTTTCTTGTACAGGAACAGTTCTTGTAAAGGAATGTTCTCCAACCTGACAAGGACTTCAAGATACTCTGAAAGTGCAGCCCATACATTTTCAGAAGAGAGATCTTAGTGCTTCAGAAATGTGGTTCAAGGGTGTGATTCCACTCAGGACTATGGTGTTGCTCCAGTTTGTGTCCCTGAGAGCAGAAACTGTGAGCTAGACAGTTTCATATTATTTTAAGAAAAATACAGTTGGAAATATAAGTAGCAAGTATTTGTGGGGCCAGTGATGCCCAAAACTCTTTTTTTGGCATGCTGAAGCCAGAGTCACTTTCAGTGTACCAGTGCCAGTTCTGTTGTTTTTGGTTATGAGAGTGATATGGCACCTTTTCTGTGAGACACCAGATTTGTGGTCATTGTTGAGCAACCTGATCTAGTTGAAGATGTCCCTGCTCATTGCAGGGGGGTTAGACTCGATGACCTTTAAAGGTCCCTTCCAACCCAAACCATTCTACAATTCTATGATTGTATGTTTTCTTTTCATCACATTGCTGGTAAGAAGTCTGTTCTGAAAGCCAGTTTGAGGGCTTGTATATGGAGTTTGCTAGAAATCCGTGCTTTTATGATGCCCTTTATCTGACTCCAAGTACATTGTAGCACAGAGAAGATGGCTTCTGTTTGTCTGTGTCTCCTCTCTACTTGGCTGCTACTGGTCATACCGTACCATAAGAAGTCAAATGTGGGTAACCTGGGTTTGGAGAGCATTCTTACTAAGACCTAGCTAGCACAATGTGAGACAGATCTTCTCACCCTGTATATCTTTCAGGTTGTATCAAAAAGGGGGCTACAATTTTTTTCACTTCCCTTTAATCCTAGAAATCCAGTAGGAATAGGACCATTTGTTTCAGTATGGCCAAACTTTCACCTTATATGATCATCATGTCTGGGCTTATCTTCCAGAAAGTTACAAATTTAGACTGTTGCTTTCAAAAAGGGAAGATAGTAGAAAAGTGACTGATGATGCAGTAATGCTATAACATAAAATTGCAAACCAAAACATAAAAAAATACAGAATTATTGGTATTTGTTATCTGCATTATTGTACTATGTAAAAAATCTGCTGCTATGTGCTGAACAAATTCAGTGCTTGATTCAGAGAACTTCAAGTGCAAGTAACAGGCTAGACACATGGTTACAGGTAAAGGAAGTAGAAATGGCAAGAAAATATATGTTTGAATGGGAGGCAGTTATCATTGAAGATGAATGGCTAAAAGTAATGGTGAAAAGTCTAGGAACTAGTTTATTTGACATGCTTCAGAAATTATATGAGAAAATAAAATGAATGTGCATGGGGCCACTTAGAAAGGCTATTGCAAACCATGCCTTCTGGCATGGTTGAAAGCATGAGAACAGACAGGGAAGAAGTCAAGAAATGACACTGCTGACACAGTGGCCAGGAGAGACTGTAATTACAAAATACTCTATACGGCAGAATTATTCAGAGCTTCTGAACGTGATCTAGGATGTTTGAACATAATATATTGGTACTACCCAAATAAACAAGTAGTGATCTGATGCATCTGTATATAACTTTTCTTAAATATAATTTGCACGATTATATAATTTGCTGTGTACAAATAAAGTGATTCATCACAAACTGAAATGTCTTTATAGATGACCTTCTATTCCATCAAATGCTTCTATATGATCACACTGTGCTGCCGTGTACTCAGTTAATATTTTTATTATCTAAGAAGCAATGTTTTCCAAAGTAGATAATTCTGCAATCAACATGAAAATAACAGAATCTTCAATTAATTAAAACTACTCGCATTTATCATTATGTGTTTGTGTCTACCATGCCCCCTGATGAAAATTCTGATACAAGTTTTGTGCTTACAAAGCATGCAGATACTGGAAACATGTCTAATACTTATCAGCTTTCATTTTACAGTACAGATTATGCATTAGAAAGCATCATCAGCATTCAAATTATAATCACACTTCAGAATGCCTATTATTGGTTTCAGACACTTCCCTGTGAGCCCATAATCTGCCTATGTAAGAATCAGAGTCTAAAATTGTAAATGTAAGATGTGGTGTTGCCTAGCAGCAGCAGTGAACCTGGGCAGCCTTGCTCCAGTTACACCTGCCTGAGCAGAGCTCTGCAGTGTGAAACAGCACCTTTACAAAGGTGGCCTTTGAATCTGTTGGGGATAAGAGCTTACTTCTGTTCAAAATATCTCGTTCTCTTGACTCAGGCAGGTCTTTTGACTGAAGGATTACAGAGCTTCATTTCATTTGCTTTGAATCACTGAGCTGTGTAAAATGAAAGCACTGGAACAGCACTGGTTAAACTTCCAGTGAAACATGTGGAAACTGGAGAGGGAGTAGAAGATCCCTGACTGGTCTGTATTTAAACATGTGGCCAGGAAGGAATAGAAGAAGAATAACACATTCTCTGTTCCTTTAGTAAACTGGCAAATCCAGCTTAAGGTTTATTTAATTAATCTACATTATCCTGAGTTGAATAAAATTACCCTATTTTCCATACTCAGGAAGGAAGCAAAATGAGATTTATGAGACTTTTCTTCAGCACAGAAGAGAGATTAAATATTTTTTAATTCTTTGTTTCAGCCTTGAATAATGATGTTTATCAGATATTAATATAATATACCTACATTCATCCTGTTTCCCTAATGGTATTACAATGTCATGCCTTGGGATCTCTAAGCAGTTATCAAAAGCAGGTAAACATAATTGTTGCTATTTGTCAAGTAACTGTATTTAAAAAGGAATTCTCTTTTTCCTCTTCTTTCCACCTCTGGTCTTTTCCAGCACGTATTTGCCTTACGGATAAGGTGCTTCTGGCATCAAGAGTTGGCTACAGGTACTTCCCATTATCACATGCTGGGCAATACATCTGAGACCTGAGCTTAGCCAAAGACAAGCAGCTTGCATCTGATTTAGGAGAGAGAGCAACCAAGCATACCTCCTTATTGAGCTGGGTGAGGTCACTGCTGATTCACCTGCCTAAATTGCCTCTCAGCCTTTAAAATTGATGAAAAACTGCAGAATTTGAACAGGGTTTTAACAGTTATCTCACAGAATGTTGTATGGAAGAAGTTTTACTTTTAGGTAGTTAAGAATGATGTATATACATCTCTCTTCATTGGGATTTTAAATTAAAACTATGCATTTCTATAAACTCCTTATAGATTTTAATTTTCATTACATTCTTTTTCCTACAGGTTATATCTGTGTCTATATCTGTATCTATATCTACATCTATATCTATATCTATATCTATATCTATATCTATATCTATATCTATATCTATATTTTTCTGCCTCATATGGACAAACAAATGGATTTGCTCTCCAAGAGCCGTTTCAGATTATTTTAAATTTTATTTCTGAGCATCCTTTAAAAAAAAGTTTCTTTTTATATTGGTCAATTCACCATGTATGCTTTCATGAGACATATTGGTGGACAGGCAATTTAGTTATGGACAGAAAGGGAACTCAGTTTACACACGGACACAAAAAATTACTGTTAGTCTAATTAAAGTATTAAAGTCTAGTCAGAATGCATTGTTTTGTTATTGTTTTTCTATTCCCGGTGTCATCTGCCTCCACGAGACTGCACCCCCATAGCCACTGTCATTTGTGATCCTGGGCTTCTGCTGTCCGCCCGTGCTTGTGCTTCGTGACACTGCGTTTTTATTCAAGGTTCATAGGTAGTTCACTCTACACAGAATAACTCCGTGTTAGGTCATTGTCAGTTAGTTAATAGTATATGTTACACCACAGTTCCACAGAGCTAAACTAAAGCTAAAACTTATTTAGGCAATAGTCATCTGACTGCTAGACAACTGCTAAAACTACAAAAAGCTCAAGCCTAGACAAATCCAGACAAGTCCTGAGGCCAGCACTTTGCGTTAGATCAACACAAAGCCTGGGGATTTTTACTGGTGATGGCACAATCCTATTCGCTGAGCCTAATTCTCTAATGTCCCAAACAGTGAGCAGAGACCCAATATTCCTTCTGCTTAGGTGGGTGAGAAGTAAAAGTGTTAAAGGTCAGTGACAGACACCATGCTGAGCTGCCTGTGATATACAATACATGGCATTAAAAAATCATGGCTGGTCCTTTCATAATCTTATTACAATTTATCTGTATGAAGGAAAAACACCAATACACGAACTTCCATAGTTCAAAAAATAATAAAGTACAATGTGAAATGAATTAGATCCAGATGTAGTCAGATTTTTTTCCATCTCCTGGTCTTCCTAGCATGTATAGAAACTGAGGGACAAATTCAAAGCCCCTAAAGTTTGGGACCAAGTGCACTGATTTTTGGCATTACAATAGCAAATTAATATCTTTATACACTGTATTTTATGATCAGCCTACCAATATTTCTAGTGAGTGCCATAATAATTTATCATCTGAATTCATATGGGAACCAATGAGCTGGCATATGTTATCAAACCAGACACTTAGCTGGTGAAGTGACCAACACTTGTTGCCACAGGGGAAGGGCTCAGCAATCCAGCAGGAGATAGTCTTCTGATAACCTGTTTGGGAAGCCATTAATTAAATTTTCCTAAGTGTACCGATTAATAGGTGGATGTGAACAAGGTTAACTACAGTTTTTACAGTTCTTTGAGTTAGGGCAGAAAGAAACTTTTCTTTTGTTGATAGCTATCCCTGTGAAAGGTAACATTTATGGAAGACTGACCTGGCCACTTTGCTTTTCTTGGTGCATACTATATTTAGGAAGGCAGTGCATATTCTTTTATTGTAGTGCATTGTATTTCTTTTAGAAATATCATTCAAATTTTGGTCTATACAAAACAATTTTCCTAAAAGAAGTTTACACTGAAGTTCAGTTCTGAGCGGGTGCTTTTTTTAACTCTGATTCAGCCAAATCCTATCATAACATGGCTTTTATTTAGGGTACATGAAAATTCATTATACAGAGGTTAAAATGTATATATATGCAAAACCAAAGCTGAATAAATATTTGGCTGTTGTTAATACCTTACTTGAATATTACATTCCTGTTACGTAGTTTATTGAAGCAGCAAATACTATAATTAGTTTCGTATCTAATTAGATATGAACATGTGTTTGAAGGTTATTATATAATACATATTTTATATACACATATATATATGTTTATGGCACTTCTCTCAGGAACTGTGATGCAATGTATATCCACTGCACATTTTGAGGAGGGCCTGAGAAAGACAGAGGGGAGCAAACCGTGCAGGCAGGCGGAGATGCTGTACCTTGTTCTGGGGAGGCTGATACTCCTGAACTGCTCTTGCGGTCAGGGGACAGCAAGTGGCAAGCTTGGCAAGCAAGAGGAGGAGCCTGGCTGAGGACAGGCTGCCTCACCACCAGGATCCTTTGCTTGCTCCTTACTGTCTATTGACTCTGGAAGGATTTGGCCTGACTGCGTGGCCTGAAGGTGGCTTTTAAGACAAGCTTGTTGTAAAGGGCTTGTTGTAAAGAGAAAAGACAGGCCCCTGAGCATTACAAACTGTGCAGTGTGACAGGCTCCTGCAGCCAAACAAACCTGCTGGCATTTGCTGGGATTTGCAAAGTTTGCTGGGATGTGGCAAACCTGTGCTAGCCATGTCCAGCAAGCACTAGTCACAGCGGTGGGGAGGAGGTTTTAAAGGTTTCCAGACACTGCTATGGGCAATGTGTCCTCTGAAACCCTCATGGTGCCATCACTCCTGGCACCTTTGATAATGTCAGAGCATTTCATTGCAATCAAGTTACAATTCACAAATGTGCTCACCAAGCCCCTTTCCATCATTTACCAGCAGTCCTGGCTGACTGGGGAGGTCCCAGTTGACTGGAGATTAGCAAATGTGACACCCAGCTACGAGAAGGGCCGGAAGGAGGACCCAGGGAACTACAGGCCTGGCAGCCTGACCTTGGTGGCGGGGAAGCTGATGGAGCAGATCATCCTGAGTGCCATCACACGGCATGTAGAGGATAACCAAGGGATGAAGCCCAGCCAGCATGGGTTTAGGAAAGGCAGGTCCTGATTGACCAACCTGATCTCCTTGTATGACAAGGTGACCCGCCTAGTGGATGAGGGAAAGGCTGTGGATGTTGTCTATCTAGACTTCAGTAAAGCCTTTGACATGGTTTCCCACAGCATTCTCCTGGAGAAACTGGCTGCTCATGGCTTGGATGGGTGTACTCTTCACTGGGTAAAGAACTGGCTGGATGGCCGGGCCCAAAGAGTGGTGGTGAATGGAGTTTACTCCAGTTGGCGGCCGGTCACAAGCGGTGTTCCCCAGGGCTCTGTGCTGGGGCCAGTCCTGTTTAATATCTTTATCAATGATCTGGACAAAGGGATTGAGTGCGCCTTCAGTACGTTTGCAGACAACACTAAGTTGGGTGGGAGTGTTGATCTGCTTGAGGGGAGGAAGGCTCTACAGAGGGATCTGGACAGGCTGGATCAATGGGCCAAGGTCAATTGTATGAGATTTAACAAGGCCAAGTGCTGGGTCCTGCACTTGGGTCACAACAACCCCATGGAATGCTACAGGCTTGGGGAAGAGTGGCTGGAAAGCTGCCCAGCAGAGTAGGACCTGGGAGTGTTGGTTGACAGCCACCTGAATATGATCCAGCAGTGTGCCCAGGTGGCCAAGAAAGCCAATAGCATCCTGGCTTGTATCAGGAATAGTGTGGCCAGCAGGACTAGGGAAGTGATCGTGCCCCTGTACTTGGCACTGGTGAGGCCGCACCTCGAATCCTGTGTTCAGTTTTGGGCCCCCCACTACAAGAGAGACCTTGAGGTGCTGGAGCGTGTCCAGAGAAGGGCAACGAAGCTGGTGAAGGGTCTAGAGCAGAAGTCTGATGAGGAGCAGCTGAGGGAACTGGGGTTGTTTAGCCTGGAGAAAAGGAGGCTGAGGGGAGACTTTATTGCTCTCTACAGCTACCTGAAAGGAGGCTGTAGAGAGGTGGGGGTTGGTCTCTTCTCCCAGGTAACAAGTGATAGGACGAGAGGAAATGGCCTCAAGTTGTGCCAGGGGAGGTTTAGACTGGATATTAGGAAATTTTACTTCACTGAAAGGGTTATCAAGCATTGGAAGAGGCTGCCCAGGGAAGTGGTTGAGTCGCCATCCCTGGAAGTATTTAAAAGACGTTTGGATGAGGTGCTTAGGACATGGTATAGTGGTGGTCTTGGTAGTGTTAGGTTTACAGTTGGACTCAATGATCTTAAAGGTCTTTTCCAACCTGTGCGATTCTGTGATTCTGTGAAATGTTAATATAAGGCCTTTAATTAATATCTTGCACTTTTGTTCTGTGAGGAAAATAGTGTGAAATAGCAACTAAACTCAGTGCCAGCCCTGAACTGAATCAAAGAGTATATATACGCATATATATATATATATTACAGTTTAAGCCTTGTATAACTGTCATTACAATCAGATAATGTTAGGCTCTGAGAAGGAAACCATTGTTTTTTAGCAAGGCCAGATGCTCCATAGTGAATAGTCATTTGGGGAAGAATGACTGCAGTGAAAGATTACAGATTTAGCTTAGAAAGTTCTAAGAGTTCAACTGTTGCTTGCAGAAGTCTAGTTTGGGAAGCAGCAAAGAGTTATTTCAGTGTATTAAGCCTGTAGTTTTAAAATGCAAAATATTTACCTCAAGCATTGCAGAGATGAAAAGAGAGAAGCTTCTCTGTAGAGGCCTCTATAATCTCTCATGCAATTTAGAAAAGATTACAGTATTTTGATCATAAAATTGACAGTCTGGAAAATAGATTATGACATTCAAACTGCATGCTAAACAAAGACCACCACAGAAGTTCAAAGGCAAAAACATTGTTGGATTTATAACCAACTGATTATTTAAGAGCTGGGAAGAAAATGCCTTTATATTTCAATGAGCTCACACAGATTGTCTCAGCCAAAACCCACAAAAAGTACTCAGTAAAGGAAGTACCATTACATGTGCTGAGAATCCTGGAAAATTCTCCTGGCAACAGGATTCGTTCATTCATTTACTTCCCAGAAATCAGCTTTAGAGACATTAAATAAACAACCTATTACAAAATCCACTGAAGCTAATAAAGTTCTTCCCACTGATGTTTTTGAGCTTCAAATAAGACTGATTGAGAGAAAGAATAAATATAAGAATAAATATCTTGGGAGGGGAAAAGATGAAGACTACTTTCGTATATCCAACTGTGCTCAGAATTTACCATTACCTCAAAACTGCCTTTTCAATGCTGCAAGGGACTGAGTACCCCTAACTTAATTTACTGGAAACAAAAAGAAAATGTGAAGAGTTATTTTCTGTATTTTGCAAGTTCAACTAGTTTCAGGGAAGATACTTGATAAAGAAGCCCTAAACTTTCAGATGTAGCTAGATTTCTCTGCTATGGAGGAAGGTGACAAATGGCAAAAGGCAGTCTAGTCGGGTCTGTGATGTTGTACCACTTGTGTGGGCATGCCTGCAGGATGGCTTCATGGCTCCCGTGAACCTGTATCCCTTTTTGACCCCAACCAGGTGGCCCAGATTAAACCCATGGGTACTTCTGATGAATAATACCAGATTTGATTCTGGTTTTTGTTGAAGCTGGATTTGCTGTATTTGAACCTAACTTATGAAATACAATACTACTGAGTATGAGAAGGGCACAAACTGACCACCCTGCTTCTACCTGTGAGAGCTCCCAAGTACTGTCACCTTCATACCTACTTTCCAGCAGGAGATCTGGTCGTAGTTGTCACTCTGAAATGTTCATTTCTGCACAACTGGCCAGACTGGAGCGTTTTAAGTGAGCCAAATGATACATAATGGATAACAATCATTAAGAACTTGGTTCCCTTTCTGGTACATGACTTTCTGAATGCTGACAGTGATTTTCAGATAATGTGTTTATTTGGGCCAGCTGATCTCAGTCAA
This sequence comes from Ciconia boyciana, assembly GCF_034638445.1. NCBI lineage: Eukaryota > Metazoa > Chordata > Aves > Ciconiiformes > Ciconiidae > Ciconia > Ciconia boyciana. Next base: position 202,863,071 of record NC_132934.1, read on the forward strand.
CAGAGCTCCTTGAAGTTGATGATGCTAAGTTAATATATATCAGCTAAGGATCCTGGCTTAGGATTTCTTTAGATGTTACATAATATTTTAAACTCATTTTTTGTTTGGGACCACATAGGATCAATCTCTTCCAAAGAGATGTTTCTGGACTGTGTTTTACAGGTTTTTATATCCCTCTGTTTTGTTTTTTTCCCTAGGCTTTTGAAAAAGGAAGAAAACTTTATTTTTATCCCTCGTTCCCGTGAAGAGCTTCCAGAAAACTTTCCAAAGGAAATTCCTGGGATCTGTTACTTCCTCGAGGTCAGAAGTGGTCAGAAGCCGCCAAAACCCTCCATCACATCTGCCAGAGTGAGAAAGGTTTCTTACAACATTGGCACCATGTTCCTCCGGGAGACTAGCCTATGAGGCCTGCTGCAGATCAAAGACTCGTCAAAAAAGCACAAGCCCAGAACTGGGTCATGACAGGGGAGTTGGAGGTTCTTTCTATTTCACTGCCTTGTTCTGAACAAGCAGTAAAAGCTCCATGTAATGTCAGGCAATAATCATTTTAAAAGGTGGGTGACTGCTGTCAGTAAACAAAGTGGAGATAGGGAAAAAAAAAAATTAAACAAAGTACTTCCACTTCCAGAGGAATTTCTTTCATAAACTTCAGGCTGGCCCCTCTATGACAAACAAAACCAAACAAAACAAAAAAACCCCAACTCTCAAATTAGAGGTTGGTTTTGTTTTGTGCAGAAAGGATGATGGTTCTCTAGATTTGCACCAGCTAAGCAGAATTGAGAGTCAGTTCTGATTATGCATTCCTACATTTAATGTGTTCTTCAGTAAGGTAATGATGTTTTTTAACTTTATGAACAAACATTTCATACATATACTGTAGATCTGTGGTAACCTTCCTGGCAGGAGGAATTATAATTCAATACAAATATTGTAGGAATTTTACCTATTTTTATACATATTTCACTTTCTGGATAATTACATTCCACATACTGTAAGCTGAGTGAGCTTAGATAGCTTTTCAGAAGAAGCTACTGTATATTTCATACATTCTACCTATCAAACCTTATTGTTATACAAGTGGGAAGAAGTCATTTTTTGACTGTTTTGGCAACAAAAATATCGATATTTTACAGTAAAAAACACTTTGGTAAATCTCTTTACCAGATGTTTATGCTAAAGCTTTAGATGAGCATTGTCTTGCTTATATAAATAATGTTCAATATTTGTCCTACAGTGCTGTATGTCCAGTCCTTCCAGGACAATGAAAACAAAGTGTAGAAGATCAACGTGTTGACAAACACAAAAGTTCTGCTTGGTGGGGTTTGTTTCCCACTAAATTATCAGCCAAACTGATTTTTGGTAGAAGTCCTGGACTTTTTTAAAAAAATTGATCTTGTGAAAACTTATTCTGAGGCATTCCAGCAGACACTGGAAGCTCTCTGGATACTGTTTTTCCACATTTTTTTAATAGGACTTGTGCTCCTACTCCAGTTCGATTATTGAAAATCCTATCTGTTATTAATGATGCTCATCTGGAAATTTCCTCTATTGCTGGATTGGCTGAAAGGTCCCCTGCGTTATCTAATGTAGACCAAAAAAACACTGACAAGGGGAAGGCAATACTTTCCCAGGTTTAATGCAAATGGAAGTTCAAGATTTAGATGAGTCCATGTCAATTTTTTAAAAAAAGGCCAATTCTTTGCTGTTGAAAATTAATACAGCTTTATTGTCTTCAATGAATCCAGTTGGAACAAGGTGTGGATCTGTCCCCTAACAGGCACATTTTCAGGCATTGTTTATTTCTCAGGTTTTCCTTTTAAAAAATAATGGCAGTCAGTTTTGCTCTGTGGGTGTACTTCCTTTAGGGTCGTATTGAAGTGGGCTGATGTTGTTCTGCTCTTGCAGATTGTTAGTTAACACTTGTGCAGTGATTCTGAAGTGGCATAGCTTTACGTGGACCTGATCAAAGCTCACTGAAATCAAAGACTCTCAACAGCACTAGGATGCATGAGAAGCTCTGCATTTCTATAATCCAGACCAGAAATTAGAGTTTACTTATGGATTTAGTAGTCATAACTTGAGGCACCTTTCGAAAATATGTAAGTAACGTTCACCACATGTCCAAATTATCCAGTTAGATCTTTCTGTGGAGGGAATGACAGTGCTGTATTTCTCCTCTTTGACTAGTAGCCCATGTTAGAGTGGGAACAAGTCAGCATGGCACCGCTAGCCTGTGCTGAACATGTTTCAGGCTTCCTTTCCATGAAGCCTTTCTGGATTAGAAAGGACTATCTTGAATCTATACAGACTTCAGCATGTAGAGGACATCTGAACTTATTATGCAGGTGTGGTTTTTTCTTGTCTGAAGAGGGTAGATGCATGGGAATTAGCCCAGAAACTTACTTAAATGGAAATTTCCTCACTTTCTAGTTGAACACTGATGTTAAAGATTTCTTCCATTGATATTAGAGCATCCTTGGGATTGGATGAGTTAATCTTTTATCTACCTTGATAAACACCATCTGCAGCTCTACTTGCCTATCTGAAAAATGACTTAAACAAAAACTGTTCAAGCTTGAGGTTGCAGAATTTCCATCCAAACTACAGATCTGAGAATTTTCTGCATAGGATGACAAGTTTTAGCCTATAGCCATTAGTTTGCACGTACACAGGATGTAGCATGCATTTTTTTCCTGGGAACACCAGTGAGACATGCAAGAATCATAAGTGGAGCAAAGTTCATGTTTCACCACTGGAAGAGGAACACCACTTCCTAGCTAATAAAGCTGTGGTTTTGATGTCATTACCTAGTTCCCTAGAGTGAATTTTTTTCAAATAGCTATCAATAGATTGAGATTTCATTCTGACTTCACTGGCACATCCTCATTGTTCAGTAGATGCTGATGTCAGAGTACCGATCTCTCTGGCCAAACTCTTTTTCTCTTACCACCCATAGTCCTCTGTGAAGAGAACAAGCATAGAGATTCAGACCAAAAGCTTGTAGTTCACTAACCTGTCTTTCACACTTGCCAATAGGAATGTCTAGGTTAATTCTGTGGCTGATCTCGGTAGATATATGGAAATATTTTCATGAGAAATGATGGATAAATGCCAATTCTACTAGCAAATTGGAGAAGAAATCTAAAAACTTTTGTATCACCATCCTCATCCTCTCAAGTGACTGTTTATTCTGTAAGGAAATTTATAATCATAGAGATCAGTGCAAAACCTGAAAATTGGTGTCGGCATCACCATGGAGACAATCACAGTGTTTGCAAATAAATAATCTAGCTCCCCAAATTAGAGTAGATTTACTGTATAAGAATATACAATCTCTGTTTTTGATAAGCTTGTGTAAAGGTAATGTGTGCAGAACTTCAGCATGGATACTAACTATTGTGTTATTTGTTTCTGTGTTATGACCAGGGAAGTTAATAAAAAAGTGGGGGCTCTCTAGGGACATTTTTCTGTCTCAGTGTGAGAAAAGTGTAAAACAAATTCTCAGCACTCTTTAACTTAGTAGTTGCATCTGCTGCCTTTAATGTTAGGTTGCAAGTTTATTTTGTTGGACACCTTTATGAAGGGAAATTAAATTTATTACCAAGGTTGATGCTGTGAAGTCAATCAGATGGTAGTCAGACTCAACATTTCTTCAATAACACTTCCTTTTAGTGATAGGGAAAACTTTCTCATTTGCCTGGTATTGTCTTCATAAATAAAAAGGTTCTCAGGGTTTTTATACCTGGGGATGATGAGGTGGAGAGGTTGGAGGTGCGAAATGGATGCAGAAATCACATACTATAGTTGGAATTTTCTTCTAATATTTTCCTTCCTGTAAAACAGATGATCTTTTGTTCCTCTGATTAAGAATTTACATGCCTGTGTTTCTTCACATACCTGCAAGTAGCAACATCTGCTGTCTTGAGTTTCTGTACGAAACAAATCTACCCTCTCTGAAGATAGAGGGGGGACATCTACTGCATATTGCCTGTACAGGGCAAAGGAAGGATGATGTGAGGACTCCAGCTGGGGTCATCGGTCTCTTTTCTGCTAACTTGTTCTGTTCAGCTTCCTTCTGCTCCAGGCTCAGAGGGACCAGAGACCATGGACGGAGACAGACCCAGTGGCCAGCTTCTTGTACAAAAGTCAGGAGGCCTAAGTAAACAGAGGCAACAGTCATTTCCCCCGACCACTCTTTACAGATCTTGTGTCAGATTTTTCCGTCTGCTTGAAGCTCCACATCACACAGTCTCTTCTGTGATGCAGTACATAGGGGTCAGGAACTCAGAGTAAGAAGGAAATAGTGATGGAGGTGGTTGAGTGGTGGATAAATTTTGTTCTACATCACTCTGGTAATATCTGCCATTCAAAGACAAAAGCCACTGCATGGGAGAACTGTTGCTAAGCCAGGACTCTCAAAGTGTGGCTTTCTTGCAGGATCCCACAGATTATTTCTTTTTTAATTCCAGAGAGCCAATAGTCATTAGCTGTGGTTGTGGTTTTGGCTTCACTGCTCATTCCCACATCCAGTTTCAGATCTGAGTCTGTTTTGAAAGGCATTTTGGACCCTGGAAACATGCCTCTGCAAACAGAAAACCAGAGCTTTTAAAACCTTGGAAATCTTCTATGGGAATTGCCTATTCCGAAGAAGAAATCCTTGCAGTTGAGTCATTAGCAGGTCCTACGGCGGTTCACGTGTGCGCATATGCCCTTTCACAGTGCTATCTCCTCCTGTGCTTACAGTGTTCGCTACCAAGCCCAGCAGACTTATCAGGTGTATAACCACCTTTTCTCTGTTTTCCATTAACACCCCTCTTTCATTTTTTTCTGTATAAAGCAAGCAGTGCAGAACCATGACATGCTGCATGGATTTAAAAGTATCATAGCACTGCACTGAGGCTTATACTCTGCTAACTGATTTCACATTGTCTATTTCTTCCTCTGAATAGATCCTTCTCCCAAAAGATTTAAAAATGAAGGAAAAAAAACTACCACCCAAAACTGCTGTGTTGAATTGCAAATGAGTATGAAACCTGCATCAGTTGTTGGGGCAAGTTTAACTGCTGGACAGCTTTCAGATTCTTCAGCTGCCACAAGCTGTCACACTTGCATGCTTCATGCAAACTGTCCTGCCAAGAAGTCTGTAATCCAACAGTAGCATCGCAAATTTACGGCATTTTCTGGGTTCTCCTCTTCCAGTCTCAGGCCACTATCTCACCTCTGCTGAGTGCTCAGAGCTCACTGAGGAGAGCTAATTCCCTGTCCTAATGCAGTCTCAGAGCTTCTAGCTTCATTTTTGGGTTCTGGTGATCTTTTGCAAAATTATACATGTGTAATATTGGAAATAGCAACATGCTTAAATTAGCAACAAAACAAGAAGCATTAAAAAGCTTGTCAAACTCAGAAACAGTTGGTTCCCTTCCTTCAAGGTAATACATTATTCATAGCACTTTACTGGGATTGAGGATGCCAGTGACAGCAGAGGCTGTGGATGAATTGAAGATGCTGAGTGTGCAGGAGACTCGACAGGCAGGAGTTCATCGGCTCCTGCTACTGTTCATAATTCCATCACCTTGCATGCTATTTCCTGCTCTCGGTCAGGCTTCTGCTCTTCAAAAGACCTCCACTTTCCTTCCTTTAGCACCCTGTATGTGACATAGTGAGTAATTCCTATTGTTGTTCTTATTAGCATCTGTTTTTGACATGGGATTAAAGGGCTGATCTTACTCTTTGCAGCAAAGACAAAACTGCTATAGTCACACGGCAGGCACTCACATCCTTAGAGAGGGAGAAGACTGCAGTGCAAGTTGTCACTGGTGGATTCAGGTGGAGAAGTAGGTACATTAACAGTCCATGGCATGTTTTTGACTTTCCAAAGCACTAAATTTATCTGTGCAGCTAGGAGTTACTCCTTAACAATGTTATTAATTTGCAATGCATGAGCAGCCTTACAACAAAAATCTGTAAACTGTTTAACCTCATATACGTGATTGATCTTTTGTGGCTTGGCTATTAATCATGCATGAAAGCAAGCAAAACAGTGAAACTGGGGAATGTAACAATTCAGTCATAGGTGACAGATCGTTCACCTCTGCAGATGCTTACTTGTTCCTGTGGCTTAGAAAGGTTGACCTGCAATTATCTGTGGTCCAAGTTAGTATCGCTGTGTCACTATAGCAACAAAATGGCCTCTGAAAAACAGCATGAGGTATCTCAGTCTGCTTCCCTGTGGGCTGGGGTTCACATTAGAGAGGCCAATACAGTAAGTGATGCAAAGTGTCAACTTTGCTGGCAGCCTTAACAAAAGGATCGATGGAGGCAGATGTTAAACCGGCTGTTTGCTCCTGGGATTTTAGTTTCCAAAGGCAGAGCGAGGCTGAACATGTTTTATTTTGGACAAAAAGAGAAGAGACAGGATTTCAGAGAAACAAGTGTCTTCCCTGCTTTACGACTAGCAGGGAGGCAGCGGAGTGAAAGGGCGTCAAGAGGGACATGCTGGCTGCCTCAGCTGCAGCAGTGAGCGAGCTTCTGCTTTCAGCTCTCTGGCCCACTTTGGCTTTAGCATTCCAAGCATCAAGTTTCCTCTGAAGACTGGGGAACAGGTAAGTGCTTCAGGCACTTGTCCCCTTTGCTCTAGACACAGCATGAGGCTGCCTAAATCCCTGAGTGTGCTTAACTTTCTCAGTGACCACAGATGGCAAACTTAGACTAGGTATCTGTTTTTTAAGATGGCCAAGATAAGCGAGATTGATCCCACTGAATTAAGCTCTTTCAAGCCCAAGTGCTGTGACTCAAATCTTTTAGTCTGTGCTGCTTTTCAGAGTTTTGCATTGGCCAAAATCAATTGAATCAAACTAAGTGGCAAAGGCATAGATAAACATATTCCAGGATAAATAAAGGTTTGATATGGTAGCCATGGTGACTGTCAAGAGCAGGGACTACTGCAATTCTGGAAATCTCTTCTGTCTGATGTCTGAACCCTTTATATGATATCAGCACTGCCAGTCAGAACTCCTGGGTGCCATTAGGACTGTGATTTAGAAAAGCTTTTGAGCTTTGAGCTTCTAGTCCAATTATGCAAAACCTCTGTGCCATCTTCACCTGAACTATATGCCAGAATGCCTACATAAACCTCGTTAGTTATTCTGTAGTAATGATGGTAATAAAATATATACATTCTAAAGAGCAGAGAGATAGTTGCCAGGTTCTCATTAACATACATTTTTTGTGCTTTTGTGAATTTGTGGCCCAAAATTAACTTTCCATTAGCAGAAGGTCTCACATTGAGCGACTTGTTTTTTAGGTAATTATTCCCTAGCAATACTCTCTAATAACTACTCTTGAAGCAATAAGTAAAGCCATGGTAATCTATTCTGTGTCGATTCTTGTACAACACCTATCATGCTAACAAACCACCTTTTAGCAGAATGTTAAATGACAGAATAACACCCTGTCATGTAGTGTTTCTCCTTCCGTCCTCTTCCCCAAGGGAGAAGGGTATGTAGTGGAATCATGTGATTTTGTGAGGTGTTGTCTTTTTGATAGTTTTCTAAAAATATATGTTGCTGCTTACTTAAATAAGGAAGAGCAAAATGAGAATTATAGGCCAGGATTAGAAAAGAGTTTTAGTTGAAAACAGTATTTTAAAGACTGCCCACTGAGTAAGACTGATCTCCCATCCTAGAAAAAACCGTACCAGTAATATATGTAAGATATACCCAGGAATGATAAATATGAGCAATAAAACAGGCAGGTATATGTAATGGATAACTTCTGCTTTATACACAACAGTAAATAGATGCTAAAACTGATTAATACCCAGAAAGGAGGAATACTGTTTAATCCATTTTGGCATTTGTTTATTACCAGTATATCTCTAAGGTATCATTTTTTCCTTCCCTAATGAGAGTGGAACATACTGTTAAATCAATATCAGAGTTTCTGAGCTTATTGTGGAAGAACATGGTTAGGAATAAATAACTATCAAGGAGAGTATTTTTAAAAGTGAGCCATTGCTTGAGAGAACAGATCATATGGAAAAGAGAAAAGAGGTGTGGACATGTATATTTATTTTAAAAGTTTCTATGGCATTTGCAGTTTGTTAAAATCATTCTGAAACTGTACACTTAAAGCACAGCTGCCTGGTTCAGGTTATTTGCATTTGCTAAGAAGGAGGAGGTAAAATTTTCAAAATCACGTAAGGGACATACTTCTCAATCCCATTTTCTCTGTTTAAACACAGCCTCTTTCTGAAGGTTGAACCTAACTTTGCTGAATGATCCTGAGGTTCTGAATGCCTAAATAAGTTTTGTAAATGTGGGTTATAATCCATATCATTTATGTTCCTTTGAAATGTTGTTCATAATAATGTATGAAAGCAAATTCTAAATATCCAACCAGCAGCAAAGGTGCATTTTCCTAGTGCTAACCTGTGCTGGATGATGGAATTGGAACTGTTTCTAATCTATGCAGTTTTTTACACTTTTTTTCAAGGTGATGCTCCCAGATGTGTTGCTGTGAGCATACGAATGCTCTGGTCTTCAGTGGGGATGAGGCTCATTACCCACCTTTATAATGTTCTGAGTGATGAGGGATCCTAAGGGAGAAAGCACTGCCCAGCCAACTCCTTCCAATTTAGCTCATCTGCTGAGGGAGTGTCAAGCTGAGTCTAAGATTTACTTTCTCATTACACTTCTAAGTCAAGTGCTTGCCAGTGTTTAAGTGTGTAAGCATTCCTCTCCAGAAGCTTCTCACAGGTCCTGCAAAGTGCATAGGTAAGAAGCCAACAGAGAGAAAGCATCTCAAGAAAGTGAAGTATGTGTGTAGGAGAGAGCTGCTGTGCATAGATGTACTGCTGATTCTCAGCTTTCGTGTATTTGGAAGTCGGATGACCCAGAGTATTTTGGGTATGATGCAAAATGCAAGAAGGTGCTGTATATAATGTCATGAAATCTTAAGGCATTAGGATGAGTTTTAGAGTCCATAATCCTTAGAGTTTTAGTGAAATTGCATGAGAAGTGCACTATTTTAGGAGGAGGGAAAGTTGCTTTGTATTTTAAATGAACTGAATCTCTAGTTGCAGAGAAAAATTGTGGGGGGAAAAAGAAAGTCTAAAAATTTTAAATGCAAAATGCAAAGAAGAATGTCCCTGTATTATTTGACTTTTCTGGAGGTAGGACTCAGAATTCCTCTATGAGTTTCCATACTGAATGCAAAACTAGATGTGAAACATTACAAGTGAGGTTCTTTGCCAACTGGTAGAAATTTGGAGGCGATAGTAAGAATGCCTCTTAAAAAGTATGTAGGGATACAGTACTTAAATGTTATCACTTTAAAAAAGTGGAAGCTGTTCTGCTTTGTAAGTAAATATTGTTTAGAAATTCCTAAACTGAAAGAAAATTTGGAATACTGTTGTATCATAACAAAAAGATACAAAGTCTATGACATAATCTACAATTCACACCATTCCTTCAGAAACAGTCCTATACGTGGAGTTTTCAAAAGCATGTTCAACCAACAGTTGTTTATAGTTAATTTCAAAGAGAGTGGCATTTCACCAAGTACCTTCTGCAAAAATGCCGAGCAGATCACGTTAGGTAAGGCCTAGATTTAGCTCAGTTGGTTTAGAGCTTATTAAGAGTTACACTGCACCCCAATGCAAGGCTTTAAATGCGCTTCCTAACATGTCATCATTGTGCCTTTTACTGAAGTCTAAAGAAAGCCCAGTCTAGACAAAATTCCCATCCCAATATGTGGCTTTAATATTGCTTCGCTAGAAAATTAGCAGTTCACTAAGTTGCAGCCATTAATGTCTTTGATGCTGGGATATTGCTTATTATTTTTATGTCTCACTGCCAAGTTGCACTGGGACCCATTATGCTCTAGAGCACCAAGGAGTTTGGCAATTGCTGTAAGACTGAGTGAAATTCAGCTAACCTAAATTTAGGTACTTAAAAATTATGTCTGGTCTGAGCTAGTCAAGTCAGCTCCCTCTGCAGTCAGTGCAGACATCCTGGCATCTCAAAGAATGATCGTTCCTGGTTAAAGTGTTTAGGATGAGATAAATTACTGCCTGTCTCCCCAGTGACTACAGTGGAGGTGGAGGACTAGTTCAGATTAGCTGCCATGCTGTAGGTGAGATGAATTCCACTGCTGATAAGAATTGGAGGATATAATAGGATAGAACAGCAAATATACTTGGAGAGAAACACAGCAGGGTCAGGGACCAGGCTGCAACCAGAGATTCAAAGGGTTGTGGTGGTAAAATTATTAATATTTAAGATTTGAGAGGTCTGGCTAAGAGGTTTATCCTAACTAAAAGAACATTCCTTTTGACTAAAAGCTAGCAGTCTGTGATTGTTTCCAACTCCCCACTTCTGAGCTAAGATAATACTGGTGTGCCACTCCTATGGGCTCCACCAAGAGCCATCTCTCCATATCGACATGTTATTTACTGTTTGATTCCTTCTTAGAATAGTGGCAGTTAGCACACTCCCACTTAAGGAGTCCATCCCTCCTAACGATGGATACCTGGTTTTGTTAACATTGAAATGATTGTTTTTCCTCACATCTTTCTTTTTCCTGAAACAGTATATAGGTTGGTCTCTGCAATCACTTGGGAAAGAACAGGGGAGCAGAGGGGGAGATGCTGGCTGAATGTTCTCTCACTACAATCATAGTTACTACAGCTTCTGTCTGACCTGTCCTAAAATGTACTTGCTTATTACACACTTGGAGTCCCCAGATTATCTGGCAGGGTCTTGGGTCAGGCCGTGAACCAGAAGCAAATGGGAAGGACCAGGGCTGCCACTCTGCTATACTGCTCCCATACTTCTCTCTTCTGTTTGCAATTGCTATTCTGATCCTTAGACATCTGTGGCAATTTCCACCGCAGTCCTGGTTAGGGAGGCCGTGGGAAAGTTCTTCTTGGGAAGAAGCAATAGTATGCAGTCTTCCACACTGTGAACTGTCACTCTCTCCAGAGAAAATGAATTAGAAATAGTATTGTCCTCAAGAGCTGAGAAAACTTGCAGATTTTTCCATGTACAGTAAACAGTTTCTATAATTACCAGGAAAATAAAACAGAGAGGCAAAGTTGTGCAGCAGGGGCATCCTGTCTGATACACACTGCTGTGATAATGAAATCCAAACCCTGCGGAATTGCAAGCACATTATTCTCACTTGCTTTAAAGGTCAGCTAAGAAGCTGATTTCTCAAATGGGCTCATAGCTCTGAGACAACGTAACACTAGTCATTTCTTCCAACAAATTGCAGTTGTCAGAGAAACTGGATTAGTAGCTCATGGAGCTAAAAATAGACATTATGCACTTGCCAGAGAAGGATGAATTCAGTAACAGAGGTGAAGGTATATCAAAATATCATAACATCTGGAGAAAAAGCAACAAAAAAATGCTCAACTCAAAGCAAGTTACCCATAAAATTACATTAAAAATAATCTGAATCACCAGCTGGAAGAATGACAGGGTTTATTCTTGATTCTGTTTTATTCACTTTCCAGATCCACCTTGCGGTTGCTGCTTTATCTGCTGAATCAGTTGGGCCACAGTCCTTTCAAAGTCACGTATCTCAGGTTAGGCAGTGAAAGTCATTATGTTAAAGCCATTATTTGAATACTGAAAAAGAATAGTCTTTGGCTTAACGTTTTTATCTTCGGGGGGGGGGGGTAAGTTATCACTGAATTTACTCAACTGAAAAATAAAAACTCCCAAAGCCCACATCTAATAAGAGAGCTACAGTGAAAGCAACTTTCCAAACCTTAGCATATCTTTGCTAAAAAGTGGATAATTATTTTTCATTACATCAAACATTTGCATTTCAAAGAATTCTCTTTTATGCCATGATTTTGCAAATTTGTATTACTACTTGCTTGGACTTAAAAAAAACAAAACAAAACACTTCTTTATTTTTCTTCAGTTATTTATTTTCCATAGCAGAGTAATTCCACCATACTGCATATGACCTTGAAGGAGCAGCAATTCACTGCAGATAGGGAGCCTTAGCCTGTCTGGTCAAGGTGAAAAGTTCTGCAAGGTACAGGTTGGTTCTCAGCTGGTACGGAGAACAGTACAGGTTCTCAGCTGAAGGCAGCGCTGGCAGTAGTTGCATGCAGTTTGTACTACGACTTAAAGTAATTCTTTTTACTTTTATATTCAGAAGCAGACCTATGTATAGCTCAGGAATAATCTTCACCACTTTCTTTAGAAATTCTTTCTGTAGTATGTGTCTTCTGCACACCTTTTATAAAACCTCTGCATTTCAGATCTGAGGCATTGACAAGTGTAGGGTATAAATAATAACTTATGTCAGCGAATCAAATCACTGTGAAAAATATTTGTAAAGTATTTATGCTCATTGTCTTTTAGATATCTTATAAGCTAGAGTCCTTTTTGCAGATTCTGTTCTTGCAGAAGCCTTTGGTCATCATTCTAAGAGAGATCAAGAGTAATCTTGATTTTGGGATTTAATTAGCATCAATACCATTTATCTGGCATTCGCTGTGTACCATTATTACTGCAGTGTTAAGGTTCAGTTGTGAAATAGAAAAGTCAGGATAAGCAGCACCAGCAGTTGTCTGCATTGCACATCCTACACATTATGCACACATTTCATGGCATACTTTGTATTTTATAGAACATAAGATGACTGGTTAAATATGTAGAAAAATAGGAATAAAAAAATTACAAAATATATGGACACTGCTGTGTCTGATAGCTATCTTGAGATATTATGGTTATATTATCACCTGCTCTTGGGATTGCTCTGAACCAAATCATGCATCTTTGGCATCCATCCTTGCTTGGGTGAGAGGCATGGTCATCATCATCCCTTTAGTTGTTAAAACTCAGTTACATTAGAGCCCAGAGATTAATAACACGGGAATTTTTCAGCCGAGTATTGTAAGAGAATTAATACTGTTTTTTTCTGAATATGGTGGGCTCCACTGCTAGGACTGACTTTACATCCCTTCTTGGTTTAATTTTCACCTTTCCCAGTTTACTAAAATTCTGCAGTTCCTCTTTGCAGGATTCCGTAGTGGTTTGAAGAGGCTGTGTGTAGTCTGGTTGTGCAATCCGCTGGTGCAACACGCAAATGTTAAGCTGTTTCAGACCACCATCCTGGAGAGTCCAACCAATGTTTCACAGCCACAAATAATCCCCTTATTCTCCTTGCCACTTTGTTCTGCCCCTATGGCCATCTTTGGAGAAGGAACTGAATGCTACTAAAAATCTTCTGGTGGTTTATATTTGTTTCAGTGGGATAAATTCATGATTAGGAGGAACTTTTGCAAAACAAGCTAGTGTTATTGGCATGAACTTCACAGCCTGAGCCCATCAAGTTATAGTTCAGTCTCTTCCCAAAGCCTTTGAGAACAAATTGAACTTTGCATGCAATATCTTGCCTAGAAGAACTCATAACAGTTTTCCAGTTGTCTGTCACTGTGATCCTGACTCTCCCATCTAATGGAAAACCCATGAAATTCATGAAACCATGAATGGAAAATCTCATACTTCCGAAACTTGTTTAAACCTTTCTTCCAGGAGCCTGCTGCAATTCTGAAATTGGTGATTTAACTGGCAATTCATTCAGGCTCATCTTCATTTCCTCTGCAGGTAACTCTAGAGGATGATTAATCTTTGATGCCTTAGAGTTGTATCTTTTGACTTTCCCCTTTGATTTCAGTGTTGCCAAAATAAAATCTGAGGGCTAATTCCCATCTAAGATTGTCACAAACAGCTCCGATAACAGAGCCAGACTTATATGAAGGTAAATTGTAGGTATGAGTAAAAAACTTGGATTATTGTAGGAAGATGGATGTTCACCTGAGTTCATGATGCTCAGTTTTAGGAGTGGGAATTTTTAGTACGAATTATGAGCCATATATTGGTGGTCTGTCATTTTCTGAGAGCAGAACAAAGGGAAGGAGCAGTTCAGTGCAGTGCAGTTTTAATCTCAGCTTTATGAATGCTGAGAATTGCTGCTTGTCTTGCTTCAAACTTCTCTGTTTTGCAAGCTGGATAAAAATATTTGGTACTCCTAAAATATGAAGACTGACCACCTAAAAGTCTGCACTCCTGTGGAAATGGACCAATCTCCCCCAGGTGCAAATGCTTTTTGTGTAATTCTGTAATACTGTTTAGTGTGTCCTAGAAAGTTTGTCTGAAGAGACTTGGACTTCAATTGTATAAACATTCTGCACTAAGTAACAAGATTACAACCTTGCACTATCAACAAAGGATGCTTAGCATTAAAATAATATTGGATGTAATTAAATAATACTAGAGCTCTATCAGGGTTTAGAGCACTGTGATGTTTGTGAACCGAAGCAGTTTGTATAAAATTTCTTACAGATAGAGGATAATCTAATTAATGACAGTATTTCCATTTTAATAATATGCAGAGGAGGTAAGGTGGTGTCCCTAAACATTTCTGTCAACTTAATGGTTAAGAGATTAATTTTGGTACTATGTACATCTGAACATTATTTTTAAACATTAGGCTGCAATCTACTGGGAAGGGTTGTGGCAGGTTAGATTTTACTGTGAGCTAGCATGGACAGAAAAGCTCAGCAAAGCATACAAGCCAAGATCTTCCCACAATGAAACCACAGGATTAATTGCAAAACTGAGCCTGGTTACTTGTCCTAGCCGTTCAGCAAAGGAATCCACCTGCCAACAGAAGCAGAGTCCATACAAACTATTGCATGCTGCATTTCAGTTTTTTTATTGGGATTCATTTGGCAGTCTGGAAGTTACAGTAAGTACCTCTGGTTGAAAATTACTATTTCAGTTACGATTGCTTCCCCAAACCAACTGAATTTATTACTAACCAAAGACTTATCTACTTGAAAACAAAACAGTGAAGTTTGGTTCTGTCATTTATGTCTTTGACTGCGAGCAGTTGAAGTGCATAATATATGTACTAACCAGGCCTGTGTTGTGTCATTGAGCAAGAGTTATTCAAGGCCGCAGCACCAGTATAACACAGCAGAATTCAGTATTAATCCCTCTACGGGAACATGAGTCTATGTAATAAATTGATGTGCCATATGTGTAGGCCATGGGAAAATTGTGTGTGCAGTGAACTACATACGGTCTTAAAAGCTTTAACATTTGTACTGCTCTTCCTATAACAGAATGTATATCTTGATAGCTGTGACCCTATGAGCTTCTGAAAAAAAATGTAATCTAAAGTTTATTCTTCTTGTTTTAAAATCACTGTTTTGTGAATTACTGTTTACACAGGCCTCCATACAGCAAGGGGTCTTTCTCCATGTGTTGCTGGGAAATGGAAAAGCAGATACTATCTGTAAATCTTGCAGGCTAGAGAGATCAGTGAATGCCTTTCCTGAATCTCCTCCTGATAAGCTGCTTCTCTTTTCTAGCAAATGCAAACAGTGCCAATAGCCTGCGCCTTCTTTAGAAGAAACAAATTGTTTGTTAAACAGCCTTGTTCTGTTCAGCTTTTATTGATACTTCTTAATTTTCTTTTTCTGCCTCCTTTTGAGTAGGCTTTGGTGATATGATTCTTGCAAAGTGTAACTGAGGGCAAACAGTTTGCCTTTTTTACCCTTCCTTTTTCCAAAGCCACTGAAGGCCTCAAACAAGAAGAAGAAACTTTACAAAACTTATGCAGGCATGTTGTTAACAGATAGCAGAAGGATAAAACAGCCTTCTAAGAGTACTCCAAATTACCTTTTAACGGCATGCCTGCACTGTGTTGTGACTTCACATCTTGCTTTCATAGTGTGACCTGCTATAATGGTGTTTGTTACAATGAGGTCCTTTTAGTTTGTCCTAAAAAATTTGACTTGTTTGTCACCATATTAGAAACATAAGGTACACTCTATAAGAAAAGCAATATACAATATACTATACATCTTCTATTTCAATGCCTCTAGTTTTAAGCTAGTATTCATATAAATGTTTATAATCAAAATACAGGTTTTATTGTTCTTCACAGGACCAAGCAAAGAAGTTTTGCCTTGTCTAAATACTAACAGTTGTCTAAATACTAACAGTTGTCTAAATACTAACAGTAACATTTCTATTCAACAAATACTCTTTTCTCATGCTTCTAGTTAACTTGTGGTGGGCTCCATCCTACTCTGACTCCCCATTAATGCATTTGAAAGGGACAAGTAATGAGCTATTTTAGTGCATGACCTTTGCGCAGTACCTGATTCATAAAGATAAATAGATCCAAAATCTCATTTATGAGTTATTAGTGATCAGCAAAACAACAAAAACCCTTTGAAGTTCAGCTGAGTAAGTTCTGAAGATCTTGCATTGCTTACTCAGTTTCTCAGTTTCTTGAGTCATTATAACAGACATATTTGATGAAGCCTTTGCCATGGACACTGGCACCACCCTTCATCAAAGATTGTTCTAATTTCTGCATCCCATTTTATCTGGGAGTTTACTGTAGTGGAGAAATTATCTGCATTTAAAAAAAAATAAATGATACAGGTTTCCTTCAAGTAAGTTCTCACCTTATTTGACCTATTCCTTTGGTAGGTAGCTCACATTATTAATTAATTTTTGCATATTTGTAACACAATATCCAGAAAAAAATGTAGCTCCAGAGAAACTCCACTGAAGAACATTTTGTTCCTAACTGTGACCAGGATACCTCTGTTACATATTTGAGAGCTAAGTCACTGAAGAGGTAATCAAAGAAGACAGAATATTAAGACAAATCCAGAAATTTTACACACAAGAAATGTGTGTACTTAGTTAAAAAATGGTACAATAGGGAAGTTAGTAAGTTATTTTTTTTCCTCATTAAACTTTGCTGGTACACATAACATAAAATATTTGTTTCTTCCCCACATAGTCTCATTTGAAGTCAGTCCAGCTTCAAATAAAAAAAAAGTTACATTGTCACAAATGTAGGTAATTCACTGGAAGTCATGAACAGAGCTTGGTTCTCTAAGCACTGCAATAACATGGTAAGAAAAGTACCAGTTCAGTTACACTGCCAGGTGCTCAAGATACCATCCAGACTGTATTTATTACTATTCTCTCATCCTTTAAAATGGCAAAAAACATAGTTTAAGTCTGTGTCTTTGCATTATTTGAGTTCTTATATGTCAAGACTGCATCTGGTAGTATGTTGCAAACTTGCCTTCCCATGCTACCACACGAAAGAGTAGCTGCTTCATCACTTTTGTGATACCTTTTTCTGTCTGTTTGGAATTTTTTGACAACTCTACAGCCATGTCAGTAGTTCCGATCGGGCTGCCCAATGTCTGGAAATCTTGGATAAAAGGCCACACTAAACATGTGCAGAACAATGATGTATCTCATGTGAGAAGAGTTTTGTATGGATATGTTGGGTTTACTGCTAGGAGCAGACCAGCTTTGCAAGTGCACTGGGCTCATCTCACACTGTAGAGTTGATGTGTATAGGCACAACACGTTGACACGTTGCTCAGATAGTGCAGACACATGGTCATGCATTTCAGTGTGGCGAATACCAAGGAAAAACATGGAAGTTGCATCATTTGGAATTTCAGATGTTGGCAGGAGTACGTGATTGGTACCACCTACTCTCTGTTGTTTCATGAAAACTATCATCTGGAACAATAAGAAAAGAAGAAAAAAAAAAAGGGAAGTGAGGGGCATTGTGAGATAGAGCTCATTTGTCAACTTCATGTTCTCTTAAATCTCCTTCTTTATCATTGCCACATGTGGAACTACAACATTCAAATACTGATCATTTGGTCATGTGACCAAATGGTCAACACTGATCATCCATCTCACAGGAGTCGTATCCGAGTTTCCATAGGTAAATTTTATACTGAGTAGCTATAATACTGCCATGGGGCAGGAGGTGACTGTCCTTTTTAATAACGATTGTTTAAAGATTCGTTGCTGAAATGGTCAATACCCAAATACCCTGTTGGGACTCGGCAAGTAGGGTTCACTTTCCAGCAAGATTTTGTGGTAGGAACTTTGAATGTTATTGTGAATCAGGACTGATCTGTGGTGGTCCTAAGCCACAAATAAAGCAGATTATTACAGCACAGTCAAAACTTTGGTCAGTATTGCCATGCCAGAAACACAGTGTTCTGAACAATTGCAGACTTCCTACCTCCTGATAATCCTTGCAAAGCAAAACCATATGACTCCTATTATGGCTAATAGAAGTCTTTGTTTGAGCTAAAAGTCTGCAAAGAGCATTGAAACTGTATCCCACACTCCTTGCTGTACAAAACCATCAGTGGTCTGATTCTGCAAGTGTTATATTTGCTGGGTAACAGTCTGTAAACAGAATCATAGTCCAGCACGTCGATGTGTAATGCGTTCCATGTAGGAACAAGACAGCACTTTCCCCAGACTGGCACGTGGATTTAAAGCTTAGTTACATGGGCCATTTAGGCTGCAGTCCTGCGTGTGCTCAGGTGAACAGATAACTTAAAGGATGCGGGGGCCTCATGCAAAGTGTGCTTTGGCCAGACCCTCTGCAAGCGTGAACAAGGGTGATGGGACTGTGGCCATACCTCATCGGGTGGTTGTAGATGGGAGTCACACACCCAGTATCTAATGCAGCATTTCGGATATCTAGGGACTTATTTTTCCATACATTCTACACACATTCCTACACATTTTATGAATCAGGTCTGTGATCAATGTTTTGAACAATTTGTTTGCTGCAGTTTCATGGGGTTACTATCTCTTCAGTTTGCAATGTAAATAGTATTGTACATCTGCTATTTTATGATACAAATGCCGTGTGAATTGCTTATTTTTAAAATGTTATAGCTCTGTTATGGTTTATTTACAATACCATCTCACAGTATTGGTTTAATATACAATGTATCTGTATGGCATGACTTAAATTGCTTATATTTTACGATGTCAAATATTTTATTTTTGTTTTCTGAAATGGCTACATTTCATCCTATGCAGTTTCATAAATGTTTCTTAAGTGGCTCATTATGTCTGGAAATATTGCTTCCTCTCCAGTAGTGCAGGCATAAGAACCAGTATTCCTGATCAAAATCATCAGATATACCATCTAGCAATTTCAGATTAGAAATATATGTACAAGTATGTAAGCATTTATAGTTAATCAGAACATCTACTCTATCTTCCTTGCTTTTCATGTAATGATGCATTTTAATCAGTTTGTATACTTTTTATTTGTAATTGTTTGTGAGTCATACACAGTGTAAATAACATGTTTCATTATGCAAGATTTCTAGGTATTCAAGATTACAAAAAAGGTGAATTTGTATATGAAAAGAAATTGACAGTAGATTGGAATGACATAAAATAAAGTGGTGATGACTATGTTCTATTGATACTGTTCATTTCCAAATTGTCTGTTAAAGAAAAAACATTTCATTTGCCCTTTAATGTCCAACTCGTTATTTACAGTATATTTACATCAATAAATCATGCAAAAGTCTATTAAAACTCATGATGAATCATTGAAATTTTCTCTTTATCTGTTGACAACTTACCTGTGGAGAGCAGAATTAAAATATACTAAAACCCAATACAGTAGAAACAGTCCAAAAAGTCAATGAAGATATTTGTGGAAACAACCTCTTTTCACTCCTAGCTCTCAAACCTTACCTTATACCACAAATCCAAATGTATTGTTAAACAATAAACTAGTAAAATATGTTATAACAAAATGCTAGATGCTTAAATACACATTGTGTGTATCCCTTGATGTGTAAGCTTTGGTTTTCATGGACATTGCCATGTAAAAACCTTACTGAAGCCTTTGTTCTTGACTGAACTTTTGGAGTTTTGAGACATAGCTGCTTAAGAAATTTAACAGATTGTTGGAAAGAAAATGTCTGTTTCGGGTGATACTATAATGGCTAACTTCTTCCAGTGATTGTTCAGTTCTTGGTTCTGTAGAACAACAGCAGAACCAGATTTCAGTCCTAGAGAACAGAGTTAGAAAATGGGTGACATTACAATGAAATAAGGACACTAGCTCATTGCTACCAACACAAGAACAAAGGAAGCTGGCATGCTGTAACGTCGTCAGCCTTACAAATGCTGCTCGTGCCCATTTTTTCATTCCTTCTTCATCTTTTCTATATCCCCAACTGAGAACATGATTCATTCTGCTCTGCTATTTTTTCAGAAGACCATTAACTAGAATTGGTTGCAATATTTTTCTGTGGAAAGTGTTACTGGGAGAAAATGGAACTTCAATTAATTCAAAATGTTGGCAGGGGAGTTGGATTCTGACATTTCAGTACTGAATGTGCTTGGCTTTTATGTGGCTAAAGCTAAGGAAAGTCTAACCTATCCTGAAACTTCAGGGATTTTTGCCCTTGCCACAGCTGTCTTTAAGCCTGGTGAACATTCTCTAAGAAAGAGACTGATAATTTGCTTATTCCTGTTATCAAAATTATTCTGGAAAATTATTCCAGAATGTTTAGATGGGAATTTGAATAACTCTGGTATGTGGGAGTCAGTTCTGATCTACAGTAGATTTGGGAATACTGTGTGTCAACCAGGAAATTATGATAAAGACAGTTCTCAGAGTCTTTTTAGCTGGGAGAGTTACTCTTCTATTAACATAACACTGCATTTTGAGATCTCTCTTTGTCCAATAAAGCTCTTTTATCTGACTGTATGAATGTAAGGAATGCCTTCAGCTTAATGTCCATATGCAGTCCAGATAATTCCAGCACAGAAGGATACAATAGGAATAAAAAAAGGTACAGACAAGGACAACAACAATTATGAAAGCTGTTGCGTATCTTCCAGAAACTAAATAGGCAAGAATTGCCCAGGTTTGAAAAGACGACTGTGATAAAGATCTCTGAATACTATGGTGAAAGGGGATAGACAATTATTATTCTGTGTTTCTTACAATGCCAGAATTAGAGGACATTTAATGAGGTTACAGGCAGCAGATTAAAAACAAGTGATGCAAGAGAAAGTACTTTTTTTCATAGAGTGTGTAATCAAATTGTGGCTCTCAGTGCCAACAGAACATTTCAGAGACTAAAATAGAAGCAATTAGAAAAGCTGATGGAGGGTAGATTCATCAGCTGATTTTAAACATGTTGAACTGCATGCTATTGTCAGCTCAGGAAGCCACTAATCCTTTGTTGCAGGAGTCTGGGAGAGTGTACCAGCCAGAGGTCTCATAATACTTTTTTATGCTCTCCCTTGTGTAGCATTCCCATAGGATATTGTTGCATACAAGTTGTTGGGTAGATGGACCTTTCAAGAAAAAGTCTGGGTTTATATCCTTATATGGGAGACACTGGAGGAGGAGAGTCCAGGATGTTCTGCAGGCTGAGAGAAGAATGGGAGGAAGAGAATTTGAAAGTCATACCAGCACCAGGAGGAGATAGTGTAAGGCACTGGAAACTTATTGTTAATACATGGACTGGACATCAGAGTTGGTCTGGGGGAAGAGAGGTGGGCTGTCTTCTGGGAGCAAGCATACAAGGTAAGGATTTTAGATTGAAAAAGATAGTGGCTGGCGCAGGAAAGGACATCTGGTGATTTTTCATTGGGGGACAAATCAAAAAGGTAGGTTTCTGCTGAAATGTCTCAGCACAAACAAGTTTCATGTGATCTTTCACAGAATTTCCCCTGTTCCTAGGAAAAAAAGAACATGTGGACCAAGGAAATAAATGAAGACCCAATGATGGGCCAAGATTAGTGTTACAAGAAAGGCTTGGGGGTCTTTCATCATCTTGATGGGGAAAACACTCCGTCGTATGTTGACTCTACCTGAGTACCTGGAGCACAGGCATTGCGGGATTAAGTCTGAGGCACTGTAAATAACAGCTTTAAGCAAAAAGGATTGTTTACATTTTCTTACATGTAATATCCCTCCCTCATTTCAGTACAGAGGCAGAGAAAATTAGATAATAGTTCTGAATAGAGCTATTCCTGTAGGAACACAGACAAATTATTTTCTCCACTCTGTGTATATGAGCATATCACATACTTTAATTCTGTTTTACTAGCCTCCTAAGATGTAGGCATGTGTGAGATGCACAGGCTAAGTGGAACAGAAACTGAAGTTGAGGACCACTTTGATTCAATATTTTCATTAAAGGCCTTAGTACAGAGGAGAAGAAATTGTATCTGTTGATGGCACAAAACTGGGAGTTGTTATCAACACAGCAAGAGCCAAATGAAATAAGGGAAGAATGGAGTGACCTTCAGACCACATAAAATAGAAGTAGGATGAAAGGATAAGTAATGTGTGCCAAGATTAATTGCAGGTATTCCTGTAATAACTGGAAGCTCATAACTTAGAAATGACAGAAGAAGAAAAAGAGATAGAAGGGTACTGACTGAGAAGTGTATGATTATAGCCACTAATGTCATATGAAAAAATCAAATGTAACCACAAGAGAGATGTTTCTGATAAGATACAGGGAAATATCAATGTCATTGCACAAGGTACAAGTGGGATCATACCTGGAATACTGTGTTATTCTGATTATTTGCATTCAGGAAATCAGTGTATTCCTGTGACTGACAGCAAGGTAAATCCTAAGGGAAATATAATTATTTAATTAACCTGTTTCTTTTGCAGTGGACCATGCATCTTTTAAAGAGCATATATATAAAACATATTAAGTGTGCCTGATGCAATGGTATGTCTTTGAGTAGAGAATGTAGCACCATCAGAAGTGTTCAAAGTGCTCACATTGCTTGCTGCTGTTAGGCTAAGGGGGCAGAAAGTGATGCAGCTTAAGAATATAGCCAAGAGATAGAAAAGGCCATCTAGTGTATCTCTCGACATATCCAGGTTGTGATTCTCTGTACTTTTTCCTGTTTCATGTGATGCTAGAATCAACAGCTGAAGGACCTTCAGCCACTGCCTGTACTCCTGACTTTTCTTAAAAATGTGAGAAAGTTAGTTAAATATCAGTATTTGTGCAAGAGATCTTGGTTCAGCTTCCTAAACACAGACCCCTTCTGCATTTGAGATGCCCTAGTTCACCTTGCTTGGCCTCTAGCTCCTAAGTGGCCAAAGGACTTCTGTAGATCCTGGGCAATATTTACAAATGCCACATTGATCCGATGTCATAAAATGACACTGTATTCAGGCAACGGAATTAATTACATCATGCTGAGGTTATAATTGATTTCCCAGACAAAAACATCACACTGTTTGAAGGGAAAACTAGCTAACCAAAGATCAGAGGTCTTTTTATCAGTGTACAAGATGACTTTCACCAGAGTACATTCACAAATGATAAAATAAAGCTTTGCATATGGTCCAGAGAAATATTAAAAGAAGTTTGAATAATATACCTAACATGGTAATATAATGATTTGAGTACTTGTACGAGCAAGTAAAACAGAACTGTGATTCGGTTTATTTCATTTGACCCTGAAAATGTCTCTTTAAGTCCATGGAAATAGGCATAATATTATATAATTCACATTTTTTCCTCCCATCTCAGTTATTTCTGCTAATAGTAATCCCTTGCTCTGGCTGTTATTTCTTGTATAACATGCTTTATTGTAATTACTTTCAGAGAATCAATATAATCCTACAGTGCACAGATCCAGATAGACTGCTTGTCCTATGGTGGCGGTGAAAGAACAAATATTGCTTTTATTTCAGTTGTCTGTCTGGAGCTGTCAGAGTTTATTACGCTGCACATGAAAGCGGTGGTGTTCAGAAACCCTTGCAGCGGTACAGGAAGCCGAGTGCAATGCTCTTCAGCCAAAAAGACTCTTGATTATGTTATTGGCAATCTTCAATTCCCTGTCACAAAGTCCTGTGATTGGCAGCATGTGGCTGGTCAGCTCTGAGTTTCATAAACTTCAGAAGGTCCCGTCACAGTGACAGCAGCCTGGCGATGTGTCAGGTAAGAAGTAGACCTGTTGTCACACACCTGAGTCGTTACAGGGCAGGCCATAGAGGTTGTTACTGATATTATTTACTTGTTCCAATACACCTATAAACACTCCTTCCCAGTTTTAGGACTGAATATTATGTATCTATTCCTTTTTTTTCTTTTTCTTTCCTTTCAGGTGTTTGCCTTGGGAAATGCTAAGCTGAGTAATGAGTTATGACAAAGTGCTTAGCTTCATTTCTCACTCAAGAAAGACTTGAGTGCTGGATGCATTTACAGTTTCTGACCCATAGTCCAATTCTTTCAGTTCTGAAGACACCAGAGTGTTAGAGCAGTTGATTTGATTTTCCATTTACATTACTAGGCACTCTATTATCAGAATACCAACAAGACATCTTGTGCTAGATATCCCAGACTCTAATAGATTCTTTACCCAAATGGACTCAGAGCTTCTCCAGCTCTCTCACTAACACACAGAAACATTTAAAAATGCTCAATGCATTGGGAAAATGCTCTGAAATTTCACACTGCTTCTTCTCCAACCATAGAAACATCACCATCTGAGGTGAGAGAGCCCAGTTTGGAGTGAGAGCCACATCTTCCTCTCATATTAATACCTTTATAGATTGCAGGCTGATCCCCCCTTCCATACTCCGAGTTGCCTCCTTCATTACAAACTTGTGGTCAGCTGGAAGTACTTGTAAAAGGATGTTTCATAAGAACTTTATATATTGCACCTGGTTATTATGATGAACAAGAGACTTCCCATTAAGATCTTTAACTATGTGTTCAAAAATGCAACTGTCACGTTTTGGATGACATGGACACCTGTATTTTTACAGGTTATGTTAAACCTTTGTTTTTGTAAGCATATTATCACAACTGAATTGTATTTGCTCTTATTCTGTATTATTTCAACAGCATTATTTCCAAATGAGATATTCTTACAAGTGGTACATACACAGCAAGTTCTCCATGGAAGAGTTTTAGGTCTTTATTTATAAAACCTTTAGTATACTGTAGCTGTAGGCAATACAAATACTATCTCCATTTCAAAGGACTTTAGAAAACACTGGGATGGCTGAAGTCTTTGAGAAGCCTACACAGTAAATCCTGGCTATGCAATGCAAACATGCAAATGTGTCAAATTAAAATTGTGTGTGTGCACACGTGTGTTATATTACATACAAGGCTTGCTTTATTGCTGATTATGTCTATGTACAAAGCAGTACACAGCTGAGTAATGATATCTTCCAAGAATGATGCATGAAATCAGGCTTAAGATAGAATCTAGAACTGAGTTCAAACTGAAATGAGCACAAATCCATCTGAAACAGCAGCCTAGAAAAAAACTGGAAGGTGGAAGGAGATGGGGTATAAGCCCCTAGGTAGGACTTCCTAGGGGCAAAAGAAGAGAGATGCTGCTGTTACCTGTAGAAAACTGTTCAGAAATCTATTATCAGGAGGTGCTGAGCTTCTGTTTAAATCACAAAAGAAAAATATTGCAGCGCATTATATAAATCTGCTGCTGAAAACCCATCAATAACAGTAATAATAATCTTGAATTCCAGGATAAGCGGGGGTTTAAAATTAGCTTGAGCATTGGAGACTGTAGTTTATAAGGAGAAAAGAATTATCTCTTGACGTCTGTGCTGGCATTCAAGGAGGAAGACAATTTTTTGCTTCCAGTAAAGAGAAGATTATTGGCAGAAAAAGGAAGGATTATTCTTCACTTTAGGCTCAGATTTATTTTATATTGGAATCAAGCAAAATTCTTCTCTATCTCAGAAAAAACTGTGAATTTCTCAGATACTCTGGAAAATCAAGACCTAATCAATTTTAATTGTATAGCAATCCAGCAGATCAGATATAGCAGATCACTACCTCCAGGAAGTGTAATGTAGATTAACTGTGAAACTTGGCTGAGTAAATGTCAGTGCCATACCTGATCTGTGACACTAGAAGTGTGTGGTAAATCAATATTGTCTTAATTACAGTTTCTTGAGGCAAATATGTAGTAGTCAGAGAAGGATGGCATATTTAGCTTTAGCATAATTTATAAAAGCTTAACTAGTTCATTAATAAATTCATTGTCTGCAAATTGTTAAAAAAAACACTCGAGGTTTTCCCATACTACTAATCTAACTCGGACCTTCCTGGTGGAGACTGCATAACGGGCTTTGGTCAGACCCACGAGTCACCATGCTTCAGTGTTAATATTGCAGAGATCCAGAGAGATCATGGCATTAGGGTTCACCATGCCCGTATAGTGTCCAACAGCAACAACCAGGCAGAGGGTACAGGGGTGAGTGCCGCTGGTTTGCAAAGCGCTGTTTCCCCTTCTCTTGGCTGCTGGAGTATATCTTTGTGGCAACCACTGTTCATCATCACACATCACATCTAAGTAGTGAATGAATTGCAATGGTTTCACAACGTGATTTGGAAGCAGAGAAAGCAACTCTTTTTGCACCATCTGAAGCATTTTCCTGACCATGAGTTAACGTGTTGATATGGGGTGGATGGTGCTGCTCCAGTGACTGTAGTGCCCGGAGCCAGCCAGCTACTGGGGCAGCACCACCACGGAAAGGGTGAATGAGCCCATGAGCCTCCTGCCCAGGGCCTCAGGACAAGAGTGGCTGAAGAAATGAAGCAGATGTAGTGTGATGACAGGAAGGTTTCAGCATTGGCGCTTATGCCAAGGGCTGGCATGAGGGCAGGCAGTTGCAAAGAAATACAAGCGACTGCCCTCAGCCAAGTCTTCACGACATATTCACAACATGAACAGTGTCATGTTCCCTTTTCTAAAACAGGCGATCCCAAGCCTCTTCTGGCTTTATAGCAGCTGGCAACACTGTTTGATCAATATCCCCATCCCTGAGGACATCATAATTTCCTTGCAGAACAAAGCCTGCAGGAGAAAATGCTTGTTGAATCTTAAAAATGACCAGCTAATCACCAACAGGAGCCTTCGTTAATGGCCACACACGGCGTTCACCTGCTGATGCGTGGCTTCACTGCACATTGCTGCACACTTACGTGGCAGGGGCAGGCTGCTCTGTGCAGCGCGGGGAAGCGGGAGGTGGTCAGGAGTATGCAGGAGCAGAGAGTGAGAGAGCGATCAGTGTCAAGGAAGATAAATCCCCTACAGACTGTCACAGCCAATGGTGTGGGTATAACCTCACCCCAGAGAGCGGGTAGGCAGTGGGCTGTGGTGGTCCCTGCTCCTGCTCTTGTCAGCCTGGCAGGCAGCCATGGGCTGCTCCTAGTGCTTGTTTCTCCATGGGGGGAGCTACAGCTCTACAGCTGGATTTTTAAAAATTATTATTATTTACCTGGTTTAGGGCTCTTTACAATTTTTTTGAGGTGTGGAGCAGCCCCAAAGGAGAGAGTTTATGATGCTTAAACCAGGAGAGTAGTAACACCCAATTCACTTTAAAAATAAGTTTGATACTTCCATTAAGAGAGTTTTCATTGCCACAGCTGCTGTTGTTTCCTATGCATTTCTAAATGCTGTGTGAAGGGTGCTGAGACATTACTGCTTCATCATGCCTTTCCATTTTGGTGCCTCTTCCTGGGCATTTCCGGAGAGGGTACCAGTTTACATGAACCTTCAGGCTGACCCAGCAAAGCTGTTAATACGTGTGTGCCCAGAAAGCCCAGCAGAGACCCCAGCCCCACAGGCCCCAGAGACCTGTCGAGGCTTTGGAAGGACCCCAGAGACACCGCAATACATACCAACAGGACAGGCGAGCAAGGCAGGAGGAGCGGAGGCAACGCAATGGCTCGCCTGCTCCCAGGCAGCGCTCTGCCATGCTGCTCCTCCTGGGTACAAAAGCGGTCATTTGAAATAAACACTGAGCTAAAGCCAAACCTTTTTTTTCTGAAAGACACTTCTCACTCCACTGTCCCTCCTCTCTGATAACTGTTTAACGCTACTGTATTTGTTTGATTAAAGAGGACTCAAGGAGCTACTACTCAGAGGTCACTGCAAAATACAGTGGTGGATTTCACTACTACTCATGCATTAATATCGCAAGATAATCTTTACAACGTCTGTTGCTAATGAGTGCAGGCAGCTCAGCTGTGGCGGTGTGCCCCCCCCCCCCCCCCCCAGCTCCCCAGCTCCCTGCACAAGCAGTAACCATCAGTGGGAGTCATCCTGATAGCTGCATCCAGTTATCCTGGACCTTGAGGACAAATGGCAACAAAGTAGCCATTGGCTGCTTTGAAGCAAGGATCTAAACCTCTTGCTGATATGCAAATATGACCATAAGTCAATCATCTTACTCCTTAAATAGTGGACAGCCCAGGGCCCTTTGAGCTCTCCTGCACGGCAGCGGGCTGCACGCCAGGATCTCCCCTTGAGCAGGGACGCCTCTCAAGGTTACTCCTCGAGGTTGAGAGATTCCTTGCCGCAACAGATCCTCGGTAAGTGACTAACAGCATGCTAAACTTTGAAATCTTAGCTAAGTGATATAAAGGATTGACTGCGCACATATAATCCTTTAGATATAAACCGTTGACCAAGTCTGGGACTAGGACTGGATCTAGCCGCACCTAGACTCCTCTCTGAGAAGGAGTTTAGAAAGCAAGGGGATCCTTTCCGAACCTCATGACTCAACGGGAGGGTCTCCCTGACAGTTTTGTCTGACCCTGTCCTCTATGCAGTAAATAATCAAGTGTGCCTCGCCATCGAATCTTGTTAAAACACTGTCGCATTGAACTTTGTTAACTCCCTATTCTGTATCAATAAACTATATTTTTACTTCTCTCTTACGAGTGAAGTGCACTCTCACTCCATCCGCAACATCAGCTCACTGCCCATCTCACTGCCCAGTGAGAACTCCTCTGCCTGTAGCAGTACTATCACTCATTTTCTTCCCTTATGTAAATAATTAATGCCATGAAAATGCATTCCTTCTTTAAGCCGTGTACTGCAATTTTCAATATCACTCCATACAGTTAGGATCTTAATTCCTTAATTAGTCTCTGATGTAGTAAATTTTGAGAAATGTGGGATCTTGCTCAGAAATTAATAGATGAGTGAAATGACTCACTGATTGCAATTTAGGCATGCTCACAATTCCTCCTCCCTCCCCACGCACCTCAGCAGATGATGTGGTGTAAATGGAGAAATGGACCAAGAAGAAAATGGTCTTAAAAGGAGAAATGTGGTGGAGAAATGCAGTAAAAAGTAAATACTTATGTAAAGGCTAGGAAAACAAAATAGCTATGAAAAAAGAGGAGAGAAGGATCCAATTAACCAAGGCTAAAGTATACAGAACTATTCAGAACTATTTTAATAGCCTCTACTGCAGAGGTTAGGAAAGCAAACAGGTGACAAGGAGAAATACAGGCAGTTAAGTGAGGAACAGCCTGTTCCATGGTGAGACTATTCCACAGTCACATCAGATTGAGAAAAACTAACGGGGAGGATGACATAAAGACAGGAAAGGCTGCCTTCCTGGTGAAAGGAAACCGCTGCTTTTATCTTTTATGCAGATTCATTATTTTTTAATGCAGCTTCATTTGCCATTCCACAGAGAAAAATGCTGTTCAAAATTTATCTTTTTTTTTTCTTGCATGGTCCTGATTGGGTTGAGCTGAATTTTCTTCAAATTTCTCTGTAACAACTTCCACCAAATATATACATTATTTTTATTATTACATAAATGTTGACTTCTTGATTATTTACTGAACAATCAGGCCAAAACAATCCTTGATTTTTTTTTTTTAAATGGCTCATGACTGCAGATTTTTTCAGTTTGACACATTTGGTGACCATTTCTTCTACAAAGAAAGTTCACCATAGACAATTCATTTTTACAGTGGTGAAAACATAAAGATTCTTTTCTTGGCATACTCAGAGAAAAAAAAAGGATGGAGGGGAAGAACTTGGGTGAAGTGAAAAAAGAACTAGAGAATGAGGTCCAAACAGATGTGGCTTCTGCCAGTGAAAAATATAAGAGTAATATGCCATGAGCCCCAGGGGATAATGGAGCAATGAGGAGCAAACCACATCAGTACGTGAAGAGAAAACAAGGACAACAGAATTCCCAACACAACTGGCTGCTTTCAAAATGGTATTGCAAGTTAGGAGATGCCAAAGAAGAAATCGGTTTAAAGGCTTTGTGTGTGATGTGGAGAGTGTGATGCAGCACTTCATGAAATCCTGTCCCAAGAGCTGACTTGCATAATGGCAAAATGTCTTAAGCAAAGTAAGGGCCAGAATACGAATTTGTTTGCTAATGTATAGTAAGAGGTGTCAGAAGTTTTGGTGCCTTGGGAACAGACTCATTTTTCCCTCTGGCTTTGCCAGTAGACCAGCAGGGAAATTACCTGCTACTGGAACTGTATCTGGGCCCTTTGTAATTGCTTACCCTGCCTATTTACTGCCTCCTTGCCAGGAGACAAAGAAGCAGCCCTGACTGCCTGGGTGGCTGCAGCAGCAGGTGATGTGAACACAGCCCAAAGACATCACATGTTTTGACATCCTCATTGATTCTTGCATCAGGAGAATCCATATTACTTAGTCTGATCTTCATAACTCTGTACAAAAATCCTTATCTAATAATTTTTCATCAAGACCATATTTCTCTTCTCAGTAGAAAACACCTTACAGAAAGAAAGCCAGGCTTGGTTTAAAGCTAGTGGCGTGGAGCTCTGGAGGTTCAATTTCAGTTTTCTAGAAAGCACCCTCATAAACATGCTAATCCAAAACCTGTAGTCCAGCTGGATAATTTCTGCATTAGCTTGACTGCAAGAGGACACTGGATCTTTGGGAAAAAAAAAAAAAAAAAAAAAGAGAAGATAAAATGCAGCCAGTCTGCAGTCTCAACATGGGGAAGAGCACTCAGATCCGTCAAGTGTTAAACTGGAACATTTAACTGTCCTTCACTGCAGGACCAGAGTAAACCCAGGCACAGCCTGAAGCCCTGGTAGGGAAATGGTGTATCAGGCTTTTTATTGCAAAAAACCTAAAATAATAAATAATGGAATATTAAAACCATGTACCAGGCACTACTACATTAGCAGGTTTAATAACTTTCCTCAGATATTACTTTGTTGTAATTTGTAAAATGACCATTGTGGGATAATAGCTGGAGGTGACTTAGAAATTAAACTTATATTCACACTTTTAGGTAAGGTACAGCATTGAAGAAGATTCCCAGGTGGAATGTGGCTGACATGCAAGGCCATTCCATGGAAATTCCCTAGGCCTGTAATCTTAGACGTCGGTGACGCCAGGGGAGCTTGGTGTACTGACTCTAAGAAGGTACTGTTCGGAGCGTGGAGTGGTGTGGAGATGCCGCGGCCAGGCTCTGCAATTAAATGGGAACTCAAAGGTATTGTGTGTGACCAGTAAGCTGCACATTTGCTATCCTGGGCCAACAGCCTGTCATGTTTCTGACAAAATGCTGTGCTTTGATGAACTTTGCTCATTATAACATCATTATAATACCGAAACACACCTCCATCCCAAAAGCTACCCGCCTCCAAGGTGCGACCACCCCTCACTGAGCTTGCGCTTTGAATTTTTCCTAGCCTATACCTTTAAAAGCGAAGCGAGAAAACTTTACACCAATCCTAAACAAAGATGTATGACTAGAGTCACTCAAGCTCCACCCAAAAGGTGAAAGATAGTATAAAATGGCTTAAGAGAAAGAGAATGTTAGGGAAGACACCATCGCGTACCACTCTGACCTCTGGGATCAGTCGACGGGCTGAGCCTCTCTTCCCCCCCATCAGGACGCCTTTGGGTAAGAGTCAAACACTTGGTTATTCCAAGTTTCCCCGGGAAACTTAGAAATCTCTCTAGAGTTGCTTTATCATCTTTAACGCATTTATAGCCAGCAGTGTCACTCATACTCTTGGTATTTGCACATGCTTTGCAGACAGTAAATTTATCACCGGTAATCCAAAGAATCTGTGTATCTGTTGCTCTAATAAACTGCACTCTTTATTAATGTGGCCGTGATAGTTCATGCAACATGACTAGACTGGGGGTGCAGCATGTTTAAATTAACGCTGTCGCCTTTACTCTGATGAATGGCTGCATATACAGTCCTTAGAAAATAACCGTTGACCAAGTCTGAGACTAGGCCTGGACTTAGCCGCACCTAGACTCCTCTCTGAGAAGGAGTTTAGAAAGCAAGGGGGTCCTGTCTGAACCTCATGACTCCACGGGAGGGTTCCCCCGCCTCAGCCACTCCTCAGACTCCTACATGACAGTAACTTAATGCAACAACCATGACCGCATCAGCAGTGTGGGTGACTACTGTGTTGGTGAGATATAGCTGTTGCAGCGCACATTTGCTGTCACCATGGGTGCACAGATAATAAACATAATTGCCTCCACACTACCAGACAGTGCCTCTCCTCACATAAATTATTTTGCAATAGAGTGACCTATCCTCATGTGGTGTGCTGTGCCGCTATTGTATGTCATGATCCTATTTCAGCGCGGTATTAGCTGCACTGTTTCAAAGCCGTGGAAGTGTTGAATGCAGCTCCTAGAAGATTTCAGCCATTTATTGAATTCCAAAGAAGGAAAGATTCATTTCTTACCGGAGCTTCAAGAGGGTCCTTGGGCTTTTGTCTTGGTAATGTTGTGTAATTTTTTCCCTATACCACATTGCATAGGCATGTTTATAGAATCTGATTTACACTTCTAGATTTACACATATATCTGATTTACACTTCCACCCCCTCTCCTAGGACAGTCTAGACAGCTTTACAGGATTGATAGACAGGAAAGTATCTCAAGGGCTGCACTTTTCTGTCCAAAGCTGCTCAGATGTTTAACACCTTTGGCAATAACCCTGAATGTGGGGGAGTAAGCTCAGTTCTTTGAGATGGCAAGAGTCCTTGGAGAAAGAGCGCTGCATCAAACATGCATACTCAGCTGGAAGCTGAAGAGCATGGTCTTGCACACAATGCATAATATCAGCAAGCTGTTAGGCAAATGTCAGGTTAGCTGATCTCTGGGAGCACAGCTGCTTTTCGGAGCGTCCTTTCTTCCCTGCTTCCTAGTATTACTTCCCTGCTTCAGCCTCCTCCTCCCCAGTACCACCAGCCTTATCGTTCTCCAGAGATCAGATGGACAGATGCACCCCTATATTCAGTCTGAGGCAAAGCCTGTTTCTAGCGATGTAATCCTTATTTGTGATAAGGGGAAGGTAACAGCATGTGTCTGACTCTTTATGTAATATTATGTAATATCAAATCTTTGGAGAGACTGCAGGGCTGCCTTGTTCATTCTCTGTGAGTGAGTGAACCATCTCCTCTCGATCTCCAGTCTGACAGACATCTAATTCCTGTCAGCATCCCTGGGTGTGCACCAGGACTTGCTTGGCAGTGGCATGAGACACGGGAAAAGCTTCTCTTCCGTGCCCGGATGTTGACTGCCTTCCCGAAGAACTGCTACCAGGTGTCTTGGTAGGATCCGATCAGGAAGGTTTGCATGTAACCCGTGCTGTGCCTCACTGGGCACCAACTCTGCGCAGCACACAGACTTGAGTAGAAAAAACAGACATCACATTTACCCTTGAAGGACTTCTAAGAAGAGCCCTTTGGTTCAAACTGCCGGATATTCAACACAGGACATGCTCACAGTTTGTGCTTCTCTAGTGAATTAAATTCTTTGTCCTCTTCCTCTTATCTCTCAAGGGGTTTTACACACTTGATTTTTCTTTGTCAGTCTTTTAACATTATTATTAAGAGTACAAGGCTTCTCAGGAGGCTGCAAAAAGGAAGTCTCTGCTGGCATAAACAGCCCAGGCCCCTTCAGTTCAGCCTGTGAAATGGCTGTCTGTGTGTTTCTTCGAGTGATCTGTCTTTATTGTTTAAATTGATAAGCAAAATCCTAGTTCTTCAGAAATTATGCAGGTGTGAAATTACACATGAGCTATAGAACAAAAGAAACAAGGCAAATGAAAGTGGAGGGGGAAGAAGTCATGGTTTACTATGCAGGGAAATAAATGTCATTTTAAGTTGTCATGAAAACTGTGAGTATTTATTTGATTTTCCTTTGCATCAGCATAAGCAAATACATATTCTCTGACCAGTAGCAATGGGCTCATGGTGGGATCACATCTTTTCAGCATTTCATGATGACAGGAAAATTAAAAAATAAACGTGAAGAGAACCTGAGACATCAAAGCATCCTGAGGGGGACCGAACACCATTGTAATACTGAAATGTGAAATTTGTGCTGTAACTACAGTAATTTAGTAGATTGTGTCTGACAAAAGACTCAGATATTGATCTCAGTCCTTCCTTTGAAGTTCTGGTTGCCAAATATATCTACTGTGGCAAGAGTTACAGGATTTAACTTGTAAGTCTGATATAAAAATGAAATTCGAGTTTGCCCTGTAGTCATAACTGTGATAGCAGGGATTTGCCTGTGTGTACTGCCAGTGTACTTAGTCACTCATTCCCTGGGGGGGTCCAGGAACTCCCAGCCAGTCTCTGCATCAATGAAACATGAGACTGGTTTGGTTCAGTGGACTGATGTGCAACAAAGTTCTCGGCTGATCTCCTACTGGCTTCACTATGAAGCATTTGACCAATTTCGACAGCTGCTCTCCAGTTGGGGATTTTGAACAGCCCTGCAGATTCCCCCTGGGCAGCTGCTGCTGTGCATAGACCAACTGATAGACATGGCTGCTTTGCCTCGGCGTGCTGAGTAGCATCCCGGGTGCTGACTCTGGCCTTCCCAGAGATACCCTGAGGCTATTCCCACAGACAAATTGACCATACTGTACATAAATAGGACACCTGTATGGCCAGTAACTGTTTCTGCAGATGCAGGAATGGTCACGTAGGAAAGTCCTTTGTGTATACTTAAGATAGGAAAAGCTTTTACATAGTTGAAGAAAATCAGTAGCAATGGATCTTGCTTGTGTAGGAGTGATCATGTAGGACCATGGCCCAGCTGGATATAAAACATCGCCATGACTACAGTTCGGGGTGTTTCACCTGATCCAGCTGAAGATGCTGCTGCAATGACCCTTGCAGACCCCCATCACCAACCAGACAGCAGTTGATCATCCTGTCTGAGAGATTCAATTTCCCTTGTGAGTATTACCCTATGTAGAGATCCCAATAAATCAGCTTATCTAACAACCATTCTCTGTGAGTGTCTCCACCACTGTGACAGAAGCCTTATCTTCACATGTAGAAAACTAATAAAGTCTTTATGGTGGAGCCCTAAAAATAACTGGTATCTTTCAGAGATGTAATAATCATCTTAAAATAATTCATTTTAAAAGCCTTAGTAAACAATAGTGGACACTTTCCTTCCTCACAGGTTGTTAAGCAATTCTGTAGAGTTTTACAGCACAGATATAGTTCCCTAGTAAGTCTAACTATTAATGATATGTTCTGCTCACATTAAACTTCACAGTATCTTCCCATACAGTTGGGGTGAAATTCATATGCTACCATTCTTTCAGCTCTCAGGAAACTGCTACTGCTTCAAAGTTTATCACCCCTCTTGCTGAAGAAAGGCTAGAGGCCTGACCATAATGGATAAAATGAGTTTGTATGAAAATAATACAGTAGATATTAGCAGTTGTGACACAGATATACATTGTGGTAGATTATTTCTGTATTAGTAGCAATAAACATAGGCATACTGCACTCATGTCCTAGATTCTCACCAGTGGGAACAATGCTAAAAGAAGAGGTATACTGTGTATAATTGTGTATTTAAAAATACACAATCATAAGGTTTTAACTTAGAAGAAGAAGGAAATAAAAGAGAGATAACTGGCATGGAATCAATTGTGAGAATTTTCCTATATGACACGTTTGCACGATTTTAATGTACAGCCAGTCTTAGTAGATGTGAAGAGGCTTTACAGGGTTTTTTTGTGAAAAAGGGCTCACAAAAGCCCATAGTGCTGTGCTGCTATTTCCTCTCCCAAGCAGGAGAACTGGAGACACATCTCTGTTAGTCCAGGTTATCAACAGCTGCTGTGGAGAGTCTGTGAGGAATTTCAATGAACTTTGATGTCTTCAGGAAAAAAGACATTCAAAGCTTTTTTAAGTTTTTCTCTAAAGTGATGAGTTTGCTCTCAGCTTTCTTCCATTTCTCCCACAGCTTCTTGTGGCTTGGTGAGAAACAGAAGGTCAGTTACCAACTCAGCCTTATATTTACAGGGTCACCATTGCATTTTAGCTGCATCAGGGGCCTTCTCAACCAAAAAGCCAGTTCCTGTAATATCACGTTAAGACAAAATGTTATTATTTATCCGAACAACATACACTACTTCCCCCCCAGCTCCTTTCCTGACTTAACCCGATGAGTTCAAACACTGTGGGTAATCAGAGTATCCTGTGTGTGCAATTTTTACGCACGTGGGTCATATCTGAAGCCTGAGGAAGAGCGTTCCAGAAATGCCTTCCTAGCATGGCTGGGCACCAAATACATGATTGTTCTCAAACGGTCCCAGGCAAACGTATGAGCAAGTCTGAATCACTGGTGCTGGTCTTTGGCATCATAATCATCTAAAAGCTTTTAGTAGTGGGCACTGATTTTAATTCTTCTGCCATATTTCGGTGGGTTATAGCGATTTTTCAGGAGATGAGAGAAAATCTGCATTGCTAGGATTTGGGGCCGGAATTTCCAAGGCGACTTGCCCTTCTTGTGCATGCACACAGGCTTTCTGGTCATTGCTCCCTGCCAGGCCTGACCTGCCCAGCTGTTTTGGTACTGCACTCCTGGGGTCACACTTGAGGTCAAATCTTCCGGTGCTTGATGCACTACTCAGGAAGAGACTGTGTGTGTCCCAGGTGCAGTAGCAGCAAAGTGCAAGGGAGGGATTCCAGGAGCATCCCACAGTGCCCTTCACCTACCCCATCTCCCTGTTTGGGAGACAGGCCAAATCCACCACCCTGTTTCTCCGCAAAGCAGCATGATGCAGCTTGTCTTACCCATGCCCTCATGCCATGCCCTGTACCTCAATACAACGTGATTATTAAAAATAAATTCCACATACAAGTAGCAGATACAGCCCTTTCAGCCTATGCAACCTGCAACTGATGGTCCTAGATACAGCTTGGTGGTACAGTCGGATGTGGGAAGGCAGTCTGTGTGTTTTTCCTCATTTGAGCAAAATATGCACAGGAACACAGGCTTGGAAAAGCCACCCACAAAGGACATATTTATGGGCAGTCGCTGACCAGATTAACCAGCAGAGTCGGAGCTGGAAGTGCACCACAGGTTTCTAGCAGGGTTATATGAGTCTTCCTGTCCCTGGTTTGTGGCTTGGCAGTCATCCTTGCTGCTTTAAAATCTATGTGGGCTTTAAAATCTATGTGGGTTTTAAAATATTGTGGTACTAAGGATGTTTCCCATCTAAAATACTCCTGAGCTTGACAGAGATACCCTCTGCTGTTAGACAGATAAAATAAAGAAACCTCAGGGGCCAGCAGAGCAGGACCATGCCAGAATTAGCTGGAAATGCAGAAGAAAAGTATGGGGTTTAGCTACATTAATGGCTAACCAGGCCACGGTGAGGTGCCTCTTTTCACTCAGGAACCTCTGCTTAGTCCTGTCTGATGTTCGGTGGCCACCCTTACAAGTTTTAGTTTGCACATATGCAATGAAGAACCAACCCAGTGTTGCTTGGGAGTTGCAACTATGAGCCAAATCCAAGTTTTTGTATCAAATTAGACAGAAGTGATATGAACCCACGTCTCTGCCATACCTTAGCCACCTTCTCCATTGCTAGACTGCCTTTAGCCTCTGAATTTCTCTACAAGTGGGAATTAAATTCCCTGCTGTTAATTCAGGGTCTTTCCTGTTTTATATTGAGTGAATGTAGATGGAGAGATGTTTATTTGCTAATTAGGACCAACTGATTTGAGATGTGATAATGGCAGTCTTAGCTGGAGAGACCATGAAATAGTGGAGTTGGAGAGAGGCCCCTGATAGACAGAGGAAGGCAAAAGGTCTCCTGTCTTCAAAAAAAGGCAGTTCAGGGAACTACAGGCTGGTCTGCCTCAGTTAGATCCCTGGGAAAATTATTGAGCAAGTCCTATTGGAACACATTTCTGGGAACGTAGAAGAGAAGAAGATGAATGAGAGTCATCTTCAGCGCAGGTATCAAGGGTAAATTGGGCCTAACCAACCTAATTGTTTTCCATGATAATATGACTGGATTTTTGGACAATGGGAGAGCAGTCACTTACCTTGACTTTATCAAGACTTTCAAACCTGTTTTTTACAGTATTCTGGTATCCCTGTTTCAATGTTATGATCTGGATGGATGCACAAGCAGATGGGTAAATATCTGGCTGGATGGTCAGGCTTAGATGAAGATAGTGGTTAATGGGACATCTCTGCCTGGAAACTGCTAACAAGTGGAGTGCCATAGGGTCTGTCCTAGGACTTGTCTGATTTAACATCTTTATCAATAACCTGGAGGATTACAGAGTGAACTCTCACCAAGTTTGCCGATGTCACCGGACTGGGGGGGCCAGTCAATACTCACAAGGTCAGGGCTTCTATCCACATGGAACATGGACAGGCTGGAGGAAAGGGCCAATGCGAATCTCATGAGATTTATCAAGGAGAAATGCCAGCCACTGCTCCAGAGAAGGAAGAGCCCCCTGCAATAATATAGGCTGGGACCGACTGCTTGGGGAACAGCTCTGCAGGAAAGGCTCCAGAGGTCCCAGTGGGCAGCAAGCAGGACATGGACCAGCAGCAAGCCCACAGAATCATAGAATGGTTGAGGTTGGAAGGGACCTTTCAAGGTCATCTGGTTCACCCCCCCCTGCACAAGCAGGGCCACCTAGAGCCAGTTGCCCACCACGTCCAGATGGCTTTTGACTATCTCCAAGATGGGTGACCTTGATACATATTGATAAGATCCCCCTGAGACTTCTCTTCTCTAGGCTAAACAAGACTGTCTCTCTCAGCCTTTCCTCATATGCCAGATGCTCCAGTCCCTTAATCATCTTAGGGGCCCTTCATTGGACTCTCTCCAGCATGTCCATGTCTCTCTTGTACTGAGAAGCCCAGAACTGGACACAGTACTCCAGGTGTGGCCTCACCAGCACTGAATAAAAGGGGAAGGATCACCTTCCTGGCAATATTTTGTCTAATGCAGCTGAGGATAACATTTTCCTTCTTTGCAGCAAGGGCCCATTTCCGGCTCATGTTCAACCTGGTGTCCACCAGAACCTGCAGTGCCTTTTCTGCAAAGCTGCTTTCCAGGCAGGTGGCCCCCAGTGTATATGGGTGCCATGGGGTTGTTCCTCTCCAGGTGCAGGACTTTGCACTTCTCCTTTTTGAACTTCATGAGGTTTGTGTCAGCCCATTTCTCCAGCCTGTTGAGGTCCGTCTCGATGGCAGCACAACCTTCTCGAGTATCAGCCACTCCTCCCAGGTTTGTGTCACCAGAAAACTTCCCGAGAGTACATGCTGCCCCACCATCCAGATCATTAATGAAGATGTTAAACAGGGCTGGACCCAATATTGACCCCTGGGGTGCACTGCTAGTTAATGGCCTCCAACTAGACTTCATTCCACTGATCACCACCTTCTGGACCCAGCTGTTCAGCCAGTTTTCAGTCCACCTCACTGTCTGCTTACCCAGCCCATCAACTACTTCACTGTGAGGATCTTATGGGAGACAGTGTCAAAAGCCTTACTGTAGTCCAGGTAGACAATATTCACTGCTCTCCCTTCATCTACAAGCCAGTCATTTCATCATAAAAGTTTATCTAGTTGGTCAAGCATGAATTCCCCTTGGTGAAGCCATGCTGAGTCCTGGCAGCGAAGACAGCCAGCGGCAGCCTGGGCTATGTGAACAGAGGCAGAACAAGAGACTGAGGGGAGTGGTTATCTCCCTCTACTCAGTACTTGTTAGATGACATCTGGATTACTGAATCCAATGTTGGGTCCCCCAATACAAGACAGACTGAAAAACTGGAGGGAGTTCAGGGGAGGCCACCGAGATGGTGGGGCTGGAAAGTCTGGGGGACCTGGGTTGTTCAGTCTGGAGTAGAGATGGCTTTGGGAGGACCTAACAGCAGCCCCCTGTGTGTATGGGGAAGTCATTGAGGAGTCAGAGCCAGGCTTTTCACAGTGGAGCAGGGTGGCAGGCTGATAGACAATGGGTATAAAGTGAAACAGGAGACTGTCAGACTGGATCTAAGGAGACATTTCTTCCTTGTGAGGACAGCCAGGCAGTGGCATGGGCTGCCCAGAGAGGTTGTGCAGTCTCCATCCTCAGAGGTTTTTAAGCCCCAGCTGGATGAAGCCCAGAGCAGCCTGGTCTGACCTCAGCGCTGACCCTGCTATGAGCAGGAGGTTGGACCAGGGACTCCTGAGGTTCCTTCCAGCCTGAATCATCTTGTGATCCTGTGGTCCTCTAAGAACTGTGGTGAACCTCTGCACAGCTGCTATCTGTCTCCAAGGAACCCTTTTCTCATTCCTTTGCTTACAAACCTTTTCTTCTTATATCCCCTTTACCATAATCTAGCGTTGCACTGTTGTACCCATTTGGGTACTCTGAGTTACATCTGCTTGACAGAGCACTTGCTAAATTGGAGAATGGTTAAGGGTGGGCTGAAACCTGAGTTTTATCAATACAGAGAAGGACTCTGCTGTAATTTTTTTTCACTGTGAGGATATACATAGAAGTTTGTAGAGCTTGATGTTCATACAAATACATTTACCTGTGGGAGGGGAATGACTCATCTCTGGATTTTGAAAATGGAAATGATGACTGGATTGTTTTTTGGAGATAGGCTTTTACACCATCTGCAATGCTGTCATGTTACTGTGAACAGACCCAAAATGCAGTTGGAACAACACTGTAAAATAGACTTATGTGAGAAATTCCATTGGCCATACTGTGGGAATCTTACTAATAGCAGTCAGAAATGCACTTTATATGAAAAATCAAGAAGCCTGGTACTGAGAGCCTTCTACCTGTTCCTAGAAGTTAGAGATTGGGTTTAACCCTGAAAACTGAGGCTTTATCTTCTTTTTGACATTCTTGCTGGCATTAATTCATGTAACCGTTCAAATTTCATTCAAACTTGCAGAATCCTTGACCTCAGTTGCACCTCTATCAATGTATTTGCTCCACAGTCTAATTATCTGCTGTAGGGAATGGATTTTATCAGTTTTCATTCTGCCAGCTTTCGATTTTGTTAGCATATCTCCTTGTTCTTGCATTACAAGAGAGAGGAAACAGAAGTTCCCCATCTACCTTTTCTATCACATTCCTTTATTTAGTATAGTTATTTCTCATCTCCTGTTATTAATCTCCTTTCTAAAGGAAACAATTCCACTCTTTTCAATCTCCCTTTAAATGTTTTTCTACATTCTTAATAATTATGCCCTTCTCTTGAGCCCTCTATAATTCTGTGCAATTTTTCTCAAAAAATGGTGGCTGGTATTGTAGAACTAGCAACATAATTGCATTACTTCTGCAGTATTCTTACCCAGTCCATTTTTTTATGCAGTCTGACATATCATTTGCTTTTTTCCATCACTGTGATGCATTAAGTAGAGGTTCCAGTGATCTGTCTGTAATGATATGCAGCTTCTTGGGTGATAAAGCCAACAGACTTCTAATTCAACTGTTGAAGGAAGAGTAGTTTTGTGGGGTTTTTTGTACTTACCAACTTTACATTTCACTTGTCCATATACTGTCTGTTCTGCATTCTAAAGTTCTTTCTTCTATTTTCATGTTCTGAATAGCCTAAGTAACTTTATCAGATTTCACATTTTGTGGACAGATTCTGTAGGTAGGATTCTGCCAGTTCTTTTGCATCATTCTTGTTCCGTGATAATGCTTTTTTCTTATGCATAGTGAGACTTCAATTTTGGTTTTCTTGTGCTGGGAATGTTTATTCCTCCTAAAGCAGGCAGACTTACCAACTTCCTCCAGTTCCTATTTTCCATAGATTCACCCACAAATAATACAACTCACAGATGGAGAAAGGAACAAAGGAAAGGAGCTAAATGGATTTCCAGCTCAGTCCACTGCATTTTCAGATTGCCATGTAGTAGATATTAATTCAAGAGCTGTCTATAAAAGCAACTGTTCTCCATTCCTTCTCCCGTCCTGCCACACTAAAAACCAGCAAAGATCAAATTTAAGTTTGTAAAGCTTTTTAAATTTTGGAATTTTACCTGTAGTGCAAATAAAAATTCTGAAAAACATTCAGATACTGAGCACCCCATTCAAAGGCATTGCTAGCACACTGTGACATTAATAATGTCAAAGTACCCCTTACAAAATGAGAACACGCCCACCCTTTTTTTTTTTTGGATAGCTGTAGTTCACTAGAAAAAGAAACAAGAACTCACTTAATAGTTGTGGAGGGTTCCTGCTCCATACGCCCAATAATATGGGAGAAGATTTACTGAGAAACTTGCTTTACTTCCTTCTCCCATGCTAATAGACCAAAATACCCATGGGACCAGAAATGTATGGTAATGTGGCAGTGTATTGTTTTGATAATGGAACTACCTCATTGCTGAAAGCAGGACAATGGCATTAATGTAGCCTTCCTCTCAGACTGGGAAGCAGGACCTAATAACAAAATGTCATGCTGCCATGGCTTTACCATTTCTCCATCTAAGTTTGCGTGTATAGGGATAACTCCTAAAAGATATTGTATGGCACTCTGCAGACATCACTGCACATCACTGCAAAACTTGAGTCCAGGAACTCCAGATTTTATCTAGTAGTCAGTATTCAGTTTGTGAGGACTGATTAACACATTTTTTAAAAAACAAAATAATACCGTGTATTCCTGAAAGAAGTCAGAGGTCTTCAGTGTGCTTGTCTTGCATTGTTGTGGCATTGGGCTTATGTAATTTACAAAACACTCTTTTTCTTAGCTATACTGGCCAACGAAATGAATAATTTTTCCTCCTTTCTGCCCCTTGCTTCTTGCATCTCCTTCCTGAAATGGGTATAATTGTGCCAGTTACACTGGTATTGCTTATTCTGATTCTGGAAATGAAGGAGACTCTGACAGTACAAAGCTGCCCTATGACGTCCCACCTCAGACCCTCAATCCACTGATTTAACAGTGAAAAGCAAGCCCAAACTATAACTCAAGTGAAGAGCTCACACAGAGACCCTTAGAGGACTGTGATGTTGTTTTGGTTTCAAACTGGCTGCCTGAATGACCTTGTGCTCGCAAATTGTATGGATGACACTACCTGTTGCTGATAGAACTTGCAGTATGGGCATGGGTTTACACAGGCAAAGCGCCCTTGACCTTCACTGTCCTCCTGCACTTGCCCTTAATGAGTAGACATGTTTTACCAGGATTTATTAGGCAAAAATATTTACAGTGCTTGAGCATAGTGTTCCTCCAAGAAGCATGAGATTGCCCATGAAATCTGTGTTGCTCTTGGGCAAGGACTATGATAGGAGTGTATTAATTCAAAATAATTAATTCAAATACAGATCATAAATTATTCTAGGGTAAAGACACATTGTAAAACAGCCGGAAGTCACAACCCTACATTTTTAGGGTTAAGCTACCAACATTTCTAGGTGCTCACCAAGCCTGTCTGGCATTTACTGGAATGAGGTTGTGTGACACTTGCCATCCCCACCTACCTTTCTCTTACTCCTTTAAGAACCTATATTGGGTTTCTGTGGCAAGGTTTTGGTAGGGGGGAGCTGCAGTGGTGGCCTCTGTGAGAAGAGACGAAGAGCTGCGCCCATGGTGGACAGATCCATTTCCAGATGACTCCAAGACAGACGCACTGCTGGCCAAAGCTGAGCCCATCAGCAACACTGGTGGCACCTCTGTGTTAATATATTTAAGAAAGGGTAAAAAATCCTGCTCAGGAGTTGTGAGAGGAGTGAGAAAAATGTGAGACAAACAGC
Source organism: Ciconia boyciana (assembly GCF_034638445.1). Lineage (NCBI taxonomy): Eukaryota > Metazoa > Chordata > Aves > Ciconiiformes > Ciconiidae > Ciconia > Ciconia boyciana. The sequence continues at coordinate 202,906,790 of NC_132934.1, forward strand.
CCTGCAGACACCAAGGTCAGTGAAGAAGGAGGGGGAGGAGGTGTTCCAGGCACTGGAGCAGAGATTCCCTGCAGCCTGTGGAGAAGACCATGGTAAAGCAGATTGTCCCCCTATAGCCCATGAAGGACCACGGTGAAGCAGATATCCACCCTACAGCCTGTGGAGGACCCCACACTGGATCAGGTGGATGTGCCCTGAAGGAAGCTGCAGCCCGTGGAGAGCCCACACTGGAGCAGTCTGCTCTTGAAGGACTGTACCCCTTGGAGAAGACCCATGCTGGAGCAGTTCTTGAAGAACTGTAGCTCATGGGAAGGACCCATGTTGGAGAAATTTGTGAAGGAATGTACCCCATGGAAGGGACCCCACACTGGAGCAGGGGAACAGCATGAGGAAAAAGGAGCGGCAGAGACAAAGTGTTGTGAACTGACCTCAACCCCCATTCCCCTGTGCCACTCAGAGGGAGGAGGTAAAAGAGTCAGGAGTGAAGTTGAGCCAGGGTAGAAGACAGGGCTGGAGGGAAGGTGGTTTTATTTATGTTTTTATTTCTCACTATCCTACCTTCTTATTAATTGGCAATATATTAAATTATTTTCCCAAGGTTGAGTCTGTTTTGCCCATGACAGTAAGGGATCTCCCTGTCTTTATCTCAACCCATAAGCTTTTTTCATCTATTTTCTCCTCCCATCCTGTTGAGGAGGGGGAGTGATAGAGCAGCTGGGTGGGGGTCCAGCAAGCAGCCAAGGTCAAACGCACTACAGAACCCCTCTCTGTAACCTCAGCAAACATGATATCTACCAAACACATATGTGCCAACAAGAAGATATTTTTCACAATATACATGCTCTCCAGTTCGCTCAGTGATTATATTCAAATTCAAAATCACCGTGCATAACCACTTCCGCAAATAAAGGCGTAATCTTCCATATGTTGTACTTTGCATCTGAGTACCCAATGTCTGGTGTTAGGAATCACAGGTCTTTGTGTAGAGATATTATAAAAAGTTTCTAGTCATGGATATACTGCAGCGGGTAAGAGGGCTTTATCTTTTGATATGACTGGAATGTCAGGCGCAGCTGTGCAACCTTTTCTGTTTCAAAATTGTGTCTGTCCCAGAAGCTGCCAGCCCACAGAAATGGCAGAAGCAGTGGGACTGGGTAACTGGGTCCATTAGTCAGTCTGAAAGAAACTTAACTTTCAAGGCTCCTGGATGTGACTCTCTTAATGCAAAAAAGGTAGAAAGACTTTTTTAGTTGTTCAGGCAGATGAATTCCTGCTGAAATTGGTTGCTACTAGGCTGACCTGATGATATTCAGTTTAGGATTTTTAACACCTTCTAGAAGTACCTTTAAAAAACACCTTCTTTTTTTTTTTTTTTTTTACCATTATCAGACTATTTAGAAGCTCCAGACACTGAAGAGGTCAGAAAGCGGGGAATGCTAATTGAGGAAGACAGGAAAGTGTTTTTGTTTTATAGACTCATAGAATCGTTTAGGTTGGAAAAGACCTTTAAGATCATCAAGTCCAACCGTAAACCTTAGCACTGCCAAGTCCACCACTAAACCATCTCCCTAAGCACCACATCTACACGTCTTTTAAAGACCTCCAGGGATGGTGACTCCACCACTTCCCTGGGCAGCCTCTTCCAATGCTCGACAACCCTTTCAGGGTGGAAATTTTTCCTAATATCCAACCTAAACCTCCCCTGGCACAACTTGAGGCCATTTCCTCTCATCCTATCACTTGTTACCTGGGAGAAGAGACCGACACCCACCTCTCTACAGCCTCCTTTCAGGTAGTTGTAGAGAGCAATGAGGTCTCCCATCAGCCTCCTTTTCTCCAGGCTAAACAACCCCAGTTCTCTCAGCCACTCCTCATCAGACTTGTGCTCTAGACCCTTCACCAGCTTCGTTGCCCTTCTCTGGACACGCTCCAGCACCTCAATGTCTCTCTTGTAGTGAGGGGCCCAAAACTGAACACAGGATTCGAGGTGCGGCCTCACCAGTGCCGAGTACAGGGGCACGATCACTTCCCTAGTCCTCCAGGCCACAGTATTTCTGATACAAGCCAGCATGCCATTGGCTTTCTTGGCCACCTGGCCACCTGGGCACAATCCTCCATATCATGCATCCTGTCTGCCTGTTGGGCCTCTCTCAGGGAAGGCCGGGTGCGATTCCAACAGTCTCTCTCTCTCTCACACTCCCTGATACTCCTCAACCTACTCACCTCCTCCCAGAGCTCTGTCACTAAGCGGAGGAGTTCCTCTACCTGGGCGCACCTCCCACAGGTGTGCTCACTGCTGCATCCGATACTGTCTTAAGAGTCGGGCACACCCTGCGGCCTGGCACCTGGCTGGCAGCTTGTTCCCACTGGGCCTCTGCCTGGGAAGCTGCGTCAGTTGTGGTGGGTGCAGAGCTTAGAGAGGCCATGGCTTTTTGCCGGGTGGATACCATTGCTCCCTGTCGAGCTGGCAGAGCTTCAGTGCCCTTCCTGCACGCCCTTCTGCACCAGCTTCTGTGCCACGCCATGCCCTTTCTGACGCACCATGCCCTGTTTGCTTGCCCTGTTGGTGATGCTCCTGGTCGCTAGTGCTCTCTATGGGCTTCTTTTATAGGCGTGGGGGGGCTTGGCCGCTGTTGCTCCTGGCCCCACCCAGGTCTCATCAGCCGCTCTCACGTGAGCTGCAGGCTCCTGGTGGCTCTCTCGGCTCCCCCGGCGGTTCCCCTGGTTCGGAACACCCCCCGTGCACTGTGCTAGAGGCTCCACTGCGGATCGTGGCGGCCCTGGAGCAGCTCCCCTTGGCAACTGAGAGCTTTGCCCTCATTTGTGTAGACAAGCTGACAGAGTTGAAAGCATACTTTCAATAACAGATAAACCTGAGCATGGAGAGTTCACCCTCCTGTATGGAGCAGAAGATCCACCTCTTCTGCCTTAAAATGGTACGAACCAGCAATTTAGAATCCAAAAATCTGGAAGTCCTGACTTCCTCTGCTGCCCTTTTTGCTCACACTCATTTCTTCAAAGCTCCTTGAGAGCCACAAATCAGCCTGGCAGAATCAATTTTCCACCAAGAGAACCTGACATTAGATTAGACCAGCTACAAAGAAGAGTGGTAAAGCAGAGGAAATCAAATCACAGAGATCTGTCTGAGAAAAAGGCAATGTGTGGTGTGAAGTGCAGATAGCTAGCAGAACAAAAAGGGCATTCAGACTAAAAACAAAACCTGTAAGGCCTGTAGAACCTGTGATTGCTGCTGAAGCAGCTATGTTATGCTGGTACTGAAATAAAGAGATAAAAAAAAGCAATAAAACAGCCAAGGCTGATGGCAGTAAGCAGTGAACAGGAAAATCACTTTCTGTGCTATAAGCTGCTGAGGAAAAACTGAAAGCAAGGCCAGGGAAAGAAGGAAAGAGTTTAGATTAGTTTCCTAGAAAATATTTCTTTCTAAGTGAAATGTTAATGGTAATGGTGTAGAAGATCTATGAACTGCCCTGCAATAGCTGTTCGTATTGAAAAAAACTGGTGTGTAGATTTTATTGGGTTGTCATTGGAAAATAACATTTTTTTTCTTTTGCATGCATTGCATAAATTAGATTCCAGCTTCTGAGCTACGGAAAGCAAAAACCTGTTTAATATCGTACTTGCTCTGAGAGGAACAAGCCTCCTGCCATATTGTACAGCAAGTGGGAGACTAGTGGAATGTATAATTACAACAGGGATGAGATCTTGAGATAACTGAGAAGTTTTCCCCATGTGACTGAATTTGCCTCTCTGTCCACTCTATGTATACTTAGCCTCTGGAGGAACTTTAAAACCATAGAAAACTTTGTTTTCCACTTAACACCACACATTTTATAGAGATCAGTTTTGTTGCATAGAGATATCCCTCATAATCTCTTTCCTCACCCTCAGGAATAATTTATCTTTCTATTCTAGAGCCCAAAAGTCTCTCTGACTGTGCTGGAAAGTATTTGGGGATATTTAAAGCAGAGATTACTTTAACTAACGAAGAATGTAGAAGCTCTACACAATTTTCCTATTTGGAGGAGAAATCTGGCTTTAGATTTGTACATACTAGGTTTCCAGAATGCCTACAGTTATGACCATCTGTTGGGTGGCACTGTGCCCATTCTCATACACATAATACAAGTTTCAAGGAGGAACAGGCACCAGCCAAAGTGGAGCTGGCAAGGATACCCTTCACATAAGACAGCCCTTACAACAAGCTGCGTCGATTAGCACTATACACCTCTGCAAGATGGTACTTCAGTGATCAATCAAGACTCTTTTCCATGGGTCAGAGGTAGAGGCTGACAGAAGTTACTTGGGAGCAGTAGTGGGCACCTCCCTCCAATGCCTTCTGATGATGCCTTCTGAAGTAGTTTCTCTCTGGTGCTCCACTATGCCCTATTTTCTCTTGGATCCCTTGTAAACAGCAGGGAAATCAGTGAAAACCTGTTTGGCTGGATATAAGAAAGTTGCAACCCACTTTGTTGTAACTCTTTGCTCTTGAGCTACTTCTGAGTTCCTCCTAAGACTCCCTACCAAACAAGCAACCTATGGAAATGCTTGCAGCACGGATAAGAAGGTACTGTTTCGTACATATGGAAAGGCAACCTGATTCCCTAAAATTTGGAAAGAAGAACTAATGGTCATGCTTTAGGAATCTTTTGAGTTGGCTACCAGCAACAGAGCCACCTCCTATGTACCTCACACACAGGAGACATGAGTTGCACACTTGGGAGGCTGCCAGGCTGAGGCTTTACTGGAAAGGAAATGACAGCTGACCGGACCCTGAGGTTACTCCAGAATAACGTAAATGGATTGTTTTGAAAATGGCAAACTCCATGTTGTGGAAAGGACATTGGAAGACAGAGGTCTAGCTACATTAGCTGAGCAATCATCTTTTCTTTAATAATTAAGCATTATTGATTTGTTTACTTAATTTTTGCTCTGAAAGGGTTACTTTACCTTAAGTCGGGTGATGACATTGACCTTACCTAGACTGGAAAAGCTGTGGGGAAATAAATATTAAAATTTATATGGTAACAAAAGCAAACTTTTTTATGGCTGCATGTTTTTTTTCTGACAAGGAGGCTATGTACTCAGTAAAAAAAATTGGAAATGACAATACTAAAAGGTTTGTCTTTCTAAAGATAAGATAAAGAAAGTGTGCCAATAGCTCACTAACATGAAGCTCAGGCACTTTATCCATTTGGGTTTGGATGTTGATGTCTTCTGAGTGCTTATCCCAGTGGTTTGAAACTTATGGATCTGCTGAGCTGGGAGGACATTTTTCCTTTGACTCCGAGGATTTTCTGGTTCTATCTTGTTTGAAAATCGTGTGAAAACAGTTTCCTGAATTATATGAGTTCTTCCATTATTGGGAGGAACACAGAAGACAGACATATAAAGTAAGACACAGTAAAATACCCTTTGAATTGAGTTTTCATGATAACATTTATGCTTTTAAGGTAGTTGTGCTTGATGGGGATTTTTTCCAAAGTATTTCCTTTGAATGTCAGCATAGGGTATCTTTAGATCCAGAAGTATCAGTCAGGAGGTCCATATATTTCTGTGATTCTCTTTTATTCTGATTTGCTGCATGAACCCAGGAAAGAAACTACTTTCAGGGAGTAATTTCTTGACTGTCACATGGCAAGCCATAGAATTCAATAGTCTGATTTATTTCTGAGCAGAGGGACTTCTGCCATCATACTTACTTTCAAACCTTTGGTATGCAGGCTGGACCTTGATTTCACTGTCCTCTTATTAAAACCAAAACCCCTAAATAAATAATTTGCTGCTTCACTCCAGAGTTGTTGCAAGTCTAAGTTTAAAAAGCTTATTCAAAGTATAAAAGCATCATACTTTATTTTTTTTACTGTCAGTGAAATCTTGCTTCCCAGATGAGTGGCTGCCTCACCTATCTATCTACCTACCTACCTACCTACCTCTCTCTTCTCTATCTCAAAAAATGCTAGAAATAATCTGAAACTTCTTAAGCTATCTGTTTGAACAAGAACAAAACCAGTATTCTGGGTAGTGAAAACAATTTGACAAAATTCAACCTGATATGCCAGGAGGTCCTTTCCCTCAAGTGTTCAGTTTGACATGATTACAGTTATGTCACAGGTGTGATGTACTGTGTTCACTACCATGTGGTATCCCATCATCTGATTTTATTCACATACCTGGTTAGGTATCTCTCCGTGACAAAAGTCTGATGACCAGCATGTCTTTTGATGAAGCTGGGCCTGACTCAAATAGCAGCCAGCTTGTGATGGGCCAGGGAAAAAACTGACACTTAGAGCCTCATGTTTTCACACCAGTCATAAATAAGTAGAGCCCACCACACTCATATATTCCACTTTTTGACAAATTAATATTCTCGATTGCTTACACCTGATTAAAATACAGTGCCTACTGGAGCACTAGCCTTTTAGGGAGAAAGGAAGAAAAAAAAATCATGAGCTGCCAGACCTAACAATGCACTTATGAATTTATAATTGAAATGATGAAAGGCATCAAAAAGGAATTTTCAATTATTTACTAATTGTTTCAGCTAGAAAAATAATTATAGGAATTTATTGAAGGTTGCTTTAAAGCAGAGATTGCTTTAGAAAAGTTTTCCAGTTGACTCAGAGTAACTTGAAAGAAATTCACAGCAGTCTTTGCATTACAATTAAGGAACGAGGCACTCTACAGCATGGCAGAAATGGACTGTTCCGAATTGCTTTAGTAGCTTTTCTGAAGTGGTCTGCAGCGGGACGGGCATTGTGTGTGGTTTTTGTGTCTGGTTTACCTGTATTCTTTTGCTGAGATCTAATCAAACTATGCTGTCAGTCAAACCTGTCACTAATCAGCAAAATTATGCCAGTTACTAGCATCTTGTGGTATTGACAGCTTCATATCAGGTCCTGGTTAGGAGACACATACAAAAATGGATAAAACTGGAGAATTAAAAAAAAAAACCCCACACAGAATGATGATTTTGCCTTACCAAGTCTGATAATAGCCTTGGATCTAGAAAGGTCTTTCTTCATAGTCTGTTTTCTCTTTCCCTTTCTCCTTTTGCCACAAGTCCTTGCTGTTACTCATGACTGTATTGAATTGGAGGTGTGTTTTTTGATTTGATCTTGAAATTCTTAGATAATAATTTTTTTTAATAAAGAATTGAGCAATATTCTCATTCACTTCTGGATTTAAGGGTAAGATTCAGATAAAGGTTTGGATATCTATGGATACATGACACAATGTCAGTCCAGCTGGGGGCCATTTTAGAAAAGCTAGTAAAGCAACTTAGAATACTCTAGTTTTGCTATGTTTGAGGGCTGCTCTCTCTCTAATTGTAATGCCCAGATTGCTATTAACACCTTTAACCTCTGAGCCAGGCATCTAAGCTCCCATTATAATCAAGGGAGATCTAATCAAGTCAGCTAATGGAGTATAGAGAGCTATTTACCTGACCAAATGTAGGTGTTTGCTTTTAGAGGAGACAAATAGCTCTCCAGAGTCCACACCTGTACTGGCCAAATCTCCATTGGCTATCATCAAAGGTTAAATTTCTGGCTTGCATGCAGATACCTAAATTTAGGTGCCTAAATCTTCAGGTAAATTGTCTTCCCAGTCCCTGAATTTGGTAACCACCAACATGTCCAACATTTATTTATGCAATAGACATGCTGACATAAAACAGTCTAAAAATCTATTTTCCCTGCAGTATACACCATTTTTTCTGAGCAGGAGTAAAGAGGTTTTTTGGTAACATTGGAGAGTCCCAGGCAGAGAATGGAAGCTGTTGCGCTCAGCAATGTTTGTAGACGTTACAGAAGAGTCCCAGTTTCAGACAGCTATCACCTACATAAACCAGAGTTGTAAGTAGATCTGTATGTATGCAAAACTGAAGAGTCAACAAAAAAAAGGAGAACAAATCTTAAATGTTTCTTTCATACTTGCCAAATTTTATTGATCCTTTGCATTTGTATTTATCTAAACGGTCTGCTGTCTTGTGACTTTTTAAAGGCGGCAAGATGTACATTTGTAGAAATGTCCTGCTTTGTCTCTGTTCTGCCCCTGGGGCTCTCCTTCCACAGGTGAATTGACGATGCCCTTACTTGCCTATTTCTTATTCTCATCCTTTCTGCCTTCCAGTTGTAGAGCATTCAGTCCCTTCTTCTTCTGTTTTCCTTTTTAGCCTGATTCTTACTGGACTGTTCCTTTGTCTCTTTTTTCCCCATCAGGGCTACTCATGGGTTCAGCTCGCTGTGCTTCAGTGCCAACAGCTATTCCCTAAAGGTTAACTTTGCTTATAGATTTGAGTTGCCCTCCCAGATCTGTGATGCATCTACCTTTTTTTTTTTTTAAGAAAGAAAGGAATTTCCACTATTTTTAAAAACAATGTAGGCACTATCTGCAGAAAAGCAATACAGTTTTTTTCTAGGCTGTCACCTTGTGTTTTCAACTCCCTATTGTAGCAGTTCTTTTTACTGAATTGCAGTGTAATTGTTCCTCACTGGTACAGTGAAATGTGAAAGTATAATCATCCTGCTGACATTTCTTTTCTGGCTGTTTATTAAATAATAATGTGAAATGTTGGTAATATGATGCAACATGTCTATTACAGTTAAAGACACTTAATACATGACAACAAAAAGAGTAAGTGCAACCTTGTAAAACTCTGAAGAACACTGTAATAGATATTATTGCTCAAATGCCTGAAAAAGCACATCGTATTGCACATCTGCAGAAATAACATTGTCAAATATGTTATTGGAGTTACACTGAAATACTGGAACATTTTCCTAGGTATTACTTGAGTACACGATCAGATTTATGTATTTATTTTCCAAAGAGCTCAGTAAACCTGATCAGACATGACTAGATTGCTAAGTCCCTAGGAAATAGTGACTCTCTGAGTTCAGTTTTTTGCTTAGCTGCATGTAAGTACTGGGAAGAATGGCTGCAGCCCTGTGTCTTTCTCTAGCAGGAGGAATAGGGGCTGAGGGGGATGATATTATGCTGACAATCAGACTAGACAAGTCTAGCTCCTTTGTATCTAGCTTGGATGCAATGTCTCCAAGGTGAAAGTAAGCTGTAGATCCAAATGAAACAAACATTAGAAATTAAAAGAAACAAAGAGGGAAGCATGGTTCAGGTAGCAAAATTGTCTGATTTGTCGAACATCATAGATGTACAGAATACTTTTCTGAAAGCAGAGATATACTCCCTGTTTTAAAGGGAAAATCTGTTTTTCTGAACTTTTGTTCATCAAGCAAACTTCTTCATTTGAGTATTCCCACTGGAATCAGTGCAGGTTTTATCAACAGTGAGCAGAGCTAGTTTTAGATTTGACAGCTACAAGCAGAGCTGGCAGTCAAGAAAAGAGAAGGTGGAAACTTCATTGTGGTCTCGGTCTGGTAGTGGTCTTCAGAGTGTGATGAACTTAATATTTACGCACACGCCTGAGACAAGTTTTATGCCTCACTATGTCCTTATGGCCAAGGATGTTATCGCATCCTTAGCTAACACATCCTTAGTTAACAAAGCCTTACTTATCTTGGTGACAGGTTCAGCTTTATCTCAGATAAGTTCTTTCTCACTAAATATTTCAGATCCAACCTTTCCTGATTATGTCACAATCATCTCTTTCAGAAAATGATAGGAAAATTGGTAGCCCTTTTCATAGGGAAATGAGACAAATGACCAATAGACCATGTTTTATAAGATGTCTTTTGAAGCTTTTGTTAGCTAAACTATTTGCAAGTCTGGAGGGCACTTGTAGTCTGCTTGCTCTAAGTGTAGGAGGCTGAAGTGAGCTTGTTTTATTCCACAAGCTGTTATCTGTGAGTTAATATTTTAAACGTCAAGCTAGAGGGAGACCATATAGCTCCTTGGACATAGTACTGTGATATCAGTTGAGATAATAGTAAGAACTTGATATAAAGGAGCTGCCAGGTTTGTCCCCTCCAAAGTGAACATGAACTTAAAGCAGCACCCTAACCTGCCACCTTATCCCTTTTTATAGCAATTTAAATATGTACACATCAGTCATACTGTAAGGTAGAGGTTACTCTTCTGTATGGCTTTTCTTTCCCTCTCCCATCCACATAGTAGCTGTGTCTGACTCTGTGGCAGAAAACAAATTTGAATTTTAGCTGAATAATGCATTTATGTTATAGGTACTTGTCATGCTATAGGTACTTGCCATGCATCAGCACTGGAAGAATGTACATGGACTGAGACAGATGATGCACTAACTTACGGGTCAGGTTTAAAGGGCAGAGTAACATGGGTAACAGTGTGGTGGAAATCCACTACAAACTGCCTGGACAAGAAGTAGATGGAGGCTCATGTTTGCAGGGCCTGGTCCTCATGGCAGACTTTAAACACCCTAATATCTGCTGGAGGGACAACACAGCAGGGCAGAAGCAGTCCAGGAAGTTGCTGGACAGCATTGATGACAACTTCCTGACACAAGTGGTCGAGGAGCTAACAAGAGGAGATGGGCGTCATGCTTACAAACAAGGCAGGACCGGTCGGGAATGTGAAGGTTGGAGGCAGCCTTGGCTGCAGTGACCATGAGTGGTGGAGTTCAGGATTCTGAGAGGAAGAAACAAAGCAAATAGCAGGATCACAACCCTGGACTTCAGGAGAGCAGACTTTGGCCTGTTTGGGGATATGTTTGGAAGAATCCCATGGGATATGACCCTGGGGAGAAGACGGTCCTGAATGGCTGGTTGATTTTTAAAGATTGTTTTCTGCAGGCTCAAGTTTGGTCCATCCCAATGTGTACAAAGTCAAGAAAAGGCAGCAGCAGGTCTGCATGCATGAACAGGGATCTCTTGACAAAACCCAAACACAAAAAAAGAAAGCATACAAGATGTGGAAGCAGGAAGAGGTGACCCAGAAGGGATATAGAGACACTGTCCAAGAGTGCATGGACAAGGTTAGGAAAGTCCAAGACCACCTGGAGCTGAAACTGTAAGGGACACGAAGGTCAACATGAAAAGTTTCTACAGGTACCTCAGAAGCAAAAGGAAGATGAGGGAAAATGGGGCAGAAGACCTGATGACAAAGGACATGGAAAATGCCAAGGCGCTCAATGCCTTGTTTGCTTTTGTCCTGGTTTCAGCTGAGATAGAGTTAATTTTCTTTATAGTGACTGGTATGGGGCTATGTTTTGGATTTGTGCTGAAAACAGTGTTGATAATACAGAGATGTTTTAGTTGTTGCTGCACTACTCAAGGACTTTTCAGCTTCCCATGCTCTGCCAGGTGCAGAAGAAGCTGGGAGGGGACACAGCCAGGATAGTTGATCCAAACTGACCAAAGGGCTATTCCATACCACATGACGTCATGCTCAGTATATAAAGCTGGGGAAGAAGAAGGAAGGGGGGGACATTTGGAGTGATGATGTTTGTCTTCCCAAGTAACTGTTACGCATGATGGAGCCCTGCTTTCCTGGCGATGGCTGAACACCTGCCTGCCCATGGGAAGTGGTGAATGAATTCCTTGCTTTGCTTTGCTTGCGTGGCTTTTGCTTTACCTATTAAACTGTCTTTATCTCAACCCTCGAGTTTTCTTACTTTTGCTCTTCCAATTCTCTCCCCCATCCCACCTGGGGGGAGTGAGCAAGTGGCTGGGTGGTGCTTAGCTCCCGGCTGGGGCTAAACCACGACAGCTTTGGTCTTTACTGGTAAGATTTGCCTTCAGGAATCCCAGACCCTTGAAGCCAATGGGGAAGTCTGAAGCAAGAGATCAAATTGGGGAACACTTAAACAAAACTGGACATATGCAAGTCACTGGGACTGGATAGGATACACCCAAAAGTGCTGTGGGAGCTGGCTGATGTCATTGTGAGGGTGCTCTCAATTATCTTTGAAAGGTTGTGGTGATGCGGGAGGTTTTTGGGGACGGGCAGAACACAAATGCCACTCCTACCTTCAAGAAAGGCAAGAAGGAGAATCCAGGGAACTACAGACTCACCAGCCTCACTTCAATCCTGGAATAATCCTGGAAACTGTTTCCAAACATATGAAAGACAAGAAGGTGATTGGAAGCAGTCAGCATGGAGACACAGGAGAAATCAGGCCTTAGCAACATGATCACCTCCTATGGTGAAATTACTAGCTTGGTGGATGGGGGGAAAGCAGTGCATGTTGTTTGTCTTGACACTAGCAAAGCTTCTGACTGTTTTCTGTAACATCCTCACAGATCAACTGATTCTGTGATGTGTATGGAATAGATAGATTTTGACCTTTAGTGAATGGAGTTTGGTTTATGTGCTTCTTACTGGATGTGTTCCCACTTAATGGTTCTCAGACTAGGAAAAGATGTAACACTTTTCTCTCTTGTCTGATGCAAAGCAAAGGGATTACACCAGGGTTCCATGTATCAGCATCTGTCAGAATAACTCAAGAAAGCATTCTGATCACAAATCAGATTGCTTTCCTTGCATTAAATTTGCAGATGTGAGGGTCTGGAGTAGTCTGGATTTGCCAGCTCTTTTGAAAACTGATTCATTTGATAAAATGATTAGTTACAGATTTCAGAGCCTAAATGTAGGCACCCATCTTTTTAAAGTCTTGGCCATGGATTAGGCTTCTACTTATGCTTAATTCTCCTTTCTCTCTTATAGTATTTTAAAGCATATGGCTGAAGTTATTCTGCATCTTGCTAAATGTGTCATCCAAGCAACTCTGACACTTAAAATGTTAATCAGATGGTAGTCTTCTATTTGACAAGTAGGAATATGACATTGTGAAACTCTTGGTTTCTTAGATGCTGCTAAATATATGCAAAGTATTGCGATTTGATGGGAATTTCAATTTGCCATAACCATGCATTGCGTGAGAAAATATAAACAGATGGGTCACCTTGTGATAACTAGGAATAAAATAACAAATGGGCAAGTTATTCTACTTTTATAGCGCTATAACTGAGAGCAGAAACTGACTATTAGGGCATTTGCTGTCAGGCTGAAGCCTGGCCAATTGCATTTCAGTTCCTGAGTGTATGAGGTACTATGTGGGTCAGTATGTGGAGCTACTGAAACTCATTTCTCATAGATTATGTCTTGTATCCATCCCCACCTGTTCCTTCTGCAGTATCCCCAGGTTCTCTGTGTTCCCTGAATTCCCATGATACCATCTAGTTTGTCACATGCCCAATATCTCTCTTGCTCCCCTTACCCCCATATCATTCCCTTACTACTGTGTTCCCTGTCTGTTTTCTGTTTTCAAGCCAAGAGACAATCATGTCCTGTAGCTAGGCTGGAATTACGAGTGTGCTTACTGGCCATCTGGTACTCATGGCAGGTTGATCAGTTGTCTATTACCTCTCAAAATGGATAAACACTGAATTCTGCTCTCCTTTTCCTCATTATCAACCATCTGTTGATTTTCACAAAACTTGTTGGTGCTGGGTTCTCATGTGATGCTTCTCCCAGTTTAACAGTAGTTGAAATTAGCCAACAGGTTTAGAGGTTACAAGTGGAGTGGGATAAGATGTTGTACTCCCATAGCAAAAAGATCCCATAAAGATGGTTTCCATGAGTAGAGAGGATAAGCAAAGCATAGCAAACAAAGAAAAAAAAGCAAAATAGCTGCATATTTTGAATCCTAGCTACTGGAAATTGTTCTTTTCAACCCAGAGGGCTAAAGAAAAAGTAGTATTTTTTTGTTTAGGTCTTTATTCTTTTTAATTTTTTACTTTGTGTGGTGCTATGGAAGACAAATGACCATTTGTAGGATACATGTAATCTGAGCTAGATGTTTAAACTCATCTGTCTATGCCACTCCATAATCAGTGGAAAGAAGGATATTTGAAAGAAGATTCATTTTATTCTGTGGCAGGTCAAATGAATCTTACATTGATGTCCAACTCTCACAGAATAAAATTAGCTAACAAGAATCCCATCAAGTAAGGCCTGATGTAAGATAGTTCAACCTGATTTTTTCATTTAAACATAAGAAAAAGATTTTTTACTCTAAGGGTGATCAAACAGTGGAACAGGCTTTCCAGAGAGGTTGTGAAGTCTCCATCCTTGGACACATTCAGAATGTGACTGGACATAGCCCTGAGCAACCTGTTCTAAGTGACCCTACTTTGAGCAGGGTGGTTGGACTAGATCATCTCCAGAGGGGCCTTTCAATTTCAACCATTCTGTGATTCTACAATTCTGATTTTTTTTGCTACAAAATGTGTTGTCTAAGAAAATGGGTGATACTAACTGATGTACCTGCACCTTGCAACTCATTATCTATTCTCCTGCCAGACTTAGTGCTCAGGCAGTGAAAAATCTGTACAATTTGTATGCATGAACTAATATCCTACAAAGTTGATTGTCTTGAAAAAGTGAAGTTTACTGATTATTTCCTAGGTGTTCTCACAACTAACAGGAATGTGTAGTGGAGCACACAACAACCTTGCAGTAGACTTTTAAACAACTTTTTAAAGCTGAAGTACTCAATGTTTTCTTTGCCTCAGCTTCTCCAAGGTCTCCTGTGATGAGGTTCAGGGAGGAGGAGAATGACCAGCAGCAGACAAAGACTGAGTCAGGGAATGCTTGCAAGAACTTGACCCGCATGGGTTCATTGGACTCAATAGACTGCATCCAAGGGTGTTGAGAGAGCTGATAAAGTCCTTGCAAGGCTGCTCTCTATCATCTCTGAAGGATCATGGAGGTGGGAGAAGGTTCCCCAATGACTGGAGAAGGCAGATGTTGCACTCATATTCAGAATAGTCCAACAGATCAACCTCAGGAACTACAGGTTCGTCTGCCTCAATTCAATCCTTGGGAAAATCATAGAGTGAGCCCTCCTGGAGGACATTGCTGGGACCATGGAGGACAAGAAGATAACTGGGAACAGTCGGCATGGATTTACCAAGGATAAATCATGACTAACCAATCTGATTGCCTTCTACAATAATATGATTCTATGATCAGTGGATTGCTATGAAAACACAAGACCACAGCCTACTCTGCCAGTGGTGATAAAATTGAGGTTCTGATTGTTTATTTGGACAAATGTCAACTCAAATAATGATGAGGCTGCCGAACAGCTTGTTGTCTATTAAGAAACACTTTTTGGAGCCCATCCATATTTCATTATGGAATCTATATCTTCACATAACTATGACCTGAGGTAGTCTGGTAAAGATATACTGTCTTTTTTTTTTTTTTTTTTTTTTTGAGAATAGGAACTGTTTGAGTTCTTTTGTGCTTAATTCTAAGTATGCTGATATAGCTTGAATACCAGCATTTTTGCTGCAGGTAATAGAAAGCACTGAACCCTGAGGTGATTATCAGTCAGTGCTAGCAACAACAGATGAGGAGCAAATTGCCATAATCTAAACCCAGCAGATCTGCTTCTCTTCCTGTCTCTTCCTGACATGCCCATAAAGAGTGGGCTCTCAGCCCTGCAGGTCAAAGGCTTGGAAACAGAGACAAAAATTCTCCTCTACTCATCCTCTCTCCTCTTCCTCCTCGTATAAATAAGCATACCTAACCACCTAAACCCAGATAAATTGCTTATCTACATTTTCCATTCTCTGTTTAAGTTTGTGGTTGAGATGTACATATACACTAAACACTTTCAAGATCCATTCCTTCAAGGAAGCAGACAGAATGGGATAACATTATTTTTTTTTACATAAGCAGATTGGATTGACTTGCATGTAATGTAGCTTGAAGCCTTTCTCTAGCTCTCAAATGAGAGCACTGAATTAAGCCTCTGATCTTTGCTCATCACATTAAGTCCATGTGTTCATCAAAACTGGACCGACTAATCTGTCCTTAATTCAATTTGATTTTCCCTCTAGATCTTTCTACAAGATCCATTACTCCATTTTCATTTTAATATTATTTCTAGTGGGACTTAATATGAAATAAATTATTCTGAAATTAAAACCTCTGCAGCAAAATTCTTTCCCAGTGTAACTCTTTCATTGGCAATGGATTCATTTGGTCCCACTTTAAAAACTCTTTCATTACTCAGTTATTCATTTTATATCTATACATATGTATATCTAAAATGCCATGAAAATAAAAAACCCAATTAGATCAATGGAAAAAACCAGCCAAAGAATTAAGCTGAAGTAGAAGGAACAGTGCAATTATCTGAAATACCAAATGAATAGAAGCTCAGAGACCCACCATGAAGTCACATCATGATTGTCTCATCTGTAGCCCTGTAGCCTAGTAATACAATACTGCCATTACTAGCAACAGGCCACAGGGTTTGTACTGAGTTGGCAAGGCTTTGTGTGAACTTTTCTTGTCCTGCCTAGATCTTTGTTTTTATTTAATCACAACAGCAATTTTTCTAATGATCAACTGGCCACGTCTAACTTGTTTTACTGTTGCTTATTTGTATATGCTACAACTACAATTTATATATAGGTGGTAGCACAAGTAGACATTCTGTGTAGAATGAAATATTTATTGTTGTGACTTAATAATGTAGTGTGGAAAAATTCCAGTCTGTAAGATAGCAGAGACCTGGAAAAATGGGTTTGCAGGATTCAGTGGAGAGGATTGCAAACATGAGATGATAAGAGATGGAGTACAGGCTTTGCACTAGAGACCCCATAGCTCTAGTGCAATGGGGCATCTCACCAATGGTTATTTAAAGAAATGTAGATGTAGAGCTGGACAAAACTGGGTTCAGGGCTAACAAAGAACAAGTACCTAACATATGCAAAATGCACCATATACAGTAAATTCACGTTACATGGCATTGTAGACCAATGAAGAAAAAGAAAGTGTAGAGGTGAGCTAACAATCATACGAAAATGCCCCAAGTGGATCCTAGAGTGAAGAAAGAAAAACCATCACCACTCCCCCTGGTGAAGGACTCAGGATGCTGACAACTTGCTGAACCCCTTCCACCTCCACCAGACTGCAGCCATCAGCCTATGAGTCAGAGGGGCAGTGGTAGCATGACCATAGCACCAGGAAAAGGGGTGCTGTATACACACATGGAAATATGTGGATAACAATTGCAACTGTATTATTATTGTTGCTGAGATTTATTTATTTTTATAATAATATTCCTCTTTTTTAATTTCTAAAAGTTGTATTTTTTGTTGGAACTTGCAACTTATCTCTTCACTAGTTTATATTAAGACAGAACAGCTCATCTAAACTCTCATCTGCAAAAATAGGAGACTAGATTCAGTGGTCCCCAAAGCCTAATCTAGTTCATTGTTCTCCTTTGTTTAATTTAATATAATGTTATGAAAGGAGCTTCTAGGTGATGATGATTCATATCACTCAAAGTCTTTTGTGTAGAAAGTGAGCTTTAGTCAAATTCATTTGACAAAATCTCAGTCTAGTGGTGCTGTGGGCTCTGAGACAAACTGCAGGAAACATAAAAGGTGGCCTCCCTCAGCCTTAATATCTGCATTTGACTTGCAATTGTTTAATTATTGCTTTAATGCTATTTTTAACCATTACAGTTCCAGGAAAAGTGTATAGCTGTAAATAAACTAGTTTGAATTAGGAACTAATTTCAGTGCTACCACTGCACTGCCTTTTGGAACACGATCCAGACAGAACTTGGTCCTGGTCTTAGCATGCTCAATACAAACTCATGAATCCTTCTTGGCACCTGTACCACCAGTCACTCCCTTACCACAGTGTATAAAGGCAGCTCAAAGTCAAGCTGTCTACAAATCCTAGGTAGCCCTGGGGCATGCAGCTTTAGGGCCACATGAGCAAGGACCCTGGATTGTCATTTGCCTGACAGCCATGTGATAATGTGATGGAGGCAGGTGGGACAGCTGGTGGACAGACTGAGCACAGTAGTCCCAGACAAACTCCAGGAGAGTGCTCACTTCTGCCCACATTAATGAGTAGTGCAGACACAAGTTTTCTCTTCTAGTGTTTCTCAGAGAACACCTGGGCGCCTGGGCAAAGTTTCTGTACCCACTGCAGCCGAACAGCATCTCTGGACTTCAGTGTAGACTGTGACTGAGTGTATACGTGTGCCTGAGTCACTGATTTTTGCTGGAGCTGGACACTAACAGTTCAGGCCATGACATCTGCTGTGGGTTGTCAGGAATAGCCTTCACCTTCAGCAAAGCTTCTTTGCTTTGATTTCAGGAAAAAAGATCAGAAGTCTTGGGGAACACTTGTGTATACACTTGCTCATTTGCATTTCTTTGTTGCCTATGCCATTTTTACAGCAAAAACAACCTTGGGAAAATGCATCTTTGCTTGGATGAAGTCAACTTTGTACTTTTAAGTTGCAGAAATGAGAATAATTTTGTGTGTGATAGTGGGGTAGAAGGAGGAATGAAAGCCAGCATGTTTCTAATGAATGAAGACACATCAGAACTAAACCCCCTGAGAAATACTACAGAAGTTGCATCTAGCATTTCTTTAAGTCTGCAGACATAATCTGTGCCACTGAAAGATGGGACTCAGCAATATGAAGAAGCATGATTTCCTAGAGGGAATGAACTACTGTAGAATGTGATGTCTGTACTCTCTGTTGCGACTGATTTATGCAAATTTTCCCACCTTCTGTCCAACATTTATCTATTTATTCATCTGTCTGACATTATCACCTGCCAGCACTCTAGATGGCAGGACTGTCAGTGTGGCTCTTTCCTCTGGTGCCTAATACAGTAGCTCTTGTTCGTCTAGTACAGTAGTCCTTGTTTAACATTCCTGGCTACCACTAAAAATAGAAATAGTCACACATTATTTATAATAGGAGTTAGGAATCTTGAATAGTAGTAGGATTTAATTTTGGCCAGCCACTGAACTAAACACTTGATGCCCTGACAACTTATGATGTGGTGGTACAGAGATTCGAGTGGGAGAAAAAAAGGTACGGAGGCTGTAAACATCTGTTAGACCAGTATATAAACAACAAAGGCCAAGGCTGGTTTTTTTTTCACTGCTGTTGAACACTGGTTGAGAGATAGAGTTATGTTTTTCATAGGACAAATTCATCATATGAATCATTCTTCCCTCCTGGATCACACTGTAATGAGTACGCCAGGCAGGTCTGCTGTAAGAAATAGATTACTATTTCCTTATGCTGATAAGTAGGACCAGGGCTGAGGGATCAGCGTGTGATACCTAGGAGATGGTATGTGATATCTAGGAAGTGGGTATTGCAAGACCTATGTTTCTGTGAGGGTGCAGCCCTAGGGCTCTGCTCAGAGGCATGCCTCTAACTGTGCCTGTCTCATTCCAGGTCAAATTTCCTCCTATAATTTGTGGATCATGATATTATTTCACATATTCATTGATGTCAAGGTCAGACTTCCAGAAGAAGTCTTTTTTTAATAGCCTGCAAGCTCTTGGCTTTGCATGTTCTTTTACTCCCATCTGAGAACAAATCTGATTTTCCCAGTCCTCAGCTTTTCTGGTGAATTCCTGAAAGCCTGCTTTCTTCTGCCTGGTGTAGGTCCTTCCAAAAAGATCCAGTTCTTCAGCTAGAATAAGCTTGTAGTTTATTAAACGAGCTTGAGATGCTCTTAAATTCTCCTTTTCATTTTCCCTGCACTTCTTTTGGAGGGAAACTCAAGGGACTCGGGAAGCTAACCCATCATCTCCAGTTGCCAAAATTCAGGCAGAAGTTTCAAGAGGTGGAACTCCAAAGCAATGAACACTTACTGTATTTTGAAACAGAAAGCTCCTTGTTGGCCAAGAGAGAAGAAAAAGAAAAAAAGATCTTCCAGGTTCCTGCTCACAATTATTTTTGGGTGAGCTGGAGCTAAAACCATGGGTCAAACAATAGGTGTCTAATCCCAAGGTAAAGCCCATCATTCACACCACAAATTAGACTTCGAACTCACCCAGAAATAATTACCATTTATATGCTGGTGGTAGGTAAACCTTTTATTTTTTCTCTTCAGTTCTTCCCTTGACACTGAAAAGTCCCTCATATAGACAATTGGCAGCTAAAGTTGAATTATAAAGCTATATGATAGGAGGCAGATGGTTTCCTTAGCAACTTCAAAGCAAATTTTAGAGCAATTTCTCCCTACTCTGGTACATTTCAGTATAACATTCAGCACCTGCTGGCTGGAAAACTCTGTATTTGTGGCCACTTGAACTGACTAGGCATGATCAGAAGAAAAAATAAAAGTGACCCAAACTGACTTCTTCAGTCAACAATCTCATGCATGGAGGTACCCCAGACATAACCTCAAAGTTCCCCTAATCTGCAGTTCTCTGATGTTCTCCACTGAAGCAGTTCCCAGACTGAGGGATGACAAACCCTTCTGTCATGTCCTCAGTCATGTCTGCAGTGGAAGATATTTCTGACCAGAATTTTGTGTTTGGTCATCTACTTCCTGAAAGTCAAAAGAATTTAAAGGCAGCAGAAGTTTCTGTCCATATATCATGGTTCAAAGATTAACGTAAGCTTATCTAATAGCATTTCAGTAAAGATGCAAAGTCAAGTGAAACAATCAAACCTTTATCTGCAACCTTTACAGGTAAAATGAAAGAATCATTTGGACTTCAAGGAGCTTTTAATGAAGCCTGGGATTCCAAAATTGCCCATACAGCCTGGATATAAAATATGCTATGCCTTTTTTTGTTTGTTTGTAGGAAAAATTTGGAAGCATAGCCACTACCTGAGTTTTGTATTAAGGTGTCTGCAGGCATATTAGCAAACCTGCCTTCTCAGACATGAATTAGTACAATAGCAGAAAATTATGCTTGTCATGATGCTTGATAAGGTCAATAAATGCTGTATACATGAAAGGCATGAGGTATGCTTGTCAATATAAATGAGATCAACAAGCAAATCTTCCTATTGAAATTCCCTGCACTATGTTGTATTTAGTATTGATAAAATGACTTCTGAAGCCAGGAAATCCTTAGGAAAGACACTTGTAAAGCACTAACAACTTTCCTTCTTGAAAGTGTACAGCTAAACATGATCATGGACATCCATTTTAGTTAAAATTTTTAATTAACAAGAATTAAGTATGTATAATATAATTTATGCAACAAATATAATAATATTCAAACAAGATTTATTCCTTCCTTTTTTACTTGATTAAAATGTGTGAACCTGTGTAGCGTCAAGCTCTCCTATTTATGTTCAAGAGAGAAATAGTCTGTATGATCTAGCATGGGAAATGAAACCCACAGATAAAGCTCTGCCCTTGCAATGAGCTCTCACTGCTGAAAAAATATTCATAAATTCTGTAAAATATTAATTCAGATTTTTTTTGTGCTTTTCCTCACGATTGCACTCTGTCTGTTAATCAAAATTTGACAGAATTGCATTGGAGAAAACAAACATCCAGTGCTGCCAGGGCTGGGGTACTGAGCTAAGCTAAACATGTGTGGTGGGATGCTAAAGATAGGATTATGTTTTTCCCTTTCGAAGCACAAACAAACATCACTGGAAACCTTGGGTGCCATATGCCAACAGCTGGGTATCTAAGTGACATATCCAAACATGTGCACACATGTGGCTCTGAAATTTTAATTAATCTGCTCCAGAGAACGCTCTCACTTGGAAGATTCAGAGAGCAAAAGGCAAAGCTGTGGTGCAGGTTTGAATTTGACTATTCAGTCTAATGTGACATCCAGAGCTCCCTCTGCTTTTCTTACCTACACGTTTTGATTATTCTATACAGTGAGAAAGATACGTACAAATAGCTCTCACAGTCTTGGTTAGCCTGATGCTACCGAGGAAGTGGGATAAAAAATTAGCTCTGGTACAAACTCTTCAGAGGAAACCTACCTATACCAGCTACTTCTGTTTTGATATGTTTTGGAGAAAACTTAATTTTATTATTCTCTTTTGTATAGGAAAAATACTATATTAGAATGCAGATATGAGCCAGCAAGTATTTTTTTAAGAACATTAGAACGTCCCTATTGAATATAGAGGGGTCAGCAGTGGAGGTACAGGAGGAAATTATAAATAAGGACTTTACTATGTAGTTAAAAGTTTGTCCTTTAAAGAGAATATGAAGAAAAGTTGGATGGGAAAAAGGTCCAATTTAATAATGACCACCTATTTATTAATAATCAAGTGATTGCACAGGAGACATATGATTATCTGGCTACGTATTGTAGTCTTTTTCAAGGGTTTATATCCTGGTCTTCCCTGGGATAACAGCCACCTTTTCTTACTTTGCTCAATTCCTTTTCTTCAGTCCTTCCATTTTGCTTCTCTAATGTGCAATTTCTATCAAAACACATCTGACACTCACTTGGACTGATTTACAGCAGTATAATTTACACCACTTCTGAATGTTGACCTTACTGTTGACAATATAACAACCATAATTTTTGTTGCCATCAAAGACTGAAACAGGAATGTCCAGAGAAGAGCATGAGCCTCTGCAGAGGAAAGGATAATTCCCCGGGCTAGGTCTGTAGCGGGTCAGTCCTGTCTGTGGAAGAGTCACATGTCCCACAGTGGCGGTTAGATTGCATTGGGCTAAGAAATTGCGTTGCGCTATGAAAAACCTCAAGGACTACTCGGAGGCATTATTTATTTAGGGGGGAGTTCCCTGTTCTCACTGACATCGGAGCAGCACCAGTGACATTAGCAGTCTTTGAATCCCTTCAGTAGACTGACGTGGAGCTGCTGCTGGTATTTAACAACATGCCAAATACCTACGTGCGAAACATGGTTAATTGCTACCGACAGCACATTCACACTTGGGTACCCCATCAAGCTAACTGTGGTGAAATGTTAATATGCTGGTGTCAGTGGGAAATGTATACGTGTCCTCAAAGGCTGTCTTTTCAGACAGTGTGTCTAAAGGCTCTGTGTGTCCTGCAGTGCTGGTGCCCCTAGTCAAGCAAAGGGGGTGGCATGTATGTGTCCACCAAAGGTACTCTTCTGCCTGGTAGGGCATATCTAAGTCTCACAGTGACATGAACACCAAAACACATGTCATCAAAACACGCAGTCATAGCTGGGAGCTGGGAGATGCTCCAGGTCCTCTCAGATTAGAGTTAGCCATTGGAGAACCATGCCTGAAGGCACCTAATAAGCAAAACTAGGATAAGTCTTCAGGAACAAGCTTGTCCCCTTGGCTTTAAACTTTTCTTCCCCTCCCCACCAAAAAGAGTACTCCTTTGAGCTCTTAAAGATTCTGGAAGTTGTCAAAAGCCAAGCTGAGACTAGGAAGTAGTGCAGCATAATGGGAACCATTTGAAGAAGCAAACAGATTTGAGGACACAAAGTCTGCACTGTCTGTGTGTGTCCAAGGGAGTTTCACCTGGACTAACTAGCTCTGGTCTGGCCCTGTGAGTTCAGGGCCCACCAGTGGCCAGAGCACTGAGGTGGGCTCCTCTTCTGGTTTAGCTTCAGCTGGAAGAACCCATTGGTGTGCTGTGAGATCACTCCATGGTACAAACCAAAGTGGGAACAAAAGGCTATTTGCCTCCAGACCACACTCCTGGTCCAAACTACAATGCTGCTGTAGATGTATTCAAAGTTAGATGGTATTTCAGAGAAGCTCTCTTGAAGTCTCCTACTTAGGTTAACCTAGAGGAGATTAATTTTCAGCAGGTGAATTAACTAACATCCTGAGGTGATCAGACCACTTTAAAGCTTTTCTGATGACACAATTAAATGTGGATCGTATCTAAAATCATCAGTCACATATGACAGCCATGACTGCAAGCTAAGAGAAATGTAGAAATAAGTGAGAAACAGTCATTCCTCTTTAGTTCTTTTCCAGAGAAATATTGCTCACCAGCAATAGTCCATGCAGCTTTTTAGTCAGAGTGATATTCTTCCAGACAACAGAGACTGTATTTTCAATTTTATAAGCCAATGCAATCTTGAGACATAAAGGATTCTTGAGAAGAAACTCAAAAGCTCTAAGTCAGATGCAAGGAAGCTGAATGTTAATAAGCTGCTTGAGCATAAAGTAAACACCAGAAAAAAACTGCAACTGCTTGTAGTGAGGAAGAATTAATAAAATGGTCAGTCCCTGCAGGGAAGTATCTGCTAGGTAAAAGAAAGGATTGCACATTTCATCTAGTTGGTAGGCTGCTCCTGATCCAGGCATCATCGGAATTTCTTAAGAGGAATGTCCCTTTAATTCTTATGGTTGCCGAGGTGCCATAACTACTGCCACTTCTGGGGATATATCCATTGTGCTTTTGTACACTTGGGTTAGAAGAGGTGGTGGTTTGGTGATGAAGAAGAAAGGGAACCAGGAACAGGGGAAACATAGGAAAAAGAATTTCTCCTCTTCTGCATTATTGATCTTTTTGCTGTATATAGGTACAGCAAGATTGATCAGTGTCTAGCTTTTCTGAGACTAGCGTCTATGATATACTTTGTTTTTGTTTCCAGTCCTTTCATCCACACTTGGGTTTTGCCTGTTGTTCATGTAAAATTACCATTTCCGATGGACTCTTTTTCACTATGGTCTTATTTATACCTAAGAGTTTAATAGATTCATTTGACTTGACACAATCCTTGCTGTGTACTCCATTTTCATACAAGAGCTCCTGATACTGCTTCTGTTGAAGCTGAGCCATCAGCTGTGAGAAAAATTAAATCTGTCGTGTTTAATCCATTGCAGTCATCTGGCATAGGCAATGCTATTTCTTTCACATCCACAGTCACATGCCTGAAATACACTCTGATTCTTCTGCTAGCTGGAGCTACTGCCAAAGTAATAGAAGTAATGAAAAAAATCTGATAAGGTTTTCAATAAACTACATCTTATGTATGGGGAATACAAGGCATGTCAGCAAGCATGGAGTTACGGAAAATAAGTCAAATTGAGCAAACCTATTTTTACCTATTTTTTTGGTGCAGTTTCAGATTTAGTCAGTAAAAACTGAGCAAATATGGCAAACTTACTGGAGTTTGAGTTGACATAATGCAAGTTTTTAAAAAAGCTTAGTATCAAGAACCAGGTATTAGATGTTCAGAAATGTTAATGAGAAGGTGCCAAAAGATAGATTTTTTTTTTAAATTGAATGGAATTTTTTTTCTAGTGAGGGTGTGCAAGGCTAAAGATAAAGTCTCATGATACTCATCATTTTTACCCGCCATTAGGAAGTAAATACTCATGACACATAAAATCTCAGATGGCAAAAAGTGATGAGAAGAGCCCAGTCAGGGGGTGGACTATGGAAAGCAATGGATCTGAAAGGGCTAACACATCAATAATGGAAAAGCATTTGGAAGTGAGTCCCTAGTACAATGGTATGGCAAGGGTGGAGGGAGGCGCTGCGTGCAGAACTGGTTAGAGAGAGAATTTTCTGTTAGTATGTAGAACTGCTGGAAGGAAAACACAGCAGTGCATAAGCAATCCAGGAGGTTTCTGGCATGAATTGGTGGCAACTGGAAGCTGTTTCCAAACATATGGATAAGAAGTTTATTGGGAATAGTCAGCATGGATTTACAAAAGGAAATTCATGCCTGGCTAACCTGATAGCCTTCTGCGATGAGACGGCCAGCTCATTGATGAAGGGAGAGCAGTAGATGTTTATCTTGACTTTAGCAAGGCTTTGGACACTCACGTAACATCTTCATAGACAAACTAATGAAGTACACACCAGATTAGTGGACAGTGAGGTGGACTGAAAAACTGGCTGAACAGCCAGGTTCAAAGGGTTGTTGTACTGATCAGCAGCACAAAGTCCAGCAGCAGGCCAGTCAGTAGGGCACTGCCCAGGGGTCAACACTGTGGACAATACTGTACAACATCTTTATGAATAACCTGGATGGTGGGGCAGAGCACACCTTCAGCACAGATCATACAAAACTGGGAGGAGTGGCTCACACACCAGATGGTTGTGCCGCCATTCAGAGGGATTTAGACAGGCTGGAGCAATGGTCTAATAGAAACCTCATGAAGTTCAACAAAGGAAAATGCCAAGTTCTGTCTCTGTGGAGTAATAATTCCAGGCCCCAGCACAGCCTGGGGGTGACTGGCTGGAAAGGAGCTTTGTAGAGAAGGACCTGGAGTTCCTGGTGGACAACAAGTTGATCATGAGCTAGAAATGCGCCTTCGTGGCAAAGAAGGACAACGGCCTCCCGGGCTGCATTAGGCTGACCATTGCCAGCAGGTCGAGGGAGGTGATCCTTTGCCTCTGCTCAGCTCTGGTGAGGCACATCTGGAGTGCTGGACCCAGTGCTGGGCTCCCCCCAGTACAAGAGAGACATGGACATAGTGGAGCTACTATGATGGGCTACTAAGATGATTGGCGATTTGGAGCATCTATCATATAAGGAGAAGCTGAGAGAGCTGGAACTGTTCTGCCCGAAGGAGGGAAGACTCAGGTGGATACTGTCACTGTAACTAGACAACCTCCAGATTTCCCTTCCAAACTCAGTTATTCTGTGATTCTGTGATTCTGTGTGACTATGTTTATATATGGCATTGGCTATACATAGCTATGTCTGCGTATAGCATATGTCTCTATACTGCATAGTATACTTAGCAGTGGAAATACTGTATCTAGTTATGCTGTTCATATTTTAAAGGATATTGTAGAAGGCTATCCAGAGAATGAGTGCGAGGGACACTCATGCCCACAAGGATGGGCCTGTTAATAATTTCTCCATGACGAGCTGTATGTGACTACATGTCTTTGCTATTCTGTGCTCCATCAAAGGACCCTAGATAAAGGAGATATGCCAGAAGTCCCCAAAACAAGAGTGGTATGTGGACACTAGTCATTTACAACACACAGATGGCTTCAGTGTCTGGAAGTCGTTGTCTGGCGAGCTGTCAGTAAAAGGGAACCCAGCCAAATTCTGTCATCCTTCCTCCTCCTCAATAACCCAAGGAGGTGTTTCACAGTCAGGAACAGGCTGAGGGACAGCAAGCTCTGGCTTTGCCCGCTGATGCAGTGTTTTGCAAAAAGAGGTGCTGTAGAGAAATTCCATAGTTTTCAAAGATCTTGCTCCATAGTGTTCCCTAGAGGTCAAACCTCCCCAGTTTATGTTACCAGAGCAGTAAAATGATGTTTAATGCAACAGTCTTTCCTTCTGCCTGCAATTTCCACACAAAGTCTTGGATGATGCCAGAGATTAAAGAAACTGAGGAACCACCCTCCCTGCCAAGGGCTCTAACAGACTCACAGTCTTTCTGGGTCAGGCAGAGGGGACAGAAATACTCCTTTTCTGATACGTTATAACTGTCCCTTTTTGATGGTTTTTCTGGAGTTCACTCAGCTAAAGTCTATCAGCTCGTTTCTAGTCTACCTTTAAAACAAAGGTTAAAAGCAGTTTAACTATTTTTTTTCCTCCCCTTCTAAGCCAAATGGATACCTGGATGTTCAGACAGGCTAAATACAGTTTGGGGAACTTCAGTGCCGTATGATAATGTGTGAGATGATGGTAAAGGGACACAGTCATTCCCTTCCCTTCCATTTTTCCAGTCATGACCTGTATGTTGAGGAGGGAAGAAGGTGGTGTAAGAACTGTTCTGTTGATTGCACGTTGCCCCAGGACATGGGAGAGCAGGGGAGTCCTTGGGAAGTAAGAGGAGAGTTGTTCATTTTTTAAATTGTTTTTGAATTACACTGAGGTTTGTCACAACTCTGTTACAACACTTATGAGAAAACATATGTACCTACATTGATATTCAGAAACACAAGCGGCAATATTAGTACTCTCATGTTGTCTATATAAGGCTGATTCCAAGTGAATTCAGATGGAACAATACCAACTTCTTAATCATAAGGAACACATTAAACCACTGTTAACTCAGTGGTATAAAGTAATAGATGCACACATTGCATCCAAATACTGAATCTGTCAATCTTGATTCAGTGTGTTATACAAGGCTGATGTAGTCTCAGCCAAGAAGATATAGCTGTGTGCCTCCATGATCTGGATTCAAGCCCTTGTGGTCCAGAGGAAATAGCCCTACTCTCCTGATATGAGAGAGATCTCCAAATTAGCAGTCTTACCAGAGAGGGCTAAGCTAGTAGACTTTGTGAGCATGGGGGTGAGCTGAGTAGATCTTACAGATCTGCTAGGTCAGGGAGGGATATTTGTGATCAGTACATCACCAGCATGGTGACTCTTTTCAGTACTTGTGCACGCACAAAAATAGACTGTAGTTCTTGCATTTATCCTTGCAGTTGTCCATTAGCAGGTGTTCCCACTGTCCAATTTCTGATACCTGGTCTTAGAGACTGGTCTCTCTCCCATTATACAGCATTCATACAGGATTAATTTTGTACAGAAATGTCAAAGGTTTTTGCAACCTCTTGTAGATTCCTGAATGCACTGGCAACATAGGTTATGGATTATTTTCCTGAATTCTTCTTCTAAAATTAGTAACTTAAATTTTAACCTACATCTCATTTTGATGCTTGAAGAAATTCTTACATGCCAGTCCACAAGAAAAAGGATAGCCTCAGAAGGAGCAGCTACTCTCCAAGAAGTTAGGAGATCAAAAAAACTACCTGTGGCTCTGTTTGTGGGGAAATGAACAAAAAGAGATGTAGATTTGGCTGAACTGTAAAACTGCTAAGCATTCTTTTCAAAGGGTCTTAAATAACTTTTGTCTTATTAAGAATTTTTTTGAAAGTTCTTAAATAAATTTTTCAGTGATTAAGCCAGGTCCAGACATGACATAATGCTCTTGTTAGTTTCAGCAAGCCATTTCTTAATTTTACTGTAAAGGAGTGTAATTTGGTGTACACTGCTTCAGAGGCTTAAATTACATTCCTGATTATTTTTAAATAAGTTTTAAATTACTTTTCCAAGTATTGCACAGTAGAGAACAGTGATGTCAAAAAAAGCTTTCTCTGCTTGAGATATGATTTGCCTCTTGATGATTAAATTCTGTTATATCTGGCACACTTTGGAAAATAATTTCTTCACTGCTAAGATGTAAGAAAACATAGAAAAGCTCCTGTACCTGAATCACAATCTTCCTGATTAAAATAGGAGTTTGTCCCTGACAGTCTAAGAGTCACTAAAATGATGGAGATGTCTTCATATGTTTCTGAAGAGAAAAGTTTGAGAGATGTATTTTTCTGTATCTCACCAGACAGGGACAACAGACATTTTTTTGAGAAACTCAGCCCTTCCCCAGGTCACCAAATGGAAAGCAGAACAGATGCTTTTATGAAGCAGGAAGACGAGTCTTAAGCATGGCTTTTTTAAGGACTGGAACAGTGCATTGGATGGCTGGGACCTGGCAAGATATGAGTTCCCTGACTTCGTCCAACAATATATGAAATCATTTGCCGGACTGACAAAATGTACCATTCCTGTCCTGATTCTATCATCATTACTTACACTGAGTTGCATTTTATTATTGACATCCTCCACAGGGTGAGTGTAGAGAAAGTTCCTACTCATTGTAAGTGCTGGGAGCTGTGTGTAGAATCTAAACAATAAATTTAAATTGATATCATCATCAAATACTCTATAGGATGCTTCTGCAGAGAAAGTAAAATGTCTGTGTCTTTCTCTTTAAGAATACATTAAGAATACAAAATCAGATCCCACATCATATTTTCCATATCTAAATAAAGATTCTTTAGCCTTTTTGATAGCCAGTCTTAAATTACATTAAAGACAGGGGTGGAAAACTCTTAGATCTTTTTGGGATGGAGACAAGTCAGAATGACTTCTAGAAGATAAGCTGGTCCAAGAGACTACTCTGCCAATTTATTCTGCCAGAAGTCTGGAGTAGACTACCAAAAGTTGTTAAAGCTCACACTTTATTTGAACACAGAAAAGAGAAGAATCAAATGCCCTGAAAGAGACTGTTAAGGAAATTGAATAGTTACAGGGTAGTAGAGTGCAGTCACAGATTGGCCTCTGTCTACAGAGACAGACAAAGATAGAAATAGGTGGCTAATTGATGGTGACTGACAGCATGATGGCAGAGAAAATTCAGCCTTGGCAAAGGACACATCATTGGACTGTGTAAACTGAAAAGTTCATGCACATTACAAGGTTATGGATGAACTGATTAGTTGTAGCTATAAATATGTATGTAGTTATATACATATATATGTGTATGCACACTTCTATATTTTTAACTTCCTACCCATCACAGTACTCCGTAGTTTTTACGATGCTGTTGCCCTATCCAAAGATCAGTCTTAATTCTGAATGATGTTATCATCTTGTTTCTGTTTCTCATTCCTATAAAGTTCTTCATCCTTTTAGTAGGGAGAAGTCTCAGACCCATCTATAATTACTTCTACGCTGAATGCCAAGGCATGAGGGGAATATGACAGTCATCCAAAGCTGAACATGCATATTTGCCTATCTTTTCTGCAGGTTTATTAAATAAATATCATAGAAATAGTGTGTAATATTTTTTTTCACAGTTTTCCACTTCCATTAACTGTAAATACAAAACTTTTTATGAATTTGGCTTTGTCCTTCATAGGATTTAAATGTCTATTAACATGAAAACAAAATGCCCTAGATATTATCCATCTTCCTTGATGTATGAACATGCTGGAGCTACATGAAGAATTATTTTGTCTTCTTCTGTCTTCTTAGAAATACATGTCAACGCTTTTCTCTTCTCTTCTCTTCTCTTCTCTTCTCTTCTCTTCTCTTCTCTTCTCTTCTCTTCTCTTCTCTTCTCTTCTCTTCTCTTCTCTTCTCTTCTCTTCTCTTCTCTTCTCTTCTCTTCTCTTCTTTCTCTTCTCTTCTCTTCTCTTCTCTTCTCTTCTCTTCTCTTCTCTTCTCTTCTCTTCTCTTCTCTTCTCTTTTATAAGTCTCAGTGCAAAACTAATTCTCTGTTACATTCACAAATGTGGGAACAACCACAGTTTGTACTGTTCAGGGAAATCTCAGTGTGTTTGTGTCAGATATTTGAGATAAGACCCTATCAAGAAGATGTTGAAGGACCCTTTTTCTCTGACCTAAATAACAGACTTAGGAGAAAAAGTGTTAAGTGAATGGTATAAAACAAGTACTTCAGAAATGCCCTTTGGAAGACAGATGCTGTAGCCCTAATACGAAGACAATTTTGGTAATCCATTAACTTTTCTTTTCCTGTTTGCTGAGGTCACTCACCATCTGCTTGAACTACGTGGCTGTGTGGCTCTACAAGTCAGCTTGTTTCTCAGTTCAGGAGGAAAAAGTATCTTTTAAAGTTACTAGAGCAACCAGCTCTGAATTGCAGAACATTGTCTAGGTAAGACAGATAGTCTTTATTTATATTCTTTCTATTTTTATAAGACAATGTATGTTCTAAAATGTGGAGCTATTTTCTCTCATTAGTTATGTGTAATTTTAAATTTAACTAGAATAAAAAAGAAGACAAGTGAGACTGTTGGCACAACCAAAAGCAGGGTCCAGAATATCTAAACATACACTCTGTGGAAGGGAAATTAATGCAATTTGCATTAATTAAACACGCATCCATGGCTGCCTTGTCAACTAGTCTTGATCGCCCCTCTCCTGGCTGACACTGTGTGAATACTGGTCTTTTCAGCCCTGTGCCTTTTCCCAGCTCACTACTTTTGCTGCACAGCCCCTCCACCAACGCACCCCTGCCCTTTCCCCGCTGCCCCAGGTGTTTCCTGGTTCCTCCACCATCTTAGGGTTCTTATTCAAGTCTTGGCTTCTTGTCCCATCCCTTCAGTCAGCCAGCTCTGAATGCCTCCCCCCTCCAACATGTTAAATCTTCCCCCTAGTCCTTTTCCTTCCCTTCTTCCCACAGCTGAAAAACTCACTTTTACCCATTTCCCACCTCACTCATTATCCTGAGCTGCCCTTGCCCCACAGCGTCTTTGGGTCTGAGCTGACAATTAAAATCCATTTTCCAACTGATTTTTTACCTCCATTTCTTCCTAATTTCTGTTTCTGTTCATGATCCCAGCCCCCCTTGTCCTCTGCTTCTCTTTCCCTTTCCATTCTTTCTAGTATCCATGTGACAATCTACTCTTTTTCTTACTCCCAACCTAGCTTTTATTCCTTCTGCTAGCCTCTGGCCTAAAAAAGGAGACATCCTTCCTCTGAAATCTTCCCAGAGAGTTTCAGTGAGAAGAGGAACCTGAAGATGAGCAGTCCATTAAAATCTGGTGGAGAGAAGAAGAGATAAAGGAAACAAACCGCAAGCACACTGAAAAGATGTTCAGTTTGCATATATTTTTTCATTAATTTTCAATTAAATTTCTGTTGAAAGGGAAAATGTCTCATAAAATGGAGCAAAGTTTATAACTTCAGGATGTGGAAAAGTCTGACACCAATTAACCATGTCTAAGTATGGCTAGGATGAATGGTCATCTTCGCCTAAAGCAACAATTTGCAGTCTTGTGGTACAAAAGTCATAGGCAGTAATTGGGAGAAGACAGTTTATCCAGGGACTGTTTGCTTTTTCTTAAATATGTATGAAGCTTTATATTGTTCTTCATGTTACATATTCTTTCCTTTTCAGAGCATAAGCATGAAAAACTGAAGCGAATTTGTGGTGTAATGCTAGAGCAGCATGGAGTGGTGGTGTGATGGCAACAGCAGGAAGCTCCAGCAGCCAGTGCTGCTTGAATGGAGCAGAAGTAGAGGGCAGAACAAGAAATAGTGCACCAAGGTCTCCTGGATGCCTTAAGAAAGCAGCCTTTCCTCTAAAAACTCCTCACTTTATTTGGATGCCAAATGTGGGTACACCACTATTTCAGGTCACACATCAGACAAGCCCTACTCTGCCGTTCCTCCTCACAGTGCTGAAGCATTGCCAGGACTGTAGCCTGTCTCCTGATACACTCCACAGCACAAGGAACAAGATAGCAACTCAGAAGTCTTGACTTCTTCACTGTCTGCAAGGGGGTTTGAGTCTGGTCCTTGGTAGCATTTTGATGAAGTGATAAACTGAAAAGGTGAGGAACAGATTTCACTGAGTTCTCTTTCTCTATCACCTGGTACTCAGACATGCCACAGGGTTGGGGTATAGAAGATGTTTCTCTTTGTCAAACTTACAGAATCTCCATTATCAGTACAAAAGAGATTTTTCTGAACAGTGAGAGGCAGCTGTCAAAAGCAGAAGCAGGTGTGGCTCTGCATAGAAGATTTATTAGCAAATGAGTGGGGTTAGGATCACAGAATAAATAGGCTGGAAAGGATTTCAGAAGGCCTCTGGTCCAACCTCCTGCTCACAGCAGGGTCAGCTTCAGGTCGAACCAGGCTGCTCAGAGCTTCGTCCCGCAGAGGCTTGAAAACCTCCAAGCGTGGAGATTGCACAACCTCCTTGAGCAATCTTCTCCATGGCTTGACTTATTGTGCATACAGGTCTCTTTACTGGAGCACCTTGAGAAGAAACCCTTTTTATCTATGCAGTGGGGAGATCAGCTGCCAAGCGGTGCTACTCTCACATGAGAACACATAAAACTAGAACGATGACTCTTGGTTTGGATGTGATCAGCACTTTTGCCATCTGGCACAACACTGCACACCAGCACTTTTCATGCATGTAAATAATTCCCCACTCCACAGGCAGAAAGCGCATATCTCCAGCTAAATTAAGAAGAATAGCATTAAATAATATAAAGTGCAAACTTGAAGAGAAAATATTCTCAGTTTCAGTGCCTTCCACATTCTTCTGCCATATCTCTGGGTTTGAGTTTTTAAATGATAGGTGACTTCTGAACTTTCCCCTTCTACCCCATCCAGGCACAATAAAAGGCAATGAAGGCCAATATATTATGTATGGTTTTGAGAAGTCTAGTGAAAGGTCTTGGAGGAAAAGAGACTGAAATAACAGAGCAATAAGCATTAAAATGATGTTGAGGGCTGCTAGGAAAATTGTTTTTGATAGGACTCTGGAAAAATCTAGGTTGGAAGGGACCTCTGGCTGTTGTCTCATCCAGCCCCCTGGTCAGGACTGTCTTCAGAGTTAGATAAGGTTGTTCAGGGAAACCTCATAAGGACTTTGAAATTCTTGGAGCTTTCAGCAGGGTTTTGACAGGGGTGATATTTGTCCAATGCTTCAAGTAGAGAGGGACAACTGTTACTGTCATTGATTTCAGTGGTGCTGTGTGGCAAATAAAGGAACATCCTACAGTAAATGAGGGAGAGGGGTAGGAACCAAGAGACACAGCCTCAGTGTCTACACACTGGGAGAAGCCCAGAGTCAAAGGCTGCCTTCTTATCTGAGTGAGGGCATGTACAGACGTAGAGTTAGGACAGTCTAGAAAAAGAGTCAGGGGATCAAAAGACTCTGTTAGGTGATGAAGCAAACAACTGAAGTTCCTAACAGACTGTGCTTCCTCTGGACATCCATATCATCATCTTGAAGGTGCTCAGACTCAGTGTTTAAGGAACAGGAATTATTTCTGTGTCTGTGCAGAGCTCGGTTTCACCTCTTTAACATGGAAGACATGGTAAATGAGAACTAACTTTAATCCGAAGTTTGGCAACCTGCACATGGCACAGTTTGGCTGCAAAGAGCAGAGGAGAGGAAGAGCCCCGATGTCAGACTCATCAGAAGGAGACAGTTCGTCCTCTGTCCTTGCTCAAGAAGCATCTTGCTCTAGAAGCCAGTGCTGAGCATCCTGTGGATCTCTCTCTGAATCCCCATGAAAAACAGTGTGCTGTGAATGAGCTTTCCACGGCTCCAGGGAGCCCATGGCTCTGCGGTGAGGAGACAGCCTGGTCCTTGCGTGCACAACCCATGGCAAGGCTATGTGAAATAAAAAAAATGTTTAGGCAACACACTACAGACGAGAGCTTGTCACAACAGCATCTGCTATAAACCTCAGGTGTTATTTTCATAGACACCCAAAGAAATATAACTGACCTAGCCGTCATCTGATATGGTGGGACGTACCATGACATGGGGATATGCTAGAATGTGTGGGACAATTCCTACAGCGGTCAGCCCTGATGTCCCAGCAGAGCTCACTATCCTGCTGTGGCGGGGTTTGCACACCAGCACTTTCTGCACTGGAATCTGATTTTACCCCCTTCTCACCCAGGATAGTGGAAGGATTTTCTCTGAGGGAGGATCTGGTCATTCTTTTATATTTAATTTTATTCACATACCTGTTTCCTTTAATGTCTTGCTTTTTCCTCTTCTATAATTCCTGTCTTCAGATAATTTGGATCTAATTAAACTCAATTATGTTCATAGTAAAAGGGTTATTTCTTCAAGCTGATCCCTTCTGGCTCCACTTCAGATCTTACAGGGATTGTACATTTACCCACTCATCCACTATTAAAAATGAGGCACCATGCTTCCAAGCAAGTTAGTTCTAGCAAACAAAAAACCCTCCATAAATTAACTTAAAACACATTAATTAAAGTACAGCAATTGGAAAATACTGGGGTATTTGCTGTACCACATTTGTTTATTCACTGTAGTGACATCTCATCAGCTCAAAATGCACTAAGAGCAAGAAAAAGAAAAAGTTAGATGTTTGCTAGAACTGTTTGGGGTTTATTTTGTTGTAGTAGTTTTTGGTACTGAGGACAGGTAGTATAAATCGGTAGCAGTTGCAAAGCTAACTGTACTAAACAATGTAATTGGGTGATATAATAGTAATAATGCTGAATGATGCCAGAGTAATTCGCTGATGACAAACAGACAAATTTAAAGGCAAGATATAAATAGCATTGGAAGAATTGGACATGTATAGGGGAGTAAATAATCAAATATAATATAGCAGGTGTCTGAAAACTTAATATGCATAAAACAGAGTAGGTAAAATAGAGTGTGAGAACTACTCAAGGATTAATTCTCATGTTGAGATTTTCCAGAGGAGGTGAATGAAGGCAAGCAGAGAGAGAGGGCTCTATGCTTGGGTAGAACTGAGGGATCCCCTCTTTCACAGTAATAAAGGAAAGCCATAACCAGGTGGTGCTATGCCAGTGAACCTGCAGTCTCTGCACAAAAAATTCAGGTTGGTTAGAAACAGATGAAATGAAACAACTATTATTTATGTCTGATGAACCAACAATGTTAACTTTTTCCTTCCGTCTACTGTTAAGGATTTGCTATCTTTCTTCCCAAATATTTGCCATTAAGGGAATTTTTGTGGCCATCTTTAACACTCCTGATAAGGAGAATATCCATATCCACATGCATATCCATCCATTTATGTATGTATCTGACACGTACACTTTCTTCAGCTTAGGTAGAATTACCCTTTTGAAATCTGGGAGGGTCATAGAGATTAGATTCATTTTAATGGCAGGGCAAGAGTACTCCTTAGATTTTAGATACTGCTGATAGAATAATTCACTAAAAAAACCCAAACTGACTCTAAGCTGGTTTTGTGTGTGTGTGTGTGATGGCATATTATTCACAAAATTCAGCCTATGGAAGGCTTTTTTCTTTTTTTTTAAATGCTTTATTGTAACTAATTGCTACCTGCTGATTGCGATTTGCTCTTTAAATTGCATAGAATTTCTGCTTATGATTGGTCACTGGCATTTTTTAAAGATGACACTAGCACACGAAAAATAGTGAATTACTTCCAGCTCTCTCTCAGTGTAAATAATTGTTCATGCTACGCTTCATGAAATGTTTGGTAGTCACATAAGCATTTATAAATAAATTGGTGGTCATCTGACCACTCAGAAAAAATAATTATTATCACACCATGAAAACCTGCACAGAACTCAATATACTCAAGTAAGAGAATATTAGAACAACTGTGTTTGCATTGTCTAATTAGCTCCAAAACCAGAAAATGGAAATTTGCATTTCCAAACTTAAGTTTTCCATCATTATCTTTCTTTCATAGATGTCCAGTCAATAGGTGCCCTTCAAATGTCACATTTTGACAAGAAAATGCAAGGAAGGCATGTTTTGCAAGTGCTTTTTACAAGCAAATGGTATAAAACAATGTTCTATAGTTTTGCCCAGCGTTAGAAATGTTTTGTCAAAATACTGCTTCAGCCAAATCTAAGGTTTTATTTTAAGGTAACTTTGAAATATTTAAGCAAACAAGTAGGCCACTGTTCTAAGAAATCCATTTTCTGGTTTGCAGAGCTGTGCAACAGAGTATTACTCATTATCCCTGATTTATTCATTGCAGTTAGTTATTAGCCAGCTCTATTGAATTTCCTAGCAGGATGCCATTCTATTTTAAAGGCATATGTGTGTTATAGCAACCCTTAATTTATTGGTCTTTTACAATGTAAAAGCCCTATTTGTTGTTGGTTAACAAAGCTGTAATCATGCTAAACTTTGTCATTTTATTGGCTTTCACTGAATGCCTTTTGAGTGACATCTTCAATGCAATGTTATCATTAACCTTATTAATGAATCAGACCAACCTATAGCTTGGAATAGTCTTCTCAAATTTTAAGCGATGTCTTTCTTATTTCACTTCTATGAACAAAGATGACTATAGAACCAGTGCTGTTTGTGGTTTTGAATGTAAAATTGGTCTGCTGAAAACTCTCTGAATAGCTGTGTGTTCAGAGGTTTAAAACACTTTTTTTTGTCTTTTGAGGAACGAAATCTGTATCTAAGTTTTATCAAAATTTCTTGATTTCCTACCACATTTGTTTTAATAAGCTACCGCTAAAAACAACTCGTAGTGAATAACTTAAGAAAATATGGTTCTCACTTAATCTCATTTAAAATATCCTTGGGATTTCCAAGGGCCAGAAAAGCAGATTAAAAATTCTTTTACAGATCATATAAGATATTGCTTATTAAAGCACAGATTAATTACTTCTCTGTTGATAAATTACTTCTGACACATGTAATTAAAGCAGAAGATTCAATCATTAACTTCAATCAGGGTGAAAGTACACTTAAAAAGAGCAAATTGTAATGCGCAAAGGGTAATACCCTAATGGTACGCTGCATTTTTTATATTTTAAAATATCTTTTACTAGAAAATGTTTATTAAAAAAATCATTCTATATCTGATTTTTCATAATTCTAAATCCATAAATCACTAAAACAACATGAAAGGGAAAAAAATGCTTGCAACATAGGTAATAAAAAGCTTTGGAGGAAGAACTGTTTGACATTGCATATATATGTAGCATGCATCTATGATGTCCCACAGATGCAAACAGATACAGATAATGGCTGGTATCTGACATTGCTAGTTATTGTACAAACATGAAGAAAAAGGCAGTCTCTGCCTCAGAGAAAGGTTTGTGACATGAATAACTGCATCTCTGTGTGATCGCATCACACTGCAAGGAGAAAAATGCTATACTACCTCAGAGAAAGGCCGATGCCTCTTAGTCTGGTCAAATGCCTCGTTAATGCAAAAATGCAGTGATTTTCAGTGAAATGACTGCCTTGGAGTATCTCGCTCAGTGACAAATCCTAGTGAAGTGGCTTCTACTTCAAAGTGGCTGGTAAGAAACAATTCTGTGTCCTTTCCAACCCAGATTTCAGTGGTGTTACTACATTTCTATAGGATACTAGTTATCATCTGGATATCGTGCCATTGACTACTACCAGACTTATTACTATTCAACTCAGTAGTGCAGATGATTTTCAACCCACCCAAGAGTCTGTTTGTCCAGTGCACACTTATTTAGCTTCTAGGTTGTACTCAAAGTATATTATATTTTATTATATCAAATCCTAAATGTCTCCAAGGCTGGAAACTCCACAGCCTCCCTGGGAAACCTGTGATAGTGTTTAACCACCCCCATTGCAAAGATTTTTTTTCCCTTGTACCTAAGTGGAATTTGTCTTGTCACAACCTGTTTCTGTTGTCTCTCCTCCTTCTCTGCACCTTCCCATCAGGTGGTTGAAGACAGCAATAAAATCTCTCTAGAGCCTTCTTTTCTTAAGGCTGAACAAATCCACTTCTTTCAGCCTCTCCTATCATGATCTTCAGTGCCCTGATCACCTTGATGGTTGCTGCTGGACTGACTCCAGTAGGTCTGTGTTTTTCTTGTGCACATTACCCCAGATGTGGTCTCACAGTCACAAAATTGAGAGGAATAATCACTTAATAGTAACCTTAACCTGTTGCTGCCCTGCTGTTGGCTGTCCCTCTCCTTCTCAAAAAGTGCTGATGCACACAGGGTCTGGGAACAGGTTTTGGCTGTGAAGATTTACACAAAAAAGTTGTCAGATATCTCGGCCATCTCCGTATCATCCTTTACAAACTCATTTTTGTAGCCTGACCTTTTTTCTAATTCTCATACTATTTTAATTTTATTTTTATCTTATTTCACAAAGAAGGTCTTCTGCCAATTTTTCTGGGTTTCTCCTGCTTTCTCAGTAAGGTATTATTTGTTTATTTGTTTAAAATCAGCCAGCTCTTCTGGGTACCATTCCTCTGATGGCAGCTTCCCAAGGCATTCTGTCTAGCAAAGACTTAATTTAAGGTCTGTTTTAAGGAAGTTGGAGTCCTACCTCTGCTGCTTATCTTCACAGCTTTCTTCCACAGCCTGCGCTCAGTCACACCATGGTCACTGCAGCCCAAATTGCCCTCTGTGACCACACTGCTCAACAGGAATCCCTTGCTTATGAGCAGTGGTAAAGTAGAGCATTACCCCTGACTGCCCCCACAGAATGACAGAACCACAGAATCGCACAGGTTGGAAAAGACCTTTAAGATCATCGAGTCCAACCGTAAACCTAACACTACCAAGACCACCACTATACCATCTCCCTAAGCACCTCATCCAAACGTCTTTTAAATACTTCCAGGGATGGTGACTCCACCACTTCCCTGGGCAGCCTCTTCCAATGCTTGATAACCCCTTCAGTGCAGTAAAATTTCCTAATATCCAGTCTAAACCTCCCCTGGCACAACTTGAGCCCATTTCCTCTCGTCCTATCACTTGTTACCTGGGAGAAGAGACCGACCCCCACCTCTCTACAACCTCCTTTCAGGTAGCTGTAGAGAGCAATAAGGTCTCCCCTCAGCCTCCTTTTCTCCAGACTAAACAACCCCAGTTCCCTCAGCCGCTCCTCATAAGACTTCTGCTCTAGACCCTTCACCAGCTTTGTTGCCCTTCTTTGGACACGCTCCAGCACCTCAAGGTCTCTTGTAGTGGGGGGCCCAAAACTGAACACAAGATTTGAGGTGCAGCCTCACCAGTGCTGAGTACAGGGGCACGATCACTTCCCTAGTCCTGCTGGCCACACTATTCCTGATACAAGCCAGGATGCTATTGGCCTTCTTGGCCACCTGGGCACACTGCTGGCTCATATTCAGGTGGCTGTCAACCAACACTCCCAGGTCCTTCTCTGCTGGGCAGCTTTCCAGCCACTCTTCCCCAAGCCTGTAGCGTTCCATGGGGTTGTTGTGACCCAAGTGCAGGACCCAGCACTTGGCCTTGTTAAATCTCATACAATTGACCTTGGCCCATCGATCCAGCCTGTCCAGGTCCCTCTGCAGAGCCTTCCTCCCCTCAAGCAGATCAACACTCCCACCCAACTTAGTGTTGTCTGCAAATGTACTGAAGGCGTACTCGATCCCTTTGTCCAGATCATTGATAAAGATATTAAACAGAACTGGCCCCAATACTGAGCCCTGGGGAACACCACTTGTGACCGGCCGCCAACTGGAGTAAACTCCATTCACCACCACTCTTTGGGCCTGGCCATCCAGCCCGTTCTTTACCAGTGAAGAGTACACCCGTCCAAGCCATGAGCAGCCAGTTTCTCCAGGAGAATGCTGTGGGAAACCGTGTCGAAGGCTTTACTGAAGTCTAGATAGACAACATCCACAGCCTTTCCCTCATCCACTAGGCGGGTCACCTTGTCATACAAGGAGATCAGGTTGGTCAATCAGGACCTGCCTTTCCTAAACCCATGCTGGCTGGGCTTGATCCCTTGATTATCCTCTACATGCCATGTGATGGCACTCAGGATGATCTGCTCCATCAGCTTCCCCAGTACCGAGGTCAGGCTGCCAGGCCTGTAGTTCCCCGGGTCCTCCTTCCGGCCCTTCTTGAAGATGGGTG
Organism: Ciconia boyciana; assembly: GCF_034638445.1. Classification (NCBI taxonomy): domain Eukaryota; kingdom Metazoa; phylum Chordata; class Aves; order Ciconiiformes; family Ciconiidae; genus Ciconia; species Ciconia boyciana. Next base: position 202,947,588 of record NC_132934.1, read on the forward strand.
TCACATTTGCTAATCTCCAGTCAACTGGGACCTCCCCAGTTAGCCAGGACTGCTGGTAAATGATGGAAAGGGGCTTGGTGAGCACATCTGCCAGTTCCTTCAGTACTCTCGGGGGGATCTCATCAGGCCCCATAGACTTGTGAATGTCTAAGTGGTGTAGCAGGTCACTAACCATTTCCCCCTGGATTATGGGGGCTCCATTCTGGTCCTCGTCCCTATCTTCCAACTCAGGGGGCTGCGTACCCAGAGAACAATTGGCCCTACTATTAAAGACTGAGGCAAAGAAGGCATTAAGTACCTCAGCCTTTTCCTCATCCTTTGTCACTCTGATCCCTCCCCCGTCTACTAGAGGCTGGAGAAGATCTCCTTAGCTCTCCTTTTGCTGCTAATGTATTTGAAGAAGTATTGTTTGCTGTCTTTTATGGCAGTAGCCAGATTGAGCTCTAGCTCGGCTTTGGCCTTTCTAATTTTCTTCCTGCACAGCCTCGCTACACCTTTGCAGTCCTCCTGAGTTGCCTGCCCCTTCTTCCAGAGGTCATAGACTCTCCTCTTTTTCCTGAGTTCCAGACAAAGCTCTTTATTCAGCCGGGCCGGTCTTCTTCCCCGCCAGCTCATCTTTTGGCACCTGGGGACAGCCTGCTCTTGTGCCTTTAGGACTTCCTCCTTAAAGAATGTCCAGCCTTCCTGGACTCCTTTGCCCTTTAGGGCTGCCTCCCAGGGGACTCTGTCGACCAGTCTCCTAAACAGGCCAAAGTCTGCCCTCCGGAAGTCTAAGGTGGCAGTTCTGCTGACCCCCCTCCTCACTTCTCCAAGTATCAAAAACTCTATCATTTCGTGATCACTCTGCCCAAGACGGCCTCCAACCATCACATGGCTCACAAGTCCTTCTCTGTTCGTGAACAAGAGGTCCAGCGGGACACCTTCCCTAGTTGGCTCACTCACCAGCTGTGTCTGGAAGTTATCTGCCACACACTCCAGGAACCTCCTAGACTGTTTCCTCTCTGCTGTATTGTATTTCCAGCAGACATCTAGTAGGTTGAAGTCCCCCACAAGAACAAGGGCTAGCGATCGAGAGGCGGGTCCCAGCCGCTTATAGAATAGTTCGTCTGCCCTCTAGCATTTGCATCATGAAAAGCATCGCAACATCCTGGGCTGCTTGCACAATGCTGTGTTGCCCTCCCACTAGATGCCTGGATTGTTGAAATCCACCCTGAGGACCAGAGCCTGCAATTGGGAAACTTCTCCAAGTGGTTGTGTAAGAGCTTCATCTACTTCATCCTTTACATCGGGCACTCTGTGATAGACCCCCAACAGATTGTCCCCAGTATTTCTTTGCCTTCTGTTCCTGACATTCAGGCTCTCAGCAGGGAAAGGAGGACAAGAATTTTTGTCTCCTTTGTTGATGTCTGATATAGAGAAAGGGAGCTAAATCTGAAAGACCAGTGGTCAGGCCTGATAGATGTTTATTCTGTGAGAGTTTTGATGTGTTTGAGAGGTGTTTTCCTATTAAATAGGAATGGTATATATATAAAGTGGGCTTATGAGAAAGATGAGGACAGACTTTTTAGTAGGACCTGTTACTATAGGACAAGGCTTAATGGTTTTAAACTAAAAGATGGTAGATTTAGACTAGATATAAGGAAGACATTTTTTACAATGAGGGTGGTGAAGCACCCTGTTTGAAAAGGGTTACCCCTCAGGTTACCCAGAGAGGTGGTAGATGCCCCATCCCTGGAAACGTTCAAGGCCAGGTTGGATGGGGCTCTGAACTACCTGATCTAGTTGAAGATGTCCCTGCTCATTGCAAGGGCGTTGGACTAGATGGCCTTTAAAGGTCCCTTCCAACCCAAACTATTCTATGATTCTATGATAAAGTGGAGAAAAGTTCTGATTGTAATGGTGTTTTGAAGTCTAAGCTTAACTATTCCTAAAAGTGTCTGAAGTAAGATAACACTTTTGGAAAGCAAAAGCTGGAGCCTGGGCACTAAGGGCAGGAGAATCCACCTGGCAAGCCAGTGGGAAAGCTGTTAAAATATCTCCTGTGGGCCGAGAGACAGAAGATGCTGGAAACTGATTTAAATGTCAGTGCTACCAGCATTCTCACTGAGAACTGGAACATCAGTGTGGGGAACGGCTGGCAGCGAGGCCAGGTCACTCAGGAACCTCTAGTGTGAGTGTCTGCTGGAAGGAGGTCAGACGAGAGGTTCCATGGTGGCTTGCTTGAGTCCTTGCTGCTCCTCAAGGGTTAACAATCCCAGTGGGTGAGTTACGTGCTACTGCAGGAGGAAAAAAGCAATTGCTCAAGTTATAATCTCCATTGTCTATACGAGTGCAGTTTATGATAGATGTCTAACTTTTAAAAGCCAAAGTGAGGTGAAATGAATGCCACCTATGAAGGTGAAGTACTTGCCAAAGATCATAGAGAAAACAGGAAATAAAAAGCAACACATTAATCTAACATAGCCTATAATATAGAGGGTGATTGGGATACAGAGCTAAGTACAGCTCTGGCTTCATTTATGGAAATGAAGTCACATCCACTTACATTAGAACTGATTATAGCTCCCACTGTCTAGATTAAACAACCCCCAGTTCTCACATACCTAATGTGCCCAAAGTTCAGATTCACTCAGCCTTTCCTGACATTTGAAACAGCAATTTGAGGCTTCAATTCTTTCTGTCCTTCTTCATTTACAATTGCTAAATTCTAATTACATTTTTTATTCAAGCAGCAGGCCAGTGACTCTATTACGCCTGAAGGATTTTTTCTTTTTTTTTTTTTTCCCCCAAGGAGGGAGTAGAGAGATCTCAAAAAAGCTTAAAACTTCTGATTAAAGATATCAGAACAAGAGTGTGTTGCTTAAATCTACATCTCAGCCTGTTATTGGTACAATATTCATCAGACATTTTATTCAGGTAGACCTTTTCTATGTACCTGTTGCTACTCAAACAGTTTGGAAGAGATGCATATAATTATTTTCTTTAGAGAAATTAAAAATATTCTTAGTATTTTATAAGATTCTTATTAACAGTGTTTCTTAGGGTAAATAGCAAGCACCTCGGAGGATGTGTAAGAAAACCATGCCATAAGAATTCACTTTTGTTTTGAGACTTCCTAGCTAAGTGATTGACACAAAATACATTTACTTATTATATTTTTCTTAATTTTGGTAGAATGCTGTGGAATAAAATACATGGATTGGGGAACCAACAAGGAGAAGAAATTACTTTCAAATAACTGTCTTCCTGCTTAATTGTTCCTTACTTCACCATCTATTAGTGAAGAATAGTGGAATGATGGTGTTGGGTCAGACAAAAGGTCATTTTGGCCTTGCTCTTTATCTCAAACAGTGGAGAGTCATAGGGTGACAGGACCACAGGATCACAGGATAATTCAGGCTGGAAGGGACCTCAGGAGGCTTCTGGTCCAACCTCGTGCTCACAGCAAGGTCAACTCTGAGGTCAGACCGGGCTGCTCAGGGCTTCATCCAGTTGGGGCTTGAAAACCTCCGAGGATGAAGAGTGCAAAACCTGTGCCTCTGCCTGACTGTCCTCCTGGGGAAAACATTTCTCCTTATATCGAGGGTGAACCTCTCCTGCTTCAGTTGATGCTCATTGTCCCTTGTCCTCCCACCCTGCACGTCTGTGATGAGCCCAGCTACATATCCTTGATGACCTCCACATAGGTGCTGGTGACTGCTGTTATGTTCCGCCCAAATCCATCTCTGCTCCAAGCTATGCAAGTCCTCTCCTCAGAGGGCAACTGCTCCAGCCTCCACCATCTTGGTGTCCCAGCAGGAAAATAAAAAGAAGAAAGACCTGAAGAAAAAAATCCAATTTCTTTTCTCTAGCTTTTGTTGCAGTGTGTATTTTTCTTGTGGTCAGCTTGCCTATCCAGTTTCTTACCCATCTGGTTAGCCACTCAGCCTAACTGTGGTGTTCAAACATGGATACTAGAATATTGTGGGAGACAGTACCAAAAATCTTGCCAAAGTCAAGGTGAATGGCATCACCTGCTCTCTCCTTGTTCACAAATCCAGCCATGTTATTGTAGAAGACAATCAATCAGGTTGGTCAGACATGATTTATCCTGGCAAACCCATGCTGAGTGTTCTCAGTCACCTTCCTCTCCTCTCTGTTCTCAGAAATGTGCTCCAAGGGGACAGAAATTTGTGCTCAGGGAAAAATGCAGAGCTAGGGAATGCTAGAAGTCATACCTACCCTTGTATGCATCCCAGTTTCCAGCACACTTCAGGTTAGACACTTCCTGAATGAAAATTTGTATCTTTGTATTAATGAACTTTAAAGTATGTTTTCTCACAATAATGCCTCTACTAACTTTTTCCAACCTAACTGAACAGGTAGCATCTCCAACGACCTATGACAGTGAGTGTCACACTTTAATTTCACGCTCTGTGAAGATGTAGATGCTTCATCTTTGGGGTTGACAGACTTCTCCTGATCATCAGTCTTCTCTTTATATTCAGTGGGGAGAAGTAGATTCCTAAGTAGGAGGAACAGGCAGGGTGTTTTTTCCAACAGGCTCATTTATTTTAAACTGCTTGCTTGGAAAAGTAAATAAAAATATCATTTTTTGAGATGGAGAGCATATGGGATCAAGGACTTGTATAGAATGAAAAAGCACTTCCTTCCCCTGCCCAGTGATGCTTGTCTGGATTTATGAACATACTCAGGAATCGTAATTATTTTTATTTCCATTTAGTTTTTCTTTAGAGTAGAAACACTTCATTATAATTATTTCATTTATATATACAGTTTGCCCAGGGAGAGGTCAGGGAGTTGGAAGTGCAGACTGAATATCTGGCTAGGCACAATAAATGCAGTTACTGGGCAGGTTCCATGAGATCCGCGAATCACACTGTTAGATGATATATCTTCTTACGGTAACTCAGATGCATCTTCTTTGTTGTAGGACACCTCCTTTCCAAGGACTTTACAAATACTAAATGCAACTTGCTGTGTTCAGCTCCTGCCATTCAAGATGAGATCCATAATTTGGTCATAACCACTTAATACACAGCTATTAGTATAATCTGGACTAGGGCTAACATGCAGAATTTCACTTGAGACAACAGCAGCTTTAGTCACATACCCTAGACTGTGCTTCAGAACATACACCACAGCCAATTTCTGTGTATACATTACAATAACTACTTGAAAAAACAATTAATTTATACACAGATGTCAACATCATTTTTCACATTTTTCCCATCATTTTTCCCATCGTTTTCAGTAGGAAGGTGTGTCATACTGAAACTGAGTCATTTTTAATATCATAAGGGACAGATGAGCGCTTTAATGTGTTCATTTTTTAATACTTATCTTTGATTTCATATAGGCCCAGTGCTTTGAAATTTGCATGGGAGTTAACAGTATTGCTGCTTCATTGTTGGCCCTGGTCACTTCCATAACCATTTCTGGGAATGGTTGAGCTCCTGTAGCTGTTCAGTATTCATGGCTGAGACTTTATTTGTGATTAAACATGCCCTCTTTCAAGTTAGATCCCCCAAAAGCTGTCTCTGAAGGCAGGAGGCATCTAATATTTGTACTTCATGGAAAAACATGATATATTGCTGTCAAAATAAAAATATTTATATAGGCATTTAATGATAACATCTGCTCAGGCAGTGTGTGTATATGTCTGTAATATGGATGGATTTCATACATATAAATGGATAGTTGAAGGAGTACTGCATTCTTTTTAAAAATAATCCTTCTTTATATAGAAAGAAGGTATGTGCATATCAATAAGTATTTTTTAAATATTTAAATAGAAAATATCCTGCTGCTGTTTTATTAGAAAAATCAGCAGCTAATCTTGAAGCATCTCATCTGAAATATCTGGACAGAGTGCGCTTGCAAACACAAGGTTTTCATTTCTAATTATAGAGTGCAGATAGCAATAACAAGATTTAAGGAAAATATTGCAGTTTACATAGGCATTACAGATACATTTTTAAGGTAGCAACTGTAAACCCCAATTATTGTGTAATATGTAGTTGCTTTATATAATATAAGAATACAAATGATAATACACTTGAGGGAAACTGCATGAATGTAAACCAAATATACTTCTTTGAGAAAAACATTCAACTGAGAAGAAAAATTTAATGAATCTGGTGGCTGATGTACCAAATAAGTGACACGTGAAAAAGGTCATTGCCTATAACTCAGTACCCTTCAAAATACTTTTGTACTTAAGTGCTTTTTAAAATATTATTAACCTACAGCAGACTGCAAAAATGTTCGTGACAGGGATGTTATGTTTACATAGAACTTGGAAAAAATTACAATATCACAATACTGTTGGTGTAGAAACTTTTTACAGAAACTCTTAACTTCAGAGTAGTGGAAGAAGATTACATTATAATTCACCATGAGTAGTAAGTTGAATTAAGTTTCTATCCTGCTTTGAGTGAAGGGAATAATGAAATTGCAGTTGACTTCCTTGGGGACAGGATTGGGCCCTGTCAGGCTAAGGATGATAAATCAAAATAATATATCAACAACAGATGGTTGCAACAGATGATTGAATAAGTGCTATGTTTAATTTTTATGAAATAACTTTTTTTTAAATGTACAACTTGTCAAGAAATTAAATCTGACTCGAATTCTAAAATGTGCTATATTTTCATTACAGTATGTAGGGGGGCAATTTTACTTGCCAAATTAATCTCTATAGCAATAATATTATACAACAGTAACACAATATATATACTCATTCCAATTCAGAAGAAAAAATAATGTTGCTGTGTGTAAGAAGAATGCAACAGAAATAAGGAAAGAAAGGACAAAGAGACAGTAGGAACAGTTTCAAAAAAACCCAGCCACTCTCCCTCTAGGACTCTTTACTGGCACTACAAAGGCATTTAGGTACCTATTCCCTGTGAAACTGGGGGAGTTCGACTTCTAAAAATGGTGAAGCACCTACATACCTCTGTGGATGCATCTCCCGCACACAGCTGAGTAGGGTGTTATATATAAAACATAGCACTGAAACGTAATGGATGTTTTGACCGATCCTGTCAACACACATTATAGACTGTAACAATCGCATGCATCCCTATGGCTACTACATACACGGCTGGGATTTCCCAGCTAGATAGAAGCGTGAGCGCTCTGAGTGCACAGGCAGGGAGCCTGATCTGTCCTGGAGGCATACAACAACTGCTCATTCAGCAGAAAAATAATCCGTTCCTCTACAGCTATCTACCAGACATCCAACAGCTCTAGCCAGGTGTTCCCCAGCGGTTCTGGGTGGGCTTGCAGGTACTTGTGTACCCTGGGGTGCACAAGTGGAGGACAAGGGCCCAAGGTGTCAAGGGCCTTCACTTCCTTCTGAACAAGCCTAATAGTGTTTTATTACTACACCCCTGCAGTAGTGTGCCATAATGACTACATAGGCTTGCATAAAAGCTGTGTTTATACTATGTGAATAAAATAAAAAGGCATTGCCTGCCCTCTGCCTTAAGCATGGCTTGCACCCGCACAGCTAACACTGTAAATCCAGCTAGGGTGGCCTCACCAAACGCATCTCAGTGACTTTCAAAATAAATATGCACTGTGGATGTGTCCCCCTCCCTCCCCTTCGGATTTTTGAAATATCAGTATCCTCCAGTCTGTTGTGGAGGGAAATCAGTTTGCTCAGGCCAAACCCATGCAAGGGAGAGTGCTAAAGATTTATCAGCGCACACAGTCATATAACGTGCTTGAGCCCCAGACTGGACTCTCTTCAGTTTACTTATATAGACATAGCCAAAGATGCCATAAATCTGTTCAAATATGTCCAGAAAGGGATGAACACAAGTTAATCTAGGAAATCACACTCACCATTAGCTAGGAAAGATCCTCTTTTTCAAAGTCTTAAATTCATTTAACACCAGGACTCCAAGAACAAAAAGGATTACCAGATTTATAACCTCTTCCCTAGATAAAGCAAACCAGATATCAAAAGTTTATTATTGGAGCAGATTTATGCACATAAACTCGGTGTCTGAAAATGGTGTATTCAGTGTGCTTATGGTTGAAAGAAGACATTAACCAAATTTTGTGCAAGAATGAGCTGTGCCTTTTAAAAGGCAGTATAATACATTGTTGGGACAACTCATCAGCCACTGTAGGGTGGTTTTAGTTATTGGAAGACTTGAAAGAAATACAGAACAGCTGCCTAAAAGCAAGTAGTATCTCAACCAAGGACTCTGAGCTGAATTCAGGAGTTACTGGATAAAATTCTGAGCCACATAAAAGATCAGAGAATTCAATGGCAGACACAAGGCCACCCCAACAAGAAAGGGCAGGTCTGCCTGGGTCCATAATTCAGGACCTCTTCTTTCTCTCCATAATGTCCCATGTGAACAGACAACCAATGATGAAATGCCTCCCCATGGGTAGAAGCCTTATTTCAGGTTCTTGATGCACAGCAACGATTCTTCTATGAGTTTTGGACATTTTTATTTTCAGAACTACTCCTCCAGCTGAGCTGTCTGATGCCTGAAATCCTGGAAAATGTACTGGAAATCCTGAAAAATGTGCTGGAAACAGCAGCAGTAACAGTGTTCTGAGGATTAAAGATGCCATAGTTTTCCCTGCCCTCTGAGTGCTAAGCAGTTGCCATGTCTTAGTTTGGTAGCAGCTGGATTGCAACAGTCACTGATCTAGGGATTGCTGTTCAACCAGATGTTTGCAATGTCCTTTGGGACTATCTGGGTGAAAAATGAAGTATAATCATCAGCTATTATAAATAGCAATGGACTCAAAGAGGCTCACAGACTCTGCATGGTATGTGCAGCATTCACAGAAATCTGGCTTTGCATGTGCTATGCAAACAGCAAAACAAGTCTGAGAGTGGACCACCTCCCTCACATCTCTTGTAACAGTCCAGGTGTCCTGAAAGATGATGGGAATCTTTCCAGTCACTCCACAGAAGGTTGGACAGGATCCAGATAGGGCAGGAGAGGACTCCATCAGTTGTTTCCTACTTAGCATCATCCTGTGAAAGGTATATGCCAGGAAAGGATAAATAATCTGAGTCATTTTCCATATCAGTTTCAAGTAAACAGAGCTTACATGGTTACAGAGAAACTATGAGTTTACAATGGACTGCATTCCAGGAAAGAATGGTAAGTTACAAAAGCAAATTAAAGGAAAGAAAATTGTTTTCTGCACGAAAGAATCTCGGACCATATCTAATTTTGTGGTAATTCAAGGATCTTCTCTGAAACACGCATCAGTATCACCACAGAAATAATATTCCTGTGGCATATATGGAGACTGATTTAGTTTAAAAGGGCTATGCACTTTGAAAGGAAAAGCAAAAGCTTAAACTCCATCATCAGCACTAGCCAGTCACAACATGAACACTTTAACAGTGGCTGGTGCTCCTGTGGGAGTTGTTATGACTCCTATGTTACGTTGATAAATTCTGTTCTCCAAGATGTTCCCAGGGCTTGTGTACATTCTGCTTGTGGCTGCACTGATAGCAAAGTCACATTCCTCAACTCTAAAAACCCAAGAAATATATTGTGTTTTTTCATGAGATTTGTCTGGCTTTGCACTGGCGAGCCAAGGAAGAGGACATGACATGGCCTTTAGCATATAGCCTTCTGCTTATGAGAACATCTTTTTATTTGTATGTTCGAGAAATAAACAGCTCCTTTCAGGAAGCACGTCTTGCACAACTAACACAACCAGCATGACCAGCTTTCTTTGGCCACGCATGGGAAAGAGACATCTGAATGATAGCATGCTGTGACCAGTGCTATTGGGTCTTAAAATAGATATTAGGTGCGTAAAACTCACCTTAGTGAAATACGGATACCTTATTCTAACAGGGCAGTCTATAAACACAGCCTCTAGCCTGCTTAGATGCCTAAGACATCACTGCTGCCTGTTTTCTCTAAAATTCTTCCACCCAAAGTCCTGTTCCCCTGCCTGCTCAGAGACTTTGCTGTATTGGATTGATCTGAAAAAAATAGATCCTTATTTTTCTCCTTAGCCAGTCCAGAATTCACAAACTGAGCAACCCTCACCCATGTCTCCTGAGAATTCTGATCTTTACACTTAAATCATACTTAACACACTGATTAACCAACAACACTGACCTTATTCACCCACAAATTTAAGAATTACAGAGCCTCCAGAGCCAGTAGGGAGTTCATGGCTTCACTGATGAAGCAGTAATGCCATGCCACTGGGAGGGAACAGTGCTGGGATGATGTCTATTTTCAACACTATGACTTTCCAGATATCTAGAAGTATCTAAGTATCTAGGCATGGCACCCTACCCCACCACAGCTCAGTTATTCCAGCACTGTGATAGTTTTGTGTCCACTCCTTGGACTCTAGTTCCTCCTCTCTGTTTCCCTGGCTGTGTGCATTTGTGTCTGAGCATGTAAGGAGGGCCCCTTTTTGACCTGCTTTACCCTCTTCAGGACCCTCCTGCTCCCATCATCCTTCCCCATGTATTCACCAATTTTGATCTCCCTTCCCCCACTTAACTGCAGGCTGTTACCATCATCCCCCAGCAGATACAGGTGAAAGCCCTCCTCACCAGGTTGGCCAGACTGTTAGCAAGGATACTTTTGCCTCACTCTTTCAGGTGGATCCCTCTCCTCAGCAGTTTGTGTTTTTCAGTGATGGTCTTGTGGTCATAAGATCCAGACTGATTCCTATGACAGCAGCCAAAGAGCCAGTTCATATCTTGCTGGATGTGCCGGATCCTACCCAGCCTTTCCTTTCAGCAGCAGGATCAAGGGGACACCACCTGGGCCTCCATACCTTTCACCTGCACCCTTGGTGCAGCAGCCTCTAGTCACTCTTGATATCACAGAATCACAGAATCGTATAGGTTGGAAAAGACCTTTAAGATCATCGAGTCCAACCGTAAACCAAACACTACCAAGACCACCACTACACCATGTCCCTAAGCACCTCATCCAAACGTCTTTTAAATACCTCCAGGGATGGCGACTCCACCACTTCCCTGGGCAGCCTCTTCCAATGCTTGATAACCCTTTAAATGAAGTAAAATTTCCTAATATCCAGTCTAAACCTCCCCTGGCGCAACTTGAGCCCATTTCTTCTTGTCCTGTCACTTGTTACTTGGGAGAAGAGACCGACCCCCACCTCTCTACAGCCTCCTTTCAGGTAGTTGTAGAGAGCAATAAGGTCTCCCCTCAGCCTCCTTTTCTCCAGACTAAACAACCCCAGTTCCCTCAGCCGCTCCTCATAAGACTTCTGCTCCAGACCCTTCACCAGCTTCGTTGCCCTTCTCTGGACACGCTCCAGCACCTCAAGGTCTCTCTTGTAGTGGGGGGCCCAAAACTGAACATGGGATTTGAGGTGCAGCCTCACCAGTGCTGAGTACAGGGGCACGATCACTTCCCTAGTCCTGCTGGCCACACTAGTTCTGATACAAGCCAGGATGCCATTGGCTTTCTTGGCCACCTGGGCACACTGCTGGATCATATTCAGGTGGCTGTCAACCAACACTCCCAGGTCCTTCTCTGCTGGGCAGCTTTCCAGCCACTCTTCCCCAAGCCTGTAGCATTCCATGGGGTTGTTGTGGCCCAAGTGCAGGACCTTGCACTTGGCCTTGTTAAACCTCATACAATTGACCTTGGCCCATCGATCCAGGCTGTCCATGTCCCTCTGCAGAGCCTTCCTCCCCTCAAGCAGATCAACACTCCCGCACAACTTGGTGTCATCTGCAAACTTACTGAGGGTGCACTCGATCCCTTCATCCAGATCATTGATAAAGATATTAAACAGGACTGTCCCCAACACAGAGCCCTGGGGAACACTGCTTGTGACCGGCTCAGGGTATGCTCAGCGTCTCCCCTGGAAGTACCATCAATGCCCACATGGATGACCACCTGAGGGCTGGGTAAATTGTCAACCTCTTCACAACATCCCAGATGTGGACACCCAACAAGAAACAAGCATTCTATGATAGCATATCTGAACGGCAGGTGACTGTTTCTGTCCTCCACAAAGGGAATCTCCAACCACTCTCACCTGTTGCTTCTTCTTAGTGCAGATGCTTAGTTCAAGTTTGATCAAATCTGAAGTCTCTCATGGTGGGACTTGTTTCCCCTGTCACTTCCCAGGGCACTGAACCTGTCCCTGCCAGTCTGCAGATGGAGTAGGACAACAGCCTTCCTCTGTTGCCTAGTCTCATGTCTCCAGCCTCCTCCATCTCTGTCATCCACCCCTCAATCCAGTACAGCCTCTGGCTGTCCCTCCTTTGGATGTAGGTTCAGTCTCTTGCCTTTGAAGGGTCTCTGTGCAGATCCCATTAATCCATCTGGATATGGCTAAGCCTGCTTACCTCCTTTGGCATCTCCTTCAGCTGGCAAGTCAGCTCCTCAATTAGAGCACGCTTCCAGTAGGTAGGACACCATTACTCCCGGCCCCAGGAGCACCAGGCACTCCCTGTAGCCTGAGTCTTGGGTGGCAATATCCTCCCTCTGGAGCTCCCGCTCAGTTGATGCCCCTGATGCTCCAGGGATAGCTTCTCCACTTTGTGACGTGGACCATGCCCTCTGGCATGTCCACTGTTGTTCAGCAACACTTCTACACCCTGTTCTGCATCTGTTAGCTAGACAACCATGTTCCTGAAGAGGTGAGTCGCCATGAAATTTAACAAAAGGAAATGCCAAGAACTGCACCTGGGGAGGAATAACCCCAGGCACCAAGGCAGGCTGGTGCACTTATTTGCCTGAAGCTATTATTATATCAGTTGAAGGAGTATTTCCTATTTAAAAGAAACAACAAGCAAACTGAAAAAAATTCTAAAGAAATAAAAGGCAGTTGCAAGGCTGTTCATCACAGTAGATAGGATGGTCTGAAAAAACCCAAATGTCACGTCAACATTCCTGATGATATCAAGCCCCAAAAAGACATTCTCATGATAGTTACTGTGCCACAGATAACAAAGTGAGTCAGAAACTTGAATTCCATCCAGAAATGAATGGGGGGAGGCAGGACAGTGTCTAAATCAAAAATTAAGATAAGGGTTAGTTTTCTCCCATGAGCTCATTAAACTGGATCTTTTGGCTGCAGTTGTATGACAGCAACTTGACAACTGGGAAAGAGACAATTTCAGTACAATAACCCTCAATATTGCCCTTGGCCTGTTAGATTCCTGGAGAAAGTAAGATCAGGTCCCAGTTTTCTAACATATTTGATCCCCTAATTTAACCTCTCTTAAAACATTTTCCATTTCTTTCAGTATCATGATCAATGAACACTTCTTTTTTTTCTTTTCTTTTTTTTTCTTCTTGTGGTTTCAGACAGCTGTAAACACTGATGAATGTGAGGTTGTCTCCTGCATAGCCCCCTGCTTCTCTGAAACTGAGTCTACCAACCCCAATACAAAGGCTTTATTTATAAGCTGCCTTGCAGGACTGAGTAGCCAAATGGCCTTTACTCTCTGTCAGCTTCAAATGGACACCTAGCAGTTTGTTAAAGCAGTAACTCTAAAAAGTCACAATTAATTCTAAATGTCCCAGTGTATTATTCTTACCAAAATGGTGTTTCATTCTAATGAGGTCTAGAATAATGAAAGAAATTTATACAAAATTTACCTGATTTGCAGGAATGAAAAGGGTAATGGCAAATATAGTTACAAAGCACTGTGGAATTTGGGCCTTGGAACCTATTATTGACCTTTCACATGTAATGGAAATTGTCACTACGTTCCCATCACCAAGTAGAGTTGTTAGCTGAACAAAAATTACAGCAGTTTTGTATGGTACTGCTTAATGGCTAATGCCAAGTATTCAGGCTCTTTTCTCTCTGTATTTATCAATTATTTTCTTCATTAATTGGCCTATAGATTCTTGTATTTCCTTTCTTTTCACTTTTTGAAGAAACTGGTTACTTTATTTGACCTTAAACCCTCTAGCACTTCATCGGCGTTTCTCTTGTTCTCCACCAACTGATCATCTCCAATTACAGCACTGATTGATTGCAGTTTTTCAAAGATCACAGTACGAAGTAGCATTCAGGTGCAGCAAGACTGGCTGGCCAGCTAACCAAATGGAGGATAATACCTTCCCAAACATACCTTACAAATGTCATGAGGCCACCTATTAATTTAGTCATATTTAAAATGCTATGATGCTCTCATATTTCAACACAATTACATCTAAAGTATGTTAAGTGAAAGACAGCCTAGTCTTTGTGGATCATTTTTGTACATACTTGTACAGTGTCAAGCACAGACAGTCCTTGATCCCCCATTTGATCCTGTCTGCCTACCACAATAAAAGGACCATATCTTTCATGATGATGATTCAATCTCATAGTAATGGTAAAAGAGCACATTTCTTGCTCAGAAGTTCTTGGAATCTGTTCCATCGCTTCTGTACAGCTTGCTTTTATTTTAGATTAAGATAGTAATGCTAGGTGATGCAAGCCTGATTTCTCCTCTCCTTTTATTCTAGTTGTATATTCCTGATGACTTCCAAGACTACCAGCAAATGTTTACGAGAATCCATCTTCAGGAAGACAGTGACAAATTATAAACACCATTTAATTTGACTTCACAGGCAGGAATGTCTCAGGTACTAATTAGTGTCAAATCTAGACAGCTCCAGACTTCATAGGCATCTCCAAACACAGGCAAAAAAACAAATCAGTGTAGCCTGGAGACAGCTGGCAACAAACACTGAGCTGCTGTGTGATCTTTGTATGCACAACTTTACCAGAAGTAAAATTAATTTAGAGTATTGGCAGAATGTAGTAAATATCCTGACCTTGGCATAAGAACAGCATTTCAAGGAAAACTATCTGGAGGTCTGTTCACAGCTAGCGATAGCAGAACCACAAATCAGTCATGCTGGGATTCAGTTCATTGAACTTTCAGTGCCTGCAACGGAGACACTGGCATGTGCGACAACACTAAGCTTTTTGCACAGTTCGTAGAGAGGAACTTGCACTTCTAGGACAGAGGTTATCTCCTGCCCCTTTTCAGATATCTACTTAAAGAAGAGATAAATTGAGCTCTATCTTTCCCTGACCATGGTCACTGGTTCTCTGGCAGGTGACACTGGCAACTGGGTAACATATATTGGCAGCCGTAGGAGAAGAGAGTGAGATACCTCTGAAGGAGGCAACTCTAATCAGACCTTGGGTCTAGCTTTCATCTGAAATTATTTTTGCAAAATGGCAGAGATGTGGCAGACAGGGCACTAAACTGCAAACAATAACTCAGGAAGCTAAGAGTGATTTCTGCTATTTAAAAGGCAAAAGATGAAAAATACAACTTTTATTTTCAGATTATCTTGTAAAGACAAAACTTCAATGCATTTCCTTTGCATCTGAAGAAGTCCTAGTTTCTTCCAGTCTAATCAAGGTAAGACTTTCAGAACAGTGCTAATGACCATTTCAGGGCAATAAGAGCTAGGAAGAGGGTTCAAATGTAACAAACTCATAGATGTCACCTAATCTTTGAGCCACATTCACTGAAATCATAGATTACCTTTTCCACCAACCAGGAAAAACTGTCAATATGCCTGCAAATAAAATCTCCAGACTATTCAGTCTCAGACTATCAGCAGATACTGGGAGACTGGTAATGTTTCTAATGCCTCTTTTTAAATTATTTTATTATATTTTTATTTATTCTGTAGAAGTGCTTGAGGCCTTTAGAGAAAAGAAAACCTTGTAGCTAACTCGTTACACATTTAATAAAATTATCCATTACCCTATTGCCATATCTCATGTTTTCTTTCCCTATCCCTTTCCACTTCCTACCAGTCATTACTCCCTCTCCTTTCCATCCACATAAAAAGGACATTTCAGGTAGTGTAATAATAATTAAGCCAGGTGGATGGTAGCAGGTCAGTGTTCAAGCCCATGTTCTAGCCCTATTCAGTTTATTGGTGTTGAAGCGACTCCAACACTTACCATCACAGTTCATGGAGAACAAACAAGCAATTCAAGAGAGCCATTCATCATATGCAGATTAACTTGCTCAGCCATCACCTTGTAGTTACCCATCTTTTTCCTAGAGCAACCTTTTTAGATTAAGATGGGTAACTTAGATGTTGAAGTTGGAGCAGATGAAAAGCAATCTCACTTTCCAGCTGCCCAGTTTGAGTACAATTGTCAGTGGTACTAGGCAAGCAAATGCAGTGGGAGCTATACCATAGACAATTAATTGCAAATAGTCTTAAATTAGGGAAGTAATATATAAAAGGAATTCTTGAAAATAATTTTCAGTGAACTTCAGTTCTCCCAGTTATCATAGGATACGTTAGTTTTCATTCTAACCATGCTGCAGCACGTCACTTGCAATTAAGGACAGTCAGTAGTACAGCTGCGGTTAGCCCTCAGGACGTTCTTTACTGGACATAGTCTTTTTCATTTCTGCATGGTCTTTTGTTCATTCATTCTCCAGACTGGAAGACATTGTGATAAGCGGAAGCCTTCTGTCTGGAAAAACAGGTGAATGCATATTATGTTAGAAACTTCCGACAGGGCTTCTCTTACATATGCTATCCCTGCACACCAACCAGGACAAACATTAAGATCAGGAAACTGTCTTCATGGCTAAATTATTTCACCTCCTAACTCATATGCTAAGTCAAGATAAAACTGGTAAAAGCAGCAGACTGCAAAAATTTCTGAATAACTTTCAAACATTTCCAGCTGCCCAGGAAAGTGGCGGAGTCACCATCCCTAGGGGTATTTAAAAGACATGTAGATGTCATGCTTAGAGACATGGTTTAGTGGTGAACTTGGCAGTGCTAGGTTAACAGTTGGACTCAATGATCTTAAAGGTCTTTTCCAACCTAAACCATTCTATGATTCTAAGGCTAACAGTGATCAAATTCAGGAGCAAAGTATATCTTGGTTTAAGAATTTTCAATGCTCCAGATTAAGAGTAAAATTTTAGATAAGTGTGGGGATGTCTGTCAATCCCACAAAGAAACATACAAGGGGAAGCTGCTTTCAGCCTGTGCTAGCAGACACATAGTGTCAATAAGTGCATAGTTAATAATTTCAAATAACAGAATAGCAATCAACATACAACAAATTAAAAAAATAGAGAATGTGATGGAGATTTATTTACAATAGGATGAAAGCAGAAACAACATGGAAAAGTCCAAGAACAAATACCACTTTCACTGACTATGACACTTGGAGTAGCCTGGGCAAATGTGATTCTAAAGCACACCTGATATAAATGCCATTTATTATCATTGTGTTGAGAGAAGGTACTTTCCCTACAAAGTCTTCCATGCTCTGTTCAGTGTATAGATGTATTCATCAACATTCATTTAATACATTGGCTAATTACGATGAGGAGTGTTTGGTAACCCTAACAAAGCTACCGAGGTCTTTAGTCTGCCTCTTAGGGAAGCAGCTCAGAGTGCAGCAAAAGGAGTGTAGTTACAGATAATAGAAACAGACTGGAGTAACTTGGCAGAAGCATGGCTAAATAGCTTTTAAATGAGATTGGAAGAGTGGGAGGGAGGAGATGTGATAGAGGTCATCTCAGAGAGAGTGCGTAGCAGAATGGAGTGCAGGAATGAGCAGCTCTTGCAAGTTGGGATAAAGAGTTGGAAAGATGTTTCTCTCTCACTAGATGACTGGAGGTTAACTCTGAGAGTGCCAGTGTTACTTACTTTCACAACACCGTCAATAATTATTCTTTCATTTTCCTCTCTCTTCCTGCCTTTCTACCCTATATGAAGCTATGTGATTTTCATCTTCAGAAACAAAATCCATCATTCTTGTTCAATAGCCTAACTCACGCTCTTCATGGGCACAAGAACCAGTACAGCCTCTCACCAGCCAAGAAACAGTCAGTCACTATGGATGTAATTAGTTTTGCTTTGCCCTGTTACATAGCAAGTACAGTGAAAAACTTTCAAAAAGTGAAAACCTGTGTCAGAAGGGGAAGAGCTCAGACTTTGGGTCCTCAGCTTTCTGAGGGTGTCTTCTCAAGACGCAGAACCTCCTCTTCTTAGTCTTACAGTGGGATTCATCTCCCACTTAGTGGAATCTCCCTGTGGAGAGTCCTGTCACTTACTATAAATCATGGAGGGAACCGTAGACTCACTCCTTGGAGATATATGAAACCTGACAGAGCATGCAACTGAGCAACCTGCAGTAGGCGACTATGCTTGAGCAAGAGCTAGATGATCTCCAGAGGTCCCTTCCCACCTCAGCCACTCTGTGATTCTGTGAATCGGAAAAAACCATGTTGGGCCAGATGGCTGTGTTTTAGGTGTCTGAAGTTAGATGAGATGAGTCCAAGCCTTTGGGGTTACGCTAGATCCTGAAGAAGAATATGCCCTATAAAGAAAAGTCCTAAATAAGCTATTAACACTGAGCTGGTCACTCACCACCAGGAGCTGAGCTGTGCTTCTGCCTGTTGAGGTCTCAGAGGAAAAACAGGCTAGAACAGTTGCAAATAGTTGTTTGCTTTCTAATATACTTTTTGTTTCCCAATTTCTAAGACTGCTGAAAGGAAGAACTGGGATCCCTCTGCCTGTCTGGGAAGAGAGCTGATCTGGCATGCATAATGATAACCAGAAACACCTGGGCACATCTGGCCTGAAGGCAGTGTTGTAGGCAGCCATGGTCAATGACACCAAGTGTAGTTATCTCCCCAACTTGTCAGAGCTTTCTTTAAAAATAGGTGACATAGTGCCTGTTTTATAAAGAAGGGCATGAAATATGCATTATTTTTGGCTATAATTAGTTAATTTAAAAAAAAAAAAAGTAGTTTCTGTGGTTCAACATATTTTTTCAGAGGCTTAGAAGTGGCAAGATTCTGCCCTGAATATCGATGACAGCATGCAGTAAGGCATGGAGGGCTGTAGTGCACAGCTTGCCCTGAGATGATCACACAGCACCATCCTGCAACACAATGCCATGAAAATGTAGGTCACTGAGGGCTTCCCCACAGTGAGCAGGGGCTGCCAAGGAGCAGCACTTGCTGCACCACACGGTGCTAATATGGAAACATAAATCCACTGAGGACCTTCTTGCCAGGAAGTGCTGAACAAAAGTCTATAAGGCTGAGCAACAAAACACACTCTGACCTCCTACAGAAAAGAAAGGCAATGGGACTGGGAAGGGAAAGAAACCCATATAAGAACTGGGGTAATGATTAGACATCTTATTGATATTAGTGTTTCATGAAGAGATGACAGAACTTCTGGAACAATACTGCTGAAGTTTGGGCTTGTTGACACACAATTTAGTGAGTAGTTCTTATAAAACCAAACTGTGAGAGCAGTTACTGTCACAGTTTCCACTATTATTAAATATAATGAGATTTTTAGCTGCAAAGCAGAATCAGAGGTGGGAACTGTCTTAATCCTTTTCTTTCATTCAAAATTAGATGTCATTTGGGTTTTGCACCATATCTTAGGTAATTCTCTGGTGCAATGCTTGCTGCATTCCTGTTTTTAAATGGTCGCAGAGTTTGGCAGTGCTTTGCAGAACTTTAATAACCTATAGAAGAGAAAGAAACTAATGTGGAAC
Source organism: Ciconia boyciana (assembly GCF_034638445.1). NCBI lineage: Eukaryota > Metazoa > Chordata > Aves > Ciconiiformes > Ciconiidae > Ciconia > Ciconia boyciana. The sequence continues at coordinate 202,967,115 of NC_132934.1, forward strand.
ACATTTTATTTGTTTATTTTAAGCTTAATCTTAGCTTTTTTAACCTTACACTGCAGACCCCATGAATAACTGCTATGGCTTTTTGTAGGGCACAAGATGTGTAAGAACTGATGTTTGGTCCAGAAGCTTCATACATTCGAGCTTGACTTTGAGCATTTGGACAGTAACCATGAAAGAACACTCCCATATTTAGTTCATGATCAGAACCTCATAAGAAAAGATAGCATCTGAATGTCTGAAAGCACAGACAAATGTGTCAGCATGGCAGATGCCATACTTCCAGTTGTACTGCTTGGTAATGTGCAAATATAGCCCCATACTATACTTATTACATGGTAATGGATGATTGTAAATGCTAGAAGAGAAATGTCACTGTGTTGCTTTCAGGGTGATCGCTAGGGAGCAAGACTGATTTCCTTGAAACGTGGAGTCAGAGCTCTTTGATGAAAGGATTGAAGAATTCATTTTTATCTCCAGTATAGAGAAGCTGGATGTTTACTCTTCATATTGTGTGTGTCCTTTTTTCTCCAAAGGAATAAGAACAACAAAAAAACCTCTTCTCTCTGCAGAATTTGAAAGGATAAGAAGACTCTTTGGTAGCTTAAATATCCCTACAAGTTTCTCATTTCCCCTAGCGCTATTGTCTGGGGTAAAACAAAGCTGTTTCCAGGAAGGTAGATATTTCTCCTTTCTGTTTCGAAGCCAGCATTTGTACTAAACCCTGGAATGGAACCTGTACAAGGATGCAATATTCCCATAAAATTATCTTCAAAAGTGGTGTAAATTTTGATACAGCATTCACAGCTTCAGCACAGAGAAGCTGGCATAGAAATGTTCAGAGACTGAATGAAAACCTTGGGGAAAAGCTGAAGCTCAGTGATGACGCTTCCAGTTTGACAAGCCCAAAGAGTAAATAAATAATCCAACATTTTATTCACCTTCTGGCTACCCTTATTCTAAACTTTCATCTGTTACCTTGAAAGGCTAAGGCTTGTTTTTTACCAGAGAAGAGAAAAGAAAGCTGAAACTGTCACATAGCATGAGGATACCAGCAACTGCTACTTGTGTGAAAATGCAATCATTTTTGAAACAAAAATAAATCCAAAAAACTTCACAGGTCATTTTATAGCTGGCTTTCAGATAAGAACTCAGGGCCAAAGGCGTTGTCATCTTTTTGGACAGTGTTTATAAGGCCTGACATAAATACAGTCCATGTATTCAGGGAGTCCTTGAGTGTTGCCAGCTTTGACAAATCATGCCATTTTTGGTGTCCTGTCAGACCTTAACTATAAAGCCTCCATGAGCTCTAAAATTTACTATTTTTTTTCATCCCATCAAGAAACTTTGATTACTTCTCCCATGTTTATGCATGCTTGGGATGCTGAATCAAGGCTACCCAGGAGGCAGGCACAGCTCCAGCTCCCACCTCTGCCTGCTGCAGGTTTTTGTGCATAAGGGCAGGGAAGAGGTAATAACCAACACTTGCCACAGGAGAGGAGGAGGGAGCAAAATTAGCCAAGCACTTTAGGGCAACTCTGCTATGCATTTTCTCCTCTTATCCTAAGATCATCATGTTAGTCTGCTCCCAACTGCAGAGAAAAAGAGAAGAGAAAATATGCTGCAGCTGTTGCCCTAGACTGGATTTTATTTTCCATTAATGAAGTCTTCCATGGGCTAAACATTACACATTATAATGTAGCTGAAAGCTAGCGTTATGTTGACACATATGGTGTGGACAGGCAAAAGGTTGAAAAGACAGAAAAGATATACCAAAGAAAAATAAATCATATACATAGACATATATGAAATTTATGCGGCCCAGTGTGATGATTAAGGAGCTCACAGACTCAAGCTCTTCCCATGTTTTGTTGGAGAAAAAGACTTAACTGCAGTTCTCCCCCATACCAGCCTGAAGAGTTGGAGTGTCACAGAGAGGTGACTGTGTGCCATGTTTTGTAAAGAAGAGTAGCAAAGGACATAGTCCCCTCCTTCCCAAAGCATCTTGGAAGAAAATCTCTTTCCTGGAGCACTCTCTTGGGCATTGATTATCCCAATTCAAGAATTTATTATGAAAATATGACTGAGATTTAAGGGAAGACTCTGGGTTTTGCTCATTAAAAGAAGACTTTGAAAGTCTGGGATGTCTTCAAATATGGCAGTGCTTAGTGACCAGCCAGGATGAGCAATATATGAATGCCTACATCCATTTATTCATGCCAGTGCCCCCAAGTTCTTCTTATTTAGCCTTGTGGAGACTAAATAACGTAACAGTTTGGGGATGAAGTTGTAGAAGTTACTTTATTATGATATTTCAGCTGCTGATTTAGACAAAGCAAGATTTTTGACAGGAAAGAGTTTTGTCTAAATACCTCATTAAAAGCTTATAGAAACTTATGCAATGGGAATGCAATGGGAAGAAAGTTGGTATCGTCTAAACTCTTTATTAAAAAGTGTAAAAACCATAGCTGCGCTCCGTGGTGTTTATACCAGAGCACAAGCATATGTAAAAGGGGGCGTTTTTAACAATAGGAAATTCTACTAAATCCCTCAAGGAAGTGGAGCTCTGTTTCTCCACAGAGTGCACCATGGACATATACTGCCATCCTCACGTACTACCGAAACTCAACACACCTTAAAGGCAGTTTGTGCAGAGTACTGAAACCTAATGGAGTTGAGGGCTCTCAACACCTTACCCATGAAGGGTGCCCATCAGCGCTGGGTCTTTGGAAGCAATTTCACCCAAGTCTTCCATGGCAAAGAGCCGATGTGGCTTTGCTGCACAAAGCAAGAGTACCTGGAGAAAAGTGAGACAGGGTTGTGTGAAGATCTTCCTCTTCTCCTACTGCTGGTGTGACAGCTTGTGAGAGTTATGAGAAACCCATTCACATTTGGGGCTCCTTTCTGTGTCTTAGGAAGAAGACTCCTCTCCTGGCTTTTGGTGCTTCTCACTCAGCACACTGGTTAATAGTGGCAATAAGCCATGATTCAGTCATTAGAGACTGAGCTATTTAAAGTGTCTGAGGTCAAATTAACCAAATCATGAGACTGGACTTTCCCCCCTGGAAAAGGGTAACAAAACTGACCACAGGGAAGAAGGAGATAACCAAGTCATGCATTTTCTAACTCTGGGTACTGTGGTTCTTCCTTAGACATAGTATGCTTAACAAAGCACAAACAGGTGGCTGCAGAAAGTATTTTCATCTGGGCAGAGCAATGGTAGAGTAACTCCATGGCTGGGCAGATAACTAGAAAGGCAGCAGGAGACATCAGCTCAGTTTTATACTTATAGAATGTTTTCTGAGAAAAAAAGGATGAAAAATTATGAAACATCCTTAAGCTTAAGTTTGGGGGGAGAGTTGGTTTGGTTTTTTTTTTCCACACAGCTTGTATGCACAATGCAACTAGATCTTGAATTTTCCAAGCTTTCTGCTCCAGCTATCCTGAATAGAAACTCGTTATCATTAAGTAGCAAGAGTAAAAATTATGGATTTGGGAGCAGAAATTGAAATGTCCTTTATATATATATATTCATACATCGTTAAACTGTGTGATGTTTCAATATACAGAGCAATAATAGGCTGACATTCCTGTTCAGTAGTTTTCATGGAGTTTTCGGAAGTATTTAAAGAACTCCAAAGAAATCAGTGCACCTTTCTACCTCCCCCATGCAACAGAGAATAATAGGGAATAAATAGGGATAAAATTACTTATACTGTGCTGGTGAGAGACAGCAAACATTTCCTGAACCTGTGTGGAGAATCAAGGAAACCTTTCTTTGACTCAGAATTGAGTTTCTAATGAGAAAAATTTCCAGAAAGAAACTGGTATCTTCAAAGGGTTGCACGAGGCAAGATCCTTTAATGGAGCCATGGTTGCCCCTCTGGAGAGCAGCATTTCTGCTGTGAGTTATTAGACAAGATGTTTACAGAGTTTGCCTGCCAGTATCTGAAATTCTTACTTGCCACTACAGATTAATTTGACATAAAAACTGTAAATAGTATCTATAGCTACATGTAGCAGAGCATCACCAATATGACCACTTCTGTTTCTGGGCTTTCCATTGCCAAGGGAGGAAATATCTTCCACCTGAAAATGGTAAGACACAGTGACAACAATATCCCTGAGTCTGTGACAGGTTTCTCTTTGAGTCTCTTCCCAGGGACTTGTACTTCTCTGTTCATCCCCAGCATCTGTAAGCTGCTTTTAGCGTGCAGGAGCTGCCTGCTCTCCTGAGTCTCTAAAGAGACTCCATTAAACAACCACTCTGCTACAGCTGTGAAAAGAGTTTATTCTGATGCCTCAAAAAGTGTGTTTGGAAGTCATTGCTAGCACAAAAGCTTGACTGAGTATCTAGTGTAGAAAAAGCATCCCTCAGGAGAGAGCAAAATCGTTTTCAGAAAAGGAAGGTTTGGCTGTGAAGTGGGCTCTAGGGACATTTCCTCATTTTTCCCTCAAAACCTGCTCACTCTAGTCCTTCTGCAGAACCTTCATTCCATGAACGAAACCTGCACATCTCCCTTTTCCCACCCTCCTTCCCCTTCATCTGGGACTCAATTTGCTGAAGTGCAGTAGGGGATGCAGAATACCTAGTTGAAATATCTTCTCCTAGCTGATGTGGAAAGACAACAGCAGAAAAGTCTGTAATTCACACATAACATGGCTGGAAAAAGGTTAGAAAGTGATGGATTCACTCAGCTCTGCCTTGTTGGACCCTGCATTAGGCATCAGGCTGGCAAAAAGGCCAAAAGGGGGATCCAGGTTAGCAGAGGCAGTTGGGAGTGCAAGCAGAGCCCTGTGTCTGAACCTGTGAGCAAAGCTGGGCTGAGGACAGCAGCTGACCCGGGCTTGGGTCTTGTTAGACCCCTACTGAGGAGAGACAGGCTGATGTGAGATGTCTGCCTTGGATTTGCTCTTTGGGACTCGTGGTTATTGTGGAGTTAGCCAGCTGCATCTGATGTCCTGTCTGAGGAGGGTCAGAGTAACCACAAAAAATATTTTCATTTGTTTCATCTAATTGGCAACTTAATGGTGTTTTGTCATGAGTCTGGGGCAATGTGGCTCATTGTGGAGGAGTCCAGACAGATATATTCCTATTTTGTTCTGCCTGTGAGAGAAACCTTAGAAATGTGAGGAGTTAATTCCCTTTTGAGCTGAAGGATAATTGGATAACAGAGCCTGTTGTTAAGATAATCACTGCAGATCTGCTGCCCTTGGCATTTCTGCACAATACCTTACAGAGCCTTCCTGCTTGGCAGCTTCTGAGAGCACCGGGCTTCGATTCCGGATCCTTCCCATCCTCTGCACAGGGAGATCAAGTACTCAGGGGCCAACAGTGTTCAGCCTTGGCGGTGGATGTTTGCAGTGGAGTCCTTCAAAGCTGAAGAAATGCTTCAAATTTATCTCATAGTTTGGATGGTTACCAGATGGGCTGAAAGATCTGATCCACAGTTTTAAAAAATAACAGTCCTTAAATCTTAGGATGTGGGTTTTGGTGTAATACCTGTGGAAAATGGTCATCGATTAGTGTAGCTGGTGGGAGCTGGCAAGTTCACACTGCTTCACTGGGGAAGCAGAGGAGTGAGATCAGGCAAATCACTGCTCTGGAACCAGAAGATGGGGCCCTACTGAGCCAACGTGGCCAAGGGGAGAGCTTTGAGAAGATGCCCGGTGCCAAAGGAGCTCCACCACTGCCCTCTCCAGCTGCCTCTGTGGGCATGTGCTGACCCCTCGAGCTGCTTTCTGCCCACCCTCCCTGGGAAACAGGGAGTATGGGGAATGGAGGCCTTTAAAACAGTTCAGATTTCAAACACTCTTCCATTCTTTTGTAACAAAGAGAAGACAACTCAGCTACAACATGCTCTGTCTTTCTGTATTACTCAGGTATGTCCTAGAACTGCATCCTTCTCTCACAGACACCTTTTTCCCTTCGTAATGGACGAAGCATTCCTGTTGTCTCTGCATTGTGCCCTTAGAAGACAGATTTCCTCTGCTCCATAGTAAAATGCCAAGTCCGCTAGAGAGGGCATCTACCCTACCCTATTTTTGCCATATTGACAGTCCCTCCAGTTCCTTTGTCTTTTGAGACTCCTTCTTCTTTCTTCCCCCAAGACTACCCTACTCCACAGCTGGGTAAGGTCTTAATGGAGCCCTTTCATTGAAATCTTACCTTAACTCTCTCTGTATGAACAAGTATTTAGAAAATCCAATACCTATATGCTGTTTAGCGTAATTCTTTTTGACTTCTGTGGGAAAAGCTATTTTTCATCCAGATGCTTCCCTTCCCCTCTAACAGCTCTAATATTGCAGAGCAATGATCTGAGCTTCCTGCAAAGTTGTTGTCATCATGTGTTGATTCTATTGGTGTTTCAGTAACTTAGGTTGGAAATAAAATGGGAATTATACATAAGCTGACAAAGTAGATAATTTTTTGAGTTACAGAATAGAGAAGTAGATTAACATGTACCACAGTAACGAGTGTATCTTAAGGACCGAAGATATTCACACGTAAGTGTCCCTTTAGACTCTGAGGTGGTGGCATCCAGACATAAGACTGTGACAATTGCTGTGAACTGTGGTCGTGGTTTAAACCCAGTCAGCAACTAAGCACCACACAGCCGCGTGCTCACCCTCCCCTCCCTGCCCCGGTGGGATGGGGGACAGAATTGGAAAAAAAAGTAAAACCTGTGGGTTGAGATAAAGACAGTTTAATAGGACAGCAGAGGAAGAGAAAATAATAATAATAATAAAAATAATAATAATGATAAAAGAATGTACAAAACAAGTGATGCACAATGCAATTGCTCACCAGTCACTGACCGATGCACAGCCAGTCCCCAAGCAGTGATTGCTGTTCCCCAGCCAACTCCCCCCAGCTTTATATGGTGAGCATGACATCATATGGTATGGAATAGCCCTTTGGGGGAAAGGGTATGCCCCCTCCCAGCTTCTTGTGCCCCTGGCAGAGCATGGGAAGCTGAAAAGTCCTTGACCAGTGTAAACACCACTTAGCAACAACCAAAATATCAGCGTGTTATCACTATTATTCTCATACTAAAATCCAAAACACAGCACTATATCAGCTACTAGGAAGAAAATTAACTCTATCCCAGCCGAAACCAGGACAACTGTCCTATTGTTATGCTGCAGCAAGCTTTTTTTTAATTTCCTATTGCTGTGCAGCATATTAGAGTAGAAGCTTTGTATGTGCCTTCCCACATCAGTGCTGGAGTCTGCTGCATCTTAGTGGGAGGGAAATGTGATGCATGCCTGTGTAAAGCTTGTAACGTCCTTCGGTTTAGAAAGCACTGTGTTAACATCAAATAATATTACTGTTTCCCACCTCAATATAAAACGTCCACAAAATGAAAGAGGTTTTAAAAATACCAAACCCCAATAATATTCAGCTCTCCCCACATCCATCTTGTTAATTTAGAAACTCAGGAAGGCAGTAAAACAGAACTGAAAATAGAGCTTGCTTATAGACCTTTAGCAGTACTCATGGTCTGAGGTTTACCGCATTCCCTAAGGCCATAGAAGGATCGATCCACACAGTATATTTCTAATGATTCTTTGTCAAATCTGATTTCCATAATAGAGGTACTAGGATTTCCATAATAGAGGTACTAGGATTAACAGTTTCCTGGCAGATTATTCCATAGTTTGATAGATCATATTTTCCTGTTTTTCATACTCTTCTCAGTTCTGCTGCTCTGTTGCGCCTCAGGTGAGACTTCACCGTAATTCAAGAAAAATTTTGTTCCAGCTTTTTGCCTGAAAATATTATGGAAATTTATCTTTAGTACAACACTTTTCCATATAAACTGAACTTCAGAAAAAAATGAATAAACAGAGTGGTTTCACTTTGTGTCCAAAGGCCAACAAATTCTGGGCAACAGATGTCCTGGTCAAGGTGCTTCCACTGAGAATACCAGATGTCCAAAGTTTCTGGGGAAAGCACTTTAGCATACATCAGCAAGTGTTATCTGAGTAAATGAATGAGAGGTTATGCCTTTTGTGGCTTGGATCCAACCCAACTGGGGCTTTCTAGACTATTTGAATAACAGTGTAAGCTGCCATACATTGAGTGCTTTTTAAAGTATGGCTCCCGTGGCAGCAAAGACTGTCCTGCTGGTGGTCTCTGATGAAGCAGAGGGAGTGCTGGATAACTTCAGGAGATGGCTCCACGTATCTGAGCAACAGCATCTCTGTTAGCAATTTCTGTGATAGTAAAGAACAAAATGATTCAAGAACAACCAAAGGCCTCCTGTGGGCAGCTGAACCCCGACCCTCATTACTGAAGAAACAATGAGAAGCAAAGTTTAGCTCATGTGCTAATGTGCCAGCAACAAACTCTGCATTGCACCTGAAAATTTCTTCTTTCTTTCCTGTTCTGCTCACAGATGAGGAGACACTGTCCACAGTGGTGTGAGCAGAAGCCAACAAGAGCAGTAACTATTCCCTTACTACTGACCTTCAGGTCTCGTTACATTCCCAGTAGCACTGTCCCTCCTCAACACAGATGAGAGCCTTGCAGAGTCAGACTCACAGGCTCCTACTCTGTTCCTTCCTAAAATACACTAGGAAAATGTCTAGTGTTAGAGTATGAGACATTTTTTTAGCCTTTTACGTCATACTGCTTACTCAAATTCAGTAGGTGCCTGCACTGAGACCAGGCTGAAAGTGGCACTGCCAAAGGGAAGCTAAGAGCCTGGTTTATAAAATACATTGCTTTATATTGAGTTTTTTGAAGAAAGATGAAAGTACTACATGAGAGACATTGTACAGCATACAATGTCTTGAAATAAAATACATTCAAAATTAGCTTTCAAAGAGCGGCCATCAGACCCAGAATGTATTAGAATGGAGTGCAAAATGTGATTAAAAGCAAATGGCATGTGATAAATTGAATATAAAAAATGAAATGAGATGCCATGATAAAATGGCAGCAATCATATTATATGCAAAGAGGCCATGCCAAATTGGATATGGTAAATACTGAACTGAGTATGCAGCACTGAAACACTGACATCACTCAGCAGATGAAGGGAATGGTGTAAGTTAAGGAAAAGGACAGAGAGGAAGCAAATAGACTCTTATTGATATGAAGGCACAAGTTTAACATGAAGGCCTGCAAGGTATACCATATGTATAAAATATGAAAATACTGTTGAAAAAAAAATCTGGTCTGAATGCTGTGTTTGGCTTTAAATCTTTCGAGAGGCAAAGTTTCAGAGAATACATGCAAATGAAGCCTGAACTTGATAAACTGAGATTGATTTACTGCAAAAATTGGATCCAGCCACATGCACTGAAGAACATTGAGCAATACAGTGGCAAGACACTACTTTACTCACTCAGCTCTGATCAAGAGGATTTTTGAAGATGTTTTCCTAACTTTGCCAAGCATATATGAGAGTTTACCTGAGAAAAAGGAACTGTATTAACAGCTACAGAAAATGCAGAAACAAAAGCAAAAAACCATCTTGTGACTGCTTTGAGAAACGACAATCTTGTAGTCATGAAAGCAGCATTTTTATTTCTACAAAAATAAGATAAAGAAAGTTTGACACCTACTGCTAGTACGGCAAGCAGTGCAGCCTGTCTCATACTTGCATGCTTTCTTTTCGCATTCACAGAATGCGTATTTTCCTGTTCACAAAGGTTTTACAAGATTTCCCTTCCTTTGAACTGCATTACAGGCTGTAGTGCACAAACACACGGGTATGGCCTTTGCAGACAGACCTGTGATCCCTTTCCCTGCAGTCCAAGAAGGCCAGCTCCCAGATGAGTCTGACCAGGCTGCAGCTAGGAAATCCCCAAATCTCTTGGTTTGAAGATTTGAAGGTCATCAATGGGGAGCAAAAAGGATACAGCACCAGAAGATAAAACTTGTCAAAACCGACTCTTCAGAAAACTGTTTCAACTATCAAACACATTCATTGAAACTTTTTTTTTTTGTTTATTGGTTTGAAACTGATAGAATAAGGGGACATGTGACGTGACTGTAGGGCAGGTTCTCCCTGCAGTAAAAGGGTGTTTTATCACTGAGGTCACAGGTGCTATGACAATCAGTGGAGAGGCTACCCTGCTGGTTTTTTAATACTCAGGCCGCAATGTTTGGAATCCCCTCCTGAGAAGGTTGTTAGGATGGTAATCTAAGACTTAATAAACTTTACTTCTACTTGGACATCAATCTCCTCAGTGCCTGCCTCCTTTGTATAACAACCATCACTCCAGCTTTTGGTAACGACACCGATCAATCTCCAAATACAGGAAGAAGTTACTAACCCCGGCTGCCCTCATTTGTGAAGCCGCAGCCACCGCAGGAGGGCCAGCAGAATGAGCACATTACAATGCATGAGGCCAAACCAATCTGCAGTGCATGGGAGAGGCATAATCAGTGTTACCTTTTCATTGTAATGCTTAATAAAAATAGGTAAAAAAGCATTTGGAGTACTGTTGAAGCAAAATGCTAGTTAAAATGAACCTGATAATAAAAGGCTCAGTGGGCTTTCTTGAATCAAGTGCCAGACTCAAGCAATCAAAAAGAATTTCCCAAGAGTTTTCTTAATAAAGGAATACAGAGAAGCATTTACTTCATATGGCTCATTCTCCCCATCTTCTGTGGTTAACTGGGTGCTTGGGACCCACAGTGATGCCTTCCAGCCCCTACGCAGTAATAATGTCCAACGCAGCCTTCCCTTCATGTAAGGTGAGCTGCTTACATGCTATAGCTGCTAGAGTTGCAAGGGCAGGAAACACCTCAGTTTCTCAGATGTCCAGGAGAAGCTTAAAAAACCTTCTAGTTAAGCATGAAGAGAGACATAAAGAAAGAGCCTTGTTTGTCTCAGTTCTAAGTGTCAGGAATGTCGCCTATGGAGGGTGGCAGACACTAATTGCAAATGCAGGGCAATGTGCAGTTGGACATATATAGCATGAGTGATGTGAATTGGAATGACATACAGCTGTGAGAAACCTAGGATGACACACTGCTGGGCCTGGGTTGATAGTCTGTTCCACCTCCCATTTACAGGCAGGACCAACTAAGTAGTCCTGGTCAGGTGGCACCGGGAAAAGGGCAGCACAAAAAGGATGTGATTTCACACATAGAATGGTTGAGTACAGTAAAATAACTAGAAAAAGAGGTTGTTTACGTTGTGCAATAGCCCTCCACATTTTGTGACCTGACAGACAGTTAAAGGGATCTGGAAAATAAAGACAGTGCTTATGCTTTTTTTTTATGCTCTTTAAGGTAGGCAGATATGTTTGTTTTATTTCTTGCACTGTATCATCCTGTCTTCATCTTTCTTATATTTTCTATGTGTGCATGTGTGTGACAATTCCTTCTGGGTTAGTGTCACAGGACGTGAAAGAAACCATTTGGAATAAGATCTCACAGAACATTACCACCTGAGCAGCTGTGAAAGAAGGTTTTTTATTTATGTTGTTTTAAAATTTGAGAAGCCATGATATGTGAATCTACATCTCAATGTAGAGCTGATGGCAGAGGACACTAATTCTAGCACCAGTCCTTGAGAATAGCCAAGGCCAAAACTAGATACTGTAAATCTGAGCTGTGATAGCAAAATCATCTGCATACAAAGAGGAGCCCATTCAGAATATGTCTTTTTCAACTTCAAAGTGCCTATGAGACAAACCACAAACACTTCCACCTGAAAGATACTGCTCAATACACAGAACTATGAACCACTCCTACAGGTATGAATTTCCAGTGGAAGCGAATAAAATAGAAAGACAATGGATAATGCCTAAAGCATCAGCACTTCAGAAAATCATGCTAGGCCCATTGTGACTAGAGAACTGCTAAGAGCATTAATATCATTCTCCTTTATTAAAATTACAGTTTGTGATTTGTGTTTCAAAAGGTCTGATAAATGGAAACTGGGGACCCAACAACAGCAGTGTTCTTTAGAAAATAAATAATTCTACTGAAATAAGAACTACCTTTCAATCAAGTACTGTGCTTTGTCAGACATTGAATCCCTTCCACCAAACACAGACTTTGGCATTAATCACACTATATATATGGTAAATTTTGTCTTTCAAGAAATGAGGAGAAAGCCCTTTTAGTTTTAAAAAAAGCCTGATCTATATTTCACTGAAATAAATGGAAATTCTCACCTTAACTTTAAAATGGAAGATGGAATGAGCTTTTAATTCATTAGTTCATTTCGTATGTGAAATAAGTCTAGTAACTCTTCTGTTTAGCTGGAGTACTGAAACTTATCAGGAGATGATACATATTGCAAGGAAAGATGGCACAGTGCAAGGCAGCACATTCAACAGCCCACAGGGTGGGAAGAGGAACCTTCTCTTCATGATACTTAGAGAAGCGCTTGCAGATCCCTGGCACTACTACAGCCGTGGTGAACTATCAGTTTGGTTTGCTTTTTTTTTTCCCTAGATGCAACATTTATACTCATATAACCTCTTCCTTTAAAAAATCCTTCTCTCTTTTTCTTCTTCTTTATCTTACTTCTCTGCCAGTTGTCAGTAATACCTTGATGAAATCCATCTAGGTTTTCCTTGAAGATTATCAGAACATGCTTTGAAGAGACGGAGGGAGGAAGAAGGGAAGGTGCATCTGTTTATACATTCCAGTCTTGTGACAAAGTAAAACATTTAGCAGTTTGCAACTGAAGGTGGAAAACAGAATGTATTTTGCAGAGCAAAGCAATCCTTTGAGAACCTGCTTAATGAGATGAAGGTTAGCTGATGACACAGTCTCTGGTTTAAAGTCCCAAACTACCTGCATGGAAGAAAAGATACAAAGACATTCAATATATTTTCTTTTTTTTTTTCTCTAGCTCTTTCTTTTTAATTTTTTTAAAGAACTGCAGGGGGAGAACATAAGCACCAGGTCCAAAAATAACAGAAAAAATAAGATTCATACTTACTTAAAGAAAGGAGCTGTTCTCATTTAATACACTGTAGAAAATACTGTACACAATTCACAATGGTAAGCTTCAAATCAGTTTGCTGTAGATGTTTAGTAATCTAATAAATAATATTTAATAGCCTTACAGTATGAAACCATATAACCACATATTATATCCAGTATTATTTAGCTAGGTCAAATTTAAATAGTAGGGCTAAATACAGTCAACATTTTCTCCAATGGAATTAACTGAATAAATGTAACTATGACAAATACGGGTACAACTCACTGCCCTAAACTGCCTTCTAGATTGGATCAAGGACAGAAACAGCCTCTGCATATGTGCTACTGACTTGAATACTTACACTTCAAAGTAAAATTTAGCAGCATTAAATTTACTTAGGCTAAAAGAAGGCTACAGGAGCCTAGGCTATACAAGCTTCACAGGCATATTGTCTTTTCCTTAGTAAGAGAGTGATTGGATTTTAAAGCCAGAAAGTATTCAAGATTGAAGGACTCAGTAAATCCACTATCTCTACAAAGTTAATAAAAGACAATCTTGCACATAATGCTCTTAAATTGCACTTTTATTTAAACAAGCCCCTTCCAGAAAAATGATAACATCCACTTCTAGAATTCATAGATGACATAGACCAAGAAGGACTCTTTACCACCGCCTCATAGTGTCTGTCTATTGAGGTTTGCACAAAACACCAGTATTTGCTTCATACTGGAGGATCATTAAATGGCCCTTGAAAGCTGTGTGAAATCATCGTGACATAATGCATGTAGAAGGTATTTTATACCTTTAAACTCCTTGTGCCTACAACCTTCATGATTGGGAGATGGCAACTGGCCAGTTCTGGACTTCCCAGTTATTTATTGTGTTGTGCCCTTGGAAACTGAATGGAGCTAACGGTCCCCCGTGTATCTGGCATGGAATAATCCTACTACCTTTTGCAGTAAATACTTTAATCACACAAAGTGAATGCCGATTTTCAGTGTATGATGCAGTTCACGATAAATTGATTACTGAATATGTACAGCTAGTGTATGACCTCAACCAACCTGTGTTTCCCACTGTCCTGGTTATCTTCAGTCCATGTGTTCCTAGAGTATGTAGTTTCTTTGTTAAGAAGGAGCAGGCATCTTAGCTCAATATGTTTACCACTCCCTACCAAAGCTAACAGAACAGGAAAGCTGAAACATGCAAATACCTTCTCTGCTTTTTTTCTGATTAGGGTGTGTCAGAGGGAGTGGATGCAGCACACAGAGGAAGAGATTCTATTTTAAGGAACTTCTTTTTGTTTTTTTAATACATTCTAGGTTGGTTGTTTATTAGAAATAATTCCTATGAATTATCCACATTCAAAGCCAGCTAGTGCTATTTAATTATCATGCTATCAATGCTGCAAAAAGAATGACTTGAAGGAAAAAAGAATCCTTCATACAGTTTATCAGCCTGAATAGCAATCCCAGATAATTGGAATCATAGACTGCCACAGCATGCAAATGGTGCTACAAAGCCAGCTATCTAGAATCAGTTCAATCAATATGGTTTTATCTTGGCAAGGGTATTACTGAAAGCCATACAGAAAGGCCACCATGCTTCCATTTCTTACGAGCTTCTCTTTCCTTAAATGACTGTTGCGAGGTCTTTTTACTTTAACCTTATCATTTTTCTTGTACATGGTATAAATGATGTTCAAGAAAGTAGGCTCAGGTTCTATTGTATCATATGTCAAATGAACAGAGACAAAGAAGACAAAACCCACAGACTAATTGATAGGACTCAAAATCCCCATTGATTTTGACACAATGAGGAGGCTAAGTTCATAATTAAAAAAAAAAAAAAACAAACCACAGGAAAAGCAGAATTAAGGTTTCTATGGCAACCTTCACTTTGACTCTTTCCATGACTTAAAAGATGGTCTTTCATTCTTTTGCTCAGACAATTCTTGTCTGACATTTGATTTTTCCTCCCACTTTAGTGTACAGTTGCAGTCCTCTGTTTGCTGTTTATTCATTTTATTGAGTCAGATAAAGTGGGCTTTTACAAAAGGTTAATGTTTTCACTTTCCACAGAGCAATAAAAGCAACCTTTTTAATATTTTGACTGTACAATTACTATTAATTATTAATAATGCTAATAATATTAATGGTCTAGATTATTTCCCCTATTCTGTGAAGAGTCTGAAATGTCAGCAAAACTGTTGCATAGCCCCCAGTGACCTAAACCAAGACTAAAACCACTGCTTCATCCAGCTTTGCACAAAGCCTGCTGGTCCTTGATTGGTGATGCTACTCCATTTCCAGAAGGCTCTTAACAATGGTGGTGGTCTGTAGCATCACATCTAGTCAGCCCAAAGAGATAGGGAAGGTCTATTAGTAGGTGTCTTGATGTTTGCAGTGGAGAAGTGAGGACATCTCTGAGAATAGAAGCAGCTGCTTGGCGGTGGTGGGGAGGGAGATATGAACACAATGGTGAAAGGGGACTCCTCCTCATCCCCTTGCAACAGCCCCTGGATCTCTGCACAGTCATCAATGCTGAGTTCAGACTTTTCCTCTCTGTACCTCCTTGTGACCAAGGGCACTGCAGCCTTCTGTCTGGCCGCAAGAGATGAGCTTGGCAAATTTAATTGCTCAGTGTAAAGGAAAAGGTATGTTCCCCATGAGTCAAATCCAACCCTGTTGCAATACAGCTGACTTCAGACAAGCTTCCTTCTAGGTCTGCAGCTAAATCAAACAAGAAAGATGCAATAAAAAAAGAAAAAGAAATAAAATTTTGTGTCTTTTATTGCAGCCTTAGGGAAAAATGCTCTGAGGTTTGTACGAATGTCCTACTGTGTGTATGACACAGACAGTGCTCTCTAGCCCTGTTCTTGACTCTGTTTTTCTTTCTTTTTCATTCTTCAATAAAGAATTAGCTCAAACATGCATATATATTGGCATAATTTGGGGTTGCCATGGCAATGCTGCTATACCAGAAATAAATGCAGTGTGAAAGTATAGTGTAATTATAACCAGCACTGAGATTCAGAAGGAAATATTTCTGAGACAGTTTTAAGCCAATACAATGCAAGTATCTTATTTGTATGCATTTGTGGAGATCTTATTTTTACAACAGAGCCTTAAGCAGAAAGGGCATTACCGAGGGCTCACTGAAGTCATTTGGAGTCTTATTGTTAATTTTAGCAATTTTTTTTTTTAGATGCGTACATTCATTTTGCTTTGTACCTATGCCTGGCAAAACACACAAAGCGAATTTATTCCTTCCAGCATTTGCACTTCCAATGCTTTTTTAGTTTCAGGATTTGGCCAATGAATATCTGGGTGGATGCAGGTGAAGGGGGGCCTTCCCACAGCCAGTCTGTAAGTTCCCGTCTTGCGAACAATGGGTGTACCTTCACCTATACACCAGTGTGCCTGAAAATGTATGGGGAGGAGGAGAGGGATGAAGATTAAATGATTTACAGGCTCCTCCATGCTGCCTTTGAAAGAACAATAAGAAACACAGATGCAGAGTGGGTGTGGGGAAATTGTGGCAGACCATGCACAACACATCACAGGGCAGGGGAGGAGGAGATATAGCTAATATATGCACTAAGGCAGCAGGTCTCATATAATAGAATTTCTTTTTAAACAGTGTCATGCCTTGGCAGGCAGGGGGGACTGCCTCAAGATGCTTGAATTTTTTGAATGAACAGTAATAAAAGGCTGACCTTGATAATACAACTTTAAGATAGAGGGTTGTTTTGTTTGTTACAGTAAGTCAACCTCTAGCACCTATTTCTGCTGAGATGTCTGTCTGAGCATCAAAGGTGCTTTAGAAGTCAGAGTCTTAAAACCCTTCCATTCTTTTAAAAAGGACATTTTTCCTCCTGGAAAAAGCCTACCATCTGATACCTTTATCAAAGCTAAATAACAACTCTTTGTCCTTGCCTTTAATTTTAACTACTTTTTTCAGAAAAATTAATTATATTTCTTTTTCTGTTTCTGTCAGTAAAAAGAAAATTCTGGGTATTTGTATACCTTGGTTGCAGATTTACATCTAGGAATATGTATGAATTTCTTTTAAATATTACCTTAACTCTAGATTTCCTGCATTCAGAATGCCAGTTTCTAAAATAGCTATGTTATTTAAATGGCGGTTTGCAGTTATAGGTTACTGCTATGTCCTAAAATAAGACTCGATGCTCTTGGCTTCATTAGAACCTTCAGTTTGCTTATACAGCCTCTTTTATTTTCTACCTGTGGGTGTACAGAGACAGGAGGTGTTACAGACCACATGATCCCAGTCAGGTCTGGTCCAACCAAGTAAAGCTGCTCTTCCTTTTCTACAGGTCCATATGAAGTGGTAAATGGTTGTGAAATCCACTTTATTAGGAGCTGGGTTCAGACTCCCACTCTGTGGAGGATCAGAATATGAGCAAGGTGGAGGGGGCTGTCATCTGCCTTTGTGTCATGACTGACTGCCAAACCAAAGAGGGTCAGGGACTGATCCCAAGGCTCTGTCTCCCTCTATGGCAGGTTTATCTTGAGTGAGTGAGGTGAAGTGGGCCACAGGAGAGTCAGAGAGTGAGTCAACAAGCCGTGGGGACAGTGGGGGATCCAGAGCTCACACCCTGGTTACATGAGAACCTCAGGGAAGCAAATTCCTCATCTTCATAGATGCAAGAAAAGCCTGGGAAATGCAAGACCGATTATTAGACTCCATAACAAAAACAAGAAGGACCCTAAATTCGCCATTTGTTACTGCGATGCAGTTTCTGTAGCAATTGCACTATTTTTAATGCTTTACTATTTTTTTTTTTAGTGTGGAGTAGTTCATTAACACAAATTTCTGCAGAAAGTTTTCAAAAAGAGAAGAGAAGAGAAGAGAAGAGAAGAGAAGAGAAGAGAAGAGAAGAGAAGAGAAGAGAAGAGAAGAGAAGAGAAGAGAAGAGAAGAGAAGAGAAGAGAAGAGAAGAGAAGGGAAGGGAAGGGAAGGGAAGGGAAGGGAAGGGAAGGGAAGAGGAGAGGAGAGGAGAGGAGAGGAGAGGAGAGGAGAGGAGAGGAGAGGAGAGGAGAGGAGAGGAGAAGAGAAGAGAAGAGAAGAGAAGAGAAGAGAAGAGAAGAGAAGAGAAGAGAAGAGAAGAGAAGAGAAGAGAAGAGAAGAGAAGAGAAGAGAAGAGAAGAGAAGAATATTTCAGTTGGAAGGGACCTACAATGATCATCTAGTCTGCCTGACCAATTCAGGGCTGACCAAAAGCTAAAGCACGTTATTAAGGGCATTGTCCAAACACTGTCAGGCTTGGGGCATCAACCACCTCTCTAGGAATCCTGTTCCAGTGTTTGACCACCCTCTTGGTAAAGAAATACTTCCTAATGTCCAGTCTAAACCTCCCCTGGCTCAGCTTTGAACCATTCCCCTGCGTCCTATCACTGGATACCAGGGAGAAGAGATCAGCACCTCCCTCTCCACTTCTCCTCCTCAGGAAGCTGTGGAGAGCAATGAGGTCGCCCCTCAGCCTCCTTTTCTCCAAACTAGACAAACCTGGAGTCCTTAGCTGCTCCTCATAGGACATTTATTCCAGCCCTTTCACCAGCTTTGTTGCTCTCCTCTGGACGCATTCAAGGACCTTCACATCCTTCGTAAATTGTGGGGCCCAGAACTGCACACTGCACTCCAGGTGTGGCCGCAGCAACGCTGACTACAGTGGGACAATCACCTCTCTTGACCAGCCGGTTGTGCTGTGTTTGATGCTCCCCAGGACGCGGTTTGCCCTCTTGGCTGCCAGGGCACGCTGCTGACTCCTGTTGAGCCTGCTGTCTAACCCAGATCCCTTTCTGCAGGGCTGCACTCCAGCCACTCCTCTCCCAATTTATACTTGTGCTCAGCATTATGCTGTCCCAGATGCAGGATCCGGCATTTCGACTTATTAAATTTCAGTGCTAACACAGGAGAAACTAAACACCAAGGTTTCTTCAAACATCTCCTGTCACACTGAGCACTCAAAGCCCTTAAGCAGTCACAGGAAAGTAGAGATAGCCTTTGCCTTTTAAGTCAGGTCACATTTTTACATATATACATATGTGTGTGTGATTTTTGTCAACATATATTTAATGTATATGTTATATAATACACATATTTATAATGCATAATAAATAAAATCATAAAATATCAAATAGCAGCAGCAGTCTTAAAAGGCATAGATGAAGCTAAATAAGAAACACTTTGTGTTGACAGAAAGGAGAGGGGAAAATAACATATTCTGTGAGTGCATTATCATTTACAGGTGATTCTAATACATCAAATAGCAGAGTTAGCGTAGCAGGTTGGTGTATCCAGAACAATCACTCAATAAGAGAGGTTTCCTGACAATAAGAGGATGTTCTTTGATTCAGGGATTGATTTTAATGGATATGATGTGGCTAAAAGGCTGCACAGCATTTTGAAAATTGAGAGCTTGTTATAAATGGTGCACTTTGCAGACAGATGATTCTGCCAAACACAGTATGTCTGGTTTTCAAGGGGCAAAAGAAACTTTGAGTGGGGTGAAACATTAACTAGCAGAACGGAGACAGAGCCTATTACCACAGTGCACTTCTGAGTAAAGAGTGAAAAAGTAGGAAATTAAAAAGCTTTCAGACACCTTACCATGAGATTTAGGGAACTGAGGTATAAAATTGTTTTTTCTTACACAGTACATTGCTATTTAGGGGTGACTGAGAAGCAAGAAGCACTGGGGACTTCCATGTTTCTGAAACTGCTTGAGGAGAAAAATGGAGTTGTAGAAAAGAAATTACACTTCAGTGGCACTTGGGCAAACAAATCAACTACTAATAAGGCCCTAGAATTAGACTGCTGAAACAGAGCAACAAATCACTTTTCTTTATAAATAGCAATTAAAATATGACTGCACTGCTGTCATAGATCAGTTCTTAACACAGAGGACTGTACTACTGCACACTTTATTCTCAATATAATTTATTTGAAAATAAAACTACTAGAACTGTTACAGATATTTTCACAGCCTACTCATAGTGTATCTCTACGATAGGATGTAATTGAGAAAAAGAAACCAATCCAGAAACAAAAAACCTTACAGAATTGAGAGTATGTACCAGTAACTTCAGGTAAAATACAGGCATCAATAATATAGTAATTTTCCTAAAACAATCATTATTTTTTAATGAAAAATTCAACATATTAAAGTGTATGGATTCATAACTAAGCAACTAAAGGAATTTAAGTATATAATCTGAAGTTATAGCAAGGAAAACAAATTGTAAAGAATTATAGCATCTGTCTTTAAAAACTAGTTCAGTCTAATTTGGCATCACAAGCACTGAAGTCTGAAACAAATTTTTGTTACACAGCTATTTCAAATGTCACTGACATCTGAATTAAAGATAAATTAAAGAAAGCTTAATAGGTCCAAGCACTGCTTCCTCCAGTTTGCTTGGCAATCTTTTGAATGCTGCTTCCAGTACCACACCTTTTGCTGTGCTCCTGCTCTCCACTTGAAACATTAGTCCAACTGGGCCTATTATATTGTAAATGGAATTGAGTGGTTTATTTGTACTCCTCAACTCTGAGACCAGAAGTGGTTGTTCTAAATACCTTATCTGGTTTCTTTTATATGTAATCCATGTATGTATATTTTTCCCAGAAGCCAAATTAAAGAATTGTGTGTTCTTTTCAAGATACCTAATCTCATTTTAAAGACTCCAGTGCAATGGAAAACATATCTCTTCACTATGTAATCTCTCCAATAGGAAATTAACTTTATTGCTAGAAAATTACATCTGATTTCAAGGCTGAATGTGTATGACTTCTAAGATGCTCATTCTTGTTATTCCTTTGCACATAAGGGAAAAGAAAAAAAGCTAACAACACTACCAGTTACCTTTTCCTTAATACTGGTACTTCTATACTACAATAAAATAATTTCTTACCCTTCTCATCATTAACTGGCATAATATGTGGAAACCTTAATACTGCAGCTGTATCTTTAGAATCCCAAGTACTTGCTCACTTTGTGATCTATCCCATCCTTTTTGGATAGGGGACTCCAGAACTGGGGGCAGCACTGCAGTAGTGAATTTCCCTCTGTAATGAATAGACCTGCACAGCCATTAGACAACATGAGATGGACCTGTTCCCTTTCTTGACCCGAGGGGAAAATGACTCCCTGCAGTTTAGAGCCATTTCTGCTATCTTGACTTTTTGATATTGATCTGCATTACAGAGAGCAACTGAAGAACCTTAGTTATCAAGCAGGAAAAAGAAACAGTGACTAAGCCCTGTCTCAAAATACCTTGATGGGGACAAAGGGTTGTGAGGGTTTCAGTCTAGGCCATATAACCATAATGAGATTAAATAGCTAGGTGCTGTAGCTAATGCATTTAGAGTGGAAATGAGATATACATCCTTAACAGGGAGGATTGCTAACCACTGGAACCTGGAGATGCAGGAAACTGGAAACTGGAACCACTATCTGGAGATGCAGTGGATTCTCTAGCAGATATTAATTACTTGAAGTCATTAAAAAAATGAGTGACTCCATCTTTCTCATGAATTATCCACATGAATTAACAGGTAAAATGTTAGGACCTGCTTTATAGAAAGGCCCCCAAATCACAATACTCCTTTCTGACCTTCAAAACCATAAATCAGGGGGAAAAGATGACTGATAAACCCTACCCACCATCAGGTAGGTATCAATTTACTGATGAGTTAACAATTAATAAGGTGGAGCTTATCTGCTGCTTAACTTGTTGGAAATCACAAAGTAAAAATGAACTAAAAATATACCTGCAAATATTACTCATAAAGTATCTTTACATGCAGAAAAAACATTGCCTGTAAGAGGCAGGCAGCCTAAATTCAGATTTTAAAACTCTGTGCTGGAAAGATGTGGGGCTAAGAGATTTCTGTCGTCATTAAGGGATCACAGATGACAGTCCAGCTGCTGCCGTTCATGACGAGACACCAAATTAAAACAGACTCTACAAATCAAGTGAGAAAGGCTCATGGGACCAAAGAGAAATATCAAGTGGCTTTATCTGCGTAACCTGCCCTGTGTGGCTCCCCATTGAATCCGTTGCATGCGGTGACTGACAGCTTCAGAAACATGGAGCTACTGAAGCATGAAGGCTTGGACAGCTTTTGGGCGCAAAGAGAAGTTCTGCTGAAACATCCTGCTTAATGGCACAGAGCACCTCCCGCAAGAGCTGAAGTCGCTCCCAAAAGCCTCTTTGGGTATAGCTGGTGGTTTTTAGCTCTGAATTTCACTACAGCTTGGGGACCACAAAGCTGCATAACATCCTGGCTGTAAACCTGGAGGAATGAGTTAGAGTAAAATCGGGTTTATTCGGTTTCTTTCCTCTCGCTAAGTGAAGAAGTAAGTGTAAACCTGCTTCCTGGAGGTTCACACTAATACTGTAAAGCAGTAACATTAACAACACAAACAAAAGAAGGTGTGAGCTTACTAAGGAGATGTAGAGGGTTAGGATTTCTTGCCTTTAGAGTGAGGAGAAATGTTTAGAAATTGTCTCAACACTTTGAGTCTAAAACCAGAATCTTAAAAAAATGGATTTTAAAACTATCTTATAGTTTTGGTGTTTGGGTTTTTTTGCTTTCTTGGGACTCAGATTTTCAGCTGTTTAAGGTTGGGATTTTTTCAATCAAAATTGATGCAAACACAAGTAGGTTTCATTCTCTTTCTGAAAAACCACCAGGTGCTTGATGAATCCTCTAGGCATGAAATATGGCAGCTCAGTAGGTGGCTAGAACTGATTTATTTTTCCTTTTAAAATGGTGTAAATTTGATTTCAGTATGAATAAAAGCCACATAAAGTAGCATTTCAATTTAGCAAAGCAAAGAGCAAGTTAAGATGAGATGATTCTTATCCCACTAATGAGGGCATCTGGAAGACGAACCAGAAATAGAAGTACACTTCGCACACAGACTTAAATCTAGCAAACATGCTGAGAACTTGAGGAGGAAGTGGCAGAGGTTTGAAAGTCACGTGTGGAGCATGCAGATGGCAAGTAAGGCAACTCCCTGCAGAGTTTCCTCTGTGGTTGTGGGAGTGGGATCCTCAAGTACTGAAGGTGAAGGTATTTCTGAATTGCTCTCCCACGTGTCTTTCAGCTTTCCTGAGTCCAGGAAGATAACAAAGGAGTCGTCATCTTAAAAAAGACAACCGGTTTGCAAACGAGGAAAAAGTACTTGGATTGAATAAATTGTCCATCTCTAATCTATTTGTCTGATAAATCTCCCAAAATTCACATTTTTAGCATGTTTTATTACTTTTTCTTCCCATTGGGGAATGTCTCAAGAAGGGATCCTGTCTCTACTCTGATTCTGATAATACTTTTTTTAGGGGGAAACTATCTTACCTCTGATGAGTAATAAGCCGCATTTCATTGCCTTGCATTCATATAATCTAACTTTATGGAAAATACAACAGGCTCTAATGGTGACCAAGCATCATTTTTCTGGTGGCGTTCTTTCCCCAAGCTGGTCACTTCTTATTTGTGATCCAAATTTTCATTTGTTAATTCAATATAAAGTAAAAATAATTCATTCAACTGTGGTATGCCATACCATTTATGCACCACTGAAAGGGTCAGGCTATCATAAAACCTTGCCTATAAAGATGAAATAATATTCGTAATGAAAATGGGTTTAACAAAAGTGTCAAAAAATTAAGCCTAATGATAACTGAAAAGAGGATAGTGTAAATACAAATAATACTAAAAAGCAATGTAAATTTGATCATGAGCCATTGACTGGAAAGGTTTAAAAAAATTGTGGGTTTTTTCTAACAAATTTGCTACTGTTTGAATGCCTAAGAACTTAAACTCTTCTTAGTCAAACCCATCATTTTGAAACATAAAAATAAAAGTTAAGTTTATCTCTACGCTGATCTTCTTCAGACACATCTGTTGTAAAAGTTAATAATTTCCTTGGGAAAGTTGCTTGTCTTTCATGGCTCATGAGGTGTTCAGTGAAGACCATAAGGATATTCTTGACTTTTATTCTTAAAGAAATAGCACCCATCATTCATTTCTCTGTGCTCAGCTCACAGGAACAGGAACAGGGGATGTGAAGTGGTGTTTGAGGAGCCACAACTCAATATTTCCACTTTT
The DNA here is from genome assembly GCF_034638445.1 of Ciconia boyciana. Lineage (NCBI taxonomy): Eukaryota > Metazoa > Chordata > Aves > Ciconiiformes > Ciconiidae > Ciconia > Ciconia boyciana. The sequence goes on from NC_132934.1 coordinate 202,991,156, forward strand.
ATGCAGCTTGTCTCACAGCAAAGAGCCTCAGCCAGTGCCTGTGCCACTCACCTCAGCCCCATCACCCTCATGCACACATGGGCACTGGTAGCCTCTCACGCGTGGGCACATGCCCAGCCTAGCATGTCTGGGAAGGCAGAGAAGTAAAAAAAATCTTGGACAATCTCATTGTTTGCTGAGCTTTGGAGCTCTCAAAGCATTCTGGTTGCTCAAGGGTGCAGGGAAAAGGGCCTTCTAGGCCAAAATAAAATATGTCTGGATATGTCAATGGTGTTAAAATGCTTCCGTATCTGAGTGCGTGTTGGAATGACTTCATGACGAGTATTGGCCACAGCACTTCTGCACTGTGCAGCACACAAGACAAAATTATTGGCTGGCCCTTAAGAATACTAGAACCATTTGGAGGCAGCATCTTTGTTTAAATCGTGACTCGCAGAAATTTATAACTGTGTGTGCATGTGGTTTTATGTTACTTTTCTGCCCAGAATAGTAGATATTTCAGATGAATCAACATTTTCAGTACCCAAAAACACAGCAACACATTCTCTATGAATGTGGGGTCTAATAGCAATTGCTCTGCCAAAAGTTGTGCCATAAGAACTGTGTCTATAGTCAGCTTCTGGCCCAATTGATATTTAATCATTTATGCAGTGTGGAACAGTTCCAGTTAAAGTGCAAGCAAGAGAGCATAGCTGAGGGGATGTTTATTTGCTCTTGGTAGACACGTGTGAATTAGTTCTGCCAATGCTCTGAGACAGCAGATTGTGAGCAAACTCTGATCCAAAAGTTTTCTGCCCATCCTACATCTTACCACCTCAGAACCAATAACAATGTCCAAAGAGAAAGAAGCAGGTAGGGGGAAATAAAAAAATAAAAATTAAGGGTTGATAGGTTGCATTGGGAAAAATTGCAATATTGCAATATATCTGTGTAGAAGAAACCAAAGACTGCAGAATAAAATAAATTTGCAGCAGGCTGTTGAGAAATCAAAGGCTATATACATATACTGGAATTAAAAATTGTGGGAAACATTGGTTGATGAAGTTGCTTAGGAGAGTACATTGAAATGTACCTAGATGTAATAGAAAGAATGGGTTGAATTAAAATGCAAACTAACTTTCAGGAAAACAATACTTGACTGCAGGATGGTCTCAAAAAAGACCTGGGAGTCTCAGTTTTGTATTAAAGTTGAACAAATAATAAACATTTTTGTTGCTGTATGAATCAAAATGGAATAAGTCTAATTTCAAGTCTATTGAAAACAACAATCTAAATTCTGTTTTCTCATTAAAAGTTTCCCATTGTTTTGAGGAAAATTTTACCTTTTTCCATCAATTAATTTTAAGTGAATATCTGAATGAATTATAACTTATTTGAAAAATGTCAAAATGAAAAAAAAGTCTTAAAAAAATACAAGTTCTAGAGTGAAAAAACTGTAAAATACGTGATATTTCTTTTGGTGCACACAAATGAGACTTTGTATTTATACTTTTTATTTACCCAGTTAGCAAAGACTATTTCAACCCTTAATTTCAGTTGGATTGTCTTTAGACATCTAGGCAAAGCACTAGAAAATGCTCTACCAGAAGCAATCTTCAGTGGCAGGAAAATCAATAGACAGCTCTCATTGCTCATCTCGCTGTGCCTTTTATAGGCCACAAAGACAAGGTTTTAGCACTGGGGTTGACAGAACGCACCTGACCTTATCCTTACCCACTGTTGCATCCCTTCGCTAGTGTCTGTACTACAGTCCTGCCCTAGAGTCCTCTTAGTAGTTTGCCCCAGTCTCTGCCCAGAGGTGCTGAGTGGTGATTTCTGCCCTCAGAACAGGCACAATCACTCCAGCCAGAAGCTCTTGTTCATTGCCTCTCTCCTCTGCTTTCTTCAAAGGTTTCAGATCATGTTCACTTATATTAACCAATTCTGTGACCAAAATGTCAGAACTGAATGTCTCATTTTAGCCACCTTTATCCATGCCTTAGAGATGTGACCTTGATTTACTGGCACAGCTTTCTGAGATGGTGACTTCGTACAAAGGGTGGTTTTGCTGCTCACACTCTGCCTGGGTATCAGCACTGCTCACACTCACCTGGAAGCGGTTCCTGATGGAGGACAGCCATGCAGCTCCTTTCATCCTTTTGAGCAAGCAACACTTGCAACCATTGCTTCTTTCAGATGTCTTCATTTGCTGTTGTTATTGTGCTATGAAGTTATTTTGGCTGGAAAAATGATTAGTAAAGAGTTGTTTATGCACACAAGGTCTTTGGGAGTTGAGTAGCCTGCTTAGCTACTCTGTTACATTAGTTTTGTGGAGGTATGAGGCAGTTTTGACAGGTTTTTCAGCAAAGAAGGAACAAACCAAGCCTTTACAAGCCCGTGATGATATGTAAATCACTTGGCACAACAGCAGATGCGGAGCACTCACCAGCACCCAGGGCAGCCAGACCTGCTGGGCAGACCTGGACACAACTTTCTTGAAGAGCTGAGGGCAGACCCACATGTCTGCAGCCAATGAGTCCTCCCTACCAGGGGTGCTGGGGGTGAGAGGGGAGAACAGGCACTTCCGTGAGATCCTACTGCAGCGCAGAAAGGGTTTCATTGTTGTCAGTGAACACCGGGCTGATGTGCTGGGGAAAGCACACTTTTCTTACCGCTTAGAGAAGAGCTGTCTTTTCTGAGACAGTTTGATAAAACCCAGGGTCATTCAGGCAAGTAAGGAGCCTGAAACACCCTTTATCCTCACGTAAAGGAAGTCCAAGAGCTGTCTTAAACATACAGAGAAACACTATTTGGCTGCAGTTCTGGATTTCAAACATCTAGGCAAAACATGAGAGACACAGAAATCCAATGTCAGTCAAAGGTCTTCCCAAAACATTTACGACTAAATACAGCACTTAGAATCACAGAATCATTAAGGTTGGAAAAGATCTCTAGGATCATCTAGACCAACCATCAACCCAACACCTCCATGCCTACTAAACCATGTCCTGAAGTGCTACATTTACATATTTTTTGAACTCCTCCAGGGATGGTGACTCCAGCACCTCTCTGGGAAGCCTGTTCCAATGCTTGACCACCCTTTCAGTAAAGAAATTTTTCCTAATATCCAATCTAAACATTTCCTGATGCAACTTGAGGCCATTTCCTCTTGTCCTATCACTAGTTACCTGGGAGAAGAGACTGACACCCACCTCACTACAACCTCCTTTCAGGCAGTTGTAGAGAGCGATAAGGTCTCCCCTCAGCCTCCTTTTCTGCAGGCTAAACAACCCCAGTTCCCTCAACCGCTCCTCATAAGACTTGTGCTCCAGACCCTTCACCAGCTTCATTGCCCTTCCCTAGGCACGCTCCAGCAACTGAATGTCCTTCTTGTAATGATGGACCCAAAAGTACACAGTATTCGAGGTGCAGCCTCACCAGTGCTGAGTACAGAGGCACTTTTTACTTAGGAGTGAAAAGATTCTGTTCTCCTTCTTATTGGGTTTGGGTAGGTTTGGTCTTGGACTAACACCTATTTCTGTAGATATGAACGAGTAATCTAGCTTCTTAAATAAACAGGGCCAGGCACAGGCTCACGCTGGTGTGCGATCATTCATACTGGTTAATTTTAGGATGCCCTTTGGCACTAGGTCCCTCCTAACCTATGTCCTGGGTCAGATACAGATATACCACTGGTCAAGGACTGCTCCCTACTGACTGTGGGATGGAGTCACCCAATCCTAGGAGGAGAGGGGAGAGGGGTAAACAATGCGGATGCAAGACATGTCCTGAGGATGGGAGCTAGCCTTTTCTATTTGCTAATCTAAAACAGCCCCTGAGCCCAGGACATCCACGTGATCAAAATGTTTTAGTTTGTCTTAGAGTAGTTGCCTTCTGTTGAATGTAGATCGCTACCAGGTACATCAATTACTTTAAGAATAAGTAGCTACACAAAGATTATTTATTTGTGGCGCGGCTGTGAAGCCAAGTGAAAAGCTATGATTTTTTATAGTCAAAGAAGTAAGAAGGGTCATCTTGAAGGCTCTGCTTGAAGGTACCCAGTGAAAATGTATAAAAATCTACATTCCAGGAAAAATTCTTTGGCAAAATTATGAGATTCTTAACACAAGGTCCATTTATTTGTTCATGGACTTCAAGTTTTATAGGCAGAGTTATAAATTCATAATAGTTTTTCTGAGTGCTGAGATTTTCCATTTGGGAATATGAGTGAAATGCAAGATGTTCACAGTCACAATTGACATTGTATATTCATAAGAAGGGCTCAGAATAGTGGCAGCATTTGCATACAAAAATCCAAGATGTCTATGTTTTCCATAAATACATAATTGATTGGGTGTCTCTATTCTGCATTCAAATGTATTTTAATCTTGGCTGACCATTTCTACCACAAATTATTCCCTATGCAATTTGCTATTTCTGATCAAATTTTGAAAACAAAATTATTGACTTTGTGCTGTGTATTAATAATAGATATGATGCAATTTAGATGCACTCAAACATTTAAGCTAATAGTAAAAGGAAAACAAGCAAAAAATCTGACAATGTATCTGGATAGTATGTCACAAAAGTGAGGTATGTTTAAGACCATGGGGAGTGTAATGGGCTAAGACAGTGGATTAAAGATATTGTTTGGCTTTTCAGGGTAGGAATTGTTCTTTTTAACTTGTATTCCATGGTCTTTTACAACAGCCTTGGTTCTTTTCTTTCCAGTCAATCAGGAATGGGATAGGCAATGTACTGGCTCCCTAGATGAGACTTCTCAATGATAACTGCCTGACACTACCCCTATATGCTCTGAAGCCTAGAGGACCACTGGCATTGTAAAAGGACATATAACATTGAAAGAGCAAGAATGACTCAGGCCACCTCCTGTCAGTGAGTCAGTTTATGTCCCACAATCTGGACTGCCACTTTCCTTAATCCTAACCCAGAATGATTAAATTCTTGGTATGAGTACCGCAGTGTTGTAAAAGACCATGGAGTGCCATTTAAATGCCAGTACTAATCCCTTCTCATCTCTAAAAGCTGTCTAACATCCTCATTCCTCTAGCTTCCTGCAGCATGAAACTGTTCAGCCATAACCATAGTGGCAGTCCTAACATGGTATGTGCAGAAACCTAGAGGATCATTCCCCGTTGTAGAAGACAATATAACGCGTAGGGAAAAAAAACCCTCTTTCTATCTGCAGGGGACAATTAGTAGCCAGTGAGCTGCTACCTGTCGAGACTACTACATTTTTCAGCCCAACCCCTCATGCCAAGCAAAGCTTGCAACCAGGATAGTAAATTTCTCCTATAGATAGGAAGAGGGACTGGATTTATTTCTTTATTAGGTTTTCCAGGGCCTTTTATGGCAGGGCTACATTCTCTTGATTCTAGGAATTTACTATAGGCTGAGGTTAGGGTTAGCAATCCAGGTAGCTAATGGATTCTGGGATATTTGATATCCCCTGATACAGGAAGAGTGTAGAGTCTCTTTTTTCATTAGACATTATTTTTGTGAAGTTTTGTCTTTATTCCTTTGCAAGCTATGTGCCATTCCTCAGAGGCTGAGAAGGGGTTAAGGCCAAAGTAATGCATAATTAAGGTAACTGAAAATCCAGCAATTGTTTAGATAAGATCATTGGAGGATAAAGCAATAACATAATTGAAAGGACTTTATTATTAGCTTGCTTGTTTTATTCATATCAAAGAATTAATACAGTTAAAAATACAGGATTTTTGATGATCTGATCCAAACTTCCTGTGTCGAAAATATACATACATTATGTCTCAGAGCTGTAAAGATAATTTAAACACTTTGGGATACAGACTGATGGTTTGTTATGTTTGTAAACATTTTCATTATATTCAGTAAAATGCGTTAATTTCTAAATCTGCAAATTTATCAAGGGTGAGAGTCATTCAGCAGTATCTAATATATACCTTACTGGATAATCTTCTTTATACTTGGCATCTTCTTGTTAACAAAGTAATAAAGTAACTTATCATGAAGTCCCATTTGTTTGGGTGAACAAAAATATTTTTATGTAAGTCTGTCACTGAAACTGGAAATATTCTATTGGAATTAACACAGTTTTGCAAACATAAATGAAACAGACTTAGAGGCAATTGCAGTACAGCTAATCTGAATAGACAATACATCTACACAACAAATTCAGAGTAAGTAACTTCTGTTCAGCTTGTAAGTAATGTTAGCTTTTTCACTGTCAATCTAGCATGATAAGGTAAACTTCTGAAAAATTAGTATTAGAACAGTTTATTTGAATAATCCAAAGTCATCCTGCAAAAAAAGCCAAAGTCAGGTCGACAAAGGAAGTGTCACCATGGTCTTGGATGATTTTAAGGCTTTGTTTACACATGACCCCATCCATACCATTGCTAGACTTAGACATTTGGGGATAGCCAGTGCAGTAGCTGCAATTTGAATTTATGTGAATTTATGAACTTAGGGCTCTATTAATTTATTGCTCTCCAAAGGACACTCCATTTCACACCTGTAGGCATACTCTAGATGCAAAAATGCATAATTACCTAGGAAACTGCCCTACTGTTCTATAGCAGTCTCCAAAAGGAAAATTGCCATGGTATGTATGTTTCTAATTATAAGCTGGTTGCTTATAAATAGCTATTTTTAATAGAAAAAAAATTAACTCCTTTTACCCTCATTTCCAGCTGTGGGAAGTCACTGTAGTGCAACAGACAGCCCACTGTACAGGAATTAAAGAAACTTGTTCTATCTTCTACAAACGTGGTGGGTGACTAAGGAAAGCCATTTTACCTGCATGTGCCTCAGTTTATTCCTTCACAAATTGAAATAAAGACAGTCTTCCTTTCCTTATAGAATCTTTAAAAATCTTCTAATAAAATATTCTAGAAAAGAGCCCGTTACTCCCAAACAGGTTGTTCTGCACTATTTTCTATCAGTACTGCATGTGTTTGTAGAAGAGAACTGGAATGAAGCTCCTAAATCAGTGAGTCCAGTCCGCTGCTTGGATTGTATCATCATTGTATCATCTTTTCCAGAAGAAAATTGAGCTCCATCTTGAAACTAGTTAGATGTTTTCTATTGCAAGTCTCATTAATCACATGTAATAATGATAAGGAAACGTCTTGATTTTTATTATTTTGAACCTAAATACATTCCTGCTCAGTATATATCCATTTGTGGGTTTGGTTTGGGGTTTGTTTGTTGGGGTTTTTTTGTGGGTTGTTTTTTTTTTTCCTGTAATACTGTGCTTTGGTTTAAATATGTCTTTGTTATGTGTGTTTATCCCTTAGGCATGTTTAAGGATGGGCCTCTCATAATTCCTCTCAATGAAGCTTTCCTACCCCAGAGGACACGCTGCGGGGTGCCACGTCTTCCTTCGGTACTGCCAAGGGGTGACGACAGGGGTGTGCAGAACACTAGAGGCGGTCTCACAAAAGCCACAAAAAGCATTAATACTTCTCACAAAAGCCATTAATATTTCTTTACCTCCACTGAGCTTCAGTCTGCCATGCAGACTAGTAGCCTCTGCTGGAAATACCTCTCCCAACATGCCTACTTCTCCATGGTAACTCAGAAGATACCTGTGCTCACATAACACCCTTTCTCTGCCTCATTCAGCTCCAGCTGATGAATTCCTTATTACTCCAGAAAGTCTTCCTATGATTCCTTAAGCACATGACCTTTCATTTTATACACCATTAAATTTAATCCCATTTCCATCACTGCAATCCTCAACATCATGCTGTTCTTCCTGACCTATCTGTTTATTGACAAAGCCTTCATGCTATCAGAAAGTTTTATCATCATATACTTGCATTTGAGCTAAGATCATTAATGAAAATATTAATGAATGAATCTTAGGAGCAATTACCGAGGATCCTCATTGTTACCTTTCTCTGGTGACTTACCCTCTGGAGAATACCATTTTCATTTCCTCTTTTAGCTGTTCCTTACCTACCTTACCTTAGTTACACTTATACATTACCCATGTTACATTTAGCTCTCTTGTTCTTCAGCTTCACTATGATTTTCTTAATATACAATGCCTACTATATTTAATTTAAGAAATAATTTTATTTTTCAAATAAAAGTTAGAATTGTTTGACAGAACTTAACTTTGACAAAAACATGTTGCATTTTTCTATTTAACTCTGTGTCTTTTGTCATTTTTTTCCTTCAAAATTTGTTTCAAAGCTGTAAGGTCTAATCCATTCTTCAAACTTAAACACCTGACTTGGACTTCCACATTTTAAGTCCCCAATGAATCAGTTCTCTAAAAATGCCTAAAAACACTACATGCAAGAAAGAAAAGCAGACGTTTTAGAAATTCTTCAGAGGAAGAACCCATCTGCATTACTACAGTGCTAAAACACAGGCCCTCTAAAAGTCTTCAAATACCATTCAAAACTGTAAGAAAAGCTTTTATGTCAGTTTATATAATTAACTTGTTTTTCTTGTTTTCATCATTCTTAAATCTGTATTGGCTTTATTTTTTCCATAATTTTCCCCCATGTGAGAGTCAAATTCACCTCAACTAATCTTAATTGTCCAAAACATATGTGTCCAGTATAAGGCAGTGGTCCCAACTTCCCTTACAGTAAAAAGAGAGACCAGAACTTCTCAAAAGTAGCCTACCCTAAAGCATTGTTCAAGATAGTTGAGGTGAATTAAATTTGGCTATAACATATTTCTGTCCACTGACTACACAGGAAACTAGATAATTATCTTGAAATGAGATGCTTAAAGTTTAAATGGTTAAAGTTTTAAATGGTTGAAATTAGGCAAGATTAATTCCACCCTAAAAGCTCATTTTTCCTTTTTATATTAACTAGTGTTTTATCAAATCAGCTGCTTTTTCTTTTCTTTTTATTACCACAGATGTCTCTTAAGTCCTTTTGTGTTAGATCTCTGTCCTTCCTATTGTTATATCATTGTTCTATTTATTACTATCGAAGTAGATGTTATTTACTCATGCTTTTAGATTACTGTTGATAATAATAAAATAGGAGTAACCCTAATATTAACACATCTATTAATCTATCCGTGTTCATACTGGCTCTCCTCTTGTTCTCTGCTTTGACTAACTTCCATTTTTGTTTGTTAACAAATTTGAATTATTTGTGTGCCAGTAGATTTGAGTGGTTTAGTATACTTCAGCTGTACTCCAGGGCTGTAGTTAAGGTTACTGACAGAATTACAAAAAAGGTCAGATCAATAGGAAAGTATTGTAAGTATTCAAAATTCATGATTAAGGCTCAGAAAATCAACCAGTTTCTATTTAAATTGAAGAGATTAATAAATACATGTTTTAAGATCTATTTGCCTCATGGTTTTTAAGTCTTTGAGAATTGCAATCCAATGACTTTTCTCCACAGCCTTATGGAAAATGTGAAATATTCATAAATGCCAAAAAAAAAAAGTGAGAGAGAGAGAGAGATAAAAGGCAGTGGAAATGCTACAGAATAGCATGACAACCAAAGCTAAAGCTTTAAATCTCATTTCATGTTAAAACACTGAGTGATAGCAACAGTTTTTGAGAATATTGTTACTTCTTAGTTTTCCCTAGCTCTTTTTGTGGATGATAATGTTTTCAAATAATCCTCCACATATTTCTGTGAGTTCTTAAAATCTCCACTAATCTCATTTTGATTGGTTTATGGCATACTATATTTCAGAGCACCTTAGTCCAGCTACTAGATTTTCCCCACAAATAATCCTGTTTTCAGTTCTATTCTGAAGTAAATCCATTGTGTTGAGCTCTAGGTCTGCTTGTCTGCTAGTGAGTGTGACACATTGACACCCCCTCTGAAAATCCCATTCAGGTTCATGCAATTTTCATACATGCCTCAACCTGTTAAACTTTTTCAGAATGCTGGAAGCATGAATATATCCAGGCTGGGTAAGGAAGGAATCCTTACTAAATTCCCTTTAAGTGTCTGTCTTAATCTAGGTGATTGTCAAGAAAATAAATCCTCAAGAATAACAAAAAATTGTTCGAAAAATTAGATACAATCATGGGTTCTCTATGAATATAAGAAAAAAATAACGTGACAGGGAGGTTAATAGGCACACATCTGTTCAGGCAGGCACACAGGGATGGATCAGCCTGGCAGCCTCCCTACACTTCTGAAGAGGTCTCTCATTAGAGATGTTAGTTATTATTATTATCTATTTGTGCTACATAGCACTAGGAGCCTCCTGCTGAGGCTTCAGTAACATTGTGGTAAACACGAGCACGTAGCAAGAGAGTGCTGCTGGCCTCAACACATTTCCAGCCTCAATGGTCAGAGGAGAGCAAATAATTGCATTTACCCTGGTACGGGCAGGGAGCGGAGGCACCCAAAGATGAAACAACTTGCTCTGCAATTGGCAAGGGTATCTGCAGTGGAGCTCAGCTTGGAGTCACTGCTTAGGAGGTGCTGATCTGCCACTAGGACAGTCTCTCTTTCAAAGTGTATCATGAGCCCAAATTTCAATATTTTTTTCTTTTCTTCAGGTTATTCAATCCTGCACAGGGATATCTGTGTGTTAGCCCTCGGAGAGTTAAATCTGGGTATCGGAGGAAGGACAAATGCTGTAAGCAGAGTATGATGCTTCAGGAAGGAGTCACGCTAAGGCATCTGTACAGTTTCTGATAGCCAAGCTAGTTTGGGTATTCTGTCATAATGTTGTAGTTGTGCTGTGTTGTAGTTGTGTTGTAGTTGTGTTGTTGGATTCTCAAAGACTCTCCAATAAGGGAGATAATTTCCATGACTTGTCTTTAAATTCTGAGCTGAATATCAGACGTATGTGGTGTATGCAGCAACTGTGCCTGGAATAGACATCTCAAAGTTTCAACTCATGGAAAAACCTAATTGTCTTTCTTATTGGCATTTCACTTATATTTGTCTCTCCTTTTAGCCTGTTGTTAGACTTCTGGAGAAAAGGAATGCTTCCCGAAGAAAGACAAATGAGGTAAGTTACCAGATTAGTTCATTTCAGATGCTTTTGTTCAAGTGACAGCTCAAAAGGACAGCAGGCTAAATGACTCAGAAGCGTGAGAAGAATTTGAGTACAATTTATTATCTTGACACCCATTATATAATCTTTTTTTTTGTGCTATACTTCAGAAATTGCCTCATTAAATAAATTTCCAAACATTTAATTATTTTTTTTTTACTTAAATCTATTTTTAAGCAATTTCTTTTTCAACTTGTGAAGATTCATTTTTTGACAGACATCTGAGGAGAGTTCCCATGATTTTTATACACATCTTCATCATATGCTGCATACACAGGAGATGCATCTGTTTCAGAATTGTTGTTTTAATAGTTTTTGTCAACTTTTGGCCCCTACCTTTATTTAGATTTGAGCTCTGCTGGAAGTTTTGTATGCATTGGATTCTCTCACATCTTTGTCCTTTGATTCAGGTTATCCCAGGTCTGGTGACTGGCATAATTTTTAGTTTCCCTTTTCTCTCCCTGTCAAGGTCGGAATTTGGGAGCCAGGCTGGCAGAGCCGAGCAGCAGCATGCTATTTCCCCGTGCCTCTGCAGGTTGCAGGGGGTGCAGGCAGAAAAAAACCCATTAGAGCTGCCTATGAATGACAGACCCAGATCTGAGACTCTTGACTCCTTTTATCTGTGCTGTTTGAACTGAATCAGATTGGGCATCAACTTTATCCACAATTAAACAAAAAGTTGAGCTTAATAAGAGCACAAATGGAGACCGCAGTGATGGCCTAGCATACAAAGATGTAGAAAAAGCCATTACAAATCTTGACAGTAGGCACGGAGATATAAAAGTTAAATATTCTAATGGTCTATACCTTTAACCAGATAAAAGCCTATTCTATGCTTTGTATAAATGTTTCCTTTTCAGTCTAATTTATTTCACCATTGTTGAAAAGTTAATGGGAAAGAAAAGTAGAGCATATGCAATGATACAATTGGTACTTCGCCATTAATCAGATAAGCGTGTTTTTGCTTATCTTACATAAGAATGGCTACAGTGGATCAAACCATCTGCTTTTCAGTAGTGGTCAAAAGCCTGGGGCACTGTATGGGAGCAGGACAAACATATATGGTATTTTTCCAATGATTCCCCCAGCCCATTACTGTTTGCAGCTCAGGCACTTCCTGAGCTGGGAGTAGCTTCTACAAAATTAGCAGCTCTTGGTGTATGTCTCTTCTATGAACTTTTCCAGCATCTCCTGGAAGCCATGTAAGCTTTTACCGTCCATAACTCGTGGTGAAGAGTTCTGGCTCTCAACTGCAACACTACCTGCAAGAAAAGTCTCTTGTTTGTTTTGAGCCTAATTTCTGGCAGCCTCATTCGATGTACCTACTGCCATAATAAGGTGTCTTAGGGAGGTACAGTGGGAAAAACTCTGGTAATGGAATGCAGCACTTTGTAGGAGGCTGTGTTTTGTAAAATCAGGTCCTGAGTGAGAGCAAGTGAGCAAGTGAGAGCTCCGTCTCTTCATAAAAATGTCTGAAGAACATGAAAGTACAACTGTGCTAGTGAGGGGAAGGAGGTTTGCCTCCTGTGATCAGAACTGATATGGTTAAATATAACCCTAACACCTCTTCTGCTCTTTCTGCCAGGTTCAGTATGCCTCTGGTCTCATAGTTTGGGAAACCAGATACTGCAACAATTGTTACATTTAAATAAACATTTTAATACCTGTAATAATGTTGCAGCTATGTCATAACCAGAAAAGATTAATTTTAATAATTTAATAGTAAAGGTCACATTGTTGCCTCTGCAAGGAATGTTACATGTGGACTTTACCTAGGGAAAAGGACAGGGAAAGGGGCTGAGGACAGTGGGTCTGTAGCTGTCTCACTGCTGCTCCATGCTCCATAGGTAAACCCTCCCTCTGTAAGCCCCTCTCCAGCCTCCCTCCATTGAGAGACTCAGCCAGCTGGATCACCACAGGTAAATCTAAGCTTTCTCAGAAGTAAGGATGGATGTTGCTGCTGTGCTTAGATCTAAACCAACAGTGTTTTTCCTCCCATGCAAAAGTGTTTTCTGCAAAGTTGAGCTTCTGCTTTGACATTCAAAATCCATGAGACAACCTCCAAGCCAGCCATTTTAGCTGCAGCTTAGAGAGTTACCACAGAACTGACAAATAATATATGGACTTATCCTGTATTAGACCTTTTGGTTTTAGTCTGACAACCTCAAATATTATTTATAATGACTTCTTACCCTTAAATTCTCCTGTGTGCACAATTCGAAAATGCAAAAACTATTGAAGACCTGAAATAGGGGAAGCTTTGTCATACTCTTGTTTTTCATTAGAACAGTGGTTTTTTATAGAACTACCGATAACTACTCTTGCAAGGGAATTCAGCCCCTGGCAGGCTGGGTAGTAGGGCAGTCTCTTCTGTGTTATATTCCATCCTCTGCATTGCAGAACTGCAATGGTGTGAACATGCCATGGTGAGGTTCAGCATGTACAGGCTGTAAAGAGCTCCAGTTGTGGCATCTTGCACTGCATATAACTGTTGTTCCAACAAGCAGAATGAAAGATTTAATACATAAATATAGCTTTGGTGGACAAAGAAACAGAAGCACTAGGTATCAGTCTTTGGCAAGATATTTATACCAGCAAAATGTAGCATCAAATCTCAAACTCAGTTCTCCAAACATCTACTTAAAAAAATATCTGCCCAAACTCTTGAGTCTCTTCTTGTTTATTAATTTTATGCGGTGTCTTCTGAAAAACTCAGGTTTTAGCAGTCATTTCAATGCATTGCAATGCATAAGGCACTGATGAAAACTCCAGTAGTCATGCTTACTTACTGTGTCAGTAAGAAACTGGTTTATCTTTCTTCCTTTTTTTTAAACTTCACATTTTCTATTGCAGGGAGATGACCAACATGAATGAAAACCTAATGGTGGGCAAACAGCTGTAAGGAATTCCATTTTTAATGTACTGCATCAGAGATCGAGAGCAAGAATACAGATCCCTTTGGGGATCCTTGGTAGGCAAATCATTAGTCTAGTCCTGCAGGCTTACATGATTTGCTATGCATAATTGCAGATGACTAGATTTTTCTAAAGGTTAATAACAATACTCGTGTATTAACAACACATTGAAACAGCTTATTCCTTATTGGCCACTATTAAATTGCAGCGGTGTTTCACTTCCCTTATTACTATAGCAAGAAACACATTTTCTGGAATAGTTCTTTAAAGGTGTTGATTAAAGAGGAGGAAAGGAAAGTCAAAAGGTAAACTGAAAGTTTCTCTAGTAATTCAGTTTTGTTGTCAGATAGTGGTATTTGAGGACGATGCGCTTCCAAGTAGTGAACACTTATGGACTGCATGGCACTTCAAAAACCTCCACCACAGAGTTATTGTCCAGGTGGCTCCTCAGATGGTTTGTGATCAGAAACAGAAGGAAGTTGTAAAGAGAAGATCTGACGGAGGCATTACTAATAATGGCTTGTGGAGAAGTTACAAAACAGTAATTGAAGTTCTGGCTACTAAAAGGACAGCTTGTTTAGTGTGACACCCTGTAGACGAGAGAGCTGCTCTGAACTCGCTACTGTGAAGCACAGCTTCCCGACAGACTGTCACATCAGTGATGGAGACTGCACCAGGGCCCTCAGGAGCTGCCAAGGGAAGATGGCTACCCTCCCTCTGGAAAACAGCACTTCATTTATAGCCTGAATTTATCTAATTTCAGTTTCCAGTCACCAGATCTTGTCATGCTTCATCCACTAGATTCAAGAGCTCTTGTCACAAGCCAAGGAAAAACGGAAACAATGACCTCCTCCTTCCAAACCTTTCTGAAGCCACTCAGCACAAGTGCTGCTCCTCCAGCTCTGACCCATCTGGGATGGATCCTGCTGTCCTTCCCCCCCATCCCAGACATTTATGGTTCCTCCTGTCCATTACCGTGGTCCCCGCAGTAGGTCTGGTGTAGGTGCTGGTCCTCTGCTCTCACAGAGCTAGCTAACCAGACGCCTAAGGCAAAGGACTGCTGTTTAGGACAAAAGCTTTAAACAAAAAGAGTATACATTTCTGTTCTGTTAATCCTCAGTTTCAGGGCTATTTCCCCTCCCCTAATGCAGGCTGGTCCTTCCCTGCCATCATCAGGGCTTGGACAGGAAATTTTCGTCAGCCCATCCAAACTAGCCAAGGCAAACATGGGACTGCAGTTCCTCATGGGTGTTTTTTCTGACTAGCTCTTTGCATTACCTCTCAGTTAGTTTATTTCATGCAGAAACTTCTTTAACTCCTCCATGGAGACAGGATCCAATCTGTCCACAGAGACACATGTAACCCCTATGTGGCCTATAGAACAGCTTCTGAGTTACATTTAATATTTATGTACTTGATATTATGGAACTGATTATTCCCTGGGTTTCTACCATTTGGCATGCCCGTTACCAAAGCTTTTATCCATGTATTTCAATTCCCATTCTCTTTGTTTCCTTCTCATTGGTATGAAATGAATCAGAAAAGGATGTGCTCCACCTCAGAGAAGAGTATTTCATGCAGCTTAACAGGACAGTAAGAACTACCATTGTCCCAAAAGGAAGGCATGGGTGAATCAAAATTTATAGTGGGGATGAGGTGGAGGAAACAATAATTGGCCTGGATGATAATGCAGATATGCTGAGCAGAATGCTCTGGGCAAACACCAGAGTCAAAATGTGAGTTTGTACCTCTCTAGAAAAGTCCAAAAGCATTGCCATGTAAAGGGATTAAATCACACCCAGCTCTCAAAGACAATCCTGCTTTATAGCACCAGCTAGTTCTCCAGGAATACGAGGAACTCACTGATTTACCCCTGATGTCTGAGTTACCCATGAAGTTAATGCACATGTTTGCTTAAAAGCATCCAGAACTAGGGTGACAAAATCCCCTTATATAAATTTCATGGGACTCCCCAGGAAGGACAGAGAATTTAGACACATTAACTTCATAGCACTGCACTGATTTCAGCCCAAAACATTGTCATACTACCTCCCTTTTTAATAATAATCTAATGCTTAATGCCCTGGGCTCCTCTTCTACTGCAGCAGGGTGACAGCACAGCACGCAGGAGGCAGACTGGCTGCACCCATAGTGAGTTCACCCAGCTAGGAAGGAGCAAAGCTGAAGTATTTTGTTCCCAGGGCTGTGACTTTCTCTTTGCTAGTAATGCACAAACGTTTTCTACAAAACAAGAGCTCAGATCTTGGACCATCTTTATCTTGGGTGAGTACCTTCATTTGGAGATGACATTTGCCACTGATTTTGCTTTGGAGGTCTTCCTTGGCTCTGTAGCAGCAGTGAGAAGCCTGACTTTCCCACACAGTCAGCAGAGACAGGTAGCTGCTTAGTTAATTGGTCTAAATTGCCTTCTGAAGGCTTTCAGAGATGTCTGCAGTGGTTACACGGGACGCTTAGCCTTTCTCCAGGCTCTCACATTTAGATATTGCAATTCTTAATTCCATGCTTCTGACTTAGTCCGGATCTGACTCTTTCTGCAACACAACTGAAAAACTTTTATTATTAAACGCAAAGCCAGTTCAGAAACTAATGGCTGAATCTTCTGGGGGGGGGACACCAAAACAAAACCAAAAAAGTTGTATTTCTTTATTGATCTAAGTACCAGGGCTAAACTCAATCTGATGTCTTCTGGAGACATGCTCCATTGTGGCGTCACACCAGTGAGATCATGCTGCTGTCTGATAAACTCAACCTGTGTTTTCTTAGTTGTCCTGTCCTGTCCTGGAGGGCTGTGTGGAGAGAGCCTCAGAGATTACTCAGTCGCATTCTGCAATCAGGAGCAGAGTACTGAGGGGCAAGACAATGCATTTATGAAAGTTTCATTATGAAATTTCAATATCTCTTGTTCTGTTGCCATTGGTTTTACTGGTCCAGGAGGAGAATTTCTGCATGCTGTTCTCTTTGTCTAGGATAGTCCTAATTCAGGACAGCATCCAGCTGTGTTTGAGCACTCTACTGAACAGGTTTGAATGCAAAAGCATGACTAAGCTGAGTCCTGTATTGGGACCTTTTTGGCATTAAGTTAAATTGAAAATCTGCACAATGGAGCTCTAATTTTCATCAAAAATAGAAAAGTGTATTTTCCTTTTGCACTTTTCTTCTTCAAAGTGCTTTCAAAATATTAATTAGTTAATCCCACAGTGATTCTGGCATTCAAACATTTCCTACAATAATGATAAAAACTTTCTGTAAATGTTAATGTGCCACTGAAATTTGAAAATGTAGAGACTGTACTGGAAAAGGGATGTATTCTGTCAAAAAAAGCTCTGTCTGAAGCATAAACAGTAAAGAATGAAAGATTACACATAATAATATTGTTGAAAGATACTTAAAGGTCAGATATAAATTTTAAAACTTTCCCCTTCTGAGGAGAAAAGTGTTCCCCCTTTGAAGTGTTGCTATCAAGCCTTCTTAGGACTTTCTATGACCCACCCTTTCCTTTCCATTTTATCTCATTGTGTTAAACATCATGCAACTCTAAAAATAAGTGTTCATTATATTGACTCAGTGCTAGTGAAACCCTCCTGTAGCAAGAAAAAAACAAACCAAACCAAAATAACCACTTCTTCATTTTCAGATCAAGTTTAATACAATCAAAATGCTAATATGCTCAGAGTGAACTATGAGAAGTTGCCTTAATCTTTATTCTTCAAAGGGGGTACAGTCTGGAGGAGTACTGAGAGCCCAGCTCTCATGAAACTGGTCTGTCAGTGACTCCAGAAGGAGCACAATACCAACGGACATTTGCCAGGTACTCGGTATTTAGGGTCAGAAAGGAATTTAGCACATCCCAGGTGGTGATGAACAGATGCCACCAGCTTTTGTTTTCACCTGGAAGCATTAGTGCTGGGCAGAACTCCACTCCATACCACAGATGCCTTCTCCTCGGCAGATGAAACCCAGACATGATGACCGAAAAAAATATTAATGCTGTAACAGAAGACTTGAAACTACCCAAGCAACCAACCAAAAATAAAAACAATGTATATGTAAAACAAGGACTCTCCTCCAAACAAGCCGAGCACCCTGGGGAAGCAGAAGGGGTTTCAGAAGTTCCTTAAGGACTTTGTTTATGGAAGGTACTTAATACCCTGTACCTTGGCCCTGTGTCAGTCCCTGAAAACAAAGATTGCAGAGTATTAAGTAATATCAAAAAAAACCTCAGTGAAAGGCAGAGCATTACAGTAAGCAGTTAGTGAGCTTGCTCTGACATCCTCTGGTGTAAATCAGGAGTAATCCCACTCAGCTCCTGATTTCATCCCGTCATATTCCCAGTGGAATTATAAATGAAGTGATATTATAAATGGTGTAAAACCAGAGTGGAACCCTAAATCTGACCTTGTCTCTGTACAATGGGTGCCAAGATGACACTTTGATCCTCGAGCTTTCCTTCCTTACATCACCAAACTGAACATACTCAGGTAAAAGCCAGCCAAAAAACCCTGCCATGCACATCTGCAGAAACAGAAGCTGAGCACTAGACACTGCTAGTGATTCCACTCCTTCAAGGAAGGATTGAACACCTGAAAACTCTCAGTGTGTTCTTGTGTCTCCCCTCCACCTCTGCCCAGTGTTTTCCCAGCAGCACTATGTGTCTGCACCTCATTTCTTTTGCAGGATTGTATGTGTCCTGAGGCAACATCCTTCCTCTGTGACAAGGATTAATTGGGCTCTCAGCTGAATGAGACTGTGAAGCCAATGACTTGGCCTTGGTGTAAAGCAACTAGCATTGGTGAGCTGCTGTTTTTACTTGCCGTAAATCTTTCATAGTACTGACAAGAAATCTTTAAAAAAGAGGATGGCTGAGATCACTGTGGTTTGCAGCTCTTCACAGAGAATTTTGTAGCGAGGACCCTGTCTGAGGAATACTACCCAGCTACTGTCTTCTTCCCTCCCTGGCAAGCATACCCAGCTGGCTGCATAAGAGCTTGCAGTTTTCTGGCGGGCTCAGTCCTGCCTGAAAAGTTTCCATTTAAATATTCACTTTTTGTTCAGCATACTTAATGACTACTGCAATTATTTACAACTTACATACTAAATTTCCAACAACCTTGTGCTGCCTTGAGATCATTAGCTTTAATGAAAGCAGAAACAGGCGACAAGGTCACAAAGTCAGTTCTCTGTTGAAGCTTTTAAGTTCTGCGAAGAGATTTGGGGACTGAATTTACCTTTCCCATCCCGTATAGGGGCATCTGCTCCAGGTTCAGGCACTTTTTTGCAGTCTTCAAAGATGACTTGCTGCTTTTGGGGCTATTCAGCGTTGAGAAGAAGAGGAGTAGGGGCAGCAATTGCTCAGGATTATTCTGCCCTAGGGGGTCCACGCTCCTGCAGTGGCTCAGAAGGATTCTGAGCACAACTGAGAGATGTTAACTCTTACAACTGACGCAAGTTGTTCCAGAAATAAAACTGCCCCTACAGTCCCAGATACAGGAAAGAGAGCCCATTTGCCCTGACCAACACCAGTCTCAGCCTCATCACCTGGACAAACTGGATCCTCAGCTGACAAGTTCAATCTGTGGAAGGCTCTGAGTGTTTTTCAACTGACTTAAGAGAAGTGAATGAACAGCTGGTGTATGGTCTCAGTCCCTTAAGGGTGGCTACATTGCTTTCCCAAAAAGAGAAGCTAAGCAGCCTTCAGTAGTAAGGTAATTTAATAGAAAAAAAATACCTTTCCTGCCACAAGTTAAGAATCATATCCAGGGTACAGGGGTACACTTCTTACATAGGTGAGAAATAATCTCCTTCTGCTGTTGACCTAATTTACCAAGGAAAATTTTGCAGCTGGTGAACAATGGAAGATATTTTCTTAGGGATAAAAAAGGATCTTCTTTTAATAATCTTATTGAAATTCTGCTATGGCAAATTCCTGGAGACATGGGGACAAGGCAACGCAGCTCACTCTAGAAAACAGACTGACAGAACAACTGACAGACTAACACAAGTTAGATCCGAAAGCAGAGCAAATGATGCAGTGCTGTCCCTCACAGAGCTGTATGAATTATTTGTTATGATTCCTTTTGTTGAATTTAGATGTTTTTTCTCTTTGCTGAATGGTTCTGAGCAGATGGTGTCTTGAACTTTTTTCAGGCTTGTTTATTTCTATTTATTCAATGAATGTACTGGATTCATGGGAGCTGTGAAGTACTGCTACAAGTTTGAAATATGTGCCATGTGATCAGTCATCCAGATCATGTGGACTTGTTATTTTGCCCTAAAAAACAGTAATTCAGGCAATAAAAACTCACATTACAGAAAAAAAAAAAGAAAAATGAAAAAAACCCCAATATTTTTAATATCTTTGGAGAACTGGCAGGTAATGCCAATACAAAAAAAGGTGCAGACTAGCTGTGAGTCCTGGGGGAGAAGGGTCATTCTGCACATGAACTTCTTTACAGTAATTTATCTTGCAGGAAAGAGGCAAGGCCACATCTATGCCAGCCAGAGGTGAGGAAAAGGGCCTAGCCAAGGTGTACAGAGCAGGAGAAGGGCTGTTGAGGTTCATCCAGCCATCGGACTATAGCCCCCACTGCTCCTCCAAATGAGCACCAACAATATGGCCAGGAAGAGCTGGAGTGTGTCTGGAGTGGTGACTACATGGCTCTGGGGGCTATGGTGAAGACCATGGGGTCCCAGGTAATTTTCTCCTTGGTTCTGCCAGTGAGGGGGAAGGGCCTGGGGAGGAGGTGATAGATCCTGCAGGTTCACAGCCAGTTCCACAGCTGGCATTGTTGATAGGGATTGATTTGTTGACAGGGCTTTTAAAACCACAGGACCCTCTTTGAGGATATAGGATAAGTGGGGAGAGATGGGACCCACCTGACCTGATGGCCTTCTATAGTAAAATGACTGGGTTTCTGGATGAAAGGAGAGCCGTGTCTCCCACAATATCCTTGTATCCATGTCAGGACATTATCATCTGGAAGGGTGGACAAGCAGATGGGTAAAAACCTGTTTTGACAGTTGGAGAGCAGTGATTAATGAGTTGTACTTGATCTTGAGGCCAAGAACAAGGGGAATAACACCGAGATCTGTCCTGGTAACTGCCCTGTTCAACATCTCTATCAATGACCTAAAGGAGGAGACAGAATGCCCCTCTCAGCTAGTTTGCAGGTAGCACCAAACTTGGGGTGCAGCTGGGATCCAGCACCATGCTACAGGGGAGGCTCTCCCTACTCAGACTCTGCTAATGGACTATTCCCATGCTCATTCTGCTGTGTTGCATGTTTGCATCTGTTTGCATCATGTTTGCATTACAGACAGAGGATGTTTCCAGAAGACTTCTCTTGCTTCCTTTGTTTTGAATTTACAGGAACAAAGGGACATCAAGATGATTTAAGTTTTAAAACCCTTATTTGTATTAGCCAACTTTGCTCCTTCTCTTCCTCCGCCTAGTAGCTCTGAGTATTGATCATGGGGAAGATGAAAATGACAACTCTTTCCACATCTGGAAACCGAAGAGAAAAATGATGAAGTGTCATTTCCAAAAAGCTTTTGCTTTTATTCTTGATGCCCTGAAGAAAGAACTGCCTCCTCCTGAAACCAGCAGAACTGCTTTCGCTAGGTTTCCCATATAGTCCTTCAGCTGCCTAGGGCTCACTTGGGTTTCTTTTGCCCTGAGGTCTTTTTTTGTTCTTTGGGGTTGAGGGTTGTGAGGGTGAGTTAGTTTGGGGATTTTTTTTCCTTGTTTGCTCCCTCCTCTCTTTTTTGCTTGCTTGCTTTCCTTCTCATTGCGTGTTTTGATGATTTATGCATGCTGAGATGCAAGATGCTTCTGGGAATGCCTGTTGCTATTCAGATGCCTGGAGGAAAAACCTTTTGTAGGGAGTTGCTGAAGTTACTACTAAAATAATTTTAATATTATGTTCTTCTGCCTTCCAACTTTAATCATCCCTGATCCACTTGGAGACATTATCCTGGTCAAGAAGGCTTGTCTATTGCTTGGGCTACCTGTCAGTTGAATATGCACTCTGTTTTTTTCTTTTGGAGATTCAGGGACTTGAGAGATGTGGGAAGAGCAATTGCCAGTGAAAACTGAGCCAAAAAAGTTGTTAGGAACCTCAGCCTTCTCCATGTCAGTTGTTACCAGATTTCCTGTCTTATTTATCAGGAGGGGTACAATTTCTTTTGTCTTCCTTTTCTGACTGATGTACCTGAAGAAGCCCTTATTATTCTTCACTTCCCTTGCCAAATTTAGCTCCAGCTGTGCCTTTGCTTTCCTGATCACTCCTCCTTCCTTTTTACAGACTTTGCAAAGAAAGCCACTGTGACAGCCTTTGCATGTTTCTCAAAGCAAGGACCATTGCCTGCCTGTTTGCACAACAACTCCAGGCAGTTCCAGAGGGACAGGGAGGAGGATGAAGAGGAAGCTCCTCTGTGCAAAGATGGCCAAGGAGCTGGGCTGTAAATCAGCTACTTCAGGAGGGAGTTTGCAGCAACCACACAGCCTGTGGGACCCACCAGGGGCTCCCATGGCCAAGGTGTTAAATCCTTGGGTGGCTCAAAGTCAGCAGAGCCATGCCAAAGTCCTTGGAGGTCTGCCACATGATGCTACCAGAAGATACAGCACAGAGTAGTCTCATTTTCTCAGCCATATGCATATGTGCTGATGCAGAGAGGAATGTAATGCAGAGCTGGAGATAGTGCCATGTTTGCTTTAGAAATTAGGATCTATAGGAATTTATTTTCAAATTTCCCTCAGTCATCACCAAAATGCTTACAGTGTTCAAAACATGAAGGAAGGATACTTCTTTGTATTATTGCTTGGGAAAGGTGCCCTTAAATCTCATTATACTCAGCCTCTGCAGTGCAGAATAGCTTATTATTATGCGGCTCCCAGAGAGGATGCTCCTGGGAAAATGACAAACATCGAAACAGAAGTCCAAATGGCAGCAACTGTGGACAGTATGGTCGGATCCTCTCAAGCCAGCCATTTGCAGCCTTGCAGGGGCCTGCAAGCCTCTGCAATAAGGCTCTAAGTGGTACATCTGACAGCATGCAGTTAGCAGAATAGCTTGCACCATGCTGCTCACAAGACCCAGGGGGAAACCAAGGGGACTATTTAAGCACAACAAAGTGACCACCCCATGGCCACGTTGGACAGGAGTATGCATTGCAGCTGACCATGGCAGGTCAGAGCAACCTCTGAAGCTGTGCCAGCAGATTAGAGCAGATATCATCCAAGTTTACCTCAGGAGGCCACATTTACAACACAGCAGTCTGTGCTGAGCTCTTTGCTAATGGGGAATCTGGCTTTGATGACTGCTTGGATTTAACTGCTCGTTAAAACTGCGAGTTTAGTATTCAGACTTCCAAAAAAGTAATTCAGGGCTGTGGTTCCTTATGTTCTTCTACATTAGTCTTGTAATGTTTGATGTTTTTAAGATTGCACGGACGTGGGACAATGATTATCCCATGTGCCTTTGTCCGGCTTGATCCGTAACCACTTTTAGGTGGGTACAAGTGCCACGGGGTTCCCTTTGCCCGTCAGTGCCAAGGGACTGCGTGTGTGTTTGTATTTCACCCTCTCACTGTCTGGCTTGGAGCAGAGCGAGTCAGAGGCCTTTGAGGTTTTCTCTGTGTCAGCTACCCTTGTTAGGGTCACCAGAAATAGGAGAAGTATTCATTCCCATGCAATAAAAGGTGGTGCACTTTAACACACTCAGGAGGAGGGAATCGTGCGCAAATAATAATTCATTTGATGATCTGCCTGAACTTCTGAAACTACCCAGAGACTGACTTGATTCTGCTGGTTTTTTTCCCCATAATTTGATTTTTGTGAGCATGGGTTACCTTTTTGGCATGCTTAGTGGAGTCAAAAGGTAACGGTCCCAGTCATGAGATCTGACAATATTATGTGACATGCTGCTATTAAGCTACTGCAGGAGTGAGAAGTGATTTCTTAATAAAAAGATTGCCTCTTGGTGCTACAAGCCTTCACAGGCTCTCCCCAAAGCATGATTTGTAAGCAACTATCTTCTCTGTGTAAGAAAAGTTCTTACAGCCTAGAGGGTGTGTTGTTCTCTGAAAGGAAACATATTGCTTCTTCCTGCAAAATTTAGTTGTAGCACTTCTGATCTTGAGTTTATTCTAAATAAGAAATCATTTCCTATCATGGAAAAGCCTAATCAAATTTAATTCTAAGAGCTGAAAATCAACAGTAATTAAAACTGCAGTGTCTAGGCCAAAGCAATATATGTTTAATGATAAACAAACTCAAATGGTTGAATTAAGCAGCTGTATCTATATAATCCTCTTTGATCTTCAAATTGGTTCTCTTGCTGCTTTTCTAGTACAGTACACAAATACATTAGTGGACTCTTTAATCCGGCAGTTAAAAACATAACAATGTAAAATGGCTTGAAGTTGAAGTAAATAAAATTCAAACTGGAATACAGTGAACATTTTTAATAGTGAATGTCATACCTTTTGATCAGATTATCACTCATAAACTATATAAAATTATTAAATTATATAGAGAAAATGATTCAATTTAATTTTTAAAATGTAAATTCCCTGCCAGCCTTTCCTGTCCAGAATAGATCACATTCCTGAAAAATGTTTAAAATGTGTTATATCAGTGGCCACATGAGAAAACAGTAGATCCGTCACTGCTAGGAAGCAATGAGCTTATTGTTCATGTACTACTCAGCACGTCTGTGCAGACATGCCCCTGCTACTGACTTGTCCCTAGAATGAAGCCGCCATTGCCAGAAGAGTTCACCACATCTACCTTTTTCTGCCAACTTTCCTGAGTGTGCCTCAGAGGCAGAAAGGGAGCCACATATGTGGAGGGTCTGTCCATGCTGTGCGCCCACCTTGGCGAGCTGGAGACAGGGTCCCTCCATCCAGGTCCACAGCTGCAGTGGCACAAGGCAGACCAGGAAACACCAAGAGGCAACTGTACAGTGTCAAATGCAAATAGAATAGAATAGAATAGAATAGAATAGAATAGAACAGAATAATTTCAGTTGGAAGGCACCTACAACGATCATCTAGTCCAACTGCCTGACCAGTTCGGGGCTGACCAAAAGTTAAAGCATATTGTTAAGGGCATTGTCCAAATGCCTCTTAAACACTGGCCACCTCTCTAGGAAGCCTGTTCCAGTGTTTGACCACCCCCTCAGTACACCTCTCCTGGTGCAGCTTTGAACCATTCCCCCGTGACCTATGACTAGATACCAGGAAGAAGAGATCAGCACCTCCCTCTCCATTTCCCTCCTCAGGAAGCTGTCAAGAGCAATGAGGTTGCCCCTCAGACTCTTTTTCTCCAAACTAGACAAACCCAAAGTCAGCTCAAGTGTGTGAACTTCAGAAAACGTTCAGACTTCAGAAGTTTGGAACTTTTTTTGCTTCTGTAACGACTAGAAGTATTTACCAACAAGGATTCCATAGGGGTGGACATACAATTAAGTCCTGATCTCATTAGGATCCATCCAAGGTAATGGTCACACAGGTAATGATGGAGGCAGAATTGCCCATTGTTGTGGCTTCTTCAGAAGTTTTGCAAAAATGAACAGTTATAGATAAAGAACTGCAAACTTCTGTCTTCTAGGGAGCCCAGCCATACAGCAAACACATTCCCCTTGTCAAGTTCATCATCAGCTCCCTGTGTGCCTATTCATGCTCAAGAACTGCCATCACTCCTAACAGTAGTCTGGTTTCTGTCTTCTTTATTCACAGCTCTTCATCCATTTCTGCAAGATGCAGTGGCCACACCTGTGAAGACTGGTTGCAAGCTGATTGCAAACTGGCCAGTTTATTTTCTGTTCAGCTGATGCTGCTGAAGGGTCTTCATATTGGATTGTAGGACTGCTGAATCTTTTTCTTGTTCCTGATAAGGAACGTATTTCTCATCAACCTGACTCCAGGCTATCTGTGCTCAGTCTTCTACACCACAGGGATTATTTCAAAGACTGCAAAACTACAAGCATATTGGAAAAATTTGTATGCAATGGCAGAAGAACGATAGCCTGGACCTTCCCTAATAGTTAATGAGTTGCATCCCTGTGATGAATACATATGCCTAACACCACCAACTGTTAAGAGAGAAATATTTTCATGTGGTAAACAGAGTGAAACATAACCACACACCAATCAGCTCTCTTTGACAAATGACATGAGATGAACAGAGTTCTGCAGTGGAGTTGCAGATTGGAGAAGTATGTGAGTGTGTGCAACCCAGGCTGAGCCAACTAGTCAATACAAAAGCACGTTACAAGCTTTAATTTTGGCATGTATTCCTAAAAGGTCAACATTTGAGCTAGCTTCACACCAAAGAAGACTGGATGCAGCTCACACTTCGGAATTATATTTAAATGTTTGCACTGACCGCAAGTATAAAGTTATTGACAGTCATTTTGTTGGGCTCATCAGAAGATACCATTTTCTGCAGTATACAACCATCCTTGTCATGTTAGAATTCGAAGTAGAGACAAGTCAGAGACTGACGCTGCTGGCAGACTAAGGCATCTGTTGTCTGTATTGATGGTCTTCTATGAGTAAAAAGGCAGTGGCTAATCAAAGTGCCGGAGGTTAATGTGAATGGCAGCACAGAGTGCACTAAGATGCTGTTGACTTACCATCTTTTTACAGCTTTTTGTTGTATATTGTCAAAATAGCTTGTTATGAATAGACAGCTCTGCAGCGCTGTGTTTGTAAAATCCTGGAGACTAACCAAAACACCAGTGAGACAAATCAGACCTGTGGATGCTGTAAAGTTGAGATATATAGCCTTTGCTAAACAGTACAAGTAATCAACAGAATTTGTTTATAGTTGCTATTTCTTCACTGAAACCTAGCTGGACTCTTTAGCAAAATGATCTCCACCTCTGTCATACCTGCTGGAAGATGACTTGCTCCAATAGTCAAAACCTTTAAGTTTGAAATCAATATTGCATTATTGTGTAGTTGTGACAATATGGCTAGTAGCTTGTTTCCTAGCTTTTTTACCTGTTGGCTGCACATGAAGTCCTTTTTAAGCTAACACATCTCTGTTGGAATTTAAGCTTGTTATTTTGAGACCTGCCAATTTAAGACATGCCTAAATCATACTGTCCAAAGGTTTCCTGGCACCCAAATGACATCATGACATCCAAGGCTGCTAGTGTGTGGACTGTGTTCCTCAGAGGAATGGCAATTCTGAGCAGTTTTGACAAACAAGAACTAATAATTGAAATCCAGCTCTTGAAGAGCACAATTCATCATCAGGAGGTCAAATTTATTTAGCATTTTCAAAACTGACTGTTAACAATGTTAGACATTTCAAGAGTTTTTTGTGGTACTCTTCTGAATTGAACCTGGTGTAAACGTATACTGACACTTTGTGGATGTGTTTAATCCATATTTGGGAAGTCTTGGATAGAAGAGGTTGATACACCTCTTGATTTAAAATTTATAAACTGGTCCAATCTTCTTCTCTTGTTACTAGTTTTACATGCACATATTAAGAGGATAACTAATGCAAACATCAGTTACAATTTTTTTTGGATCAGAGGTAGGAAATAGCTATTGCCCCAAATGTATTATTTCTGAGTAATGTGATTCCAGAAAAAGTACAGTTTAAATATTTAATAAGTAAAAATGAATAATAAACATCTATGTCAAAGCACCGAATGTATGTCTTCATATAAAGGTTTGAAAAAAACCTGAACTGCTAGAGCAAAAATAATGTACGTTGCTTTTCTAAGCCAACAGCAAAATGAAATCTGAAAGCAGAAAAAAAATATTATATTTGACTGAGAGAATATGATAAACAACGAAGTCACCTAAACTGCTTGCAGCATATAAGCATGCCTATTAGAGGCTCACAGGGATCACAACAAAGCCCAACACTATTGAACATTTTTAATCCATAATCTCAAAGTAGGTGTCAAATATCTAGTGGAGACAACATACAGACAGGGAATGCTGAAGCTTGATGTGGACAATGAAAAAATGAGGTATGAACAACAATGGTGATTAAGAAAGCACCTGGGAAGGTGGTGGCTTTTCCATCATTTGATGTCCTCATCTGAAGATTTCGTTTATCTTCAGATGAAGACTTTGATTTCTTTTGGGGAAATATGCTATAGCCATACAAGTCATGCTTTACTCAAAGATAAGTTAGCTTGCTCAAGATGAAGGTAAGTGGATAAAATTAAAGGAAACACCCTGAGATTTATAAGAGGTTAAATCTCTTTTGCACTTTATTGAAAACTGTCAGACTGAGTTGAAAACTCTGAATTTAATGTGCTAGTGATACTTCCAAATTTTTTCATTTTTTTCTGATACAAGTAGCTTAAAACATCAAGCCTGGCACCTTCTAACCCAGATTTTCAAGCAACATTTGGCTACTTCATCCCTTCATACATTAACAGCAAAATCTAGATAGAGGGGAGAAGATTGTCTTCTGAGTTCCTGAATCTGGGTGCACACCATTGTTCTACCACGGGGGTGACCCTGACGTGTGATTCATAATCTCTCATTTTTCTCCCCAAGTCCTTGTTTCCACAGAAGAGAAACCTTTGCGTGCTGAGCAATGGGAGAGGCAGCATGCTTCACAGGTCCCCGGTCTAGGCAACCAGGGGACCGGAGTGTTCTGTGTACCACAACCCTCACTGGTACGTAAATCTAAAGAGTGACTACAACAAAGTACTTACAATCTTCACCTACTTCACTGTGTACATAACTGAGTCTCATGCTTATTCTTTTACTGAGTAATAATGAGACAACGAGCTCTTCCACTGACAACACTACTCTCTCTGGCACTTATCTTAAACTGATCACTACTCTCTCTGATCTTATCTTAAAATGTAATTTTTTGTTTTATTCCATAGGTCTGGAGAACACAGTTCATCCACCTCAAGTCTTGTTGGAAATTGCCTTGCGCTTTGCCACATCAAATGACTTTCATTGATTAACTTGCAAGATCACAATTTGAATTGTGCAGTAGTAGAGATCAATGGATCAGTGCTGGAATGAGTGAACAACATTGCCTTCATCTTCGCCCTGCACATAATATTTAAATGAAGAAATGATTTATCCTTTTAAAAATACATTTTTGAGCTCTTTCTCCTGCCTTCTTTTCCCTCAAATTGGGAAGTGCAGAGCTGAAGTAGGAATGGAGCAATTCTCAACTATGTGAAACATATTTTCCACATGATTGCAGGGCTGAAGATAACTTAGCATGGTTTGGACCCTTGGGGAGCTGAACTCTCCAATTCATGTATTCTGATTCGACCGAACTATGAATAAATTATAGTTTAAAACCTGATAATTTGCTTTTACTGATAATCAAAAGAGTATTAGGAAGAAGTATTTTGTATATTGTCATATAAACTTGTAAATGCTATGCCACTGCGGTCCAGATACTTCTGCCCAAGGGCAATGACTTCTGCTCAGTAATTCTTTCACCAGTGGCTTTCCAGTTTGGAAGCACACAAGAATTTTCCTGTATTCATGCCAAGCTTTATTTCAGGCTCACTTTGAAGCATCACTTTTCCTGGCTTATCTCTTCCATACTGATCCATACTGTAAAACTCACAGTGGTACAAAACACCCTGCCAGGAGGATTTCCATTTGAGGCAATGCTGAACTTGGTGACAGCCTCTGTGTACCCTGGAGCAGGGTAGGGACTGGGACACTCTTTCTCATCAGAGAAGGATTACAACTTTAACCCTATGTTCTCTAAGGATAACTGCTTCAGATAGCCATTTTGGATAATCTTCATAATCCACTGACTTAATTTAAATGCTCCAAACATGCTTGTACTTGGTTGTATGACAAAAATAAGTGTGTTTTTGCTGGGATTTTGATACAAACCCAAGAAAACCAGACACTCAAAACTGGAAAATGGATGGTTATCTGTCAGACTCCTCTGAAAAAAGCCCTTTCTAAATATGCCTTACTGGTGTTGTCATATTAGATTTTTTTCCTGTAAGGAAAACAAATTGCTTGCTTCTTTATGGGAAATTACTGTATTGATATACTCAGAACATCACTTAATGCTGGTATAACCTAGTCAGCTGCACTGTATCATCTAAATTTTCATTCCTGCATACATTCATTAAGTGACTAGACTACTGGCTGTAGTTTTAGACTATCTGCCCACCTTATGTCTACTTACTATATTATAGAGGCTGCCCCTTTAATTTTCATATGTGTTTTTCTGGAGTTGGTAGTGTTCTGATAAATTTGTAGTTAATATTCTAAGAGTAC
Organism: Ciconia boyciana; assembly: GCF_034638445.1. Classification (NCBI taxonomy): domain Eukaryota; kingdom Metazoa; phylum Chordata; class Aves; order Ciconiiformes; family Ciconiidae; genus Ciconia; species Ciconia boyciana. The sequence continues at coordinate 203,021,332 of NC_132934.1, forward strand.
AGTTTGTATTAGCTGTGCAGAATAGTCTTGCATTGCTCCCATGAGCAGCTGACATTTTCAATGAAGAATATACCTCTGCGCATCCAAGCAGCTGTTTCCCAGAGTACTCAGTGCTGACAGTACTGATGTGTAAAGGTGTTTTACTAAAACAGGGTTCCTATTTCAAGCACTGGAGTTAAAGCAGAAATGTACAGAACAAAATCTGAAGCCCATCATACAGGAATTGGGCTCTAGATGATTGCAATGGTTCCTCCTTAAAATTAAGGGCAAATTTGTGAGAATCCCTGTTAAATATTACTTTTAAATGATCATTGATTGTGTTTCATATCTGATTTATTTACACATACAACACTGAGACAACAAATTGGAAGTGAGAAAGCACTATAAAAAAAAATATTTTCAAAAGTGGTAAAACAAAGCGTCATTGCTGAAATAGTTTATTTGCAACTTTCAAAACAAAAAGTGTTCTTTCAAAGCAAAACCAAAATTTGTTTCAAAGCTGAATTATGTCAAAATCAACTAAACATTTCCGTTCCACTGAAGTGGTACTTTCCAACAGAGAACTGTTTAACCAGAAAACCCTTGACACCCTCTGGCCTTGAGGCAGGGCTGGAGCGCCCAGCAGAGTGATGCTGGCCCCGCCTGGGCAGGACACCAGGATGCTCGTGGCTGGGGTACGTCAGGGAGGCAATCCACCTTCACTCCTCGCCACGGCATGTTTGCAGAGGCTCTGCTGAGCTTAGTATCAGCTGTGCCTTTAATGAAAAACTCTCTCCCTTATTTTTGCGGTCTGCTTCTCCTAACTTGCTGCTCCCACAGTCCCTTAACGTATAATTGTGTTCAGGGAACTGAGGCAACCAGCTCTTTCTGAGGCTGTTTTCCATGATAAACAAAATAATAACATGTAAAAACTGTTAATAAATGGCACTTCCCTCAAGAGGGAAAATACTACCTCAGTATTATCCCATTTTCTGCTTATTCAAAGAGTGAGAATCTCAAGGTCAAATGAACTGAGGCCTCCCTCAAGGCAATGCTAATGCCAGACTGGCTGTGCACACCAAGCTGCTGGCCCAAAGGTTATGTATTACAGGCTTTGACTGTCAATATTCTTATATTGCTGTTTTTCTTTTCTATTTACCATTCTCCTGCACTGCATCACTTTTATATCAGGCTTTTAAAAACTCTTTTCTCCTCCTATTACCTGAAATTTTCAAAATAGTAGCTGCTGTTTGTAGGTGAAGAAGCAGGCTATATATAAATACTTATATACCCTATGCACAAAAAAAAGCTGGGTTGAAGGAACTATTTCAGGAGGCTAAAGCACTTGAGTTGAGCACTCAAGAATTAGGAAGAGCAGGACTATCTGTGCAGTTTTAACTTATCCTTCTGCCACCCTTATATAAAACTGCTGAAGCACTTTATATAAAAGTGCTGAAGTGAGTGAAGTTATTGTATCTCATGAGACTTGTAATTTATTCTCTTTTTTCTTGTTTTAAGCTCTGATTGAACCACATTTCTGATTGATAACCTACCACAGACAAATACTCCATGCTGCAGTGTTCCTTCACCAAGAAAGGGCATGATGATACACTGCTACAGAAACTGGTAAGCAAGGAAAAAAAAGTTACTAAGAAATCAAAACAGCATACTTTTTATGAGGAATTTGAAAAACAAAGCTTCGACTGAAACATGGTCTTAAAAGGAATCTTCCATCCAGGCTGCTGTGCAATACTCTGACAAAAGCAAATTCAGGTTGGCAGTTCCATTCCAAACTTCACTTTTAATTTTTAAGCTATTACACTCAAAAGGACCTCTGAATGTATTTGCATTAGGAAAGGCACATTCAGAGGTTTTAAAGCCATCCCTGTTCACAGGAAGGGAGAGAAGACTTGGGACTGAGGGGACTGGGATTTTCTTTCTCCTCCATCCTCCCTTCATGTAAGAACAGCACCAGGTTGCTAAGGGCAGAGGAGGGAGGTGTGCCTGCATCCTCTGGCTGCCTGCAATGCCCTAAAAGGGAGGTAGCTGGGAGGGGAAGAGAAGTAGAAGGATTCCTCTAAACACCTCAAGATTGGCACCAGAATTCTGCTGTTCTTGAAATAAGAAAGTGCAGAATTTTTGCAATGTTGCCATAGGGCTCCCTGATGGGGCTGTGCCACTGGAGATGGACCTGAGGGTGAACACCTCTTCTAGGGTACCCACACAAGGAAGGTGAGAATTCAGACCAAACACATGATTTTTTTTCCCCCTGCAGACCAGAATGGCCTCCATCCCAGTTCAAAACAAAAATTTGAGTTTCAGAGAAAATGTTGGTAGGAGAAAGGACTGGATGAGCATCCTGCCTTTGTGAGAGAAAACTAAAATGCTTTGCATCATGCTGTAGAACTGAAACACCACCATCAAATGTGTACCAGCTGTTTGAGAGGTTTTACTCCTGAGGATGATACAAACACTTTGCATGCTATACTACAGATGGAACTGTAAGTTAGAAAATCCCTCACTGGCCTAGCATCTTTGAATAAATATTCACATTTCTGCGGAGTTCAACTCAGTTCCAATTATATTTTTTATTCTCCCTCCATTCAAACAGAGTATAATCTAGTCACGGGATCAGATCATGTTACAAAGCATGGTTTTCAGTCAGTGCCCAGTTTACTCAGAGAATTTCAGATCCAAAGTTTGAACAGCAGATTTTGCTCTAATGCTCTGAGCAAATGTTGCATACTGCAAATGTCTGTGTTTGTGTCAGAAGTGTTTACAATTCTGTACATGGAGAGAGCCTGTACCAACAGGGAAGTGACAACTGCTTTCAAGGATCAGAAAGATCTGGTTGTTTTGAAAATCCACAGCAAAATCTGCCCAAGTTCTTCTGTTCTGAAAACTGAAAACTAAACATTGTGGAAGATTTAAGGAAAATGTTAAGATATACACAGAACATTAACTATAGCTCATTATGATTTCCTAAATCATCAGCTTATTTTGTAGTGACACTTCAAATATTGTTTAATTAATGCTCATAGCAGCCTTGAGAATGAATAGAGGATATAAAATAAAATAATAAGATACAATAAAACAATAGATTTTAAAAACTTTAATACATAGAGTGACTATTAGCTCAGATCCTAATCTTCAAAAAATTGTAATTAAGAGTAAGGTGATGGGACAGCACATCACATGCTATCCAATAAAGTGGACTGAAAGCCAGTTCTGCAGATACTGATCTCCTCAGGACTCAAGCAGACAATTAAATACTGTCTTTCACAAAGGATACATGGATGGAAGGTTGACCATGCAGCTGGGTGACTTCACCATTGTGACTTTAGTACAAAATGGAGACATTCCAAAAAGGAGACACTTCATGCACAGTCCCCACATCTGCAACTGGTTTTAAAACTTTGATCTGCAAACTGTTGCTAGAAGGAATTGTTTATTTGTATAGTTTCTGGAAGGTTTATGTGCTGGTTTTGGCTGGGATAGAGTTAATTTTCTTTATAGTAGCTAGTATGGGGCTATGTTTTGCATTTGTGCTGAAAACAGGGTTGATAATACAGGGATGTTTTAGTTGTTGCTAAGTAGTGCTTAGACTAAATCAAGGACTTTTCAGCTTCCCATGCTCTCCCAGAGGAACAGCTGAACTATAGGCAATTCGCAAAATACCCGCAATAACACACACAGTTTATGTTCTGTAACCTCCACATCATCTATGGATATTTACCGTTGTTCTAAGGTATTCAATTATTTCCTCAGTGTCTTAGGAGAAAAATAAGGTTTAGATGTTTTCCTAATGGCAGCAGTGCCAGAAAAGATCCTCTCAATGAATGTCTCAGTGCACAGTGCATTTGATAAAGGGCCATATTTTTCAGTAGCATATGGGAAAAAACAACAAATGCTAATCCTTGGTCCAGGCTTAAAGTTTTTGGGATTTGCTGCAGATGCCACCAATTAGAAATTACATATTTTGCTGTCAAAAAGGAGAATCAAAATTAAAAGGACACAAAGGTTTTAGTTTGCTCCTTCTGTGACAAAAGCCTCCCGGGTAAATGATAATTTTATTCTCTAATTTTTCAACAATCAATCACTTTTTCTCATTGCTGGATCTCAAGCGGGATACTCTTAAATGATAGAGTCCTCTGAAAAGAAAGAGTTGAGAATTCTCACCTCCAATGATGATGCCTGCCTGTGCATTAGCACCATCCTGCCATCCCAGTCATCATCCACTCGCAGCTGACGAAAGAAACGAGACTTACTTGGAGCAAATGGCGTCACTGTGCCGCCTGCCTAGCGCTCCAAGGCCGGGGCACGCTGCTGCTACTCACCACCTCAGTGGCAGTCCGTGTCAAGACAGTCAGGTGTAGCGGGAGAAAGCAAAGCTTGTCTGAAGCGCTGAGCTTCGTTTCATGTGTCCACGGTGGAGCTTGTCCCCCAGACTCCCCCTGTTAGTGGAGACAAGTGGGCATTTTAAGCCAGCAATTCATCTCAGTATGTTAAACACCTTTATCAAGCTGATAAGAATCGTGCCCTAGAAGAGCCCATGTTTCTCCAGATAAAAGAAATGCAGAAAGCTCAGTCCGTGGCAGACATCAGCACCTGCAGCTATGCATCCCTTGTCACTTGTCCCTTCAGTCAAGAGTGCAAATCAGTCAAAAAAGGCAAAGGATGCACCCACCTTCAAAAGAGGCCAAAAGGACGACGTGGGGAACTACAGGTCACTCAGCCTCACTTGAAACCTTCCTCCCTCGGCACATCGCAGAGCGAGGCCTCTTGTAGAGTATTTCTGAGCACAAGAACCAGCTGACTGGGAACAGTTGGCACAGATTTGCTGAGGATAAACCCTGCCTGACCAGCCTGATTGCCTTCTGTAATAAACTAACCAGATTTTTCAAGAGGAGAGCAGTACAGAGTGGTAAAATCAAGTGCCTTGACTTTAGCAAGGCTTTTGACACCATCTCCCACAGTATTCTTGTATTCAAGATCTGGCTTGGATATTTCATTGATATCCAGGTGGGTAAAAGGCTGGCAGGCTGGTACAAGGGGAGCACGACAGGGGTCTCTGCTGGGACCTATCTGCTTAACTTCTTTATCAGAGGCAGGAGGAGGTGACTGAGTGCACTCTCATTGTGCTTGCAGATGATGCCAAACGGGGCGGGGAGCCTTAAAGAAAGGGCTTCTGTCCAGAGGGACTGGGTCAGGCTGAAGGAATGAGCCATGAGATTCAATAAGGAGAAATGCTGAGTCCAGCCCCTAGGAAGGAAAGACCCCTGCAACAACCCAGGCTGGGGATTGACTACCGGGGAGCCGCTCTGTGGCAAAGGCCCTGGGGGTCCCACTGGGCAGCGAGCAGGACGTGGGCCAGCAGTGAGCCCTGGTTGAAAAGATGGCCAATGGCAACCTGGGCTGTATGAACAGGGGCACAGCTGAGTATCGTGAGGATGAGGGATGTGAAAGGAAACAAGAAGGGGTTCTAAAGCTGCATCATCAGTAAAAGGAAGGTGAGAGAAATGTGAGCCACCTGCTGAGAACGTGGAAAAGGCTGAGGTACTCGGTAAGTTCTTCACCTCAGTCTTTACTGGTATGATATGCCATCAGGAATCCCAGACCCCTGAGAGCCATGGGAAAAGCCTGGAGCAAGGACAACTTACCCTCAGTAGAGGAGAATCCAGTTAGGGAACATTTAAACAAATTAGACATACACAAGTTCATGGGACCTGATGGGATGCACCCACAAGGGTTGAGAGAGCTGGTCAATGTCATTCAAGGCCACTCTTGATTATCTCAGAGGGGTTGTGGTGATTGGGAGAGGTTTCTGAGGACTGGCGGAAAGCAAATGTCACTCTTACTTTCAAGAAGGGCAAGAAGGAGGACTTGGGGAACTACAGAGTGGTCAACCTCACCTTAATCTCTGGGAACGTGATGGAGCAAATCCTCCTGAAAACCACTTCCAGACACATGAAAGACAAAATGGTGATAGGGAGCAGTCAGCATGGATTTACGAAGGGGAACTCTTGCCTGACCCACCTGATAGCCTTCTGCAATGAAAAGGCAGGCTCAGTGGATGAGGGGAGAGCAGTGGATGTGGTTTATCTCAATTTCAGCAAGGCTTTCAACATTGTCTCACATAATATCCTCATAGACAAACTGATGAAGTTGTACTAAACAAATGGACCATGAGGAGGATTGTGAAAACTGGCTGATGGAGTTGTGGTCAGCAGCACAAAGTCCAGCTGGAGGTGTGCCACAGGGGTCGATACTGGGGCAAACACTGTTTAACATCTTCATTAATGATCTGGATGATGGGACACTGTACCCTTATCAAGTGGGTATGATACAAAATCAGGAAGAGTGGCTGATACACCAGATGGGTGTGCTGCCATTCAGAGGGACCTGGACAGGCTGGAGAAATTGGCCAACAAGAACCTTATGAAGTTCAACGAAGGGAAATGCCAAGTAGAAAGCTGAGTTGTCTGATTTAAATCACTTTGTACGTTTCTACTTCTGGCAGGCCCTTGTGTATCTACATTTGTGGCTAGATGAGATGGCTGAACAGTATAGATCCAGGATTGCTTCTGCAGGTCTGCATTTCACAGACATTCGATTTATACACAAAAAACCTTGTGTTTCACACTAATTCGTGACCAGGCAGTAATGCCTATGTATTGGAGTGTTTTTTCAAACACTGACAAAAAGAGTATTTAACTGTTATATCATCCTACAGGTGATTACCTGATAGCAAACAAATTAAGTGCCACTATTTCCCTCAGATAAAGAGAATTTGTCTTCTTAATACCAAAGATAATCTCATTCTGTGCCATTAGTCATTGTGAGCTCCTCCCAGGTTGAACACCACATCAGCATATTTCAGTGAATGAACAGATGCTTGGCTGCTGTTATGGGAATAAACTGAGATGTCAGTTTTCATTCTTTCAGGGCTATAACCCTGAAACTGTTTCATGTTTAGCTTTAAATAGACTATTTCGGATTTTATGGGAAATTGTAAATGTTTTACTAAACAGAATGCAATATAGTCATTGCATGAAACAATTAAAAATATGATCTCTGGCATTCCTGTAAAAAAAAAAAAAAAATGTATATAAAATTAAAAGGCAGCAAATGCTACTAAGAGAATGATGTTGCGTTCACTTATTTTAACAGCAGAGTCCTACTGGCCTCCTTTTGAGGTTAATTTTCTTCTGTTTTTCACAAATCCATCCACGTTTCACAGAAAGAAAAGTATGCAATCAAGTACAATTTGCTGCCAAGTGTCAAACAGGAATTCACAGGACTGCTGCAAGAGCAGCTCTTTGACATCCCAAGGAACACAGGTATCCGACCTCCCATGAAAGCAAAAGGAAATTTTCCTATCATAATCTGAAAAAGCTTGTGTGCACTCACATTGCATTAACAGTCCAGGGGGTTGGGACAGCCAAAGCTCAAGGGCAACGAAGCCGTGCAATTTGGCTGCCAGTGCTGTGAGCAGCACCGCAGAGGATGCTGGAGCTCAACGCCCTGCCTGTGCAGAGGGCACAGCTCACACTGTTCGCTCCCTGGTCGTCTTTCCTCCGTGAACATCCCGAGAGAGCAGACAAAGGGCAGCCAAAAAGATGAAAAGGAGGGAAAAGTCACTGTTAAAGACAGTGAATGTTAGAAAGAAACCCTCTCCCCATTCTCACCTCTCTGTAACTGCATTGGGGTACTCTGGAGAGGGGAAGGGGTGAAAATGAGATTTGTCTCAGGATTAATTGACAAAGTGAAAGGAAGCTTAATGAAATGAAAAAACAAAATCACAGTCTGGGTCTGTGAGCACGGTGTTGCCATCAAAATAATCTGCTTGTGGTGCTGGTTTAAACAACTAGGAGAAGCATGTCAGTGATGCTTGACCGCAACACTATCCTGCCTAAGCAGGCAGCTCCACAGGGAAAATCCAAGCCCTTGTCCTTGCTTTCCCATGCAACGATTTACAGCTTATTCAGCTTCTTATACTTACCATTTCACTTCTGCAACTCTTTTCCCAGGCAGTGACTGAGGCTCCTCTCAGCAGCCAAGGGATGATCTGCTCAGTACCGCAGCGCAGGAACCTGGGCGCTAGCGCTGCACGTAGAGCCATCAACACACAAAGGGTTCACCTTTCCTTATTTTTCCCCTTGGTAACTTCATAGTGAGCCCATGCATTTGCTGTGCTGGTGTTCCTATCAGTCACTGCTAATGCATCAGAAAAAAACATCATTTCCATCCCTCTGCTCTTTTTCACTTTCTGTCTTTGTCTTGATGCCTGGATTGTAAGTGCTTCTGCAGAGAGGTGGTCTTTTTCTTCTGTATGTGTATGGCATTTAATTACTTGACATTAATTAGTATAAGCAGCTTTTTCATGAAAAGTTGCAAAAACTTTGTAACCTGGCTGCTTGGGTCACTTGTTCAATTTCATATTGTCACTGAACTCAAGCAACAGCAAGACTGCATCCTCTGGCTCATCTTTTAGGCACTGTCTCCCTGCTGACAAGAGTTCTTCTCCAGATGGCAAAATTCACAATTCAAAGTGCACAGCTTTTCATACTGGGGATGTATTTTGGATATGTCATTGCATTTCTTTTCTACAATTTTGAAATTGTACACAGAGCTAACTAGCAGCCTGCCCAGTTTCAGATCTGGCAGAAAGTGCTGCAGAACTTGTGTGCTGATTCAAGTGACACAACCATTCATTTGTCATACTGCAAGTTGGAGAAGTTGTTTGTAACTCAGCAAATTCAGTTGGTTTCCATCTTAGATACTATTTTCCATAAGATTTCACACCTGGTTTTAATTTTTTTTACTTTCCTTATTGTAATATCTCATACTCTTTAAAGCGTTGCTTGCTCAGTAGAGGGAGAGCAAATATTTCTGAGCAACATGTAAATCTCTGGACTGTCTTGATCCTTCTTTTTGGCTTTTATTGCTGGCATTCTCAAATGTTAATTATTTTTTTACCACTTGTTAGAAGTTGTCTATAATGTTCAAGAAATGGAAAGTTCAGACTGCATACAGTAACTGTTACATTTTTGATGGTGCAGGTTGTAGCTAACAGCTTCCAAATAACCATTGAGAAACAATTTTTTTACAAGCTCTATCTTAACAGCCCATATTAACCTCTGCAATTTCATCTAAAAATGCTGAATTGGAGTGGTGACTAAAAAATTCCTCCAGTTTTATCGGAAAGAAATAATCACCCCTTATCTACTTTGTACATTCATAGATGTTTTTTATTCCAATAGATTTAGCTCCATAAGGATTGAACTGTGAAAAGCAACGAGCTTCTGAGCAATCTCTGTAGCTTGGGCCTGGGAAATTGAAGTAATTACATATGATGGTTTAAAAGTGAATGGAAAGCAGCTAAGTAAGATTTTTATGAAATAGTATCTCCATAGCAACACTTGGTCATTGGGTTTAATAGTGACTTACAACAGTTTTAGCTATTTACACAAGCAGTTTTCCAGGCAATGTTAGCAATTATTAGTCTTCCTATTCCCCTTCTCCTGGCAAGTGCTAGTCTAAGACAAATCAAGCTGTTCTGCTTTCCTCCCATTTTTAGGCAGACTTCTGAAATACTCTTGGGTTACAGAAATAAAGAAGAAAAATACTGTAATCTCTCTGCAGAAGATGGAAGACTCCTCAGTTGCAGACACCTCAAATCAGCAGTGCAGGAGGTATTCCCGCCTCCTGCACAGTGTCTGCGCTGGGGATAGACTGCAAAATAAACACCCACTCCCTATAGCAGCACCAGCACTCTATCCATGCTTAGCTGGATGTAAGCTGGCATTCTCACTGAAGTCAGTGCGCTCTTTCCAAAGCAATTGTCATTGACATTGATGGAATTACTCACATTCTTGAAGTAATTCTCTGAGTTGTCACCAATGCAGCATTGTGCAAAGCAAAAGCAATATATCGCCTCTTAAAATACCAATGACAATATAGTAACCTTACATCCATTGCTCAGACTGTTGCTGATGTATAATATGACGTGATAGATTTGAATGTACTGCAAGCCACTTAAACACTTTCATTTAAAATTAATTTTGAAATAACTGTTTTCCCAATGTGTTGCTGAAGTTAAGGCAAAATGCCAATGTTAAGGCAAAATGCTGATGTTAAGGCAAATGTTCAAAATGCTGTGCAAGCTCTTAATCATTAATTGCTCAGAAGACACTACCCTCTTTAGGTAAGTCGCTATCAAATTTTTTTACCCAGGAGGCTGGATGAAGACTGCTGAAGCCAAAAACATCAGTGTTCACCTTTTATTCAGAGCAAAACAAAAAAGCAGCTACGTGTCTCCAAGAAATGAGAGGAGCCTTTGCCCAAAACACGCATTGCATGCTAATGTGGTGAGAAACTGAGCTGCATGAAAATGGCAGGGTAACCTGGGAGGTGGTGTTGCTCTGAGGCTGATCAACAGCTGAGTGTGAAGGGAGAGAGTGTGATTTTGGGGTGGTGTGGGGGGAGCTGGGGCCGTGGGGAATGGGAAATAGTCAGAGGAAACTCCCAGATGCTGCTTGACCCCTGTGGAAACAGGACTTGGTGCATCTCTTTGAAAAACTAATGGAGTTGTATGAAAGAAGTGCTTGCGTAATCATTCGGCCCCAAATACCAATAACTCAGGCCAAATAATTAACCTTCTTCCACTGTATTTATGAGGAAAGCACACGGCAAGTTACAGCCACTGTTATCATGCTGGACACCAAAGATTATAGCATTTAAAGCCCAACCCAGCACTTAGGTCCCCCAGTCCTGAGCACCAATAGACTCCATTTAATGACGTGCGTGTAAAGACTCCCATGTATTCAGTGCCGCTGAACATAAGGGCACGTCACTTACATTACAAACACATGGTTAAAACCTTCTTCCTCTCTGGGGTTTGTACCCCAGGGCCAAGAAAAGCCAAATCCACTGCCAGAAGAGTACCTTGTAGTTCTGGTGTACAACTAACAACAGTGAAAGCATGGGCTTAATCCCTCAGCCTTAGCTGTAGCTGGCCATTTCCCACAAGCCGCAGTGCAGACCAGAGGCACGGCAGTCGCCACCCCGCTCCTCGGCTCAGCGGCGTGCACGTCCTCGCCTCCCACCGAGGCACATCTCCCGTTCTGGAGTTCAGGACTGGTTTGTGCCGCCCGCGTGGAGAGCAGGGCATCAACCCCAGCCCACATCAACTGTGCGGCTTCAACACAAACCCTGGTCTCCACGGGTATTTCTTTTGTAACACGCAAAGATGTAAGTGATGTGGTAAGAGGCAGGGATATGTCACCATTGCTTTGTGCTGCAATAAATGCTGGGCTCTAAAAATAGGCCTTTTTGCCATATGGGAGCCTGCACAAGATAAATGAAGAAGCAGTTTTGGGCTGTGATTGAGACTGTTCCCTACAGAGGAATTGAAGGTCCTCAGGAGGAAGATCGTCAGTTGACGAGACATGCATGCTCCCAGGGAGCTGGGAAGACACTGCTGTGCTGTAGAGAAGTGGGAGCAACCTCTGAGATCTGGTTCCTCTGCGGAGGGAGATCACCTCAGCCTGCCCTTGCCCCACATGCCCTGTCCTCTGCCACACAACCTCCCCCCTCCTCTGTGCCAGCGCTGGCACTAGAGCCGAGGTGGGCAAGCCAGTCCAGAGAACTGAGCTAGATGAAAACTGAGTCCTCAAAAGTCCACATACTTCTCTAGGGGACACCTGCTCAACATATGCTTTCTTTTTAACTTCATCTTGTGTTGTCAAGCAGTATCTTTTAGGGGTAGCATCTCATTGTACTTCTGTTCTTTTGAATTATTAAAAATATAACCTTTTGCTTGCTGAATTGCACTACTGAAAAGAGGACAGTAGCGTAAGCGTATGAATATGCCAAAGAAAGCCTTTCTTTTAAAGCAAAGAGAAGCAACTGGATGAAAATTTATTGATTCAACTTTATTTATTATTTCACAATATATCGTACTGGGCCTGTTCTAAACACCTAATACAGACAACATTTACTGAAAACTTCAGCAGGTTTTTTAAACAAACATTTTTCATTAAAAAAAGCCTTATCTGATTCTTGCACTGATCAAAGTTTTATTTTAGAAAGTTGTAAGTATTTTATCAGACAGTTTATCAAAGCTTTTTCCATGGCCAACTATGAAAACAAAATGACAAGCATATATATAGACAGCAATGTTCTAATTTGCATTTAGATAAATATTATAAACACAGCTTAAGTAGTAGCAGTTCTCAGAATTCTTAAATGGCTTCTGTTAGTAAAAGCAATGTTCCACCTAGCTTAAATAGTTATTTTCTATGCATCATTAGATTTGCAATAGACATCCTGTACTTCTACACTCAAATCAAGGCCAGCCTTGAAAATGTCAGGGAGGGTGTGGATTTTGAATGGGATCATTATTTCAAGAATATTGGGCCAAACTATAAGCTGGTTTTAGTCTGCAAACTTATTTTCACTTTAGTGGAATTAAACTGATTTGGGCCTGCTAATGGTCTGGCCCATAGCATTTATTTATTTGGAAAAGAAAAATAAAACCAGTCAGGTTTACAACAAGCCCCCAGATCAGGGGAACAGCCCTAAAGCACAAAGCAGAATGTCTGACTGCACCACAAAACCGTGAATATTAAATGGTAAGGAGAGAATGAAAATATAAAGCATTTAAACTGATGCTTTGACAGTTGTTTATCTGTTATTATTTAACTAAAATATCAAGATCTTTTTAAGGAGTGTGTCGTGGTTTAGCCCCAGCCAGCAACTAAGCACCACGCAGCCGCTCGCTCACTCCCCCCCGGTGGGATGAGGGAGAGAATCGGAAGAGCAAAAGTGAGAAAACTCGAGGGTTGAGATAAAGACAGTTTAATAGGTAAAGCAAAAGCCGCGCACGCAAGCAAAGCAAAGCAAGGAATTCATTCACCACTTCCCATGGGCCAGCAGGTGTTCAGCCATCTCCAGGAAAGCAGGGCTCCATCACGCGTAGTGGTTACTTGGGAAGACAAACGCCATCACTCCGAATGTCCCCCCTTCCTTCTTCTTCCCCAGCTTTATGTACTGAGCATGACGTCATGTGGTATGGAATAGCCCTTTGGTCAGGAACAACTAAATCATCTCTGTATTATCAATGCTGTTTTCAGCACAAATCCAAAACATAGCTCCATACCAGCCACTATAAAGAAAATTAACTCTATCTCAGCTGAAACCAGGACAGAGTGAAATGAGTAGCGTCAGAAATTAGCCAGCTTATAGCCACAGCACTGAAATCTACAACCACCAACTCAAGAGTTTAGCACGCTCAGGGTAACAGCTCAGCTTGTGAGTGTTCCTCTCTGGGCTGATGGAAATAGGCTAGAAGATTTTGACAGAATTGTACTTGTACAAAATATCTGACTTGCACGTAAATTCAAATCACAGAGTTAAATATAGCGTACAACAGACCTATCCGGAGGTCCCAACAGTGAGCGGATACAGCTCCTGCTCTTCCTAGGCTTAGCTCCAGATCCTTTGGAAAACAGAATCCAGGGCAGATCCCAGTACTCCCACTGGCAGCCTCCGAGCCTGACGGACCTTGGCGGCAGAGAGAGGTCTGCCCATACAGCTGTCTTTGCTGACCCAGGGTAAATCAGTCCTCATTTACATCCATCAAAATTTGCAGGCTGTCTGGTAATAGCACCGCAAATGTGTTCTCCTGCAAGATTATAATTAATAACTACATTATAGAAATAATTTAAGAGTAAATCTATATTGGCATCTAGGGTCATTTTAAAGGCTGTCCAGCCCAGGCTGAGCTATATGAACAGTTCTTCCTATTCCTTTACCATATCCTGTAGGTTGTTTCGAATTCAAGAGTAAAATATGTAATATTGAAGTACTGCAAGTTAGAGAAGATAATTGGTCTGTTCGAACTTAAATGACACAATTTTTATAATAAAAAAATTAAAAAGACTAAAAAAATTTAAAAGTAAATTTTACGGATAAAAAAAAATTAAAAGTAATCAGAAACCTAATATATGGAATAAAGAAGAGAAATTGGGAAAGGCTTTTCTCCAGAAAGCATTCTCAAATGCTATTTGAACTTCTCTAACGTTTTTGTGATTATATCTGACATGAGGGAGAGCAGAAGGCTGTGTGAGTCGAAAACAAAAATTAGAGTAGAAGCCTAGGTTCGGTTTTAAAATTGTTTCTCCTTTTTCCAGCTGAGACAAGTCAACAGAGAGAGTAAAAATAGAAGCTTATGAATGAACTCGGGTTTCTGATTCTTTGCTGGAGCTTTCCTGTGCCTGGAATCAAACAGGAGAAAGTCCCATCTGCTCCCATGTAACACTGCAGCTCACACGCTTGGGTCTGACTCCTTCCTGGCCCATCTGTCAATCAGACACTGTTGTGCAAAAGACTGCAGGACATCCGTAGGCACCTGCTTATTCTACATCTCTCTGCCTGATCTATCTAATTCTCTCCTTTCCTCCATTCAGGTAGGCGTAAGAGACTAGTGACAGGCTAACCTGGATGCTGATCCTTTAAATGTAGGACAGTGAGGCATTTGTAGAAATGGTCTGGCATCAACTGCTGACACAAGCTCTTGATCCCAAGTGCATATCAAGTTTTCCAGATGCTCCTGCCTGCCTGGCTGTAGCACTGCTCCGTGATCACTCAAAACCCAGCTGCCTTTAGGTATAGGTAGGTGAGCCAGCTATCATTGCTAACGGATAAGCAGGGGTAGGCACCGCTTTTGTGTGATTCTGTCTGAATGACTTCTCCAGCCCCAGTGAGGGATGGTGTGGCCACGCTGCTGCATACCCAGCTCAGCCCTTACCCAGTCACTGCCCGTGTCCCACCCCTGAAATGGAGGCAGAAGGTCTGAAGGTAGAGAAGTGTCTTTATATTAGACATATAGCAGCATAAAGGGACGGAAGCAGAGTGTGATCACATTCCCTTCATCTCACCTTCCCCAGATGGCAATGATGTATTTTCTAGCAGAGCCAGTGCATTCCAATTATATTGTTTTCATCCTCTTTGTGGCAAAATTCAATTTTGCCTCCATCACTGGAGAGGCCTTGAGCCATTGCAAGGAGACTGAGGTCTATTTCTCACTGGTTATCACTGCATAACATGGTCTCGGCATAACACACCTGCCAGCTTTTAACAGAGGTCAGTAAAGGCAGCGCTTATTACATCTTCCTTCCCCAGTCAAACATAAGATTAAGAATCAAAAACATTAACATAATACAAAATTAACATAATACAGAATTCCAAAACCATCATCCTGTTACCTAAACAGTTAACGAGACTCTGTGGATGCCCTGCATGCCCTGGGATGTTCTGTTTTGCCTTTACTGCTCCTATTTGTCAAATGGTTGCAGGCATAAGAGGTCTAGGATCTCTGCTTGTTGGGCTTTGTCACCTACAGTGCTGGAATTCCAGCTGATACGTTGCCCTGTTGTCCATCCTGCAACGATGAGAAGATAACTGCTTCTTCTTTCACAGTTTATGTCCCTCTGGGCCCAAAATGTCTGCTATTGAGAACATTATTTAAAGCACATAACCCTCACTGCTCAATGTAAAGGTAATTCAGGCACCTGCTTCTGGGCTGCGGATTCTTTTCACAGGCTCATACATCCAGCTTTTGGACGTGGCAGCTCTGAGGGACATAGCTCCTGAGATCTTTTTGAAGCTGCCCCAAGACGTTTAAGACCCATTGAAATGGCTGGTAATGAAACACCTCAAAGGTATTCTTCTAGATTGCTTCATGCCCATTCCCGCAATCATAACCTTTTTCATTGCTTACAACTTCCATGCAGATCTTACACATCCAGTGCAAGAGAAGTAGCAAACTGGTTATATGTCAAGAAACTGTGGCTTTTGAAGTTAGAAATAACCTTTTAAATTCTGCTTTGATTACAGCTTTGTTCATTGTCCAATGCAAGTCCATTGACAGAAGGTCAATATCCAGATACACAATCCCCTACCACAGAGTGATTTGGACGTAATAATTCTGTTGGACAAAGATGGAAGAGAAGCAAAGGCTCAGTTTATACTTATTGGAGAGAATATTCTCATGGGAAAATAATAGAAAACGTATTCTTTACTGCAGAATATAATAAAATCATAAGCATTTTACTTTTTATGCATAATTAAGCTAGTCACTGTTTTTGTTCCTGTAGTGTATAACATAAATCATTGATAAGCAATTACAATATAAAACAATCTTTTGATAGCATTAAGCTAACATAAAACTATTCATTTGTCACATTAAACGAACATTTATCCAAGTACTACAGCCTAGTAGTGTGGCCTCTAGCTTTCTACTACATTTTGATACCTCTGAGAAATTATTCTACCCTGACAAATTTCAAAATACCTTAAGAATAAAAATTACACCTTATGCACCCCTTACGCCAAATGATCTCATCAAAAGCTCCAGTTGCAATCAGACTGTTCACACATGCCTTGGAAAGCAGCTCTCTTTTTTGTCTTACCACACTATTGAGGTGCCTACTTTTTGAAGTATTTTGGCAGGGCACCTGTTTTTCTCAGTCTTTTGGCTAGTATCAGCCATCTCAATGAGGAGGCATAACTGTCTTGTGTGTGATTTCACCATTTCCATCAAACGGATCATTTGAACATTTTTGGTTTAATTGATTCAATGCGGCTTCAATGTTATCCGGTGACAGAAGTTACAAAGTTTATCAAACCGAGGAGCTGCCTTATTCGCTCACAGCTAATTGTAAGAACTGGACACGGGGAGACCTGCCTGCGACGGAAGGTCCAAAGAAGGGGCAGAGCCGTAACGCAGCACAGAGGGCTCACAGAGGCCATGTGGTTGACTCCTTGGCTCTACCTGGGCTGCTAGATGTAAAGAAAGTGGTAGGCTGGCATCTAAATCCGTTCAGGCACGGTCTACAGCTAAAAGCTATTCTGCCAGCAGTACATATGTGTGGACGCCCTCAGGAACCCTCACAGTGGATTATGCTGATTTCTGCTTGAACATTAAAGCTACTAAAGCCTCCAAAATCCATTGATGTCTTTCCAAAACCCCTAGACCCAACTGGAGTAACAATTTTTCAGTATTTTTCATCTCTGTAAAAGCTTGAATCCAAGGGCTTTGAGGGACTAAACAAGGCACACCACTGGGTACCAGAAATGCATCACCCCATTTTACAAGTGAGAAAGCAAACGCATTGATGACTTGCTGAAGGTCCCATGTAAAGGGGAAAACAGTGCCAGTGAGACCCATGTGGCACAAAGCCAGACACTTTTCTTGTCTTGTTATAATGCCAGGTCCTGCCTCACAAGGATACAGTAAAGACCTTTAATGAACCAAAGTAGCAACATAACCCTACTGTGACTCTGCTGTTCAAAAAGAGCGGGCATCATCTCTGCAAGAACCTGGATGAGCGTACTCCTGCCTGAAAACAGCATCACAGGGTAGCTTGAGCCAGTCTAACTGGATGCGCCTTCCCCACCTCTGTAGCTAGCACATGGCAGCCTTTTCTGAGATTGATGAGGACAAAGGGATAGATGAGGGAAAATGTAGGCATGGGAAAAAGGGGGGAAAAAAAAATCCGGCATCGGAAACAGCATATAGTTTGAGGACAGATTTAAGGGCTCTGTAGCAGAAAAGAAGAGGAGGATGGAGCAACTTGGGAAGTAAAATGTGGATTTACTGTATCATGAAAAATAGAAGGGGCTTTAGACTGGAGAAGAGGAAAGTGTATCAGGAGAAAAAAGGAACTGAGAAGGAGAAAAGGGAAATGAGAAAAGTGGGGAAAAAAAACCCAAACCCCAAAGACTCAAATTGCAGGTATTCAATTGCACTCGTGCAAAATGGGAGTTCATTGCACTGAGTGGCTTTGCAGACACAGAAGGACAATCTCCACTGCAAGAGGGACTCACACTCTGTTCCCATAGAGGGAAATTAAACTGGAAGGGGTAAAAGAACATGAAGAGGAGGAGGAGGAGAGTGCTGGAAGAGTGTGCTGTGATTACACAGTATTTGTGAACTGGCTTGGGATGTAATCAGCATCACAAAAGAGACCTCAGCCTGCAGAAGATAAAAATATTCTGGCCAAGGAGTTGTAGGTTAAGCAGGAAAGCATGGTAAGCAGAGGCCATATACCCTAAGCACAACTGAATTATCTTTTAGTTCATACATACACTCACATTTAATTAAGTTATGATATTGTCAAGCCTTTGGCATGCTGCCTGCTGTATAAACATTTCTGGCATAGATATTCTGTAATTCTATTACAGACTTATTAATTCAAATGGAGGAGCAGGCAGACATGAAACCAGCTAGAAATTTCAACCCAAACCACCTATAGGTTAGACAGAGAAACGCAGCACGCCAAGGTGGAAGAGCCTAACAGCGACGTCTCCGCTCACAGGAGCCCCCAAGGTCTATGCCCATCTCTTTAGTGTATTAGCAGTCAAACAGCCAAGTCTGTCTTGTATCAGCACAATGACTCGTGATCATCCCCCATGTACAAGAACAGCATCATCTGAGTTTGAAGGAGCTGCTGTTGGATTATTAGGTTTGTCATTGGTGGGATTCAATTATTTCTGTATTATTTGTGTAAGAGTAATGCAAAGAGGCTCCAGCTGAGACCAGGCCTCCATTTTATGAAGTACTGGGAGATAGTACTTTGACTTGACTTCAAGTCAAAAGGGACCTGAAGTTTCAGCTGATGATATGCAGACAAAGGGGAAACAGAGGCATCAAGAAGTGATTTTATTATGGTTGCACAGAAATACAGCCAACAGGCAGAGACTAATTATAAATGACACTTTTATATTAGCGCATATCCAGTTAAAACATAACCATATGTTCTTTCTTGACTGAAATAGAAGCAACGCCATTTTAGACCTAAAAAATAAACAAAAAGTCATAGATAAAATTACAAGAAAATGTATGTTAGAGATACAGAACTGTTACACTTTGGAAGCTGGAGGAAGGGAGAAAAATATTTTACTACCAGAATCAGAAGACTCCTTAATTCTTACCTCCCAGCTGTGCCATTGTCCTGTACCGTTTCTAATAGAAAATGCATGTTTTGATTTCCATTAAGGAAAAAAAGACAGACTGGAGTCTTATTTTAGAATCTATAAAGCTTAGAACAATGGTTTTCACCACAAAAATTACACTACAAACCATTCTACATAGAATTGGGTTTTAGCTGTCCCCGTACTTACCTGAAGAAGTAAAGCTGCTTCTTCTAAAGTCTTGTTTGATGCCAGCTCAGGTGCTAGCCGGGTTTGCAGTCCTTGACCTGCCTCACTTCTCTTACCAATTTTCCCTGGCTAATCAGAACTCTCAGAGATGCTCCTGAAGCCCAGGAGGGAAGCCCTGTGTACTGTAATGGACAAACATCTGGCTCGGTGTCCTGCGGTTGCAATCAGATTCCTTAGAGCCAAGGAATCATCTTCAGCAGCCATATAAAAGCTAACAGCCATCCATCCTCAGCACCTCAGGATGGAAGAGTTCACAGGAGTTTAGATTCAGATTTTTGTTAAAACTTATGCTCTTAATCATTCTTTTACCAATAATGTTATTTTATGGACACCAAGAGTAAGCTTGTGTATGTCCTGCTGTGTATGCACTGCTGTTGTGGAGAAGAGGTAGGCAGCATTTCTGGTACCCTGCCTTATACCAAGACCATGAAATCACCTCCTCAAAGCGGGACAGAGCACACAGTAGTTATTTGGCTGTGACATGCTCACCAGATTTTCTAATTAACAGGTGTTTTGCTACCTGCCAACCCGCAATGTCAAGAGTCTTTTTCAGAGGCATTTGTTTTCTGAAACAGTTGCATCCGGACTCTTCCTCTGAAGAGCTGTTAGAAACTCAAACATATTTCGAACATGCACTCTAAAGATACCACAGATTTTCCTCTGTCACACTGGATGTTGAACTAGAAAAGCCCTTAAGACCTATGGGCTAAAGCAAAATAAATGCAATGCAGTCTTGTTTCTTGAGTTTCTGTTGTTAACTTCCCTCATACAAAGTGTCAATCACTAAATGACACAGAAAAAACTGGATATTTAACTATATTCACTCCTTTTCACATTTTTTAATTCATGTATTTTTAATAAAAGCTTCCAACAAATAAAAACATTTACGTCTCAATCTGCTCCTTCTCCTATTTGTTCAAGGTACTGTTTTTAATTTCCCCCACTGCCGAGCCTTAAATTGTCCCTTGCATCAGCCAAATGTATTTGTACCATTTTAATTGCTTGCTCTTGAAGCTCTTTTCTTGCACTTCCCGGTTATTGAGTTAATAAAGATGGGGTTAGTTTCTAGTTCTTTTAAAGCTGATTATGTGTATATCATACATATTTTTATATATAAAATGTATATATATGTGTGTGTATGTGTGTATAACACATACCCGTAGCAAATCCCTGATACATGTCAGTGATGAACTGACTGTAGTCTGAGAACAAATGAGTTAAAACACATTGTGTGCCTCAAACAGATATATTTGCATTAACACATTTAAACTTTAATGCAACTGCATTTTTATTTCCCTTTTAAAAGCTGTTTATACAAACTCAACAACTCAATCAATGCTGCACTCAGACTGCTGTCATGCAAAAAAACCAAACCAAAACCCATAATCATTCTATCACATTGTTTCAGAAGTCCCCAAATTCACTTTTATAAATAAATCAGATTATATATTTTAAAATTCCTGGCACATACAAGGTTTCTTCACTATTTCAGCAGTCTTTTACTCTGGGACAAATTATTGCCTTCACCTGACATTACTTTCTTCCCTCTTTTAACTGAAGACTTGTCTCAGAAGATAAACTTATTTTCTAACTACTTAAAGGCATTTACATGACCAATGTTACATAGCTCTATGGCCAGCATATCTGACTTTACCCAAGCCAACTGAAACCAATGTGCTTTCACTGGAATGAGCAGTTCGCTATTGTCTCTTTCTATCCTGAAAGGTGACTGATAACAATGATTTCTGCAAGTAGGAGCTGCCTGACTGCCCAAGTTTAAATGCAAGTAAATATCCTACTGCACTTTAGGGAAAACATTCTAAATTAACAAGGCCAATCATTTAAAGATCCTAACAAGCAATTAGGCAGAAACAATGATATCAGAAAGATCAGTCTCTTTGTAATACGCTGTTTTCACTCACATGAGAATTTTAATTATGGTATAAGTAAGTACACAGCTGAAGTACAACCTTTACCCACACACAATTTTACTATACGAAATTAATCCAGTACATATTCCTAATGTTGTACAGGTAGCTAATTAATTGCAGATCACATAACTGTCGCTAGATTAACAAAATGCTTTTATGTAGGTAGTAAACACTGCTCACTGAGAATATTACTCTATTCAGTAGACCGTGTTTGAACTGAATACGTGCAGGAAAATTCCATTTCTCTTACAAAGAGACCAGTGACCTCATTGAATAAGCAGTTCACTGTACCTTTCACAAAAGCTCTCAATGAGGATGAGGAGCACGTCGTACAATCAGCTGATACACAGGCTGAGAATCCACTCACCTGATGGCAGCAGTGATAAATTACAGAAAACTAGGCTGCTGAAGCTGAGAAAATACAGGATATTCACTTTAAAGGAGAAAATATTTCCAAGGTAGTATTTTCAGATTTTTGCCTGTGTACTGTTTCAAATGCAAACTCAAAGTAATTTTAATAGGTAGTCATTTAGATATATCAAACACCACTCTATGATGAAAAAATAATGAATGTATTTTTTTAACTACATATAGGTACTTACACCTATACAAACTGCAGAGGAAAACACAGGTCTATCGTTAACTGAAAGATAAGACTCTATACAGCATATGCGTATATATATATGTACTAAATGTATTAAATTCTTATATAACGTAGCTAATATATGACATTGCTAATACATTACATATACAGCACACAATATGTATAGTGCAATGATAAAGTCTGTAATCATATTTATAAAGATGATTTATATTTTTGTTAGTCTTTTTGCACTTCCTCAACACTGCAGTCCCTTCTGCACTAGTTATTAGGATTGCCATCTATGATGCCTTAAAGTCAAAACCAGAAGTACTTTGATATTATGGCAAAAATTGCAAAGAGTGATGAGAACAGCCATTAGTAAATTCATGGGGGAGAAGCATTAGCTTCAAGACTGGAAAAAAAATCAAAACTAATTATCAGTCATGCAATTGAGAGTTCAATATTCAGTGATGTCAAGTAGTGATGTCACTCAACTGAGCAAGTTAATTCAAGAAATAATGAGGCACCTTAAGAGCCATTACAACAGGAGCACGTACTCTCTCTGACCAAAACAAGGTCACATTGAACAACCAAATAACCACTGGCTGTTCAAGCAGCAGCAGGTTGGATGAAGCACTGCACTCTGTCAAGCTCTTGCTTCTGCTGACGTATTTTTATGAGAACATCTGAGACGCACCGTCCAACTCCAGCCTTTGCCATCCCTTAGCACTGCTCTATCAATGGAAAGGGCTACAAACACGTCCTGCCTGGGCAGTTTCTGCAGGCGCAGAGGATCCTGGATGCACAGGACATGGTCGAGCAGGAGGACGGGCAAGTGGCTAACCTGTATGTGAATTCAGGGGCAGTCCAAGCTCCTGCTTTCTGTCTCTGGTCAGATTCCCATGGGTAAAATGGATGTGACCGGCTACTTGAGTGAAATTCAGCCTATTTCAAGATTAAAGGAAAGCAATTTTTTAGAACAGTGAACCAAGGCTGGAAACATTAAACTACTGTGACAAGAGAAACTCACTAGATAGTTGGAAAATCTTAACAGGAACTTTGAAAGTGTGTAATATGGATACTACTATTTAACCTTGAGGGGAAAATAAGAAACCCAAATAAAAGGACTGAAATAATTTCAGCTGCTTTGAGACCTTAGAGCAAAGCAGAACTAAATGCTTCTCTTTGTGAGTTAAAAGCTAGCATTAATACACTTTCAACTTGCCTTTTACATTTATTTCCCCTTATTATTTGCAGTACAACATTAAGGTCTTAACATATAATTCCTTTACTCACCTTTTCCATTAATTTAATAGGGAAACATTGTACCACTTTTTGGCAATGATACCAAAACATTTTCTTGTCAGCTCAGGGACAACAACCTGCCAGCAGGAATTTTCAGCGTGCTGGGACTAGCGCATTAAAAGCTGTTGCAGCAAAAGGTACCTCAGGCAGATGTGTTGGAGGTCCTGCGTTGGAGGACACAGCGCAAGCCATACCGACACACGCAGAAACAGGATGGAATTGATGCATCAGCTTATTCTGGTGCTTTACAAAAAAGGCAAGTTTGCCAACAGCAATCACATTGCGCTAAGTCCTCAAATCTTAATGCAATCAAAAACTCAGTGCCCTTGTGGAATATCTAACAGGACTTAAATACCCGAATAACTTAATGGGGTAATAACCAAATCCAAAATAGGACATCTACAACATAGCTGTCAAAACCTAAAAATATGAAACTGAAAAAACCCCACCCAACCCTTTTAGTGCTTTGCCATTCATAATAATGTTATCATTTACTAAAGTTCCATCAGTCCTTCCAAGTTCTGGTATTGCATATAGGTCTGGCATTGCATCTGGCTTATGCTGGGAACCTTGGTGGTTAGCTTTCTGCCCTAAGCCTGCTCAGGATGTTCAATAGGCACCCCTAAATCCCTAGGACATATCTGACAAGCAGTCTGGCAAACCTTTTAAGCACACAACACACAGCATTTCTAAACTTGGAACTTAAAAAAAACTCCTTGCCTTCAGTAGGACCTACACCTTTTTTTTGTGTGGCAGATTGGTAGACAGTGCACTTGCCTTGAACACATCTGCAAACCAATGACTTAAAACCCTTTATTCAGAGGATTACAACTTTGACTAAAAGGCAGAAACTCCTTCAGAATCCTCCTCAGCATAAGGAAAACATATCCCCTTTTCAGAAACAAATTTGATCAGCAGGTTATAGGCTGACACAGGCAGGGTTACTACCCAGCAAGAGTTCTAGCAGCAAAGAAACAAGAAGTCAAAGTCTGAAATTAGCACTTGAATAAGACCTTTGCAACAGAATAAAAAGTTTGGGGTTTTGCACCCTGTTGCCATAACTGCTCATGTATTTTGCAACAGCCACTGGATAAAACCTTTAATCATTAGAAGCTCCCACCTAGTTCAGTTTGAAGAACTAGACTTCATTACTTGTATGTAGTGAGTTGGATATGACAACATCTAGATCCACCATGCCCCAAACCATTCTTTCTCTTACTGGGCAGATAGCCACTACAAACATAAAAAGGCAGCTTTAAAACATATTCAAATGTATTAAATTATTCAGTTGTTAGTAGTGATGCAAGCTGTTTCCTAACAGATTATACACATTCATTGCAGATACTTTTCTATTTGCGGTATGAAGAATACTTCTTTATAAGGTGGCTACTAGGCAGCTTCTCTAACACCTCGCTATATGACAGTGCTTCTTTACTGCTTTGTAAAGTAGAAATAAAGGTGTCTAGGTACCTCTAGATGTTGGAGGATCAAAGATGCATTTCAACTGAAATACCCATTTTCTTACTCTTTACATCCTTTATAAATCCAAAACAATTTTTCAAGGGTTTTAAAGAAAACCCTTGTGAAAGCAAAAGTGCTTTTTCTGTGTGAATAAGCTCCCACTACAACACAAAGAACCTTTATGTTCTACACCAGTTCAAAAAAAAAATTCTTCAGAAATTTCCTAAGTACCACTATGCAACACTGTAGCCTTGTATTTGAAAATACACATCTTCCTAAAAGCATTAAACCTCACACTATTGTAATTTAGACCAAATGATGAGACACTCACTGTAACGTAGAATACACCACCATTATGCCACAGTTACATCAAGAAACTAGGTTGCACATTATTAAATTAAACTTGCAGGAAGAAACCAGGGAGTGGTACTGGAAGAAAGACTTGGAACACACCTAGTCTTACAAGAATGCCACAGAGTGGACAGCTGGTCCAGACCTTTGTTTCACGATTCAACTAAAGGATGTCACTAGAAGCATACAGTTTTCTGTTTCCAGAAATTGTTTGAGAAATAACAAAAGGAGTGTTAGGCAAGTGTTTCGGTAATCCCACCTATGTCTGGATCAAAATAAAACTGAGATTAAAAAAAATCAGAAAGGTAGAACCATAAATAGGCAACACAAAATCAGAACACAAACATAAAATAACCCACTTTTTATTTCAATAAAATAAATTAAACTCAATCTTAGCAGAAATAGGAGTCACACATAGTATCTGGCTATAAAAAACTGTATGTACAGTACAAGAAAATAACATATTACAAAAAGTGACTTTTTGAAAAAAACTTGTAAAATGTTGTCTCTCTTGAAAAGAATTCAGAACTTATTTTCATGCCTACATTTTCTAGTGTACAGCCATCCAAAATATCCGTATTCTGGAGGAACGTGAAGCACGTACATTCGATTAACACCAGTGCATTGGATCCCATAATATAGTAACAATATACATCTTGCATAGATTTACAGACCTTGTGAAAGGCTAAGAGTGAATTCGTATGATCCACTTTTCAAAGTTACAGATTTTCACATCAAATGGCACTAGTCTCTTGTCACACAGTTGCAAATTGTCTTGAACACAATTCTATCCCCTGAAGTTCCTAATCCACTCTAACAATTTTTATGCAAGATACACAAGAGTTTAAACATGATAATAGGTCCAAACTAAAACACATTTATTCACTTTTGCCAATCTGTTCACTGAACACCAAAACCTTTTAAAACTTTTATTTTTAGGTCAGAGACAGTTAATAGCTACTGCTCAGAAACATTGGGTTGATCTGCAGTCTATGGCAGCGGATCTGATCTAAGATCTAAATCTGTACTTTGAGAAACAGGGAGGCTGGTCAATCCTATTCCATAGGGAAAACAACTACCTAGCCACAGCCCCTGCTGGGAAAGGCTCACGTGGAGAAGAGCTTGTGTTTTTGCAGCTTCTTACCCTTTAGGTTCCAGGTACGTGGTATGGTCATGCGTATGGCATTATATAGAAAACAAGACAGATAAAGGAATGGAGCTCTGGAGAAGGAACCTGAAGGCCAGAGGACTTCTAGACATAACTGGGAAATTTCTCACAGATAGAAGAGTGATGGGAGACCAGCAAAGGCCAGCTCATCTGCACTGGACTGCACCAACCACCTGAACTAGGGAGGGATGCTGGAGCTGTGCTGGACCAGTATTTCTAAAAATGACAAAGACACTCCATGGACATTAAGACTGTATTCTGACAAAATGCAAGGAAGCCAGTGTTATGGCCATGTGTGGATACAGTGCTCAATTTTTTATATAAGGGAAAGTGTGATGGTGAAATAAAAGAAAAAATCTTGGAGCTGTGAGATTACATTAACTTATCTGTATACGCTACCAATATTTATTTCAATACCTGCCTCTACAGTACACAGACGCCCAGAAAAACATTCTGATGACTTTAAGAAGGATCATTCACATTCATAAAGAGTCAGAGTGTCTTGCTGGCATTTAGCAGCATGCTTTTAGCTGATAATTCCATAACGATACAGCTGCTCTTTCCCACAGTGTTAAAAGCAAGTGTAAAATTTCTGTCTGTTTGCACTGACACTAAACAACCTGACTCAAGTGGCTCTTCACAAGGCATTACCACCACCTGACCTTATTGCTACCTAAGGTTTTTTAAAAAAAAAAAATTAATCTTATTTTTCAAATAGCTCAGTGTAAATCAAAGACATGAAAAAAATCATAATGTGAGGAACTGCAATCTTCTAGATGGTTCTGTCTGGACTGCTAAAACTATGGTTTATTTCATGGAAAGCTAACCAAAACAAACTCCTTTGTTTTTCTAACCTTTCTAATTAGATATACTCCTGAAAATTATATTCCTGACAAAAAAAACAAGTGTAATTTTCTAATTTAACAAAATTGGTTTGCCCTCTACTTACATGCAAGCACAATATTATAAATAATTTCATTAATACTTTTTAAATTCTTTCCAATGAGAGAAAAATTCTGGTTTGAGACACTGTCACCAGGCAAAAACAAATCATCTCTAATATGAAATGAATTCCTTTATCACCAGAAATCTAGATCTGAAAATTCTCTATTCATCTCTCCCCATATTTGCAGTTCATTTCATTGTCCCAGCAAAATTTGGCAGTTTAAACTGGCTGGTACAGCTGCAATTGATGGGGTCCTCAGTGACTAGTGAGGATTGGCATGTACTGGACCAGTTAACAGCCAGCCAGCCATGGAGCTCAGTGCTCTCCAGCCCCTCATACTGAATAAGCCTCCTTATTCTGCAGACTTTCAAAACCTGTTGCAGAACAAGTCCGTCCTTTCAGCTTGGCAACACTTCTAGTTATCTCAGCTCTTAAGCACCTTCATGTGCTTGCCTATCTGGGATTATAGTACTCTTCAGGCAGAAGAGAGTAAGACGGAGTCAACTGAATCAGTTTAAAATATCCTATCCCAGTAAATGATGCCATTACATAGCCACTGAATAGCCTTTTCTGGCCTCCATGGAGTGCCAATTATTTACTGCAAGTTGTATTTCATTTTAAAAAAATCAGTCTGGAACACCTGACTTACAATTTGTATATAAGTTATTTGTATATAAATTATTCTATATTTCTGTTAACTTCAGATTTGAAGTTACTGAACATCTAATTTAACTCCTGTGGAGTCTGGAGAGAAGAGTCACTGCTTCACTGATTTGCAGTTTTAGAGGAAAAACACAAACCACCGAAAACTATGATTAGCATGCAAGATGAGTCATTGAAATGGAAACAAAAATATTAATCAGAACTGGTAGAAGTAGGAAAGATTAACAGCATATTTGAATTCACAACTATCTACAGCAAAACTCCAAATGCTTGTATAATATTGTAAAACCCAAATCTTTCTCTCTCTAAACCTTTTCTTTATCTTTGTAATAAGGCATGGCTTCAATGGTTACACTACAAGTAGATTCTCCTTTAGTCAGGATACAGGGTGCAGCCAAGTTGTACACAAACCCAAATTCACTGAAGATATATGTTTAACTGTAGGACAGAAATGAACTCTCTTTAGCTGTGAAAATCGTTCCATTCAGTATGACTCATTCTGTTCAGTATGTCTCCTTACATTTAGACAGACCATTATGTATGTATGACTTCTAGAAAGAAAAGTGAGAGGTAATGGCACAAAATCGGATTTGTTTTGAAAAAGAATACAAAATACTCTAAAGGTGCACTCAAGATCTACAGATCTTCTCAAGAATTTAATTCACTGTAAGACAATAAAATATTCTGTCTTCAGATGTTATGAGACTATTTGGAAAAAAGTAAATAGTTTTTTTTTGTTGGTTTCCCCTCATGATTTAGTTTCTACGACAGTACAGACGTAAATGCAAATCGAGGAAAACTGAACTGTTGTTTGGCTCATATCTATTGCTGAGGGAAAAAATACAAAAAGAACTGTTAAAAATCAAATCGTAAGTTACATTCAGGAAGCTTTAATTAACAAAGATTGTAAGTGAGAACGATATGAAATACTTATAAATTAATTCCCTGCCTCAAACCAGTTTTGCACAGATGTAGTTCCAAGACTACTAAGATTCAGACTTCTTCAGCCTGCTATTACACAAATACAAAGTGTTTGTGCAAACACTTGCACCATATAGTAACAGCAAAAGGGTTTGTACCAATTCTTCTGGCTTTATTCATCCAAGATTAAAACTGTTATTTTTGTAAGAGAAAAGGCAGTATCATAATTTAAACTTCAGCATAAATGAAGTATAGAAACACATTTTTATATATTAAACACTTGTTGACTAATCAACAACATTATTGTAACTCTGGTCCCTGTTCCTAGCATGGGTAATTATTGAAGTGTAAGAACCATAGGCATGAAGAAGCAAAAAAGCATGTGGTCAGCTTAGACTTTTCACTCAGAATTCCTTCAATGAGGAAACACACATCTTCCTTAAGATATTGATAAAGAATGACAATTTTTAAAAGTTGAAAATCAGACTGTTAGTTTAAATTAGCCAAAAAAAAATGTTTTATTTACACATGTACACTTATTCCCACACTCTGAATTATGTAGAGTAACAGCATAACAACCTTGACAATTTTCTTTTTCCTATAAACATTCTTGTCTTGAATGTGAATTCTGTTTCACTGGACTCTCCTGCTTAGAACAAAAATTATCCCAATATGCAGAATCCTCAGGTGCGACTGGAATACCAGATGCAACTAAATCTTCAAAAGTCAATAATGTAAACTGTGGTTGGTTAGGCTCCATGGAACATACCTAAGGAAAATACATATTAGTATTACATGAATCAATAAATCTCAATTTTCTTCCTGCAATATTCCCCGTCCAGTTTAAACTACACATTGCTTACTGAAGAAGAAAGGAAATATTCCAGTTGAGACCAATGTCACTGTCCCTAATTTAGGCTATACAGTAACTAATAGAAGCATGTAACAGGCCACACAGGAAAAGCAAGTTTTTCTTTGAAACTCAGTTCAGAAAACTGAAAGAATGAGGGATAGAGAATGCTGTAAATACCACAGAATGAGCATTTAAGTCCAGAAAAAAGGAAGAAAAAAACCCATCAACAAACCCAAACAAACTGTACTTCATTCTCCAGCAGACATGATTATTTGGGATGATAGCATGAGGATCTATTCCACTAGAGGTGTGCCTATTCATACACTTTTTAATACCAGTAATCACTGAGGTTGTACACACTTCTCAAACTCATGCTATTTAAGGACAAAAGTGGTCACAATGAACCCACAATTCCCCATGTTAAATCCTGATTAAATGCAGACTGAGATATTAGAGATGAGAGCGTCATGGTCTCTGTGCTAGTTCCATCACTTCGGGGGGGGGGGGAATAAAAATCACATTTCAAAGAAAAAAAGGTTTGTTTTTTTGAGCACATCTTACTGTGCAGCCTGCTGTATGCTATCTGCAAGTGTAATTCTTCCCGCATAGCAGGGCAAATACTACAGCTGCATGAATCGAACATGAATACAGCTGATCCTATAGCTTCTAAATTCGGCACTTGCTCAAGCAACATATTCTTAATATTTAATATTTGATAGAATTCAGCAGGGCTACTGTGCAGTGGGATTATTCTGTACATCACACAAGCTGACACATTTTTGATGCAGGCTAAGGTACTGTTACCTTCTTGGGGAGCGAATACTGATGTCTGGTAATCACAGAATGGCTGAGACTGGAAAGGAGCTCTGGGAGGTCACCTGGTCCAACCTCCGCTGCTCAAGCAGGGCCATCTAGGGCCAGCTGCCCAGGACCATGTCCAGACAGCTTTTGAATATCGCCATGGATGGAGACTCCACAAACCTCCCTGGGCAACCCTGGTCACCCTCACAGTGAAAAAAAGTGTTTCCTGACATTCAGAGGGAACCTCCTCTGTGTCAGTTTGTGCCCACTGCCCCTGGTCCTATCACTGGGCGCCAATGAAGAGAGCCTGGCTCTGTCTAATTTGCACCCTCCTTCAGGTATTTAGATCCATTACTAAGATCCCCCGAGCCTTCTCTTCTCCAGGCTAAACAGCCCCAGCTCTCTCAGCTTTTCCTCATAGGAGAGACGTTCCAGTCCCTTAATCATATTTCTGGCCCTTTGCTGGACTCTCTCCAGCATGTCCATCTCTCTCTTGTACTGGGGAGCCCAGAACTGGACACAGCACCGCAGGTGTGGCCTCACCAGTGCTGAGTAAAGGAGAAGGATCATCTCCCTCGACCTGCTGCCAATACTTCGTCTAATGCAGCCCAGGAAACTACTAGCCGCCTTTGCTGCAAGGGCCCGTTGCTGGTTCATGTTCAGCCTGGTGTCCAACAGGACCCCCAGTACATTTTCTGCAAAGCTGCTTTCCAGCTGGCTGTCCCCCCGCATGTCCTGGTGCCTGGGGTTGTTCCTCTCCAGGTGCAGGACTTTGCACTGCTCCTTGTTGAACTTCATGAGGTTCCTATTGGCCCATTTCTCCAGCCTGTCGAGGTCTCTATGGCAGCACAACTCCCTGGCATATCAACCACTCTTCCCAGTTTTGTGTCACCAGCAAACCTGCTGAGGGTACACTGTCCCATCATGCAGATCATTAATGAAGATGTTAAACAGGACTGGATCCTGGGGTACATCGCTAGTTACTGGCCTCCAACAAGACTTCGTGCCACTGATCACCAGCCCCTGGGCCCAACCGTTCAGCCAGTTTTCAGTGCACCTCACTGTCTGCTTATCTAGTACATATATCAACATTTTATCTAGGAGGATCTTATGAGAGACAGTATCAGAGGTAGAAGGTACTTAAGTCTAGGTAGACAATATCCACTGCTCTAGCCTCATCTACCAGACCATTTCATTGTAGAAGTTTACCAAGCTGGTCAAGCATGACTTTCTCTTGGTGAAGCTACACTGACTAGTCCTGATGATTTCTTTGTCCTTGATGTGCCTGGAAATGGTTTCCAGACCATTTCCTGGTAGCTGCTCCACCATCTTTCCAGAGATCGAGGCGAGGCTGATGGGCCTGTAATTCCTTCGGTCCTCCTTCTTGAAGACAGAGTGACATTTGCTTTCCTCATCTTTGGGCACTTCTCCCAGCTGCCGTGATCAACCAAAGACTATGGAGAGTGGCCTTGCAATGACATCTGCCAGTTGCATCCCATAAGGGCTCATGGACTTATGTATGTCCAGGTTGCTTAAGTATTCCCTGATCTAACCCTCTTTCACCAAGGGTACATCTTCCTTGCTCCTTCCCCTCTGGGCTCTGGGACCTGGGATTCCTGAAGGTCAGTCTTGCTAATAAAGACTGAGGCAAAGAAGGCATTCAGTACCTCAGCCTCTTCCATGTCCTGTGTACTCAGGGCCTCTGTCCCATTGAGCAAAGGGCCCACATTTTCCCTAGTCTTCACTTTGTCTCCTATTCACTTATAGAAGCCCTTCTTGTTGCCTTGGACATCCCTGGCCAGATTAAACTCCATTTAGGCTTTAGCTTTCCTAACTTTGTCCCTGGATGCTCAGACAATGTTTCTGTATTCCTCCAGGTTACCCATCCTTGCTTCCACCCTCTGCATGCTTCTTTTTTGTGTTTGAGTTTGGCTAGGAGCTCTTTGTTCATCCATGCAGGCCTCCTGGCATTTTTGCCTTACTTCATATTCATTGGGATGGAACGCTCTTGAGCTTGGAGGGGTGATCCTTGAATATTAACCAGCTCTCTTCGGTCCCGCTTCCCTCCAAGGCCTTATCCCACCAGACTCTTCCGAGCAGGTCTTTGAGGAGGCCAAAGTCTGTTCTCCTCAAGTCCAGGGTTGTGAGCGCTCCTCCCTGTCCCCAGGATCCTGAACTCCATCATCTCATGATCACTGCAGCCGAGGCTGGCCTTGACCTTTACATCCCCAACAAGCGCCTCCTTGGTGGCGAGTATGAGGTCCAGCAGAGCGTTTCTCCTCATTGGCTCCTCTATCACTTGGAGGAGTAAGTTATTGTCAATGGACTCCAGGAGCCTCCTGGATTGCTTATGTCCTGCTGTGTCTCTCCAGCAGATATTGTGGTGGTTCAAGTCCCCCATGAGGATCAGGCCCTGCAAATAGGAGGCTATTTGTCTGTAGAGGGCCTGATCCGCTTTCTGGTCAGGTGGCATATAGCAGACACCCACTATAATGTCACCTTGACTCGCCCTCTCTTTAATCCTAACCCATAAACCCTCAGGTGGCTCCTTATCCATCCCCAGGCAGAGCTCCATGCACTTCAGCTGCTCTCTCACACAAAGGGCAGCTCCCCCCTCCTCATCGTCCCAGCCTGTCCTTCCTAAAAAGCCTGTACCCCCTTGATCGCAACACTCCAGCCATGGGAGCCATCCATGATCCCAACAAAATTATAGCCCTGCAATTGCACATAGATCTCCAACTTGTCATGTTTATTCCCCATACTGTGTGCACTAGTGTACAGGCACTTTAGAGAGGCACCCCAGCATGCTGAGCGCCTGGAAAGGGTTTGGAGGATTTGTCCATAATGGTGCCTTGTAGGCACTTGCTTGCTTACATGCAAGTGCTGGAGGTGACCTTGCCTAAAGACCATTTTGTTGATTTTGTTATCCCTTCCTGCTACATCAATGAAGGTAGGTCATGAAATAGGTAAAAGGGCAAAAATGTCTATTCTCCGCTTCAGTGTTTGAGCAGTAAGCTCCTGTTAGGAATAAATGGAGAGACAACAAAATGGTTTGTGTTTGTTGTAACAGAACAGCAAAACTCACAGTTGTCCAATGCAGACTGAAAGCAAAAGTTAATTGAGCTGCCTGTCACTTTATATCCTCACACAAGTGACATGGTGTTGAGACATTCCTGTTCATCTGGCATTTTGGAGATGAGGTAAAGCTGCAGAAACTGTGCCTAGAGCCATGCAAGTGACATCACAGGTGCATACCAAATATGAGCTAACAATCTACTTAGCTCAGAGGCTTAAGAAATTTAGTTTGAACTTCAGCATGTGCTTGTCTGAAGACAAGTGTGTTCTGACTGAATTCATCACAAGTCCTGTGAAATGTAGCAAGTGATAGGTGAAAAGATATTTTATAGCGCACGCAGGAATTAAAGAATTATAAACTCAGCCATCTTTCATTGAGACCTGCCTCAGATAACTGTCTAGATCTAGGTAAGAGTGCAGATAAATGTTCTGTCTCTTCAAGTATATAGCAATCACTAGTAGACATTTTGTTAAGATTCTTGACACTGGAGAATTTAAATTATAGTACTTTAAAGTGGTCTTTCCTGTGAATTGTAGGTAATTGCTATCAGGTTGGGAAGAAAGCTCACTGAAAGTACATGTTCTGCAAACAGGACCTAATGAATTACTCCTGTGATAGCAGAGAGGGAACAGAGACAAGCATTGACATCCTGAAGCAATAGCATAATGTCTACACACACAATTTTTTTAAACTAAGATGAAGAAACACCTTTTCCTCTCAACACATCTAGCAATACATAGAATCCTTTTTTACAGTTCTGTTGGAAAGAGAGAAGGCCACTTTTGTTTCCTCCACATTCCTGTTAGGAGTCGTCCTGAAAAGGCACAATGCAATACTACAGAAATTTTCACTTCATTTCCATATTGGGGAGTCACAGAATGCTCACTTGTCCTATTTAAAATTACCTTTTTTCAGTGAATTGAGGTAATGAAATTTAGGTCATCACAAATTTAGTCAGTGGACAAGTATGCCTTTGAGACTTTCTTGATTCAAAGACTTTTCATCATAACTCCTGATACCATGCCTATTCTTTCTATGATAATTTTAAGGTATGTGACAGTGATGAAGGTCAATACTTAAAAATCCTGGATTTTTGTAGAATACTTAGGTAATTGTCTTTAGAAATAATGGCCACCTTCTTTTCACCTCAGACTGACATTTATCAGTATTCCTGCAGGAAGGATGATATGCAACCCCACGGGAACTTAAGTATGTCCTGTCAAACAGAACGCATGTATTTTCTTAAAGAATATTTAAGCACTGATTCACCACACTAAATACTCAAAGGTAGTTTATAAGTTTTTATTTAATCTCACCAATACTAGTTAAAAGGTCTGCCTCTCTGTGTTATCCATGATTACAGACTCAGACTTTATGACCATGATAGATGTGTGCATGACCACTTTCATCCTTTTATCCATTCATATACTAATTTTTTTTTCTAGTTCCTGGCAGAACCTTTGTATCTAAATAACAGAAAACAATTAACCAATTTTCTTGTGAGCACTAAAACACCACAGACAAACCTGGAAATTTGTCACACTTTCCTTTGCTGACTGTCTGGCTATTTCGGCTACAACTTGCCAGTCTGCCTCAAATTTGACTTTTATTGCTGTTTTCATGACACAGGTCTTTGTTAAATTTCACAGAAAATCCTGAAAAGTTTTTAAGTAGCTTTGTTGCTTCTCTCAATAAAGAGCCCACATGGAATGAAGACTAACACTGCTGTTCCTCCCATCTGTTGGTTGTTGTTGCTTGTCTCAAGGGTTATCTTGTCATAATGGTGTTTGAGAGATGAATCTGCTCTGGGATACATGCACTGACAGTCCCCCATTAAAATCAACTTGGTGAGTTGCTGTACTGGTTTAGCAGTCCAGATTGGTTCACTGCCTCCATTTCCCTCTGCGAAAACTGTCTTTCCCACATGAGTACTAGCAGGCTGTGACAAAAATCACTTAATCTTCTCTTGAATGAACACACTGAACGCTGTAACGCATACATTCCAGATTTGACATTATCTGTTGCTGTCCTCTGAAACTGTTTCTCCTTCCCAGACCTTTCCTGAAATAGTCACAACAGAACTAGAGGTAACAGTTCAGTAACAATTCGGTTAATACTGTGCTTAAGATAAACTTTCTTCTTGGCCCTATATCTGAGATAACACACTTTTAGCTACAGAATTAGACTAAGTTTATGTTCAAGTGATTAGTTACCAAGACCTGAAAATGTTTCATAATTTCTTACATCAGAATGCTTCTGTCCAAATTCCTCCTGTTTCCCGAGAGCCACTGCAACATGATGATGGTCATCTAACCGGGTTTCCTAGTAAAGATGAAAAATGGCAATATAAACTCATTTTCTTTACTCTGTTTCCAGCAAAGACTATATTAATGTTTGGAATAAGGTTCCGAACAATAGCAGAGCATCATTTAAAATACTTTAAAATAATGACATTAAAAAAGCAATAGTGCTTTTTAGCAGTTTTGTTGGAGAGCTCAAGGATGCAGATACATTAAAAAATTAGCAGGGCTGAACTGGTTACTATAGGTTACTATCACCTCACCCATTTGCAGATATTTATATTCAATTTTGTGACCTTAGCATTCCTTTACCAGTCCCTTCTAAGCCACAAGCCATATAACCCATCTTAGCTATCTGTTTTCCAATGAGATGAACTGTGAACTTCTGGGAGGTATTCTGAAAAACAACAATGTAAGTGTAAACTTAAACCAATGACTCTTGGCTTCCGACAGCATGTAAGATCACAACTTCAAATTTCTGACATGGCAGTCTGAGCACTACTCTGTATAAATATGAATAAATTTTCCTCATAAAACATTTTTAGCTATCTATTTAGTAATACAGTTTACCTATTTAATAGTTTTGTTAAAAGTGTTTTCCTCTGGAAAGGCTAAGAATTCATCCTAAACAATTAATTTCAGAAAAAAACCCACTTTTATATACTGTTTCTGAATAATGTTTATTCTATAGTCAAGTCATAATCCTGTTGGCTTTTTTTTTTTACATATATATAAAGGGGAGAGGGGAAATAATGTTTTCATTGCTTCTTTATCCAAAAAATTTTCACATCATTTCTGCACAAACTTTCTAAAATGGAAATCAAGAATAACAAGAATTTTACCTAGAAAAATGAATAATTTAGATATCACCATTGATCTGAAAATCAGCTAGTAGTTTGGATATTCTCCTGGGAGGTAAGACCCAAACTCCAGTTTCCACTTCCTTGGGAAATACTCTAACTGCACTGTATTACAATATAAAGAAAGCATCATGATGTCCTTCTACTTCCTCTGACAGGTTGTTGGTTACCTTTTTTTTTTTTTTTAATCTAAGCAAAATGTCTTTTAAAACAATGCTGACAGTCTGCATTAGGCTTCTCTACAGCTCAACTACTATATAGGATTTTCAGAGATTTCAGTTGCAAGGATACCATTTCTGTGATTCCAAACAGCCCCGTATATAAAAAATGTGCCAAGATGCTCAGCTCAGATCTATTCAACCCAGCTCAGCCAAGACAGCAGCTGCTTTAGCCATGTGTAGCAGCAGTACAACTACAAGGTTGGGGGACTTTACTGGCAAAGATGTGGGTGTCTTGGTAGATAGGTGCTGGTGTGGGAGTAGAACTTTGATCTCTTCAGCACCAAAACAGTGCCTATTTGACAGATTTAGCAGTGAACTTTGTATCCGTCACCTACTTAGAACATCAAGCTCATGTTGTTTTACCTTTCTGCAAAGCACTAGTAACAAAATTATTATTTCAATTCTGTCTAGAATAAGAGAAATATTTAATGCACATGACAAACACTAACAAATCTGCAGTGTAAGCAGTATTTCCCACGACTGCAAGAGCTATAGGTATACTTACTATGAAGTATTTTACTAAGTTTTCCATTCCTTTAGTAGGGTACGATACTAAAAATAAGTCAAGCATAAAGAATGCTACCTCAGGTTTGATGAAATCTAACCATTTGTACACATCATGCACATTTCTAGAAATTCCTCAAAATTAAAAAAAGACTATGAAAATCAGATGTTTGATCAAGTGTTGCTAAATAATTCATGTAGTTCCAGGGTGGCAGTGTTTTGTGTTTGTCCAGATGGAAAAATTACTACATCCAGTTTTTAATCACTTCATTTTCCCCCTTTCTTTCATTTTTTGCATGTCCAAGAGGTTAAAGACTGATCAGGACAGAGGACACAGTACAGCACATTCAGCAGTGGCCTACATCTGCATTCAGAAGTTTACAAACAACTGTGTTACAGCTTTAAGCTAAACACACAGAAATTTCTTTTTGTGAAGTGAACTTATGTATTACTTCTTGTTTGTGGAACTAAAAGCATATTATAGATAAAGTCTTTTACATATTGTTAATAAAATAATATTTTGTCAGCTCAAAGCTGCATTTAGCAGGCAGTGACTCTTTAAGGGACCATTCCTCTGCAGAGACCCTGCCCAATGTACAACGAATCCAGAAGGTTGACCTTTTGTGACCTTCTCTGTGGTCACAAAAGAGTTTTCAGCATCTTACAATAAAACATAACAAACTATGCCCTTCATCTTATCTTTGCTGCTTCAGAGAAATGTAAATCCAAACCAAATACAGAAGGGAAGGACATCTTTCCTGGCCCCTACTAGGGGCCAGCAAAAAACTTAAGGTATGGAGTTAATGAAACATACTGAAATCATAAAAAACAGTGAATCAGCTTGCTTCCCTATTCATCTGGAGATATTGCTATACCAGCTTATTAAATAAATCCAACTTCTTAAATGGAAATAAATGATTAAACAAAAAGAGACAGAGGACAATCGTACAGAATTCCTCTGAGGTAAAGAGTTTGTTTTGTTACAATTCCCCTTGATAAATGAGAAAACATAATGGATCAAAATTTGGTTTTCTCTGCACAGAACTGAAGTGTTACTAGAGCTGTTCAAGCTACAGGCACACAGAGCCTTATAATGACCTCATTTCAAAGGCTCGGCAGAATGGTGTGGTCTGGGATTCAAATCATTCTGGATTCACTCAACAACAGACAGCTCATGAGGAAACTGTACCTTCTCAGCCAGCAGAACTGATTGCTCTGTGAATCCAGTTGGATTAGCCAGTCTTAGAAGTAAAAGTTTTCATTCCTATTTATTCCTTATAATACAACAGGATTAACTTCTCTTACTGAGGGTGAAAGACTCCATTACAGTTGCATACCAACAACAATTACTAAATATGTTTCAAACTGACTCAGGTAGTCTCAGTTTGAAATTCATATTCTGGAAGTAATGTATTTGCATATAGACAAATCAAGCAAATATTTGTTGTGAAAAAATGCAAACAATTATTTGGGTAGCAGCAGCGATGCCAGGTAATTCTCAATCCCCAAGTGAGGTTCAGGATAAATTGGTTGCTTTCTTTATAAACTGGTTGTATCCAAAATTGAGGTAGGGACCAGAGCAGAACTGTCTTATGTCTCATTTAAGATTCTTCTTTCATATAGATTCCAGTAAGTGCTGTCTAGCCATTCTTCCTGATTAACTGTACAAAACTGGGACCAATAAGAAGAGAGTCATGAATACACTTAACATTTTGCAAATCAGTAATTCGTTTTTTTTCCCCACATATCAGATCTGCTAGAGGTATATATACTATAAACTTATGTTTATCTCTTTAAATTATAAAAATTGTCATAATTGTTATCAACCAGCTTCTTTCACTTTTATTAAAATTAACTAATACTTCATTCTGTAAGTTTATTTTATTCAAAGGAAGTAAACGGAGCATATAGAATTACCCATAATAATAGTAGTAATAATCATCAGAATAATGACTCCATCCTAAATTAACACCCTGACACAAGTACTGTATCACTCTTCACTGGGCTAGTAAACTTTTCATTATTACTAAACAAATTCATCTTTTTAAAATGAGGAAAGTGTGCACTGCTTATGTGAGTAGAGCATATTTAACACACATAGCAGACATATCTTAAAATTAAATTTATGTTTTTAAATGGAGGTTTACTGTATTTTTTCTCCTACTCCTTCCAAAACAGTTGGAGGGAATCTCTAGAGTACTATATAGAGTAGCAATCTCTAGAGTACTATATAAAAACAAGTGCCTAAAGCTAAACCAATCCATCAAGATCAACAAGAGGCTGTTTCTGAGCTACTGCCTTCTATCCAAGCTCAAAAATATATGATGAGTGGAGGAGGGGAAAGAGACTTCAAACAAAACTAAACCCTTGGTAAAGGGACTGCAAACAGCCAACCAGAGAACATGGTAGTTCATTTGGTATTTACAACGAAATAACAGAAAATTAATTTTTTTTAATGCTCACAGAAAATTCTAGATCTAATACGAACAGGCTTTGCTCTTATTGTGAACAGTTACAGGCTGTCTGAACAGTGTCAACTTTGATTTACTCTGATTCACTAGTACTTCTCTTGACCTTTTAGTCATGACAAGTATAAGGTGGTAGATCTTTTTCTAGTCTTTATGCTTTTAAGTTGCTTTTTTCACATTACATGGTACTTTCTGAAGGAGATTTCAGAATATTCTGTGTAATTTAAATGGGTAAAATCCCCTTTATT
This sequence comes from Ciconia boyciana, assembly GCF_034638445.1. Classification (NCBI taxonomy): domain Eukaryota; kingdom Metazoa; phylum Chordata; class Aves; order Ciconiiformes; family Ciconiidae; genus Ciconia; species Ciconia boyciana. The sequence continues at coordinate 203,061,198 of NC_132934.1, forward strand.
TCTCTCTTCTGTTTTGGGTAAATTAGATTATCTCTAAAACTGAAATAAGACAATCCAACGTATGTGATAATTTGACTTTAAACAGCCTTCCTCTCTTCAATCATCTCCTATCATAAAGATATAGGCATATCTGAAAAGTGAAAGTGAGGTCATTATATTTTTTTTATTTGATAGAAAAAGTTCACTCAAGCAAACTCAGCACAACAGGAAACACAAGGGAAATACTATACCAGTAATACGCAGTCTTACAGGTGATTCTTAATGACAACTCTTGGGTGACTCTTCCGGATTTCTCAAAATTTCAGTTAACAAGTTGTTTCAAGAATTTGGCTCAAGGGCAAATAATGAAACAAAAAAAGACTTTTGTAAGTAAGAAAATGGGCACAAAATTAAAAGAAGCTTGGGAGAAGACAAAAAAGTAAAGTGATGCTTAATTTTAGGCTGGGGATTGGTAACTGAAAAACTAATTTTTTTTTATTTAATTTTAATAAATGTTGATATCTAAATGAAATTATATCCCAATTGAGCTTGTATTTAAATGAAACTTGATAATAAATCTTTTCTTTGAAATACTGTAATCCGCCTCTTTGTAAGGCTGCGCTCTTGGGAAGCAGGAAGGCAAGCATGGAAGAGGAGACATTCCTCAGACAAAAATTAAATTAAGCTTCTAGCAGTAATTACTAAGTAATAAGGAAAAATCAAATAATTATAAAGGATTTAAGTAATACAGAGAGCTACCTACATCATCATCTTCAGGCTATTTTAGTCAATCAACCACAGGCATGTCAAAGACCAAAATTAGGAGTTCCAGAAGTCAATTGAAAGAGGTAGATGCTTCCTTGACAATGGTACACTGTTAGCATTAATACAGAAAGCATTCTATTACAAGATGTGTCACGGTCTTTCCTAAGATCTTCTTTTGCTAGTCTATAATTCCAACTAGCGAATTTCATGACATACTCAATTCCTAGAGAGTATGGCAACATCAGTAAGAGGGCTAATTTAGTATGGGTAGACTTTTAAAATAACACAAAACCAAATGTGCCTAGAAATGCTGAAAGGAATGAACTGTGAAGAGGTCAACCTATGCTACAAGTTAAATGTTATTGGTACATTCATTCTTTTTTACTACATGTGTACCATACATGTAGTTTGTATACTACACAAAACAAGCATACCGCAGAAATTTGTCATTTCTGACAATTTGTCATTTCAAACAAGCTCTACTGGAACAGTTGTCTCCAACAATGTAGATATTTTCAAAATGTAAACACGTATTGGAAACTGAGTACTCTTATTAAAAAGTGCACTTGACTATTTTGTGAAATTGCACAGTATGTATTCTTTGAATTGCTAGTCAGCTATATACCAGCTGCACAAATTTATGGCAGACTGGAACAAGGTGCCCTTTACAGACAATTTTGAAGTCACAATGTCTTCTGCATTTCTTCCTTTGTTTTAAGTGGTTGAATGAAAGTGCCTCTGGGGTGTAGAGAAATGGTACTGTGATTTGTTTAACTTTTTTTTTTAAGGGTTTCTTAAGGTAATTAAATAATTTGAGATATTTGTATAGAATCATAGAATAATTTAGGTTGGAAAAGACCCTTAAGATCATCAACTCCAACCATTAACCTAACACTACCAAGTCCACCACTAAACCATGTCCCTATCAGTTCTTTCTCTCTACACCTTTTAAACTACATTAGATGCTATTGATAATTTTCAACCAAATCTAACAGGATAGATGTTTTAGTGATAAGTCTCAATAACTTCAAGAAGGAAAAACAAACAAAAACCCAAACCCCAACACTCAGAAGATTGAGCCCAAACTAACGTTCCAATTAAGCAAAAGCAAGTTTTTTGCATCTCCATTCCCCCAGACAGCAACCAGTCAGCACACTGTAACTCTAAACCCACAAATGCACGTTTCTACCAGTTTGTATGGACAAGAAGAAAGAAACTCAAAGGAGCTAAAGACACCTCCTCCATTTCGAACATTTAACATAAACACTAACTAATGGGGTTAGTTAATCACTAGTCCCATTCTAGACAAACTGATGAAGAACTTTACAATCTTAGACACTGTTCAGAAGTCAGGTCTGAACATGCTTCAGTGAACTTCCTGCACGCCCCAGGCCGAATTTCATAGAGTGCAAGAAATATACTCCAGGAACAGAAAAAAATAAAAAGCCATTATAATGAATATATCTGAGGTGTTTTTGCAATCATAAAAAATACTTTAAAATGCTGTGGATTTATATCCTAAGTTTGGATTGATATATGTTCAATGCGGTTATACAGAATAAAGGTGTGAAGCTGTGATTTAAAAAATCAAATGTGCAATAAAACCATAGGGTGTTGAGACTGTTTATCACTATTGAAAAAATAAATTTGAATATTTCTTACCTCAAACATCCACTCTTCTTCTTTATCTCCATCCAGAAGCATTTTTGTCTCCTTATATACCTTCCCTATTTCCAGTTGCAATGGAGACACATTAAATTCAATTCTTTGCAAGTTAAAGCCAATTCCAACTCCAACAGCCTTTAAGAAGCTTTCCTTTAAGGCCTAAAACACAGAATAAATGTATTTTATTCATACTGGCTGTTTTCAAACTGCTCTATAAACATTACTTCTGAGCAGACACTGTAGACCAAATAAATTTAAGACTTTACTACTGTAAACGTGAGGGTAGACTGATGCAATTATCAAGAGAAAAAGTTATCAGCGTTGTTAATACCTAGCCTAACTTGTTGCATTATAATGAACATGCAACTGGAATGATCAAGTGGCACATACAGATATGAACCCTCTACCTTGTTCTGGGCAGGTGTTTAAAACTAGTAATAAATTCTTCTAGAAATGTCAGCTGTACTATGGTTCTCAAAGTTATTCTGACATTTAAAAAATCACTAAAATGTAAAACCCATTAAATTATCTCCACATAAACATGTGACTATAAGTAGTATACAATTTTACTGTAATGAAAACAATAACAAAATATATCAAAAGAGAATGTGCAAGTTATAGCATGGCAGTCTTTAAATGGAAAAAAGAAGTATTACCCAGTGCCGATGAAACATATCCAGCTGCATCCATTCATTACTCATAGACTTGATTACACCCCACTCTGTTTCAGTAAACTGTCGCTTCATGATGCGAAAGAAATTTGGAATTGAGCTACTACCTATAAATTAGAAAGAGATAGTTACAGAAGTTTTAATAGAGTAGTAATAATAAGCAAATGAATTATCTCATGTTATTGCTCTAGAAAAAATTCACTCATAAGAAAAAAAACTTATGAACCAACTCTGCTCTACAATCTGAATTTATATAGCCTCAAAGCAGTGATGCTAATGACAGTTCAGGACACAGTATGAAAAAAAAACCCATTCCTATAGCAGAATTACTGCATTAAAAATGTGAAATGAAAGTCATAAACATATTGCATATTTTCATCATTCTCTAAAAAGGAAAGTATTTAACCAGTGCTGATTTTATATTAAAAAAAAATTATATTCAGCTACAAAAGTAGCATATACAGTCTTTGACATTTGACAGCTTGATCTATGAACGTTTTATAAAACAGCATGCTGTTTGTCAGAATTCATCAAGCTATTTTGCTTCCTGCTCTTGGATGCTGGGATACGCTTTTTTAAGCACATGTAGAACTCTCCCAAATTTATCACAAATTTAAGTCTTTTGGATTTATTCTGCAAGAAAAATGGGGGTAGGGAGATGCCCATAATCACAGTAAGAAAGATATCAAGGAAAAAAACCCCACCAAACCTTCAAATCCTCAGATTAAATTTAAGCCTCCTCTAAAAATAAGCACAGCTGTATAGCGCTGCAGCAGCTCCTCAGGGGCTACACCACTTTTCTCCACTAGTCTGAATTTACTTTGCAGAAGACGCTACAGACTGTGTGGTTATATTGATCAATGGCATTTCTGTAATACACTGGAAGCTATGGACCTCATTACACACTTGGCTAATCACCCACAGCCTGTATCATTAATCAGCATACCATGCAATCTGTCCAACAGGGCTTACAGCTGGCTAAACAGACAATGGCAGAAAGCAATCTATTTTCTTTAGTAGGGATAATAAAAATCTGGATAGAGACAATTCCACATATTGAGACAAAATTTTTTCATAGGTTATGCAATGTTCGTATTAAAAAGAAAATATTAGTCATATTTAATCCAAAACATAGTCTCTCCTCCCAATACCATGCTACTTTTAAGAACCCATCACTAAATAATTGCTTAACGAAGATGCAGATTCTAACCCTAGCTCTGCCACTCTGTGAGTGACTACGGGCAAAGGAATTTCTCTTCTGTACACTAACATTCCCCATCTTAAACCAGGGATAAGGGTATTAACCCTTTTCTATAAAGTGGTTGTCTTCTACAGATATCTAAGCACTATATAGAAACAGGTATTGGCAGCAGTAATAATGGATCTGAATGAACTAATGTCACACTAAAGCACACATTCAGGTTTTCTGACAATTTCCAAATCATATTGCAAAGTGTAATCTGACATACTGTACACATCACACAAGACATGTCAGTGACATTTCAGAGAGATGCCCTCAATTTCATTTATAGACTAAAGTGAAGAAAACATCTTAAGACAGAAATTTTGTTGACAGTTGCACTAGTCAGCTAACGGAATGATCCAGAACAATCTAAGGACAGAACTAACTTTCCTCTCTGGAGAAAATGATGATGCTGAAAAAAAGAAAAGCAACTACAATGTCAAGTATGTTTTGACGGATTACCAAGGCAAATGAAATATCCATGTACTTAGACAATCCAACTTCCCTGAAACAATTAAAAATAACAAATTTATTCAACTTGGAGAAAGGTTATTGTCTTTCATCTCTCTAAGTTTATACGTCCCATTTTATGATCAAATAACTGTGTTAACACCTGCTCCAAACAATCCACATGTTTTTTTTCTTTCTCTTCTTCTCTCAAGTATTTAAGACAACAGGGGTGAGGCACCAGCCCTTTCAGGTGACTCAAACTGCAAAACATTCAAGAATGTCCTGGTGTACCCTTCCTCCTCCATTACTTTCATGGAGTTCTCTTGCTTTCAATAACCCAGGGCTACTCACACTACCAGACAAGACTATCCAAGACTATCCACACCACACTACCTTCAGCACCTAGAGGCATATAATGCCTCCTGTATCAGTCCCTCCGCCATTCAAACCTTATCACACATGGTGAATACACTCGATACTTAAACTGTTTAGTATACACCAAGTGTATATCAAACCCATATGCTACTGCCTTTTCACTCCTTACTTACCCCCTTTTTGTCCTAGGTTTCTTCAACTGTTCAGCTACCCTTCTTGACACTTATGTTCAAACTTACACAGTATTTTCCCCTGCATTCCAGCCATCCGTCACATCCCTCCTCTGAAAAGCTCAGGCACCGCTTTCTCCTGAACTGCCCTCCCCTCCTGTTTCCTTCTTAATACAGAGCAGTTGCTTCGCTCTGAGGAATGGATCAGATTAGAGAAGCCAGGACTATTATTCTCCACAAATTACTAGCAGTACCACAGCCAGCCTAGTCCCTTTCTCCATATTTGCTTGAATATCAGAGAAAAGATAGATTCACAGAATCATGGAAAAATTTAGGCTGGAAAGGACTTCTGGAGACCATCTGGTCCAATCTTTTCTTGAAAACAGAGCCTTATATTAAAGGTTACTCATGGCCCTGTCAAGCACAGTCTTTAACCCCTTCTCTGCACAACTTACTCCAGTGTTTCACTGTTCTTATGGTAAAGAATTGTTTTCTTTTATCCAGACAGAATTTCCCCTGAAGCAACCTGAGCCTGTTGGATTTTGCCCTGTCCCTGTGTACCCTCATGAAGACAGCTACCTACATCTTTCTCTACAGCTACCTTTCACATAGACTGTGATTAGATTCCCCTCCTCAGATCCCCTCTTCAGGCTCAGCAAACCCAGCTCCATCAACATATCTACATAGATCAAGTTCCCCAACCCTCTAATCACCTTGGTGGCCCTTCACTAAACCCTCCTCAATGTTCCCATGTCTCTCATGAACGGGGGATGAGGAGGGGACAAAAATAGAAGCAGCAGAAAGTTTTCTTTTAGATGCTACCTTTTTCGCTTCTACTTTGAGCAAAAAAGCTGCAAACATACTCACCACAATCTACAAAAACTTCCTTTGAAAGAATGGGAACAAGTCCCATATAGCAATTATTCAGTTGGTTTTAAATTTGCATTTTAAATTACCTCCCATTTGCAAGCTGTTTCAGAAATAAACTCACCTACCAACAATTACACAAACACTTGACCTTATTTCTGTAACCATTTCAATCCATTAATAATCCAAGTTCTAGTTTACAAAAGAATTATATTTCATTAAAAATACATCAAAGAGCTTTCATGCCAAATTATTCCAGTATGCATACTTTAGAGCTAACAGCTATTTGGATACAAGTTTGGATTACACACGGTATAGTCTACAGATGATCATTTGAGGCACAGGGCAAGACAGGGTACCAGTTAATCACCTTTCAGTTGGGTTCTTCACTGAACAGCTGAGCTTCCTATGCTGATGATAGCTTTCTAAGACCTTCTTAAGTATTTTTCCTCCTGTGTTTACTGCCTATATTTTTCTCACAGAGAAGTTTAGGAAAGTGTTAAACATTTTTGGTAATCTCAAAGCCTACTCTGTAAAATTTAAGCAAAGAATGAAAAAATGTGCCCCAATGTTTTAATGATCTTCGTGAAGCCACAGTATTTTCTACCAGGAAAATACAAAGACCACATAACAGAATACAAAAGAAACTGCAATGCAAGTTGGAACTCTGATAGGAAATAAAGGCAAGACAAAGAAGTATTTATAAGGGTTATCAACCCAACATATTAAATTCTTCTTAAAAGTACTTTTAAAAATTTCAGAGGATCTTCCCCAAGACTTGCAAAAGTATTCACCACAAAAATGACACAACATGATAAACATTCTCATAAATATAGTCAGGTTTTGGCTGTACCTTCAAACTTTTGTTAACTAACTGAAAATGTGAACTTAGTATCTGCACTTCACTGTGCAGTGGTTTCTTCTTCTCTACAAGATGATACCAATTTTCTAAGAGAAATTTGGCTGCAGTGTACATGTATGTATTCATGCAGGTGGAATTCTGGTACATAAATGCTCTAAAATCCTTAATGCATGCAAATGTTAGTATTTTTCGAAAAGCAAATTCTAAGAAAATTCTCTAAGAAAAAAATCTATGAACTGGAGAAGCATGATAAAAATGCACTGAGTAAGAACTTGAAAAACAGATTCTCTGAAGGCACAAATGCTTTTATTGTAATGCACACATATAATACAAATACTTCCAGGTATACTTTCTGTCTTTATGTTTTCAATGAGCAATGATAAGGCTAGACACTCATTGAAACTTACGTTAATTGTACTACGGTTTCTTATTTAACTTGCAGCAGTAAAGGATTCCTTTAAGATATGCCTATGCAGGTTGTAGAAAACTGCACATCTGATCTCTCTGTGCTTCTAAACATCCGTACACTAAAACAAGCTGCAGAGCAGACGCCACACAGATGGGTTCACACAGTACTGACCCCTTGCTAATATAATTCAGCACTCCTTTTCCAGTGTTCAGGGTTATTCAAAAAAGCACTTAAACGCTGAGCCGAAAAGTTAGCTGGGGATACAACTATGTGGAAAAATTTAATTTAAATGCTCAAAACTGCATTTCAGATATTCCTTCTTGTAAGTCATATTTACAGCTTCTGAAGAACCAGAATTTAGATTCTGATTCCAATAAATCCAATATACTTAGAGTAATCTTGCCCATCTCAGTGGCAAAGTGAGATTCCTGTAACACGCAATGTGTGCACTTCTGAAAAAATATTTATGCATGTAAATTACTTATTTAAATTGGTGAGCATCAGGAAATCGCACAACATTTATCTGATCGGTCAAGCATCTAACTAGGTGGGGGTTCATCACTGAAATGGCATAAATTCAATTTTGTGATTTTGGGAATACATAAAAGAGATAAGACTTTTCATATGAGATTTGACAAGTAAGTGGAGTTGGAAGTGGAGACAAACAGGAAGCTTGTTCCACAGATTAATTAATCATAATTAATGGGAAAAGATACCTATCTCTGTCAACTATTAAAACTCTTTGAAAGAATAGCCACTCATCTTTTGCTGGTTTTCTCTAAGAGAAGAAAATTTGTGATGGGAGCAGATCTACGAAAATACTGGATAAAAGGTTTCAAAAAAAAAAAGAAATGAGAAAAATACTGATTTAGATTCTATAGGGAATTGAGAGAGTACATTTCCGCAGAAATGCAGAAACACAGAAAAACTGACCCAATGGCACGAAAGTTATTAACATGACAAGGGGGTGGGAGGGTAGGGATGAGATTTTTGAATTAAACATGAAACCAAACTTGCCTAGGTCAAGGGGATTAATGAAAACAAGCTCCACTGTGACTGAGTTTTCTAGCTTTGAAATTGAACGTATCGATTACTGTAGGTATTCTGTCAAAAATCTAACAATATCTCTTTTCACAATTACCCTCTATTAACACCTTAAAAATAAGATTTTTATTTAGTATAGAAGCCTAATCGTAAAAATGTTATTAATAAAGAGGCTTTTTCTTTTCAGAAATGCATATATCTGTTCAGTCATCAACCAAATAATTTCATTATAAACCTTATGAAATTCTAAGTCCACAGCTACAAATTTGAATGTGGTAATTCCTGGCAATGTAAACTTTAAAAGTATTTCCAATGCTTTGTTTAGATACTTCTAACTTGCCTATGCCACTTAATTTCCTAACTTACAGTTAATATACTGTTCAAAATTTATATAGCTTCTTTTCAAAAGAAACTGGGAAACAAACTTTAATTCTTTTTAATAATGAGCAGAATTATATTGCCCCTTCTCTCTCATTTGAAAATACATTTTCATTTGTATGTTTTTATAGGTCACCCCTTCTTTCACCTTTACACAAACTGTTGCACATTCTTTCTTTTTGCATTTGTTCATAATAGCTAAAATTCTGAAAGCATTTCTCTAGTCTCCTGTAAACTCCACACTTGAAAAATTTTTGTTACAGAGCATGACAACCTCTAAATATTGAAAGCACTTTTTGTTTTTACATTGGATCATCTTGCTGAAAAGTAAGAGTCAGCTAGAAAACTCTAATAAATTTAAACAAAATGTACTATAGCTTATTTTCATAATATCCAATTAACTGACAATTTGTCCCAGCATCTCATTGCCTAACATACACAAACCTACCTGTTCATTTGCATTAGAACAAAATTGACTGGATGGTTTAGCTATTCAGTGTCCTAGCTTTAAAAGTCCTTTTTCCCTAGGATATGTAGAGCTCTGCCTCTTTCCCATAACACTCATTAACTTGCTTCTTAGGGAACAGTAGCCAACAGAGGAAAGGCATCCAGCAAATCTCTGACCAGTTCCTCCGGTTGGTGTCTAAATTAGTTTCATACTCACAAGAGAAGCTAGAGGTTTTATCCTTGAGACCAAGATATATTTTCATTGTTTTTTTTTTAAATCTACAGACTTAAGCATCACACCCCTATCACATCATAATGCAGATTTGAAACCAGAGTAGTTCACAGAACAAGCTAAATGTAAAATTAACACAGCTGTGAATTGATTTCTTACAATTTCTGACAATTTATTTCTTACCTATATACAGCTATTATTCCCTGCTAATAAACTTGAAAGCACATTAGATCCTCAAAAATACAATCTGAGTAATCTCAAAAATTGTATTCTATGCATTTAAAAAAAAAAATCTAAACCAAAATTTAAGTTTCTTCATTAAATTAAAAATATACAATACCCTGGAAATTTCAGGAAGAGTGAGGAGAAGAAATAGTGAGTGATACTGGGAAAGAGTACAATATTAAACCTAGAAAGTAAACATACTATATACAGATAAGCATGCATATGTGTGTGCATTTTGGATTTTTTTTCACAAACTATTTACACTGAAACATATAATGCCATCTTTTCCACTGCAATGACAACTGGGTATTTCATTAATTTTTTGTAAAGACTAGGCCAAAAATCTGCTTTGCGTTTTCCCTGTAAAACAGCAAAACCTCAGACCAGATAAAAGATGGATTTTAAAAAGATGTAGGAGTGAAAAATAAGAAAACATACTATATTCCCTAGTCGTATTTGAGAAAATGCTTTAGAAATAATAGATAAATACAGGGTAATTTTTCCCCATTTTTCTACCTGATAAAAAAACCAAACAAGCTGCATTTGTAGGAAGGGAAAAGACAATCAGAATTAAGATCCTTGTAAATTACGATGCTATTAATAGTGAAGATTACTATCCATAGGCATAATACAGAAATCTTCATACTGGTATTTTGTTTACACTGTTACAAACATCAGGTCAACCATAAGTCAGCTTTGGTAATACAATGTACATTTAACAAAGGTAGTAACTGTCCTGTTTGTTGTACCTGAAGTTATTAAAACCATGACATGCCTTCTGAAAAATAGTGTGAAGTAGATGACTGACCTTCCTCACTTCAATTTTTACCAGTTTTACAGTCTTCAAATTGTTTTGGTCAGATACAAACTAACTAGCTTATATTGTAGTCTATATCCAAAACTATGGAAATTGAAAACTAAAAGGTACTACTGCCAGCTCATTGATGAACTAATTCCGTGAAAAAAACCAAACCAACCAAACAAAAAATCCCTCAAATCCCAGAATGCTAACAGACTCCTAACTGCCTTGAACTGCATGAAAGGAACAGGTCAATGATCAAGAACTAATATCTAATAAATACATATCATACTTTCACATGGCAAACGGGCCTAGTGACAACGTGAAACACACTACCTAGCAAAATGAGCAACTGAAGTATGGACAGATCAATCTACTTAATAATGTGAAACACAGGCTAGCTATAAATCCTGTAAACTAACAAACTGTATAGGATGAGTAAGTTTTGAGTCCTGGACTCTTGCGCTGACAATCCTTTTGGTGTAGGACACAAGCCACATTTGATCATGTTTTACTATCTCTCAAGGAAACCACAGCAAACTGATACAGAGAAAACATTTCTTCTGCAACAGATGCCCAAGTCCTAATTGTTTATTAATACCAACTAACCCTTGTACGGATGTTTAGAAACTGACAACACAGGACAAATAATTAGCTAGATAAATGACTAACTTAGAAGAACCAGATAGAAAATTAACAAAGCATGTTTTTTAAATCTATTAGCTCACACAGCTTTAGTGTGAATTGGAAATTGGATTTACATTCTGTGACCTCTCCACTTCCTGCCATTATCCCACAATTCTCATAGTGATATATATATTAAACATCCATTCTCGTTATGTAACTACTGATGTTATGTTTTGTCTTGGTGTATCTCAGAGAACAGCATTAACTTTAAAATGCCAGAAAGTCTGAGGTTGCCTCCTTTGAATTACTCAACATTTCCCAGATTGTAAAAATGGAAAAGTCATAAAAAGACTGACATAATTTGATAGTGTTAGATATTTTCTCTGCAGTTAGGACCATTCAGTCTCTGCAATATTAGAGAAACTGCTAATGTTTCGATCGCATTACTGTGATTGGGTCTAACAGCAGTGATGAATATTTAAGCAATCTGCCCTGATACTCAATGTTAAACAAAAGAAAGTAAAGAATCATAATGGATTAGATATCTCTACCTCCAAAACTGCACTGGAGAAATAGCAATTTTGACACAGGTATGGCTCAGATAAAAAAAAAAAACCCCTGAAGAAAAGTCACAAGCTATTAACGGGATACATCACATCTGATCGATTTACAGACAAGTAGTGTATGGTCTGCAACAGATACATGCTTTTTGTCATTTGTTCTGAAAATGGAAAAAATGCCAGGTCCTCTCAAATTTTGTTTGGATTCCTGCATACTTTTACATGTTCTTTCTATGCCAAACATTCAACTTTAACATATACTTGCCATTGAAGAGCTTACTGACATAATCACACCCAGGTGCAAGTGCATGGTTTTAGCTTGCTTTTTTGTAGAGAAAATAAAAGTATTTAAAATACACAGGGTCTTAACCAATAAGATGATTCAGGAACCCCAAATTATTTTAATGAAATGTACTTACTTATAACTAAACAGTAATAGTAAACAAGATAATGAGTAGTAATAAAATAAGAAACCCTTTCTTAACTTGTCTATGTCAATGGTTATACCTTTTACTTGCTTAAGCTCTTTCCAAGAGGTTGTATGACCACAGCTAGCAGAGCTCTACGTAGCCACAGTATTTCAGCAAAAAGGTAAATTACCCCATTAAAATGGCATTTTAATCAGTTTTCCATTATAGAACATATCAAACAGTTAAAGCAATCATTCCATTTTGTCAGAACAGCAGGAACTCCAGTTCCTTTCAACACTCATAAGGTTACGATGCATCACACTAAAAATAAACACAAACCCCCAAAATCTAAATTAACATAAAAACAGACTTTCTTTCATAAAGCCATTATGGTTGTGAGTTGTGAGGACACAACTACAGATGTCAAAAAAATGTCAAGCAGACATTTGGGAACATAACATGTTTTAATGGAGCTAGATCTTCTGTTACTCTAAAAAGATAACAAAAACCTCAAGATGTTGCTAGTGCAATAGCACCCCCACATAAGATATGTGCCTGACCTTCTATAGCCTTACACTACAGTAGTACTACAAAGCCACCAGATCTCTCAAACATTTTATTACTTTTTATGAAATAAGGTACTAGAGGGCCTTTCTACACACACAGAAAGATTATATTGACTGAAAGCTTTGACAGTTAATCCATTGCTTAAAAATAAATATTTTGAAGAAAATCTACCACTTAATACCATCTACTATTCCCAGAAAACAGACAAGCAAAACCGTACTGCTATGAGGATGACAACCCAATGTCAAAACTGTATCACTTCATACCTCCAGTGAAGAGAAATCAGACTAACTCTCACACTATGCAATATACAACATGTGTGTGCATATCTATCTATGCACACATATTCATATAAATGTATATAAAAAAGCATATATATGTAGGTATATAAACACATACACATATATACTGGTATGTGTGTATATATATGCATATATATATATATATATATGTATGTATATATGGTGCTGCTGTGAGATGCATAGACAGAAATTCCAGTACAAGGGGGATGACACCCAGTTCTATCTTTGCGCTGAATCAGATATACTGCAAAACAACATCACCCTCATGGTATCACTAATGGTTGCTACTGAACCATAAAAGTATTGAGATAATAGTAGAAGGAAAGGGTAGGTACTTTAGTGAAAATGTGATTATAGGGAGAGTATTCCCATCTCTAAGAAGCTAGTACCACTGTAGAACCTGGGAGGGCATTGGGTTCATCTTGGTACTTGGTATATAAATGTTATATTGGACAAAAGAGGGGGAAGAAGCCAATTCTCAGTACGTAAGTCATTTTCATCTTCTACATGAATTTGACTACATGATTTGCACTGCCTAACACCTCCTTGGTTTGGCTAATGCAATTTTTTTTCCCCCTAGGAAGCTCTGTGACCTTAGAAAGCACAAGCTGATTCAGATTTTCAGAGAAAACAGCTCAGAGTCCAACGAGAGATCTCTCTTCTAAATTTGGTGTTTGGTGTGGAAACGGTCCTCAATATTGAGACACACACACTCTGGGACTATGTCCTTCCACATCACGATATCCTATTGCAGTAATGAAGCCACTGAACAACAGAGTTTCTTCTGATGGCAGAAGTCAGGACACTGCACAGAAGCCTGTCCCAGAACATGAATCTCACAGCCAGATGCAGTAAAAATGTCCCTTATTATTTTCACACTTAAAACATCCCCACTCCTGTGTATACACTGTCCTTCCCTCTTTTCCCCCTTCAAAATGAAGTCCAAAAACCCCTGCAAAATGACAGAAGAAGCATTAGTGTTTTAAAAATTTGGGAATCGACCTCTCCTGTATAACAGTGAAAGTAACCATGTAAGAACATGCTTTAAAAAACAAAAACCTTGTAAAGACATTTGTTTGGCTTACCAGCAACTGAAAAACTGTTTGGCCCACTTGACAGCTAAAACCCAGCATGTTTTGTTTGGTCTTCCCACAGAGAAGAGACAGCAGTCAGCTAGTCATTCAGTATGTTGTCCCCCTGCCTCCTTCCCTCCTATCAACACACAAATCAACTTCTGCATAGCTCCAGACCAGCCACTGCAGGAGGTGTCTTTTATCAGCCAACAGGCTATATAAGAAAAGATGCAAGAGGACGATAAATGTATTGCAATGTGGCAAAAGCAGAGCATGGTCCACAATTGAAAAACTGATGAACTTCAATAGTCCATTCACCTGTATCAGTTGTATCTGCTCTTGTAGATACTATCTCCAAATGTTTGCTATGTTTTTATTAAATTGTTTTTTGCTAGGAAAAAGATCTACATATTTAATACAAAACCCAACAATTCTGATGAACAGACAGGAAAACAACTATACAGGGCAAGTAACAATATTTTAATGCACTACAAGACTGGATTTTCCATCAAAATGCAACACAGCACCAAATGCAACACAGCAGCAACCCAATATAAGGCAAGAAAACAGCTACTTATAGAAGCAGCAAGTCTCCTGATCCTCAGCTTTCCTGAAAACTTGACATGACAACAGCAACCTGTCACCTTTAGTGAGGAAACATAAGAATATTTGCCTTGTTAAAAATCAGAATTTCTCTTAGAAAGGAAATACGTCAGGGAAATCCAGCTGAGGTTATTTTTTTACAGTTATGGAGGGGAGATGTTAAATATTTAAGTTCCTACCATTTCATAAGTCAGTCTAAAAATCTACAAATCTGTCTCTAAAACATGGTCTCCCAACCTTGAAACTAATAAGAGCTTCAAACTGTAATTCTTGCACAAACATCCAAATAAGCTTTTGACCACACAGAATAAAGACAGCTTCTATTTTCCAACTCTTGCAACAAATACATATATCTGTAGAGCTGAAGCTATCTGAAATGGGCAGTGTTAGTAAGAAACGCCTCGAAAAGCAAATTCTTAATACCGATATAATATTTACTTAACCTTGTCCCTCCCATCACATCTTTCTGCTAGACTTCCGTAATTTGGAAAGCCGAAGCTAACTGTCATTAGTGTGGGCTGAGAAGTATTTTTAGTTTTGTTAAAAAAAAAAAAAATCAACTCTCTTTAGCCCCTCATTTTGAATGTATAACTTAATTTCCCAAAAGACCAATTAAGGAATAAATTGTGATTATTGTAAATTCAGTGCGCAGAAGGATACTTCAGGGAAAAAAAACAAACCAAAAAACAAAATCCAAGCCAGACAAGCATTCTTATAGTTTCTCTTTGTTCCACCTCTTATTTTTACTAAAAGCTCCTGGTTTAAGTTTTTTGCTTTCTTAATTGTTAATTTATCCCTCATTTTAAACATATCTATTCTCCACAAGTTCATTTTTACTGTTCTACATTTTGCTATCGGTTTCTATTTTAATCTAAATGGTTTTACGTTTTCCTATTAAAACACAATCATAAAGGACTAAGATAGGCTTTTAAGAAAGAAACAATTCCCCCTCAAAGAGGAGATTCAATCACAATATCAAATTTTCCTTTCACAGTTTATCAAGCATTGGTGCTTAATCAATTACCAGAATGTACAAGTGTTTTTACAAACATGATGTAATTCCAGGTTAAAACAGTGTTAGAAATGTGGCTAAATAAAGCAGAATAATGAAACTGATATATAATATGTATTCTTTAAGAGTATGTTTAAGATGGCTGTTTCTTCCCATTTTCAAATAGAACAAGAACAAAGAAATTCCTCCTTTACTCAGTGTAAGGGCATATGACCACTATGATCTTGTTAGTTCAACAAGGATATTAGTTAGCTGTTTTAACACTACATCTAAAAATGATCTGTTTTCATATTTATAAATTCTGACTTCCTTAATCAATTAGAAGTAACATTTAACCTAAATCCTTTGTTAACTTCTTCATCCCAAACAGTTCATCTACAGATCTATAGCCGTACCATTAGATAATAATTTGGCAATTACCTCTTGTAGTAACAGATCAGATGCTGATAGCTGCTATGAGATTTACTATAACAATAAAAACAAAAACAATTAAAACTTTGCTTAAGGTAAAGTTAAGGCACTGTAAGAAGGACAAAAGCACTCCAAAGAACAATCTGGTTTGGCATTTCTTTCTAGGTCAAGAAATTCTTATTTCAAAAGCTGAAAAGCAGCAATTAAAAAAGCATTACAAGTTCAAAAACCTAACATGGCTGCTAGATAAAAGACATGCCAAATATCTTAACTATGATGTAGGTGTGCCTAACTCTTCATTTAGTTTATGACTACCAAAAGAAATGGCACAAAGTCTATAACTGGCTGGAGAGAGAGCGCTTTCCTCCACTAGCTAGACTGAAGTATGGTATTCAGCTTCTTCTTGTGGGACTTACCCTGATTCATGTGTGACATACCTCCAATTTGAAGATCTCTATCATCTCTTCTATTATCTCACCTCAGTGATGAAATAATGAGAATAAAAAGAAAAATATAAACAGAACTTAACTAATTTATTTGCCTCAGAGAAAAACAATTTCAATCAGGTGTTTGCACATAATAGCCTACTTTCTTAAAAAAGCATTTCAGGAAGTATTTTTAGATCAAATTAATTTTCTCTAAAATTCAAATGCAAAAGATTTACCCTTTTGTGTCTTTTAATAAGCAAACCTAGCATAAAACTGAAAGATTAATGAGAAAAGCTAATTTTACTGCATGGCAAATATTTAATTCTGCAATGACATTGAGATTGGAGATGTCTGGATCAAAGTAACTGTAACGCAATAGGTAAGAAAGATGGGAGGCTGATTTTGAAAGATCAGGAATGGACTGTTAATTTATTTACTTCTGTAATTCCATATAAGCTAAAAAATTGCGTTACTGAAAAGAAAATCTCTTGCACAGCAGGAAAGCTCTTGAATCTAAGATCTAAACTTTTTTCAAATGCTCAAAGCAATCTTTATTAAGCTATAATCATTTCCTAAGTCTCTGAAAATGTTCTACTTTATAGAGTTTAAGTGACTGGTAAATCAACATCCCACACATCACTTAAACCAAGCTGACACTTGTTGCAAAGTTTCTCGTCCATAAGTTAAAAATCAAATACATTATCACAAGCTGAGTTTTTCCACAGGAGTCACTAGTACTGTGAAAATCCTCCTCATTTATTTTGTGAAAGGGTTAAAATAACTTCCTATGCATTACCTCTCTTGCCAAATTACGTCCACAATTACTTCCATTAACAAATTTACAGTACAGTGTGCATTTTCCCAAATGATTCAAGAGTTCATCTTAAACTGATCTGAAGAGAAAAAAATCATTGACCTCAGTAATTCTTCAAAACCAAGTAAACTGAAAGCCTGATTTAAATCTACAACAATAACCTGCTGGATTACCAAAAGGCAACAACACACAATACCTAAAGAGGGCATTTTCCTTTCCTACCATCACTACATTTAGTTCAATATCTGAATAGAGGACAAAAGGTGATAAACTGTTGCATACCTGTGGAACTTTTGTAGAACTGTCTCTATGTACACTGCTAAGAATAACTTCTTGTATGGCCTGCCTTCACCTTCAAAGAAGGCTATGTCTTGCAGTAGTTTCATTTTTCAGATTTTAATAATGCAGCAAAAGTAATATGGAAAGAGGCAGCTTCTTATTGCACATAAGTAAAACAAAAATAGATAGCACAGATTAAGAAGCGACATAAAATGTTTATGTGCACCAGGTCTCCTTGTTACATGCTAGCACGCATTTTACTTGTATATTTCTCAAAACTTTCAGCTGCATGATACTCTCTTGTATATTTGCACTGCATATTTTGTTCACTAGTTGAACAATAAAGGAATATAAGAACTAGAATACTGGAGACCTCAGTCAAGATTCTGTTGGATAACATCATAAGATGAAGTACTTTGTATTTAAACAAGCATTTGGGAAAAAAAAAAACAAAACAACAAAAAACTACTGTAGTGTACTTTGTACATAGGGAACTCTTTGTCCTTGTAGCTATTCCAGAGAAAGAGATTTATAGTGGATTCACTCTCAGAAGTGTAATGTACGTAGCAACTGCAGAGCAAGAGCACCACTCAGTGGAACTATCAGATAAAACAATACTGGTAAAGTCAAAGTTATATATTCATAGCACAGCAGTAAAAACAGTTCCAGGTAATTCTACTAAGACAAAAATCTTTCTCAGAAAAATTTTACGTGAAAAAACTGCTAGCTTTAGTTCATATTACAGAGAATATAATTTAAAATTTTATCCTTCATATTGCTTATTTGCTGGCTCACTTTCCCACACACAATTACTAAGTTTTCATTACTATCATATTTCTTTTAAAAAAAAAAACAAGTTATAATTCCAAAAAAGGAAGATCTATGGCCATAAACAAAACCTCTTTAAAATCTGGAACCTGTTTTTTTTTTTTTTTTATTTAATTCACAAATATTTATGTAAAGTTACATAATGTAGAAAACAATTGCACGACGAGGCGCTGACACGACAGTTACTCCTTACGTATAATGACAAGAATTGAAGTTCCTTTCTCTCCTTATCAAAAGATAGAAAAGATGTATACAAGCTGTTGACAGCTAAATTACTTCAGGACAGACTATGCTAGCTGTGGAACTTCAGATACTGGAAAGCTGGAAATTTTGTAAATATGCATTTTGTACTCCTCTGTATACATTGTGAAGCCTGCCACCATGAATTCAGATTGTGGATACAGTGACTTACTCTGATAGCCCCCTTTTCTGTTGACATATACCTAGATCTCTGACGAAAGAGGGAGAGGTGGATAAAGTAGCCGCAGATATAGGTGGATAAAGGACCCATATTTAGGAATCCTAGCAGGCTGCATCTGTCCGTAGCTTGTTTCAGATTGGTCATCTGGATACACTGTTTTTCAGTATCACTTTATTACAAGAGCACCAATTTAATTCCATCATTTAGTCTTTGGAATCACAAATATCTCCAGAATAACCACCATTTTTCTCTCTATGGGTAAAAACACTGAAGCCTGTTTGTATCAGATCTCACAGCATTACTTAAGTCTCACCAGCTCATATTCACAAATTAAATCCACGCAGCTGCTGAGTGCAGCTGCCCAGGGGGATGTGGCAACATTTGCTTTATGGTAAGAGGCCATGACTGCTGCCATCGACAATTCTAGGACATGTTGGCATAAGCCTCTCTTGCTACCTAAGAAGTTAAGAACTGAATGTCGTATCTAAACCCTGTTTTTACTTAACTAAAAACTGAGTTTGGTTTCACCGCTTTTCCTACATTTCTGCTGAGATTAAACTCTTTCCCTGATACCAAATCCTATGTTAAACTTCAGCCTCATGTTGTTATTTGGAAATCCTAGGACAGGCAATCAAAAAGCTATGCGACAGAAACAGAATAGCAACCAAAACATCATCGATACGATGAACTCAAGATAATTTTTTCCTAAATTTAGCCTGCTAAAGTTGACATAACTAAGAGCAAGTGACAATATATACTGATGGCCTAATTTTGATTCCACACCTCTTATGACAGCAGTGATTAGGGACACTGAATGAAGAATACACTCAGACACAAGGTAAAAGAACCTTGATTTGTTCTGACACTGCCTGCAGAATGAGCAATAGATCAATGGACAATGAGTTATCCACTATTTCAGCAATTTAACATGAGGGAAATGAGAAAGGAACAGTGAATAAATAAGTAAAAAATACAAGAGAAAGGAAGCAGTAGAGATGAGATGATATTTTTTTTTTTTAAATAAAGCCAGCTAATACTGAAGTTAAAAGATATTTTTTCTATTAACTGGAAAAGAACTAAGAATATATTCCCTTACAAAGTTGAATGCATTATATTCCAAAATGGAGAATTAATACAAATACATGTTTCTAAACCTAAATGTAAAGTTAAACCTTTAGTCTTCACAATTATTTCCTACTTTCAGAAGGAGAGTTTAACACATTTCATAAGATTTGTCAGCTGGACATCAGCAGTATGTCTTTAAAATGCTAGCTACATTTCCAGCTGCATAAAATGCCAGCAGATGATACAAGATATCCCTACCTCCATATATGGCATCTATAAATTACTTAATTTTTCATTTCCCAAGAAAAGCTTAAAATACAAAGAAGAATGTTTGAACATTTTGATTTTCACTATTTACCTCCTGAAACTGGAAAGCTTTTTAAAATGAGTAATTAGGGAGTCTTGTAGTAAGGCCTGTGGCAAGTATAGGCAAAGTGTTTCCAAGGGTACTGGGTCTGGGTGTTAATTTTTTTCATAGCAGCTTGTACAGCAGTCTTTTAGATCTACGCCTAAAACAGTGTTGATGCCACACCAATACTTTATCTACTGCTGCAGTGTTTGCACAGCATCAAGGCCTTCTCTGCCACTCTGCCTCCCCAGCAAATAGGCTGGGGGTGTGCAGGACATTGGGAGGGGACACAGCCGGGACATCACTTTGTTTTGTTTTGTGTGGGAGAGCTATGATAAAAGCACTGGTCTCGAGCTTAATCTGGTATTTTGGCCCCGCATTACTGCAGTCCCTTCAGGGGCGTACCTGTTCCAGTGCAGCCTTATTCACAGGCCACAGTTCCTGTCATGAAATACAGAACTATGCTGGTGTGGGGTCCTCCACAGGCTACAGTGTGGCACCACATGCTGGCCACCATCTTTAGAGCGAGGGTCTACAGTAGATGGAAGTAAGTCACAGAGAAGAACTTCACTTTGGATTGTAGTAAAGTTTCTGTGCATCTTAGTTAAACATGCCAAACCAAAAATGTACATTTGTAATAATAATTTAAAAGGTGTAAAATGATCAGAGAGAAAGTTATCCAGTCAGGGCTTATTTGAATCTTCACCTTACTACACAAATTATTTCGTAGCATAAAACACTGGGCAAATTGAAGATTGTGAAGAAAGATTTTCTAAGAACACAGCTATTACTGTCATATCTGGTTAAACATTTGAGGAGGATTCTTAAAAACTAAAATTCCAGTAAACTGTAAATCCCAGTATGTTTCTCCTTTAACCCAGTCATGCATTGACGAACATTTGTGAACTAAATGATCTTCATAAAACTGTATTTAAAAATACACTTTGCTACAATTCTAATTTATAATTTGGGTCCTGAAGTTCTCTACTATAGTCAGGTTAGTGCAACATTTCATACAAATAAACAGGCCAGCAACTGAAGTTTGTGAAGTTTAGTCTTTTACCAGGAGCACCTCAAATGTTCCCTCATGATCCCTTCTCACTGAGGATTTCTGCATACTCATAGCAAATCTTTGATGCCAGTTTGCCACAGTATTGGGCCTGGTGCTGACACATACAATGTCCACACTTATGGGACAAGGGAGTAATGCAGTCACAGCCTATAAAGTTCTCATGGGGATGGATCCCACTGTCTCTAGTTGGAAAGTTATCCCTGCTTCTACCTAACAGACAGCAAACCCATAATTAAAATATCCGCAGATGCCGGTCCTGCCAATATCATAGCAGGATTCATGACCTTAGTTTTCCAGGGTTCTGCTTTTCTAAACTGGAAGTATATCCATATCTGGCATAAGAGAAAACCCTAAATAAACAATGAGGAGTGCATTTAACAATAAAAAAAACAAATACACAATACATTCATACACTGTCTTCTAATTACACTGAATTTCCAGGACACAGATTGGTTCTTTGGGAAATGTTAAAATGTTCAGCACTTAAACACCACAGAATCTGCTTTGGTCACCATAATGCATTACCTGGTAAATTAGTCTTCATAATATCAATGCCAACTTGAAGCTCAGGCTCAGCTGCAAGAACTGCATAATCTCCTTGATGAGAGACATTGAAGTTGTAATTCGAATAGATACTGAACACATTATTTGCCAGGAAAGGTTTTCCTTTTGATGTCCTTTGCAAGTGTATTTCATTCCAAGGTATGCACAACTTTTCTGCAATTAATTTCCGTATCAGCAGACGACCAGCCTATGAAATGAAACGCAAGTGATTCATACAGAACTAATATGCTATGTGCAAAATATCTGTGGTTGCTAGAAAAGCACCTGCCTAAAAAAATGTGGTTTTATTATTGCCAATAGAAAGTAAGAGTATGTTTTAGCCAAACCATTTTGATTTCTCCCTTTTATAAAAGCCTGTGTCAAGTAAATGTAACCAAAAGAGTTCACCAGACCTGAGTATATAATACATTTGTTATCACTATTAGCATAAAGACAACACAAGACCCATAAAAACCAGTCCCACCCTAGAAGAATCACATGCAATAGTTCCTTCTCTACCTTATTTACTTACTTAGGATACTTTATTGCACAGATGAATATTTTTTATACCACACTGAACAGTAAAACTGTCTCAACAGCCTTCCTTTCAGTAGTTACTTAGGCACTAAATGAAATACTGAACAGCTAAAAATGATGGGTAACTTCTTATAGACTAATTAGCAGAAGTCTGTATTACTACCACATTGTTATGTGAGATTTAAAACCCGAACTATGTAAAACAGCTTTATTCTTACACATTACACTACTGTCTTCACGGTCTCCTCGAGTACCTGATTTTGTCTTCTAACTTGACATCACGACATAAAACTTGTGAAGTCTTTCAGAATAACTAATAGCAGACTCCAAACATCCCTTTTTCCTACTAAGTGAAGGTGTAAGTAGAGCTGGCAATTAACACTTTATAACGTATTTACTTCCCTGAAACGCCTTTGCAGGGTGTATTTTCCTACGAGCAGTCAGAAAATTGGGCAATACTGAATCTGCAGAAAGACAATCGCATCCCCACGGGAGAGGGCTGGTCCCAGGGCCACGAGTGGAGCCAGAGGAGGGTCCTCAGCGGAACGGCCTCCGCCCGCGCCCGCAGGGCCCCTCGGCAGCCTCCGCCACGGCCCCGCGGAGGGACAGGGCCCCGCCGGCGACACCCGCCTCGCCGCAGCAGCGGGGAGGGACGGGACGGGACGGAGGGCTCCGGGCAACGCGGTCCTTTGAGTCCCACCCGTGGGCTAACGCCGCCAGCCTTGAGGGAGGGGAAGCCGCCCCCCGCCGTGCCCCCCCCCCCGCCAGTATGTACCAAGGCGGCTTTGGCATCGCGGGCAAAGACAAACTGGCCGATGCGGTCCTTCTCCTCGGGCTGCACCAGCCGCGCCGCCAGCAGCCACTCGTCGCGGCAGGGGCGCCAGGCGGCGCAGGGGAATGCCCAGCGCACGCTGCCCATGGCCCCCGCAACGCGACAGGCCGCGACAGGCCGCGCTCCCCAGCGCCGCCCAGCGGCAGCGGGGTGCTCCCCACCGCCCCTCCGCCGCCGTGACCGACGGGAACAACCCGCGCATGCGCACCCCGCCCCGCCGGTGGGTGGGACGGAGGGTGGGACCCACTGTGGAGGCACGGTGGCCAGTCCGGTATCAGAATGCCCTATGAGTGACAGGGGAATGCGCCGGGTATCGGCTTATCAGGGGAAAGGCGGTGCCTGCAGCTGGGCTACATTGCCGTCAGCGAGCCCAGAGAGGAACCCGCTCGCGGGGGTGGGCGGGCTTTCACCTGGATTGACGGCCGGGGAAACCATTCCGAGTGCAAGAAGCGGGAGAATGACACCGGAAGGAACCAATCTGCTGGCGCTGCTGCTGCGGAGGGTGGGCCAGAATGGTCGGGGAGCTGCTGGTGTTGCTGCAGGTGGGTGCGCGCTGTTCGGAGGGAGCGCTAAGGTGGGGGACTAGCTCGGCCGGTTGCGGAGAGGCGGCAGCGCTGGAGACCTCCACATCCCGTGGCCGGGCCCCGCGGTCGCGCTGTGAGAGGAGGAGAAGCCCTTTGCACCATCCTGCCTGTCCTGTCAGAATTAGTTCTCCCTTAGAATGAACTGAGACACCGCAGTGCGCATGCGCGGGCGCCCTGGGCATGCTCAGTAGCGGCACTGATGCCGCTGCCCTCCCTTGGGCGGGCGGGACGAAGGGTGGAGGCCATGGCGGTGGCAGTGGCCGTTTCTGAGCCTGGCGCTGACGAGCTGCAGGGGCGGGCGGGGACCGGCAGGGACTGGTGTGGTAGTGCGCTGATGAGGTTGGGGGTGGCTGATAACCCGGGTCCTGGCAAAAAGAACGTCATTTCCTTGTAACTTCTGGCTGCCCCCGCTTTATGCGAGACAGGGCCGCGGTTATCTCGTTGGGGATAGTGTCCGTTGGGAGCTCTTCGTGGTACCGTTGTATGTTAACGGCAAGTGATTCCTTCCCCTGTCTCTGGCCCCATCGTTGCCATTAGTACATCCATGCTCCCGAAGAACCGTCTCGGCCCCTGGTAGAGCTGACACATCCCAGGAGCTGTAGCAGCAGGGGTGGCCTCTGTGCCTTCCCTGGACTTGCTGCTTTGTATTGACTAGAAAAGAGGAGACAATTGTTAACACACCAGATGCAAAGTACTGCATCACCCTGGTTTGATTCTGGCTCCTAAAGATTATGTCCAAACAAAAGCCTTTTATATCCTGTGCTCTTTGTTCTGCTAAGAACTGTAATGGTTGTCAGAACTGGATTCCCGTGTGCCCTCAATTACGGTCCATCTGAAAATCATCAAAAGGTAATAATTTTGTTTACCCTTCGGTTTTGAAGTTGGGCCATGGCTAAAAATGTGTTTGAAAATTTATGACCCTTCTTGTTTCTTGCCTTTAGAAATATTTATGCTTTAACCGTTCTATATTGACCACGTACAAATGATGCAAAAATACTTAAAATTACATTATTTCAGGTATTTCTTTGAATCTTTCATTGGGTTTTTTTTGTTGCTGTTTAGCATTCCCAGCTCCCTGTTAATGTGAAAAAGTGCTGTTTCTACACAGGCCAGAAGAACTGCTGTCTTTCTGCCTAAAATAAGTCTCAGTTATAACTGAGTATAGGTTGGTCTTTGCAAAATATTTTAAACACAGAAGTAACATTTGGGGAAAAAAGCGTTTCAGCAAGGAATCAGTAGTGTAATTCACTTATTTTTTAATATGATTCCCATTTTTCTTCATGACTTACTCAAGTAAGGCATGTCATACATACTCCCTTATCTATTGCCCAAAGACAGAGACAAAGTTAACTGACAGCAGAGGAGGATTTAGCACAGTCAAAAAAAACCCTGGGAAAATGCTGACCAATATCAAATTGGAGGTGATGCTTACGTTTCAAGCACTGTATTCTGCATGCTTTGAAGAGGAAATTGTGGCCATATCTATATTTAGTTACAGATATGTGATAATACTAATGGAATGTGGATCTTTCCTAGTTCCAAAAAACCCCTCAGGTCTGATTAATAGGTTTGACTTGTCCATACTTTCTACTTAGAGAGATGTAAACATGTAGCAGTTTTTTTCACTAGTGGATTGATTTTTTTTAAAAAAAATAAGCATCAAGTGTAAGTGCAAACTGAGGTTCAAGATGCACTGTATAATATGGAATATAATTATGAATATATTCAATATAAACCCATGTTTATTATAAGTAAAACATGCTATGATGATAAGCTATGCTAAATTATTCTATAAGTATGCTCAATATTGTATGTATGTTTTGAAAAACACACATATTTTAATGACATACAGAAATGACAGACTACAGAACCCAGTAAAAGCAGTAATTTCATCTTCCAGAATTTGCAGTTATTATTTTTGCCGGTATAAGAAGTACAGCATGGCATTTTAATTCATTTTTTTTTTTTTCTGAAAATGAAGATTGTAGTTCTTGAACTTTTTTAGCTAAGAAAATAATTTCCAAAGGAACTTGATGAATTTGAGAAATTTAGTTTTAGGATAAAATTCAGTCAGTTTGAGTTCTTCTGAGTGATTATTTTCTTTATCTTAATGGATTCATGTGTTTGTGAGAGGATATGCAATTAAAGATCACTGGTTGCAGAGAGGGAATTTTCCACTTTTAGAATGCCTCCAGGAATCAGTGCAATTTCACTGCTTCCTACTGGTACCATGCTTTTTTTTTTTTTCCCCATGCTGGTTTTTTTCAATCACTTCTAAAGAGCCCAAAGCTTCAAAGTCTCTGTGTCACCTTTCCTTCTTAGAATACTGTCTCAACATGTATTATTGATAAATGCCACTTTTGTGGATTAAATGTCTCGGAATGTCACATGCATCTTTTTTGATTGTCTAAAAATGACTGACTGAATATTAGTTTTCTCTGAAGTTCAGTTATTTATGAAAAAGCTGTGAGACTGAGTTGCACTGAAATTTCCAGACAGGAACCTGGAATTCCGTTACTGTCTGTTTTCAATCTTAGACAGTCAATGACAGTCAAAAAAATAATACAGTCTAAAAGTACAGAACTTTGTACTTAGTATTTATAATTTAATTACATTTCAATCCACTCTTGTCTTTTTAGTCAGCAATTAGAAGTGTCACCAAATGCTTTACATACCTGTTCCATTCATACTCATCTTGCTGAATATTAAATTAGGTGCTGTTAAATTAGACGCGTAGTGGGGAGTGGTGTCTTTAAAAATGGTTAACAAATTACTAAATTCTCCCCCTTTAAATAGATAAGGAGTGAAAATAGCAAATCATCTTGATGGGTATATAGTAGACTTAATAATATAATACTTATTTTTAATGTTAGATTTTAAAATGCTGACCCTGACCTTTTCAAAACTTACATTAACTGTACAGTTAAGTTTTGTATGAAAAAAAAATCTAAAACTTCTCTAGAGAAATGTATAGAATTTCTTTATCTTCATTGGTCTTAATTCTTTCTTCCTTGGTACATAAAGTATGCTGTAAAATACCAGCATTTAAGATTTCTCTTTTTTTAAAATCCTGCTGTCTAGTAAGACATACTATCCAAGGTGGGAGAAGCCTAAGTGACAAAGGTCATGTTCTCTTGAATAACAATTTATTTCTCATAAGATATCTGCTAAGAACTATTAAGAATTAATATTCCTCTTTTTTTTAATTGGTGAGAGAGTGCTGTACAGAGAGTGCTGTAGCACAGGTGTATTGGCTTTGAGATAAAGCAGATAGATTGTTTTACAGTTGTTTGTAAATAGTAAATAAATGTTGAGTTTAGACTGCTTTTGCCAGCTACATTGGTAGAGAGAGAACATCTGCACACAGAATGTTACTTGTACTGTCTGAATGCATACATGCTTTGTAAGATTGGTGTCCATTGTGCTGTGAACAGTCTCGGGCTTCAGTCCCATTACAAAGGTTCGGTCATGTTTATTGTCAGGCAGGCATGGATGGCCCTAACATGCTTTTTCTGACAAAGTGCTAACTTATGTATACACAATACTTATGTATGCTTAACACTTTCGCAAAACAACATCCCGTAGGCTATTACAAAGTCACATATTTTTGTATATATATTTTTCACTTACTATTATACAGTGATAAAAACAGTTTGGTGTAAGTCTTCCCCAGTGTCAGTCTGTACCCTGTGTCCTCATCTGGGTGTTCAAGCTCCATTCTTATTACATAGGCCCTTGCCCTCCCTTATTTAATAAATTTTACTCTGTTATTCACTTAGAATTAATTGCACATCTTACACCATTCTGAACTTCATTAGCATATTTAAACTTCTGTAACCATTTTATCTGTCAGTCACAGCACCTAAGGCTATTTTGACTTTCAGCAAAAGTGTTTATAAAATGTACTTTATATGAGTATGTTCTGATCGATGCTCTGGTGAGAGCTACAGTAGACCCCACACAAACAAAAGTTCATCTCTGCTCAAAGTTCACCCCACAGTTCTGTTTGCTTTGCTGTTTCAAATCTGGCAGAATGGATGTGAACACCATTTCTAGGAGGCATATTGCACTGGTTCTTATTTTAGTGTATGCCTGTTGAGATATTCTGAAAATGGCTGTCCTGGATGTTTTTGGACTCCTGTATGAGTTTAACAGTATGCTGTCTTTACAGTCTCTTATTGTAATATCTAGGATTCAACAAATATCCAGGTTATGAAATTGATACTCGAAAGGGCAGCTGGATTTTCCAAAGGATAAGTATAAACAAATAAATTACACATTTCAACTTCTTCCACATACAGAATTATAAGTACATCTAAGAAGGATTGTTGATGGTACCAACTAAAAGAAAATCTTTATAACTATGTTATGTCTTATAACTATCTTTGGAAAGGGAACATTAGCATTGGTGAAGTAAAAAAATTCCTCTAGAAATTCAGTGAGTGGTTTTTGGCAGCTGTTTGCTTGATATATTTAAGTATTAAAGTCAGTTAAACATTTGCTTGTAGCTTTTTACCAAGGGATTAGATACTACTAATAGGAGTGTGTGTGTATATCATATTTTGACTCTGGGTTTATCAGACCTCTCAGTGTGGTTACCTAGCATCTGGATCAACAAGCTCATTATGTTTCAGGCTGCTCCATCCCTTATCATCTTGGCAAAAGGCCAGTGTTAAAACAGAGGGGTCTTGTGAACAACAGAACTAATGAGGTCTGGGTCCTTATTAGTGGACTTTGTGACAGACCATAAGAATGCACGTACCCTTAGTGCTCCCAGGTGGTCCTGTAGTTCATCCACTGTAATGACCAAAATTACCTTACCATCCCCAACCTCCTTCTGTTCAAGTGCTAGCTGCTTTGTGGCCATACAGAGGCTGGCCATTTCTTGCCACTTAACTGTCAGGTGTGCAGAATGCCTTGCCCCTCAAGTGGAGATCTGTACAGATAGCTTTGAGAGGAAGATATATCTCCCCATTATGTGGGGTTGACCTTAATAACTTTGAAGTCTGTATTGAATTTCACCGTAATGGCCAATGGGCCACTTGTTGATGTGACTTTCAAGCAGAAAAACAGGGCAAATGTATTAATTTTAAGGTGGTTTGGTTTTGGAGGGGTTTTTTTTGTTTGGTTGTTTTGGGTTTTTTTTGTATTTGTGTTTTGTTTTGTTTTTTTCAGAAAACCAGGCTAATAGCTAGCCAGGCATTTGCCAGTATAAGATGTGTAAACGTTCAGTATGTGAGCAGAGAAGTTTTGTCAAGTGGTAGGGTAGCTTGAATTTGGTCACATCAGAGAACACATCTGATCTCACCGCAGGCAATACCCAGTCACATACGCCAGTACTCTGGGTCTGATGTGTCACGTTAGAGGAGATGCTGGAAG
This sequence comes from Ciconia boyciana, assembly GCF_034638445.1. Taxonomy (NCBI): domain Eukaryota; kingdom Metazoa; phylum Chordata; class Aves; order Ciconiiformes; family Ciconiidae; genus Ciconia; species Ciconia boyciana. The sequence goes on from NC_132934.1 coordinate 203,090,475, forward strand.
CCTGGTTGTGTGGCAAGTACCCGGTGGCTCAGATGATGGAAGAGGGCTTGCGTATATAGCCTTTGCCTGCCATGATAAGAAGCTGTATGGCACACAGCCATATGTAAAGAAACAAAACTAGGAGATTCCAACTCTAATGAACCTCTACTGGAGTTTGGTTCTTGGTAATCCACGTAAAGACAGACTTTGTAACTGGAATCCCATGGGAGTAAATGGAGCAAATATAAGGAGGCTTGTTTCCCAGCTTTCCTGAACTCCAGACCTATGCAACATATGTCTGCACCCCCTATGTTTTCTACCCTTTGTCAGTAACTTGATCAAATATTTATAAATATAACTATTGATTAATTCATATGGCTTTGTAGAATGCATGAAATAATTATAAATGCTAGTTGGCCTTGTTTAACATAAGTTTTAGCTGAATTGTTAAGATATTTTGGAGGGCTCCGAAATCATCAACAGATCCAGTAAAGTGGTAAATTAGTACCGAAATTATCAAATAAAGCAGGAATTGGCTACAAGGGAGATGAGAATTAAATTTTTTAATATTTATTTTTTTAATGGAGTGGAGGGGAGGGTGAATTAGGCTAAGCCATAGCACAGTATTCATTAGTATCTTCCTTAATGATGGACAAAAACATTAGAGGTACACTGCTGAAATTTGCTTTGAATAACAAGTAAGGAGACACTGCTATTACAGATTAGGATTAGGATGCACTGGGTGACCTGCAAATTGGAGTAGTGAGACACTGATGAGATCTTAACCATAATACTGTACAAAAAATCTGATATCAGTGAAAGAAATCTGAGATCAAACTGGAGTGGATGAAGAGAAAACTGCAAGAAATAATAAGGAAAACAAAAATTCAGTCTTATAAATGGACCTTTGAAAGTTTGATAATTGTTCATTCTAATAGAAGTCGAGAGAGGATATCAACACTCTTGATAATTGTGAGTGAATAAATATACAAGGGAAAAATGAAATCAAATGACAATTTTGACAGAAGAACAAATATATATAAGCATTAATAAATTGATTGTGTAATTAAAAGAAGGTTTGCAGTCTTGGCACCAATGTACTGGGATAGTCTTTCTGTGGAAATAGTGGTGGTAAAAGAAAACTTCCTGAAACATAGATTGCTTTAATGAAAGTGATTATGTGATGTCTTTGTCTAAAATAGCAGAGATGGACTTGATGGCATTAGATGTTTCTGTGTTTGTTATACAAAGATGAATATTACTCAAAATTGGTAATTTTGCCTACAGAAAGCAAGTAGTAGGTCAGAGCTTGCTATAGAAATTGCGTGTAAAAGGAGAAACACATCTACTATTTATTATCAATTCCAGAATTTTGAAAAGGTTTACATTTCCTTTAGAAGAAGTGTTACTTTACATGATGCCAAATAAACCTTGAAATTCACTTACTTTTTTTTTAAGTTTCATTCAAATGTGGGAAACTAATTTTACTGAAACAATTCTGCTTTTGAACATTCAGTCTTTTGAGGAACAGGCTCTTAAGTTCATAAGAAAAGGGTATTCTAGAGAATTCTGACATACAAAAAAGCTTTGATTTATGGAAGTTGGGGTTTATGAGGCCATACATTATCAGAATAAATGGTGGTCTTGTTCTTCTGTATTTTCCTAGTTCCTCAGGCTTAGAATGGAAAGAGTGAATACGTGAGATTGTCTGGCCATGGGAAGGAGAAGATGCCTGCTCCAAGGGTGCCAGTGCTGGCAGCAAGATCAATGGATCTCTTCTATTCCAGGAGACATGGAGGTCTATTTGTGGTTGGAGCTACCTGACTAGATAAAGTATAGATCAGTCTGCTATGAAAGTACCTCCCATGAAGAAGACTGCCTGATGGCTTAGTTTGCTCTGAATGTATCACGTTATCAGATAAGCCTTTTCATGAAATTAAAACCCCAAACCACTATTTTTCTGGTTTCTCGGTTTGGCTTGGAATTTTTTATCCCCTTCTTTGTCAATTCAGGTGGGCCATTATCTGTTGCTAATTTTAATTGGAATTGTGGAAGCAGAATCCTGCAATAGAAAAACCTTGGAATGTTTCCTTAAGCTTTAAAATAGGAAAGCTTGACACAAATTTGCAGTAAGGGCAGTTTATGCATCTGTAGCAGTATAAATAGCACTTTAAATAGGTGTAAATAAAATATACTCATGTTTAAAGTTTCTTTATGTTGTCAAAGTGGAGTAAAATATTTCTAATGTAAAAAATAGTGAAGCCCAACTTACTGTACAAACAATGCACTTCAGTATAGGGATTTTCACCAGAAAAACTTAGCTGCTGAAAGGGAGATTGCACTGTCTTAAATAGGTTCTGAAGCCAGTTAATTTACCCCACTGTAAATGAAGCTCACAGTGTGCAGCATAAGCTGCAAGCAAACATACAGCTTCATAGCAAGACTAGAGGTACAAGATAAAATCAGTATCAATTGACTAAACACTCAAAGTTGCACTGTCACCAAACCGTCTCTAAGTGACCCCATTTGGTAAGCCCTAGCAATCCTGTGATTAGGCCAGGCTGTCAGTGTTTGTTTGTATTCTGTTATTTTAGTCTGGAATGCCTAATGGGAATCCACTTAGAAAGTAGTCTAGTAGCCTGTATCTTCCTTCCACTGTAAGCTGTAGAAAGACCATTGGTCTGCTTTGAGTTTGGGGGTTTGTAGTATACTTATAGGCCTTTGGGAATCTGAAAATATGTAACAAAGTTTTCCTTTTCCATCTTCATTTCACATCAAATTGTAAGAGTTTGGGGATTTTTGAGGGTAAGCCTAGGGCTAGTCTTTCTCTTAAATGACCATTAAAAATTTTAACACACTCCTTGGTGTGCTTCCTCTGGACTTTATTGAAAAAATTCCTACAGGTGGGTACTATTTGTAGAGTTGTTCTTTGATACATGTCAGATATTTTACTTTTCAAAGTGCTATGTGTATATATTTTGCAAAGTAGAAGTTTTATTATCAAATTAAATTCAATGTAAAAGTCACTATAACACAAACTTAGAACTGTGCATAGGACTTACAAACCAAATTCAATTCTGGGAAATTTTTGTTTGTTTTATGGTACATTGATTTTAAATTTTTTTTAAAAAATAGTAAGATTGTCGAATCAATTACTTATTTTTCTATTTCAGTTTCAGGAATAGATTGAAGAAACCATGGCCAATCAACGGGATTATATTAGCAGACCTATTTGCAATGGAATTTCTGTTCCTGAAAATAAAATCAATTCCTTAGTGGCTGAAGGTCATGGACAACAAATTCTAAAAGTACTACAAAAGTTCAGAGAACAAAATATATTTTTTGACTTTAAAATTCTTGTGAAAGATGAAATAATTCCTTGTCATCGTTGTGTTCTGGCAGCATGCAGTGATTTTTTCAGGTAAACCTAATTTTGGCATGAGTTTGCAGGAAATGGATTGTAAGTTCTCTGGGAGGGAGGGAAGGAATATAATTACAAATATTAAAAACATAAGTCATCACAACTGACATATGTCTGCAGAGTTTTGAGCAAAGTGTTCAAACATCATATTAAGGATAGCAAAAAAAAAAACCCCAACCCACCAAAACAAAACTACAGTGTTAGATGCCTAACCATACCCCAAATAAATCTGTTTGTATTTCCAAAGTGACATGACTCTCTGAATTTGAGATTCAGAGAGTAGACTATACTCTGAAATACAAATGTCAAACTATAAGTGCATGGTTCTGCTCTTAGGTAGAATTGACACAAGTTGTGTATTTTTAAGACTTCTCTGTTGCCTGTATCTGTACTTGAAGGTCTGCAAGGGTATTGTTTGGCTTTGTATGGGACAGTGTGTACTTTGACACATTATATTGTGAAACATAGATGGTTGATTACAAATATGTCTTGCATTGAGCAATTGTGGATAAATTGTACATGGTTTTGGAATGGGGCTGGATTTTGTTTCTCGAAGATGAGTGGTCAGTATAGTAAAGTTTGTCTTCAGAGGTATTTAAACAGATCTTACATTTTTTTCTAAACTACAATTTTCAGCCTTTCAGCATGAAATGGATCTGTGATCTTCCTTCTAGTGCTTAAAGCTATGCATTCTTAAGGGACAGACAGATCATTCACATACAGGATATTAATTTATGAAGGACCTTGCTAACTTTTTTATTAGTAAGGCTCAAACTTGCAATTCCACACTGAAAGTCTGTTTCCAAATAGACTCCTTAAAACACAAAGCTAAGATGCTCTAACAATGAAAAAATGGGCTCCTGGAAATGAGTTAATGAGCTTGATTCAGTTGCCCTTATATAGGTGACAAGTGTTATTTTCAAATGGCCTGGAGCATCCTACGGTCTGTGGGAGTCTGCCATATATGACAGAGGACATGGGCTAGACGTGTTCTTAGGACTACTGAAAAAAGAAGAAATGCAGGTGAAATAAGCTATTTCTCCACTGTAGCAGCAGATTTGTTTTTTCTCTGAGACACCGAACTACTTGCATTTCAAGTGTTTACTGCTTGACAGCACAGAGATGCTCTGGTAGAAAGGAATATCAGGATGAAATAGCTTCCAGTGGTAATTTTTAGAACTCAAGTTAAGCACATGGTAACATATGTGGCATTTTCACTACCTACAGGCTCTTCAGGTTAAAATTTGCCAGGAGAGACCTCTCCCTGCGTGTAACCGTTGATAACAGCAGCCATCAAATTCATAAGTTGTCCTGGAATGGAAGGCCCATTTACTATCTTCAAGGAATAAAAAGTACCTAGGTCCAATAGATAAATTTTAAAATGAAATATCTTTTGTCTTCCTTGGCCTTTGGACTTCTCTTAGTTTTGGTTTCATTGTGTAAACGCAAGATTCAGCAACATTTTTCTCCCTACTTGTTAGCTTTCAGAATCAAAGCCTTTGCCTAGATTGCTCTCCTTCTACTAGTATTGTTCAGTTGCTATTTTACTCTGTGATTTAGAGATTTGTATCATAGCTCTTGGGTTAATGAGGAAAGGATTCTAAGGATCGTCATTTAGTATGCAAAAAGGTCTTTGGGACATAAGTGTCTTATTGTAATTTTATGTCTTGTTCAGGAGATCAGACAAGTTCCTGCTTTACCTGATGTCCACTTCCCAAAGAGTATGCTATACACAGTGATTTTTTTTTTTTCCTCTTTAGCTTCATAGAAGTATGGGATTTTAAAATCACATACCATACAGATACTAATTGTATAACTGAACTGTGATATAATACTCTTTTTAATAGGAACTATCTACGATGTATTAATAATCCAGATTATATACTTAGGATTTGATGATTTATCTAAATCTTTTTCCACTGTCATCTTTTGTCAAATTCAGAAGCCGTTGCTATCACAGCCTGATGCTTAGGCTCTGGGAGGGTAGCACAAGGGATGTTACAGCACTGTTCTGTTGCCAGCACTTACCAGCTTGAAAAACTTTAATTATTTTATCTTGCCATGTTAGATTGCATGAAATAGTTAAATGTTATTACATACTTAGTAATAAAGTAGTCAAAGCTTTAATAAAATTTGCACAAATCTACTGATGAATAGTTTGTTCCACGATTTCAACCATTGTCTTTGTATTCAGTCACAATCTACTTTCTGCACAAGTTTCATTCTGTCATGCAATCCTATGTCAAAACTTCATTTTTTTCTGACATCTGCCTGTACCCATACATCTATCTGTCAACTCTAAAGCAAGAAGTAAGTTTCCTCATGTTTTTTCTCCTCTTTCACCCCTCGCCTGCTTTTATTACTGAGGAATGCACCCATCATCCATCCTCCTGCCATTTGCTCAGCCTGCAATTTGGAAGGCCTTTTTCACTTAAATTTTCTGTATTCATCCACAGTGCATGACCTAAATCATGGGGCTTTTTTACTATATATTTTTTAAATCAGCCTTTCTTTCTCAAGCTGTTGAAACTGATGCTGCCCCGAACAATTTCACATTTTCTCTCGTATTGAGAGCTGCAGACTTCATCGCTCTCTGTGAAAATCCATACAAAACACAGGTGCTGCTATCATTTTTACAAGCCATCACTTTGAATATGTTATCACCACTCCTTTTTTCTTCAACCATATCAAGCAAATGTATTGTTCTTACTTATGAGAACCTCCACATTTTAGACCTATACAGCCTGCCCACCTTATACACCCCGATTATCTCCTTCCTCTCACATCAGTGTTCTCTGCTGTTTGCCAGATCTTTAATTTCTGTGTGTATCTTCTATATTTTATTCACAGAGCCATGTTTGAAGTTAATATGAAAGAACGAGATGATGGCAATGTTACTATTAGTAATCTATCACCCAAGGCAGTGAAAGCTTTTCTTGATTACGCTTACACAGGAAAAACAGAGATAACAAATGATAATGTGGAAATGCTCTTCCAACTGTCGTCATTTCTTCAAGTTTCGCTCCTTTCCAAAGCTTGCAGTGACTTTCTAATAAAAAGTATTGATCTTGTGAATTGCTTACAGTTGCTTTCTCTATCAGAAAGTTATGGTTCCGTCCGCTTATTTGATCATGCACTAGATTTTGTACAGCACCACTTTTCCTTGCTGCTCAGATCAAGTGATTTTTTGGAGATGAATTTTGAGATATTACAAAAATGTCTCGAGGCTGATGAACTAAATGTCCCTGAGGAAGAATCAGTGTTGAAAGCTGTTCTTCAATGGACCAAACACAACTTAGAAACACGACAGAAATATCTGCCTAATTTGATTAAAAAAGTGAGACTGCACCAGTTACCTGAAAAGACTTTGCAGGACTTTCTACATTCTGAGGAACACTTACTTAAGAGTGCCAATTGCTCAGTAATAGTCAATGATGCAGTTACAAGTGTGCAAAACTTTAGTGGACTGTTTCCAGATGCACGTCCTTCAACAACAGAAAAATACATATTTGTTCATAAAACTGATGAAGATGGAGAAAACAGACATACATTCTGCTACAACATCAAAACAGATAAATGGAAAGAACTACCACATACGCACATGATTGATCTTCCAGGGTCAAGTTTATCTAGCTATGGAGAAAAAATATTTATAACTGGAGGATGTAAAGGGAATTGTTACAGGACTGTCAGGCTTCATATTGCTGAACCATTTCATGACGCCACTGACCAAACCTGGTGCTACTGTCCAGTCAGCAATGAATTCTCCATCGCGTCAGCTATGAAAAAACCGAGGACAATGCACACATCTGTTGTAACCTTAAATCAGCTGTTTGTAATAGGTGGAAAGACCAGAGGAGCTCAAGAAACCCGAAGTCTTTTGGATGTAGAATCCTATAATCCTCTTTCCAAAGACTGGAAATCGGTAAGCCAATTACCAAGAGGTATCTACTATCCAGAAGCAAGCGCATGTCAGAATATAATATACGTCCTTGGCTCAGAAGTAGAGATTACTGATGCCTTTAATCCATCTCTTGACTGTTTCTTTAAGTATAATGCTATGACTGATCAGTGGTCTGAGCTCGTAGCAGAATTTGGGCAATTTTTCCATGCAACTCTAATCAAAGCTGTTCCAGTGAACTGTACATTGTACATATGTGATCTCTCCACCTACAAGGTCTACAGTTTTTGCCCAGAAACCTGTGTTTGGAAAGGGGAAGGATCTTTTGAATGTGCGGGCTTTAATGCAGGGGCAGTTGGGACAGAAGACAAAATTTATATATTAGGTGGTGATTATGCTCCAGAAGAAATCACAGATGAAGTTCAAGTCTACCATAGTAGTAGGTCTGAGTGGGAAGAAGTTTCACCAATGCCAAGAGCCTTAACTGAGTTTTACTGTCAGGTCATTCAGTTTAATAAATATAGGGACCCATGGTCATCTGTACTGACAATTTGCTCTGGAGAATTTTGAAACTCCTGAGTCAAAAGAATCTATTTAAATGCACAAGTTTTAGAACAGATTTTTAGGTATTAATTTACAGATGGAAAAATATGTACTGTCTTGTTTAAATCTTCGGTTTAAATTGTATGCTATAGAACTGCTTTTGGAAGAGTCCATTAAATTGTCATTCATGCTAGTCATTATATAGAAAGTATTACTTAATTTTATATGCAACTCTTCTCTGTAATTATCTGAATAATTTGCAAAATGATATTACTTTTCAAAAAAGCATAGTCATGAGGAATTCATTGTGTAATATGTGCCATTATTTCTGTAATATTCAGTTGTCCCAGTAGACAAATTGCTGAGTGAGAAAACTGACTGTGATACTGTTTTCCCTATGTAACTGAAGTTTAAAAGAAATCTACATTAATGTTGCTTTAGTTAGGTTTTTTATATTCATAAACCTGTAAGAGGAATTCATTGTCAGCTTGATCTTATTAGAATGACCTTAGCAAGGGCAAGAGCCAAAGTGACCTTCACAGCATTAAAACCAGGTATCTGACTTGAAGAGACTTGATAATTCCTATCATCTTACTTCAGCTCTTCAGTTATACCAGGTTTTCTCCATCCTTGTGCCTTAGTAGTAGCTGTACTTCCTGTTTTCATCCCATTAACTGTGGCAAGATAAACTTTGATAACATACTGCAGGGTGGGCAAGATTTCTACAGGATGGATGATTCATGTGGTATCTTTGCTTCAGTCATGCTGTTAACTAAAGAAAAAATACTTCAGGATGTTTTCTAACAGAAGTCTTCCATCTCTGAAGTCTCCAGTGCTACCTACTAAGCAGCCACTAGGCTGCTTACAGCAGCAAGCTGTAAAATAAATTTTAGTTGTTGCTTCGGTTAACTACGGGAAAAGTTTGTATCTTGTCATACATCAAATACAAAGTTACAAAAATAAATCCCCATATTTAAAGTCAAAGTAAATAGTATTTCTGAGGTGAAATAATTCCTTTTTTTAACTTCTATAGTGGTTTAAATGAATTAAAACACTTTATCTTGTACTTCATGGTAATTTTTAGGTATTAAAATATTACATGGTAAACACTACATAATATATTGCTTGATAAACTTTCAGTAGTCATCTATTATAATGTTAAAATTGTAATGGACTTTTAGTATTAATATTAGTCTAGGCATACATTGTGAAGTAAATTTGATCTCATGCATACAAAGTGGGACCTGTGTCTGACAGAAGGACACTGAAATTAGCTAGGTTTCATAAATTCGTTTGTAATCTTCCACAGCCTGAGAATTTTCTTTCCTACCAGCTATTTGGATAAGATATTGGGAGTCCTTATGTTTCATGTAAGTATCGTTTAAGCAGTAAGGTTGTCTTATGTCAGACAGAATGGTTCTAAACATCTAAGCACATCTTTTCCAAGCAGTTTAAAAATGAACAAAATTTAGTGAGGCATCTGAAATGTCTTTCACATGGCTTGAGACGACCACGGCAAGTTCATTATCACATCACTACTGCATGTACTTTTTGCAAAACTCAAGCTCACTATTAATGCTTAAAGCTTAATATTGCCTAGCAACATACTTCTGTTTTAAACAGTAAACAATGGAAAGTTCCAATTCTGTGATTGACTCTAATTTGTTATCAGATACCTTTATGAATTTAGATAACATTTACCATAAATATTTTCATGAGGATGTAAATAAAAATTATGCACATTGGGAGAACATATAAATAGAGTGGAACCCTCCCACTTAATAATTTATTTGTATTAAGGTGTCTGTCAGTTCTGTAGAAGTAAATAGCTTGTCGTTAACAGTATTTCAGGCAACTTCCACAATTATTTTGCTCTTTTCATAGTGAGTCTCCAAATCATATTACAACTACACTTAGCTAGGTAACCTTTACAATAACCATACTGAAATGCAAGCATTTTTATATTGGAACACAACTACTTTTTGTTAGTGCAAAGCAAATGTATTGAATAGTTTAGGAGAGATGGAGAATACTATTCCTGCTTACTGAAACATTAGGAGAAAAATAGACATATAGGAGAACAGTAGTTTTAGCATTAATAAGGTTACTCATGGTAGCATAGAGACTTCACTAATCTTTAATTATTGCAACTTGTCACTTCATCAGAAATACAAGGCCCAGTTCTCCTCTGCTCGTGTTTTTGTGTTGTTTTATACCCGAGTAATATGAGTATGCAATTTATGCAATGAGAAAAGTAACATTATGCCCATAGTAAATGGGTATAAATAGCTATGCAAATTGGAAGAGACTAGAGAATTGCGAGGTTTTTTTAATTGCCACTGTCATGACCAAATTGCTGGGTCACATAAACAGCAAGTGAGTCAGTCAGTATTTCAGGTGATGCTCTTTTCTCTTAAGTTTTTCCTTACAGCAAATTTTTTTTGGCAGTCTTCCATCCAGCTACTTGCTATATGTATAAGCCTCTGGCACATGACATCAGACAGAGCAATGACGTATGTGGTAAATTACTCATTATTAGTATATACATAGTGAAAACTGAATGAAGCTTAATTTGGAAAATAGACACGCTTCTTTAATATTGTATGCTATATTTGCACAGGAACTAGTGTCAGTTCCCAGTTTGACAGATCATTCATGGATTTCATACGGCGTTGTGCTCTCTTACTCAGTGATCAGGAAATAATGTAGTAGTGTCAGTTACTTTATACTACTGCTTACAGAAAAGTTACTGTGAAATAGTACGAATTTTCTTCAGTTATGTAGGCAAGCCCGCATTACAACTCTCACAGAGGAAAAAAAGGTCGTTTGCCACAATTCCACGTACAGAGAGTTAAATCTGATAGCAGAATTGAGTGTAGAAGAAGTTGTGTTATAAAGTCATGGTTAAAAACAAGGCTTTATTATAGAATTAAGGGCCTATGTTCCAAATCCTGTAATTAATCGCTAATGATGTAAGAAATCTCAGCGAAGTTGACTACACTACTCAGAATAATATGGATTACTTGCATGAGTAACTGCTGTAGGTCTGGATCAAATAGATTTTTCAGTCTACACAGCTGTTATGCAATTTTAAAAAAAGTGACAAAATTAGTGCAAAGCGAGTTTTTCTACATCTTTTCTGACTTTTCAAAGCTCACAGTACTTTATGAAAAAGTAGTACCGTCCTCTAAAAATAGTTGATGACTAGATTAATGAGTACCTATGTTCTCACTGAAATATAGTAAGATGTTTAAAACATACAAATTGCATGTAAAGATATAATCTACTATTTGCACTTAAACGATGTAACCAAAACATTTCTTATAGTATTCTATTATATGTCACAACACATTATAAGCATGACCAGTATAATACACATGAAGATAATATATATTGTATGTGGGATTTTAATATCCAGTAATGATTATATTGGATAATCTTAATTTTTAAAGAATGCTATCAAAACATTATGGCACTTTGGTAATATTATCATACTGGTTTAGTTGTTATAATAAATATCAATTATTCAGGTGTTTATATTGATTATGTTTGCACAGACCTGATGATTATTATTTATGTACTAATGAATTTATTTTCTGTATTCTAAATACATTTGTCGTAAGTCAGTTTACTGCTGTTAAAAATTCATTATATTCACAAAATGGAGTAGATTTACTGGGGCAGATTTATGTCTGGTATTACTCCGTGAAGAAAGCTGTATACCTCCTCTGATAAGTAGTAGGTAGTAGGTAAGGTATAGGCTATAGAATGTGCTGTCTGCAGTTCGTAATGTGGAGTCTAATTTTGGATGTTTCTGTTTGTAGGTGACCAACAGGAGGCAGCATAAGATCTATTTTAATTAAAACAGACTGAAACCAGGGATGTATTTGACAATATTTATAGCTGAACATTATGCTCAATTTACTTTTTTTCCCTTCTAACATCCAATAAAGCATAGAGATCGGTAACATTTTGCTGCTGCCTGGGCTCTGCTGATCTGTGGAAAGTATGATACTACATGTTTGCCGAGATGTTCATTCTTTTGTGAAATAAAGCACCAAGCAACTGAATCCTTCTCAGGTGTGATTTTTTTCAGTGAGTTTCAAAATACAGAGAATCTACAATGTTTCTAATGAGGTTAACTACTTTTTTTTTCTTTCTTTTTTCAGCTGGAGAACATTTTCAATGTTAGATTATATCCAAGGATGCAGTTAGCATGCATGAAAACTGCAGCGAGAGGGGTTTTTTTAATTATCTTTGGACCTTGTATTTGTAGATCCTTTGTATATCAATTTGCTACCACACTCAATTTGATTTAGTCTCCTGAAAAGTTATAAGTTTGCCATTGTAAAGTACTCATTTAAATTGGTATCTTTTTTATTAGATCCATCTAGCTCAGATTGATATATGGCGGGGGGGGGGGGGGATAACAGTTTAAGTATTCCAAATGATTAGGTATTTATTTTGACAGAAATGGGCTTCCATACTACTTAGAAGTGGCATTAAATAAAAGGAGATATAAGCTACTTAGTCTAAAATTCCTGTGCAAAGGGTGCAGAAATGGCATTAATACAAAGTGAGGGAGCCCTGTGTTGTCTTGTATTCTTCCAGAATTTAAAATTCTGTGACCTTCAAACCTCTGTATGGATAAAATAGAGTTACAGCAATGAAAACTTTCCAACACTCCAAGGCCTTGGCCCCACAGCTAGCAAAAGCTATTTGGAGACATGTACAAAGCGTTCCAACAGTGTTCACAATGTTAAAAGCTTATATTTAACAATGAAGGGATTAACAGACCAAATTTGAGAGCTGTAGTTGTGTAACCCTGGGTACAATCAGAAGAAAATTGCATCCATGTGTTCTACAGATCCATGGAATTCACCATGGACTCGCACAGTTTGTATCTGAAGTAGGCCGTATGGCAGGGCTTTTCTCATTGTGATCAAAAGCAAGGAAGCAAAGTCTAGATTTAATGAATAAATTACACATAAATTACACATTTATTACACATAAATTACACATAAATTCTAGACAGTTCACGTGAACGAAGGAGGTCCAAGGATTTTTGTTGGAGGAAGCTGGTATATACGAAGATTTTTCATGTGTGACCAATAGCCTCTGTAATAGTGGAATAACAACAGAAAGTAGAGCTGTTCTGAATTATGTGCACAGCTACCCCAGGAAATCATATGCTTCCTAGTTCAAATTACTCTAATGGACACTAATCATATTTAGTGTTTTTGTGCTTCACAATAAAAGAAGGCTACTCAATGAGGTGTAATTAGCACTAATTATTTTTGCAGACTGGCAGAGGTTCAGACTGTTAATGACTTCCACTCTCTATAATTTTTCCCCCTACTTGCACCTGAATCTAGGTTGAACTACTTTGCAAGACCTTTAGGGCACACTCGCATCTTATTTCTGAGCACTCTCAAAATACTTGTAATAATGTGAATTGAAGCCTAGTTCATACCTAGGCCTTAGTAAGAAATATCCCTGTATAACAGATTGCCAGCTATGTACTGGGTACATAGGGTATGGCTACCCTACTCCTTACTATTTCCCTTTTTAAATTTTTATGATATTCAGTACACAATGGGCATGTATGGCAGCTAAACTATCGTTATCTGTAAGCAACCTGATAAATTCACAGCCTTTCCACGTTTAGTTTCTATAAATATTTTCAGGAAGTTCACTGCCAGAATTGTTGACTGAAACTGGAAAATACCGTTTTAAAGGAAAATACCATTTTAAAGGAGATTTGTAGCTTCATCATCACAATTATGATCACTAGAGGCTATATTAATCAAATAACCTATCCATCCAGTGAAAATGCTTAAGTCCAAATACTGAATACAGCCCAGAATTGGATTTCAAAGGATTGAGCAAGTAATTGTTAATAAATATGGAAAATAATACACACACACGTCAGGTTAGGCAGAATAAAGGTAGCAGACTTAAGGAAAAAAAAAAAATTTGAATTCTCTACCTGCAAGTAGTGCCTCAAGCCTGCACAAAGGTTACGTTGCCAAGGCAACGGGATGTAATACGAAGCGAGTGCCAGACGCTTCATGTGTGGCTGGGGAGACAAAAAGGAAGAGCCCGAGAACAGAAAGCTCCACAGAACTGTTCTGCATTGTGTATTCACTTACATTAATGACATGGTGGCTTGCATAAGCAGCTCTTTCCAAAAGATAATTACCTTTTTATTACAGCATCTCCACAAATGTTATTTCATTATTTTAATCACAAATCCCACAATACGCTCACAGCACACAGCTTAGGAGGAAAGGCAAATTGCTGTGCGTTAGCTCTGCCATCATAAGCCTACTGGCCACAGTAGCACTGGCTCCTGTTTTCTGTTTGCTCCTACGCGGCCGCGGAAAGGCCCGCGGGGCACACCCGCGCCCTCAGACTGGGCCTGCGGTCACACGGCACAGAGGGAGGCCGAGCTCCCCGCACCTGTGCAGCCCGCCGCAGAGAGGCGCCAGCCCCCTCCCACCACCCCCGGACACCCTGCCCTGCCCCCTCAGACAAAGCAGGCGGGACGGCGGCGCCGAGACCGCCCTGTCTGGCTCCCCCGTGACCCAGCGAGAGCCCCGCCGCCGGAAGCTCATTGAGGGGAGGGGCGGGCCTTGACAGCCACTAGCCAATAACCGGAAGGCATCGGGAAGACAAGCAGCGAACGTAGCCAATGCTGTCTGGTGGCTGCATACGGCGGCGGCCCCGCTGGGAGAGGAGTTGCCGCGCTCCGAGGCTGTGTGGGGGATTCCGGCCCGCCTGGCGCGTCAGGCCAGTGAGGGGGCGGGGCGGGGGGAGCGGCGGACGTGGACCACCAATAGGTGTGGGGGAAGGACTGACAGGCACGCAGCTCGCCCAATGGAACGGCGGTGGCTGTTAAAGGGCCGGAGACCTGGAGGGGAGAGTTGGGCGCAGGTGAGTAGTTCGCGCGGCTCCCTGGGGACCCGGGCGGGGAGTGGTGCGGCTGTCCTGGGCCCGCTCCCCCGTGGGGCTGCTGCCCGTGGGGGGTGCAGGTGGCCTCCGGCCCCTTTGTGAGGGGAGAGCGGTGGGGCTTCGCCGCCCTCGGCCCCTGAGGGCGGCGAGGCGGTTGCCTGCCGCCTTCCCCGGCGGCGAGACCCTCGTCCTCTTCCTCCTCCTCCCAGGAGAGGCGCATGGCCCCACCGGCCCGTCCGCGGGGCAGTTGCCGGGGGGGCCCTGATCTGCGGCGCGGGTGGGGGCCGCGGGCCCACCTCTCGCCGGCGCTCAGTGCGGCGGGGGCCCCGCAGCCGCGCCCGGGGCGCTGCCGCCATCCCGGAGCGGGCCCCGGGGGGCGCCGGCCGGGGCAGCCGGCCGTGCCCTCGCCTTCCTTTGTTGCCTTCCTTGGCCTCCCCGCGGGGCTTCGGGCGCCTCCTGGTGGGACCGGGCCGGCTCTGCGTCCCCGCTGGCCTGGCCGGCGGCGAGGTCGCTGGCTGGATGGGCCGCCTCGGAGCTGGGGGCTGTGCCTGCCTTCATCCTTCCAAAACGCGCGCCCTCCTCGTAGGGGAGGTTTTTTCCCGTTCCTGGCCGTTGCTGTTTCAGGGGACGGGGAACTTTTGACTGATGAATCGGTCGATTCAACAGCCTGAATCCACAGTTGCTTTCCATCCTCGGTACCTCCTCTCTGCTTCATTAAATTATCCTTTTAGGTGGTGTTGGTTCCCTTTAGTGCTTGCCTTTTGAGGTGCTCAAACCGCAACCTGCTTGCAGGGATGACTGTTTGGTGATGTGTGTTCAGCAGCACCCAGATCCTCCTGTACTAAAGCCTCTCTTAGCACAACAGCATAAGTTGTTCCAAGCCAATGTAGCCATCCATTACGAATCGCATATGAAGTTTTTCAGAAAGTCCTAGGCTTTAGTGTCATGCAAAGATCCTCAGACTCTCAAATTTTATTTCAAAGAAACATAGGTGGCAGGTCCTCCTGATTTAAAGTTTTTTTTTCTTCAGTCATAAGCTCGGAAAGTTTAAAAAAAAGAAAAGGGCAAACCATCACGTCATCGTACTTAAAAGTCATTATTTTTCTGGAGCATAATTCAAGTTTGATGCTAGCAACAATCCTTCAATCCTGGTGAATGCATGCATGGTTTTTCTCTTTGTTTGCTTCTTTTGTGGTTTTTTTTGTTTGTTGTTGGTCCAGCATGTGTTCGCACAATAAGGTGTGAGCAAAGGAGACACAAAGACACAGAGGCAGAATGTGGATGCCTCTGTCATTGTGTATGTCAAAGTTACTCAGTGTATGTGTGTTCTGTGTGTTTGTGGAGTGTTCAGTTTAGTTTTGCAATACTTGTTTCGTTTCAACCCTGACAAATAGTTTGTGTTCCTTTAGTCCAGTGATGAGGACCTTCTTGACCGCAGGTTGCTTCTGGCCTAACAGGGCTGCATCAAACTCGTAGCTCGATGTTGCCATCTTTCCTGGAAGACCCTTGAAATCTTTCTGTTATCGTATGATCAGAATTGTTTCTTTTTTTCTAGCCAGCACTTTGCATTTCTACCCAAACTGTAAAAATAGGCATTTTGCATTTGCAGCTAGCACCATGCTGTATGATGGGTGCATGGCTGGTCATGTAATGGGCTGTTTGCATCCTCTTTTGTTTCCCAGGGATTTCTCTGTTACTTGACCAGATGGCAACTATTCCTAGTCAGGTGACTGACGTCTTTGGTCGTGTACCAGAAGTACTTTTGGTCGTATAGTTGAGAAGGAATTTTTTTCTTGCAGATGTCTTCTCTTACCGTCATAGTGGTGTAAGTGGCTTGATCTGACCAAAAGATTCTTTTTTCACCTCTGCTCTTATTTCCACGTACTTTTTCTGAGTAAATTGCCTATCTTCCCAGTTGGTGCACTCAGCAAATATTATTTGCTGTGGAATCCTCTGCTAAAGACACTAAAATGTAGAGCAGTTACGGTTCTGATTTTGGAAAAACTGTAATGTCCGTCTACAGTTCTTTTCCAAATGTGTGCATTTCATGCTTTAGACTTCATGTCAAAGCAAAACTTAAACATACTCTATGTTGTGTTTTTGTAAATCATGCTTTTCAAAATGGTGATAGGTTGGGTTTTTTTCTGTAACTATCTAGAATGTGTACAAATCCTAGCTTATAACTATTCCTGTCCCTTATATACTTTGAGCATGTAACAGTTAATTTTTCTGCATTAAAAAGTAATATCCTGGAGACCATCTGGCAATGTCAGAAAACAGAATATCCCAAATCTCAGCTTATAATAGTGCTTAGATAATAGTGCTCTTTAGTTAATATATCAGAAAGGTAAACAGTCCCACAGTGGAGTTGATCTAACTCTGGAAGTCAATACTGTTAAGACAATTCATGAACACCCATTTATATTAATAAGAAGGGAATTGTCTTTGATGAGGCAATATGCTTTCAAAAAGGAAGGAGTTAGAAAAGGTAAGATGTCCTTACGAATTGGAAGTTAATAGTCATGAGTTTTAAAATAGGTAGGCTTTGCTGCTGTTTCACTGGGAAATTCAGGGACTTGTATCGGACATGTTCTAGCAAAAAAAAAAAGTCTAAAAGAAAACTTTACATAATAAAGGAATTGGATGCCAGTAGTTTCCAAGTTAGTACTATAATTCTTAAAGGTTATGTGCTTGGCTTATGGCATAAAATCCAAAACCAAGATTAGGCACCTCACAAAGAGGGGAGGCTGGGGAGATCAGACAGGTGATGCACAACACCTGTGCAAGGAGCAGTGAGAGTGACCTACAGGGTAACCTGGCATTGGTGTGTTTTAACTCTCAACCTTCTCTGGAGCTAAGATGAAAGCTTGGCTGTCTGTGTCTTCTGCATTCATGTAGAATTGTACTTAGAAAATAATATTGATGAAAATTTGATTTGAAAACCCAATTTTTTGTTTGTTTGTTTTCCTGTGATTGTGCCCACTTTATCCTGCTGTGCGAGCACTGAGAAATTTAGGGAGGGTCAGGGTAGATAGTGATACCACATGAGTCTCTAAAATCCTGTGGTTCCCTGTTATTGGGGAATGATCAGAACCTTGTTCATCCCAGCTGGGGCTAAGTAAAGGACTTAGCCAGTGTATATCTTGAGATGAAAGTGGCTGTGATACAGCAAAAGTCTGATATTAAGGTACCTTAAGAGACAATTAAGTATCTACTAGTACTTTCAAGAGTTTGACATATCCAGTTGGCAAGTACTTTGAAAAGTCTGACCCATTTTTCTGTAGTTAGCAAAGTACTTGAATGGTCACTTAAGTACATGTTTAAAATCAAATGTGAAATCCTACTGATTTCAATAAAAATAAGTGTGACCTTATAAACAGAGGTTCAGTGTCTTGGTAATGACAAGTCAGAAATACTATAATTCTTGTGAAACTTATGTTGTATTTAAGAACTGTATGTGATTTTTTTTTTTTAACCTTTTGGAAAACCAACTCAAAATGGATACCTGTGAATCTTTCACACACACTCCCCACCCTGAAAACAGGTAAGTGCAAATGTGTGTGTTTCTAAAGCCAGTGTGAAGATAGGAGTACTTGGTCATTCCCCAGTAACTCGGAATCACAGCTTAATCTATATATTTATCAGTCCAGAATAATTGCCTTATTAGCAGTGAAGCTTCTAAAAGTGCTCTTAATTCGTTCTGTGTGCAGGTAACTTTTCTGAAGAGTTTACCTGCTCAGTCACTTTTTAAAAGTTAAAAAAACACAAAAACCCCCCAAAAAACCAAAACCTTACACAAGATAAAGTTAGAATTTGATACATAGTTCAAGAGACTCAGTTGCCATAATAATAGAAAAGCACTAATGCTGTAATTAGCATTTGAAAAGCACAGCAAGTGCCAAATAAATGGATTTACTGTCAGACAAGTAAATATGATGCTACTTCCTTGAAAGCCTAAGTATCTTTTTGTGGTAAACTTATAATAATGAAGGTTAAGGGAGACGCTTAAAGATCAGGGAAAAGGTCTCAGAAAAAAATTATGTAATTCTAGCAGATACAGTGCTGTGTTGTGGTATAAATCTGACTTTTTAAACGGCAGCATTTTTTTTCTTAGTACTGGTCATGTCAAGTTAAGGGTCTACATTAAAACAGTTGGTTCTATTATTTTTTAAAATAATTCCCTTTTCTCAAAACCAATTAGTATTTTATTTTCAGAAAGGCAGGAAGTTTCACGCATTTTAAACAGCAACATGCAGCTTCCAACTTGAGTGAGGAGTCAGAAGTGCTGGGTAACTGCCCAGGAGCACTGTGGAGTGGTCCATACTGATACACGCTCATGCTTCATGCAGTTGATTTCATCTTGGGACTTGGTTTGCGTATTTGTTAGCTAGTAACCATTGGAAGTATATGGATTCACAGTGACTATTTTAATGAGGAAAAGTAGTAAACCAGTTTCCTAAATGAAACGTTTTAAAAAATATTTGATTCCAGCATGCTTACATGTTGGGTATGAAAGAAT
Source organism: Ciconia boyciana (assembly GCF_034638445.1). NCBI lineage: Eukaryota > Metazoa > Chordata > Aves > Ciconiiformes > Ciconiidae > Ciconia > Ciconia boyciana. Next base: position 203,109,792 of record NC_132934.1, read on the forward strand.
GTTGCTTGATATGGAAAACTTTGCAACTGAACTACTTATTTACAGTCAGTAACACATAGGAGATGAAGAACGATCTTTAAACTATTATGTGCATTATCCCCCAAGTGGAGAGGTTTTGTGTAATGTGCTGATGTATATGTTTTAACCAAGTTTAGGAGAATAACAGGAGAAAAAAATACTTAGTAATTTAAGAATCCTGTGCAGCTGGGGGGGAGTTATTTAAGGATTAAATCCATTAGTCAGTAGCAATCAAATATATAATCTGTGAGCCATTTGCTTCAGGTTGACAAAAAGTCTATGCTAGATTAATAGTGAACAAACATAACAGCTTTAAACTGTAAGTACTGTATAGTGAATCGTTGGCCTACTCGGTTTAAAGCCTTTTAAACCTACCTAAAGTGGTAGGTAATGTGGTACAAAAGGAAGTTCAAAATAAATCCTAAATTGGACCATTACCAAGCAGTCTGTCCAAGAACCCTTTTTTATTCTCAGTCTCTGCTTTCAATTATTTTTTTTAATATGGTCTATGATATATTCATCACTGCATTATTTGTCTTCTGTTTCTCCCACTCAAAATTTCCACTTTCTGTACAGAGTTGTGCACAATCTGTCAGGTGGATAATGGGGTTTAGCTTTCTGTTCAGCATCAGGCACAGGACCAGCTATTGCTGAGGGTAGAGGACTGGGCACGCTTTCAACCTCTCATCACATCTGACATGAGGTGTTTTGCAGTGTGAGAAGGATAGAGGAGGGCTTTACCATGGGCATGTAATGACTTATTCCTAAATCTATTTCCTGTTAAAACATCTCTAATGCATGACATTTATTTGAACTAGTAGTTATTTTCTGACATTCATCAGAATTGTTCCAGTTCTTTTTTTGTGATTAAGTCAGAAGAGCCTCTAAAACTTGAACTTTTAATATTAATCTACTTTTTACTTCTTTTGGGGGGCTGGGGGGGGCTGGAAATGGTGTCTCATTTAAAATGTGTCTCAAGAGATTTCAGTCCCCTAAACATTTCATGTTTTCATAGTAATGATACAACAATTTTAGGTTCTTTTGGAAATAATTTAGCATTCAAACTCAAATGTGTATGTCAAATTTCAGCCTTAAGCAAATCCCAACTGGAAAAACTCTGAAGAGTTGAAGGAAAATATCTGTATTTTTGTAATGGAAATATCAACTCAACCTTAACGGTTTGTGACATGGATATATTAATGGATTTGTAATTCGTATGAGATTAGAGAAGGTAGCTATAGCTACTTTATATTCAGAGTTTAGCAAAATGGTTTTCTATCGAATGAACGATCAGTTCAAAATATGCATTCCTTAAATGATGACTTAGGAGTCAAGTTCGTTAAATGAAAATATATAGTGTATACCTTGGAGATTTATGTTGTTTGCTCTTTTTCTCTTAGGAAGCCTGACAAATAGGAAAATACTACAAAGTGAAGAGAAAATTCACTTCACGAGAACTGAGCTCTGCTTTCATTAGCTTTTAAATTTTATTTGTATTAATAACTGATTTGTGTCAGATCATCTCTGTAGTCTACTGTGGTGAAATTATTAGGTTGAAGCTGGAAAAAATGAAACAATTAAAAAGAAAAAGAAAAAGCAATTTTAGTGTTCAGGAAACTCAAACTCTCCTTAAGGAAATCAGAAAAAGGAGAGAAGTACTCTTTTCAAAGCAACTTAATACAACAATTAATGAGATGAAACGGAAAGCTTGGGAGGAAATAGCAGAGTGTGTAAATGCTGTAGGTGAAGGAGAGCAAAGAACAGGGACAGAAGTGAAAAGGCGGTACCTTGACTGGAGAGCACTCATGAAGAGAAAACGTCTGAATGCAAACATCAAAGTAGTAGGTGCTGGGTTTCACCTTCCTTCATCCAATTTAGATGATTCTCTCAATGAAGACATGGATGAGAAAATGGGATTTGCAATTGAATCTAGTTTTGAATGGCAAAATATCACTGACTTCAGAGAAGCTGGTGGATCTTTAACAGAAATCAAAGTAGAAGAGGAAGAGGAGGATCCGCAGAATTTTGAAGTGAGTGACTGACATACATTAGCTATATGCAATATGGCCTTCGTTTCATTTCAGCATAAGGCTTTTTGCTGTGTTTCTTCATAGCATCTGTTTCTGGCTTTTTCTGAATGTGCGAATTAAAGAAACTGTAGAAACAAATATGTTTTAGAGAGATGGCATTCAAATCTAGCAACTTGCAATTGTGTGTAAGGTCTTGGATGTTGATTATTAAATTTATATCCGTCAACTTTGAATATGTATTTACACATATATTTTCCATTTGTATGTGCCATAGGTAAGAACTAATTCAGTCAGCAGAATGAAAATACGCTGTTGAAGGAAACTGGTTATTTCAATACTTGGGCTGTCTGTATGGGTGAACGGAGAAGAGAAATGCACGTCTTTAACAAATGAAAGTATATGTTACCTGCAGGTAGAGAAAGAAATAGAATATAGAAGGCAATAGAATACTGCTTGCATTTCTTAAAATGAACCCACAGGAGATGAAAATATTACTTTACTAAGTCAGTCAGCCATTCCTCTGTCTGAATTTTAGTGTGAATTTGACAAGCAGCTGTGGATCCTGCAGACAGGTTGTTACTCCTAGTAGTACCATGACTGTCCTGGGGTAGGCAGCCAGCTAGAATGAAGTCGAATGTTTGGATATTGTTCTGCGTGTACAAATACATAGTTCTTGTTTCAAAAAGAGGTACTCAAACAGTTTTTGTTCTTTTGGGGGAGGGGTGGGGGGAAGCAACTCCTGTCTTAGCTCAGTTGAGATGTGTGCTGGGGAAAAAAAAAATCAGCATAAGCTGTTAAATGGTAGTGGGACTACTGTCTGACAACTGCTGAAGAACAGTGTCTGTCTGTACTAATGCTAGAGGACTGACAGTGGCTCTCATTGTCTCCCACTAAGTATGCTGCAAAAGAAAGGCAAACTGAGGAAGATCCAGGTTCAGAAAATCTTAAGACAATTATCCCTTGTATACTATGAATTTGTAGCACATAAGGGCTATAATTCTGCACGAGTTATTACAGTCTGCCAAGAGCAATGGTCCTAACCACCTAGTCATCTGCATTATAAATAGCTTTCCAGCAAATGTGATAATACAAAATTGGTTAAACGAGTCCTGTTTATTGACCCACTTGATAGAGTTTGAAGGGTTAGGAGCATGTGAAAAATGTCAGTGTTTTTTAGAAATGGAATCCTCAGCGAAGGCTGGGTTAGCTTACATACCACATAGCCTATGGATCCAGCTGCTCTGATAAATAATTAGTCACAACAAATTCCTAGTGGCTTACATAAATGTCACTCAGTTATATGAAAAGTAAGAACAACATACACTTTTTTAGATCCATTTTTTTGTCAGTGGTTCTGAATGCTCTATAATATCTATAGTGTAATATTTTCTGTATGTTCTTGCATGTCCACTGATAAACTGATTTTCCATTTTTCATTACCAGATATTAATTGGTAGATAAAGCATGTCTGTGTACCTGTGTAATGGCAGAAAACAGTCTTTTGATCTAACATGGTTATTTCACAGCATGTAAGTTAAGCAGTTCTGAGTAGCTTTTAAGATGAAAAAACACAATATGTTCTTTTCAGTCAAGTGGTGTGTAACAAATTTATTCTGGCATAAAGACTGGAATCTAATTCTTGTCTATCACATTCCTCTCTGCAGTTTCCTATTGAGGAAGAAGAAGAAATTTTGTCATCAGTTTTGCCAGATTCGAAAAAGGAAAATGACCTACCAGACTTCCCCCACATTGAAGAGTTTGGAAATCTGAGCTCTGCTCAAGCTAGGCTAGCCTATGAAGATTCTCACTTGCTTATAAGTCTGGAGAAGCAGAAGGTGGAGCTGGAGAAGCAGCGACTAGACATTGAAGCTGAAAGGTTGCAAGTGGAGAAGGAACGCCTGCAAATTGAAAAAGAACGGTTGCGGCATGTTGACTTGGAGCGTGAGAGACTTCAGATTGAGAAGGAGCGACTTCAGATTGAATGGGAGAAACTCAGGCTAGAGACTCTGCATGCTGAAAAACCTGCCCTAGAAAATGACCTCACCCAAACAGAAAAACCCATCAAGCAGCCTCTTGATCTAGAAACTGAAAAGTTAAAACTTGAAAAAGAACGTTTGCAGTTAGAGAAAGAGAGGCTGCAGTTCCTAAAGTTTGAGTCGGAGAAGCTGCAGATTGAGAAGGAACGCTTGCAAGTGGAGAAGGAGCGCCTTCGAATTCAGAGAGAGGGTCACTTGCAGTGAACTTCTCGACTGAAGTATCAACATTAGTGTTTTGATGTTTGTAAAATAGAGGTAGTTCTTTTCTTAATACTGAAACTGTCCTAGAGGCTTAACATTCTTCTGTTCAGAGTTGAATGTTGATGTTAAACTGAAAAAGAAAAAAAAAAGAAAAAAAAGAATGGTGCTCGATATGTCAGTGTGCCTACATAAATGAACTTATGTGTGAAATTGCTTTTCAGTGTATCAGAACTAAGTGTTATGTTCTCTTGTCTTCAGTATTGTGTTGTATTAGTTCAGTGTCCTCCTCTCAGACACATTGAGAAGAATCAAGGCTAAACCTTGTACTTTTTTCACTGTACTAACAGTAAGGAAGGATCAGAATAAATCAATGTATGTTGTGAGGACATGGTGCTGATGATAGCCCACACAGTAAATAAGTGTAAGTTAGACAGAACACAATAACACAGAGTCATGATGCGATAATTTCCCCTTTTTGTTTTTTTCCACCCCCACAATTGGAAAAAGAGTTCAAGAATTATCTACAAGTTAAAGTACAAGTTAAATTCACTGCAGTTGTGTTTACTGTTGTTCCATGGCTTGAACTGAATGGGAGTTCAGAAAATAGTATTCTTCCTTTTGCATGAAGTATTCATACTGGATAAAGTTACACATCAACCATATCTACTATAAGCTGGACTGCTGGTTGCACCAGGTCATTCATAATGCTGTATGGAATTTGGCACCTGTCTTAGTATAGCATAGGGACTTACTGATTGATCAGGCATGCTGTCTGATGAGTCTGTGATGACACCCTGAGATAAATTGCTAGACCTGGTTTGTTCCTTGAAAGACAGTAGCTGGTGATGGGAGTCTTGGGAGTGGAGACACAGAGGCTGAGCACAGACTAAGGAGCACTGAGCTTGAACTCTAACACTCTTGATGTTAGTTCTGCCTGGCCAGCACTGAGGTCATGTATGCGAGGCATCCAGAAGAGGCGTCTGTGGCTGACACCGTATAGTATGTTTTAATTAGACAAATAGAAATGGTCAGTGCTGAAGGCTGTCAGTATTTTTCACAAGCAATGTATGCATTTAAAATAATAACAGAAAGTTTCCTTTTTTTTATTTTATGTATGTTTAAATCCCAACTGAGCCAGACTTCACATTTTTCATATTTCTGCAAGTAACTGTCTTTTGTTGATTCCATTTGAAACTTAGGACTATGAGAATACTAAATCTGAATATATGTTGAGTGACTTACATGGATTCTTGTGCAAGTAAATATATTTATACCACTACAGGATTACTTTTATTCTGCAAAGAAAATGTTATTTTTTTATTACTGAAACAAGTGTGCTTCTACAGTGGAAATAAATTTGACTACTACAACCCAAATTGCTCTTGAGACTGTGTTTCTTCACAGAGAAACAGGGCTAGCTGTGAAGAGAAACCTGGATACTCAGCACTGTAGCACCCCGAAGTTGCTGGTGCCTGTACTCCCTGTGTAGTAAATTGGAGAGATGAGGCATCTTAAAGTAGGACTTAAACCAACCAGCAGTTAATTGAGAAAGGAAAAAGGAAGGAGACAAACCAGCTGGATAGAAATGCCCCAGGGGGAAGTGTGTGTGAGATTCTTCTTCCTGAATGTGGTGGGTTGACCTTGGCTGGATGCCAGGTGCCCACCAAGCTGCTCTATCACTCTGCCTTCTCAGCTGGACAGGGGGAGAAGAATATGATGAAAGGCTCGTGGGTCGAGATGAGGACAGGGAGGGAGATCACTCAGCAATTAATGTCACAGGCAAAACAGACTCATCTCAGGGAAATTAATTTATTGCCAATCAAAATCAGAGTAGGATAATGAGAAATAAAACAAAATCTTAGAACACCTCCCCCCCACCCCTCCCTTCTTCCCAGGCTCAACTTCACTCCTGATTTTCTCTACCTCCCCCCCGCCCCGTGGCACAGGGGGATGGGGAATGGCGGTTGCGGTCAATTCATCACACGTCGTCTCTGCCGCTCCGTTCTCCTCACACTCTTCCCCTGCTCCAGCGTGGGGTCCCTCCCACGGGGGACACTCCTCCACGAACTTCTCCACTGTGAGTTCTTCCCACGAGCTACAGTTCGTCACGAATTGCTCCAGCGTGGGTCCTTTCCATGGGGTGCAGTTCTTCAGGAACAGACTGCTCCAGCATGGGTCCCCCACGGGGTCACAAGTCCTGCCAGAAAACCTGCTCCAGCGTGGGCTCTTCTCTCCATGGGTCCACAAGTCCTGCCAGAAAACCTGCTCCAGCGTGGGCTCTTCTCTCCATGGGTCCACAGGTCTTTCCAGGAGCCTGCTCCAGCATGGGCTTCCCACAGGGTCGCAGCCTCCTTTGGGCAAATCCACCTGCTCTGGCATGGGGTCCTCTATGGGCTGCAGGTGAAGATCTTGCTCCACCGTTAACCTCCATGGGCTGCAGGGGGACAGCCTGCCTCACCATGGTCTTCACCATGGGCTGCAGGGGAATCTCTGCTGGGGTGCCTGGAGCATCTCCTCCCCTCCTTCTTCACTGGCCTTGGTGTCTGCAGGGCTGTTTCTCTCACATATTCTCACTCCTCTCTTCTCTGGCTGCAATTGCTGTTGTGCAGATTATTTCCCCCTGCTTCTTAAATACGTTATCCCAGAGGCACTACTGCCGTCGCTGATGGCCTTGGCCAGCAGCAGGTCCGTCTTGGAGCCGGCTGGCATTGGCTCTGTTGGACATGGGGGAAGCTTCTAGCAGCTTCTCACAGAAGCCACCCCTGTAGCCCCCCTGCTACCAAAACCTTGCCATGCAAATGCAATACACTGAAATAAAGTGACAAATTTTCAGCCCCCTGATATGTATCAAACATTTATATTAAAAATAGCTTTCTGTGCCCATTACCATTTTCTCTTGATTTGGAGAAATTACTTATCTTTCCTTTTTAAAACACGAGAGAGGCAGAATTCAGGAAGTTTGTCAGTATTGCCTAGTGCATAGAGCATTTAGCCAGATAGTGGGATAACTTGGCTTTCATGATCACTGTATCCCGAGGTGACCAACTTTCTAGATAACTATTCTGACTGCTGAACAGGGTGAGTAGGAGCAAGGGGCAACACAGCCAGCCGTGCAAGAGGTAGTGACCAGAAGGACCAAGCCAGGACGGAGAACCTTCCTATGGTCTTGGCCGGGAAGGAGCAGGTGTGGAGTCTGGCTCCTGTTTCCACAGGTAGTTACGCTGCTGCTTGGGACCAGCACCTCTGCCTTCATATGTTACTCCAGTTGAATGACTTAACCATTAGGATAATGGTTTGTATTTTACATTGGACATCTTGGGAATTATGCCCCATTAAAGGTTTTGGGGAAAAAATAAATAGATAAATCTGAACCATTTCTGAATTCTGAATAATTTCAGAAACTTGAACACTTATCCGAATGTGAATAGAGCTGTATGTAAGCAATTATTTCTTCTAACAACTGTTCAGCCTCCTAGGGAAATGATGCATCCTTTGGTTATACAAAACCTTTTGGAAGATACTGAATGATGAAATTAAGTATCGTCATAAATCATTGAAAATACAGTTTCAACATAAAATTTAGAGAAAATTACAGAGTTTAATACATCAATTTTATAGCTTGCTTTTTTGGTACCAAAATTGCAGTAATTTTGTGGTAATTTAAATTTAAATGTCATATTTTTAAATACTAATCTGCAATCTCTTAAACCTTAATTGCTTGATTTACCAACCTGGAATCCTGACAGCAAAGCCTAAGGGCCAAGATTTGGACCATGTAAATGTCACCAAATTCAGGACGTATGCATGAACTCCGTTCCTCTGTTAGAGAGGGAGAGATTTTGGACTCCTGCTTAAAAGAAGGGCCTGTGATTGTAAGTAATGAGCGACATTTCCAGACTGGTAAGAGTTTTAAGACAAGGGGGAAACCCCACACATATGGAGGAAGAGGCAAGTATTTGGAGAAAAAAAAAGGAGAGGTGTGAAGATCAAACATTTAGTAAGAGGGAAGGTGGGTGAAGCTGGTGATAGATAAAAGAGAGCACTGGAAATATCCCCCATGGTCATTGTGAATGGCTTTATTGAGGTTATGATGTCTGATGCACTGATTTCAGATCTCATGGCTCAGACCCTCACGGGAATGTATGAATGGGGAAGGCAAGGGGCAAAGTGCAGCCTTAGGTGCACTAACTAGACTCTAATATACAGTAAGGCAAGCTTGCCCCATGGCAAGCACAGGAGCCTGCCAATTAATAGCTAAACAGCAATCACAGCTATAAATTCGATCTAGCACATTCCAATCAAACCTGTCGTTATCTCGAACCCTTCGAGCCCCACATTGGGCACCAAAAAGGACTCGTGGTTTAACCCCCGCCAGCAACTAAGCCCCACCCAGCCGCTCGCTCACTCCCCCCGGTGGGGTGGGGGAGAGAATCTGAAGAGTAAAATTGAGAAAACTCATGGGTTGAGATAAAGACAGTTTAATAGGGAAAGCAAAAGCTGTGCACAAGCAAAGCAAAGCAAGGAATTCATTCACTCCTTCCCATGGGCAGGCAGGTGTTCAGCCATCGCCAGGAAAGCAGGGCTCCATCACGCGTAGCAGTTACTTGGGAAGACAAATGCCATCACTCCAAATAGACCCCCCTTCCTCCTTGTTCCCCAGCTTTATATGCTGAGCATGATGCCATATGGTATGGAATAGCCCTTTGGTCAGCTGGGGTCAGCTGTCTCAGCTGTGTCCCCTCCCAGCTCCTTGTGCACCCCCAGCTACTCGCTGGTGGGGTGGGGTGAGAAGCAGAAAAGGCCTTGACTCTGTGTAAGCACTGCTCAGCAGTAACTAAAACATCCCTGTGTTATCATCAACACTGTTTCCAGTACAAATCCAAACCATAGCCCCATACTAGCTTCTATGAAGAAAATTAACTCTATCCCAGCCCAAACCAGCACAATTATTTATCTGAAAGGTGCAGTTTAGGGCATTTTTAGAAGAAAGGAAGGTGGAGTGATAATTTCTTCTTGTTGTGTAATTGAAAGGGGTCTGTTCTGTGGTAGGTACTCCCACGCACCTTAACTGTTTTCAGTTTGGCCACACTGAACTCAGTGAATCATTAACAAAATTATGGATGGGTTTTGTGAACCATAGGCAGTATCAATTCAAGGGCAGCTGCTGAGTGTCTCCCAAAAGGTCTGCAGTGAAATAACCTTTTTATTGCAAAACATATCCCCACAGTGCAGCAGGCAATTTCGCAGCCACTGTGAAAGGCGGCAGGCTCACGCGCTCTGTGCGTGCCATGTAGTTTCCTGTGCTGCAGCAGGAACATGCACCGGGACCTTCATAAATGCCATTATGTTCACTACTCCATGAAGGGTTTTCAAGCCAGTAATTTTAGGGCCAGAAGGCCAAATAACAAAGGTAAAATAAAGGCTACTTCAGAGAGTTTCTCGCTGTCTTAGTGACGGGTCCCACCAATTTGTGCCTGGCTAAGACATTAATGGAGAGAAGCAGAGTGCATCCAGGTGTTTTCACAATGTAGTTTGGAGACAGACTGGCTAATGCTTAACAGTATCCTAACAACAGCCAGAGAAGCTCATAGGTAAGGTTGTACATGTGGTTCCCAAGAACAGCCCAGGATGAACAGCAGTCAACAGGACACACCTGAGAAAGGTAGGATTCAAAGTCAACCCCTTGAGTAAGGGGTCTTGCATTACTTCTGGGCCATTTTGAGCAACTTTCACTGTGCACAAAGAGATGCTGCCAGCAATGTATACACAAGGTATAAAATATTTATTTATTAAGACAATCAAGAGATGGTTAGGATTTAATAAGCTCTCAGACGAAGCATTAGTATCCTCACCACCGCAAGGCATCTTTACTAGCCAGGCAGGCATCAGCTAGAAGAGGAAGGGTTGTCCTCCAGCGCTCCCTGGCATAGCTCTTTGATGGTGCTGAGTTGCCATCTTCTGAGAGTCTTTTTCTTTTTTTGCTTTGGTATTTCTTAATCTGTGTTGGTAGGGTTTTTTTCCCCTTAAATCCTCAAAGTGCTACTGACACCTATCTCAACCTTAACTTGCTTGGCTCTTCTCTACAAACTTTCTGAGCTTTTTCTCACAACTTTGCGGTTTTCCCATCAGCATGAGCCAAGGTTAAGCAGCCGGGCTGTGCTGGGCCCTGGATTAAAGACGTGGTGGGGAGGCTACACATTTACCTGCAGAGTTGATTGGACCCACCTCGTAACGGTCCAGGACGTCTTGCATAGCAGTGGCACTAGTCAGACCAACGTGCAGTGAGTGAAGCGGTTCTCCAGCACCCACCTGTGGAGTTACTAGCTGTGTGACTAGGTGATGGTGTCCTGGATGTTACTTCTGTTGCTGTCTTCAGGGTAATAGCAAGACTGGGCAAAAAAGAGGCAAAGCCAGTATCACTCTCCTTGAGCTGTTTCAGGTGTTGGAAAAAGCTTCTCGATCACTGGCACCTCTGTGAAGTACCATGATGGGCCCAAGAGGGAGACGATATTAAGTCCCATGTTCCTGTGAACTTCCCATGCAGACCACAGGGCTCTCAGTTACACCAGGCTATTTGCCAGTTGCCTGGTGGTAAAAATTGCCCAAACCACTACTGCTACGCCAGGTCTGTGGATAATCCAGGACTACATGTCATTTGTATGCATCATCTTGAAATGGGCAATCATCTGGTAGGTGCCCTTTCAAAATGTAGCTGAATTATGTTCATATTTTGTTGCCCCTCCAGAAAAAAGAAGTTTCTAAATCTATCAGATAACCCCCCCCCCCGCAATAGGGAACAGAGGCTGATAACTCACATTTCTTTGCCTTTTCATGGAACTTTAGATGTAGTTGCCACAAAAAAGCATCAGTGCCATCACCTGCCTCTCCAGCTCACACGCCCCCAGAAGCACCCCTCAGAAAGGCACGAAGTGCTCCAAGGAGGTGGAGTCAGATCCAGGGCTGATATTTTACAAACACAAAAAAACCCTCAAAAATCCTACTCCATGTCAATCAGGAGCCTTGACAGAAGTGATAGGTGGGAGAAGAGGGAGGAGGAAAGACTGATTTTTCTCTATTGTTGCTGAAATCAATTAGTAAATTTAAGCCAGAGGGTGTCAGAAAATGCCACCAAATGCAATGGTGTTCACTTTTTCTTTTTTTCTTTTTCTTTTTCTTTTTCTTTTTCTTTTTCTTTTTCTTTTTCTTTTTCTTTTTCTTTTTCTTTTTCTTTTTCTTTTTCTTTTTCTTTTTCTTTTTCTTTTTCTTTTTCTTTTTCTTTTTCTTTTCTTCTTCTTCTTCTTTTTCTTCTTCTTCTTCTTCTTCTTTTTCTTCTTCTTTTTCTTCTTCTTTTTCTTTTTCCCATCTTCTTTCTCCCCTCTCCCTTTCCCTTTCCCTTTATTTAAAGTTAAATGTAATAACCTTGCAATCTGATGAATGGCAAAAGCTAGACTTAATACAAATGATTGCTTAAAGCCCTGTGTAGTGTCTCACAGGCTTTCTCCCTTGTTGACTTAGGACACTGGCCCCGTGTCTTCTTACAAGAATTAGTAACCTCAAGCGTGCACCCTGTTCCTCCCATGCTCAAAGTGCTTTGAAACATGATCCAGCTCAGCTCAAGCTCCCAGTGTCCCATTCAGGAGTGGAAGTGCTGGGCCAGGCAATTTGGCCCCTTACCTCATTGCTCAGAGGTCAGGGAAAGACCCTGCTCCACTCTCCTCCAGGCTGTCACCCTTGCGATTGATGTTCCTTGCATGTTCCCAGTCTCTATTTCACCTTGTGTCTTGCACTTCTCTGCCTTCATCTAGCTCAGAAATTTCTGGGGTGCTTGTCACTTTGATGTCCATACATCCACATGACGCTGATTTGCTCTGTATTCAATTTTGATATCTATCTGTTCACATGACATTGCACGACATCACATGCTCTCTATTAAAATGGAGCATGAGAAGGTCAGTCTGAGGTCACTGTCTGACTCCCACTGACTTTCCAGACAGACCTGGTGGTGATATATTCTCCCTTCTTTTCCTTGTGTGGAGAAGTAAAGATAAGGCGCTCTCTTTTCCCACCCAATGTGAGCAAGAAGAATGACAAGTATTAAAACATCACCCACAAGGAATGGATGAAAGAACTGGGGTTACCTACTCAAGAAAAGAGGGACCGAGGGGAGACATAACAGCCTTCAAATACGTGAAAATCTGCAGGAAATTATCCACTTTTTATGCCCGCTGCCAATGAGACATGGAAGAATAAGCCTAAATTGCAGCTGTGGCTGCCTGGACTAGCCATGAAGAAAAAGGCTGGTCAGCACATGAAGGTCTGGTCTAGATGCCCGGGGAAGCTGTATGGTCTCCATTGTTCAGCGATTTTAAAAATGCATTTGGCAAACATGAAGTGTGATACAGATACTGTCCTCCATTGGTATTTCTCACAATGCCATGAACAGGAGCAACAAGAGTATTCACTTCTTTTCCTGCTTATCTTTCTGCATGCCATCAGGTTGCAGGCTGGCTTCCCTTGAAGTTTTGTCTTGTGAAAAGACACGTCAGCTATGCAGTGCGGACATGAGATGTTGCCTTTGCTTTTCTGACCTGCATTTATTTCCTAGGCTCAGCCAGCTCCAGAGCATTATTTGAGTGCATCCCCATGGATGGGGAGGGCTGTTCCCGGGAGGCCATGGAGGAGGCAGCATGGCTGTTCGGCTCAGGGCTCGGGCATTTTGCACTGGGAGCCTTACTCCTGCTCGGCATTGTGTGTGTGGCACAGGGAGGCCTGCCAGGGTGGCAGTTCAGCTGCATCCCAGGCAGCTTCTAGCCTCTGAAAACACCCAGTAGCTCTTTCACAGCTCAGCATTTCTCTGCCAGATTTGTACCATCTCCTGTGTTTGTGTGTCCCCTGAACTTCCAGACTGTGACTCCAAGGTCACAAGCAGTCGCACAGCCCAGGACAGGCAAAAAGACCATCAGTCCTGGGATCAGTTTTCGATAACGCAGCGTGCTGTAAATTTTTGCCCATGGTGTTCAAATACCATCTCATGCTACAAGCTGTGGTCTGGCACTCCACCTTTCACTCATCTTTTCTGTCACCTGTGTTAGTGCACGGTCTTTAGACATTTATGTTGGGCTTTTTATGGCAATATTCCTTCCCAGAGGGTAAAAATGATGGACAAGCAGACCCTCCAGTGGCATGACTGTACCCGGGGGGTTTTCCAGCGCCGCAGCTACATCACCCATTGAACGGGGAGCTGCACAAGCTGCTGCCCCAGCTGTGACTGCTTACTCGCAGAGCTCTTGCTGGCAGCAGCTGGCAGAAGGGGCTTGGTGGGCACCATGCTCTGACACAGGAAAGGCTGGAGCTGCTTGCTTTAGATGTGTATTTGTTTTCATGAATCTCCAACTTGGCATTAGGCTGTCAGCTTGTGAAGAGCTACGTTATGCAGTAACCATGTTATCCAGAAACCAGAGCAAGAATCAGGGGCCTTTGAGTAGTCCAAAGTGCTAAGGAGGCAAGTAGTTACGTATTAACAAGTAAATCTGATTTTAAAAGCTAGCAGAGTGAGAGAAGCAGCAGCTATGGCCTCTGACAAACCTGGGTTTCATTAGAAGTCTAAATCCCTGCATCACTCAGGCACTGTTGAAGTCTGCAGCTAACATTAAGATAAAATATAAGTGGGCCAGATTCCTCCATATGTTAGCAGGTTTGTTTTGCATCAGTGACTCAGAATGTTTGTAGCTGTTATCAGGACTACAGAAAGATTTTAATCCAGGCTTAAAAAAAAAAAAAAAAGAAAAAAGATTGCATTTTAAAACAGATGCCCAACCGTTTTTGTTTCCATACAATCAACTTATTTGAAGACGCATGCTCCAGGTAAATAGGAGGAGGAGGGCAGGGAAGAATGCCTTCAGTACTGACCTGGGGCAACTTATAGTACTTCATAATTTCCTCTCATTATTTTTTTGGCTATTTTATACCAAAACGACGATTTTTTCAAACCACTAGTTATGCCACCAGTCCTTTTGGCTCGGTGTCCCCGGACGATCTCGCAGCGATGCTGTGATCTAGCCATTTGTCACTCAGGCAGCATGAAACGGGAGTCGGGGAGGGAGTGCTGGCAATGTGACTGCAGCAGCTCTCGCCCCTGACTCATCGTTTTTCCTTCCTGGTCTCTTAAAGCAAAATCTCCCAATGCTGGGTCACAGTTACTATGCCAATGAATGCAACAGTTCTCAGCCATCAGAAAACATATTAGAAAAAAAATAGGTCCACTGACACAAGTCCAGAAGAAGCCCTTTTCATGTACTGCACATAATCCTTTTAAACTTGACCTGCTTTAGAGGACACTTCCACCCTCTCCTTTTACAGTTTATTAAGAATACCATTGTTATTTTCTGTTACAGTTTTACTGTTTTTAATTTCCCTACTTCACACTATCAGTAGTTTTATTCTACACAGTAGCAGACCGTGGAATACCTTGCCTTGTTACTTCCATATTTTCTAATTGCAACACTCCATCATTAGTCAACTGGTTCATAATGTGGAAGGCAAAGTTGCTATTTCATTTCATGCTGTATAATACAATGCTTCTGGTTCAGTAATTACATTGTGCCAGAGTTGTGATCAATCCTGAGATAGCTCACTCTTGATGGATAGCCCCATCATGGAGTGTATAAGAGTTAAAGGTAGTAGCAAATTTTTAATTTTGCTCCTCTGTCAATTTAGCTACTTGAACACTGATTTTCAGACCAATATTTATCTCACTGAGATAGGAAGAGATTACAGAAATGAGAACTTAAAAGAGAGAACTGAAGTTTGAAAAGCATTTTCTAAAGTTTTGGTTTGCAAAACAGGAAAGATATAAATTAGACATTCTTCCATGGAAAGCTATTGTGTATTACTCTGTTAATGGAGTGCAAATCTTTTAGTCACCTGTTTAATGTACTGGAGAAAACCATTACCTGCTTCTCATAACTATTCCAAGGATTATGTGAAATGAGCTGATGATCTTACTACTACTGCTCAGTACTAGGCCTGTAAAAAAATTATTTCCAAAGGTTTTCTGCTCAGTCATAGGAGTGTTCGTGAGTCAAACAATTTTCTGAAGTGGCAGCCAACTTTCAAACAGTCGTAGGATATGGGAAGTGCCTTTTCCTAACCAGGGAAGAATTGCAAGTATGGGGTTCAAGCGTGGAACATGGGTCACAAGGACAGCCAGAACAGCCATGCCAAGTGAGTAAGAGTGGGGAGGGCTATAGCCTTTATGGACAAATGACATCCTAGCGTCCTGAGGTTGCAGCAGAGGAAAGTTTGATCCCAGTGGGGCGTTGACACTTTTCTGAGAAGCACCTGCTGGAAGCCAATTTCAGGGACAGAATTTCTGGCCAGACAGACTATTGCTTTGGTTCAATAAAGCAATGCTTATGTTCTTGCATATCTTTATAGAATTGCATGATATAAGGGCAAAACATATATGTGAAAAGTTCCTATTTCTGTAATAAAATTCTCTTGTCTTCATTGCTCTTTGACTTTTGCACAGGGCTACACCACAGACTTTTCTGTCTTACCTCCTATCTGCCATTCTTCTAGTATATCATCCTTCCTCCAAGGACTAGCAGTGAGGTCCCACCAGTCAGAAATAACAGAGTTGAAAATGCTTCAGAAACCCCGAGCTCAGGTACCCTGAAGGGGGTTTGGTCATCTCACCAAACAGCTGTGTCTGCAAAATGTGTCAAGGTCATTTTGTGTCCAAAACATTGGAAAAGGTCTGAGGTTCAGTGTTCAGTCATAGGGCTGGGTAGAAGTTCAAGAGAGAGAGGGCAACAGGAGGACTAGACTAGTAAGGCAGGTAGTACACACTCTGCTGTGACAATGCATATAAAAAAAGCTGAAAGCAGTTAACTATGATACTTAAACAAGTAGAGAGAGACGGAAATGGGGAAACTGGGCAGCAGATGAGAGCATCCTAGGTAGACAGAGGCTGGCTGCCTGGCTCCACCACCTCTTCCTCTTCCTTGAGAAGAAACAATACAGCATCGCTTCGGGTTTTCCACTAAAGCAGCTCCTGCCAGCATCCCCTGCATGGCGGGTGAGCAAAACCAACATGCAAGGCCAGCTGTAATGATAAAAGAACAACAACACAAAAGCAACAGATCAGGAATCAGAGACCAGACGTGGAGTCAATAAGTGAATACCAGGGACACAGGTGAAGGGCGAGAGCGACAGCGGCTCCAGAATTTATAGCATCTTACCTCTCTTCTTGGCTCTCCAAGACCATATGCTTTTCTATCAATTCAGGTATTCAATTGACTTTTAAATGGACACGTCACTACTATTTTATACACATTATTAACACAGAGGTCTTTTAGTTGAAAGGCTCCAGGTTGTTTACAAGCCCAGCAAACTGCTCCACCCAAGAGGGTTCAGGAGAAATGCTGTGAAGGCAGATCAACTGATCAGTCACTCCATTTCTGGTACGTATCTTTTTGCACTATTGCAGCAAAATAGCAATTAAGAAAGTAAAAGCACAGCAGAAAAAGGGGGAGAATTGAATATACAAAGGTGAAGAGATGAATTGTTAATTTTCCCAGGCCTGGGTTCAGATATGCTGAATGAGAACAATATTTTAGCCCACTGGCACCTTGAGCACTTGCAGAGCTGAGGGCTGTTTGGTGATCCCTCCCTGGGGAATATGCCGCAGGATTTCTGGAGAGGACCTGAAAGCCCAGGAGGTGAAGGCAGGATGGTGGCCAGCAGCAGCACAGAGATCTGGGGAGGATGGGGGTCCTTAACCCTGGGATCCCAGAGGCCAGTCTGTGTCTGAGCGAGCAGCCGGGGGAAGAGGAGAGAGAGGATCAGCCTCCCCCTGAGCTGTGACTATCCACTTCCAAGTGCACAAATCTTTAAAGAATTGCACAAAAGGCAGAAGGGAAAAAAAACCCCAGAGAGAAGAGGTATTATTCTTTCACATTGGTTTTAGCAGAGAAATAATCTCAGAGCTAAGGGCAGGAGACAAAAATGGACCAATCTAATGAGAGCATTAAAAAAAAAGTTCTGTTTTTGTTGTTTGATTGTATGGGTGTTTCTGCTGCTTTTCAAGACCTGCACAGGGAGTGGGCAGGAGTACAGTTGCTTTTAGACATGTGCAGATCTCCCTGCAGATACCTCCCAGAGCACTGGCACACCGTCCGCTCTAGGGCTGGTGGCTGCTGCACTAATGGCTTTCTAAATCACTCAGAGCAGACTATAGCTAAAAGAACTAGCACTGCTCCTTTTACAAGTTGGGGCTGGGGTGATCTTTTGGCTCAGACATATAGAGGAGAAATTGTGGGCTAATCCAGAATGGTATCCAGGAAAGCTCTTACTCTTAATGGACAAGCTAAGGGTTATCACTGACCTCTGAGCTGTCTCAGACTGAAAAAACAGCATTTCTGTTGAGTCAAATATGCATTGTCACATACTTTTCTAAGAACTGGTTTGTATTTGACCATATATATAAGGTCTAGATAATCTAAATTTTTAGCCATAGATCATCTTGATAGCAAAATATTTTCTGGACACAGTTCTTTCAGAGGCAGAAGTGAATACAAATACTTGCCCTACTTCATTTTTATCACAAAAGGACCCTTCCTGTGAATCAGAGTGCACATGCTGGCTCCTCCTCCTTCCTGGAGCCCACCAGCTTCCCATCCTTCAAATTGTTTTCCCATCTGCAGTATTTATAATAATTGCAATTTTTCTGCAAGAAGCGGACAAGGCTGTTTATTTAGGAGGCTGTACTCAGAAGCTTGTCAGTTTAGCAGGACTGTTTGCTAGTAAAGAAAATTCAGTCTATTAGAAGATGCCAGCTTTTATTCAGGATGAGCAAACCCATTCAGAAAATAAGTCCCTCATGCCCTCTTCACACTGTCCCTTTTGATTTATGAGCATTGTTAAGTCTGAGTAGTTCATATGTTTATTCTTTTTGTAGAAAAGAGTTATTTCCTGTAGAACAAAAGTCTTTGTGGAAAAGACAGAAATTGAGCTCTGTGAGCTTCAGTTCACAGCTTTTCATCCAAGAGTTCAGAAAGAGGTTAGGGGAAACACAAAAACAGTGCAAGTGGAGAATACTTTGAAAAGCTTCCTCCTGAACCCCCTCTGCCACTGCCAAAGGGAAGGGAGCAGACTTGATCTGCCACCGTCCCTTGGGGTCAGCAGGACCCTCTGCATGGCACACATGGTGGCAGGGGCACTGGTCCTTCTCCTGACCAGTGCTGTGCTAACGTCCTCACCATTGCCTGCACCGGGGAAGCTCAGTGTACTCAGCAGTGTCTCTACTGCTCTTCAGTTGATGGAGATCTGAACAGGAAAGTGTGCATGTGTGCATATAACCCAAAGGAGGTTTAGGAGAATATGGGTTCTGATGGAGACGGACCCCATGGACCCCAGGATAAGCCTGCAGGTGATGCAGATGAACACTTCTCCAGTGTGCTGATGTGCTCTTATGCAGGTGCATACCACAAATCTGACACACATGACATTTTTGGTTGGGTGATATTCATTAGTGGGAGGGAAGGAAGTTGTTGTTCTCCTTAATTATTCTTGTCCAGTGTGGCATGAGTGGTCTGGGTCCTGTGGCAAGGGGTTTCCCATCTGCTGCACTGCCTCCCCACAATCCCTGTGCTTCTGTAACTGGAGCCAGAGAAGAAGAAAAGGATGGAGAGCAAGGACAGCTGGAGAATTCAGAGCTACTCTCAAGAAGAGACCAAATTAACAATACTAGCAACTCCTAAGGAAATTTAAAACACTTATCCCTATCTAGTGACTAAGAGGACATCATGGGCACTGATTCAAAGTCTCCTACGAAACAAAAAAAGCAAAAAAAAAAAAAAAAGCCTCTTTGAGACTGAAAAAAGAAAGGAAGAAGCAAGATCTTTTGCTAAGAAGTGTTTGCACTGGTTATTCAAACTGATTGGATGAGACTGAACTAAATAGATTTTAGGCTGAAATAATTCCTCCAAAAGTAATGGTGAACTTTCATGGTGACACTCTCAGAAAATTAGGGGGGCACCCAAGGAAAAGGAAATCATACAACTGGAAGGATGAGATGGAGCTGCTCAGGTTAGTTGCATAGCACATTTCCCTGCTGGAATATCTCTTGTCAAAGGCCTGGGATATGGGACTGTCCTGGGATGAGTGTCTGAGATAAGTGAGCAGGTCCAGAATTGTAGCAGATACAGTTTATGTGGCACAACTTCTAATGTCATTGTTTAGAGTTAATTTTAATTTGATAGCTAAAAATGGATACCAGAAAGCAAATTTCAGTACCACAGATACAAATGGGGAGCTTTGAGACTATATTTTCAAGTGAACCAATGTCTTCCATTCAAGCTTGTTTTCTGACAGTGTCTTTGTTTTTTCATAATGTAAATTCCATGCTGATCTTTTTAATCCTGCATTTTCATTGGAAATATTTGTTCTAGCCTTATCTCTGCTCCTTTGTCATTGTTATTAAAAATTCAGTCAACCTGGAGTAAAAACTGAAATTTTAAATTCTTTTTTATATCAGTGTAGTTTTACTCACTGTAGACAGGGAGTAAAACTGAAGTGTCCTGTTCAGATTTCCCAAACCTCAGGTACAATGGCTGCCTGGATAATTTCTGCCCAATGTACAGATTTTTTTATACTGGAGAAGGAAGGGAAATAATAGGGACTGAGCAAAAGGAGGAGAAATGGTAGAAACTTGTTTTAAAAAAGTATTAAAGGAAAGAATAACATGGGATTTGTGAGAACTAAACCCAAATGCCTCCAAAGTCTGGATACTTAAATTTAGCATTTTTGACTTGTTCCTTATTGAAATCTGACCTCCAATGGCACCACCATGAACCTCTGCAACCCTGCGAGATACTGTTTCATAGGTGGTGGGAATCTTCAGGGACAAAAAGATTTGCAAGAGCTGAGCCTATTTATGTTAGCAGCAGAAAGAATGGCTCAAATAAATTCTCAGTGCACGCTCTTTCAGTGGCTTCCTATACGTCTGCACACACGTTTGACAACATCGCCAAGCTGACTCAACAGGGTTACAAATGGACAGACAGCCTCATCACAAAAGTACCAGGCAGTTCATCTTCAGAAGCACAACAGAGGATGCAAAGACTGAAGGAGAATGATAACTGAGACGTGTTTTTCTCTGTAAATAAAGGCTGATGCCAAGACTTACTGGTGTGATCTGGGGGTAGCCAGCACTGTTATTGCCTGTGCAATATTTTTCCCAGGGTTACACAAGAAATTTCAGTTTCAAAGGGAGTCTATCTGATAAGTTTTAGCAGCTCTCACATATTCTGCAAAAAACCCCGCCACCAACCACTATGTACCATGCTACTGATATATACAAAGTACAGGAGCCAAAAAACTTTTTGTCCTTTTTTTTTGTGTGTTTGTGTGGGTATATAGGAAATCATCCAAAAGAAATTAAATTGAGAAATGTATCACCAATTATCAAATATGCATAAATTAATCTTTTCTGCTTGAAATACCAATTCAGGGGACATATTCACCTACTCATCACATTTCCCACTGAAATTAACAGAATAAGGTCGTAGGCCCGTGAGGAGTAGGCAGGGAAAAAGCCACCATATGTTCGCTGCAGCATGTGATAATAACTCACTGCTGAGCGGGGTCGGGCTCTCATCCCACCTTGTCCTCCCTCCAACAGTCTGTGGCTGCCCTGGATTTGGGCAGCTGTGTTGATCCAGGATGAGCTCTGGGGAGAAAACCTGTCCCAGGGGTCCCGGGTGGGAACTTGGCTTCATCATTCTCTTCCCTGAGTGTCCATCCAAGGCTGGTGGCCGTGGCAGGGCCTGGGAGGTGCCCTCACTGACTGCTTGCTGAGGGAAAGGTAGCGGCAGATGGGAGCATCCCTTCGCTTGGGTTACAGCTGGGACAGCAAACCTGCCACGTCCCCGAAGAGAGAAACAGGCAGATCTACAGGTGAATAAAGGCAAGGCAGAGGAGTTTTCTGTCTTCACCTGCACACATCTGAATAGATCTTGCAGGGCTGCAGTGAGGTTTCCCTCCTTCATGCCAAAGTGGTCTTAGCTTGACAAAGCTTTCAGGAGTATGAAATATGACTGACTAAAGCATGCTGATACAGCCCAAGGATACAGGGATCAAGAGTGACTCCAGGTTGGAAAAAACTGCTGTACAATGAGATATTTAAATGATAAATCAATTTAATTTATCTGAGAGAACAGGTCATGACGCCACAGCTTGATTAAGGTCTAGAAATATCTACATGGGAGATTTCCAAGGGTAGAATGTTATAGCAGATAAAGGCAAAACAACGCAAATTCCTGCATGCAGAAAATAGCTGCACTTAACCTTGAAAAAAGACACTTTTTACTCCTGATGGCTTGCAACAAAACACCTAGGGATCTAATTTCTTTCACTCAACATCTTTAAGTCAGTTCTGAGTGGTGTTTGAAAGCCCAGCACCGGCATGGGAAGTGCTGCGGGCCGTGGCATATGTGCCCTCCAATGAGATGCTCGTAATTTTCCCTTCTGGACTGTAAACCTGTGAAGTCTCTGAAAAGAGCAAGGGATTGCCCAAACTGTCTGTGCTAATACATGATCACAGTCCGAGTTCCTCGGGAAGATAAACACCCCAGGTGGCAGGTGGGTAGCATGAGATGGGAATCAGCATGCACCACACAAAGATTAGCTTGTGAAACCAAATGACCAGCCCACACCCCAGTGTGGGTGTACCCATTACCATCAGTGTTTTCTCTGTCATCTTTATATGATATAAAATATATCATATGCTGATAGATGCTCCTTGTCTCCTTGTAATCCTGCAATTTTTTTGTCTTTTTCCAAAATAAACACCAGAAACCAGCAACCCCTTGAGCTTCAGGGT
This sequence comes from Ciconia boyciana, assembly GCF_034638445.1. Classification (NCBI taxonomy): domain Eukaryota; kingdom Metazoa; phylum Chordata; class Aves; order Ciconiiformes; family Ciconiidae; genus Ciconia; species Ciconia boyciana. The sequence goes on from NC_132934.1 coordinate 203,131,961, forward strand.
TTAGTGGTGGACTTGGCAGTGTTAGGTGTACAGTTGGACTTGATGATCTTAAAGGTCTTTTCCAACCTAAATGATTCTATGATTCTATGATTCATTTGCAACAGTCTGCATTTATTCTGCTACAAATGTTCACTCCCACCAGCAAGGATAACCACCCCAGCACTGCCTCTATCCACATCTCCTTTTCTCTGCTGGGACTTTGCTATAGCTGCTCTCCCCATTCTTTTGTCTCTATCTTTTTCCTAAAATCTTTTTTAGAGATTAAAGTATCCCTCTTTCCTGTATATAGGGAACTGTGTGCCTATAGAAGTTCAGGCAACTACATGTGGATCTTGCAAAATGGGGAGTCTCCTAGTGGAGGGGATTTGGGAAATATGTGGTACCTGGTCATGAAAGGACCAGATGGGAGCAAGGAGGCTACGGGTAAGCAGGGCATTACAAGGAGCAAGGGTTTAATATATGGTCTCATCTTTTTAATACTATTCATTTACCAGACATGAATAATCCTTGGTGAGGATGCCAGTTCCCCATTGGGATGGATGAGTCAGGATCTGTGGGTGTGCAGGTTACTGTTAAATTTTGTGCATGATCAGCACCTTAAATTGCACCCTTCACATCATCTCCCAGCATACACTGCTGCACCATGTGCTTAGCATGAACCTCCTGCTCAGCAACCTGTTCCTTCTGTCCCAGGAAACTTGTTGCTTTCCTCACCTTTCTGACTCATTGCTGCCACATTGGCTGCAAAGGGTTTGAAAGTCAGAAAATTGCACTCATCAAATGTACTTTTAGCATAGCCCCAAAGTCTCATATCGGACAGTCATGCTTCCTTTTTCTCTTTAGTTCACTACGTAGGAGCTGCTTGGCCGCCAAACAACTGTTTTTATCTCTCTCTAGGTTGTCCAGTCTGGGAACAATGCTGTTTCATGTTGCAGAGCCACTGTCGGGAAGGAAGCAGTCGTCCACTGAGTAACATTTTCAGAATAGTGTTTAACTTGCAAGAAGCTCAAGACCACTGCAAGTTTCTGTACCAACCCCCACTCAACGCTGGGGCATCCCACCTCAGTGTTAGATCAGGTTGCCCAGGACTGTGTCCAGAAACTTTTAAATATCTCTGAGAATGGAGGCTCCACAGCCCCTCTGAGCAGCCTGTCTCCATATTTGACCAACCTCTCTGTGAAAATTTTGTTTACAAATGTCTAGCTTGAATTTCTGCTATTGCAACTTCTGTCCACTGCGCCTTGTCCTTTCACTGCCTGGATGTCCCCTTCAAGCCTTTGTATGCAACTCTTGACTTGGTGTTTCCAGAGATACTCTCTGTTTCCTTGGAATCGTCTTCCATTGGATTCGTTCTAACAAGATGTTTGGATTTCTGCTTGACCACTAGTAACAGCTCGGTACAAAAGATGTGGCCTTTCTACCTCTCATTCCAAGGACTTTCTCCAAGTACTGTCCACTTTTGTGAATACTGCTGTAGTTCTTTCTTTTTTTCTGTTTCATTTGCAAATCTTTCTGTTTGACATTAATGGTAGATGGAACTGTGGAGTTTGGCATTTTTTCATTATTTTTATTGTGGGCTGACACCAGTCTTCACATTGACTGAAATGTTGCTCAGCGGCATTTATTCATGTGCTGATGCTCTGTATAAATTTTCAATACCACAGTTGGAAATTGTACAAATCTTTTTCTTTCCTCTTCTTTCTTCTGACAAAGAGCATAATAAAGGATGTTCCAGAAAGGGACATCTTTTGTCTTAGCATCATTTTACTGAATAAATTTTTTTTAAAGTTAATTTTAGCATTTATCAAAGAGGGCTGATTCAAAAACAGAAGAGAAAGTTTTCTGATTGGTTGATGACTTCATGCCTAATGAGAAAAGACAAACATGTTCTCCTGCCTAGAAATTACTTCTTCTTTCCACCTACTGGGAAACCCTTCAGATATATCACCTTTACTGAACTGTGGTGTTTATCCCATATTACAAACTTAATGTATGGGTATAAATCTTACTTTCCTAATGGATATTAAAGTAAATGGGCCTGAGGAACTACTGTTGAAATATTTATCTTCTTTCAGCTGTAAATTTAGTCAGAGGGAAGTTAGGATATTTGGCATTTTATACACAGAGAAGCTTTAGATTTACAAATCTTAATCTGTCTTTTTTCTTCAAAGCCAAGCTCATAAATGAAGCAACTGTTCCCAAACTGCTACCATAATGTCACTCACTTTCATGAAGTCATCACATCACTTCTGTCGCTATAACAACCTAGCATTGTCTGTTGCTAATGTCACAAAAACATCGCATTACCGGCATTTTGAAAATAACTCTGAAGTGATGACTTTAAATGCAGCCTTTCTGCAATACGTTTTGCAAGAAATTACCATTTTAACAAGAAAACTTTTGAAAATGAATCAGCTATATTAAATATTAATCGCACTGCAGCTTGTAATTAGTCATAAGGAAATAATATTTCCCACTATTAAAACATGCTCTTTCCTTCCTTTTTCCCTTTTCTATATTCTTTTCTATATGGTATGAACTGTTGAAAAGTCTTATATGAAGCTAACACATTGGATAAATAGTACAGAGAAAATTGAATCAATTTAAGATGGACAAATGTAAAACTGTATACTTAAGTAGGAGTAATCTACTACAGAAATGCAGAATGAAGGATGAGTGGTTCTGCAGCTTTACTGAAAAAAATCAGGAAGAAAATGCACCAACATCCTCATACTCCTGCAGATAAAATAAATATCAAATTTAGGAATGCTGTCTGCAATACACATGAAGGAAACCTTGTGCTTTAATTTTGATCACTCATCAGGCCTGAGCTGGAGGCAGCTTTTGATACGGGAGTTGACGATGGATGTGGTTCAGTTGGGAAGAGTCCTGGGGACAACAGTGCAACCAGTTTGAGGTTTAGAAGTTAGTCTGAGGTTAGCTGTCGTGGAGGACTGGAGATACTATAGTGCCTTGAAAGAGTGGCCTGCATGGTGACAAGATCACAGCCTTCATCAGGGATGAATCAAGGCACCTTGGCACAAAGAAGAGCTGCAACAGTGGAAGAAACCCCAATAGATGGGAGAAAGCCTTGGGGTTTGGTGTAGGTGAGCAAAGGTGGAAAAACTCGGGGCAGGGAAGGAAATTCATGACCAAGGGGTGAGCTGGGCTTTAATGGAGGGAGCTCTGACAGGAAAATGCCAGAGACCAGAGCTGTTGTGAGGCTTGAAATAAGGAAAGAGAGCCAAGAGGGTGTGTGGGACAGCAGGAGAGCTGTGAGGAGGAAAGGCAGCCAGAGAGTGACCAGTAGAGCAGGTCCACAACTTGCTCATTCAAATTTCCATTTTCATCAATCCCTTTCCTCCTCACTAGCTATAGCCCATTGATGCCTGACAGGGCAGGACCCTAGTCTAGAATCTCACAGACAGGGAAAAGGGCCAAGGTGGCCCAGCAGGGAGGGAGGAGGAGAAAGGATGGGGCCAGAAGCAGGAGCTGGAGCAAAGCACCTGAGAAAAGGGCTTTCTACTCCTCTGGTTTGCTGATCCACAAGTGGCCAGATGAACACCACACAAAGTGACTTGTGTGTGGATTGTGGACTGTGACCATTACTGAGACTCATAAGAAGATGAGATAGGATGACTCTGGTTTGGGTGGACTTCACTTTCACTATGCTAATGGAAAGTCAAAAGCCTGTGTTGCGTTGTGGGAATGTTAAATCTCCAGAGGCCTTTTTCAGGTTGACCACAAATTGCTAACGCTGTACTACCACACACAGTCCCAAAGAGCTTCAGTGGCCTTCAGAAAATGACACGGTGACAACAATGCTGAGTGAAAGCATCAGCCTATTTCCTCTTTGGGCCAGGACTCCTATGATTTATCTGTAGAAACGTGCCACAGAATTTGCCAAAAGAATGAAAAGGTTAATGCTTGTCAATTTTTTTCCTAGGTTAATTTAAAGTCACAGTGACTCCTGGTTTTCAGTTCCTAACAGGGGATGTGATAATCAGGTGGTCAGGTCTGAATGGATGGGAAGGTAGATGAGCATGACGGACCACATCCTATCAGCTCTACATGCTAATGGCTCAGATGTCTTACAGCCTTCTTTCAGGCTTTGCATGTTCCCCATGACCAAATAAAATGGGAGGAGAAGGAAGCAGCAGCATTTCCACATCAGCTCCTGTCTCCTGAGCACTGAGAAACCTGTCTGAAAGCAGTGACCTTAACTGCACCCTCTCTCCTGAGCCTGATTCTGTTTGATGCGGAGTAAGAGGAGATGGGCTAGAAGTTGTGCCTGCATGTTTAAGAAACAAACGTCTCCTTCTGTTCAGGAGCTCTGCAGGAATTTCAGACGCAGTTGCATCATGCTTGCCACTTCAAAGCCTACAGCAACCAATCGCACACTTGGAAAATATCAAACCTAACTTAATCTGACACGGTTATCAGTGTAACTCCACCTGTCTGACAGCCTCCTTCCTGAAGGTTGCTACAGGTCCCTTGTACTCAGAAATGTCTCTAGAGAAACAGCAGGCATTCCTTCTTAACATTATTCAGAGTGATAACTGCTCATTTTAAAAGGAAGCTTTTTTTGTACATTTGCTTTGGGAATGATGCAATTCAATGTTGCATACAGTGACTATGTTTCGTTGCTTTGTATTAGAGTTAGTTTTAAATATTCCCTATATTAAGAAATGAACTGAACTCTTAGACCTAGTCTGCATATATGTGATCTAATTTTCATTTATTTTCAATTTATTTGTTACCATCTTGGGTCTGATCCATGGAATAGTTTCAGCGATGAGGATTGAAACTGGCTTACCCATGGCTGGGGTTTCTTCTGTAGGTATTCCACTTGGTGTGAAGAATTAAGTATTAATAGAGTAAAATGAACATGGAAATTTCTGTATTGCCAATAGTTAACTCACTTGAGCTGTAGGAGATGCAGGTTCAAGTTTCTGCTGTAATGAAAATGCACCTGGTTGAATGCACAGAGGGAGTTGCTTTGTACCTCCAGAAGTCCTCAGGATGGCTGTACTGACCTGCCGTCAGCCCTCTCGATCCAAAGCGTCATGCCTGAGGTGTGCTGGAGATACATTTATCGCCAGGCTCCACCAGGGAGATGTGTTCCCACCTCCTCTCACCTCTACTTTGAGAATTCAGATTTCAGGGCATCCAGCTGCCGCTGTAACAAGGGTTCCCACCAGCTCACCAGTGTCTTATATTAATTAAATGATAATTTTAATTAAATTTGTCCCAACCAACATAATCTTTTGGTGTTGAGGGAAAGCAGTCATCTCTAGGGGCTGGTGGTATCTAAATAGCAACTATGAGAACAGCAGGGAATCCAAAGCAGTGTGTTTACACACAGAGTGGCAAGCAAGTGACCTCCAGGCATCAGATATTGTGAAGCTGAAGGTCGTAAACATACGGTTTGGTGGTGATGGTAGCAACTCTGTCCTTGTCTCCCTTCTCATTGAGGTTGCGATCAGAGCTAGTCTTACTCTATTTCACAATGTGGTGGCTGGACTTAGGTCACCACGAGTAGGAGTCATCTGGCCAGGTGTAGTCATCTGTAGTGTAAATGTCAACATTTGAATTAGTCACCCTTGGTTGTCATCACCAACAAAATTCAGAAAAGACTGGTAGCACGTGACTATCTCAACCACAAATAGTCATCTAAAATCAGTCAGATATACTGCATCCTACAAGTTCCTAGATAGTTACACTGGAGATGTTTAAAGTCAGTGAGTGTCACCTGAAATATCATCAGATGTTCTCAGAATGTCATTGAATTTTCTACAGGCTTTCCAGCAGTTATTTCTTAATCTTCGTGATGGAGCTTTTAACAGATGAATTTTTTAAAGAATATTGATTCTGTCCTTTAGCCAAAAAAGCATTTTTTTTCCTCATAGCTGTTTTAGAATCAAGCATTAGGGATACCCTAGCAATTGACAGTATTGCAGGTAACCAGAACATAACAGTGTTCCTTTTACAACACAGGCAAAAAATTAATTTTTGCAGTCTTGCAGTCTGCTCACCAAAGCATGGAAAGTCTCTCACATACCTTGGCATGGCGGAAGACGGGAAGACACCACCTCTGTTACATTGTTATAGACTTGATGACTATTGTAATATGTAAAAAGACTTTTAATGGAGTTACTGGATTTAAACTGCTACAGTCTTGTGCCTACCAAATTCTCCAAAACTTCTACCAATTACTACCAAAATAGGTTTAAAAATCTCACCAGATCAGATCTTCCCATCCACATTAGTGGTTGCATTTTTACATCAATTTTGCATCGATTTAAACAATTAGTATCAGGCATAAGGCTGGGTAGAATCAGGGCCTTAGTACTGGAATCCTTACAGGAATAGCTAAAATATAACTTGAAAAGTCATATAATCTTTTTCAAAATCTTAGGAAAATATATAATTCATCTTAAAGCACTTTAAAGTCCACTTCAACAGTTTAGCCTTGTTGAAGGTCTTTAGACCTATCAGAGATATATCACTTTAAAAAGACATTCAGGTTATGGCTTTTATAACTTTTTAATGTTTGGTGCTAATGGAAGATGATGGATTGGTGAGCTCGAGTGTGAATCCTTGTTTTAGCCTTAAGGAAAGGCTGACAGCAGTGCACACTCCTCTGAAGTGTGATGAGAGTGTGCCTTAGTCTCATCTAACAGAGCCATCCAGATTCTGAGATCAGTTACACAAATAATAATACACATTTTCATTTAAGTAAGCAGATTGGAATATGTGTTGCTACATTTGAATCCACTCTCAATGCAGAGCAAAAAAAAATTTTAGGAAAACTTTGAACTTAGGAAAATATTGAGGGTGATCAGAACTTGGAAGAGGTTGCCCAGAGAGGTTCTGCAAGCTCAACACTGGAGATGATAGTAAAATTTTGATAGAACTAACCCTGAGAAACCTCTCAAACTTTGAAGTTGGATCTAACTTCAAAGCTGAATCTGCTTTAAATGGAGGTTTGAAGCAGATGACCTCCAGAGGTCCCTTCCAATCTAAATTATTCTATGATTCTTATTTACTAGTTTCAGCTTGCCTGACCTTACATTCAGTGCAATTGTTATGAAATCAGTAAGTTTTTTTGTATCTGTGACACTCCTCTCATTTAGAAAAGGAAGTGACTCTCAATTTCTATTTATAATTCCACTGGTGACTTCTTACCCTTAGACATTCCAGCTGTAGTTTAACTGCCAATTACATCTTTTGTTCTAACAGGGTTAATTAATCCATGTCTACAACAAATCTCTGCAGCTCCTTGCAGGCTGCCCTTCTTTTCTTGCTTTTGGCATTAGTGTAGTAGGTACATTCTGCCAGTTGAGAGCTTTAGGAGCTCCCTTCTGCTGTAATTGTCTAGTCATGGATGAAGGTCTGCTTACACTTTGAGATGGCAGAAAAACACTGGAGTTTCTACACCAAATTAAAGAATATTTGCTCTTCATTCTGACATCCTATCAGGGCAGAAGGCAGTACAGAATTACTAAGGAACAGAGGTGAACAGGTACCACTCCCTTCCTTCACCACACACAATGATTACAACCAGTCGTATAAAGCTGTACTCCTTTCCCTGGGCTCTGTTCTCGGTTGCACTGAGGTAAATTCAAATCAGAACATGTACATTCAGCTCCCAGGATAGTCTTAGGTGAAATTCAGCAATAACAAGCAGTTGTGTAAGACTAATTTTGCATGTGAGGGCCTCAGACAACCCAGCAAGCCTGTACTGATTTTGAATTTAATAGGTGTTTAATAGAATACACCACCAGTGTGGGAGGGTTGAATGTGTAGAACAAAAACCAACTAATATAATAGTGAAGGTCAAAGCAGGCTTGTCCTACAGTATGATTCACACCAGCTCAGAGGACACTTATTTTTCAGACAAGTGTAAAATTGTTGTAAGCATTAATGTTAATAGTTGCACCTGATTACATCAAAACTTAAATTATTTTAGAGGCAGATAAATATGTATATCATTCAGTTCATCATTAAGATAACTAAATGCAGATGTCTATAGGAAAATTACATGTCTAAGGTCTTTTCATACTCCATGGAGATCTAGTTAATGGAGGCTTGAAAACAACTCAGCTGAACAGACTATAGGACACAATTCGGTTACTCTCCCACAGGTACCTCGTACATTTGAGATGCGTTAGGCCATCTGAGACATCTGCACGGGGCTCTTAGATCTGACCCAGGATCTACAGGAGACTCATGCTTTTCTGGACTTGTTGTAGAAGGCCAGGTGGGATATTCAAAGGCATCCCAAGTGACCCTAAATGCCTAGGCTTATGCAGAAGAAATGAGTCTTTAGTTGATCAGAATCACTCTTTTGATCACCATCAATTCATTTGCCCACATATGGCTATCCTGTGCTCTTTCTGATTATCTGTGGTGATTGAGATACCTTTGGGACTTGCAGATATGACTCAAGGTTGATGGGACACTTTCTGGACCGTTAGCTGGAGGCCAGGGAGCATGGCTTGGGGCATCCCATGTGAAGGAAAATGGGTCAGGTTCTGTTGTCTGTATTCTTTTTGAGGGCAAAAAGAAATGGAAAAATGTGGATGATATCCAAGTAAATGCCTCAATATTAATAGATTCCTTTAATTAATAGCCTCCTTTGCTTATTTTTTCTCCCTTTGAGCCAGTCATTGCCACGAAGCTGCTAGATGGAGGTGACCGAAGAAAGAGCAAGGGGGAGGATGGAGGAGAGCCGTGACTGCTGTGCTGGGAGGGCGGGATGCAGCCCAGCAGCTGCCAGGAGCTGCTCCGCTGCATCTCACAGCCTCAGACCCTCATACCCATAGGCATGGAGACCATGGCATTCCTGAACCTGACCTGAGGAAGGGATCTCCTCCTTTGGGTCATATTTCCTACACATGGGAGGAAGGTGAGTTCTGGCACTGATCCTCAAAAGGATGGGGGGAAGACACAAGAGAGGAGTGAGAAATGAGTGTTTCAACAGAAGGGAGAAAGGCAAAAGAAAAACCGTCTGAGGGGCAGCTAAGATATACATGTGAAGATGGTCATAGCAGTCATGGAACGGTTACCCCCTTGGAGTAAGACAACAGAGTAAGCTACTGTGAAGAGAGCAGCCGATACCCTAAGATTGCTTTCTCAACCACCTGAATTGTAGCCAACTGTCTCTACTGTAGCATTTCGCCATCTAGGTCTTTTTTTTTGGTTTTTTTTTTTTTTTTTTTTTTTTAATTTTATAGCTGTGATATTTTATGATAGGCAGCAGCAAAGCCACAGTCTCCTCTTCACCTCATCTGACCAAGTTTTCTCTGAGCAAAGCATTCCTTTGCCAAGGACAAGGCTTGGAAGTGGTGAGAGGATGCGGCGATTCCCCCCCGCCATGGCTGCTGGCCGCATGCCCTTGCTGGGTCATGCCACTCCATGGCCATGCTGCTCGGCAGCTTCATTGCTCATGCTGCTCGATTGTGAATCCTCTTGGTGGGGATTCTTGGTAGTTACTGACACGGGACAAGACATCTCAAAGGACTTGGGGGTCTCTTTGCCAAGCGGAAACCTGACTTAGGCAATTAAGAATGGTCTCCATGGAGTGACATTCCTAACTGCAGCGATGGGCTGCTTACTGAAGGCAAAAAATAAATGTAATGCATTAAAGAGACAGGGGAGCATGTAAGAGGAGTAACACTGGAAGACAGTAAAATATCCCAGGACAGCACTGGCACTGCTCACAGTCCTGAACGAGGAAAGGATGAAGACAAGCTCCTGGAAAAACAGACATACACAGTAGAACAAAATAGACAGCATCCTTCATACTCAGTCTCCCAATGTGTTCAGCCTCTAATATGTTACTTTATGAAAAATCAAGACAAACACTTTTTTTTTTTCGTTTTTAAAGAAAACAAACAACTGACCCAGAAGTTGCTTTTTAAATTCAGCTGTAAAAAGAAGTCTGAGAGGGAGCTCCCAGCTTTACTCAAACAGGAGAAAAACCAGACCACTCACCATCCGGCCACAGAAACACAAACATTTCACGGTAACTCATGAATGAGCTAAACATGGCAGTAAAACAAGGATATAAAGCAAGTTTAGTCACAGTGATTCATTGTACTGTTATGTGTCTTTTTCTCCAAGACCCCTGCACACTTTGTAGTCATTGTGACTTAGGGGTAAGCATCATCTTATTTTCACCTTTGCCTGCACTGTCAAGCTCTGTATAAGAACTGGTCGCCCTCAGTCTAGATTATAGTCAGTGGAAAGATACAGGCTCTTGCTGCTGTGATTCAGCAGTTTGATGTTTTAATGGCTACTTTAAGATGAAGTCATTCACTCTTATTTGTTACTTCCCTCCAGTAACTATAAAGGGTGTCTAGAGTATTTGAGGTAAGAAATTTGTATCTATATTGTCAATACCTCGACTGAAGCTAACACCTGCTTTGCTACTTCATAGATGTATCACATAGGATGGGTATCACCTCAGTAGTGCTTTTGTTTGGTTGTCCTTTGCTGCAGTTGTTGAGGGTTGGTCACTGCTTGGCAGCCTACCCTACCCTGCGCCCACACTCCTCTTCGTGAGGGCCTGGAGCCCTGGGGCTGAGGAGCACTAGCCACAGAGGCTTTGGTGAAATGTAAGCCGTCTGAAGATGACCCCTCATGGGCCTGGCAAAATCATGAGGGCATTAGAAGCTATGATTAATCCAAGTTCTATCTATCTGATTTGCGGTCTGGGCTCTGGCATGGAGCTGCTACACTGGTGGCAATACTCTGGATTTGGAGACCACTGCAGTGTCTAGTGTGGCCAAGGAAAACGACCATCGCAGAAGAGACTTGCTACAGCTTTGCACCTACAGACATGCCTGCTCCTGTCGACATCTGGCTTTTATTCAAACCTGCTAGCCTTTCCCTGGCATGCCACTGAAAGGCTGGCTGATGAAAGCGGAGCTTGCTGGGTACCAAGCATGCTGTATCTATCGCATCAGTCTGAAAGACTGTCATTTGTATTTTCCTGCTCCCTGGTATCTCATCCCTTGACCTACCCAAAGAACAAACCCTATCACTAAATGGTTCCCTAACCTCTCAGAAAGGGTTTTAGTGACTAGTACTAAAATAGCTAGTGAATAATCATGACAATACTTTGACAGCTTCGAGTCCCTCCTCTCTAAGGACTTAAAAGCACAAATGTGCAGGGACTCAGACTGTCTCCAATAAGGTTCTGCATCCTGCGGTAACAAACGAACCACCTTATTCTATTTTCCAGGTGACATCCCTAATGATCAGAAAACAACTCAAGATCTGTCAATATTATAAGAACGTTTGTTGTTTTATTCTTTTTGGTGGGTACAAAAACCACAGTTTCTTACACAGAACAAGATTATAAATAATATCTGTAACATGAGTGACCCGTAGTCTCTTTTGATTCTACACTGCAGACTGATGACGTACTCTAAACATTTTATCATTTTGTTTCTTGTATTAGACAGATGCAAATCTGTGGAACACGGAATGATGGAACAGAATGAAGGTAACAGGAAACAAGAGGATGACCAACAACTTTTATAAAAAAAAAGTCTCTGAATTTTATTACAGTGATGGCATTTTATATCAATTATTGCAATGACTTGTTCCCTATAGATGGTTAGAAAAAAGAATTGTGTTGTCCTCTACCGAATTTACATCAGTTAAAAAGCAAGCATGTTTCAATATTCCTCTTTTTTTCAAAGAAAATGTAAATAATTTCTTTATTTTTTCACAGGATTTACATATTTATTATTTTCTTATCACAGTTTAGTGATTAATTTCTACAGCTGAACAGCTGAGTATTCTTCCATTGTATATATTGATGTTCTGGAGACACAGGTTAGCATGTTCATTGACTTCTATAGCTATTTCTCTCTCTTTGTCAAGACAAAGACCAAAATGTTGTCCTTTCTGAGCATGTTCTTCACAGTTTAATGCGCTAAATTGGCAAGTCTTATTAGTTTTAAATCCACTCAAGTGAAATTTGTTGCTGTTAATACACCCTTCCCAGCCCCCTCCCCCCAACAAAACTAAATTATGACTTTTCCTGATATAAAATCTGAGTTTGGGTTTCCGAGCTGAGCTCATGCACACATTGTTGCTGATGATGTCTGGCGCATTTGGACGTACTTCCCTTTCTCAGCCAAATTATTAGTTCATCAATGACAGTCCCATGTCGTTACAGTCTGTGCTGTGTTCCCATCAGTCACCAACACAGTTTGATTAAGGCACTCAATTATTTTTTTGGTTTTTATGGTAGGTCCGATGCAATTACAGCCAATCCTGAACTTTGTCTAATTGCAGTTCCAGTATGCACGGCCTTCGGGCAGTCGGGAGTCAATACACGTCCGTTTTCTCCCACACTCCCTGTGATGGATAATCTGGCTTTGTTTCTTATGGCTTCAGAAAAGGTAAGCTAGGTTTGAAAAAAAAGGAGAAAAGAGGAAAGTGTTACAATGTTTCTGTCCTTCAACAAACAAGGACACAGCAAACACCAAAATACTAAATTTTAGACATCTGCATTTTTTCATGTTAACATTAAATATAATAATAGTAATCATCATAAATATAATACATAGCATTTAAGTCTACTAGGGGAAAAAAGACTAGCAATTCTGAGGGTAAATTTCATTACAATAAATCATTATTGATTTAAATATAAAATCCAAATTTGATCAAGAAATTAACAGAAGAGGCAATAACTTCATCTAAACTGCTTCAAACTATATTTATGTACAGTGAAATGAGAATCAAGACCTTTTATGAACCTGAAAGCATTAGCATCTGTGAATAAAGTCATGCACAGGTGTTTATAGGCTTAGACTTTCAACTAGGAATGTCAAGATAAAATATAATTACTGAAAAATGTTTATAAATTGCAATAGCTATATCAGCTGTCTTTGTGGTAATTCCATGGATGAAATCTAAAGAAACTATTACTTCTTTTCACAATGCACATATTTAGTATCAGTAAATCTGAGAGCTGTCCTCAAATCTCTTTTCATATCTATATTGTCCTACAATTACAGAAGGTGGGAACTTTCAAAGGAAATGTAGTTTATTGAGAGAAAATACAATTTTCTGTAGTTTTCTACATTAGGTCTAAATTTTCCACAAGAAGGTTTAAATTTTTGTTACCTTGAAATCTTTACTTTCAGGCAAATCAGAACAAAGTATCTTGTTTAGGGACTGACTCAAGCAAAAAATTTGGACTTGTTAAAAAACCGCCCTGTAGTTATGCCACCTAACTTTAGTCATCCAAAAATCAGTAACCTAATCTAAAAGAGCTCTCTCATGTGATGACAGAAAAAGCCAAGATGACTAATTTTAGACTAAATGATTTCCAGATGACTAAAATTAGGGGAGGTGTCTAAGGTCAACCAATGCAGCAAGGAGACCCGAACAACAGGCATCCAAACTATGCTACATTGAAACAGATTTCAAAGATACCATGTTAAGATATTAATTAGTGGGGAAATCTGATTTCTAGTCAGCAGAAGCTATAGTCTATGCAACTAACTCATGTAATTGGTGTGCAGGGATGCAATCTGAAATACCAATTGGAAAAAGAGACACAGGAAGGTGCATTCACATAGGAGCAAAGGGATGACAAACATCATAAGATCATCTTATTTGCCTTATTACTGATCTCTGCATTTAGAACTTTGTCCCTCTGAGCCCGGTTTCTCCTTCCCAGGTAGCAGTGAAATCCTGAGCTGGTGTTTGATATGCTGAAGTTAATTTTATATATGAGTGTGTGTGTATAGGGATGAGGGAGATTCCTTAACTCCCAAATGTTTCCACTGCTTCTGGGTGCACTTCTATGAAAATGCACCCGTCTAATATTGCATTGCTATCAGCAGTTCCTTCAAAAAAGGGTTCTCAAAAGTACAGCTGCTGTTGTGGCAGTTGGAGCTTGGATATAAAACCAACATTCCAAATAAATTACCCTAAAAACCTCAGCCCTCACAAGCAGCTGAATTCAGGAAACGGCCTCAGCTTACAGAGAGCGTTACGCCATTCCCCGTATGCCGAAAAACCTTGGCTTTGATAATAATCAATTGCAATATCCCAAGTCACCCTTTGAAAAGTTTCCCTGCTGCCACAGTACTCTGTGACAGGGACTGTTATCAGACATATCTTGACCTAATTCAACAGCTAGATATAAAAAGAGAGAGAGTGGTAATGAGGGAGTGGGGACCTGGGCCCATACAGTACCAAAAACCTCAACTACTCCCCAGCAGCAAATAAAAATCTATGCATTTGCAAAGCACAGACACAATGCAATGTGGTGTAGCTCCACATAGCGCATGTCCAGAGTCCCATTGCAAATGGATGTCGAGGACTGGTAACTGTCTGCAGAAATACACAGAACGTGTTTTGGTCAATGGCAAGAAAAAACAAAGGTGCTTTAGTTTTGGGGAGGGATGAGAGTCCAAACCAGATCAGAATGCAGACTTGGGTGGAAAAGGGACAGCTTACTCCAGATATGCTAAATTTCTCAGAAAGTCATCATTATGTACCAGCATCTCTCCATCACTTTGATCAGCTATCTGTTCATGGCCATTCGGGGTTTGCCACTGGGAAATCTGAGAGAGAACTCAGATTTATGTGGGATATACGAGTTATGTGTAACTGTGGTTTTGTAGCTCAGTCTATATAGCTTTCTGGCCATTGACAACACACTCAGGACAGAAAGACAGTAAAAAGGGATCCACAGGAAAAAAAAAAAAATAAAATGAGAATAACAAACAATTTGTCAGCAGCCTTCCACAGAATAACAGAAAAAGCTGCAGTAAAACAACTCCTCTCTTCTCACAGCAGAGATTAACAACAACTCAGCAACACACCACAGAAACAACCCAGACAGTTAACAAAGCCAGGAGGAGCAGGTCAAATTTTTACTCGGGAAGGTGCCATAAAGCCAAGTAACCAGGTAAGCTTCTGTGTTATATTTTAAACTACGCTACAGGTAATAAGCCAGGCTAGTAGTCTGCTTAACTGTGCTGTTACAATTTCAGATTTATGGCCTGGCTGCAGAAAGTTTCAGGAGAGGCTGGGATGAGAGGGAAAAGTCCTGGTATGTACTGTGAATATTACCCAAATTGTGAATGTCTCTGTGCAGTAAGTGTATGCAGTTAATAGCAATAATGTATTTTCAAATTTGTCATTAGTTTTGATTAAATTAGTTGTGGAATTAATCACGTGAAAACACTGACTGCCCTGTTCTTATTGGGAAATGGGAATTTAGGAAACTGATATCCTCAGTCTACATAATACAAATATCCTAGCCTGTGTGGGTTCTTCTGTTGTTCAGGCTCCTCTAGTACTTGGGTCACAGGAAGGGGTCTTTGGCACAAATATTTAAGATGAACTTTTAATGAATTTTTCTATCTTGAATATGAAATTGGAAGTATACAAGTCAAAATAAGTGCATTACACATTTACTGAGCCATCCTGTAGCACTTCATGTTTTTTGTAATTAATTTCATAATTTTTTCATTGCTTTTTGTAGTTTTGTAATTAATTTCATTAATTATAAACAACAGCATGGGATGGGAGAGCAAGAGAAGGCAGCTGAACTGGAAGCCGGTTCATGAGCTTCATGGCCCACTGAGAAGGCCACAGAGACACAGTGGTGGTGGCTGGCTGGACACTGGGACAATCCCTTCGAAAGCCTGTGGGTTTGGGGTGAGGAACTCAGCAGGGGTTTTCCCTGGAGCAGCTGGAGAGAAGGCTGCTAGGCTTCGCACTGTTCTCACGGCATCAGCTCAACTGGTGTACCAAGGGCTTACCACTGATAGACAAAAATAGAAAACTGCTGCCCAGGGGAAGAGGAAGGGATTGTTCCCTCCTTAAAGCAAACTTCCTTCCCTGCCTTTGGCAGATGCAATAGCCTGTCATCCCTTCTGAGTGTCTTTATCCCACATATATAGACTAGTCCTTTATCATACAGACTAGTCCTTTATCATATAGACTAGTCCACACATACAGACTAGTCCTACATTTTCATTTTCTGCTGCCTCACAGGCAGGTGAATTTCCCTGAGACAACTCACTTTTGACTGGATTAAACTAAAATAAAAAACATGGTAATGAATATTAATTGTCAAGCAGGTTATTTAATCTATTTTATATTAGTTTAAAACATGTACTATTAAAACTATTGGTGTTAGCTTAAGAAGTCAGTGTGTTTATTACTCATGCAGGTTAGAACTGCCAAGCACCTTTCCATATTAGCAAGTTCTAGTCCCAGTACGATCCCTTTACTCCTTGGATAAATAAACATATCAAAGGTTTTGAAATGCCTAAGACAGACATATGTCTGCAGAAATATGTGTAACCAGAGTCATGGGCTCTGTACTGCTGCCAGCTAACAGGGATTTATGACTAGCACGTGTACAAACAGATGACATAGTCACCCTGTATAGAGCTCGGCACACAGGTAACCCCTCGCTGCCTGCGTGGCTAGGGATGGCCAAGTATTGCCAGGAGAGGACGACTGGACCTTGGCAGTCTTCCACATATAAGCATAAGTTTGTAAGAAATTCACATGCTGAAATTTCTCAGGTAAATATTATGGCAAATAAGTAGAATGAAGTATTTCAGAAGTCTATAAATATTTGCTCAAAATCCTAGTTATTTCTATTTTTTGGTGAATTTTTAAATGTCTGAATCCTAAAATGTTTTTAAGAGATTATCAGAAGTTTTGACTGACCCAAACATGAGTTCTCAATAAAATAAAATGCAAGATGGGCATTTTTAATATATTTTTTCCTATAAAAATTCATCTCTGTGTTGCAACAAGTCCCACAAAAATCCGAACTTTAGAGAAAGGTACTTATAATCTTTCCTTAAAAAATAAAACTCAGTTAGCCCTAATTTTTATTTCAAGAAAACAGGAAGGCTAAAATAAATTTTACAAATATAATCATACTGTTTGTTGCACTGGAATCACAGAGCTGGGTGGGAACTCAGGGGATTGTCAAGTCATGCCATGTTTAGCATGCTAAGCCAGTTTGGGTCAGGTCAGTATTTGAATGAAAGCTTTGGTTTTTTGTTTGCTGTCTTTAAGACTATGTTTTGGATGCATTGCACCCTGTAAACTTAATAAGGGATGTTTTCTGGGACTCTTACTTTTATACCAGCCTGGGGACGCTCTCAGTTGTGGGCACATCACCGAAGAATTTAAAGGAAAAAGATCTCTTAATTTGCATTTTGCACAATTACTTGCACGAGATTATTTCTTTTTAAGACCCTTATTACTGACAGTAGGCGGTGAACTTGGGAGATTAATATTAGCATCTGGAAGTCCTGATTCCCAGTTCACAGTAATAAACATTGGCCTATACTCTTGGAGTCCCCCTGACACCTACTATGCCTCACATTTTCACTAGTGAACAAAGTGCACAGCTAAGACTGGGTTTTTTTTACATGGGGAAATTAGGCAGCTCTGTTACAATTAAAATATACCCAGGTCAGGACTTCTTGTACAACAGGGAACAAAAGAAAACTACACAGTGACAGTATGTTTGGGATAGTTTCCCAGCCAGCGTACACCAAGCCCCCTCCCTCCCCCGCCCGAGAACCCACCTATTCCTTGCAGCGCTCCAGCTATCATGCTCAAACACCATTCTCTGCTCACTCTGTGTTTGCTCTGTACTGTATGGTTCGGTATTGTACCGGCTGTGCCTTTAGACTGTAAGCTCCTCGGGACAGGGACCTGTTATGTGTTTGGCACACTTCACCTATTGTACAGCGCCGTGTACTCCAGCGCTATATAAATAATAAATAAAAAATAATAATTGTATCTCCAGTTGTTTCCTCCAAAAGTTTTTCTAGGTGGCAACATAAAAATTACATTCTTCATCTCCTTTCCCTAAATTTTTGTTTCTTACTTCCACTATAGGGATGGCTCAGTGATTTCAGGAAAATGTAGCTCAAGCTTTTTGTTAACAGAGGAGACATGTGGCTTGCTATTTGCAAGGGCAAGGGAGCTCTAGGTAGCATGGAAGGGCAGGGTCCTAGCTGCACCTTCACTTATAAAGCAGCCAGTATAGCTTGGGAGCTATGTAAAAGTTATATTTAGAAGCCCAATTTGCTGTTACGTGCCATTTCCAAAGGTCAGAGAGTTGATTTGACTAATGATTCGTTGGCAAGATACTCACTGCACAGATGAGAACAAGTACATTAGTAAACCATCCCTGCATGCCTACTCAGGGGAGCTACGCAGGATGCAGCTCAGCAACATCAGCAGTTCAGTCTCCGAAATCACTGTGTGAACATCTAAAATACACTAGACCTGAGCTAGGTAAGGGGGTACGTTACTGAAAGCTGAGGACGATAATCAAGGTCTATTCACTGGTTAGTGACTTTTTGTGGTTATTATAGTGGGCAAAGGTAGACCTGAAGCAGGATATTGTGAAAAAAATGCCACACAATTAGCATAAAACATGTATCAACGGGAAGGTGAAGGAATCGGGTAGGGAGGAGGGAGAAAAGGTAAAACATTTAGACTTCTTGTAACAGTGCCTTGTCTTCCGTTAGGTTAACTATGGTTCAGTGACATTGCCTATCCTAAATCTTGATTATAACGAACTCCCAGTTAGGGCCAACATTGAATAATAAAGGCTTACAGCAATTTGTCGCTAGTAGCGTGCAAACCTTTAGGAAAATAGACCGGCCAATCAAGTAATTATCACTGGCCCTCTGAATATGTATTTTATGATTTCAAATAGTTGTCATCTCCCAACTGATTCAACAACATTGAGTTGTTACAAATATATTTTTTATGTTAAAAATTCCTTGCAATGCAGATGTCTATTAGCAACATAGAATAGTATACTGTACATCTGCAGCCAAAAAAACTGAACCACTTTGCACTGAAGTTTTCCAAAATATAAAGCTCTGTTCAGAAGCAAGCACCACTAGACAGACATGTCACAACACTGCGTTACAAGATGCATCACCCACTCACTGTAGTAGGCCCTAAGTCCTACCCCTAAATTTTAATACTTTCGGTTCCATATACGTTGTAACCTTCTCTATAAGTTGCTAAATTCTGGGTATTCTGCGAGGAAGTTGGGTTAAAAGTCTGTGCACTCTTTGCCACCTTCATTCGTTTCGCCTCTGCCCTGGACTTGTAACAGAACTCTATCAAAGCCACCAGCATTGCCAAGCCCAAGCCTCCAACCAGAATGTAGAAGACTCCAGCAACGTTGCTGAGACTCAAGGCACTCGTCTTGTCCTGGGGAAACAGAAGCGACACAGTTAACCCCGGAAACCAGACTCCCGGCAGCACAAGCTACACGTTAAAACATTGGAAATAAATAACAATGCTTAGCTGAAATTAAATGACAGTTGTTTACATACTTCTCACAAAATTTGACCTATCTGGATCTATAAAATATATTTTAAGTGCCTAATTTTCCTGGTCGGCATAAAAAATATTGTAAGTATATTGCCAACATATCAGGATGTCATTGCTTGCTTACTGCAAAGCACTACTTCCGCTAAGCGGAGAATTAAACAATGACACGTCTAGCTCTCTTTAGGGGACATTTTAGTACTGATACAAAACTGCATTTACGTAAAGCTCTTTAAAAGCTTTGAAATCCAGAAATCCATTTACAGCAGACAAGACTCTGCTTGATCTTTACGAAAACAGTAATTATACTTGTGGTAGGCATTGCTGTTAATTTAAAAGATCCAGACTGAGTTTCTGATACTTAAATAACAGATGAAAATAACATGTGAGGCTTAAGTTTTTTCTTTGAACAAACACTTCCTTTGAAAGTGCACACTGTACCATACACATCATGATATATTTGCCTCTTACCGATTATTGTATTTTGGGTTTGTTTTATTATAGATACAGTTCTGGAACATGCCCATGGACTACTAAGGCTCAGTAATAGTACAATTTTAAATAGCAATTTCTGAAATCTTACACATTATTCATAATTTAGACAACAATGAGAACTTTAGCAAATTATTAAATATGCATCATTTTATAAATTATCACCTTCTTGGATGTACTGTAGTAAATAACTGTTCTACATTTCTCTATACTTCACTGCTTAGTTATGAATCATATTTTTTTATTTGCAATCCATGTGCATTTTTAGCACAGTTCTCAAGGAACTCTCAGGATTAACTTCCATATACTACATCGTGCGCCTTAAGATACTTATAAAGCTTTATTCTTACGCAGACTATATAATCTTTACCTAAAGTAAGGACAGTACTTAACTTCCGATTGCAATCTCTATGAATTTTAACTTATGAAGAATACAAAACATTTTGATCTTTAATTTAAAGAGGCACTATTTATTGTGTAATCAGTAGATTAGCACAGTAATGATTCCCATGGATGTATAGAGGTGTTTGGGGCTTATAGCCGGGTTCTGCTTTGTATGTCTCTTTTTAGCTGGCTAAGAGGGCTCTGAATATCTCGGAGCTGACTGTGTCACTCTGGTGGCAATTGCAAACAAGGAGGAGGCAGGACTGAGAAAGACTTGACCCAGTGTACGTGGTGGGTTGAGGCTTTCTCAGCTGTCATTTACAGGTACTCTGCCATTCTCTTAACTGCTTTTCACTCCTTTCTCCAAAGCACTTGCCAGAAAAAGCAAAATGTGTGGCAAGTTTGTTTCCCAGATTAATTTTACCCGCTATCCAGCAGGGTAACTCTCAGGGCACGCAGGCAGCAAGCAGTCACTGCCCGTCAAGCTTTCCTTTTAGCTCTGGACAGCACAGGCTGGCACGGAGACGAGCACTGTGAAGACATTTCAGACTCCCCAAATACAGGGCTGGCACTCACTGTGGTGCTTCCCAGCCATCAGAAAATACCCGGTGTTTACCCTAGTCCACCCCCCAACTGGGAATGGACTAGGGCAAACACCGGAAGCTGTAGAAAGCTATTAATTATTGAAGCCTTTTACTTCAAAGCCCGAGTTAAGTCTTCCTTGGCTCCTCAATGAGCTAGGGACCTTCCCAAAGTGAGCCAGGCACAGCCACCCTGGGCAGCGCTGAAAGGCAATCCTTCCCACTAGCGTTTCTCCTTTTCAGAAAACCGCTGAGGGAGGCCAGCTCCGAAAGGAGAAGGCGTGAAGGGACATTTCCTAAGTAGTCAATGGGGAAAGTCCATCCCCCCTAGGCAGGAAGGAAACAACTAATCCTACCTGCCTCCCGCAAAACCAAAAAACTGCCTTGTAACTCTTCAACAGATGCCCTGAATACGTAGGACGATGTTTGGTTATTTATATCACTGAAGACTTTAAAAAGCAATAGTGCTTCTTTAAATTAAAGTGTGACTCCCATCAAGATGGGGCAAAGCTGATTCGTTCTGTGTCTACAGCTGCTTATTTTATTTCTAAGTCATTTTGTTTATTACTTCCTTTACTGCTTTGTGAACACGATAGTAGGTCCCGAACTGCAGCGACTGACCTTACTTCCAGAGTCCTTGGGTCCACATTCACCTTTATCGTACCACCATTTGTTTTTCAGCTTGTCTAAGACGCCTGCCTCACTGAGTTTCAAAACGGCAAGGTTTACAGGAGTTCTTCACGTGGAAAATAACATAAATAACATTATATATGTTATTTTATGTTATTCAAGTAAAACTACATAGAATCGCATTGCAAAGTGACAGAGCAGAGGCCACAGTGGGTGCTATGTCATGTACTGTTGGCCCAGGTTTAGAGACAGACATACGACCGGGACCTGCTCCATCGCTTTAGGTAACAGGCACATACTGCTGGGGAAGATTTGTAAATAAATAGTATGCAATTACTGTGAACCCAAAACTATTGGCTTAGACATATTAACAACATACCCTTCAGAGACATATATAATACAACTGGATATATAACTTAAGAAATGTATTGATTTGCGTTCCTTGCTTTCAATCTTTTTTTAGTTTGTCTGCATACAAACTAATAATATGACTTGGCTATAGCTATTTCATTTACTGCCCTCAAAATTATCCTGGCAAGGGAAAGGAGATGCTTTGTGCAGTTTGCTGCCCATAACCACTTGGCACAGACCTGTAATCAGGAGGTCTGCATGCAGAGAACTTAGGGGGAGAGCTGCGATGCCCTTATCCTCAGCTAAGAACATGACAGTCAATCTTTCATTTTAATTTCCTGTTTCAACATTATTTTCAAATTCAAAGTTTTTCCTTAAATCTCATTTATTCACATAAGTCTTTCAAGGGTCCCAGGCTGATGATAAATTACTACTTGGAATATCTTCTCTTACTAGTGGTATTTGCTGTGGGTGATGTAACAGAATTTAATACTGAGATGAAACCTAGCCTGGTGCCTCAAAGTCATGAACCGCTATGGGTTTACATTGAAGTTACTTAAACTCAGTGAATAATCTCAGAGTATTATAGTAATGCCCCACTTCATGCAGTTGTACCAGTTTATTTTCTAAAAACCTTTGAAATGATTAATAGACTTATTTTATGTACTTTCCACTTTGAACCACTGACTGTCCAATTCTTAATGTGGTAGGCATATGGATATTTATTTATGTGCAGGTGTGCATGAAAATACAATATATATCAGAGAAGGAGGTAGATAAACAGAAATGGCATGTGATAGATAGCCTTCTGGTGATGTTATATGACATAGGACCTAATCCTGTGTGTGCCAGCAGATTCCTATGGGAAACTTAATCTCTCATAATACACCATAATCCATGCATTGCTAAAATGTTAACTCATGAATTCAAGGCTTAATAAATAAATAACCAGTGCAAGCATTAATTAGTATAGTGTAACTGAACCTACTAAAATAGTTACTATGAAAGAGAAAAGGAGCTTGTTACACTCTGTAACTGGTTTAACCGGAAATCCCCAAATGCTTATGTATTAATATATTTATTTGTGCATGTTTGTATATATATATTTAATACACAAATGACAGCTCCTTAACCTCGTATGCTAATCTTAGCTTTAGGGATCCTGTCTTTTCATACATTCTGATTACTCTTTGTATATATACATAAAGGGGGAGATTCACCTCACCTCACCTCAGTTTTTTCACCCGTAAGTTATGCCCCAAGCTTTGGCTGCCTGTCTAGGCCTCCCTGCAGTTAAGGGAAAAAGACTGGTACCTCCAAAAGGTGGGCTTAGACACTAGTTTTAACAAAGGATGAACCATGCTGTTGAGATGCCTGTCTCTTTTCATTTAGTATGGAGGAAGGCTTGGTGCCTCAGAGAAATGACAATTTTTGACAGCTACAGTTGGGTGTACTCTCAAGTGATTCTTTTAAGTAAAGGAAATGCTTCATCCACTTTCCAAATCCCACACATTTAATTCATATGGAATACTCTGCTTCTAGAACAGAAAATTCCTATTTCTTGATCTTTTCCAGTATTCAAACTTACAGTTTGTCTTCAGGCTTCCTGGCAGCAGGTTGTGCAGGTCGATAGTGGAATATGAGAGTCCCACAGCTGTGCAATGAGTGAGTAGCGGTTTGGGATGCTGGCAAGTTGCCTGTCAATATGATCCTCTGTTTGCTTCTAGTACAAGTGTGAAATAATTAATATTATTTGGATAGCTGTCATCTGTAACATGTCATGCATTGGCACCGAGCCACATTTCAGTGCTCCTAACTCCCAGCAGTGTAACAGGGCTGGTTATGACAAAGAGAAGGGACATCCAGGTATTGTTCTCACATGGAAAATCAGAAGCCCGTGGGGTTGTTGCAGATTAAACTGATTAAAGTGATAATTAGGACTTGATATGAACTATCAAGACCAGCAGCAAGCTGGTACAAGTCAGAAAACAGATGTCTCCCAGTCCTTTGCTTGTTTTTTCAGGACTAACAGTTTAGGTATATAAAGCCTGAATACAGGCAGGGATTTTTTCTTCTTTGCAGCTGTAGCTCCTTTAATGTCATCCTTTCTGCATTGTCTCTGCGAGGAAACTCTCAGGTTTTCCTTTGGGAAAAGCAATCAATTTCATGCTTAAAATTGCCATGCTATCCTCGATATATAACTGAACGCAATGGCAATGGCCAGCATAGATGAGGCAATTCCCACTTTTCACTGAAATACAGCCAGTGATGTGCCCGAGGCCAGGCCCTTGTTTCTCCTCTCCACTATTTTTGCTGAAGCACTTTCTGAATCAAGGTGCTGCACAAGCTTGGGGAAACTTGTCCTCTGCCCCTCACTTCCTCGCCTGCCCTAGCGAGGCTGTATGCATGAGACATGACGTGTCCTTTACATCTCACCTCAGACAGTCCTAGCTGTGACAAGGCAGAAGCACTCCAAGCTAAATTTATAATTAAATTTAAAAATATTTTAAATATAATTAAATTGAAATTTAAAAATATTTTACACTTTCAGAACAGGATTTTTGCCCCACTTCAAATCAGTCAGCTGTGATGGGAAATGTACATGGTCCAATACGAGAAGCCCAGACTGAGGGGCTGCAGAGTGGAAAAGGAAGATTTTTTGCTTACGTTTTTCAGAGTAGCAACATATATACCTGTTTGCAATCACAGTAAGTGATTGCAGGTGTAGTGAATTTTCATGTATTTTAGGCTTTGTTTTGTTTTGTTTTTTTAATTTTAGTAGCAGATTTTCAACAACTCCCATGGGAGATGAATGCCCAGACCACCTTGGCTTTCAGGGCAAGTTGCTTATCTAGGCGTCTTTCCTTTCTTTGAAAATATCCTCTCCAAATAAGCATCATTTTGACCGTGTCAGTCACAAACTCAAGAGACTACAACTTGTTACTACACTGCCTACACAATGGTGAATAGTCCCACTGATATTAAAGGGGGCAGAAACTAAAAATCAGTACGGTCTGCTGTACATGAGCACGAGCAATGTACCTAAGTCATATACAGAGGATAAATCCAGCATTTAGAATTAAATTTCCCATCAAGTTCAGTCATGTATACTTAATATTACAACAGAAAATGGCTATAGCTTTGGGGTTTTTTTCAAGTCATTTAGTGATTCCTGAATTACTAATGTTGGGCTAAATCTTCAACTAGAGTAAACTGGCAGAGTTTGTGAAAATCAGTGTAGTTTTTCCAATGTACAGCTGCCAAGAATCTTCCCTGTTATATATAAACAGGATCCATCTGCCTTGAATTCATGTAAGGATAATATATGAGAAATAATAACTAAAATTACCCTTTATATATGGAGAAGAATTTGTCCCATGTAGCCACAGTGCAAAACTGTTGTGTGACAGCACAGGAGACCCTGTTCTTCCCCCACGTGCTGAAGTCGGTGGTGGCGCAGCCCGACCTGGGTGCAGGGACACTGGTCTTCTACCTTTTCATCATGTTCTCAGCCCTTCTACCTCCTCTCTCAGCTTCTTACTCATTTCCTCCTATCCTGTCATCAATCACTTGCTGTTGGAAGGGTTGGTTTTTAAGAGCCTTGGGCTGGATCTTGTGCCAGCAACATCAGCGAAATCACAGTGCTTTAAAACAGCATTAATGAAGTTCTGAGTTAGTTGTGTTCAGGACAACGAATGGGCAATTATAGCAGTTAAATTATAATACTGAGTGATTCTGAAACCAACACAGAATTTTAGCAGACAGAGATTTTAAAAATGCAATCACGAGTATGCTTTAGGAGCATTTTCATTACCCACTTAGGCTGAGCCATTAATTAAGTGTAAGGTCAGTCTCAGCCGCTGAATGAAAAACAAGGCCGCTGTGTTCTCCTGAGGGCTGCCAGCAGAGACTCCATCAGCACAGCTTCCTTCCACTCACACTTTTATAAAAACAACGGAGCAGAGTGGCAGAAACTGTGTTTAAAAACCTTCCCATGCATCACATGAAATGATGATGGCATACAGTTAAGATCTGAGGTAATACTTTCAAAAGCACTCAAACGACTTGGGGACCTCAGTTTTATCTTCAAACATGACTTAATTACTGAGGTCACTAAACCACAGGTGGTTCATACAGGGCAGCTCTCTGAACTCTTTCTGAATTTTGGAATATTGTTCCTTAAAGGGAACAATAAATGGGGAGGCTAGAGATGACCTTTTAAGAGCACAGAATGGAGGTAGGAGAAATCTTGTTTTACAGAGCAACACAAACCTTTGGAGAACTGCTGAGCTCTCATGAGAGCTCTCTCGATTTCTATAGTCCTTTGTACTATCATGAAGGGTTATTCTGGGTCTGTCATATTCTGACTAGTGAATCTCAAACAGTAACAGCACAGTTATCAGTCAAGTCTCAGGTGCTGTATTATTTTCAGGAGAAGAGGATGTTCTTATTCTCGTTCATGGCAGTAGGAAGCCCTGTAATTTGGACTGGAGCTGCTAACAAAGCTCAGGGTTTGTTCTTTTTAAATTCATACAATGAAAAGAAGTATTAGCTAGAGATGCTTAAGAGCTTAGTTCAGGACTTGGTAGCTGTCAGGTTTACAACAGCGCATGGTGTCCTGGTTATTCCACTAATGATCATTTGCTAGCATATAAAATTAAAATATTTAGAGCTCCATTAATTCAGTAGAAAGGGTCTTATTGACTTCAATTGATCAGATCCTGCAAGACTGTTTCTGAACAAGGAAATGGATTTTGTAGATGATAAATGGCTAACTAACACTTTGGGGAGTCAGAGTAGCTGTAGTTTAAAAAACAAGACCAGATGCTGCTGCAATGCAGAATTTGAGAAGCATGGTAATAAGCCCACCATCTCCATGGTGTGCCGGGTCCTACTGAACGTGAGCAGGGCAGGTGCACGATAGACCTGGGGCTTCCCAGGAGCACTGGTACTGCCTACTCACTCAGCTGTGCCTGGGAAAAAGGGTGGCAAGAAATGGGCCTGAGGTCAGATGAATGCTCCTGGCAGGCTGTATGTAGTCCTAGGACCACAGGTTGAGCTCCATCATGTTCTCCATCCTTTGCTAATGCTGCCTTGCCCACCATATTTTCTATTGCATCCTGAACTGCTCATGTCACCTATTGTTCATTTCCATTGGCAATGTGTTCCTTCCTCCATCCTGCATTCACAGATCCTCCCTGTTTCTCTATGGAGTGCACTCCTTGCCTTTCTTTTCTGTTTTTTCCCCCCACTCCTTCTTCCGTCACTTGCCACCACACCAAACTTGCTCCTTCAGCATTTCCAGACATTTCCTGGTGAAGCCCTGCCACTTCCATGTCCCTCTACTATAAGCTGCTCCCCTTTTCCTGCTTCGTGACTCAAAGCACCAGTGGCTGGTAATCAGGGAAAGTAAGTTAAAAGCATCCTTAGTTTGCTACCTAGCTTTTATCTCACCTTTCAACCACAGCATGTTTGTGAGGAGTGTATTCTAAGAATGGAGGTATTTTAATGATGTGGCTCCCTGCCTGTGACATTTAAAAAGATTAAATAAACTCCCCTCCCCCAATAATGCAAAAGTTCAGGCTTGGGTGGAGCATATAACAGTAGCAATGTGGGAGATTTATGGTTCACTTGTCAACTTTCTTACACGAAGTTGGTGTCTGCTCCACTTGCAGGTACGTGCTATCAGGTCTAATACACCTAAGCACTTTGGAAGAGAAAATAGAGACCATTTTTGAAACTGCGACTGTTGGCGAGCAGAGCGGGGAGGGGGGGGAAATAGGTAGAGCGGCAGGATCGAAGGCAAAGTGAAGAAGATTAGGAGACCAGTTCTGGGTGAGTGCAGAACAGACAAGGGATGGTCCCTGAGGCCAGGACACAGCATGAAAGCAGAAGGACTAAAGAAGGAGAGAAAATAGTAAGAAAAAAAATATATGTAGGCAACTGTAAAGAAAGCTGCATAAACTGTGTATGACAAATCAGTCAAATTTAATCATCTATATCTTACTAGCTCTGTGCCTGCACAGTTACCTTTGCAGCATTCTCTTATATATTGTTCACACACAAGCACATAAATAAATATTATTACATGCTGCCTGGCACAGAAGGGATATTTTTAATATCTTCATCCTCCCCCACTTCACCGTCTTCCACTTCCACATCATTGCTTCTTTTCAGCACAAGGCAGTTTCCCAAAAGGAAGCTGTGAGGAGGCAAGGAAGTAGTGGCACTGGCCGTATGGAACATATGGAAATGCAGGAAGAATAAGAAGCTGCCATCACCTCAGCCTAAAATTCAGCCTAAAATTCCTGTCTGATAAAGTCTGATAAATTCTGCCTAGGGAACCACCATGGATTTCCGTTTGCTGGTAAGATATCAGGAAATGTCAGCATGAAGATATTTTAGCTGAAATTTTTCCTCCTATTTTGGACACTCGTGAAAATCGTAATTTGTACCAGTATTGTTTGTGTCAACAGTGCATCCCTGAGCCTGGACCATGCATTAGATTACTGCTAGGAGGCAGTCATACTGATTTTCACCCTTTTCCTCTACTATCACTGAAAAATATTTTGGGTAGTACCATATAGTAGAAAAAAAGTCTGAGCTGGTATTTGCTGCTGAAGGTTTCAAACTGCTTGTTCACAACAGCAAGCCTGGAAAAGGCTTATCATGATTTCAGAAGATGCAGGTTTCTGAAAATTGGTGATAGATCTCACAGCAGAGACTGTTTACGAGTTCCTCTTGGGGCGCCTAAACAAATGCGAATATTTTTGCTTTGACAGTAATTGCATACACCTAGATTTCAACTGCAGGTACCAGCAGTGCTGTGCTACTGGTGAAGCTGTTTCGTCGCAGGTAAAACCCCAGCAGATGCACCAATTACTTTACATACTGTTTACCCGCTTTTGGTGACATTGAGGCTAACCTTGGAGTCACCTCCCCCGCTGCCACATTCTCCTTTGTCGTACCACCATTTGTTTTTCAATTTGTCCAAGAGGCCTTGTTCATTCAGTTTTAAAACTGCGAGGTTAACAGCATTTCTTGAAACGATAAAACATATTTTGTAAGAAACTGCACAGCTGTTAAGATGTTAGAAGGAATGAGGACTTAAGCTGTTTATAAGCTTGATCCACACACTAAATAAACCTCTCATTTCCATATTTCAAAGTCCTTGGCAGCACAAATAATTGTGGTTACTTTCAAATGTGAAAAATGTGTTTCCAATGTAGAAATGATTTTCTGAATGGCTTGGATTTTAACAAGAAAATTCTATCAACCAACCAAAACTATTTTTGCAAAATGATGATAAAACTCTGCCTGGAATTATAAACGATTTACACAGATTTATTTGAATCTATATTTAGAATATGTTTAGTGTGGGCCCAGGATTTTTCAAGCAGATGGGAAAATGTATTCCCATATACTAAAGAGGCAAGATCCAGACGGCCTATGCTAGACGCTGCCAGTCACTGTGTCACATACAGTTTTGACATATAGCACTTCAGAGTCATCCCGCACAAGCTATGGGCTAAGGCTCCAGAAACAGGCAGTGTGAGGTGGAGCTGAAGAGGAGCGCTAACAGCTTGCACGCTGACTACGATGCTGTCTAGAGCCAGTCAATAGAAAACAATGCACAAAGAGGTGCTGGGAGACCTGCTCGTCTGAAGCTTCATCACCTGCTGTAGGCACACCCGTACATTTGGGATGCAGGCTCTAGAGTCCTGCTCCCTTCGCACAGTAGAGGCTTAGCTGAAATGCAAGACCTGGGGTCTAGCTTAGTGCCGTGACTCCAGGGACTGCCCTGCTATCCTGGGACAGCACCCTGTCTCCAGCCCAAAGGGCACCCGCGGTGTGGGGGAGCAAGGTGGAGGTGCAGGGCATCCTCTCTGGGGAAACCTGGGGACAGTGCAGCCAAGCAGAAGCTCAAGCGCTGGGAAGACCAAACCCAGCCCGTTTGCTGGGTGCTGAGATACCAGCAGGTAGTCGGGACGTCCTGAGGACTTTTCCCTGGAGGGTTTATACATGTTATGCTACCACTGGATGAAAGACGAATCCTGCATTACTAGCACCATGATGGCATAGGCACAACAGACTGAAACGGGCTCCATGAGACTCAGTGTCCTCTGTCTCATGTTTAATGCTTTTTTTTCAGATGAGAGAAGTACCTGAGAGAGACTTTGGATCTGTGCAGGCAGAGGTGGGTTGCTGACATGAAGGCTAAAGCAGAGAATTGCTGCTTCTGTATGAACTCAAGGCTGCTGGGACTGCACTGAAACTCAGGAAAGAAAGGGACACAGCTGGTCCTAGGACAGGGTTGCTTCTGCGTGTGCTCAGAGGTTTTCCTTTAGGTGCCCAGAGAGCATTAAGAATGGATGGCAGAGGATAGACAGTATAGATTACCATACAACCCCAAATGTAAGGCACCTGGATTTATGATAGGAACTACAGTCACTATATGACATTTTAAAATCAGTTGATAACTAATCTGCCAAGGCATTTATGAAGCCTTCATCACCTCCTGAGGAACCTTTGCACTTGTTTAAGTGTATAACTTCCTATCTTTATTACTAAGAGCCTCAAAAGTCACATATCCTAATGGTACACAACTACATCAATATTTATTCATAATTCATAATAATAAACTTTTCTCTTCCTCTTTTCATGTTCAGAGGTCCCTAGTGCATCCATGCCTATCAGACATGTACACTGTTTCTGGTGGGTGTCTGTCCAGGCTTGCTTGCAGATGTGCAGAGACATGTGGAGCAGTGGCATCATATCCTTGAAGCACCATTCATCTCCAAAGAGAGAGAAGTATCTGTGAGGTGCCAGTAGCTTAAATACTGCTCTTCAGGGACAATATGCGGTTGAGAAAGATGGAGGCTCTCTCTCTCTGAATTTGTTTAATGCTGTCAAGATCCGTCTGTCAGGCTGAGTGGGATTTGGCAAGAGCTATGTCTGTCAACGGCATCTTCCTCTCCTCAATTATGAGAAGATGCAACACCTTCAAAGCACTTACAGAAGGGCTGGGGAAGAGAGATCCTCTGGTGGCAGGGCTCCATCAGATCTTATGGCACCAGAAGCCACTGGGGCTTGTGATTCACCCTCTCTGGAGACAGCTGGTCTCTGATCCCTGGGAGTCCCTTCTAGTCTGAGAATGGAAATTTTTCTCTCACTCATTAGGAGAGATATGTTCCCGGCAAACAGGTACAGACAACGGTATTTCACAGCTTATGGAGCATTCCTTACAACATTGACCCTATTCGTAGGACAAATGCCAGCTTCAGGACATACCTTCACTGACTGGTAACAGCTTTCATATAGCTCCTGCTGGAACCAAGACAGGTCTTTGCTGGCTCATCATGAAGTTTGGAAACTGTTTGTGTGTAGACCTGACTTTATCTAGCTTCACTGCAGTTACATTTATATGAGATTTTCCATACAGATAAAGGAATTGCTTGTCTGTCCCTGAAAGTGAAAATGAGAACTGTAGGCTGTAGTGGGAGTGATAACAGACTGCTCTTTGTGGATAAAGCTTTAAGGGGAGTTTAGCAGCCAGGCTGACAAATGTGATTTTGCATAAGTACTCTAATTATGGTTCCCACTCCAGAGGGAGAGGAGAAATCACAGAATTGGAATGAAATTGTTCATTTGTCCCTTTTGTTCTTGGAGGCAATTGCTTTTGAACCAGTCATATTTACTACAGATTTTTCCTACTCAGCTTTTAGTTTACAAAGCCTGTGCTTTTGGCCTGTTTGCCCCATTCAGAAAGGTAACTGTGTGGCCAGCCTTGTCACGTTACAGCCAAATTTCCAGTACACTAAATGTAAATTTTACCTTTGTAAGGACATTAGGACTGAGCCATAGATGAAAGATGATCCTAGAAACACTATTTCTTCGACGCTCAGCAACATTACTTATTCTGAAAAGGGCTTAGACATATAGCTTCAGCCTGCTGTCTACAAAGTCAATGTCAAAACTCCTTCTCCCTTCAACAGGAACCAAACCAAGGTCTAATTTAATGCTGCTGTGTCTAGTTGTCATACTGGGTAGCAATAACATAAACAGCTGCTTTGACAGTGCTACAGATGCGGGCAGGAGTGATCACTCCCATGAAAAATGAAATGTATCTCAAAGAATATCACTAACTCTCAATTCAACGAGCCACTTAAGCACAATCTTATTTTAAAGCAGATGGGAAGCCCTATCAATCAGTCCATCTGTAAAAGCATCTTCATACTGTTTCCTCTAAGCTGTAGTCTCTCAAGTATGAACACTAAATCTCATTGAATTAGACAAAGTCCTTATGCTAAAATCCTTAGAAAGCTTTTTTTCAATCTTTATCTTATCTTGTGTGAAGATGTTACCTGATAACTTACAACTTTTTTTTCAAGCTTTTCAAGTTAATGTCTACTTAGACCTTTCATCTGGATATTCTAAGATGAATAAAAAACAACTAGGCGATTTCTTTTGACAACTAATATAAGTTTTCATGTTTAATTTCCGTGTTGAAGGGAAAGAGCTTTCTCACTTGCTAAATGTTTGAATTTATCTTTCAAAGCATTAAAGATTATCAAGGAAAATTTTCCCACAGTCATTTAGAGAAGCTGCAGCTGGTTGATAGTAATCCTAGGGTAATAAATAAATAAATGAAACCCATTCATGAGAGGGTTATTTAGCTGGGTTATTAGCCATATCCATAGACAGTTTCACAGCACAATAGAGAAATGGAAATTAAAAGGATGAAGAATTAAATGCGGATTTAAGCTGCAATCATTGCTCTGAAATTAAACTGTATTGTTTATAAATGTAACACATTATTGTCCTCTCATGTCTAGTAGGCCATGTAAAACCAGGTTAGTTTCACACTGCTTCCTTTGTTGCTTTGTTATCCAGGTCCACCTCAACATGTGGAAATAATTTCCTTCTGGTCAGCAAACACAGAGAACCTTTGCTCAACACTGCTGTATCTCCCACAGAAATGTTATAACTGAGATCCTGATAGGTGCAATGGTGACTACATTGAAAATTATATACCTGAGACCTCAGAGCCAGGCGAGATCACTCATACTCATCTTAGACAGTGCTTCATTCTGCCTCAGAGGAAGGCATTTTGAAACTTGAGTATCTGTGGCAGAAACTGTTCTTCCATCATTAAAAAATAGGACTGTATCCTCAATACCACACTTAGTCAAAAATCCCACTGAAGAACAATGTGTTCCTTAATAAAGGAACTGAAATCTTTGCAAGAGTAAGGGTTTAGTAGTAGAAAGCAGGCAACTGCTTTAATATTTGACTTTTAATCCTTCCTGTCACTGCACAATCCTGCCTTTTCTATTACTCAGAAGAAAACAGAGTCCTTGTATGCGATAGTCAAGCCAGTTCAGCCAAGACTGCAGCCCTTGTGTAACAGTGATACCTCACTTCACAATTACTCGAGTGCACAGACAGTGATTTCAATGTATGGATGACAGCTTTTTTTAAGCTGCCTATAGAATTACCGTATGAAAAACTTGGTAAGAATTAAATCATTCTCACTCATTTAAAATAACTTTCCATCTCCCCATAAATAAATAGTAATAAGCAGTTTAAAATGTTAATCAGTGTTGCTTCTTCTTTTTAAAGAGCCTACTTGTGCCACTGCGAATATGCCAGTTAGCAAAAGATAAAACCGCACAGACAGATGACAGTGCAACTACCCAGTCCTTTGCAAAACAACATCTATGACTCCAGACAGGGATAACGCATCTGCCACCCAAAAGAATGGCAGTAGGGTGCTAGCCCAAAGCCCAGGAAAGCTGGCAGAGAGGTCTGCTTTGACTTCCAGTGAGTTTGGGTCACAGCAATGGTTAACAGACAACCTATCTGTTGGACTTCAGTTGGTACGAAGCAGTGAGGCAGGCATTCAACAAACAACCTGAACGTTATGGCATACAACACCATGGTACCTAGCAAATTACATGTTGAACTGCAGGAGGGGCATTTCCATGGCTGACGGAGACACACAAAGGTCCCTGCACCATGAGGGAATGAGACAGAGGCTCAGGCTAGGAACCACAGCAGCCAACATCACAAGCACTGCTGGAAGTCTGAGACAGCCATAGTAGAACAGCACGGGAGGGGGCACCAAATTCTGCCTAATGCACCCCTTTAGGCACCTATTTCAGCACAGCAATACAGTATCTCTAAGAAACCAGAAACTAAAACATGAAATGCATCCTGCATGGTAAAATCAAGCCTGTTTTCAACAGCCTAATGCCCAAAGCATGAATACATGCAGTAGGTAGACAAGGCTCTCTCCAGCCTGATTAGACTTGAACAGGTATCCACAGTCTCAGCCACAGCTGCTTTTTGTCTAAGTCTTTCAGCTGCCCAAATCCCTGGATACACAGTGGTTCACAGGGTGGATGGAAACCACCACCCATCAGCGCCACTCAGCACCATCTGTGAATGCAGCTCAGAGGAGTCAGCCTTGGCCTGAGCACACGCGGCAAAGGAGACGCCCTCCATGAAGTCAGGTGCCAAAATACGTGGTTTTGAATACTAAATGGCCTAAAGGCACAGACAGGTCCTTAAGTACTCATTACAACAAAGGAAGGATCTCTGCTGGGAGCATTTAATAACAATCTTTTAGGCAACTGGTAGAGTTTTGCCAGGAAAACTTAAACGTCTTAGCTATTTAAACAGGTTTGACATTTTCCTGAATCCCTTTCCTGAACTTAGGCTCATAAATTCTGTGTAACTGGCAGGTTAGATAGATAGCAATCCTGGGCAGATTCTTGGTGAAATTCTGCCATTATCTTTACAGACAAAGGCACTGTTGTTTCACTGCTTAGCGTTGGGGATGTTGTTCACTTGAAATAATGAACAAGCAGGATGTGCAAAAATACCATGACTCACTAATGAGACTACATACACAGAGACAGCTTTGTTTAAACTGCAGTCGCATTGCACAGTGTATCATCTGGGAACTGCTGGTGCCACCACTGCAGTTACTGAGGCAAAAGCAGAGACCCTGACCCTCTAAAAGGCCTTTCACAAATCCTTCTCACAGGGCTTTGAAAGCCTCAGAAATTGCTCAGTCACTTAGAAGTCACATTGTGTGGAGGGATGCTACCTCTGTTTAACTTTAGGTTCTCTGAACGTACAGCAAACTTCAAACAAAGAGTACCTAAATATTACAGAATCAAAGCACCATGGGTGGGCCATACGTGAGGTATGGACCAACTGGCAAAATACAGGGATTTGCGTTTCATTCCAGTGAAATCCATGACTACTTAGTCATACAAGTTTGTTGTACACAAACTACTATATAAGTAGTGCCTGGAACGAAGTGGGGATCAGTAAACTACTGCACAATGAGAAGCGAAGCCATGGATGTGGTGGTGTACCCAGAGGAGGAGCGCACTGAAGGAACAAGCTTTTCCAAGATCACGATGTCACAGCCAGCGATGTGTCGGCAATTGATGACGTGTCTCAAGCAACTCAAAGCTCATTTTCTTCCTTGCACTTTGGACGCCTCTCCCTGCAGCTACCTGCTGATGCAGCCGTCTCCCAGACAAGCCCCTCGGCACTCCTGGTGCAGGCTGGAGGGTATCCTCCCTCAGGACAAGGCAGAGAGAGAGCCCGGTGAAGCTGAGTTCAGTGACCTTATTTCAGTGATGTGAACCGCAGTTATTCTCTCATGATCTAATCTGAATCCAGCCCAGGTGGCTTTGGAAGAGGAGGCCACAGCTGCCCGAGAGCCTGCCCTCGCCACGCAACCTAGTGCTCCCTGGATGCAGCTGAGGATCTGTCTCAGACATATTTAGTGAAACACAAGTGGGTGCATTTTTACAGCTTGTTCATATCATCCGTTCGAGTGATTTTAAATAGGAAAAACTGAAATGCAACCTTACCCAGCAAAAAATTAAACCCTGCCCAGCTTCTGAGCTGTTTATTTTAACCATGTTTTGAAAAGTGCTGATGGCAGATTGTAACATGACACAAATGCAGCACAGTTTAAGGGTGTTTGACAATTCATCATGAGAAATTAAGTGTAAAGCTGCATGGCACTGGCTGAATATGTTTAATAAATTAGGAATGAAACAAGCACTCCGTTAACGAGGAAGATGTAGCCAAAGCTTATATCATTCTGTACTCAGAAGGCTTGAAGGATCAATAATGCAAATATTAAAAAAAGACAGCTAGTGCAAGAGCATTTTTATGAGAAAAACAACCTAAATTTTAATGACAAAGGGCCAACTTTGAAATCATGTTTTTTTAAACACATTCAAAAATTTATAGGAATAATTTTTGTACTGGTATTTATGAAGGTTTGCATGCTGTAATGCTATTTGTATGAAAAAATTGTATTCAAATACTGAAGCACAGCACATATCAAGACACGTTCATGTGTAGCTGATTGATAGTTCAAACAAAATAGAGTCCTTGGGACTTGCTCTCATAGCTTGCCTAACATTTGTATTAAATAAAGAACTACCAGTATTCAAGTTGTGAGTCTTCACAACAATATTAGCTCTTCTGCAGTGGGTTTCTCAGGCTTCCCTGCTAAACTCTTCCACTGCTATATACATGCTTATCACAGAAAGGACATGACCGGCCATCTCAGTTGAGTGCCCAGGTCCAGCTGAGGATCCACCAGGACAGTGGATGCCTCTTGAATTCCACCTTGCAAAACCCATGTACCCCTGAGGAACTGACTGGTCTGCAGAAAGCCAAAAGTCTTGCAAAAAAGCTATGGGCAGGTTGTGTGCTGCATTAGAAGCTAGTACCATTTATAAATATTACTTAAAAATCCCCTGTCCAATTGCATTTAAAACACTTCTTCCAGAACAGTAGCTCAAAATATTCTAGAAACACTAAGAATAAAGTATCTTTACAAGAGTGTGTATGTATTGTTATTCTTTGTTTAGAGATGGGAAATTGGAAGTGGCACTCAAATACTTTTCAGTTGTGGCTAATTAAAATTAGTATAATGCTCTTCATTTAGCCATCCAAATAAGATGGTAATTTCCAGGGGCAATGAGTATTTACACCTTCTATGTATATCCTAAGTATGCAGCTTAGTTACTTGAACTGAGCTTTGTAAACAAATATGAGCCAAACTGACACCTTGAGGATCAGCAGGAGTTCCAATTAATGGGAGACCCACTGCTGCTAAAAATTGCCATAGTTACTTTGAATTCAAAGAAGTTCTGACAATTTACAGCAGCTAGAGGTCTGATGACTGTAGTTTAAAATATTTATAGAAATTGAAAGCTGTTTTGCAGCAAGATATTCCAATTACAGTATGCAAACACTTCTTGGCACAAGCAATTAAATATATATTTTGCTTGTGTAAAAACAACAGCAGTTGACCTGGGAAGGCAACTCTGCTTGTTTCTCTGCTTTATACAAAGCTTTGCTGTAAATAAAAAAAACATAAAATTGTCCCTAGAGTGACTGTTCATATTGGTTCAGTATACAGTCTTTAGTAGAAGCAGAAACACCAGTTTCTCTCAACTCTGAGCTATTTTAATTTTCGCTAATGACTACCTAATCCTGTTCTCATTGAGCAGTACCACTTTTCAAAGTACAGTTTTTCTTGCTGGTTGCAGCATAAGCAGGATTATGCACATAGGCTGCTGCAGTCCAACATCTGCAATCCAAAATACATGTTTTAAAGACTTGAGTGGGATTTTTCAAGTGTCTGAGCACCGGTGTAACACTGCTCCACACTGCAGGAATTGCTCTGAGGATAAGCTTAGCCCACTGCCAACTGCCTCGAAACTCTCTCTTACCTCAGAAACATTAGGAATCCTGAGCCCTTTACAGTTTTTATATAGTTGATATCACTGAAAGCACTTACAATAATATTTTAAAATTTGAAATTTGTAAAATGAGCATTTTTAAATACATGTCCCCAAAATACTTAATGCTTTCAGACGGGGTAACATTCACCTCTGATGTGGCTGGCAGAAAGCCTTTTGCACCTTAGGTGAAGCAGTTCTCAACTCACGGTTTTGTCACAGCAGGGTGTTTGGATGCTGTTTCACCTGCCTTTCCAGTAACTCCTAAATTTAGGGGCCCCCAGCTGAGAGAAAATGGTAGTATTGGCACAGACAGGCAGGGGTTTCATGGTGGGGCACAGGACATGGTTCAGTGCCAGGCAGAGGTTCCATCAGTGTTGGATTAGTGCTGCTGAAAGACAGGGAGTAATGGCTTGTAGTGGAGGCCACAGCAGTGAAGCTCTACCAGGTCTCATCCTGTCCGTCTCCTCGCCTACCTAGACTGCATTAGTGCAGGTCTCTCTAAGTGACATTATGTTATGTTACCCAGGCACATGTTGTTGAGACTCCTTATGCCACTCCTTCTGCAAGAAAAAGCCAAACACTGCAGTTTACTGTCTGCACAAATGACCTATTTGTGTTTCGAACGGATGACTTGATTTTAACAGGATTGAAAACATTATTCATCATTACTGATGTTGGCCAGTAGATTTAAACTTTCTTTTACATAATATCTTAGCCATATTTGTAAGGCATTTTAAGGTTATGCTTCTGAATGCCATGGAGTGACTATTTTCATCCAGAATGACGCTAGGGAAAACGTATCTCTTTTGGAGGGAATTCAGTGCTTATTGAATAGAAATAGGGTGTGGTCCCTTATAACTTAGAAAGTTGTTCCTTCTTTTTATCCATCTCAATCCATTTGATATGACTGATGGATTACTAGACAGCCTATTAAGATCACAGACTCTGGCCACCCTACACAGAGGAAGATTTTACTACATCAAAATCTTCCAGCACAAAGCAGGTGGCAGCTGTTTCAGCAGCTTCTAATTTTTCACTCCATTCAACATGTCACAGCAGTGGCAGAAATCTCGTGCCTTGGACTGAGCATTTCACTGCTTTCATCCACAGGAAGACCCAGCCCTAGGCTGAATCACCTATCTCCAGAAGAAATGTTACTGTGACCTCCAAAACCAGTCAGGACTCTCGCTGACAAATCATGGAAAGTAAAATATCCTGTTGGACTCACTGCAAAATTTAGGTTTTCTGGTTCCTAACCAGCCCCATGTCTCACTGTGCTATAGAAATGTATGTTCTACTCTGTGGGCAGCAGGGCAGCTGATATAATAAACCCAAGATCTTTCTTAATGCAGTATTGAACATACCTGGCATTTTTGGAGACTGGTTCAAATTTGGCAATGTTTGAAAAGATTGCACTATCAATCAGACGTCTCCAATTTTTCATTTATGCCAGGCTGAATCTCACCCTTTATGAACATAGAATGGTAAGATGGATAAAAGGAACTAAATTTGACATGGTCTTCTCCTGTTATTCTACTCCTTATGATATCTTGCTGCATTTTCTTCCTTGCAAGCAGGAAGACCTCATAACAGCAACTGATTAGTTTAAGATGTCAGTTTAAAATTAAGAAATGGCAAAAAACCAGCAGGAGTCACAATGGAGTAACTTCTACAAGTAAAAGTGCTCAGCTGGGCATCTGTGCTCACCTTTTTCACAAACTACCTCACTGTCAGCTTAAGATGCTCCATAAAGGGTGACAGAAGTCCTCTGTCCTAGCTAATGTTTCTGAGATGTCCTCAGAGAAGAGTCATACAAAATGAGTTGCATTTAACCACTCTCAGGATGACAGAGACATAGGTATCTGTGGCAAGTACCACAGTGAGAGTACAAATCTCCTGCCATCTTCTCAGCAGCTGCAACTGGAAAAAAAAAATGAACTTATTACTCTTCTCAGGAATTGGAGGAGTAGCCAGATTCAACTGAATTTCTGTATTTTTATTTTAGAAACCAAACCAACTATTTAGGTGCTGTTTCCAATGAGCACCAATCTTTTGCCTGTCTGGTTAGACTTTTCAGCGACCAAGTCCCAGTCTCACCTTAATGAGAACAAAGCATGAAATGGCTGCAAAGCCAAATACCATCAGCATACTATATGGTACTGAATGTCCTGTAATACAAGCAGTCTGCTCATCCATTAATTTTTTCCTAGTGATGAAAGCAACTCCACATGGGAAGACTATAGGGCAAAACTGCAGTTTGCTTCTGAGGGAATGCATTCACTGACATCAGTGTCCACAAAGGTATTAAAGTAACGTGGCCACTATGTCAAAAGCCATTTATAACACTGAGAAATCAGCATGGATGCTTGATTTTTACTGTTGCCAGAAACAGACCACTAAGTCCTAAGATCTGCACAGCTGATTGATACACTGTTAGCAGATCTAAACTTAAGACTGAGAAGAGGTATGAGAGATTTCTGAAACTATACATCCTTCTTTGTGACTCCATACTGTTGTTTTTCAGAAAGAAGTATTAGAAGGAAGGCAGTAAATGGAAAGATCCCTGCTAAGAGATGGTTTCTTAAGCTTTGGTCTAATTATAATGCAAGCACTTTGAAGTTCATTATTTTAATTAGAAGCAGAGACGGAGAGAAAAAACAAGGGGTCCATTCCCCAGGTGGGTTGCTCTAGCTGCAACTGCAATGCAAACAATAATACCGCATAACTTAAGCCTTAGTGAAATGCTGGCTTGTGATTTGCCTAATGTCA
The DNA here is from genome assembly GCF_034638445.1 of Ciconia boyciana. NCBI lineage: Eukaryota > Metazoa > Chordata > Aves > Ciconiiformes > Ciconiidae > Ciconia > Ciconia boyciana. Next base: position 203,172,336 of record NC_132934.1, read on the forward strand.
GATCAATACCATACAAATGAAGCAATTACAGTTGTGTCATATAAAGCCTTATTTGGTCAGCAGCCAAAATGGGGATTAGCTGGAAGAGTTCCTAGGACTTTCTGTCTGAATATTATCGCAGAAGTTAATGAGGAAGATCTGATAGGCTGAGACAAACATAAATGGTGCCAGCAACCAGACAAGATGGCCGGTCCAATAGCCAGTGTGCTGATAATTAAAATGCCCTGAAGCCAGCTGAACATCAGTCCAAGATCAGGTGAAATTATCAGACAAGGGCAATCCAATCCCCCGGGCAACCAGCTATATAATGTTGCCACCATTGGTAGGGCCATGTACACAGCAGCAAATGCAAATACACCAGCAGTCATACCGGTCAGACCAAGCACAGTTACTTCAATACAGTAATACTCATGCTTGTAATGTTTCAAACACAAGCAGCCAGGCTATAGAGAAAACAAGGTGTGGAAATTACTAATAGATCTCCGCAGTAGATATGGAGATCCAGATAATGTAATTGCTGTTGTCCTGAACACATGCCCACACGCCACTTTTAATAAAAAAAGCTGGAGGAAGTAGGGTCCACTGGTGATGGGGATTTCTGCTATTGCTTTCTAAAGGGAAGACAGAACAACATGTGGTCATAGGCCATAGACCGTTTAAGAAACTATTAGCTGAAGTTACATTTTCCCTATTGTTTTGTCTCCAAAACAGTTTCTTTGATCAAAGACACTGAGAAATCTACGGTGGGGTTCATTCTGAGGCACACCTCTATGGATTTGAAATAATTATACAAACATCTGAAGTACGAATGGACTTTAAATATTCACGGCACGATAAACACTATGCTATTAATCTTTACTATCCCTCTGAGGTTGATGGGCAATTGTCATTACCCTCAATTTGCAAAGGTGAAACTGAAGCCAGAAGGTGAACTAACCTCCTCCAAGACTCCCAGGAAATCAGGGCAGGATCATAATTAAGCTCATCAGTACATGACTTCCAGCCTTGCGATCAGTCAACCACACTTCATTGCTGCTCAGAAATCTTTGGGCCTTTTCAGACAAGTGTTCATGGACAATTTATGCTTCTGGCCTCCCAATGGAAATAACTTCCTAAAGACAGATTAAGCTTAAACTTCTGTGCCCATTCCCTCAACTCAGTCTTTAACCATGAGATACTCCTAAATTTTCTGCATACCCTGCCAAAAGTGAGAGGCAGCCAACCTGAGTGGTCTGACTCCTGTAACAAAAAACTCTTCCACCTTTTGACCCCGCTCTTAGGGGTTCCACAAAGGTCCATGCTGTCAGTCACTCAGCAGCCTATATAAGGCTGCTTGGGAAGTTAAGGGCTCCCTTTGCCCTGGCAAAGCAGAGATACAAAGCACTGCCACTTATTTCACTGAATTCAGATACTCTCACTCTCTTTTGCTTTTCCAGGATGAGAATGGGATTTAGATGAGAACAATCTGATTGACTTTTGATCCACTGAAATCATAACTAAAGCCTAGTGGTCAAGCGCAGCTTTTGTACAAGTTGGGGAGAAGACCTTCTACTACACGGAAAACTTAAACATCCCTCTCCGTAAGCTCCTACAACTTTCCAAATACTCCTGTACTTCCAGGAGACTGAATGTGATGGCTGAAGATGTCCTTTTCACATCCATAACTGTCAAAAAAGGATCATAGCATAGCGCAGTCTGGAAGGCACCTCAGGAGGTGTCTGGTGCAGCCTCCTGCTCACAGAAGGATCAGCTCTGAGGTCAGACCAAGCTGCTCAGGGCTTCATCCAGTCACGGTTTGAAAACCTCCAAGGATGGAGACTGCACAACCTCTCTGGGCAACCAGTGTCGCTGTCAGACTGTCCTCAGGCAGTCAGGGGAAAGTTCCTCCTTACATCCAGTCTGAACTTCTCCTGTTTCAGTTTATGCCCATTGTCTCTTACCTTCCCGTCCTGCACTGCTGTGAAGAGCCTGGCTCCATCTCCACGAAGACCTTCCCATAGGCACTGGGGGCTGCTGTTAGGTCCCCCCCAAAGCCATCTCTGCTCCAGGCTGGACAAGCCCAGCTCCCTCAGCCTCTCCTCAAAGGGCAAGTGCTCCAGATCCAGCTCCAGCTTGATCACCTTCTACTGAAACTGCTTCAATTTATTGATGCTTTTCTTGAATTAGGAGGCCAAAAAGGATGCGGTATTCTAGATGCGGTCTGAATGCCTGCAATTATTTTATTTGATGCCACAATATCTTCTCTTGTGGCTTACAAATTGGATGAACTAAAAGCACTCTAATTGGAACTGCCTTGGATAATTGCCCACTATCTAAAAGAGATGCCAAAAGTAGCAGCCTGCTTATTTAACTGTGATAGGAACAATTCCTAAATCCTCAAGAAACTGCGATGACTTTCTGTTCACTTTCAACTACACTTTCATAGCCTGAGTTTCCATTATTTAAACTGCACAACCAGAACTAATTGTCAAGTGTTCATGTGGATTTAAAGGAAAAAAAAATCATTAGCAGGTAAAGTTAGAATATAATTAAAATAGTAACACATACTGATTAAAACCTGAGGCAATGGATCTTAGAAAGCACAGAGCATCTGAACGTAGGCTGGTCCCACAGCTTTGCATACAGGACATAATCTTTTTAATTAAAACCAATAAAGAAATAAGCATCAGCCTATGTCCTGGCTCTTACTGTTTTGTGTTGCAACTAGTAAAAAGCTTTTGTGGAAACCTTCAAATTAAAAATTTTTGTTGAACATGTAAAAATCTGAAAAATTGCCTACTAATGTTTGCATTTAGGCAGCTGAAATTTGGGTGATTTGACCTATCTAGAAAAAGTCAAGATATTCTGTAGGAAATAACTCACAGATTTCCAACCAGGTTCAATGAGTTTTTCTGTCGACTCGGAATTTTAAGATCCAAAATAGATCTGAACCACACAAATGACACAGCATAAAATGCTATAGAAAGAATTTCCATACTGCTGTGTGAAAAATCAGGTGCCTACATCCATACCAAGGAAGCCAAAGGTCTCATTCTAAATCTAAAAGCCTCTCTTATGACAAACACAGTTGCAAACTTTGGCTGCACTAGATGGAACCACATAAGCAATAGATGGGAATGAGCCTAATGCGTAATTATGTACACAGAAAGCCTATTCTGGAGGTAACAGATGGGCTGCCAGATGTTGGGGCTGCTCTCACCTGCAGGCCTCGGTTGCCCCTGCTGCTAGTAACGGAAGGTGCAAGGGATCTGGATCTTCCTGCGCACAGATGCTATTCCTGCCCACGGGGGGGGGGGGAAGCTCTGTCTTCTCTGGAGGCAGATTATTCTTTTCATGTGTTCTTTTAGAGTAGAAAGAAATAACCAAAGTGTAACAATAAAATAGGTCTCTGTTCCAGGTTAGGCTTGGACCACTTTCATCCAGTTCACTTTTGGCTTTAAAAAAGTGCAGCAAATATTGTAGTTAAACTTTGACTACAGAAAACTGCCAGTCCTGCCAAATGCTGTTAAGAGAGTCTTACTCAGCAAAAGAGCACACAGCATTGTTCAGCATCATGTGATTTGCTAAAAGATATGGTTAAATAGGAGCTAAATCCTTCTTCAGCTTTGATTTAAGCTCTTACTCAGTGACTTAATTGGAATGGGAAGCAGAGGAAGGAAGGCAGAAAATGGGAGTAAGGCTTCTAGCTATAAAAATACAGAAAGACTTGAGCAAAGTGTATCTAGAGGTAGCTGAGAAAAAGAGCAGTAGCTTTGACCCTACTTCTTATCACACACACGGTAGACCAGTTCAGAGAAATAACTACTGATCAACCCCAAGTCACCGTTTTAGCACACAATGTTTTAAACTTGTGTTGTTCAGCGAGATGCCATATGGCCATTTTTATCTGGAACCTGAGCACCTTGGGAACATCTTGCTGATGAGGGGTAATAGCCGCATTTTAGAGATGTCATGCCAAGATACACAGTAGCTTAAAAGATATATTAAAACTGCCCAGGGAGCTGGAGCTGGGTGTCAGTCCCAGGCCCCCTGAATCGTATTTTGTGCTTTTTTTCATTGGCAACATTTTCACCTTTCATACTAGGACATTCATTCCCTCCATAATGCCTACTCTGTCGCACAGTGTGCTGGTCTAAGATACTGTTCTCAGCTCAAAGAAACTCCATGAGAAAGAACATAAACTTTTTTTCCTACTTTTCGTTTGGGATTTCTCACAAGAGCCAAGGCTGCATGAAGACTAAATGGCCATTTTGTGTCTCTCGGGAGTCCATCTAGTACTTACTGTCAACTGGAAGTGGGCAGTTTTGCAACTACCACACAGATTAATCACAAACTGTTTTTTCAGGTGCTATTTGTTCCCCAAATGTCAGTTCCACAGAGAGGTATTGTTACGAGCTGCTGAGATGCCTTTCAGTGGCCTATTCCCTTGCTTTAGTCTACCTACAATTTACCTGGACAATTATTATCTTAGTGGGATAGGCCTTTTACTTGGCGGGAACTGTACCATCAACTTCAAAAGGTAGCTGGATTGTGCCCTTAATGAATAGATATTCTGAAGCCTGGCAGTTTCCTGGGAATTGACACCTAAACAGTTGTAAAGAAAAGAAAAGAGAGAAATAATAACGAGCTGCATTGTTAAAATATAATGGGCTGCATCTTGCCCTCTGCTGAGCTGCTTTACAAGGAACTGGGGAAATGGCAGGGAAAAGGGCAGGAGAAATTTATTTCTGAAGTGCCAAGAAGCAGAGTTTGTTCCTCGGAGGATCTATAGATTGGAAACAATGATAAACCTTTTGTATCCCACTGGCATACTCTGGAGATTAATGCTTATCAAACCATGGCAAACTTCCAGAAAGCCAGTAAGACGTGTGGACAGCAATAGCATCAGTATTTTTGAGAGATTCTGGTCTTCACTGATCGTTTTAAGGAAGTTCATTGGTTATACTTAAAAATATGTCCCTTTTTACCTGACAGAGAAGTGAATAGCCTGACAAATTTCATTTGGACAGATTTGATATCGTGAAACTCCTACTCTGTTTGCATTCAAATATTTCTGAAGCAGAAAAACAAAAACAGAACTGTGATTTTTTTGGTGCTTTGATTTCTTTCTGACTGTAGAAAACGAGCCTGTTATAAAACTTGTCCTGGTGCTGACTACCACGGACTGGCCCAAACAATGCTTCTATATGACAGTACAGAAATTTCACCCTTAGTAATCACTAAATATCAGAAGGACTTGTATAAATATCTTGTATAAATATCTTGTATAAATATCTTGTAAAAAAGGAAAATAAAGAAAAAAAAGCGCCTCATCATGCTGTTAAGCCAATGCTAAAGCTGAAGAGACAGAATGGTAGTTTCACCTTTTATACTGATTATACTGCTAATTTAAAAATATCTATTGCCATGCCAATGTTTGGTTAAAAAATTACCTATCTAGGCAATAGTTTTATTGCTGTTTCCATGCTCTGTCCTTTCACTCCTGCTTAGAAGCAAGTCGTTTCACAACTGTCCTCACTAAAATCCTGGGACCTTCCTTGGAGTAAGGAGCAGGATGATATTAGCAGAGAGGTACCAGGATGTGACTGTGAGACCCAAATGGGAGCTGGGCTTCTTGGAAGAGCTTTGCCTTCCATCAGCGGCTTCTAATGTCATTTGTAGTGTAGGAAAACAAGCGGCAAGAGAACAAATTCCTGTGACTTTTGCTGTCTCCTCCAGACTATGGAGAACTTTGTTCAATTATGAATCCCCCCTGAAGTCCGAGGGTGAAAACTTCCTCCAAGTGGCAATGAAGAAATAGGCTCTGTGGAACAAGGTAGATCAGAAATGGTTCTTTGAAGTACTTGAAACATATACTGATGGGTTTTTTTTGCCAGGACACAGAAAATTCAGTGAGTGCAGGATCATGGACACTAATGAGTTGTTTTCTTCTAAAGATACAAATATCAGAAACTCTCTCAATAACAATGCTGTTCACTGCAATTTGGTGATTTAAGTCAGGATTAGTACAATTTCCTGCCTCTATATGTAAAAATTGCAAGAAATAGCAAAACTCCTCCAAGTAGAAGATTTTCCTTAAATACACTTGCTTGTACATCTTGCAATGGAGCTCATTAGCCATCATCAAATTTTCCTCCTTTTTTACTGCACTCTTTTCATATCGGGAAGACCCTTATCTTGATTAAAAATTAGAAAATTAATCCAATAGGCACCACTGGGGAACAGAGCAAGCTGGAATTCTGATGTCTGTTCTCAAGGCTTTATTTTTACTTTTAAAACAGATATTCTGTTTTTAGACAGAAATAATCCAGGTAACCAAAACTAAGTATGCCTCCCAGGCTCAGCTGAAAGAACAACTTGCTAACATTCATTGCCAAGCTCTCTCTTCACTGATCTTCTTTTGACCCGTGACTTTTACATTCCTTGCTAAGCAGTGGCCCACTCTCTGCCTTTTTACCTAGTAAATGTTATTTTTAGTTGACAGAAAACCCAATGAGCTCTGAAGGATCTGACCTGCTTGAGAAATATCGGGGCTATAAGCTCTGACACTGAATGGGTAATGGGGTGGTAATTCAAGCCTTGTTATGCCTAAAGTAAAGGGAAGAATATTATGCAAAGTCATACAGTATGATCTACACTATCAGTCAAACAGGATAATATTTACAATATGCATAAAATGTTATAGATAACACTCTAGTTTTCAAATCATTTTGTATCACAGAAAGAAATGACCTTGTAAAATCTTCTTAAGTGAAACTCCTGACTAAAATCCTGTTCTTGTAAACATCAACAGACCACCCCACAACTATGCAGGGATTTTTGTTTTTTTTTCACTGCCCCTTGCTTTAAAAGAATAGAGGTCAAACTCAGTAATTTCACATCACTCATTTTTATCCTCAAACCTCCATTATTCACCAGTTGTCTCTATATCTTCTCTACATCAAACATAAATACTACCAGTTTCTAGCTCCTTCAGTACTTTGCTGAAATGATTGCCTCTACGTGTAACACACTGATTATGGACAAGACCGGCCATTCTGGCAGGAAAAGAGAAATGTGAAAAAAAATCAAACCTGCTTCCTCTGCATCTCTCCTCACTGTGAAGGTCACTTGTCTTCAGAATGATCTGGGGAGGTCTTTAGATGCCAGTGTTGCCAGCTGGAGGACAGCTACTCAGCAGAGGGAATACCCTTTCTTCTCTCTGAATTGCCAGAACAATGCTCAAAAGCACGTAGGGCACAAACCTCACCATGCTGACCCAAGCGTACGTTACCTTTGCCTATTTCTATACCTTTCTAGAAACAGGAAAACACCATTGAGTAAACAATGCAGCCCAGATGCATAGAAGGACCACATTTCTAGAACAGCTACATCAACGATATCAGTTAAAAAATAAAGAAATCTGTGAAGTCCTTTGAAAACTGAACAATATAGGGTACACCGAAGAGTGGTTCAGGGAAACGCTTACTTTATGATACAACACAACTTGCACAAGGAAGCTTCACTCATGGGAAAATTCTATTTTTGTGAATATTCATGGATTTCTACAGTACAAAACCTTTGAAAAACACTAGTGAAAGAACTCCTCTACAGTAAATAAATTTTGACTCTGTAATTTGGGTGGTCAGCTCAAACATTCTTTCCTAGTTTTCCTCTTACTCAGAGGGAATCTGTGAATAGCATAGCCCTTTTTTGTACACACAAATCCAATTTTATAGAAATCATAAGAAATCAGAGAATGCAAGAAGTTTTGGTGGAAAAATTTTTATCTATCCTTATAGGTGACTACTGTGTAATAACTATGATTCTTTTCCCACAGAGCTTGGTGTTAATAGTCAATTCACTGATCTACAAAACCAGGGTAAAAAAGAGAACTGGGGTATATCTCAGCATAATGTATTAAGTTCACAATAAACAGCTTTGACAGTGAATGATGATCTGGGAATTCCTTCCACAATAAGATCCTTATACTTTGGTCTCCAAAAACATCAAAGACAGAACTTGATAAAAAGTTTAATGGTCCCATCAGAAGAAATTATACTATCAGATTTACCCTTATTTTCCTAAGCTTGTTTTAGGTCAATGAAAAACACATTTAAAAAAAAAAAAAAGGGAATATTTTGTATTAATGTGCATGAATTACCAAAATAAGTTTTTCTTCAACACTACATTTCTAACTAAGGAACCATACTGGATATATCCTTGAAAAGCAAAGGTAACATTGTCAACTGTAGTACCACATTGAAATGGCAATTTTACAGATTTACCTCGGGAAAACAAGGTCTAGCTGAAGTCACTGAGATCAAGATGGTAGTTTATAAAGCCCATGCACAGAAAGACTCCTTTCATAACAGATCTTTACCTTATTCACATAAACTCACAGGTTTTGTCAAGACGAAGTTCCCTCCACCACAGGTCCCTCACTTCTAGGGTAAATCTCTTTCAGGTATTGCACAATTATATAAAACAGAAGAATCCATAAGATGGTTGACAGGGCACCTTTGGGATGCCTTTTGCACTTCAAGCACTCTCCAGGGCACTCCTCCTTTGCAAGGGATGGAAACTAAAATCCATAGCTTCAACTCACGTACTTTGCACTTCACACAACTTGCTAGAATGATCAGAAAATTACATCCACATCACCTGCTTCACTGATGCACTTCCCACATTTCCCACCTCTTGTTAATACAAGCACAGTAAAGAATGGATAAAGAACTGGCCCTTAACTGGTGTAAAGAGTCAGTTCATGTCACCAGCTGTCACACTGCAAAGAACCAGCAGATATCACCATGTGGACCTTTTCTCCTTCCTTCCCAGACCATAAACAATTCCTCCTAAAGTCAAACTGGAGTTTCTTCTGTACTACATAAAAAGAATAGAGGCTTGAATAATGAAATATAGAATCCTAGATTCATATCTATAAACATTAGCCGTAATTGCAATAGTGAGAACTTAATATAGCTCTGGATTTCATCAGGTTGATGAACACCCATCACCAGTCTCTAGAATATATCAACACATCTATTCACAACAGTTTTTTATTATTTGGCTAGATTTAATCCTGCCACTTTCCTCTGTCTGGACTCAAAGTGTCTCACCAGACACTCATGAAGTGACCAGGTTTCACTCATCCACGCGGCATATTGTCAGCTGCAGGACAGGACAAGCAAATGTCCTCAGTTAAAACAGTCACAGAAACAATGACAACAACTCCTCATTTTTTAGCTCAACCTGTCATTCACCTTTGCATCAAACAGCTTCAAGGTACAAAAAGTAGAAAAAGCTTTTAGTGTACCTTTATGACAATATTGCCCCTACTTCCTTTTTCATTACCTCTTAAGAGTGGAGAGCTCTTTCATGTTCATCACTATTCAAACTTGTTTATGATGCCTACATATCTAAAACAGAAAAGCAGAGGTATGCAAGGCACAGGATTTGCATGGTACAAGATCTCCAGGTGTTGCCCTCTAGAAACACAGATTACTGCAATTGACAAGGCAGACGAGCCAGGGGTGATCCACAATGGCCAGAAGTCTGGCCACAAGAACGTCTTCTAACAACAACACATTTACAAAGGCAGGTCTTGCTAAGCAGACAAGCAGCACTCTCTTAACCACCTTTGAAAACACCACCTTTGAAGAAAAAACTCATTAAATCACACTGATAACTACACAGTAGTTTTGGAAGGATACCTACCGTGGTAGGAGGAGGAAACAGTAAGGACAGCTGGGTAGTGCCATGAGAGAAACTCATTCTTTGCTGTGATGAGAGCCTTTGCCCTCAATCCCACATTCCTTCTCAAATATGTCAGTCTTTTACAACATTATATAGAAATGAATATCACTGAAAAGGAAGGAAGGAAAGAGACACACATGATGTGTAATGTGGTACTGCCCGGTGGGCATAAAAGAAACACACATCAGGCATTTCCCATTCTCTTCCATTCAGTGATATGCATGAATCCTAATACTGCACCACCACTGAGAACAAATCCTTCCAAATAGCCAATAGGTACTGGTTGAACACTGCAGGAGTGTAGCATGGAACCCAATAAGGAAGAGTTTCAAATTAAAATCCACTACACCGCTCATGTGTAAGGTCATGAGCAACAGAGAGACCAGTCCCCGGATCACTCTGACAGGTGGATTTCATCCGCATGAGTGAAGTGATGGGTATGTGCTCTGTAATGAACATGAGTCCAGTGATGTGATGGTAGGGAACCATCGCTAGTCCTATGCTACAGGAAGAAGTCTGATTTAGATTACCCCACTTTCTGTCAGTGTTAGATGTGTGAAAATATATGGTCTGGCTGTCCATACACTCACATCAATTGTATGCAGCAGATTTTATGCAGTTACTACATTTTCAGTGAAAAAACTCCTGATTTATAATCATTTTAAGTAGGAGGAGGATTAAGACTAAAATATCTCTAGTGAAATAGGTGTTCAAAAAGTTTAGTGAATAATTTGCTATGAATAATTCATTTGAAAAAAATGATATTTTTCCCTAGTCCTGAACAGACCAAGAATAGAGTGTGAATGTTTAACATTTATATGCTACTTGTAATTATTTGTGAACTACATCAAGTCATTTGTGGTCTACACATAACTCAAAAAGGAAATTATGATTGTTAAATAAAATACAGAATTTACAACTCCCATAGCAAATTATGTCTTTTGACTAATTTATGTAATGAGCTTAGCTAGTCTGCCCTTCATGGATTTCAAACTGCATGTTCAATATCTGCAATTATCTGTGCAGGCAGCAGTTATGTAAGTAATCTGATCAGTAACAGAAACACTACCATGTGAGATGCAGTCAAAATAGCAAAACCAGCACATTCTACAATTTCAAACAATTCAGAAAATACCGAAGCATGCAGTTAAAATTTACAGCTGAGTCTTTTTCGTTCAAAAGCACAGGGGTAGGCAGCTTTTCCCCTCTTCAGTAAGCACCACTGTCTACAGACATAAATGGAAGAGGTGGTACAAATGTGAGGTGTTGCTTGTTCTTTATTTTTGTCCAGAACATTAAGTGTGTTGCTTAATGTTTTTAATAGGTAAGCAGCACTGATGTGTTGCCTGAGGTTTGTCACTAGGGCTGGAGAGGAATGGGGTGCAGCAGGAGAACAAGCAGCTTAGCACATGTGAAAGAAAGGCTCGGGAAAGGTATGGACATTGACAGCCAGTCGAGACAGCTTGAAAGAAGATTTGGTCTGATTTTCAGGTTGGGTAGGATTCCCTGTATTCCCTTTTTTGAAAAATGTTTGAAGGTAGGATGTGAAAAACTAAATGCTGTTGATCAAATCACCCTAATGATAGTTGCTGACCCCTAGTTAGACCAAACTGTGGCCTCACTGAAACATATGGGAGCTTGGTCTTTAGCTGGGATGGAACCAGAATTTCACACCTGATCCTTACAATCAAGGTTCCGCTCTTCCTCTCTGTTCCTATTAAATTGTCTTACTAGGCCCTCTTCCTTCTAAGTCTAACTGCTTTATGTCTTGGCCCCTTTACTCCTAGACATTTTTATCTAGCCAACTGAACAAACCTGAAATAAGCCCAAATTTGACACAAACCAACTTCCACTGGCTACTACTGCTCATTATAACAGGCTGTCTCTTGTTGTTGGTGTTGGATACTCTGCAGAAAAGAGTGAGAGAGACTAAAGAGCACCATAAAGCATGCTTAGAGCAAACAGCCCACTGCTAGGATATATATGACATCAGCTAAAGTGATTCCTAAAAAGTTTGCCCTAGGTTTGGCACAGTAAAGCATGACTGTCAGCAATGGGCATTTCCTTACTACGGGAAAGCAGCTCCACTAAACTGCAGTGCTGCCTACCACTTCTAGGTTGCCTGAAACACTGAGAAGGAGATAGCAAACTATTAGAAATATAAAATAAAAAATAAGTGCTTTGAAAATATACCCAGATAATAGATCAGCCTCTCCTATTATCTGCTGCCTTCTACCTTTAACAATGCCATGAGTTCTGGACATGTTTTTTCTTTACAATTAATATTTTTATTGTTGTCATTTTCCCTCTCTCACCTCCTTATGTTCTCTTACCACTTTATTCAGTGGTGAAGGTGACAGTTTTTAAATCTGAGAGGTACTGAGAGGACCAAAAATTCATATTCAATCACTGAAATAACTGGCCTGATTTTCCTCTGCACATACAAATCTTGTTTTGCTGCAGATGGAAATGATTCTGATGATACTCCTATTCCCATCCATGTAATACAGTTAAGGCTATTGAAGCTTGTGGTATTATGTCCCGGTTAAACTGGTGAGTTAAGAGTGAGTCTAGTTATCTGCATAGTGGTAATGATGTCTCCTCTGTGGTCATGGATGGAGACATCAGGTACCTCCTTAGTTCTTTCCTGCACAGAACTATGGCTCCATCTGCACTTGCAACTCCTCCCTTCAACCCACTTCGTCTTCTTGGTGAATCTATCTCATCAGAGCCTGTTGTAACCCTTTATCATGAGCACATGGGTGAAATTTGACAAGTGGGGTGCTGGTTGCTCGGCAGGCCGTTCCCTCTCCCCCACTCACATGCACCCTGTCACTGTAAGACAGGCCACACTCCCTCAAGCCACACTCCCTCAATCCACTAGTTGCTCTTCTGCTTTGAAAAAAATTGGCAAGTCTACCAGAGGAAAAAGGCAAGTTTTGTTTGCCTTAAACATTAAATAAAACACAATGGTAAATACTGCCAATTTTAACACAGAACTAGTACCTTCAGTTCTGTTTGCCTGACAATTTGAATGAAAAGCAAATGATGTTCTGCCTGTGAATCAAACACTCTCCTACTTGACTGAATGTGTCTGATACCATGATAAAGAAAATACTGGTGAGTTTGAAGGCAGTACTGAAATGCATAATGCTAGAAACACAAACTTATTTTTTTCTAAATAAGAAGGTGCTTTAATAAAAGTACTTTAATGAAGTTGCTTTAATGAAGGACTAATTGCCTCTAAGTGATGACACTTGAAAAAAGATGTTACAAGCAGCTTCTTATTCAGAAATAAGCAGCCAAGATCAATAAACAAAACGTAAAATGTAGGCATATTATTGATGCAGATACTGATGCAGATAATGTAGGCATAATACTGCTATAAAGGGCTGAATTTGGTGAAAAAAGCTGATGACATAGAACAGCTGATGTTAATTCTATAGAGGCTGACTTCAAGTAGCTAGTGTTCAACCAGTTTGGTTTTTATATGGCCTTGAAAGATATGCCAACTATAGCTGCTAAATCCATATTGCAATTAGAAATGATTACCTTTGTTGATCAAAAAAAAATGAAATGGAAGAAAAGAAAAATAACATACCATGTTCACACACAAAACAAAAAGAGCTATATCAGGGACATCAGGGAAGGTGGAATACTATAACAACACATTTTATATTGTTATACTATTCCACCCACCTTAATGGAGAACCCTTCGGTGTGGCTACGCCATAGCCTTTCGAATCCAGATTTCCTCCCACTTTCATGGTGTCACATGGCTTTCGTTGCTCAATGTATTCATTCATGGTGGACTCCAGCAGGAAGGCAAACTTGCCCTTGGATTTGCGGACACGAGCTACTCCCTCTGCAGTAGTCCTAGTGAACACTGATGGCTCTGCTGATTTCATGTAGGTCCACATCTTTTCATACACTGCTATTTTTGATCTCTGGAGAAAATTAAAAAGAAGTTAGAACAAAAGAATGTTGCAACATTTCAGAATGGCACTGTTCAAAATAAAATCAATCGTACTTAATTTTTCAAACAAATGCGGTTGGGAAAATCATACTTGGATAAGGATTTTCTTTGAATTCCATGATTATTTTAAAAGAAACAAGAAATAACAATATCAATACTATTGATTGAATACTAATCTGAACAATCATATATTAATTTTAGGCAAAGTTAGCCTCTAACAGTCACAATAAAATAACTGCAAAGCTAAGACCTGAATTTACTGTTAAATAAATGCAGTTCACACAGTCAAAGTGTTGTAAAGTGAGTTTTAGGAAATTATATATGAAATAGATAACCACAATAAAGCTGTATGGGAAAGAGAAACAACAAAATAATCTCCCCATAAATACTGAGTTGAATCTTGAAGCATTTTTCAGCTCTAACACTGACTTCTTACACCATCAAAACCACAACAGCTTAAGTAAGATTTCTGGTTTCAACATTCAGAGTCCAGAATTCATTCAATTCGCATTCAGAAAGGCTGCACAATGTTTCAAGACATGGTTCACAATAAAAGCAAATTTGACCAAATATGCTATTAAAGGAAACAAAATGCCCTTAGCTTTGTCTTAAAGAAGTATTAGGTATGTTTTTAGAACTGCAGTATCAGTGGATTTATTTTGAAGACTCTGATCCTGCAAGTAACTGAGTAAGAAATGTGCTTGCTCAAAGACTGTGCAAGAATTTGTGAATTAGAGTGCATTAGTTAGAAATTCCCTGTCTGGGAATGCATGGTGTAACCACAAGTAAAGACTTAAGCAAAAACAAAACTTAAAAAAAATAAAACCAGATAAAATTTTCATTGGAAGGAAGGAAGGAAATGCTGTCAGGCTGAGAAGCTTCCCATGGTCGTTAGATTCATTCAACAACTCCTTTGCTTCCTCCAGCAACAGGGATACATACATGCAAACCAGCAGTGCATTAGCTGAACACTATACAGTCTTTTTATTTAATAACAGATGGCACTTGTCTTCTCTTATGCATGCTGCAAAAAGGACTTTTTAACCCAATGCTCAAGTCAGCTTTCATTTGAGTCAACAGGAGTTTCTAGCTAAGCAAGATTTGGTCTATGAGCCCATTCCTACGCTGTGCTGAGCACTCCAGGAAAATACTCATTATTATAAAGGCCCAAAACAAATGGCCTTAGAATATTTAAACAAATATCCTATAATCTAGGTATTATTTAAATTGACAATAGCTTTAAAAAGCCTGCAACTGAGCCTTTGTATAGGTAAGAGTTATTTCCCTGAAGCACTTCTTTTTACCAATTACTGAATGATTGGTCTAACTTGAAAGTAAGTGGCATTTAACCAGAAATGTTCAATAAAAATTCCATATAACAGAACATGATAAATTATCCTTGCTTTTTTAGCTTGTCAGTATGCATCATTTTATCCTTCTGTCAAATATAATAAAATTTAAATTAACAACAGCTGTGCATGTCCATAATCACACTCTGTCTTGTCACCCTCTCTTTCCACTGTAGTCACAGCTACTTTTCATTTACATAATAGTGGCTGAGAGCAGAGCGTAAACTAAGCCACCCATGTATTCTTTTTGCTTTACACTGGTGTAATTTCATGGATTTAAATTTACAGAAAGAAAAAAAAATGGAACAGAGCAGTAGTGAATCACGCATCATTTCAAGAATATTTACTTGCCTTTGTCTGCCTTCACTTCATTTCATTTTTTACATCTTAACATCCGTATCATATTCTTTACAAAGTAAACATCTAACAGGTCACTTTCCTTCAAAACTAAAAGCACGCAGCACATAAAATAACTCTATTAGTAAGACGAAACAATGCCCTATATCAATTGAAAAAGGTTGCATTTAAATCTGGTTTTTTAGGATCTAGTTTCCTTTGCCCATCAAGAGACAAAAAATATGGCAAGTCTAACAAGGCATCTTGTTCTGTAAGAACATTTTATTCTCCCAAGCTTTCATTTGTTAACATTCAATTTCTACATGTCAACCCAGAGTGAAAATTGAAGAGTGAACCAACAGATATTCCTTATTATCATATGAGGAAACATTGCCGCTTTCTCCTGCAGTCAGCCAGGCTAGGATAATTTTCATTTAGGGCTTTTCTGAGTAGGATTGCTAAAACTAAGTTCTTTTCCTCTTGAGCAAGTTGCTCAGAAAATGCAACTCTCACTGTGTCCAAAACAGGAAATAGGTAAATAGCTAATAGTATCAAAGTCTTCTTTTGCTCTATGTTGGCTATAAAATGACTCTTCCCTTTTCTGTTTTCAATCTGGAATCAAAGCAGACTGAATAGCTGTTCAGAGTTTCTGACATTTTGATCAGAAATGATCAAATGATGGGAAAATGTCCTGAAGGCTCATATCTTCAGCCAGATAGTAATCACTGGCAGAAAAGTTACACATCACTTTAATCCCCAAACTGATGATGTTTGCTTCCAACCACAAAAAAGTTAGACTTGAGAAACAAGTCTTCCCTACTATTGTTTCAGGCTAGGTTTTAATTTATGTATTATGCAAACAGTGTTTGTGCAAATATTGTCTGTCAATGATATTTTATCTTTGTCCCTGTTTTGTGAAAAATATTTTTAGAAATAGCACATACAATATCATTAACAATCACTATACTGTTGCAGAGATTAGAAATAATTTGATAACAGGGCCTCAACTACAGCATTTTTTAAAAAGTGATCAACACAGTCTAAATCTTGATAAAGCTTCAAATTTTGCATATGCAACTATATTTAGTATCTTTAGCTACTTTTAATGTTTCCCTTTGTATTTTGAAATAAAGGAAAAAAATAATGAGAACATTGATTTTCCTTCTTTTTTCTTTTAACCCTTTAAAATTAAAGTGAAAGAATGGCTGTCATTATAGATGGAGAATCTTCTCTTTAAGGAGAGATCTTGCATGAAATATTCATTCAAACAAAAAATTATCTGTGTTTACAGGATGATTTAAAAGAATCATTAAATTTTTGTGACCAATACTGTTTTTATGTCAAAAGACCTGACCTCATTACTTCAAAACAATAGCTTGTAAAAGTGTTTTGAAACTCTTAAGAAAACAACTCCATTCCTTTGTTCTGTACTATTTCCTTGGGAAATAATTTTTGCATCATCACCTAAAAAAACCTGCAACCACTGGATACTCCTGAAAATGCAACAAGTTAATAAATCCAAAGTTAAAGAAACCTGCCTGGTCCTCAGCATCATTTTAACTATCATCACAGCTTCATTCTAGTTGAAAGAACTATTCATACATATATATTGTGGTTACCAGTTCAGCTTGTGATGGACTGAAACTGGAATTCCCAGAATTTAATACCTAACTTTCCACAAATTGAGCTAAAGAAGAATCTATGGGTTAAGCATAGATGAATATAAATAACGAGTACTGAGTGATCATACTCTTTTCAAGAAAATAGGAAATCTGGCCATCTCAGGATCAAAATATTTCAATTCTCAGATAAGCCTCCTATATCATAATGGCACCATTTTTATAGACATCTGATGTGAAATCAGGGCTTCTAGGGACCACAAGCTGAGTTTCTACCACTTGGGGTAAAAAATAAGGCTCCCAGAGAGCATCTGTAGTGTCATAGTTAGGTGTACACCAACAGCCTGGCTATAGAAGACAACAGGTGTAGTTAGAAACCTATCCCTGAACTGTATCTGTTAAAAAATGAGGTACCAAGCACCCTAGCCATTTCAGTGGGATCCCTCTAGAGTTGACGCAAAGAGGAAAACACTTTAAAGGGTGATATAGTTCAACATAACACACTTGTCCCATACAGGATGCAGAGGGGTGGATTTCTTTCTCCAGTGTTTACAGGAGAAATCCAGAAAATTAGGTTAGACTAAACTCCTTGGACAGCTTCATTATGTGAAGGCTCAACCACTGTGTGTTGGTTAAGTGTCATTTATATCTTATAAGGCATCACCTTTTTACAGCTAATAGAAAATATTTGCAAGTTCTTCTATGGGGATATCTCTTGCAATAAGAAGGTTATTTCACTACAGACCTTTTGGGGGACACTCAGCAGCTGCCCTTGAATTGATACTGCCTATAGTTCACAAAACCCATCCATAATTTTGTTAATGATTCACTGAGTTCAGTGTGGCCAAACTGAAAACAGTTAAGGTGCATGGGAGTACCTACCACAGAACAGACCCCTTTCAATTACACAACAAGAAGAAATTATCACTCCATCTTCCTTTCTTCTAAAAATACCTTAAACTGCACCTTTCAGATAAATAATTGTGCTGGTTTGGGCTGGGATAGAGTTAATTTTCTTCATAGAAGCTAGTATGGGGCTATGGTTTGGATTTGTACTGGAAACAGTGTTGATGATAACACAGGGATGTTTTAGTTACTGCTGAGCAGTGCTTACACAGAGTCAAGGCCTTTTCTGCTCCTCACCCCATCCCACCAGCGAGTAGCTGGGGGTGCACAAGAAGCTGGGAGGGGACACAGCTGGGACAGCTGACCCCAGCTGACCAAAGGGATATCCCATACCATATGGCGTCATGCTCAGCATATAAAGCTGGGGGAAGAAGGAGGAAGGGGGGTCTATTTGGAGTGATGGCGTTTGTCTTCCCAAGTCACCGTTACGCCTGATGGAGCCCTGCTTTCCTGGTGATGGCTGAACACCTGCCTGCCCATGGGAAGGAGTGAATGAATTCCTTGTTTTGCTTTGCTTGCATGTGCGGCTTTTGCTTTACCTATTAAACTGTCTTTATCTATCTCAACCAACGAGTTTTCTCACTTTTACTTTTCCAGTTCTCTCCCTCATCCCACAGGGGAGGGTAAGCAAGCGTCTGTGTGGGGCTTAGTTGCCGGCTGGGGTTAAACCACGACAACAATTCTGTGTAGTTTTCAAGGAAGGATTACTGGCTCACAGCATTTATTCAGAGCCATGTTCAAACACTAAACTCACACCCGTTCAGTCAGCTAGGCTTAACTTTCATCTGCTAGAAACATGAAATAAAGCAGGAGGGACTGTTTATTACATACTCCTTGTGATGTCCTGGCTCCCTGTTTTCCAGCTGGCAAACGATGAGGATTACATACCAACCACACTAACACAGGAAAGCAAATGAAAATGAAGTAATCAATACAGACAGCACAGACATATGAGTGGCTATTTAGGCTGTTTCCTAATACTCCAACCACATCAACCTGAGATATATTTTCTATTTATTATTAATCTGAAAGTCAGCAAATTAAAATATGCATTTCCTGCCCACCACCCAAGACCTAAAGCAAAATGCACGCAGCCAAATCCATATGTAGAAACAAAACCTGAAAGACTCCATGTTATCATCATAGGCTTTCAATGCTGCACATCATTTCAGTACTGTAGCTTCAGATGAATCAATAGTGCAATGCTGCTTTAATTATCACTGGCTTCAGTATCCCTCGGGGCACTTCTTTTGCCCACTGTGACAGGATCAATAAGTTTTCCACAAATTAAAATAACTGAAAACTCCAACAAATGGTGTTGTGGGGGTAAAAATGTAGCTAAAGTATTGCAGGAGTTACAAACTATGTTAGACATAATTGCAAAGTAACATTATTTCACCCCTTGCAAGCATCTTACAAGAGCAGTCAGTAGGGAGAGCTGCTCTAATGGACATGCCAACTTACTCTGAAGAACTCTTTGGTTGACCCTGAGTCCAGTGTCCCATAAGCAATTTCGGTTTGTTTGGCAAGGTCTTCTGCACTTTCTATGGGTGAGACCATTCGCTCAACAGTCAAGAAAGCAGCGAGGTTAGCAGTGTAGGATGAAATAATGATGAGCGTGAAGAACCACCAGACACCTCCAACAATGCGACCTGAGAGGGATCTAAACATGAATAAGATAATGCACATTTTCCTGTCTCTTAAACCATGAAGAGAGAGAGAGAGAAAGAGACAAGGCACCATTATTGCTGAACATGTATCGCTAAGTAACAGTCAATTGGAGGGAGATCATTTGCATTTTAAATACTAATAAATACTTTTTCTCTTGAATCTTAATGCCTACATTAAAGAGTCCACTGTATTAACAGGTATCACACACATACAGAAGTTTGAATCCTCTTGAACAGTAATCCCAGTGTTGTTATTATTTCAGAAAATGCCTAACATAGCAAAAATTTTGTCAAAAACACTGGATAGGTAATCTCTTTTTGGAGAAAAAAGTAAAGCACAGTAGCTGCAAATCAGTAGCTTTTTCTGCTTCTTCTTCTTAAAAAAAAAGACACAAAAGGCTTTGCACATGGATTATGTTGGCTCTAGGATTAAAATGTTCCTGTCACCCAAATTTATCAAACACTCTACAAGCTACTGCAATCATTTGAACTTTCACATTTTTCTTATTTAAGAAGCAAGCATTTTGTGATAACAGATATTTATGTTAAGTAAAAAAATATATTTTCCATTTTAATACCTGTAATTTGATGAGAAGGCTGTTGAGGAGTAATGTACATCCAGTCTTAATCAGTAGCAGTTTTACTGCTAACTTCAATAATAGCAGAGTTAGGCCAATGCTGAACACTTTCAAAATCTCACTGTTAATGGCTAAAATTAAGTATTCAGGTTTGAAAGAAAGGGTCATAATGTTTAATTAAGAAGTTTTAGTTACTGCACACTAACGTTCCAGAACATCTTAAAAGGTTGAGAAATTCAGGACTGGGATCATATATTACATCTGAGGCACCCATTCTGTAAGGCATAGCTTAGCCATACAGCGTGGCTTCTCAGAAACAGATGGTCAGATATTCTCCCTCTCATAGACAATGATATTCTGGAAGCAGTGCTGTAGAACTTGATAGGGAACAGAAACGGGACAGTCATTCATGCAAGGCAAATATTCAGTACAATAGTGTGCATTTCATAATTGTAATACAATGGAACTAATTTAGCAACAACATAGTTCCTCTGAAGTCAGCTCAGTGGAATTGCCCCTGTGTATACCTGCTGTTTCTGAGAGCTGTTTGTGGTTTATGCACATTGACATATGTAAAATAATAGTAATGACTGAAATTCAAAGCAGATTCTCTGTTGTCCTTATCATAGCTATTAAAAAAGAAAAAAATAAAAAGGCTTCCTAAAGAATGAACTTCAAAACACTGCCAGGAAAATAAACGAAGGAAGATTTTATGCTTCAGTGTTGAAGATAAAATGCAAATGTAAAAAGATTTGACACAAACCTTGGGGAAATATCACATCCTTGTTGCATAAAGGCACCCAGGGAAAACCAGAGGCTGTTGAATATGCCAAACTCATTGGGAGGCTGGTCACTGGGTCCTTCTTTCCCATCCTCTGGTTCTTCTGTGTGCCACTCATATGGGCTAAACCTGCTAACTAGGAACAGGACCACACTGACACCAATGTAGGCAAAGACTATGCACATCCAGATCTCATACGCCAAAGGGTCCAAGAAGGAAAACACTCCTGGTTTAGATTTCTGGGGCTTTTTGATCATAATGGATATCCCCAGACTCATAAAAGGCTTAGAAAAATCAATGACCTCTTCTCGTACCAAAGTGATGGTCAGAGGCGCAACAGCAATCTCTGCTTTCTATAAAGAAAAAAGAAATATAGATGTATAGATTAATTGGAGTTGGCTTATACAGTCAGCTAAGCAGCTAATTCCAAAGGTATGTCATTAACATCAGGACACTGTGGCTTAAATGTTCTTTATACCATCTTTCTGTTGCTTTCTATCACAGTCTATATTTACACAATATGCTTTTAGTAAAACATACATATTACAGGTTTTTATTTTACAGCATTACAGAAATACTTCATTTTCCTGCTAAGGAGAAGACTCTTAAATCTTATAGAGGTAGGCAGCAGTGTAGGTAGATAATTTTAGATATTAATTTAGATTTAAAATAAAGGATTTCAAGGAAGAATGAAAAATGAGAATGATGCTATTGTCACTGAATGTATAGAGATTTTTTTATAAGATCCCAGAAACAGTCATTTATTATCATACTTTCATAAGATACAATCATTCTTTGAGGGCAGCCAGTTTACAGACTCAAGGAAGTTCCAAACAGCATGAAGCAGCAAAGGTGATTAACTATTGCCGTGATGCCACAAAACTGCATGCAGTTGTCTTGGGGAAAGATAGCTCAATAGGAATGAATCAGACTTTAAACAGTGCAAAAAGGCAAGTATACAGAAAACAGCTGTGCAAAATCATGCAATAAAAGGATAAAAAGTGTGCTGAATCCATTCCCATTAGAGACAGGAATAATTTTTAATATGTTTCTCTAATATGTTTAATAATACGTTTAATAATGTGTTTAATAATATTTTTCTCTAATGTGCTTAATATGTTTTCTCTAATTTTAATATGTTTCTCTTTTCAGAATGAAGATGCCAGTCTTGAATGAATCGTTATTGATGATGATGGTGATTACGGCTGCTAACAATGATGTCTGCATGAACTATAAGGTATTGTAGCTGTGCTAATGGGTCATTTCTGTCATTAGGGACTCAACATTACATTAAGGTTTGCTCCTTGCCTTGCCTTGCGTTGCCTTGTTCGACTTGCCTTGTATGCCAAAGCCGTCATTACAGCAGTACTTAAGATGTGAATTTTAAGAGGAACTGGGATAAAAGATGCCCCGGTGGGAGGGGAACAGATGCAGAAGCTGCTGAAACCTTTCTCCTGTTCATCATCATGGTGCTGTATCTAGGTGGCTTCACAAAGCAGAGCCTGTGCTCTGTGAGCAGCCTGGGCTTCTATACAGCTTATGGGCTAAGGAGGGTAACCGAGCATATTTTGAGAACATTTGGTGTTGGCTGCAAATAAGGTAGACTCATAACCTGCCTCTGCAGTGGCATTACTCTGCTTCAGGCCTCAATACATGAGATAATCTGCCTGTATTTACCCCACCTCAGGCCCAGACATCTTCACAGGCACAATTAAGAGCTGTTCATAAGCCTCCACAATAGAACTGTTGTAGTTTTATTTTCTAAATACTTAGTTGGCCCAAATTCATCTTATGGGGCAGCATCTTCAGATATAGTCCATAGCCCATAGTTTAGCAAAGCATTTAAGCATATTTGCCTTTCAGGATGTTCTTAAGGACATTCATACTCAGTAAAATATACAGGATATATTTAAATCCCATCAATTTCAATGAGATTAAAACATACTGAAAATTAAGGATGTGCTTAAATAGTTTAATCCAAGTGTTACATAAATAGCTTGTGTGATAAAGAAAAAAAATTGAAATGTAGGCTTTTTTGTCATGTCACAACTTTGAAACAGATAAATGCATTTAAAATAATGGTTTTTTTATTTTATATACTGTTATACTGAGCCATATATATATTTTATGGAATTTAATTTGAAACTAATTTCATGTAGTTAAAATTTAAACCTATTTCTGTAGCTGTATAATTTAAAGAACTGACTCGTTTCAGTGTAATGGCCTCAAAATGCAAATTTTTATTAAAATTGCTATATATTAATCATCAGATTATATCTGTCATTCTGAAATAATCGTGATGCAAACACTTATCATTGTAATTTTATGTAAAGATATTATAGTTTAAGCAACACAAAATCATAATTTTGCAAGTGTATCTCTGGTGCTAATGTCTTGGGTAAACATTATGATAATAGTGCTAATTCTCTGAATTTTAACATAAATTTAGTAATACAAGGCATTTTTAAAAATTTGGTTTCTTGAAGTTTTGTGATTACATAAGTCCGACTGAAATAGATATTTTATGAAGATAGGTGCTATATGAAGAAAAATAACATCTAAAATGTATTTTGAAATATCCTGAAAATTGTAAAGTAAATTTGGCTTCTGTAGTCTAAGGATTGTAGGCTGGTTTGGGCTACTGGCATTGCTGCATAGTTTTGTATTTCATCTCACTCATGAATTCCTTTTTTCTAGAAGGATGGTTTCCTTCCCTAGAGTCAATGTCTCTTATACTCCTAAATTTCACCTACTGTGAACGCCTGAATTCGAGTCCTTGAAACGAATTAACTGAAAGACTCAGGGAAACTCTGATCTGTTACTGCTAATCTTCCCTGTATTTGTCACATAGCGGATCTTCCTTAATACGGAGTAAATGATAGACCTGGTCATTGGTCTTCAAAAGCGTTGGCTAACACTTCACTTTTGTGTCTGCAGACTGCTACTGGGATTAAAACAAGGATCCTTGAGGGTTGTTAGTTTTTACGATGTGAGGTGGAAAAGCGACAGCACCATTTTAGTGTGAATTGTGGAGATTTTAAAGACCTAATTAGCACACTGCATATTGTATGTGAAACACTGGATAAGATTAATCTTACCAAATTTAAATGTTCACAGAGTACATGCAGAACTTGAACTACATCAGAAATAGCTGCCTACACTACTTTAAGGAGTTAAAGAGGAGAAATAGGAACTTATCCCATTTCATTATGATAGTGATCTAATGTCACATGATTCATAATGTAGATAAACCCATTTCATGCCAATGAATGTAAAGGGACAGTACATAGATAGGTCACAATTAGATGCCAAATAATCGGAAAAAGTGCAGCCTCCCCAGTCTGATCATATTATTTATTATTTTTGTAAGACTACTGTGTGCCACATTAAGGCCTACATAAACTCTTCATTGTTGAAAGCTAAATAATGACAATAGCTGTGCATTATAATCATCAGCATTTGTGCTTTGCCCAGTTAATGTACACCATATAATTATGGATTTAAATGATTAACAATATAGTAATGGTGCAAACAATTCATGATTTTGTTGCCAGTGAAATCTGTTTTGACAAAGGCTAATGATACTTCACACTTGAAGCAACTGCATCTGTAACAGCATTTCAATCAAGGCTGCACCACTGCCAAGTACAGATGGATTTTGGATCCTTCCGATATTATACAATGGGACAAGATTAAGTCTGATGGTAAGAGACTTTTAATTTTCCAGAATATATTATTAAAACCTTGTGAATAAAATCTATGCTTGGTACAAATTGTATGAAAGCGGTAAAGCTATCTGAGAAAAATAATGCAGGAAGTTATTTCAATTTCAGAAGCTCATGGCTTCTCAGATTTTAAACAGAAATGAGTTGTGACTTTTTGTATTAAGCAGTGAAAGAACAGCATTCTGTGTCAGGAGAATGAATATTTACTTGGGGCTGACTGTTAGTGCATTTGGAAACACCTGTTACATGTGCTTAATGGTATTTCATCCCCAGACAGCCTTTCTTCTGTGAGGTTGACATAAGAGCCCCACATGGACTACTGCAGGCATTCGGATAGATCAGGGACAAATTACAAAGATTACCTGTTAGTTTTTAATAGAGTATTAAAAACAAAACAGGAAAATACCTCCCCCCCCGACCTTCTGTACAGTCATAGCAAAACTGTACAACACAGCAGTTCATACACTGTTTCCCTGGGACATGATGGAAAAATCAACTACAGAGTTTAGGTGACAACCAAGCTGCTCTGTGCAGTATCTGAAGGTGTTCAGCTACCGGAACGACCAACGGTGCATATGGGTCTCAAGGGAACATGGGATAAAATTGGCACATGTGTCCACTCTCAGTAACAGGGACAGAGCTAAGCGGCATTGGGGTATGGTGTAAAGAGCAGGCGAGGAGGGGAGCCTTTCGTGTGGCACAGAAAAAGATCAATCTCATTGGCCGACACAAAACTGTCTGCTAATCCTTTAATGTGGTTGGGAATTAGAAGCTGTAAAATGTTTCCCAAATAGATTGTTTCGTTAACTTGCTAATTCAGTTGCAAATTCTGTCCCAATCCTGGCTGCATTCAAAAAGCCTTGCTTGAAGCATAGCCAACTACTCAGAGTACTTGTGTTTATGATTTGGGGATCTACCAGAGAAGATGAACGTCCTCTTATAGCACAGCTTTGCAGGACTGATTTTTCTGCTCTCTCTATACGGAAAAGGCCAGGGAACATGATGTTCTGTAAATCATCTGGCAAGGACTCAAGGAAGTTGCAGGGAGGATGCTCTTCTTGGATTCCCTATGGAAATCTTAAGCAGCAAACTTTTATAGGTTAACCGGAAGAACGATTTCCTTTAAAGCTACACCTGTAAAAGTAAATTAAACATGCTTGGAGTAGCTCTTGGCCTTAAGACCAGCTGGCACAGGACAGTCTGTGTCGCTACCATGAAAATTATTTAACCCCTAAACCAGGATGGCTGCATTCAAGCTGCTTATAGGGAACGGTCTCTCCCCCATGCTAGTGTCCAGCTAGGCTCCGAAATTGTTTTGGAGAGTAATTATGGGCCAAAAATAGAGCAGGGACCATTGCTGCAATTTAACAGTTAGGCAAGCAAGTTTCAGTGCCCAGGGACATTCCCTGGTACCACTGATATCCTGGAATAGATACAGCCTGAGGGAGCCTTCGGACAGTACAGCAAATATACTGGGCAACAGCTGACTTCTGTTAGTTCTTTCAATAAAAAAAAGCTCCAAAAGCTTTGCTGTGGCTCATACCCAGAGCTCAATTCCAGAATCACAATCAGACTGCAGCCTTCCTAAATGGATAGTTGTGCAGGAGCTTTTAAACTTGGCCATCAAACCTTTGAAGAGCCTTCACCTCATTCTTTTCCATTACAAAAAATGAAGTGTTGACTATGTATTGTGGGATGTCCTCTTCATGCAGGTGATTTGCAACAGGTTCCTTATGCCTGTGAGTTTTGTTGCTTTCAGCTATGTTAACAGCAGCAGGTCACATTCCAGTACTGGCATGAACCTCTATGCGAGCTTCATAACAGCACTTTTATTTCAGTCTAGCACTAGGGCAGTTTGGGTTTGATGAGGTAAATTTTTCAAGATAAATAAAAGGAAAAAAAAAAACCCAAACTGAAAACTAAAGTGTAATTTCAAGTTTCTTCTATAATTTTCAACTAGATGATAGGCCACTGAAACTCTGCTATTAAAACTGTATCTGGGCAAGGGAATTTTCTCACAATTTTACATATTGTGAGACATTGGAAACATTTATAGACATTTCAAAAAACCTACTGGTGTAAAACAGTGCATAGCCATTGACATCCATGTG
Source organism: Ciconia boyciana (assembly GCF_034638445.1). Lineage (NCBI taxonomy): Eukaryota > Metazoa > Chordata > Aves > Ciconiiformes > Ciconiidae > Ciconia > Ciconia boyciana. Next base: position 203,199,122 of record NC_132934.1, read on the forward strand.
ACGGCTATTGTGATTAAAAGCCAGACAAGGAGTCGCCTCCATTTTGATAAAGTAAGTCTGAAATAACTTTGACTTTTAAAATCCTGAGAGTTGAGCTGCTTCCAAGCCACTAAAGTAGATATACATCCTTGGTGATCATTCAGCTTTCCCACTCTTTAAAGACACAAGTGAGGTTGGATCCTCCAAGAATTTCCAAGAACATACAGGGTTTTGTGAGGCTGGTATAACCTTCCCATTCCCATGTGGAGGGGAAATCAACAAAACTCCGGGTCACCATTTCCCACACTCCTACAGCACACAGTCTATTTAATGTTGAGGAGTCCCTTGAACTGATGTTAGTGGAGAAGACTTTGACAAAATTTATCAGCTATACTTAGCTGACAGAAGGGAACAGAAATGGAGCTGTGAGAAAAGCCACTAGGCTTTTGCCACACATGGCCCTAACCACCACAGGAACTGTGGAAACTGCAACTGTGGATGGACCAACCCATATGCAGTAGGTTTTTATAGGGAGGTTGAGGCATGTTATGAGCTCATTGGCGGAAATGTTCTCACCTGAATAGTTTTAGGATTTTTTTTTATTCCATCACTGAAATGAAAAGTTTCTCTAAGAATTCTGATCTGTTCTCAGTGCAGATATTAGCAACTGCAGTCATCAGCAAGCGCAGCTCTGAGTTTTGCTACTTTTGGTAACACCAGATACTGCAAATATTTCTTTGGGCTTGTTGGAACTATTTTCATAAAGTATTACAACTTTATGTGTCAACAGAATTGTTAACTGTCATGCTATTCTGAAGAATCCTTCTCTAGATCACTGTATAACAAAATGCTCTTAGTTGCTGAACTTACCATGTTTGCTCTTAAATTTTATTATTGATGTCCATCTTAAAAGTCTGTCTTAATTCTGAATTGCCTAATTGTGTACTTGTCTGTAGTGGTTTATTATATATGCTTAATATATGATGGTGAATTCTCCATTCCTCAAACTAGACCAAGAGTCCTACCTTTTTTAAAAGATCTGTCCCAAATTCCATGAAAATGAATAAACGAGTGATACTCTTCCCAACTAAGTTTTACAGTGTATCAGGAATAGATGCTCTCTAACATTAATTCTAACATTAATGAATTTTTAAGATATGTGCAAACTATGGATGTTCTAATGTAAGAAGGTACTAGTTGAATAAGTAGTAGAATTTGCATGAAAGTATTAGATTTTCTCTTGAAAATATATGAAAGCACAGAGATATGAAACAGAATTCTGTTTCTTTTCTGTGTCCCCAAGGTTAAATAAAATGCACATATACTTCCTATTTTATGACTAATACTATGATAAATTAAATCCTGCTTCAAAAATTGGTATGCTTACCCCATAAACAAGTTCTCCCACCATCCCATTCCAGATTTTTGTCTCTGGATCCCTTGCTCCATATTTTCCATCAGGAACAATGGCAATTTTGTACTTGATACCAATATGTTTTGCAATTTCTGACGCCAGATCTACACAGTATCCTTCAAACTTGTCATTCCCTTCAAACGTATCATGGTTTTTCTTGAACATAACATATGGGGCTTCCTATAATGAAAGAAGTAGAACTGTAAAGGAGAAGTACACAGAATATACTCTGAAAAGTAACATGTCGTCTACTGACTGAACAACACACATTTTATCAAAAGTTCATGGATAGTATTAACACATTTAAATTAAAATGTATGAACAGAAATCTTTCTGGAAAGGTATACTATTTACACTGCAATTTGGCTTATGCATTTCACAAGATTATCAACCTTACAAATTATAAACACAAAAAACTTTTTAAAAAATAAATTTTACTTTGTTTTAAATGAAAGACCTTAGTGCAGCATATGCTAAATGTAAAGCGTGAATAGAGGTTGAACCTATACAATGCAAATGACTGTGGGATAACACAAGGTATAATTTATGCTTTTGACTTAAGTAAGTAAGCATATCCTCTAACATAGTGTGGTTATTGTCTATGTAATTTCAGATGCACAGCCTGAATGATTTGCTTTCTTGGGGTTTAGAATACATAGTTACTAAGAGGCTACATACATTTTAGTGAGAACATAGAAATACATTCCTGAGGAGACACATATCTTCCCCTTTGAATAAACAGTGCAGATTCTGCAAGATCTCTTAGGATGAATCTAAGCAATATGCATGGACAAGAATGGTATTAAGCTGACACTGACTTTACATGCTGCATGAAAAAGAAGTACCAAAATATTTTTGGTTGGTGAGTGCTATTGAAAACAAGTAAAACCCGTCTTGAAAAGTGGATCTTACATTCCCTGTGTAAACCATACTATCACAATAGTAAACATTATGTGACTGGGAAATCAAGGTCACATTGGGAAAACAAGGTCACATTTTTCTTTTTTGCTCTGTGTGGATTCAGACTTTAGCAATCATTACGTAAAACTATACTTTCTGGTAGCATTTTAAATTACTCACATAATTCATATTCATAGCCAGTTCCAGATAAAATACTTGTCAGTGTCACCCATTGTTTGAATTTATATCACAAAATACTGGCAACTTAATTTCTCTCTGGCCCTGGTGAATGTTGGTTTTTGGACACTAACCTTGGTAGTACTCTGCCCTATTTGCATCTTTCCTACATACATAATTAGTACAAAAATAAAATAAGGGTAAATGTGTAGTCTGAGAATGTCTGCTTCATTGAAACTACATCAACATCATCTGTAAGCAACAACAATTTTGTAACCTCTATTAGGTGTTTAACAATGGAGGATACGTGGCATTACATGCAACAGAGGGACTGAATAAACCAATTCCAAATTTTTTCAGTGTGTCAGGTAAATTTTTTCTTTTGGATACCAACATGTAGCTCCTATTAGCAGGGTGTGGATCCACCCAAGAGAAGAACTTGATAGGCAAGCCTGAACAGTATCTTTAATTTACTGTTATAAGGTGAAAAGGCAGAGAAATAGAAAAGAGAGAGATTATACGTGGGAGGCACTATTCCCTTTACTTATGTAAGTTTACTCCTGTGGTAACTCTGCCCAGGACCCACCTCCACATAAGGATGGCAGAACGGAGCTTTGTGTAATGTGAGTGGAGAAAGTTGTGTAGATCGTTTACTTCAATGTGAGAGAAAGGTCCCAGATTAAATTCAACACAGTTTAGGAATTAGGAAGTGCCAGTGTTTCCTTAAAGAGAGAGTCAGGTTCCTAAGTATTGCACAAATGCCTCACTCTCAGGTGTATTCCCAGAACACCTCTCCTCCCATCATCTCCTTCTTATGTTATTCTCTGCTATGGACATGCCCCCTTGGGCCACAATCCCTTAGCAGTATTTCAGTGATGGAGGCCATTGATGCATTGTGGCCGTTACTTTAGCTAAGGAATCACACAGCATAGAAAAGTGTCCACAATGATCACTTCCAAAGTCAAACTCTGTCTGACTACCTGGTTTCTTGACCTATATATAAGTATAAATGCCCAGAGAAAAATTTGAGGTTGACAACAGCAGATTGTTGCATTTCTTGAGCACATAGTTATGACCACTGCATGGCTCAGGATCGCCAAGGACTTCTAAAACTGTGGCAATCACAAAACAAGCTGTTATCATCCTGATGTGTGTGGCCTGGGCACTGAGAAGACCGCTAAGCTACAGCATTAACTACACACTGTAATCACTACAGTGATGCAGTGCAACGCCTTTGCCCATACACAGTTTGTATCTTCAGAGGAAAACTGCTGAGTATTACCAGCAGCCTGCACCATTTCTTGTATTCCTATCCCCAGTTAAATCAGCTTAATCTCAACCACCTGTCTTGCAGAGGGAGGAGAGAAGAGCAAGGAGACGGGGTCCTGCCCTCTCTTTGAAGTATATCTTGATTTTAGGAAGTATTTTGGGCACATGAATCAAATGTTCCTCCCTTATGTAGGCTTTTTGTTCCCATGGGAGGAAAAGCCAAAATCTGGGTCTTTCTACATATGTGATATCACAAAAATGGTTAAAAATAAACAAAGGCAAAAAATACTATGTCTCCTGACTGTGATTTAGCCAACTGCTAGCTAGAAATACAACCAAGTCTTGTCTGGTATCCTGCATTTGTGGACTCTCTTTACAAGCTTCAGTTACATTTGCTTCCTGCACCTCAAAAGCAATTTTGTTTTTCAAAGACCAGAGTTAGTGACTGCTAGCTCTTCTGATTCAGCCTTTCTTATAAATCCCAAGCCAAAGGCATACAATTAAAGTCACACCAGGAAATAATAATTCTGGAGAGGGACACAAAGCAGACAGGCACAGAGGAGGCCAGGTCAGCCTGCTCCTCCTCCCAAAACCCAGACACTGTGCTTCTGCCTGCACCTCATCACTGACAGGGCTGCTACAAAAAAGCCTTTCAACCGTCTCTGCACAGCAAAGCAAAGTGACAGATGCCTTATTTTTCCTGTTAAAGGCTAAACAAACTTTAGCCCTCCTCCCCATGAGTTCTGTGAGGGAACGCTGAGAAGGGAAGCAGTGGGGTCCAATACCGGCCTTGGTAGGTGCAAGCAGCGGCAATCCCATTCAGTGGAGGGACCAGCAAGTGAGGACTCGGAAGACCTGGGTTCTGGCGGGGATCTGTTGGGTGACTTGGAGGAACCACACTGGTTCTCTCCCCCTCCACTTCTCTTTCTACACAGTCTGATCTTACCAATTTAGAGCAAAATACAGCAAGGAACATCTCTTATAATGCAATTCTTTTATACAGTAAGGCAGCACCTCTTGCTGTGACTGCTTTAAAAGAAGCAGCAATTGAGTGAGATCTGCCAGTGTGAAACAATACAATTAAAAATAATGGGAACACTTACTACACTTTTGCTGACTATGTTGTCCTTTCCCTCCTACCTATTTTACACAGAATAAATAACAGTTTCTTTAATTGTTGTGACTACTTTACCTGCCAAATAATGAGAGATGTATTTTCGAGGTAGGATTTGATGGGGGCATGTGGGTGGGACTGAATGTGGCTTTCTTATAAAGACTGTTTGCAAAAAGAATCACATAGTATCACTAGTTTTAAATTCTGTCCATTTCAGACTTTGGGGGTGTTTCAAACTACTAAGGTGTGCAGATGTTATTATAATAACATCAGGGCACTGAACGGCAAGTTTTACTGGTTTGCCAACAAGCAACTTACACAGATGAACTTGCAAGGTCACACTGCAAAGTCATGAGTATCTGAATTGATCAATCGCATGTACTTAGCCATATCTTGATGCTCTTTTCTATCTGTGGCACTGAAAAAGATTATTTTTTCTGTATAATCTATTACAATAGCATTTTCTAAATTAGTAGTAATGTTAGTGTAACCATGCTAGTCTAAAGATATGAGAGATGCAAGATATCTATGGAGAGGTAATATCTTCTATTAGATCAGCTGAAATAGCTGAAAACAGTAGGCACGTTTTTTCACCGTTTCCAGTTATAGCATCTTGTCTAATAAAAATATTACTTCTCCCCACCACCTTTGTATTTACTACATTTTTGAACTACAAACTCTTAACCTACTGATGTAAAACACAGGTTTGACTTACTGCTGAATGAGGTTTAACACCACAATTATTTGCAAGATTTCAGCTGCTTAATAGTATTCTATGGGGTAGTGAATCAAGGAAAAGTCCACATTGAAATGATCAATTACTAGTACGGAACAGATATTTGAAATGGTGCAAGCTTTACTTATATAATTCACAATTTTATAACAATACTTAACATTTGTAAATACAAGTTGATGTCTGCAACAATTACCTTTATAGATGTAAACAAATTATTCCACCACATTGCCACAAATTCATGTGTACAGTAAAATGCTCACAACTGATGATTCATACTATAAGGGAAGCTGGAGAAAGTAACTAACCCAAATACCAAACGGATCTATGTTTGGCTTTCCTATTCTAAAGTTCATTTCAAAATCTTTAAACATTGTAAAAATAATTTGTAAAAGTGACAAATATTTGTGCAAGGAAATGTCTCATTTTTAGAACAGGAGTGGCACACATTATCACACTTTATTCTGAAAGAAACTTCTGTAGATGTCAATGGAAGGTTTTTTGGTTTTTGTGGTTTTGGTTTTTTTTTCTGAATAAAGTGTCCAGGATTCGGTTTGAAGTCTTTATTATCATCATGCAACAAACTTCTGTTTTTTCTCCAGTCTACTAAAGAATTTAATTAATAAAATTTTTAATGAAAAAATAGTTTTCTATTATGAGAAAGGAGGTTATAGTTAGAATTTTTGAGGTAAGACTCCATCAAGAGTATATCAGTCAAAACAATAAGGGTGGTTCTCAGTCACCTAATGAAGGTATCTGTCATCTGAGACTCCCTAAGGTAACCTGCTTGACCTCCAAGTGCTGTTCTGCAGGTCTTTTGTGCTGCCCCTTTACAGATAGGTCTGATATCCTCAGTGCTAGGAGTGCACCTATGGGCCACTGAATCAATTTCTAAATCTTTGTGGACTTCAATGAAAACTTACATACTTGGGGCACAACTCATCCCACATGCCTGAAACAACATACAGTAGCTGAGACATCCAAATGGAGTGGTCATATATGGCGTAAAACAGGCAAGTGTTATCCTGCCAGTGTAAGAAATGGGAGGTAGGCAGTATATCCTAGAGCATCTTAAATTTCACTGCGTACTTGCAAGTGGGCAACTGAATCAATACCCTTTGTAAAGTCATCGACATTTAGGTGACTCAGTCTTGAATTGGATCCTGCCCTTGAAGCTTAATCTGCCAACACCAAGACTATCTCATTAAAATACTGAGCTGGAAGCCACAATGCAGATGCAGCTCATTGTACATCGAGCTTTGGTTCTAAAGGATTTTTATGATTCTTTAGGTTTTGCAGTCTTAGATTAGGTACAGAGTTGGCTGTATCATTAAATGGATTAGAGAGTTTGGAGTAGTCTTCCCAGCCTTCTCTCCTATATTCTACCTCAACATCTTGTCACTGTATTTCTCAACTTGCTAAATTAGAGATGATCGTTCTTCCTAGCTGGATAAGTCACTCACCTTACCTTAGTATTAGAGAAGGGCTGCACATGGCATCCCTTCTCCAGTCATACAATGAGCCTACTGTGCACTTGGAGGTCCCAAGCCACCCCTGGAGGGAATGCTTCTGCAGACAGGTAGAAAATCTGTCCTTTCCAGAGGGCCAGATGTGCAGGAGGCTGTGCATCACATGAGGTGCAGGACACAGGGCTCTCCCAGGAACTATAAAAAGCAGGGCTGCATGGCAGCTGGGAAAGTGCATCAGCTGCCCTTGCTGCCATCTCTCTCTGGGCTGCTCCTTCACCACATGACTAATCGGAGATAGGTGAAGTACCTATGCGCTAAACCAAAACTGTAAAATAAATTCTACGTGCTCTCACTACATTACAAATGAACATAATATTTTGCCAGGTAGCAAACACTGTAGTAAGTTCTGTGATTGCAGAGCTAATTCGTTATAATGCACTTTCTATGCAATAGCCATGCAGCCACATTACAGCAAAGTAAGCTTAGACACATAAAAACTGAAGAAACAGCAGGCAAATCAACTTGTGCTATTTGGCTTCAGGCAAAAATTAAAGCGAGCCATGCAGAAAACTTGTAAACTTTTCTTATGCTGCCACGACACCTGACTTTGAAGACTGAAAAGCCTGACAGCACTGGTTGCAGAAGCTTTTCAGTTTAATATTGGGAAATATGCATGCAACCAAAATTATATGTGTCATCTACAATGGTTCAACTTCCCTTCAATGTGAAGAGGGCAATGAGGAGGTCAAAAAGTCTCTGTCTGGCATTTGCAACACGACTATAATACAGAGAAGAGCAAAATAACAGGATTCTGAAAGTTATTCTAGTTAAATATGTTTTCTTCGTGTGTGTGATCATATGCTTATGGATGCTAAATACATTGCCCTGGCAGGCCAATATTAAGAATCATGGTTCTAATCCACCTTCAGCATCATGTGTGCAGCTCCCAGTGGAGTCAATGGGAGATGGGCACAATAAGGCAGAATTCACCATATATTCTTATTCAAACCAAATTCTGATATATTTCTCTTGCACTGTGATTTTGAAACACTGAAAGGGGACACTTTTGGTCAAGAAGCAGTGCTGCTTTCAAATAATTGCATTTATCCCAAAATGACATGCTGCGTAAACACAGGGCATGCTTTGGAATATTAATTCAGCTTTTTGGTTTTGAAAATGATCCCACCAGTCCTTTCAATACAGGGACTGGAAAAGTTCTTTTGAAGATAACATTTATTATGCACATCAAAATGCTTCAATGCAAACAGGACAGGCAAGATAACACATTTTAAAAGCTTTCTTGATTTCCTTTTTTCCCTTTCTGGCAAACAGGAACCTTTTATATTACTTTTCATCATTATTCTTTACTTGCTTCTCCTAAGCTTGGAGCTATTTATGGAAATTACAGTATTCATGTATGGTAGCTTCAGTCAAAGATATCAGGATTGGTATGAGAGGAAAACTTCGACTGAAAGCTTGTTATTCACATCGTTCTCTTCTCAGCTTGGCAAAGTTGAAGGTTAACGTCATCTGTTCTAGACATTTCAGATTAGTCACAGAACTTTTCTTGGTGGTTCAGTGCCTGGTCATCCAGTCAGAGGAACAGTAATCCATATGGAAAAATTAGCTCAATGCTACTAGACTGGTGGTTAATACTTGAGCCTTAGTTAGGAATGTTCGCAGCATCTTGGGACTCTTTTCTTCCTTGATCAATTTCTTAAAATAGGATTCTTCATCAGAGGCTGAAAAGAGGAGGACTGTACTGAAGTATATTTTTTTTTCCATCACCAAGTCTTTTTTTTTTTTTTTAGGAAAAAGATACATATATTTTAAATGTCCCATGCAAAAAAATAAAATAAAATAAAAAGTTACACAATTTGGTTAGGAGTTACATTCTGAATTCTTGTATAGTAGTTTGGTTGTTTTGCAACCTGGAATGATAATCTTTAACAGGTGATTTGATAAGACATACTTAATGTATAAATGCTGATACACACTGCTGCAAATCTAGTAACTAACTGCATTTTTGCATAAGAAAATGTCTTGACACTTTCCTTTGGATTATTTTCAACTCTGTATTAAATTAGAAAAATTATTGCTTAACAACACATACAGAATATTCCTTCCCATTTGAGACACAGCTTATTGTAAAGGGTTAAAATATCTTGTCTAAATGAAGCAGGTGAAAAGGGCAGTGAACTGAGATGTAAAATCTTAAAAGCGGTCAGGTAAAGGTCACCCTTTGCTAGTTGGCTTTGACAAACATCAGCTTAAAAGGGCATGTCTGACTTCGGAGGGAAAATTGTTAAATATTTTGCTTAAAATACAGATTTGTAAGAAACAATGGTTTTGAAAAACTATGTATTAAAAATGTAAATGAATGAAGCAACCGCATTCTCCTTTGCAACCACTCTTTAAAAACACCAATAACACCGTAAAACCAAATCCTAAATCTATTTAGATTTTATTAAAATGGAAGTTTTATTGAAATGCTGAATAAACATATTAAGAAATATGTTCAAATGCATCTACTAAATTCATGTTTTCATTCACAATTGAAAATAGATAATCCAGTTCTGATTGGCTGACTGAACTATACTGCTTAGAATTTTAGCTCTTGCTAATGGCAATTTTGAATTTATAATGTATCAACAAAAAAGGACACTGGCATTACAGACACCTCATTTTATACCCTCTGTTCAGTTCTGTCATTTAGAGGTTTTGGGTTTTTCTTTTCTTCCAGTTTCTTGTGAGTCAAGATTTATCAATTAGAGATTGAAAGAATTCACTTATATTTCTGAGACTTTCTTTAGTAAAAAATGGAAAAGACTGAATAAAGGAAAAAAATTACCACAACTCAATTTTAAAAACGTGTTTTCAAGTGAATTATTATATTAAATGTGTACCAAAAAAACTCTGTACAGACATGACAGTCAAGATAATTAAGATATATGGCTCTCACCCTCCCACTAACCTAGGAACTGGCAGACTAAATTAGACCATAACTAGAAATGAGATTGTGTCACACACCAGTATAAGCATTAAAAAAAGAAACATCTTACCAAAATTGTAGTGACAACTACTGTTCTATTCTCAATAGCTGAAGTGTCATTTCCAAGTGTAGGTTCATGCTGAATCAAAACTAATTTATCCATGTCATTCCAGTAACCAACCTGAAAAACAAAATTTATATAATTTACAGTAGAAAAGTCTACATTCTGTATAATTATAAATATAAATTATTATAAGAACAACAGAGTGATCCAAAGATAATTTTGTACCAAAGGAATTGCTGTCATGCTCACAGACAGGTGCATGGTGGTATGTATCTAACACTTTGGGTATACCACCTTGCACCACTGCTGCACAGAGTCAGTCCTGGTATCACTGCCACTCAGCTGTTCCTGAATGATCTGAGAGGCACAAGTTAGATCCCATTTTCAACAGTTTGAAGCCTTCCTGGGGCATAAAGAAGATACAAGAATTTTTGTTCTCCACAAGAAAATTTTCATTCACTAATCTTCCAGATCTTCCAGTCTTAGATGGAGGAGTGAAAGACATCTGGATGACAGCTTTGCAATTCAATGGCTGATCTCAATTGCCTGCTCCATCATGGGCCTCTCGGGAGACTCCCAACCCAGGGACTTACACCAGGCTCGTTCCACTTAATTGCTGGCACTGACCTACATTAGAAGCCCTGTTATTAAGGCTTTCTTTACATTCAAAGGACAGACAGGCACCACCAGACAGTGACTCAGCTCATGCAGGATAAGCACCGCTCCTAGAAAAGTGCTTGCTTTCCCCACTGACTCTAAAGCATGGTAAGAGTGACTTCACTCTAGAAGTCGCTCTGGTAAGTGCCTACAAGGAGGTGGAACAAACCAGATTTTCATCTCCCTGGGTGCATTCAGGCTGCCACAACTCTTCCCAGAGCAGTGTTAAGGTGAAACAGCTGCCTTTGTTCATTGCTGGTGGTGAACTACTCTAGAAACAGGTTTGAATCACTATCACTTGTTCTTGTATTCCCATGGAGGCAAAAAAAAATTAAAAGTGGCATGCCTGCAATCAGAAGCCTGCCCTTAAATACAGACATCACCCTTTGCAGTGCACACCGCTGCAGCCTGCATTGGTAGCGATGCTGCTGGGCACAAGACATGAGTCAACATCCTTTCCTGTGAAGGCCCAGGGATGCAGTGCTTGCTGTAAGACCACATGGCATGAAGGCAGCCTGAGAAAAGGAGATTCCCCTTCAAACTTTGATTGATGCTTTTGGGAGCTGCTCAGTGAACACATAAAACTCTCCAAATGCCCCCCCCAAATCCCCACAGGCTATGTACTATGTTTTCGGATGGCCAAAAGAAGATACGAGACCTAAAATACTTCACTGTTTTTGTAAATCCTGGCCAGTCAGAATCTTATAGCACACTAATCTCCTCACTCCGTGTAGTGACACTGTTAGTATCTGTATCAGCAAGTGGTATTCTGGATTTAGAGTTCATCCCAATCATTTAATGTTGACCCGGGTGAAGTTAGGTATGAAAGGTCATTTGCAAGGCTTCCTGGGAATGCTGTGTGCATGATGTTCCCAGTACAAGGCAAATGTCTATGAAATATGAGCCAGCAGTGTGCCCAGGTGGCCAAGAAAGCCAATGGCATCCTGGCTTGTATCAAAAATAGCGTGGCCAGCAGGATGAGGGAAGTGATTGTACCCCTGTACTCGGCACTGGTGAGGCCGCACCTCGAATCCTGTGTTCAGTTTTGGGCCCCTCACTACAAGAGAGACCTTGAGGTGCTGGAGCGTGTCCAGAGAAGGGCAATGAAGCTGGTGAAGGGTCAAGAGCACAAGTCTGATGAGGAGTGGCTGAGGGATCTGGGGTTGTTAAGTCTGGAGAAGCAGAGGCTGAGGGGAGACCTTATTTCTCTCTACAACTACTCGAAAGAAGGTTGTACTGAGGTGGGTGTCAGTCTCTTCTCCCAAGGAACAAGTGTCAGGACAAGAGGAAACGGCCTCAAGTTGCGCCAGGGGAGGTTTAAATTGGATACTGGGAAACATTTCTTCACTGAAAGGGTTGTCAAGCATTGGAAGAGGCTGCCCAGGGAAGTGGTGGTATCACCATCCCTGGAGGTATTTGAAAGATATTTGGATGAGGTGCTTATGGACATGGTGTAGTGGTGGTCTTGGTAGTGGTAGGTTAACGGTTGGACTCAATGATCTTAAAGGTCTTTTCCAACCTAAATGATTCTATGGTTCTATGATTCTATGAAATCGCAAGTGGTTCATGACATTGGTCCCTTGTCTCACTCTTACTTGGAGATGTCTAATTCCACCTTCCCAGCCATCCTTTCAGCACGCCAGACATAGGTCCCTTAGCTGAAGCTGCTCTCACATCTAACCTGTGACTTACTAGCAAACACCCTCCCTTTTCCCCTTCTTGCCATTCTCTTTTCTGCAACTAGATCATGGTTGTCTATCGACCCTCTGACAAGGTTGCTCGGGAATGGCTCAGTGCCTGTTCCTCTAACGCAGTGCTGACAGCACTCAGCTCCATGTCAAACGGACAACATGAACACAAATATGTCAGTAGGAGAACACTGCTCTAATCCCGTCTAAAGGGGCTCCTCAGGTTACTGAGAACCTAATGAATTAAGAGACTGATCTTTTTTTCCCAGGAAAGGTGCAGACAGTGGCAGTGATTTTAAAAAGTTCCTATCAAAGAGATGCAATTCAGGCTGGCACAGCTCACTTTTCAGAAGCACCTTGGGACTGATCAGCAGCAACTCTCCCTTCCCTCCTTCCTCGATTAATTAGGAGTTCATGAGAGAAAGAGCTGGGAGAGGGGAACACATTGTCCATCTTACCAGGAGAGGAAAGGGAACTCTAGTGGAAAGCAGGCTCCAGACAGAGCTCCAGTGTAACTGTCAGTGCCAAAGGACAGTCTGTGCCTTGGATGAAAAGACTTCAGTATGATGGAAACTGACTAAATCATCAGATCAGTTATGCAGCCAATATTATTTCTAACATTATTGTAGAACGCAGACTAAAATTCACCATCACACAGGATTCTGCCACCATGATGTGGAGAAATATCTTCTTCAGATCAATGCAGTGATGTGATATGAGAGTATAGAAGTGCAGGGGAGTGCTTTTGGTTGCTGGTCTCATATGCATTAAAGAATTCTATATATTCTTAAAACAACCAACCCTCCTCTTGATTTTTACATTTACTATGTCACTAATTTCCTTTTTGAAAAAAATTTATGGAGAGGCAAGTCATTTTAGCAGTCCCTAGAGCAGTGTGCAGACACACTCACCACAGAGAATTACAAATACATGAAGTAATTCAATATGAGTGAGTGAGCATGAGTGAATATGAGTGAATTTTTTTTTCTATTAGTGAAGCAAACAAGCACAAACTCTTCCCATACACAACTTCTGGTATATTTAGTTGAAATGTTCCTTTCCTCTTTGCAATTGCTATTACAGCACAGGAGCCTTGATTTAGGTGTCTGCAGCAAACAGGAAGCTTCAGCATTGCTGATACAGTGGAGAGGGAGGTTTTATTCCTAGTAGGATGCACTGCTAACAAATACTCTTTTTCATCCAGACAACCACAGAGTCACAGATACAATTGATAACTGAAGATGTCGAGTTCCTGTCAAAAACTGTGACCAGCTATAGGCAGAATATGTACACCAAAACCTGGAAGTTTGGGAAGCTCATTATAATAGTGAATGATTGTTTTTCATTGTGCAATTCCTCACTGCTGGAAAGTTCAGAAGGAAAGCAGAAAATGAATGATGTACTGTGTTATAAAAGTAAGTACCATATGAAAATGCAGACAGAGATAAAGGAGGTTTTTAAGGAATGGCAGGCATTTTTTCAAGGAATTTTAGCTTGTGTGCACGGGTGTGAGCTTGCATGTGTGCATCTCAAACCTGCACTAAAGTAACTCTGGAACTGGATTACTGAATAAATACGTAAGATATATCATGACACTTGTATAAGTATATAGATTCACAGTCACTGTGAGAGCACTAAATAACAATATGTTTTCCTATAAATACCTCAAATCCCAAAGGAAAAAAACTCCTCAAAGGATAGGATTGAATTCAGCTACATCCAATTCTATTTGGATTGCAACTGGACTTTATAGCAGTTGCATCCACTTATACAGATGCTGAATTTGTCTTTCAGGAAACAATATTGCAAAAATATCTGCCTCAAAGTAAATTTGTCACAACAGTTTGGCATTTGAATGGTGTTATTTCTGAAGGCCTGTGTGCCTTGTAGCCATCACTGAAGTGCTCCTGCTGAAGCCACTAAGCTGAAGTCACTAACTGCAACAGAATACTCAAAATTTTTGATAATCAATTTTCATGTCAGTTGCCCAAGTTGGAATTTAGGAGCCAAATCTTAGACTCTCTTGTGCATGTACATGTATACATATATGCTTTGTTTACTTTTTTCCTCCTTTTTTTTTTTTTTTTTTTTAATATCTTGGTGACATGATGAATGGTGAATGACAGAATCACAGAATGATTGAGGTGGGAAGGGACCTCTGGAGGTCATTTGGTCCAACCCCTCTGCTCAACCGAGAGCCAGTTGCCCAGGACCGCGTCCAGATGGGTTTTGAGTATCTATCTCCAAGGAAGGAGACTCCACAACCTCCCTGGGCAACCTGAGCCAGTGCTTGGTCACCCTCAGTGTTTCCTGATATTCAGAGGGAACCTCCTGTGTGTCAGTTTGTGCCCATTGCCTCTGGTCCTGGGCACCACTGAAAAGAGCCTGGCTGAATCTTCTTTGCACCCTGCCTTCAGGTATTTGTACACATTGATAAGATCCCCCTTAAGCCTTTTCTTCTCCAGGCTAAACAGTCCCGGCTCTCTCAGCTTTTCCTCATAGAAGAGGCGCTCCAGTCCCTAATCATATTTCTGGCCCTTTGCTGGACTCTCCAGTATGTCCATCTCTCTCTTGTACTGAGGAGCCCAGAACTGGACACAGTTCTCCAGTTCTCCAGCCTCACCAGTGCTGAGTAAAGGAGAAGGATCACCTCCCTCAACCTGCTGCCGATACTTTGTCTAAAGCAGCCCAGGATACCATTTGCCTTCTTTGCTGCCAGGGCACATTGCTGGCTCATGTTCTACTTGGTGTCCACCAGGACCTCCAGTGCCTTTTCTGCCAAGCTGTTTTCCAGCTGGGTGGCCCTCAAGCATACATTGGTTCCTGGCATTGTTCCTTCCCAGGTGCAGGACTTTGCACTGCTCCTTGTTGAACTTCATGAGGTTCTTGTTGGCCAATTTCTCCAGCCTGTCAAGTTCCCTCTGGATTGCAGCACTACACCCTGGCGTATCAGACACTCCTCCCATCTTGGTGTCATAAGCAGACTTGCTGGTGGCACGCTCTGCCCCAGATCCAGATCATTAATGAAGATGTTCAATGGGACCGGACCCAGTTTTGACCTCTAGGATACACCGCTAGTTACTGGCCTCCAATTAGACTTCAGACCACTGACCACCACCCCCTGGGCCTGGCCCTTCAGCCAGGTTTCAATCCACCTCACTGTCTGCTTATCCAGCCCATACACCAACAGCTTCTCTAGGAGGATCTTACGAGACACAGGGTCAAAGGCCTTAGTGAAGTCCAGGTAGACAATTCCCACTGCTCTCCCCTCATCTACCAGGCCAGTCGTTTCATTGTAGAAGTTTATCAAGTTGCTCAAGCATGACTTCCCCTTGGTGAAGTCAGCCATGCTGACTACTCATGATACTTTTCTTGTCCTTAATGTGCCTGGAAATGGTTTCCAAGAATAGCTGCTCCATCACCTTTCCCATGGATCAAGGTTTAGTTCCCTAGGTTCTCCTTCTTGCCCTTCTTGAAGAGACGAGTGACATTTACTTTCCTCCAGTC
Organism: Ciconia boyciana; assembly: GCF_034638445.1. Taxonomy (NCBI): domain Eukaryota; kingdom Metazoa; phylum Chordata; class Aves; order Ciconiiformes; family Ciconiidae; genus Ciconia; species Ciconia boyciana. The sequence continues at coordinate 203,215,085 of NC_132934.1, forward strand.
ATTGGACACTTCTCCCAGTTGCCGTGATCAACCAAAGATTATTGAGAGTGTCCTCACAATGACACCTGCCAGCTCCCTGAGCACTTGTGGGTGCATCCCATAAGGGCCCATGGACTTATGTACGTCCAGTTTGCTTAAGTATTCCCTGACCTGATCCTCTTCTACTAAGGGTACATCTTCCTTGCTCCAGCCTTTCTCCCTTGTCTCTGTTACCTGGGATTCCTGAAGGGCAGTTTTTCTAGTAAAGACTGAGGCAAAGAAGGCATTCAGTACCTCAGCCTTTTCCATGCCCGCTGTACTCAGGTTCCCTGTCTCATCGAGTAAAGGCCCCACATTTTCCCTAGTCGTCCTTTAGTCACCTTTGTACATACAGAAGCCCTTCTTGTTGCCTTGGACATCCCTGGCCAGATTAAATTCCATTTGGGCTTTAGCTTTTCTAACTTCGTCCCTGGATGCTCAGACAATGTTTCTGTATTCCTCCCAGGCTACCCATCCTTGCTTCCACCCTCTTGCTTCCTTTTTGTGTTTGAGTTTGGCTAGGAGCTCTTTGTTCATCCATGCAGGTCTCCTGGTATTTTTGCCTGACTTCTTATTCATTGCGATGGAACTCTCTTGAGCTTGGAGAAGATGATCCTTGATTATTAACCAGCCCTCTTAGGCCTCTTTTTCCTCCAGGGCCTTACCTCTTATCTTCCAAGCAGATCTTTAAGGAGGCCAAGCTCTGTTTTCCTCAAGTCCAGGGTGTGAGCTTGCTTTTCACCCTTCTCCCTGCCCTTAGGCTCCTGAACGCCACCATTTCATGATCACTGCAGCCAAGGCTGCCTTTGACCTTCACATTCCCAACAAGCCCCTCCTTGGTGGTGAGTATGAGGTCTAGCAGAGCACCTTTCCTCATTGGCTCCTCTATCACTTGGAGGAGTAAGTTGTTGCCAATGGACTCCAGGAACCTGCTCGGATTGCTTATGTCCTGCTGTGTTGTCCCACCAGCAGATATTGGGGTGCTTGAAGTTCGCCACAATGACCAGGGTCTGTGAATATGAGGCTGCTTCTCTGTGTCTATAGAGGGCCTCGTCTACTTATTCTTCCTGGTCAGGTAGCCTAGAGCAGACAGCCACTATAAAGTCACCTTGACCTGTCCTTTTTTAATCCTAACCCATAAGCTTTCAGCTGGCTCCTTATCCATCCTCAGGCAGAGCTCCATGCACTCCAGCTGCTCTCACACATAAAGGACAACTCCCCCTCTCATCTTCCCTGCCTGTCCTTCCTGAAGAACGTGTATCCCTCCGCTGCAACCCTCCAGTCACAGGACCCATCCCACCACTTCTCTGTGATCTTCCTGCTCACATCCTTTCTCCTCACTGGCACGTTTTGTTATTGTTCTGCAGACAAGAACCAAATAAGAAATGCTGCATAAAGGAAACTAATATGAGCATTGCCTATTGTTTCCTATTTTATTAACTATATGGAAGTCTGCCTCTGACTAGCTGTGCCGTTTTGTCATGCTCTGTTCACATCCTCAAAGCTGTGGGGAACAAAAATCACTTTTCTAAAGATTAGAAGCATGCATTACTCTGACTGGAAAGGCTAGTCCTGAAAAGATATTGCTGGGTGACTCATAAGTCATGTTATGTAGGACATGAAAAGAAGACATTAAAAGTGAAGGCCTCTTAGTTCAATTAAGTATAGCCATTTCTCACTTATTATATAGGATTTGTCAGGCTGGAGCACAGAATTGGTCCAATGATCACATATAAAATACTATGTAATACATGAGAAATAAATTATAGTGAGTAGCCAGATCTGTCAAAGCTGTTATGACTTGTAATATCAAAGACAGGTAATGGCTTAAGAGTGGCAGAGAGGCATGCCTGAAAGGTAAGAAAAGCACCTTGGGACTGTAGGACAGCAGAGACATAGCTTCTCTTTTTGCAGCCACCCTCCCCCTCAAATTACAGGCAAGAAGAGAGGGTGGGGACATTACTACAGTGGTGCCAGCCAGACACCTCTCCCAAAACAAGTGACAAATGTTGAAACAGGAACAACAGGCCACTTTTGATAGTTTGCTGCCAAGCAAATTCCCTAATGAGTTACTGAAGTTGTGACCTAATTAACCACATCTTTTCCACCTTGCCTTTCCTCCTGTACAATTGGGAATTGGGGGTGGAAAGGTCATATTTCACCACTTGCTTTCGATGCACCCCAGCCACCCGTACATCCTCCTGGCTCCTGACAGTGCACCGCACAGCCAGGAAGGGAGCCGGAGTGGCAGCAAGGTCAGACACATTGCCTAGCAGGAGACACTGAGCTTCCCAAGGAGCAGGAAGACAGACTAACATATCCCAATTTATTCTTCAGCCACCTGTCATACTTTCAAAAGGCAACTGCAACAATACTGCTCATACACAGGCACATGCCTTGCTTTGGTCTACAGCTCTATACTGCGATATACTGGCAGTTTGTTCACCCCAACGTGTAATTCTGCTCTGGGTCTGTAGTTTAAGACTCTGCCTCCTCATCACTGTGCCATGTAACTGTCTTTGGGGACACACAGTTCACCTGGGGTACTATTTACTGGGCTTGTCACCTCTGGCCTGACAGCAGAGGACTATTTAATTAAATTCTGATGGCCTTGGCCCTATTCAAGCAGCCATGATTCTCCCATTCATCATCAGCTTCTCACTTTTTCTTGTTCTGAAGACCTCACAGACAAAATAGGCTACAGTGTCTCCAAAGGAATTAAAATCCTTGAGCCTGAGTGTATTTTCTGATATTTATTTGTTTTATACTATGAAAAATGGACAAATTTCAGCACAGAAGAGAAAGTGTTAACAAAGTACCCAGGCTTATCTTTTCAAAGGGATCGGGCTGAGTGATAAGCTATATGCATTCATTCAGACACAGAGGATCTGCTTAGAAATATATTAATGTGCATTTGCCTAAGTTGCTTACAAGCAACCAATCAAGCACACAGGATCAGATACAGCAATTAGTTTCAGAACATATAAGTATTCAGGGCATTCTTTCTTCCTCCTCTCTCCTCTCCTTTCCCCCTTAAAAGCCCTATGTTACTTACAGCTTATGATTCATGTTTACACAGAACATACAAATGACCCTGCCTAAAAATGCCAGTAATTTGCAAGATAGAAATCTTTGGATAAGATACAAGAAATATCTACTATTCAGAGTTCTGACCATTTTCCATCACCCAGCAGCCTAGCAACATGCCATCCAGCTGATTTTCATTAGTATGCTTGACTGCCTGACATCCCGCTTCTCCAAGATGCGCACTTGTTTTTGTGTTCCCCAATTTGTTGCACTGAATAACAGTATCTAGTAGAAAATTCAGTTTAAATCTGCTTCCACCAGAAATATCATCCATGTATGCAATGTATTATCTTTTTTTAAACCACACGGAGTCCAGTTTAATGTAAGTTTGCATAATCATTTCATCATACATAACTCATTTGTATGATATCAGGATAGTAAACATTGTCAGCATGTACCTTCCGAGGGCCCGTGTTCTTCAGCTCAAAGACATCCATGGTGTAGTTGACTCTGCGACCATAGTGGTCAAACTGAACATTTCCTGTCAGTCCTTGTATTCGAACCTACAAATGGAAGAAAAAGCATCATGAAGATCTAGCCTTATATTCTTTATTCTAAATGTCACAAAGCAGTGGAAGTTATCCTGGCTATGTCCTTAGATTACCATAACAACACTATTCTAGAATAGACAGGCATTATAAAGCAAAAAAGTTGGCTACATTTCCTTTGTATTCCTTTTTCCTGTCAAACTATGCTCAAAATAGGCTTAGATATGCCAGTATCTAACTGCTAACAAAGACACACAATGGACCTTCTCTTCTTTCATGCTGTGCAGCTCAACACTTTCCAGCAGCAGGTCCTAAAGAGGAGTACATTTTTTACCATTCTTATCACGGCTGCAGAATATTTTGGATCACATGAAATAAACCTAAAAGATGTTCAGCCTGAGTTCATATATCTTTTTAGCTCACACTCTGGTGGATTAAATGTATAAATTGAGTATATATTGCTCATCAAGGTAAACTTGACAACAACCTTGGCCCCAGCAAAGCAATTTAATATCACAGAAGATGGGTGGCATGCATAGGGCCTGAAGAGAGTGTTTTCAAAGCCTCAGAGTGCAGAAGGACAGATGTAAAGCCATAAGATTGGCTGTGGCATTTTTCTACCACCTGTGTCTCAGCTGAAACCAGAACTCTTCTTTTTTTCTTTCAGCTCTTTACTGCCTCACCAAAGGATACCCAGACTGTGGTACTCATCCCAAAGAAGTCATGGCCATATTGCTGCTAGCTTTGATTGTATCAGGATCCAGCCATGCAAACCTTTTTGGCCAGATTTGAAGGCTCATGCTGTCCGTCCTAACACAGAGGCCTGACTTTGTGCTTCTCACAATTGTTACAGATCTGTGCATCTGCATGGAGTATGTGAAGCATACAAAATGCTTTAATTCTATCCCTAAGAATCAGGATGTGGATTTAAAACACTTACTCCTTCCCTCTGTCCATTTCTATCTCTGCCAATTTTCTCCAGGACTGAAACCTTGGCTTCCAGGCACAGAGCTGCCAGCTCTGTCAGCAGTCACTTCTCCTCAGCAGTTTCTCCTGAGTGGAGCCTGTTCATTTGCAATGACTTAAATTCTACTGCAGGATTTTTATTTTCTTACTGTCCCATTCAAAGGAAAGGCTAAATCATTTTGACGGAGATCTAGAACTTTCTAGGCATCCATATTCATCAGGAATTCAAAATCCTGACATCAGAGAACAATAGCTCTGGGTTATTTCTTTTTAAAGAAAAAAATACTACCTATGTGATTTCCCTGGGAGAAATCTACTTTTATTCAAGATGACAGAAACATATTTGGAAGGTTATATTATGTAGCTATACCTTTTTCCTTAAATGACAATACCTGTACACCCAGGTTATACGCAAAAGCAACAGATGAGCTCACCAGTTCAGCGGAGGAAGTCCCAACTATCCTAACAGAACTAAGAGTAGTTTCAAATAGTAGCAGTTCCCCTCTACCTTCATTCCAAGTTATAAACCAGAACAACCAGAACAGCCCCAGCTGTTTCCAAATGGCAACTGAAAAATAAATTTCTCCTCTCCCATTACTACCATTGTGTATAACATCTTCCAAATCATAGTGTACAACTAGTATCCAATATTCACAAAGATCACTAAAATAAAGCCTTGCCCTACCTGTTTTAATGTCCTCTCCATATCAATTCCTTGACCCCATGGGGCTGCAGGGTTAGCAAGACAATCACCAGCATTTCCTCTCCTTGAAATATCAATTTTCTGTCTTCTAAGATTACGGAAAGTTTCAGCCATCACAAGCACTCCATCGTATGTTAATGCAGACGTATACTAAATAGATGGACAAACATACCGCTTTAGAGTTGGCATGTCTTTACAAAAATCAGCTGTCTCAGATATTTCTAGTTTGATTCATTATGCAGTAGTTTCTATACCGTCATTTAGAAAAAAACTCTCCTCAAAATCAAAAGCAATTTTGTCTAAGGAACAAACGCAGGATTGAGAAGAGTACATTACAGTAGCTCCAGCTTTAAAACTATTTCTTAAGGGTAGAGAAATCTGCCTCTGAAGAATTATTAAAAGAAACAAATTAAACTGGAGATGTTCAAGTCTTAAATATTTTTCCAGTTGTCTTATATGTTAGAGAATAACCCCACCCACCCAACTTCTTCAAAAGAAAAGAAAGAAACAGTAACTCACTGAGAAAATATAACTGAAAAAATGCACAGCTAATGAGCAGACATCCAGGCTATTGGAATTGCTAAGAATGATCAATTCTTCCTATCGGAAAACCTGTGCTGGCTCTCTGAATGACATAGGGCACTGAATGGTCTGTGTTTCTACACTAACTACAGTAACTGCTTTAGGTTGAGAACATGCCAAATGAAATGTGTAGAGCAAGTCTTCAACAGATGTTAGCCTGGAGCCACACAAACAAAGGGGCATTTTCTCAGTATGGTCCTCTGATGGACATACTGCACCAAGAGAAGTTGTTCACGTGCCCAGGGCTGCTAATGATATGCCCTGTAACTTCCAAAATTTAAATTCACTTATTCAAGTCTAATTTACTTCCTTTCCTTTGTCTTGCATATTATAAACTCTTCGGGACACGGTTTATCTTTATAATCTCAAATTTTGGTTATCCATAGGTGAATTATGTGCAATTCCAGTTAATCATGCTGACTTCTCAGAAGGAGGCAGCACAATCCTGTTCATGCGGCAAGGAGTCCTATAAGCTAAATTGTTCCTGTCACCTGTACTTGGGGATGTCTGCACGCCATAGCCCACAGCATCCTTGGTTTTTTTTCCTCCAGAATATACATTTCTTGAATATTCACTGAATTATGTAGCTATGCTTTGTATTATCCATGTTGATGCTTTCTCTAGACTTTGCCAACCTACCACTTTCCCAGCCAAGGGAGGGCTGATTGCTTATCTCTGCACAGTGCCCAGCACAAAGGGGCCCAGTCTCAACTAGGTCTGATATGCTTTAGTACATATAATAACAGAACTATTTTGATGAAGTCATATTTATAGCTATGCTGTGATTTGCCTGCCAAGAAAATTACAGGTGAGAGAAATATTTTGTTATCCATCTGTGAGGGATTAGCATAGAGGAACACTGGGATGTAATTTCACTGTAAGATGGTGCTTGAAAGTGATTACTATAGCAGGTTTTGAGGTGGACAGAATTTCCAGAGGAAACTCCAAATGAAAATTTAAGGGTAGTAAATTTATAATTGTGATTATATCTCATACACAGAAGAATTCAGCTGTTGAGAAAGCTCTGCACTCTAAGTGAATCTAGATAATTAGACTAATTCATGTAAAAGCGGTTGAAATTAAATTGTCAGTTAAGTCTTTGACCTTTAATTCCTGTCAGTAAAGGGGTGAGGTTGGAGAATAAGTGACAAAGGACATTAAAGTACATCAGTGAAATGTGTTGCAGTTTGTGTTTCTATCATACAATAATAAGGCTAGGCATAATTAGTTGCCAGTAATAGTAAGATAAACTGCCTTCTCCTCTGCCTAAATATTAAGGTCTTCATTCATGTGTTCAACAATGTTAATCAGAAATTAGAACACTTGAGTGATTTCTTTGGTAGTGCTTCAGATCAGCCAGTACCTTTGGTGGGGTCTCGGATCCTGGGTATTCTCTCTGGTCCAGCTTCTTCCAGCGCTGCATCAGCTTAGTTACCATTGGGGTACTGAAATCTACTAGCTGAAATCCAGTCACATTAGCTCCTCCATGCATAAATCTCTCCAGAGAAATATCTTTGAATCCCTAGAAAATCAATTTAAGATTTTGTTTGTCCTCGTACACCAGTGTGGGTTCAATCTGTTCTAGGTCAGCAAGGCAGCATAAAGAATGTACAGCAGCAGGCTTCCATTAGAAGCCAAGACTTAAACCCAGAGAATAGTGTTGAACTTTTGTTCATAATTTCCATTTGTGTAATAAAGAATGAAACAAAATCAAGAAATAAATTCCCACATTATTGCTAGGATGATCTTGACAGCTAAGCAACACATTGCTGCGAAGGCAGACAGTTTTTGAAGAAATGCCTTTGGCAAATCAACTGAAAAGTGCCTGCAGAATATTAAAGCCTTAATCCAATTTCCAACAAAGCTGGCAGATTTGAATGAGCACTGTACTAGTGCTTTAACTGATATATCCCTGTTTCTTTGCTTGTTTGCAAACTGAACAACAGTACTGTGTAAATACATTTATTCCAGGATTCATTGTTTAGGCTGAAGGTGTCTGAGATAATGAGATAATATAATAGACATTAGAAGGCAGAGACAGCGCATGAGGATCTCACTGTTTGTGCAAGGAAAATATAACATCAGAATCACACTTCTGTGAAATATGATGGTGGTACCTCTCAGGTCTGCTATATATTTAAAGCCTAGTGTGACCCCCAACATTGAAAGAAAAAATAAAGATTTAGGAAAAAAAAAAAGTGGGGTATTGAGCCAGTACCCCAGCAGAAAAACCTGTTAAGGACAGAGATTTGATTCATGTCCTAAAGGATACTGACAGTAAATATAAAAGGTGATGCATCAGGAAGTCATATTACCCACATTACTGAACAGCCAGTAGATAGTAATGTGTGCCTCTGCTGAAGTAGATGAGTAGATGTCCCTGTCCCCACTGTATATCCCACTAGCAGTTCACTGCAACATCCGGTTCCTTGTTTACAGCAACTATTTTGCATAGGAAAAGTTACTTGGGGAACTATAAATGTGTAATGTTGAAAATTTAATTTGTAAGACCTAAGAGAATAGACATGTCTCATTTAAAATCCCTGAGGTCTTAAAAATAATCTGAAGTGATCTGAAGTTAAAGTACATCAAAGCACAATAAAATATTTCACATCAACTAAAATTCCTTGAGGGAGAGTAAAAATAAAACAATTTAAAGCATACATTAGACTCTGTGCTACATTCACTGTGCGCGGCCAGGCAGGTATGTCGGCTTAAAGAATGGGTTATTTTAATAATAAAATATTGCATTTACTCTTTCTTTGCCCTCTTCTGAACATTATCTGTGTGAAGGTGCAGTTTAGACTTAGAGTGAATATACTGAACTAGTAATTTGACTGGAAATAGCAGATCTTACAGCAAAATGAATGTTCCCTGGAGAATGTAGAAAAGTTACCTCGAGAATTGTTAAGTTAGTAATATTAAAAAGATGAGTCAAAAATCATAGTGTAGTTCAGTAAATTCTAATTCAGCCACAAGATACACTTAGCAGTCCTTTACGCTACATTGATTTTGATAAAATTTAAGAGGGTAACATTGTGCCCTTCTTGTCTGCATGGCTGTAACAACAAAACCAAGTTCTTTTATGAACCATAAAGAATGTATTATGCGCAACCACATATTAGTGACAAATGGCAAATGTTGTGTGAAGTGCTATAACTTCAAAGCAAAACTGAGTATTTCACTTACCGAGCAGGGATATAATTCTAGAAAAGTATCTTACCAGGTTGGCAACTATATAATGGTATCCTTTAACATGCTTTCCCACGCTCACAATCTGTGGGAGAGAAATAAGAAAGAAAAAAGAAAAAACAATGTCATATCGTTTTCTCTAGAAAGGTGTTTTCATAGCCAGATAGATATAAATTCTGAAATCTATAACATCAGCAATATGATGTGGAGAGTCTCTCCAATAAGGTAGCTATAACTTTCCAGGTGCTTAATCATGGGAAGGAGTTAAAATAAAAGTGAGTAAAGTAATGAACTGGTAATGTGAGTGTCTTCCCTATGATTGAAAATGTTACTGTAGTATATACCATTTTATCAAATAGAGCAATTACCTATGGGATACAAATTCAGAAGGAGAAGGTCGCACATTAGCTAGAAAGCCTACCTGCTGATGTACCTTTCCATTTTAAATACGTGCAGAAATTATGAATCGAACTGGGTTTTCACCTCTTGGGATCAAAGCTGTTTGCCCTTGAGGTGGTCAAATACTACGAGTATTATTCATCTCTTAGACTGAAGACTTTGGGACCCTAAAGACTTTGGGAATGGGCATGAGCAAGGACAGAGCAAGAACAGACAGCGAGGATGCCCTTGAGTGTTTAAGCCAAATATAACATCAAGTGATGCAAAAAGAGAACAACCATGATATGCAGCTGCTACAGTCCTGACATGGCAAAATCAACAACAGGGTTTAGACAAAAACTATGTCAATCCATGCCTTTTATCAGTATTATTGCCATTCCTATGATGGAATGCTTCTTATTTAATGTGCTGAAAATCAAAAATGAGGAGAGAATATTCTGTCAGTAGAAAATGGTGTTAATAGTTTCATTACAGATTAAAGCTGTTTTTACTAAAGAAACTAACAGTAATACCTGCAACATGCAGCTTGTGTTTAGTACCAGTAAAGAGTTCTTTTAACTCTTATTTTTTATAGTTTGCCACTCATTTAGAAAAAGTCTGCTTGCAGCCCAAATATGACTTTTTTTCTCCTCATGTACTCATCTCCACGAATCATTTTAGCTTCTTTCCAAATGAATAAATAAGATACAGGCAAAAGTTTTCCATGTGGTGCAGGTTACTCAATAAGTAATGGGAAACTTATATATATGTCTCCTTTCCTGCTTTCAAATCTTAGCTCTAGGCCCTGTCCTGAAGAGCTGGCAACTTCTTGCCTTCATGGATCGCACCTCATGTTCAAAAGAAAGAACAAACATTCACTAAGCCTTGCAGCCCCTTTTCCCAGTGCAGCAAAAAACAATTATTATCACATTTTGGAGATGAGAGACAAGTTGCTGAAGGACTAAATAATTTGGCCAAAGACACCCAAGATCCAGGATCTAAGTCTGGATTAAGACTTGGAAATGCTTGATTCCTGGCTCTGTTGTTCCAGTAAGCCAATTTGCTTCTACAGCAGAGTGGAAAGGAAAATCGAAGGGATGTGGCATAGGCATCTTGTCAGAACTGTTTCAATTTCATTATTTTAAAGTAATAAAGTGAATAAGCAATGTGCCTGTTATCCTTTTGTTCTTGTTTCCCAACCTCTATTTCATATTTATAGTCCGTAGCTAAAATGATAGTATTTAAAAAGCAAAACACAAGCTAAAAAAACCCCAAAAGACACTTCCCCCCCACCCCAAGCCATGACCAGACTGTCACCCTTCATATAAATGAATTGCTTATTTTGGACTCAATGAAACTCCCATTAAGATCAGTGATTAAATACCATTGCTACCATTTTACTGGGGGGCAGCAGAGGGAGAAATCACACCTTCCCTTATCACCAACTCAACACATGTGAGGAGGGTGCTGTCACGCCATTTTTTTGCACTGGATACAAAAGGTTCAAACCCCTGCTGGTTCAATGGCTTCAAAAAGGATGTGATCCCTGATACCAGTAATGCTTTTATATCTGTACTCCTTCAGCAATACATGGTAACGAAAATATGTTTGCCTCTCCATGACAGGGAAACTGATATACATTAAAAACTCACATTTTTAAATAACTACAGTACCATAGTTTGAATGTAAGTGGACTGACATGATTTAAGATGTACGTGATACGATAACCAGATCCTCAGCTTGGGCAAATCACTGCAGCTCCCTTCAAGCTCTTGCAAGCTGATGTAGCTTTGGCAATTAACACCCTTAGTGATCTGTTCCCTCGTTTGGTTTCGTAATACAAATTGTGACGATCATTGCAACATATCAGTCAAATAAAACAAGCACATGATTAAAGTGCAACTGCTGAGGTATGTTAGATACATGTCCATAGTTGTCACAGTCAAAATGAGTAAATACTGCAAACGATTAACCAGATTTGCTTCTGTGCTTGCTCCTAGCAAATGTATGTAGAAATGACTGCAGAATTCCGGGTTTTAATGTGAACAATACAGAATATTTTTGAAAAAAAATTTGAATTTTTCAGTGTATTCTCTCAAAACTTGTGTCTTAGGGTGAGTGATAAAGGTACGCATTTATGTATCAACTAGTTGTCTTAACTTCCTTTATCATCAGTGGAAAGAGCAGGCACTTTGAGGAAATGATTCATCTTATCCTAAAGCACATGTCTAAAATTAATTAGACAGCTTGTGGCCTGAAAGTGCATATTTTTCTGCACTGACTAGAAAAAGAGTTGATGATGATTAGCTCTGATGTAGACACCTACATTTTATATCCCTAATGTTAACTGAGACGAATTTCACCCTAAGAATGTTGATCATGCAGACAGAGAAGAGAAATGATGCTATATGGCTTGTATTTCCAACCAAGATTGGATAAAATTCTGATTTTGAATTGGAAAATGTTTATGGTTATTGATCACACACAGTTCGCAAACCAGGAATTGCTTATGATTTAGGAAAAAAGTGCCTGTTCAGTGAAACAGCTTTCTGTGAGCATCTCATACTTTCGAATATCCAAAATATACATACAGTTACCTTTCTGTCTCAAATAGTCAAAGCTGCAGATTATGATCTATAAAATAAGATATGAATTCTCACTACCTGAAGAACCACCTTTCTCTATACTGTACTTCTGCAGTGGAGATAAATTGAGGCAACGAACTTAAGACTTTCATAACAAGAGAAGGAGTTTCTGACAGCTACTCAGTCTGGAATACAAACTATCACCCTTTTTTTCTCTATTCTTTAAACTGGTTAGCAGTGACTAGAGCTTTAACAGAGATGAGACCTCAACCATTCCATACACATAACAGTAGATATTGCCCTGAACCACAAACTAAACAGATGAATGCTGGTGAGTGAGGGAATATTTTTCTTCTATGGCAGAGCAGAGAGGGGGGGTAAAATATCCAGCAAATCTATTCTGAAAGGGAAAAACAAGACTGAGATTTTGAAAGATGAGAGAGTGTTCCAGAAAGCCGTTGCTATAGAAGTTCATTACGTCTGGGGGCACCTTAAAAACCCAGGTACTTCCTCATGCACCCCTAAATTCAGACTGAAGGGTCAAGCTTAGTCACAATCCAGAGAGAGGGCAGAGTTGCATCACCTAACATCTACATTAGCAAGTAGCAAAGTCCATAGGATAGGATATGTACAGAAAAAGTGTTGGTGCTAAGAAGCTGGCATCCATAGCATGCACATTTCAGGGTTTTACTCTGGACTATCTCTAACCTGGTCACTAGACTGAACTCACACTGGGCGCCAGTGCACTTCAGGGGTCCTTCTGGGCACATCTTCTTGTTTAGCATCATCCAAAAGAAAATGAATCCATGTATTTTGAGTCCGCCCTTAATGAGAAATGCAGCACAGCAAATGGCTGCAATGAGGACATTCACTTCAAAAGAGCATGCTCCTGATACCATCTAAGATGCTCTGTGTGCCTGTGGGCCCCACTCTCTTAGACAGGCCCTGAGCATATGTGGGGCAGGTGGCAGATTCATGTATAGCAAGAGGTTGAGCAGTGAGAACTGTCTTCATTTCAAAAGGCAGGCCCTGAAGAGAGGGCAACGCTGCCACAGGCACCCATGGTGGCTCTGCCCAGGGAGCAAGAGGTCTGGCTTGGCTCTCACCCCGGACAGTTCCAAAACCTGAGACAGGGCTAGGCATCAAAGATGAGCTTTGCCAGACACATAAGCAGTGATACACCATGAAACTGGTGATATGGTAGGTCAGGGTCATAGTAGGTCAGGAAGGACCCTCTGTAACCGTCCTTTCCATTGCTTCGGGATGCTTTGATTCAAAACTGTCTTAGTGACAGCAACCTCAGTGAGTGGAATCATATCCATTCCTCCCCCTCACGTAGTACTTCTTCACTTACACCTTCTAAACATTTATTTTTCCTCTGTACTCCCACTCTTGACTTCTCCTTAAACACCACACACAGATATTGCACCTGGATTTTGTCACAGTCAGAGTTTAAGGTGACCTCAGCTTGCTCAGGGAGATTTTGGGAAGAAAGTGTTGGGAAGGGTGAACTGATTCGTGACTTCTTTGAAGAAGGACGAGAGCAGGGGAAAGCATGACGCTGCACTGGCTTATGTATATTGATTTGCATGTTGTAATTCAATGACCAAGGTGGCCAGCACCTAGAATTGGAGCTCTTTTATACTCTTATTTGTAAAACTGAAGAAATTATTAAATAATCAACACAGCCCTGGAGAAGAATGAATAAGAAAATACAACCTGCTTCCCAAATTACCATTAACAGGAAAGACAACAAGACCCATTCCATGTATTATCCCATAGTCACACTATTAGTGAATACTTCATTTCAGTAAATGCAACAGGATAGAATCAAAGGCCATTAGGCTATCAAGGTTGTTTCAGAATCTAATGCAACTTTTTTTTTTCCAAATATCATTGTGTATGTGAGTGTCTGCTGAAAGGTGAACTTTGAAAAAAAAAATCAGCCTTAGGCTCTGTTCACATTACCAAATGCATTTATGTATAACACACTAAACAGGACAGTACGTTGTGAGAATTTTTAGTTGCTGATCTACCATACTGCAATTGAGAAAACGCCTTATTCTGATTTCAGTGATTCCAGTGGCAATCAAAAGTAACTAGAATTATACCACTGACTTTAAAGTGTGGTAAAAGCAAGGCCAGTGAGATCTGAATTGAACTTAGGCTTTAGACAAAACTCTGAACTTTCTGACTTTATCATACAATACTGTTCTTTCCATTTAGCTGAACAATAGCCTGGCCTAGGAAATTCAGAAACTATTCCACTATCGAAAAGAAGAGCTACCAGTGTCTGCTTTGATTCTTTTCTTTTTTTTTCCCGGTAGCGGCAAGTTCACTGACTTTGATAAAACCATTTCCAGACTTACATCAGCATCTGAACAGAGAATCAGGCCCCAAGTCATCCTCTGTTCTCTACTACTATGAAATGGATATTGCATATAACTCATTTTAAAAGAACGCTTAACTTCTGTAGCATGAAATGTCCCTCATTATGATTTCCAGAAGATGGAGGTCAGTACAGCTGGAGTGAAAAGGACTTATTTTCAGTTAAATCTCTTCAAAGGGTGATAGCTGTGCATTACCAATGGGACTTTAACAAAGGTTTTCCTCTTTGCTATTGTGTCACAATCCGTTGCCTTAAGAAAAAGGACACCAGCAATAAAATGAAGTCTGTCTAACACAATATAAAAAGTGTGGAGACTTGTTAAAGATGGAAGATTGAGACCTGACCTGAAATATTGTGGCAGAAATGGTGATGATAGAAACCACAACTGAAATGGGATTTTATACGATATCTGAAGCAAGGATAAATCTTTTACAAAGCCATAAAAAAGCAATTGAGAAACAAGCTTAATTTTAACAGCTAGTACTCGCAAAAGGGCACTGTTGTTGGGGAAAGGGTGGACTGTTAACAGCCTACAGCCACCAGAGAAGATGTTAAGAAGGCAACAAACAAAGCAGAAGTGGCTCCTTACAAATCGGCATTTCTTTCTCTGTTGTGAAGGCAGGCACTGAGCCGGCACAGCATTGCACACACCTGCCCCACGCACGGCTGAGTAGAGGGGAAGGATGCTTTCCACGCAGCCCCCATGCCCACGACCAGCTGGCAGGGCAGAGCCCTGCGCGGCATGGGCAGCTGCCGGGGAAGAAAACCTGGGAAGGTGACTCAAAGGCCATTAACCAGTGCCCTGAGCATGGTTGGTTGCTTTCTTCTGCTGCTAAAGTTGATTGCATTCAAAGCCTACTCCTGTGAAAGGCTCACTCAGAGTTAAACGGGATATGCAGACTTGTAGGGAAAAAGGAGGCAAGGAAAGAGAAGAAGAGTGTAAGGTCACTTTACAAATCCCCCGAACCATTTGTATTCATCCTTTGTCTTCTACCACCTATTTGTTCTTTCAGTAACTGAAATAACCTATTTCTTGGGTCCAAACCTCACCAGTTGTGTGGTGCAGTGACAAAAGTGTTTTTATTAGTGTGCGGTGAGGGACTACTGTTGTGTGCAAAATCCCAGCTGCTTCACAGAAAATGAGCCTATGCAGAGAGTCCCTCCTGGCTCTGCGGGGTGAGGAAGACGCTGGTGGCAGTGCTGGCAGCTGGTTCCCTCAAGGAGAAGAGCTATCAGTGTTGCTTAGAAGCAACTCCATAGACCTCCAGGGGGAAAAAAGCACAGAGAGAAAGGAATGATGAGGAAAAGGCACTTTATGAATCTCCCACCCCCCTGGGACTAAGAAGAGATACACAGACAGCTGCTACTATGTCCCTGAAGTACTGTAGGTCCAACAATGGTGCTACTGGCCCAAACTACTGTGTGCCGTGCACATACCAAATTCTTTGGCTAATGATTTGCTCCTGTGGTTCTGTGTGAGCAGAACTAAACTTGCACTTTGTTCATGCAAATCAAAAAGATATAGAGGAAAACTGCAGACAATGGGAGATGAGGGAAGTCCATGCCATTTCTGACTCAAGGGATAAAGAAATTGTTGTTGCACAACCAAACTACATGTAAAAGCAACGCGATCTCTTGATAAATACTTATCTGTGTTGTACTAGTGGTCATTTGTGCCAATGCACTGCTGCGTTCATGAAAAACAGGAAAGCAGAGAAAGTGTGGAGGAATGATTGAGCTAATACTCTACTTCATGTGTCTGGTTAATTTCTGCCTTCCTGTAAGTATTACGTTGTAATTTATTAAAATATTATGTTTTAATTTATTATTATCATTATCTTAAATTAATTATGCCAGTGATCTAAATGTCATTTGCAAAAATGCCAGTTGCTAGATTCAGTTAGTAGACACACTGCAAAGTAAGATGAGAAAAAACATGTTTTTAAAAACAGCAAAATTTACAGCTTGATCAATTTCGAGAAATTCATCAGTCAAACATTACCTTTTCAGGTTTAGCACTCTGGTGGCAAAATATTAAGAGCAGACCTAGGAGTGGAATATGTCAGATTCTGTACTTTTCTCCACTTGCACATTCATTTACTTTCATTTTGACGGTAATAAAAATAATCAATATTGCTGTGACAGCCTGCTCCCTTTTACCCATCAGAAAGATTTGGTTTTCAGTGCTAACAGCTACATATCTCAAGGCTCTTTAAGGCTGGGGAAGCTGAGGATCAGCGATGTCAAACAACACATTGAAAAACTGAGTTAATTAGACAGCTATGAAGAGCGTCCAAGACACTGTGCAGCTATTTCCCTATCGTGGTTGTTTAATAAGTATTGTTAGCTATTATTAATTAGAGTTTATTGGCTTGTAATTTTTAGAAGATAAGATTAATGATACTAATACTTTGCCATGTGACAACTTTACATCCATGTTTAATTTTTAATATTACGAAATACAAGTACATTCTTTTTATTACTATGTATCAATTCAGCTGTGTACATCGAAGCATTAAATACGTGCCAGATGCTGCACAGCAGTTTTCACCTCTGTGTTTAAAGGCAAACAGAGCCCTGGATGAGCAGTGAGGCTTGCTCTTGCTGATACAGAGCCCTGACAGAGCTGAGAAAAGTAGCGTCTGTCTACTGGGAAACATCCCATTTAGTTCTTACGGGCAAGGGAGGGCAGGGAGCAGGAAAAAAAGACTGGAATCAGCCTGTCGGGTAGACCAGGAGCCAGACTGATGATCTCTGACAGCAAAACTGATTCACTATGCAAAATTCAGAAGAAAATGCTGCTTACAGCAGACACCTTGGAAGACGTCTAAACAGAGTGCTGAGGTTTGAACTTTGTCGGATGGAGATGGGTGGGAGAGGATGGAGCTGCTACAGATGGAAAAAGAAAGGAAATCCATTGCCATTCTTGCAGAAAGGAGAAGCATATTTTTGCTGAATAGAGTCCTGTGTATGTCCATGTGCATGTATTTATGTACATCTCTGTGTGTACAAATATAGAAACAAACACTGCAAATGTTACTGCATATGAAAAAGCCTGAGAAAACAGAAATTAGGAGTAGCAATATGCTCTTTCAGAAAGAAGTAAACATAAAGGTCCTAGGCAAATGCAATTACAGTTAGCTTGTGTTTTTCAGTTTGCTTTGCCGAGCTTTGCATGGTCATTATGGAAACACAGTTAAATTCAATTCCTAGTAAAAATCTGCCCAAGAGGACTGCCTAAAATTAGGAAGAAGTAGCAGAGTATTTAGTAGCAGAGAATGAGGAACCAAAATGCTGGAGAAGCATGTTGCCTGGCTTAGTGAAGGATTCTTTTAGATGTGGTCACTTGAAGTAGCACAGAGGTTGGTCTGATCACCCTGGTATGCCTTCTAGCTGTTTCTGATGCAAGCACATTATGGGTTGGCAAGAATCAATACAAGATGATACACAGTTCACCCACTCATAAGGTATTTTTATCTCAAGAGCTGCCTATAGGTGTGCAAACAGAGTAATGAGAAACAAATGAGCTCATCTGTGTAGATCTGCGCCTTATTTTTTGGCCTCTCAGCCTGACTCAACAAACACAGCAGGACAGGCTGGGTACACACTGGATAGGAACAAGCTTTGCAGGAAAGCTCCTGGGAGTTCTGGTAGACATGTTTACCATGAGCCAGTCATGCACCGTCATGGCAAAGAAAGCCAACAGTCTCTTGGGCTGCATTGCCAGCAGGTCGAGGGAGGTGATTCCTCCCCTCTGCTCAGCTCTTGTGAGGCACATCTGGAGTGCTGTGTCCAGTGCTGGGCTGCCCCAGCACTGGAGAGACATGGACATACTGGAGTGGGTCCAGAGAAGAGCCAGAAAGGTGATTGAGGGCTTGAAGCACCTGTCTTATGAGGAGAAGCTGAGAGAGCTGGGGCTGTTCAGCCTGGGGAAGAAAAAGCTTAGGGAAATCTTAGTAATACGTGTAAATACTCGATGGGATGGCATAGGGAAGAGGCTATCTGACTCTTCCTGGAGGTGCACAACAATGGGACAAAAGGCAAAGGACACAGGTTGCAATGCAAGAAATTCCAGCTAGATATGAGGAATTTGTTTTTACCATGAGGTAGTCAAGTACTGAAACAGGGCATAAAGGGGTTGTGGGATCTCCATCCTTGGAAGTGTTCAAACTTTGACTGGATGAGTAACCTGATGTAAGCTTGCCCCCTTGATCAGTGGGAGCATCCAGATGACCTTCAGAGGTCACTTCCAACCCCAATTATTCTTTTATTCTGTTTGTAGAATAGAGCTGTTCATGTCAGTACTTCACAGTATGAATTTCCAAACTGGGTCCAAAATCCACCTAAAACCAAATCTCAGAGCTCTAAGACTCCAGTCTTTTTTCTGGTACCTTATTTGCTCTGCAGTGTTTAAGTGCTGACAATGAGAATTCTGTCAGAAAAAGAAATGGGGGACCTTAACTGTTAACTTCCAACTTCAGCATTTCATGCTTTTGAAAGCTTCCTTACATAATTTTAAGTGTCCTTTCGATATAGATTAACAGCAAAAAAACCCCCAACAACGAAAGGCCAAAAGAAAAGGGCTAAAGTATTTACAGTTAGCAAAACTATCCATCACGATCTAAATGATTCTCATATTACACTTTTCAGCTTAATTGTAAAATCTATTTGGAGCATTGACTTCATCATATATCTGAACACATTTCTGAGCACTAAACAAACTATAAGTAATAGCTGTGAGATCAGCTATGACTGAGCAAACAACAGTCTGCTTCTCTAGTAATAAGTGTTATTAGTGTCTGAAGAAGTAAAAAGAACAAATGTGATGGTTGAACAAGTAACTTATGTTTTCACTGAAATCTTCAAAATTATTTTCTGTGTTATTCTTCAAATCTGACCACAACTTCATCATTTTATTACACTTCACTCTTGCTTGAAAGTTAGCAAATGAAGAAATAACAAATCTATGACATGTATTTACTGAAGGTAAATTATTCCAACTAACTAAATGCAAGTAAAACTTAGAAGAGAGTGATACGACATTTTCTCAAACGTGTGTGTTTTCCCATATATTTTTAGTCCTCTTTCCTAAGGAAATCATATTTGTGCTACTGAGCTGTCTGTGGGTCTGTCTGTCAATTTTCCAGTAAAATATTTTTTAACACATTCAGCAATTTCAGCTATATTGAAAGGAAGACAATGCCTCTAAGACATCGCCTAAGACATATAGGACACATAAGACATCTAAGACATTAAGTCTGCACAGTCCTTATTAATACTGGCCACTGGGTGAAGAGCAGAGACCCTTATGTTTTTGCCACCAAAGGGGTAAGAAGCACCCAGACACTAGGCCTGTCTGACAGCTACTAGTCAGCACATGGGTGCTACCTGGTCAGTCAACTTGCACATATTTCTTGATTAGCCATAGTAAATGCTATTTCTTGCTTGCTCAGTACATTTTTGGGAAGGAGATTTTTATGGTGCTGGTGGTAGTGGTGGTCTAAGAGAAAAACAAAGCCCACAAAAACCAAGAGGGTATCAGTCCTGACTTCTTACTGTTTTAGTAATTCTAAACACTGCTTTGTTCTATATGTAATCTAGCTTCTGGATTGCTTCAGATTGTACTGATACAAATTAAGCAATGAATAAATACTAATGAGAATAAAATAATATGAGAAGAAAAATAACAATTAAAAATAATAATTTTGTTAAACTAGGAAGCCTGACTTGGGGTTTCATAAGTTCAGCTTATATAGGTATCTGGTATTAACTTTGTTTGGGCTTTCTCAGTAATAAATAAAAACACATTTCTTTTGTAGCCATATTTACTTTGAAACATGAGTTCTGTATTTCAAATAGAAATTCAGTAAATACATAATAAGATTAAAGTAATGATTTTCTAATTTTGGTAGATACACCCTTTATCCTTAGGCAGACTTGACTTCTGATTTTCGGTGAATAAGCCAGAAACGCAAATAGATATACTATTTTAGAATGCAGGAAGAAAAATGAAATTAAAAGAAGGAGTAAGAAAAGAAGGAAAATTCCTAGTGAAAAGTGAGAGAAACATATGGGCCTGATTCTTGCTGTGCCATATGCAGTAAATGACTACTTTGTCCTGGACCGTTCAGATGCTGTACTGCTTGCTGCCAGTATTGGTGGATTAGTTGGTAGGAAATGGAAATCACAACATTACAATGTGTTTCAAGTATTCATTGCATCTTAAGCAGAAAGTTCTTTGTATTAAATTCAGGGGAGCACTTTAGAAACACAACCTGGAAAGAAGAAACACAAGCAGAGAATCTTCCATCTCTCTCACCAAATTTCATCCTTTGATTCAAACAGAATATTTTTGTGCTTTTAAAAGACCACCTGCTGAAAGTGTCGTGGTTCACAGAAAAAAGGGTTGTTGATAAACAAGGACATAACGGTCCTTGACAGAAAAATATGAATCACTAGAAATGCATTCTGCTATATAAGCTATATCTGTTATATAAAACTGTGGAGATGTCATTTTAGCTTTCTGTGTCTTTGTTTTAGCTTCTTTTTCCTATCTTGTCCTGGTAAGCTGGAAAGGTAATGGTAAAAACAATCTCTAATTTCATGCATGTAGGAAAATGGGGCTTTGTCTCTGTTTCTAGTCACTTATGCAATTCAAATAAAGACTATCACAGTCTATATTTTAATTAAAAACACATGGCATATTTTTATTATGCCTGTGTATGAACAGATGAAACAAAGGGGCAGGTAAGTAAACGGAGCAGACACTTCATCAGATTTAGTGAGATCACTCATGAGGTTCTAGAAAACATTCTGTTAAGCATAAAGAGTCCTCCATAACTTTTAAGAGTAGATGCGCTTTCTCCAAAATGGAAACACACTTTCTGGAAGTTCTGGGGAAAGCTGACATGAAATAGATCTTCATAGAATCATAGAATCATGGAATGGTTTGAGTTGGAAGACACCTTGGAACAGATCATCTAGTTCTACCCCCTGTCACAGGCAGGGATACCTTCCATCTTCATTTTACCACTTTTGCTGCTCCTGTGCACCACTGAAACATACTGTTTCGGGGTTATTTCTGGGGGTGGGCAGCAGTGGTCATGCCAAGCATTGCATCCCCTTGTGTCAAAGACTGCGGAGCTACCCAAAGCACCAGCACTGCCAAGGCTGTCCTGAGAGGCCACAATGAAGGAGCAGTCTACGCTAAGAGCCACCCCCCCCCCCCCCCCGCCATACACCAGGTCTATATTGGTAAATTAAAAAGGGTCAGGACCTGCTTGCCCTCCCTAAAGGCAAATCATGAGCACCACTTAAAGTGGGCAAGTAAAGAAAACACTTATGGCAAAAGTCTTGAGGTTTGTGGTCTGTCTTTCAGAGCCTGGGATTGCAGGATGATAAGGTCTGCCAGAGGAGTGTAAAGGAGGAGTTTCACTCACAGGTAAAAAAAAGGTTTTCCTGGTTATGGCTGTTGTAAGATAATAAGGAGGTAGGGTGTTCTTTCACAATCCTGAGAATAAAGTCTAAAAAAGAGATAAAATTACCTTGGTATGCTTAAATTACAGCAGATTATTGAGAGTAGGTGGAGATCTACTGACACAGATAGGCTGAAGACACTGTCTGTCTTACTGATTAATCAAAGTAACAGTTCTGTGACCCTGCAGAAACTGATGTCTTGCTCCAGTGTTGTGCTTAAACAGGGCTTTGAATCATAGAATCATACAATCATTTAGGTTGGAAAAGACCTTTAAGATCATCAAGTCCAACTGTTAACCTACCACTGACAAGTCCACCACTAAACCATGTCCCTAAGCACCACATCTCCACGTCTTTTAAATACCTCCAGGGATGGTGACTCAACCACTTCCCTGGGCAGCCTCTTCCAATGCTTGATAACCCTTTCGGTGAAGATATTTTTCCTAATATCCAGTCTAAACCTCTCCTAGTGCAACTCAAGGCCATTTCCTCTTGTTCTATCACTTGTTACTTGGGAGAAGAGACCGACACCCACCTCACTACAACTTCCCTTCAGGTAGTTGTAGAGAGCGATAAGGTCTCCCCTCAGCCTCCTTTTCTGCAGGCTAAACAACCCCAGTTCCCTCAGCTGCTCCTCATAAGTAAGACTTGTTCTCCAGACCCTTCACCAGCTTCGTTGCCCTTCTTTGGACATGCTCCAGCACCTCAAGGTCTCTCTTGTAGTGAGGGGCCCAAAACTGAACACAGTATTCAAGGTGCGGCTTCACCAGTGCCGAGTACAGGGGGACGATCACTTCCCTAGTCCTGCTGGCCACACTATTTCTCATACAAGCCAGGATGCTATTGGCCTTCTTGGCCACCTGGGCACACTGCTGGCTCATATTCAGCTTTCTATTGTCCAACACCCCCAGGTCCTTCTCTGCTGGGCAGCTTTCCAGCCACTCTTCCCCAAGCCTGTAGCGTTGCATGGGGTTGCTGTGGCCCAAGTGCAGGACCCAGCACTTGGCCTTGTTGAACCTCAGACAATTGGCCTTGGCCCATCGATCCAGCCTGTCCATGTCCCTCTGCAGAGCCTTCCTCCCCTCAAGCAGATCAACACTCCTGCCCAACTTGGTGTCATCTGCAAACTTACTGAGGGCGCACTCGATCCCCTCGTCCAGATCATTGATAAAGATATTAAACAGAACTGGCCCCAATACTGAGCCCTGGGGAACGCCACTTGTGACCGGCCGCCAACTGGATTTAACTCCATTCACCACAACTCTTTGGGCTTGGCCATCCAGCCAGTTTTTAACCCGGTGAAGTGTACGTCTGTCCAAGCCATGAGCAGCCAGTTTCTTGAGAAGAATGATGTGGGAAACCATGTCAAAGGCTTTACTAAAGTCTAGGTAGACAACATCCACAGCCTTTCGCTCATTCACTAGGCGGGTCACCTTGTTGTAGAAAGAGATCAGGTTAGTCAAGCAGGACCCTGCCTTTCATAAACCTGACTGGGCCTGATCACCTGGTTGTCCTGTACATGCTGTGTGATGGCACTCAGGATGATCTGCTCCATCAGCTTCCCCGGCACTGAGGTCAGGCTGCCAGGCCTGTAGTTCCACAGATCCTCCTTCCGGCCCTTCTTGTAGATGGGCGTCACATTTGCTGACCTCCAGTCAACTGGGACCTCCCCAGTCAGCCAGGATTGCTGACAGATGATGGAAAGTGGCTTGGTGAGCACGTCCGCCAGCTCCCTCAGTACCCTTGGGTGGATTCCATCTGGCCCCATACACTTGTGTGTGTGTCTAAGTGGTGTAGCAGGTCGCTAACCATTTCCCCTTGGATTCTGGGGGCTTCCTTCTTGCTCACTGTCCCCGTCTTCCAGCTCAGGGGGCTGAGTACCCAGAAAACAACTGGTCTTACTGTTAAAGACTGAGACAAAGAAGGCATTAAGTACCTCAGCCTTTCCCTCATCCTTTATCACTATGTTTCCCCCTGCATCCAATAAACAATGGAGATTCTCCTTAGCCCTCCGTTTGTTGCTAATGTTTTTACAGAAACATTTTTAATTGTCTTTCACGGCAGCAGCCAGATTGTTGTGCTTTGGCCCTTCTCATTTTCTCCCTGCATAACTCATGACATCCTTGTAGTCCTCCTGAGTTGCTTGCCCCTTCTTCCAAAGGTCATAAACTCTCCTTTT
The DNA here is from genome assembly GCF_034638445.1 of Ciconia boyciana. NCBI lineage: Eukaryota > Metazoa > Chordata > Aves > Ciconiiformes > Ciconiidae > Ciconia > Ciconia boyciana. The sequence continues at coordinate 203,239,128 of NC_132934.1, forward strand.
TCCCTGAGTTCCAGCCAAAGCTCTCTGTTCAGCCAGGCCGGTCTTCTTCCCCGCTGGCTCGTCTTTCAGCACATGGGGACGGCCTGCTTCTGTGCTTTTAAGGTTTGCTTCTTGAAGGATGCCCAGCCTTCTTGAACTCCTTTGCCCTTCAGGACTGCTTCCCAAGGGACTCTGTCGACCAGGCTCCTAAACAGGCCAAAGTTTGCCCTCCAGAAGTCCAAGGTGGCAGTTCTGTTGACTCCCCTCCTTACTTCTCCAAGAATCAAAAATTCTGTCATTTTGTGATCATTCTGCCCAAGATGGCCTCCAACCATCACATGGCTCACAAGTCCTTCTCTGTTCGTGAACAAGAGGTCCAGCGGGGCACCTTCCCTAGTTGGCTCACTGACCAGCTGTGTCTGGAAGTTATCTGCCACACACTCCAGGAACCTCCTAGACTGTTTCCTCTCTGCTGTATTGTATTTCCAGCAGACATCTGGTAAGTTGAAGTTCCCCATGAGAACAAGGGCTAGCAATTGTGAGACTTCTCCCAGCTGCTTCTAGAATAGTTCGTCTGCCTCTTCATCCTGGTTGCGTGGTCTATACCAGACTCCCACCATGATAGCTGCCTTGTTGGCCTTTCCCCTGATTCTTACCCATAAACACTCAACCCTATCATCACCATCATCAATCTCTAGACAATCAAAACACTCCCTAACATACAGGGCTACCCCACCACCTCTCCTTCCTTGCCTATCCCTTCTGAAGCGTTTATAGCCATCCATTGCAGCACTCCAGTTGTGCGAGTCATCCCACCATGTTTCTGTGATGGCAACTATATCACAGTTTCCCCGCTGCACAATGGCTTCCAACTCCTCCTGTTTGTTGCCCGTGCTGCGTGCATTGCTGTAGATGCACTTCAGTTGGGCTGACACCTTTTTGGGGGGAGAAACCCTAATTCCTATGTGACCATTCTTAGGTGCTTCCATGGTGTTCATAACACATCAATAACCCCTGTGTCTTTGCTGTCTCATGGCTTTCCATCCCCTACCTGCACTGAGACGGCAGAGTGAAGGACTTTGCTAGCACACCATCTCTCAAACATTGGCATGCTGCCCCCAGGCTTATCTCTAGCAAGCCTGGTTTTATCCCCTTTACCCTTCAAATCTAGTTTGAACCATGCCACTAATACAGAAACCAAGCAAAACATTTCCAATCACCCCCAAATATCTCCAGTTGCTACTGGAGACCATAAGGTCTTGTGTGGGTGAGCACGACCAAAGAAGAGGAGCATAGCTTTATTAGGAAAACCATCACATTCTTGTAAATCTTGGCATAGCCTTGAGAGGTGAGATCTGAAAACCTTTCTGAGGCTAAGACAGTAGCAGGCAATCCAAGCAAATCAGACAGAAACACTTGTGTGCAGGCTGAATGCATCTCCTGAATTTAATGGTGGCCCTACTCTCCCTTTCTAGAATGGAAATCTGAAAATGAAATTCCATCTCTCTATACTTCACCCTTAAAAGGTGTACAGGCTTGGCCCTTGCCCAAAACATCAACCTCACCACAGCAATATAAAAACCTGAAAGGAAGATTATATGATGAAAAATGCACATACTGGATTGTGCACAGGGAAGTCTGGATTTGAGATATGTCATTGGGTTCCAGGAGAGAAATTTTCCCTGAAGGCAAGCCTCAGGTACGGAGTGTGGAGGCAGCTTCTAAGCACACCAAGGCACATGGAGAGGGGAAAATAAATGAGAAAAACTAGTGAACTAAGAAATATACAGGAGACAAAAGGAAATAGAAAATGGTAAATTAAAGTTGCACAAGAAGTGAGGAAACAGCAAGGTGCTGATTTTCGCAACTGGGCAGCTGGGAGAGGACAGTGAGCAGAAGACACCAGGTCAGATAAGTGGGCACCAGGTATGGGCAGAGGAGCAGCGCATGACCTCACTTTTTGAACATAGCTAGCGAAAAAGTTTCCAGTCTTCACTGCTTGAGGTCCACAGTCATGAGAAGTGTGAATGTGTACATATATGGGCAGCCACCTGAGAAGAAACCCACAAGCCAACAAGCCAGTTTCTCTCCCTTCATTAGCACAGATTTAAGGGCAAAGCACTCTGAGTTACCGTCTCATTACTGAGATTTAATTACTTTTCCTAAATGTTCTGCAGAACATTTACTTGTACATTGCAAAGTATTACAGTATAGTCACAACTTAGGCTCTCAATTACAGGAGAACTAGGCAGGAAAGAAGTTGAGTTAATTAGAGTCACTGAAGCTTAATCAATTCCTCTGTGTATGCAGGGAAGAGCACGCCAACTTTTAGTCCATTTGTGAAGCTACCTTACCTGTCTGCTACAGGTTATTAAAGCCATCATGCAAAGGGAAAAAGTCAACAGCTGATATTTTAAAATGGCTGTTATTTTGCATTTTCTACATTGGGCTAGACTCTTTTTGCTTCAGTCCCACTTTTGGCAGACTAAATGTTTTTGTGTCCAAGGCTGTTTCTGACTGTGCATCCTTAAGCAGCACTTGATCTCTGAAGGCAAAGTGCTTTCATTTTGGAACTTCAAACCAGCACCCCAGGCCTACTTGCAGGTCAGCCTGTCTAGGAAGACCAGGACCTTCACAATGGAGAGTAAAGCTGCAGCTCTTCTGCATACTTTGTCTAGCCTGGCTATAATGACATTCCTGTTTGTACAGTGACCTTCCTTTGGAAGGATGGAGAGGATCTCCAGGCATGTTGGGGAAGAAGAGAATTCACATGATCTGGAAAAATTACAAAAACATTCTGAAATATATGAATTCAATTTAATTAGGTCAAGTGGAAATATATATATTTATATATATGGGCAGTCACTACTGAGAAAAGAAAAAACCCACATGCCCAAATAACAATTCATCTCCCTTCATTAGCATAGGTTTAAGGGCAAAGGCTTTACATGTAGGTGTGAATAAACAACAGTACAAGTACAGAAGAGCTCATTTCCTGGTAAAAATTAATCCCACCCAAAATTAGACAGTAGCCATTTGAATTACTTCCTAAAAGTGCTTGTATAACTGGCTAAGATACAAGTATGTTGCAAGTTAGATGTTAACTCCTGTTACCTGCCACTCTCCTGGTGCAGTTAATGGAAAGAGGACTCAATTAGCTTTCGAGCTTGCCCTGCAGAGGTGTCAGCCAGACTCACCATGTCTGATTCAGTCTGTTGAGGCCAGGCACTGCATTTTTATGACTTAACATACCTGCATTAAGTACCTATTTTAGGCATGCAAAATCCAAACTTGTATGAAGTCAGAGGAGGTCAAAACCTAATCACATTAAAATCAGTATTGAATTCAATTCTGCATGATCTGAACAAAGAGCACAAGTTGTGTTCCTAAAAAGAACCTGACTATGTCAATCTAGAAGGAAAATGAGTTGCAGCTCCTGGAAGCAAATAAAACGTACACGTGAGATCAGTAGATCAGAGATCCAAATGCATACGGGATGACTACATTTTGCTTTGAAACTGAGTGGATACTCAGTAGATACACCTACGCAGGATGGTGGGTGTACTTCAAGACTTATGGTAATATAGCATACTTTTTCTAAGTAAGTCACATTTGCATGCCATGTAAAAGAAATCAGGTACATACACATGCACACATATACCGAGCTGAGAGAGAGAGATTATTTTTCTAAATGTATTTTAAAAGATCCTCAAATGGGTGTTCTGTTTTACTACAACATAGGCTGGACTGGGGGAGGATTTCATTATAAGCTATAGAAAGCCTGTGTTAAAACATAATGGCATTCAGAATCAAAAAAATGGCCAAATGAATATCTATAGCAATATGGCATCATCTGTTCTTCTCTTGGCAACAGTCATAGGAAAAAGTCCTTGTTAAATCAGCCATACTATTAATTCTCAGTTTCCCTCTTTATCTCCTGCCAGTGAAAGCAAAATTGACGCATGTATATTTCTACAAGTACTATTTTACGCATTTCTGTGTCACAAACGACATTTCATATTTCTGTGACTTCAGTAATAGATGCATCATGAACGTTTTTGCAAGAAAATCCTCAAAATTCTCTAAGGCAATAGCAAAGAGAAGCAGCGTGGCGGCAGAGGACCTACCACCAGCAGATGGCATTCATTCCCTGCAATTCCTGCAGCCGCAGCAGCAGCAGCAGGTATTGAACGGTGCGCTTGCACCACATCAGCATAATATGTGGGATCATGCAAGAAGCAGGTAGTTAACCCTAAGTTATTTTCCCGTCATTTGACAAAATCCTCCTTTCAAAGCATTATTTTATTTTTTCCATCATTTAGGAAAGAGCTCATACATAAGCACTATACAGCAATAGATTTGCCACATCAGAGCAGCAGGATTTTATATTCACTTTATACATTTGTATGGGTACTACTCAGTGCAAGCCAGTCTGTCTGGCCCAGTATTTTCTTTATGTAATAGCAGCTTTCGATGAATAACTGATGGAAGAAACTGACCTTCCTTCCCCGTTCAATAGCACCTTTATTCTACTCTTCTTCATGTTCATAAATACTCTGCCAAGGTAATAAAATTATCAGTTTAAATATGTGTAATAATAATTTTAAAGCATTTATGGCTAGAAATACATATGGTGAATAGAAAGTTAATACTGGACTCAAATAACCTTTTTTTTCCTCAAACAAAACTGAGCTTTACTGCCATGAAGGTACAGACTTAGGGCATCTTGGTAATCAAGCTACACCATGTTGTTCCACCAGCCCTAAGACCCTGATGCAAGGTGTATCAGGCATGGAGATGCTGGGATGCAGGAGCAAATGTGCAGCTGCTCTGACTGCTGGCACCCTTGGCCCACAGACCTGCTGAGTGGGAAAGGGGGAGCTCACTGCGCTGACGTGCTGGCTGTTATGACAAGAATTTTATAGGAAAAGAAAACAGAGCAGGCAAGTGGACATACAAGTATAGGCCCATGAAGAAAAACAAAAAGAAAGAGCAAGCAATCTCTTTTCCATCGAGAAAATAAACAAAATGCAATGCACAATGGTATCTCATCTGGAGTTTCAGTAAAGTGCTTACAGTCACATTAAAAGCAGGTATTACCTGTTCTAAGAGATTCTGAAGCCTCTCTATTTCACAGTCTATTACAAATTTCTTTTCTTGCCTTCGATCCAGGTCTTCTAAAAGCCGCCTGTAGCTGGCATCATTAAAATTCTCCACGCAGATGGCACTGACTTGCCAGCTATTTTGTCCCGCTTTTTCCATAATAGCTTGAAGTATTGAATAACCTGAAAGAAAAGGATACAATACACTAGTAATACAATCATTGCATTTTTTTAACAGGCATTGTCCTTAATCACTATTATGTTGCTTAATATTTGCTCCTGCAGGGAAGGGAATAAGAAACTGTTTGTATCCCTACCTATGCTGCTAGCCATGATCAGCACACAGTATGCAATTAACGAAAATCACAATTGCTGTGATCAGAATCCTTGGAATGATTCTCAGCGTTATGGTTAATCTTCATATGATTTATACACACAAACTCTTCCAGTCAAGTATTCAGCTTCTCAGACTGGTTTTGTACAGGTTTCTATATCCGGGCATTTCATGACACAGCAAAGAAAAAATCTGAGCCTACTCATTCACCAGAAGTATTTGTATACTACAGAAGCAGTATGTTAGACATTCAAATGCCTTTTTTTTTTTTTTTTTTTGTCAGCATTTACAGAATCACAGAATTGTATAGGTTGGAAAAGACCTTTAAGATCATCAAGTCCAACCATAAACCTAACACTACCAAGACCACCACTATACCATGTCCCTAAGCACCTCATCCAAACGTCTTTTAAATACCTCCAGGGACGGTGACTCAACCACTTCCCTGGGCAGCCTCTTCCAATGCTTAATCCCAGCAGGTTTAATTTAATCCAATGCTTAATCTAAGCAGGTTTAATTTAATTAAATGCAGAATTTAATCCAAGCAGGTTTTAATGCTTCTTAATGAGAATTCATTTTTTCATTTATTTATACATATATATATATGCCAGTACAGATGTGTGAAAAGAAATTAAATTGACCTATTTCAGAGATGTTATATAGCTTTAATCAATGTATGCAAAGTGATTAGAGGTCAATGAATGAAGGGCACCACAGAAGCATTAGTTATTACTACTGGCAGGATTATTGCTCTTCATCATTATTGGTATTGATACCCTCTTTGTCATCTTTGAGACCATTCACAGAAGGGAAAGGCAGCATCCTCTCTGAGGTCTCCACCTGAATGCACAGGGCAGGCTCCCTGCCCATGGTCTCAGTGTGCCCTGGCCCACCAGCACTTCGCCTTCTTCCCTCTCCTAATTTTTTCTCAGTGGGGATGTGCAGTACAGAGGCAGGAGAGGAGCCTGTGACGTATCTTAGGACAGCTTGCAAGTCTAGCCTTGACTTGTCCAACCAATTCCTGAAGTAGGAAGTGTGTATTATTCCCTCTTTTATCTAGAGTAAATGGTGAATTTGTTTAAAGCAATGAAGATTGTGTACCTCAGATCCAGAGTTAATGTTTAAGAAAGACAAAAAGGACAGATACGTTTGTCAATAACATACTTATACAAATGATACACTTCAGAGAAAGTCCCCTGTCTAGAATCACAACACAAAATATCGTGGCTTTTTACTTGTTATCTGGCTGAATTTTCCCCACTAGCTTTAAATGAAAGATTTCACCTCTTGGAAACTATCCTTAGAGATGTGGCTACACAGTGGTGGCTCCTTTCTCTTTTCAACAAGAAGGTCCCATGCCTGAGTGCAGTGACCTCCAGCTGTCATTTTAATGCACTTGAAGATGCCACTGCATGAGAGATTCCCCATAAAAACCACTCAGACATTCCTACAGATTGCAAGAGGAATCTTTGTAAGCTACATTTCAGAAAGAGTACTTTTGAGTGTGCTATTGCTAACTAATTATCAGAAGACCTACAAAACCACCAAAACCTGAGTTTGCCTCTAGTAAAATAAAAGTAGACAATAGTTTTATCAGAATATGAAGATTTTAGCACACATGAGAAACTAATTCTCTTGCAAATCTAGGAGCAGCTATTTTTCTACTGGCTCCTATGACATTTGCAGTCCTTGAAACATTAACTTAAAATCTGTTTCTTCTCATCATTATGACACTATGTACCCACACTCTGAAATGAACATTTATTAGCTTTTTTCACTCAAATTCAGATGACATATTTAAGATAAAAATACAAACATTTATAATGAATACATAAAATGCATAATATATTTTATCGTATGAGACATTTATTTTATGAAACAGTGTTTTATCTTAGGAAATGAATCCAAATACTTGATGTATTGAGTATTAAAACATTTCTATACTCAGTATATATTTTTAACCCAATGACTGTTAATTTTTTTCAAAGAACCATACAGCTTTCCTGTTAATTGCTGCATAATTATTCTGCTTTTCCTGTTGCTATATTCAATCTCCTTTTTGCCTGTAATTATCTCTGCAAATCATGACAAGATTCTTTCCCAAACATTGTATTTCTTGCTTCATTTCCTATTCATTTCCATATATAGACATACATTAAAACTACTCCAGTGTTACTGGGGTTCCTGTTTCATTTACACTGTAACTTTGATTTGATCTTTGCTACAAAGGCAGTCAACATTTACTTAATTCAGCTTCCTGACACAAATTAACATTTTCTTTGATTCAGAATGAATGGTGTTTGAAACAGCAATTGACATCCCCTCATTCCTTTCCTATTTCGCTTGGACAACTTTACTAAGATGTGTTTTGATCAAACTGGGAATTTATCCCAGCATAAAGCATGACAAATATCAGACAAACACATAAAAAAGCTTTTCTTCTACCTTGGATCAAGGTTTGACTTGTCACATTTCATTAGCAACTGCCTTCATTTAGGCATTTGAAGCTTCTGTAGCTTCTTGTCAGTAGCTGGCACTCAGACGTGGGTTTTCATGTTAGCATGTCCTTCACATACAGCATAATACAGCTAAATGGTAGTAACTGAATATGGTGCAACATCTCCATCAGAAGAGTTCAGAATCCCTGTGCAAGTAATCAGTGGCACAGTCATCTATTCAGTGTGCAGGAACAATTTTTAATATAACAGACTGACAAGGGTGGAGTTTATGCATAATGAATAAAAGGCATTCACAGGCTCAGTTGGCATAAAAATTAGACACGCTGAGGAGAATGCTTATTTGTCCAAAATAATTGGCTACAGCTAACAGGGAAAAAAAATAATAGTTGTATGTAGTGCTGCAAACATTTTATAAGGCAAAAAACCTGAAAATAACCTGGGGTAATTCTCAGAAACTGAGTGCAGCATCTCTATTTAGACAAAATTCTTAAGCTTCAGAAAGGTGTTTGCGCAAGTAAAGACATGAATCTTACAGCTGTCATCTAAAAGGTATTTATTTTCTAGTTATCTGCTGTTTATCCTCAGTTATGCTACAGACAGATGAATGATTCATTTTCTGGAATACACTCCATCCCATGTATTGTGGAACATTATTTGTTGCATGAAAGCAAACTAAAAAAAAACCCAGGCTAACTCTTATCAGCTGAGCTACACAATCAATGTTTTTCAAAAAACCAAAACTGTTTAGGACTATGACAATAAATAAAAGTAAGGTAAGTTCTCACAAGTGTATATAGCAACCTTTCCTCACCAACTAATTCAACCTTCCCGGAGTTTGTTTTTTGTTTTTGTTTTTGTTTTTCATTTTTTTTTTTTAAATTAGCAAATTTATGAACAAGATAAATCACCAATACAACCGCCTGGAAACACAGATGAAGTCCTTCCCAAACACAAGGACGCTATATGCAAGAATGGCTTCTTTTTCCTCTTTATGGGACTATGATTCTGGGGAATTTTCCTCAAATGACCTGGGATGAGAAGTCTGCCAACTTTTTTTTGTAGGTCACTGCTCAATGTAGATACTATTGACAACTGCTTGTATCAAAAATAGTGTGGCCAGCAGGACAAGGGAAGTGATCGTGCCCCTGTACTCGGCACTGGTGAGGCCGCACCTCGAATCCTGTGTTCAGTTTTGGGCCCCTCGCTACAAGAGAGACCTTGAGGTGCTGGAGCGTGTCCAGAGAAGGGCAGCGAAGCTGGTGAAGGGTCTAGAGCAGAAGTCTTATGAGGAGCAGCTGAGGGAACTGGGGTTGTTTAGCCTGGAGAAAAGGAGGCTCAGGGGAGACCTTATCGCTCTCTACAACTACCTGACAGGAGGCTGTAGCGGGGTGGGTGTGTCGGTCTCTTCTCCTAAGTGACTAGCAATAGGACGAGAGGAAATGGCCTCAGGTTGCATCAGGAGAGGTTTAGACTGGGTATTAGGAAGTTTTACTTCACTGAAAGGGTTATCAAGCATTGGAACAGGCTGCCCAGGGAAGTGGTTGAGTCGCCATCCCTGGAGGTATTTAAAAGACGTTTGGATGAGGTGCTTATGGACATGGCGTAGTGGTGGTCTTGGTAGTGTTAGGTTTACGGTTGGACTCAATGATCTTAAAGGTCTTTTCCAACCTGTGCGATTCTGTGATTCTGTGATTCTCCGTGATTCTGCTTAAGGACCAGTAATACCAATTCCACCTCAATATACTGGAACCAAACCAGACATAAGGAAAGTCTGCAAAGATTTTATTTTCTTGATCCCTTCTCTCCTTGCTTTTCTGTTCTCTAGTCAGGTGGGATTGTGATGATCTAACATACTGCTATTTTTTTTCCAAAATTATACCACACAGTCATCATGTTGGGAAAAAAAAACAAAACACAAACATGAAAATGAAGAGTTACTCTATTCTTTTCCTGTAAAATCAGAGCTGGAGATGCCTACTGCAGAAAATCTATGTATTGGGGTTGATACTACAGCTAAGTACCTTACAAACAAAATCTCAGATTTTTTTAATCCCTGCTTCCCTCATTCCACACTCCATAGACATTTTTCCATTGCAAAATGCATCAGCCACTGAAAAACAATGCCAGATGTGCACCTGGTCTTATGTCTATTTCGAGAGAGACTACTACTTCTTCAGAGAGACTCAGATATCTTCTGGAGGCCAAAGGGTGTAAAACACTTGAGCAATTTTGGTATTTAAGAATACATTGTAAGTGCAGGAGCTTGGGAGTCCAGGATTGCTCCTAGTCACTGCAACATTGCTGTAACTGGAGCCTACAGACAACCACACTCCACCCAAGTAGCTGAAATCATGACTGATCTTTTTGATTTTAAAAGTTCAGTGGGCTTTCAGGGTTTTTTTTTATTTGTCTTCTGCTGTACCAGCTAGGCTTTCCCCTATCCAATTTCATTTCAGCAGTCAATGACTTAATTTCATTTTTTTCCATTTAAATGAAAGGTAAAATCTGGTATCTAAATCTCTTCAGTGTGTTCAGAATAAACTAAAGAGATCAGAGCAGCATTTTCTTGACTTATTTTTCGCTGGAATGCACATGGTTGGCTCGTTTCATTTTCTTTCTTTCCTTTTTTTTTCTTGCTTGTTTGCTTGCTTTCACCAGAAATATTTCAGTGATCGATTACAGTGTTATAATTAAATTTCAATAACTTTCATCTTCCAGCAGTCTTTCCATTCTGGGAAACCGTTTCCCCCGCCCCTCTAAGTGCATGCAATCATTCCTGATGGTCTTGCCAGGAGACAGATAGCAAAGTGGCTGCTCACTCCAAACAGTAACACCCCCAGTAATAATTCTTATTTTGGAACTATTGTGCAGGAAATAACTTATTATTAATTTTCTACGATGAAGAGGATGCAATGTTTACATATTTTTACTGTATTTTACTCTGGCTAGCAGACTGACAATACTGAATGACACAAATTAACAGGTTAATATACTTGGAAACAGCATATGCAATATATTTCTGTTACAGCCCCAGGAGTAGAAAACATCTCTGACGAACATGGATCTTTTCCAAAGATGGGCATCATATACTGCACGTCACTGAAATGCAAATTCATTTTCTTCTCTTTCTGTCCAATTAACTTTCAAACACGAATTGATCCCATTCCCAAGATTAGCTATGATCCCAACAGCCACAGACACTGAAATGCTGGAGCTATTTTATGAAAGCTACTTCCAGCTATTGGAATTTGTATTAGGATCAGTAGAAGAAATAAATTCCCTATAAATCCAACACACAGCAGAAGTGAAGAATAAACGATCAAATCATTTGGTATGGATAAGCCAATATATTTGACATTTGGGATTGGATTCATGTCACTTAACTCTAGCTGTCTGTAAACTAGTTGTCTAAGTTAATCATCCAAGCTTTCAAAGGAGAGACATATAACCCATAAAAAAACATTTTTTTTGTCTTAGATATCTATCTCAGAGGTGCTTTTCTCATTCCCCAATGAATACTGAAGGAGTCTAGACATGAGGCTTAGTGAAAATACCTACCATTTATCTAGCCAAATCTTGTCGAGATGAATCCAGACACTACAGTGACGAAAGCCATACAAGAAGTTTACAGTGTGAGTGATGCATGAATGTACATTCAACTAATAACTACAAACACTCAAACTCAAGAGTATTTTAGTTTTCCTCATTATGATTAATACCTTTTTATTAACATATGGTTTTGTTTTAAATTTTTTGGTCAGTATACAGCTTCCAGAACTTGAACACAACCAGTAAGATTTATAAGCTCTATCTTATAACCTTTGACATATGATAACTCATTCACATGCCCGATTTTCTCCGCATTTGGAGTTGGAGCCAGAACATTCAATAAAAAGTATATACAAACTGGTCAATTTAGATGACAGAGTGAAAGCTAGAACTACAGGTGTGTTCTGAGTCCTTCTTGGGTCTAATTCACAGGAATGACACATAGACTGGAAAATAAGACAGGGAGCTCAAGAAATAATCCCATCTATTCCTCTCTATCCCTCCATCCCCCAAGACAGATAAATTATATTCAAATATCTTTCTTTGTCCTTAAAAATCTCTAAAGAGATTCTGTAACTTCCTAGGTAATATATTCATTACTTAATTATCCTTATCATTACATGTTTCCTAAAGTCTAACCTAAGTTTCCCCTGGCACAATTTAAAGCCACTCATTCTTGTCCTATCTCTAGTAGACCTGGAGAAGAGTTTGTTCCCTTCTTCTTTAAAGCAATCCTTTACATAACTGAAGACTGCTGTTTCATTTCTTTTCTGTCTGCACTTCTCTTGCTGAAACATCAGTCTTTCAGGTTTTCCTTGTGGCACATGTTTTAGTCTAGATTCTGACAATTTTCCTTGCTTTCCTCTGGATATATTGCAATTGATCCGTCTTTCCTGAAGTGCATTGGTGAAAATGTGTTTTAAAAATGTATTCCAAAGTACACACAGTCCTTTCAATTTTTTATCGTCCACAAGTTTAACAAATATATTCTCTATTTCTTCATTCAAGTCATTAACAAAGATACTGGGAAAAACTGCAGCTAGAATGGATCACTACTTAATACCTCCTTATTTGATAGTGAACCTCATATACTTCTTTCTGAGTTCAAGTGTGTGACCAGTGTTCTACATATCTCGTAGAAATTTCATCAAGACAAAAGTTCTTTAGCTCATTTAGCAAGATTTCATGCAAACTGTGTAAGAAATCCTACTAGAATGAGACTCCTATTTTTTTCCCAATGTCTACAAGACCCATTACTTTATAATAGAAGGAAATTTGCTCTATCTCACATGATTAGTTCCTAAATCCATGTTTGGGTTTACTTAACTTTCAAAATTCTATGTACTTTCAAATATATCTATTATGATGTAGGTTGTGAATTAAGTCACCTATACTATCAATGACCAGGATAATTTTCATAGAGTCACAGAATAGTTTGGGTTGGAAGGGACCTTTAAAGGTCATCTAGTCCAACCCCCCTGCAATGAGCAGGGACATCTTCAACTAGATCACGTTGCTCAGAGCCCCATCCAACCTGACCTTGAATGTTTCCAGGGATGGGGCATCTACCACCTCTCTGGGCAACCTGTTCCAGCGTTCCACCTCCCTCATTATAAAAAATTTCCTCCTTATATCTAGTCTAAATCTACCCTCCTTTAGTTTAAAACCATTACCCCTCGTCCTATCGCAACAGGCCCTGCTAAGAAGTCTAGAGGTTTGGCTTATTCCACAATGGGAATTCAGGATCAAAGATTCAGGCTATATCAGGTCTCATTTATGCTACACCTACTCTGCAGCAAGATTTTTCCCCTTTGCATTTCAGAGTCTGCAACCTTCATATGAAATACACTGTAAAGGTGTCTCATCAAAATGCCAAGTGATAAAGATGAGGGGAAACTTGAGAGGGACTGAAAAGCCCTGGTTTTGATGGCAGTCTGATAGTTTTGCTCATGCTTTCACAGTTCTCAGATACCATTAGCCTTCCCACTTCACTAAATGCCTTCAAACTAACGTCAAAGTCCAGTAACCTTTCTTATGACAAGCATGCACAGAAATGAATACATCCAAGCATACTTACAGATATATGCCAAAAGTTCATTTATGTACCTTGTTAGCATTTTATATTTTCTTTGTTTTCATTTGTCTATTATTTAGCTATGCCAAAGGGTTCAGCTAGAACTGGCTCAGGTGAGAAGCATGTGGCTCCTCTGAAGTTTACAAGCAGCACTGAAGCCACATTATTAGCATATGTTAGCAAATTCTTACTACAGAACTTTTAATGTTAAATCCAAAACTGTATGTAATTACACTCTTATCAGAACCTTACAAACTATTGCCTTAAAAAAAGAGCAATTAAGCCACTGAGTGGAAAAAAAAAAAGAGAGAAAAAAAAGCAGGTGCTAGGATTACTCTCTGTCAGACCAGCATTTTAAAGTAACTGTAGAGGCTATGTAGTCTCTCTGAATATCCAGTTATCTGATATGTCATCTTAAGTCTATCATTAGGGCTAATGTGTATCAGTATTTTAAAAAAAGGAGAGAAAACAGGAAAACGAACTTATTTTGGAAGAAAATACAGTATTTTCAAATATTTAACTTATTACCAATTTTCTTTGTTCTTCTATTATTACTATTAATTTGACAAATATCCAGCTTAGTTGTAAATATTCCTTGCTTTTATACATTATAACTTAAACTTTTCTTTTTTAGTGCAATGCCTTAAAGCCAAAATTCTTCATTTCACTAAAACCTAGTCTGTAACTTTGATACTAATATATTATCTTTCTTACACAATATCTTAATTGATGCAAAGCTATTTTCCAGAAGTTGCTAGCTTCCCAACAACTTACCTCTCTAGTCTCAATTTAATAGGATTTTGTTTGCCCTGTGATGGTATACAATTGTACATAGACCTTTGTGTAAACAACATCCAAAAGAACCATGTCAAACAGTATTAAGACTGCAAGCTAAAGCACTCAAGAGCTTCTATATCTTAAAATCAGCAGTACCCTAATGTGTTCTAATTAATGTATTATGGTGCTGTCTTTAATTATATTGTCACATACCATTTTTCCCCACAAGGCATCTGCCTCAGTCCACGCATAAGATACCTGTGCCCTAGGATAGAACTTACTGCGGGTACTAAATGAGGATCTTGATGTAAGAACTTCTGCCTCCTTTCAGAGGGATTTGTTAGAAAACTAGTCTTTTACCATAAAATATCTGACAATCTCTGCCTATACGCATTAGTGCAGTGTCGTTTCTAATATATACTTGAGAAAAATGCAAGAACAGTTTTCAGACTGAAACAACAGGCATTCACACTAAGGATTCATTTTAAGAGAGTAGCAACCTTAATTCTAACTCTATGCACATGTGGCCATGTCCATATTTATTGGTGGCTACACAGCAGACAATTTATAGGATCTTACTCCTTCTATAAGTTCTACTTGTAGACCCCAGGCACATCACTTCTGATTTTAAATTTGTGTTAAGATCTTTTTGAAATCTATATTCTCAAGTATTTAACTTTTTCAGAAAAATGTAACATGTCCTGGGAAGAGAGGCTTTAAAATTTGGATGCTATAATATGGTTACCGTTTGATTGAAAAAAGTCTGAAATAAGTCTTATTATTTTTTTTAAACTGACACACAGACCACAAATTTATTAAAAGTTGATTGCCTCCCCCGCAACAAACAACTAACAATTTCGAGATGAGCTTAAAGATCTATGATTTTCTTCCAGTTCCTAAAACTAACTCATTGCTCTTCTGATGTAGACCAGAATTAAGCTGTGGTTCTTTCTTTCTGGGCTGGAGCAACAAGTTGGGAAACATCCGAAGATTTCATATAGTGGCTTTTATTGAAATGTAATGACATTGAATAATCTTGCACCTCCCAGGCACTTCAGCTGAGGGACTGCAAGTATCACTCTCAACTAAATCCTGAAAATGGCTTAGAATTTGAGTTTCTTAAAAAGAAAAAAATCCTACAAGAAAAAAATAGGTGAGAAAACATTTTAATAAGTTCTTCTAAATGCTCCAAGGTATTACAAGCATACATATATATGTACATACAGGTAAATACATATGTATGTATGTATATATGTAAATACTTTATATGAATCTGTGCAAAACAGCATGCAAAGAAGTGACAGAATTTTTAAAGAAGGCAAATGAACAAATGGAGATTGTTTCAGCTCCTTCTCCCTCTTCTCACCCCTCCTCTGAAAAGAACTGATGGGGCAAAAGACACTTAATAACCTTGCCTCATTTGAGTGTCTTCACAAACATTGCTGTCACAGTCATAGATATGCAGAACTGATCTTTTCCAGTGATGCTCTAAGTCAGCTAATGTAACATCTAGACACTTGTATAGAGAAACAGGGAAGAGGAAGGCTAGAATGATACGATCTTCGTACAGGGCACTGGACTACTCCTACATGACTAAATCTCTTTTTGGTGTCCACATCAAAAAAATTAATGCTAAAATATTTGACAGAGTTCAAAGAAGCAAATCAGAATGATTTGAGGCCAATATATAAAACATGCCTTGGAGTAAGAGACTTAGAGGAGAATTTATCTCAACTGAAATTTCCATGGTCAAGTCTGAGCTAGTTACTTCAGTCTCCTTCTGCAGGCAGTGGAGGGAAACAGGCACCCTCTGAAGGCAATTCATAAAACCTCTTATCATCTATCTCATGTATTTTCAGGGGAGAAGAAATTCCCCCATGTTTAAAATGAAAAATCCCAATATTATTATTTCTCAGGTTCAATGCCATGAACACTATTAACATAATATTGTGCATATGTAAAAAAGCAGGACTGAAAGCAGCTTGCAATATTAGCAAAGTATCTGTTTGCTACTCACATGCGTTTTAATTTAAGTTCTCCTATTTTGTATCTGGATTTTACATATGAAGATACAACTTTTCCTTTAAGTAGAATTAAAAGTTAGGTTACTTTTATGCTTCTCTTGTGGAGGATGGGTAGCTACACATAGGTTTCCTTTGATTATTCTGGTGAAGGGATTTGCATACAATTACAGAGACAATTTCAGTTCCTAGCAGGAACAAACACAGGATGAAGTAAGTACTCACCATGTGATTAGACTAATTTATTACATCCCACTGAGGCAAGCTATATTCCAAGAAGTAATCATAAACTCATGTTCAAAGCTCTGGTAGAATGAATATATTTAACAATTCAAATTAAATTTCAGCTGTAGGAACTGACATTTAGTGGGAAACATGGAACTGGGCACAGTATAATGAAAAGATAACAGGTAAAAGAATACAGACATTAAAAGCTGTGATTGGCCTGTCTGAAAACAGGCCGGGACAGAAAATTGTGATAAAATCCTGGCAAGTTTCTCATATTAAACACATGTTGATCTGGACTTTGGTTAGTTTTAACTGACCTTCACATTAGTGTCTGAAAATGAACACAGTGACCAGTCAATAACTGCTCCATAAAAGTTAAGTGTCTGTGACGTTTCATTACACAATGGCACTTGTGTCGACCATTTTGAAAGCAAATGGTCTTAAGAACTTTGTTCATTTTAGAGCTGAGTATTTTTCTTCCCCTGAACAGCTGTTTATTCACAGAAAAGTGCACTCTGGTGACATCCCTAGTCTTAATGAACATGAGTGAGTTTTTCTGCATAGGACTGGCCAGAAGGAAAAATGACAAAGGTTTCAAAAGAGTGGAAACAGCATCTAATAAAAATTGACATTTCTTAAATATTTCCATTTAGGGCATCTCCATGAATAGAAACAAAAGGCACGATTTGGTATCTGCATAACTGTTACCCAGGACAGCAGTGGTAGCAAGATACCCTCTCCCCCCCTTCAGAAAGCACGGGACTCTGCATGTGTCACTGGATGCCCCTGAGTCCACTGTGTCATGATCATTAGGACTGAGTGTCCTGGGTGGCTTAGCCTTCATCTCTCCATCTGGAGCAGCTCCACAGCATAAAAGCAATGCTAAAATATTCACTAAGGCAGAGAAATACAGAGAAAATTACTTTGCGGCGTAGTACAAAGAATATTTATCAGAGGGGTGGGAAACTTTTATTGCAATCTTTGCTTCGGTGGCTAAGTAGTTTATAAAAGAATATCCAAAGAAGCTGCCGAAGATGTGGGAATTGACTGCAAAAACTTAAGGAGGTGAAAAATAAAAATACAACAGAGGGACTTTCTGTATCTGAGAGGAATGAGAAGTGAGAATCCAGTAACTGCTCAATAGATATAAAATACTTTATAAGTCCTAGAACATATGGTTGGCATTTTAGACTGTAACTTAAGTTAAAAATAAAATAGTAAATAGGGTCTGATTTCAGTTGTGCTAGTGTAAAACCAGAAAAATCCCACTTTCACCATTTTTTTTGAGGTTCCCACTACTGTACTTGGAAATTAAAATCTACTTCTGCAAAAGCTATAGGAGATCATAATCCATCTAAGTATACAATATTGTTTAATTTATCTTGATTTTTGTTACAAACGGCTGCTTGGAACAATTCTCTCTATGCTTATTGCTCAAAAACTACTGTGAAAATACTGCTGCCCACTAATACTTTTTTGTATGTTTTGGCTTCTGCTTCCACTGCCCTTTTCAATGTGACTGACGAGATATTATTTCATAACAGAGCATCTTAAACACTATAAATTACCTCAACTGCCTTTTTTCCTCGAGAGATACAATGTAGATTTGAATTTTCCAGTCTGCTTAATGCAGCGATGTCCAGCCTTTTCAGCTTGAGGGCTGAAACAATATTCCAAAAAGGTCAGTGGGCCACAGTTAATACCTGAGGGCATTTTCTCTGCAAGCTGAGTGGAAAGGAGCAGACACCACACCCAGCTCCTTTGCTGGGGATCCTTAAGCGTCTCCGGGAGACCAGGCTACAACTGTAAAATTGCACATAATTCTTTAAGCACATCGTGTTTTGCTTATGTTATTGAAGTTATGCCAGCTGGCACCCTGAAGGAACGCTCACACGGCAGCTTTGGGCTGTGACCTCGGGCTGGGATGTATGCAGTACAATCTCCCAAGGTACGAGAGACAGGGTGACTTCATTCCTCTTCCTAAAGTTACCTGCTAAATCAGGTTCAAAATCATTGAGCCAGATCTCAGGCTAATTAATTACAAATAAACAAAGATCACCATTACAGAAACAGGACATTTGCCTATGTTTCTTATGAGATGGTTTTATGAGAGACAATTTGCACAGATATAAGAAGCAGCAGGAGTTTCCCTGCTGAGTTGTTAACACTGGAGATGATACGAGGACAACAATCTCAATATTTACATGCTGCAGGACGTTTACACCAAACAACCTTGTGAGAAGTTGTATGTAGACCTTGCTGCAGTTGGAAGGAGGGTGTGAATTTGCAAAGCGCTCGTGTGGTGTTTCACCCCACAGAGACCTCTGTCCCCGAGGCCAGGCTGCCTCTGTGGGCTGGAGCTACTCTGAAGCACCATGTTCTAAGTGTCTCCAGGGGTTGTTCATGACAGACACAAAGAAGAGATTTTTCCTTAATATAGCAAAGCAGACATAAAACATCTATTCATGGAAGAATACAAGATACCAGTTTTACTTACATTTAGCATTCTACTGATGATGACATGTCGACTTGTGTATCACTGAATGAATACTTAAAAAAACCTTAATGGCTTAATTTAGGAATGTATTTGTGCAAGAAAAAGAGTTTTAGTTACTTGATAGATATTTCTTTAAGGTTTTATCTCTGTCTGTAAATGTTAATATTCACTATTTAGCTTTCATCTCCATGGTAGTTTAAATGAACAAGTTCTTTTTCAGCAAAAGAGTCTGGTGTTAATTAATTTTCATGATTAAAAAGGTTATTCTGATCCTGAGACAACTATCATGAAATATGAGATAGGACTGTACAATACACCCTGTGATAGATAATGTGGATAAAATTTTAGGCACCCTGCTAGGAATAATTGTTTGTATTTACATAAATAATGTGCTCCAAGGCCTCATTGTCCTAGGTACTGTACAAAGTATGTATGCAGAAAAAGTCTCAAAAAAGAAGACTTTGAAAACCAAATAGACTTGGAGGTAGGGCAAGTTGTTTATTCCTACTTTTGTTTTTAATCAGGTCAACAAGACATTTCAAAAGCATTTTTCATACCTATCAGTCTGAAAATAAAACAACTTGCTTTCACATGGATATTCAGTAATTCATTTAAAAATATGATGATCAAAAATATCCAATAGAGTAAAAATTAGACATATATTTGGATATGTATATATTTTTGTATTTTTATTTATATTAATATTTGTTTATTTTAAAATATACTTAGGAGTAAATGATTTAGCTCATTTACTTGGCATTTTCCTTTCTGTCATTCTTTTGCAACATCACAGATGAGTCAGTACATGGTCCATATTCTAAGCTGCATTTTCACAGAATAAGAACTAGAGAAATACTATAAATACTGGTTTTTTTAGGGTTACTTAGACAAGATAGGACAAATTCTATTGCATAACTCATAAAATATTTGTATTGACTTTAGTTGGAACTACTCACGGGAGAAGAAATTGGTCGAATATTTGAAATCTGATGTAATTAAAATTTGAGAACATTTAATTCCAAAACCTGTTTAATACTTTCACTGGGTTTTAAGTGTACAACAGCTAATTCTGTGCCAGGTGAAAATGTAATTGACAAAAAGAAGTTAAAGCTAACAAAGAACCAGACAGGAAAATGAGACCCCACTATGTAGGCAAAAACTTTACACCTGGACGGCAGGCAGGCAGGGGACCCTTCTTCATAGGACTAGTACTATACACTAAAACTGCAGTCCTGTCACAAAGCATATTAAATGTTATACGTGAATTTGGGTAATAAACATCACAAATCAAAGTCTGGACTGGAACTGATGTTTTGTCCTCATGTTAAATCTTGTCTTGATACACTTTTTTCCTAAATAGATTTTTTAACTTTTTAGACTGAATGTTCATCTCTTCTGTGCAACTTTCTCTTGTCTGTCTTTCATATACACTCAGTTTCACAACTTCAGGATGGTCATAACATGTGTGGCACAGTTTTGGCACATCAAAAATATGGTTTAAAAAGCTACTGCATATGTTTTATGATCATTTCCAAAAGATATGAAGCAACAGATTTTGATTTTTACATGACATGCCTTATTTGCAAACTGAACACTTAAAACATGACCAAACATGTCTACCATAGATTAAGCATAGGACTTCCTCCTTAGAATTCATGACATTTTTGACAGTTCGTTGTCAGCATACCAGTATGTCAATATTAGCTATTTCCTGGCAGAGGAGAACTATGTGGGTGAAATGTATGACATATTCAATAGACTGCAATAGCAAAAGCCCTTTTCCACCCTGGAACGATCTCAGTCACTTAATATCCAAGATAGTCAATATTTGGGTAGGAAAGAAACTTTTAAAAAACCCTACCACACTGACAAAAACTACGAAACATTTACCAGGGAGATGTTAGAATTTATTAAGGATAACTTGCAGCAAACTGACATTTCAACATTCAGTTTGAGTAGCAACTTTCTTTGTTGGTACAGCAACTTGCTCCAGGCACACTCCAGGCTTGCATGTCTACTGAAACCCACAAGGAATTGAACTTGTGGTCTCATGCCACTCAAAACCGGTACCAGAAAAGGTCTTTATGCTGCAAGACAGTAATACTCAAATCTGAAAGCTACACTGTTCTTTAAATAACTCTTCATATCTTATTGCACATTCTTACCTAAAAGCCACACTTCTCCATTACACTGTGTCTTTGGCACTCCAAAGTTTTTCTGTCCTGCAGATTTATTACAACTAAAATTTTACAGAGCCAGCTACAGATATCCTGCCCTGATGCATTTTAAGATGTATAACTAAAATGTGGTAAAACACCTGACATTCCTATGTTAAGAAGGTCTGTCCCAATGCCTATGTCGCCCTTGGGAACTTCCATCTACATTCTGGAAAGGCTCCTGAGAATCTGCTTTTGTATGGTAACCCTAATAATAGCAGACATGTCCAAATGCTAGTTCCCATAAATGTCACAGGCCAAATTCCACAACAATATAACATGCAGTACAAGCTACATGGATGGGATAAACTTATAAAGTATGACTTATAAAGAATGAACTTACAAGGTACTGTCAGTCACCTGGGATACCCGAATACACTTAAAAATTAAATTTTATACTAGATTGGCACTCTGTGGGTTTGCAAAATGTCTGGATTTGCCAACAAAGTGAAAAAGAAAATTTAGTAGGAAATAAGGCATTTGAAAGAGCAGGCAATAAAGTGAGCACATCCTATAAATAAGCATCATGGGATCTTCTTTTCCTGATATCGCTCCTTTTCAGGATTTGCGAGCTATCTTCATGTTGGACTCTCCCTGAATACCAAATCCATGCAGCATTAGAGTACTTCATTGTATTTACAGGGATTTATAGGCATGTCAGTGAAATTACAGGAATCCAGATCCATACACTTATCATTACATCTGATTATCTGTTTTATGTTGCTATATTTTTAATTTAAATGCTTCTTGTCAACAAAACCGAAGATTTAAGGCACAAATGTAATGTATCCACATCAAAAGGTAAAAATCCTGTGGAAAGTGCCCAATAAATTGGGAAATAACCTTGCTTTCTATTTCTGGGTTAAAGAAAAGGTTTAAAGACACTCAAAATCACACTCAGTAATTTCTTCCTCATTTTTCAGAAAACAGAGTGCCAAGCTACTCCAAGTGTCTAGCCACTCTAAGGCTCCAAGGCTGAGATTAAGAATTAGCTATAGACTGAAGTAATCATGGTCAAAGATACTGATGATAATCATATAAAAACTGCGACTGTTCCTCATTATGTGGCACAAGTATATTACCTTGAGTTAAAACCTCCTCCAATTATCTAGGGAGTTATTATTGTTGTTCTTGCCCACACTTAAATATGCTGAATTATGAAAAGGGAATTAAACCTTTTTATGCTATTTAGTCCCACCTCATCTCTAACAATTCAATAGAGAATTTCATCTGGTGCTTTTGCTTGCAATCTGATAAACACAGAGGGCTTGTTTCTGGCATCAGTAAGCAGCCGGACCCAATCCTGTGACTCAAACCTTCCTGGATGCCTGCTGCATCCTCTATGTAATTTCCCTGCAAGGAGGCCTTTGTGCCACACTCACCGTCCCACTAGGATATGTGGATCCTGTGCACACTATGGATGAAGAAATAGGAACCTAAAAGCAGATTTATTTTTTTTTGTATGCATAGTCCCAATGAAACCCAAAGTACTCACAGTAATCTACCGGGGGAATTCAGCCAATTATATGGCAATCCAGGTAAAATACACAGTCAGCAAGGTAGAAAATGCTTTTCAAAGGGGCTTTTGCCAATTAACAGTTTATTTTTTTATTCAAGAGGCTGGTGCATTTTGCTGGTCAAAACCTCAGGTTTTTTTAATCTGATGAGTAAAACATAACACCCCAGAGTAACAGCAAGAGAAGAAAAGGTCTTCCTGAAAATATTGGTTAGGTATTGGGGATGGGACGAAATCCAAAGGGAAATGAATTCGTTTCCTAAAAGCCCTGTCAAAGACTGGTATATCTAATAAAGGAGTGGAGTTACTTGATCCCAGCAGGCAGAAGAACTCCCCTCCAGACAGTGAGATATAATAAGAAACAGAGGAGCAAACTGTATGAAAGGGTCAGGCAACTCATTTTCAGAAACTTACTTTCTCTTGACAAATACATAAAATCCTGACAGTTCTTGGTTTTTATTTTCTCAGCAGCCTGATCTTTCTTTTACCTTAGTGGTCTTTCTAGAAAGACAATATTACTGACCCTCAGTTTACAAAATTAAATCCTGGATGTTCATGGAGAATTTGAACAGGATCACTTTGTATTTACCTTGGACTCTTCTTGGACTATTCAGATAATGTTGGTTTTTCCTTAATGGTATTGACATTTGCAAAAGTAAGACAATACAAAGCCTAGGACTGGGAAAAAAGTTTGGTAATTGTAGAACAGCAAAAGTTCCTATTTTGTACTATCAATACTATGAAGTTTATTGATTGGTTATTGATAATTGATGATTTATACTCTATAGTCTTTTCAAAGCATTCTATAGTATTTATCGTTACTATAGGTTTGAAGCTAAAAAGCGGGTTTGATCCCCCCAAAATTACCATTATTAATTTACAAATTATCAAACATCTCTGTTCCCTACCTATATACTGCTGGATACGATATCTTCCCCAAAAGGGTATAAATGCCATTTTAAAAAGTTGATACAGAAACACTATACTAGGAAGCACACGGTATTAGAACAACACATTTCCTTTTTCAAACACTAAAAGTAAAATTCATTCCCTGACAAAACACTTGCACAAAATCTAACCATAAGACAAGAATCATCTATGTCCCTTTTAAAAGTACTTCAGTCTTTTCTCCATAAAGCTCACTCGGTGGCTGTTCCACAACCTTCTTCTGCTTGTGCTTAATAATCTTCTGATTTCCAATATAAATTCACTAACTTTTTTTTTCCATTTCTATGCTTTGCGTTTGAGTCAACACTATCCTTTATCTAAGAAGTTTCACTTCCTCCATTACTTTTACTCTCCTAATATATTTATGAAAAACAATCACTTTTCATTTACAGAAGAGCCTTTTTACTCTCCTCTCATGACACAGGCTGTGCATAGTGATGATCATCCTAGCAGATCTTCTCAGAATCCCTCTTTCTTGAAGAGAAGCCACAAGAATTGCCATGGTTAGACTTGTACACCCCTATGTAGCTTTAAGTTTTTCATATAAGCCATGCTCCAAATCAAAAAAGCTTTATTTATCATAATTAGCATTATTTACATGAACACCAACAATCTTCTTTTTAAAGCATGAACTATTTATTTGTTGTAAGTTTACGAGGAAATACAAAACCGTTAAAAAGTGTTAGAAAATGCATAAGCTATTTAACATAACTGAGCATGAAATCTCATGAGATAATTGTATCCTACAGCACCTTGAATAAAGAGTGGTAGCCAAGTAAATTCAGCTCTCCAGAGGTACGATTATCTCATGAGGACTACATTCCCCTGAGACTTGTCTCAGTGCTGTTTGAAAAATCTCTACTTTGTAAAAAACCCTGGATACTTAAGAAGAAGAAAGATGAAATATGGAGCTCAGAAAGCAGAACAGTAGTTTCCAATGAATCAATGAACATCATAAGCTATGCACAGTAATCTGCCACTCTTTAAAATGTTTAGTAATAATGACAAATGGATAAAAAAAATCCATTTAGACAGCATTTTTGGTGGGGGTAGGGAAAGGCATGACTCATGCATGAGAAATACTTCTGCATGCCTGTCAGGTCTTCAATACTGCTTTTTAAGAAACCATTACGATACCTACTGTAAAGGTGAGGAAATCCCATTTTTCCCCCCCTTATTAACGTATACAGACTTGAATATTTCTGCCCCTTATCCACACCGTAGAACTCCATCTTATTTAGGGACTGAAACTTTAGGGCAGAGAAATTAAAGGTAAGATTTCATACAGGCTCAAAATAAACCTACTATTGACAAATAGTTTACTCCTCCATTCATGTTTTGAGAACAAACAACAAAAGCCATGGAAAGGAGAGTTAAATGTAAAAACAATTATTTAAAAGAGACTTAAAAAGGAAAATGTGCACATTTGTAAATTAAGAGGTTAATTAAAACACAGGAAAATATTTTAATGGGAAATATTTTAATACAAACTACTCCAGTCTTTCTTAGACAGTTCTCTGGGGAAGAAGAGGAATGAAAACAGTAATGCTTGTAATATACAATCTCATTATCAGTACTTAATGTGTCCCTTTCTCTGTCTCCCAAATTCTAAATGCTTAAAAATGTAAACATTACATGGACTTCTGTAAGGCCTTTGATACAGTCCCCCACAACACCCTTATCTCTAAACTGGATGTTATGATATCGACCTGTTAGACGGATAAGGAATTGGCGGGATAGCTGCATCCGAAGATTTACAGTCAATAGCTCAATGCCCAAATGGAAACCAGTAATGAGCGGTGTCCCTCAAAGGTCATACTGGGATCAATGCTATTTAATATCTTCACTGATGACATAGGCAGTGGGATCAAGTGCATCCGCAGCAAGTTTGCAGATGACACCAAGCTGAGTGGTGCAGTTGATTTGCTAGAGGAACAGGATGCCATCCAGAAGGACCTTGACAGGCTTGAGAAGTGAGCCCATGTAAACCTCATGAAGTTCAACAAGGCCAAGTGCAAGGTCCTGCACCTGGGTCAGGGCAATCCCAGTATCAATACAGACTGAGGGATCAATGGATTGAGAGCAGCCCTGCGGAGAAGGACTTGGGGGTACTGGCGGAGGAAAAATTAGACATGAGCTGGCAGTGCATATTTGCAGCCCAGAAAGCCAATCGTATCCCAGGCTGCATAAAAAGAAGTGTGGTCAGTAGGTCAAGGTTGGTGATTCTCCCCCTCTACTCTCTGCTCTCCTGAGACCTCACCTGGAGTACTGTGTCCAGCTCTGGGGTCCCCAGTACAAGAAAGACACGGACCTGTTAGAGTAGGTCCAGAGGAGGGCCACAAAAATGGTCAGAGGGCTGGAACAGAGTCAGAGGCTGAGAAAGTTGGGGTTGTTAAGCCTGGACAAGAGAAGACTCCGGGGAGACCTTATTGCAGCCTTTCAATATATAAAGGGGGTTTATTAGAAAGATAGAGAAAGACTTTTTACCAGGGCCTGTAGTGGCAGGACAAAGGGCAATGGTTTTAAACTGAAAGAGGCTAGATTTAGATTGGATACAAGGAAGAAATTCTTTACGATGAGGGTGATGAGACACTGGAACAGGTTGCCTAAGACAAGTTGTGGATGCCCCATCACTGGAAGTGTTCAAGGCCAGGTTGGATGGGGCTTTGAGCAAGCTGATCTAGTGAAAGATGTCCCTGCCCATGGCAGGGGACTAGGTGATCTTTAAAGGTCCTTTCCAACCCAAACCATTCTATGACTCTATGATTCTATGAAAATATAAATGTTTAAATTATAGGCAACAAGACCTATAAGAAAAACAATGGGAATTACGCGTTTAAGTGCTTTTGCAGACCTGGTCTTTCATGCTGACCAAAATCAGCCATACATTTTTCATAGTAGCCATACATTTTTCCCAGCTGTTTTTGTGGAAAGACCCTCTGAGGGAATTACATAAAAAATGTCTTCAACCTCCATCTCCTAGGGCATCTCAGACTCCATTCATCAACATTCAGAAGTACTGATGAAGTTAAAGCTAGGTATTTGCTTATGAATAGAGCGCACATGGGACCTTGGCCTTTAGCTCATCTCTGGTACTGTTATGAAGAATTTTGTGCATCCTTGTTACAGTCACAGAATCATAGAATAATTTTCACTGGAAGGGACCTCTGGAGGCCATCTGATTTCACTTCCTGCTCAAAGCCAACTGGCATTACAGCATGTTGCTCAAGTCATGTCCATTTGAACTCTGACCATCTGAATTTTGATGGAGATTCTAGAAATTCTCCAGGCAACCAATTTTACTGCTTCATCACTTTCACCGTGAAGAATTTTTCCTAATATTGAACCATAAATTCCATTGCTACAACTTTTGAACACTGCCTCCTCTCCTTTTGCTGAGCACTATGAGGAGTCTGGCTCCTTCTACACCTTCCCATCAGGCAGTTGAAGACTGCAGTAATCCAGATCCAGATCCCCCTGGAGCCTTCTCTTCTTAAGGCTGAACAAACCCAGTGCATTGCTGACTCATGTTCAACTCATCAGGACCTCAGGTCCTTTTCTGCAAAGCTGCTTTCTATCTGTGTACTGGTTTTGGCTGGGATAGAGTTAATTTTCTTCATAGAAGCTTGTATGGGTCTATGTTTTGGATTTGTGATGAAAACAGTGTTGATAACACAGGGATGTTTCAGTTACTGCTGAGCAGTTCTTACACAGAGTCAAGGCCTCTTCTGCTCCTCACCCCACCCCACCAGCGAGGAGGCTGGGGGTGCACAAGAAGTTGGGAGGGGACACAGCTGGGACAGCTGACCCCAACTGACCAAAGGGCTATTCCATACCATATGATGTCATGCTCAGTATATAAAGCTGGGTGAAGAAGGAAGAAGGGGGGGACAGTCAGAGTGATGGTGTTTGTCTTCCCAAGTCACCGTTACGCATGATGAAGCCCTGCTTTCCTGGAGATGGGCTGAACATCTGCTTGCCCATGGGAAGGAGTGAATGAATTCCTTGTTTTGCTTTGCTTGCATGAGTGACTTTTGCTTTCCCTATTAAACTGTCTTTATCTCAACCCATGAGTTTTCTCACTTTTACTCTTCCGATTCTCTTCCCCATCCCACCAGGGGCGAGTGAGTGAGCAGCTGTGTGGTGCTTTGTTGCTGTCTGAGGTTAAACCATGACAGTATCCCATCAGCCTCCAGGGCTTACTGTTGAGGTTATTCTGTCCCAGGTGCTATGCCTGCATTTGTGTTTGTTGAACTATATTTCTGTCCAGCATATCAGTCATTTCCCCCAGTTTGGTATCATCTGCAAACCTGCCGGGGCATACACTTTGTCACAGTGTTCAAGTCATTAATAGAGTTGATAGAGATTATTAATTCCCTTATTGACCCCTGAGGCACACCACCAATACTTGGCTCCAAACTGGGTTTTGTACAGCTAATCACAACACTTTCAGCCTGATGATGCAGCCAATATCACACTCACCTTATCACTCACACACCCAAACTGTATCTCAGCTGTCAATAGCATAGGAGATAATGTCAAAAGCCTCACTAAAGTCAAACTAAGCAACATCTACTGTTTTTTCCCTTGTCCACGTAGTCAGTATTTTGACTGTAGAAAGCCATCAAATTAGTTAGGCAGTCCTACCCTGGTAAATCTATGCTGGCTATTCCAAATCACCTCCTTGTCTTTCATATATGTAGAAATGGATTTGCTGCATAATCCTCTCATAGACTGAGCTGAAGCTGACCAGCCTGTACTTCCCAAAATCCTCTTTCTTCCCCTGCTTGAAGATGGGCATAAAGTTTTCCTTTTCGCAGTCATCATGAACCTCCTCTTGAACAACAAGATCTTTCAAAGACCATAAAAACCAGCCTTAAATGATGTCAGCTGGTTCCCTCAGCACCCTCAGATCCCATCTGGTCCCATGGGTCTGTATAAATCCAATTGGCTTAAAAGGTCTCTGACTCAGTCCTTCTTCACTCCAATTCTGCCGCTAAGCTCAGTGATTTGAAGGCCTGAGGGGAGATCTTGCCAGTAAAAATCAAGATAAAAAGGCATTGAGATTTTTGCACTTTTGAGCAGTGGACTCAGAGGGTTTTACTCCTCCTTTTGCTGACAATATGCTTTTAGAAGCCCTTCACACCCCTAGTTGGTTTTCATTCCACTCCATAGTTGCATGCTTGATCCATGTTTCTATAATCCTCCAGGCAGCCTGTCCCTGCTTCCATTTTCAGTGGACCTCCTTTTTGCATTTGAGGTCAGTCAGGAGTTCCCCATTCAACCATGCTGACTTTTTGCCATGCTTGCTTGACTAGCTGCACATCAGAATGGACCATCTTGGTGCTTTGAGGAAACTGTCCTGGAAGATAACTGGCTTCCTGGACCCCTTCCTCTCCAGGGTAGAAGTCTGTTGGATCATGCCAAGAAGATCTCTAAATGAGCTCCAATCTGCTCTCCTTAAGACCAGAGCCATAAGTCTGCTATTTGTTTTGCTTACTTCTCTAACTTCAGAATCACATGGTTGCTGCTGACAAGGCTGCCATCGCCCTGCACATCTCCAGCCTTGCTCTTCTTTGCTTGTAAATGCAGGTCCAACAGGTCTACCCTAGTTATCTCCTTCATCGCCTGTTTCAAGAAATCATCTGGATGCTCTACAGAAATCTCCTGCATTGCTTGCATTCTGCCCTATTGCCTTTTGTCCAGTTATCAGGGCACCTGATGTCCCGTATGAGTACCAGAGCCTGCAGTTTTGAGGCTTCCTCCACCTTTCTAAAGTTTTCCTCTGCTTCCACTTCTTGACCAGCCAGCATGTAGCAGACGTACCACCACACCACCCCTGCTCATCTGTCCTCTGCTCCTGACCCCCATGCTCTGGGCCAGCTTGCCCCATAGGCAACTTCTTGCACACTGAAGCTGTCCCTCTGCACAGAGCGCAGCTCCTGCTCCTCACTTTCCCAGCCCACCCCTCCTGAAGAGCCTGTGTCCTTCTCCTCCATCCCCTGCAGCACTCCCATCCTGTGAGTATGCATCCCACTCCTCTCTGTAATCCCACACAAGGTCCCGGTTTGGTGGCTCTGCAGGGACATCTAATCCCACTTGTTTGTTCCCTATGTTGCCTGCATTCATGCATGGACACTTGGGATGGGGCTACAGTCACAAAGTTTTCACCAGGTGAGAGCATGAGAGCCTCTCCCATCACTTTGTTCTCCAGGCGCTTCCTCATGGTCTCCCATTTCCCACTGGGTCAAGTCCTCTGATATCATCCTAAATAAACAGATATCCAGACAACTTTGATTTTTAGGCCTAAATGCAACAGTTTAGACTAGGAATCAAAGTTTTTTGTTATTGGAACATGAATGTGCCTGAAATTATTACCATTGCTCTTTACAATCTTTCTCCTCCTTCCTTTACTTAAAATAAGCTGAGATGATTTAGCTTACATTTTAGAAGTCAATTCTCACACTAAAGCAAGGCCTCATAAGCAAATTTTAGACTTCTAACAATAGTATTATGAAAGAAATGCTGACAAAATATTGACTATTGTAGTACAAACAACAAATAATAATGGTATTATGAAGTACCATAGCTAGGGAAACCATATTTGTGTTAGTTCCCATTCATGGTTCACTTTAGATCGTTATCAAAAATATATTATTTTGCAACACTTCTTTGAGTATCCTCTATAATCCCTGTATATGGGATAAAGCAGAAAATCTGAATACTTGTCTGATTTGATTGGATTTTTTCCCCATATAAAAAGACTAATAATAGGGTAAGATTCAAAACGTCAAAAAATACATTATTTATATTCCATTTTCTCTTTTTATTTCCCCATTAATTTTTCTCTTTTCATTTCAAGGCATTAAAAGTGGTATAAAATGATCAGCAGTCAATGCAGTATGTCTCTAGTCTTGTATTAGCTCATATAGTGGGTCTGATAAATTGGCTATGATTTCAGGACTTTATATAGCTCTCATTATCTTTTTCTGCAACAAAGGAGGTTTAGAAAAGCAACATCCATCCTCTTGCATATTATACTCTAAATGTAATATAAACCAGTTATATTAGCACTTACCTATATAATTAGTGGAACAAAGCTCTTAATAGAACAATTTAATACAGACCCTTCATAAATTAAGCCAGTGTTATGCCCTTTTTACTCTCAAGGAATTGCTAAATTCTAAAAACAACTTACATACCTCCTATAAAAATAAACTGGCAATGTGGCTACAGTGTAAAAAAAAAGTAATAGTGCTTCCTTTCAGAGTATAGCCTTTGTTTTCTAAGCTTATAAATATGCATATGCAGGCACATACTCTAACACACACATTAGTTATCATCCTCTCGTCCCAATCAGAGCTTGAATTTGTACCAGTCCTAGTTCCATTTGCCTTTCCAACTACTACTCAACTCTCCTTTCTTCCTAAGCTCTCTGAAACGATTGCTTATAACCCCTTTAAGGGGTTCTTCTCTGTCAGGTCCCCCTCAGATCTTCTCATCTGCTTTCCCACCTACCTGTCTGTAACAGCTAAAGTTTCTAGTCAGACCTTTAAAACTGTATTCTGTCTCTACTTTCCTAGAGAATTTGCCATCTTTATTGATACGTATAACCTATACACTTGCTCTTCCAGTCTGTCTCTTTTACAGACTGAAACTTGTCCTCTGCCTTTCTACAGTTTACTCATGAGCTCAGGATCAACATGAATAATTTTCTTTCTTTAACTGCCTATTTACTTTCTTAAATACTGTAATAACATAAACACCACATCTTATTTATAAGGCAGGCTCTTAACCTACACATCAGAACCCTCTTAATATGTTATCACATTGAACATGCTAATGTACAATCTTATCTTTGAAGTTTAAATTCCTTAATGTTTAGCATATTGTATCCAACTTGCACTGTAAACTCACCATAGCTTCCATCCTTTTTATCAGCTATTTCAACATTATTTTATTAATTTCTGACAGACGTAATTTTTCCTCACTCATATCCATCCATACTGTTACTCAATGAATGTCTCAGCCCACTGTTCCGGTGATAATGTCCCTTTACTCTGCTCTTCTTTCGTCATCGCATCAAATTTAAATATTTCTACCCCCTTTCAAGGCCCTTTCTGACCTACCTCCACCATACTACCACTTATTTTAGAGATGCTGATGATCAGTGATGCTGATCTCATGCCCACTTACTAGATATTCCAGCATTCAAGTCTGCTTTCTCCTTTGTGGTTCTGCAGGCTGAGCAGAGGCTCCCTGTGAGCATTTGCTTAGTCACCTCATTATCCTCCCTCAAATACTGCTTTTCCATAACACCTGCAAGAAGGCTTGACAAAGATTAGACTGCTACGATGCTAAGAATACTTTCCATGCCTCCCTATATGACTGAATTCTCCCATCTTTTGCTGTCTTTTTGCTGTCCTGCTTAATACATAGATGCAATTGCTTTAGGTAATGAAGGTCTCTTCCTTTCGTACTTCTATGTGTAAGTAATTTTCTCTTACTACAGTTCTCAAGTGCTACGATGATACCAACAAATAATACTCAAATGAACATACCTCTTCCATTTTGGTGGTACAGTTTGCCCTTGTGTAGTTCTGCTGTTAATTCTGTTCTAAAATTGTCATGCTATTAAGCCGTTAAGGTTATTGAGGAAGACCCATTTTTGGAATGTTTCTTGAACAGTCAGGAAACCCACAAGCAATATGCCAAAAATGGTAATTTGGTCCTTGAAATAGTGGTTCAAGAAGCACAAAAAGCAAAGCTCCTGATCAAAGCATAACATGAAGTGCAGGCATATCCCACATTGTCTTGACTCATTTCTAATTATGTTTAATGAATCACTTTTCAACTAGCTATGCGAACCAAGAATTCTATATCTGAAAAGCTGGAAGCTTAAAACGAAAGGTTTTGAATAATACTAGCTGAAATGATCACCTGGATATTTTGTCAGTAGCTCTTCCATCCTACTGGAGGCAAAAAATAATCATGACTATGTCACACTCCCACATGAATTCCTTTCAGCAATTCTGCCATTTGTAAGTGAATTCCATTTTGGGGATTGAATGCTTTTCTACAAAGCAGAAAAATCAGAGCACTGTACAATGGTCCTCTGTCATTTTGTATTGGGCCTTGTTGTTGCCACCTTCTCAAAATTTTGCCAGGACACCCTTGGACATCTCTGCAGTCACATGAAGCTAAAAGAGATCGAGCTCTATGCTAGAGTACAGTGAGAATCAGAAGGAAGGGTTGGAAAAAGAAAGGAAGTGAGAAATAAACCGATTGCTGTGCATTTGCTAATGCACAGCGCTAGTGAAAGGGTTTACCATGTAAGAATGACATTTTAGTATTATCAGTAGTTGTACTTTTTGTAAGTGCAAGCCCGAAAGCCGAATACTGACTGCAAGGAAAACCAAAGTAGGATGCCCCTGTATTCTCCTCTCTCTATAGTTTTGTATGTAATTTATGAAATATATTTCCAAAGTAGAGAGTTTGGAAGAGTAGAAGTAGACAGTTATTGAGCAAGTTGCCTTTTCCATGCTTTGGAAAATTATACTTGACAGATGTTGAAGTGGAATCGTCACCAGTTTGTGTTTTTGACCTTTTACATGTAGCTACCTTATTTTTTGTTTTTTTTAAATAAAAATGTGAACGCATATAGCATATTGAATAGCTCAAAAAGCAAAAAAGAGGTGTCAGTTTATGAGATAAACTGGCTGCTGTCTGCTCCACTGGCTGCTGCCTGCTCCACAGATGTGACTGATTTTATTCTCTCCATAAACAAAAAGCCCTTGGTCATGTGATTAGACAAATCACAAAAAAGAGGAAATGAGAAAAAAAATTATATTTTCTATTAATTATCACTTCTTTTATAACCTTCAGATTCCTTTTTCTTAGCATTCAAGTACCTTCTAGTATTACTGTATCTCAGCATCGGAAAAATGTACTTTATTGTGCCTGTTTTTGCAACAGAGACCAGATATTATCCCTATTCTACAGACTAAGAACTTGGCCAGCCCTTACTCACGTCACGTAATATGAATCTTCTGAATATGCAGCTAGATGCCAAGGCCTGGTCCATGATAGGCACCTAGAGATGATGTGTTTCAGTGATCCAAGGACAGGTAGAATGTAGTATCATTCTGTTTTTTTGAAACAGTAGAAAATTATTAATAAATAGAATTAATGAGTAGAAAATAATAAATAAACTGCTGTGTCATTACTGAGCCCTACTGGACAGATTATGTTACTCTGATTCTGTGAAGACTATGAAGGCTTCCAAAGACTGCTCACAAATATATCTCTCTCTATGGGATAGTGATAATTTGACCACTGCTAAAAAATACTGAACCAAAGTTTTGTATAAACCGCACTAATAACATAATTGTTTTTTATGTTTATACTTTGTTTCTTTTTTTCCAAACCCATGCAAACCTTCTTGCTTTCTGATATTTTTTCATTTTCTTCATTAAGATCTTCATTATTTTTGTTGGTTTTAATAATTTAATAAAGTTTATCCCATTCTGATTCTGCAGCACCATTGTTTGAATTTCCACAGTATGTGGGAGTCACTGTGATACACCAGACTGACATACTTCAGTATGCACTTTAGTTAGCCTATTTCCAAAAAGGAGTCAGGAGGATACTATTACTTCTCAATCTCCCTCACTTTCGGTTTTTAACTCTGCCCTGGCAGAATTACTCTAAATCAGATCTAGAACAAATATATCCATTTTAAAATTGTATCCTGGCTGCTGTTGACAATGTATTATTGAATAAATGTAGTTGTTCTTCTTTTCCCTCTAGTGCTTTCATCTTGAGTTCACAGAATTGTCAGTCTTTACATACAACAGCTGCACACAAGCAGTGGCAATGGGAGACTTCAGTGGCTACAAGTGCTTCTGCTTCTCATTACTCTATCACATCATAATGTGCATTTTTGCAAAGTCACAATACAAATACATCCAAACCAGATTTGACTCAGTTACAGTGCAAGACCTGAAAGAAGCATCAATTCCGGGATAGACTTCTGACACAATTACATAGTACCTTTCAGGAATGTATGCTGCTATCTATCTAATTATCTTCCCTCCTTTCCTTTCTTTGCTCTGATTCTGCCTTGCCCCACAAATAAGGACCCACAACACCTTTCCATATACAACACATTGGAAATATTTACAGTGTGAACTTATAAAACCTGGAAAATCTGAATTAACAACTCTTGCAGTAATCATAAATCATGCGTAAGGTGGCTATGAAATAAAAATTAAGTACAGTAAAGCATTACTGAGAAATACTAAGTGCTGCATATACCCAGCAAAAAGAAATCACAATCTGTGTGGGAACAGTAACTTCAAATTTTCTGACATTTGTACATTTATAATCCTCTGATGTTGGATGTTTTGCATTAATATATTTATGGTTTGGAGGAGCTATACTAAGATCAAAAATGTTCATCCTTCATAATAATTCCATCAGGAACAAAGACAATAAAAGGTACTTCTGTTGGAGTTTATAAAAACATTAAATTCAGTTATGAAGCCTTATGCTGTATAAGAGATGCTCAACTTTTCAAAGAAAAGAAGTAAAGAGCTGTCTCTGTTGGAGGAAAGATAAAATGATACAAGCAACCTGTCAGGAAAAATTATGCTGATTCATATTGTAAACATTATTACAATGTATGCCCACCAGAAAATGTAGAAGTATGACATTTAATGCATCAAATTTAGCTTTGTCATTGCCTTATCTATGGGGCAGAGAGCTTTGCACACATCTCCCAGGAGAGAAAAATATCCAGTTAGAACCTTTTCAAAAATACCCCTCATTTATAACTTGAAAACCAAATTTCAGTTGAAGAAAGTATTATTTCAGAATTTTCTTTTCAGCATTTCACTAAACCCTACATACACAGAGTGCACTGCAGTTGTATAAAAACAGCCATTGTGCCACCTTATCTAATCACAGTTACATGAACAGAAGCTTTGAAATTTATTTAGATCACATAGTCAGCATGAGCCCTGAATAAGGAAAATGTGTAATTGCATAGCTCAGGGGCAGATTTGGGTGTGCACTGTGACCCAGAAAGTCACATTTCAGTCTCCTGCTTCCTCCTTGCAGTGGGAGCAGACGGAGCCAGGCATGCACCAGGTGTACTTACATGCCCTCCTGACAGCCCAGCTGCTGTGAGGAGAGTGTTGGGGGTCAGAGCCACGGTGGCCTTTTATTTCTGTCTCCTCTAGCCTTCCTCCATTAGGTCACATAGGTGCAGCAGACTGGGGAAATAGCGCCTGAAAGGTGGCTGCTCCTTTTTTCCCGTGGCTAGCAGACCAACAACACAATCAGCTTTACGTTATGCCCCCATCTTCAGAGGCACTGAAGCAAAAAATTCAGCCCTTGGCATTGTGTATTTGCATATCTAAGAAGAAGGGGGATATTTCCATGCAATTAGATTATCCCTACTCCTTGTGTGACCAATTCTTCATGTGCTACCCACTGAAGTCAGGAACAATTTAAATCGTGACACTCATTGGTTTTCAATAATTGTTTCTGCATCGAGTATCCCAGAAAAGGATGGGCTGAGGTGGAGGGGAGACGATAATCTACAGAATACGTAATGGAGCAATGTCACAGCTTGTTTTTCCCCCTGCTAAGAGGGCATATAACCAGCAGAGTCTAACCTACAATGAGCATTTTCTGTCTCTGTAGTTAGTTTTACCTTAAGGCATAGGAAAGAAATCTTATTATAATATTATACTAGTGACACCATAACTAAGATTGAAAAAGGCTATTACTGGCGTAAATGACTCCAAATAAGGTTCCTTACTCTTTTCGAATTGCTACTCAAAATGCAGTATCAGAAGGATATTAACTCTTTGAGGAATAATTGCTTTGCCTACCTGAGGCTAAATATATTGGACCAAAGCCTTACCTGGTTCACAAAGTTCAACTTAAATTGAGAGAACTACATCCTTCACAGTCCTCACACAAGACAGAAGATACAACAGAAGGGAAGGATAAGGGGGATGTTATTGCTCTCTTCAACTACATAATGGGAGGGTATAAAGAAGATGGATCCAGATTCTTCTGGTGGTGCACAGTAAAAGGAAGAGGCCCAATATACGCAAGTTCCAAAACCAGAATTTCCAATACTCACAATGAAGGTGGCCAATGGAAGAGATTTCCCAGAGAAGTTCTGGGATCCCCATCCTTGGAGATACTCAAAATATGACTAGATCGGGGTTTGAGCAACCTGCTTAAGGCTGAAGCTGGCCCACATTTCAGTGAGGTTTTGGTCAGATGACATCCAGAGGTCCCTTTCAACACAAATTCTTCTGTGATTCTGTGATTTTAGCAGGGCTATTGGTATGTTTTGCTATTGACTCAGATGTGTGTTTCAGCCTTGCCCTGCCCTTGGTTGAAACCTACTCCCCAGACTTACCCCTCAGATAATGCCAGCTAAGCCTCTGACTCCAGACTACAACATCCCTATGGGGTTTGGGTAAGCTGTCTCACAAAAGCCATTTAAGCATGGACAGACATTTACTTATTACTGATAGAATCACAGAATTATAGAATCGTTTAGGTTGAAAAAGACCTTTAAGATCATCAAGCCCAACAGTTAACCTAGCACTGCTAAGTCCACCACTAAACCATATCACTAAGCATCACGTCTACACATCTTTTAAAAACCTCCAGGGATGGTGAATCCACCACTTCACTGGGCAGTCTCCCAATCCTTGACAACCCTTTTGGTGAAGAATTTTTTCCTAGTATCCAATCTAAACGTCCCCTAGCGCAACTCGAGGCCATTTCCTCTTGTCCTATCACTTGTTACTCGGAAGAAGAGACCGACCCCCACCTCGCTACAACTTCCCTTCAGGTAGTTGTAGAGAACGATAAGGTCTCCCCTCAGCCTCCGCTTCTCCAGGCTAAACAACCCCATTTCCCTCATCAGACTTGTTCTCCAGACCCTTCACCAGCTTCGTTGCCCTTCTTTGGACACGCTCCAGCACCTCAAGGTCTCTCTTGTAGTGAGGGGCCCAAAACTGAACACAGTATTCAAGGTGCGGCCTCACCAGTGCCAAGTACAGGGGCACAATCACTTCCCTAGTCCTGCTGGACACACTATTTTTGATACAAGCCAGGATGCTATTGGCCTTCTTGGCCACCTGGGCACACTGCTGGCTCATATTCAGGTGGCTGTCAACCAATACCCTCAGGTCCTTTTCCGCTGGGCAGCTTTCCAGCCACTCTTCCCCAAGCCTGTAGCATTGCATGGGGTTGTTGTGACCCAAGTGCAGGACCTTGCACTTGGCCTTGTTGAACCTCATACAACTGGCCTCAGCCCATTGATCCAGCCTGTCCAGAGCTGTCTGTAGAGCCTTCCTACCCTCAAGCAGATCAACACTCCCACTCAACTTGGTGTCATCTGCAAACTTATTGAGGGTGCACTCGATCCCCTCATCCAGATCATTGATAAAGATATTGTTGAGATAATATCCTGTATATGCAGACTAAAATCCGTCTTCAGCAAAAGTTTTCTATCATCAAACAGAAATCTGTTGGAGAAAATTTCTGCTGCACTTACTTCTGAGTGTGTTTTTAATTCTGCACTAAATTTGTGTTCTGTGCCTCGTAAGCCATGCATTTCTTCAATATGCATGACTGACAAGAGATGCTTAACTAAAAGTACTTTTGGTTACTTGCAAAAATCAGAAAATCTACACCCCATGTATGGCAGAATGCCCAAGCAGATGAACAGAGTCAACCCATCTGGCCTTATAACCCCTGAGTTCTCAGTGAGTCAGACTGACAGGAATGGTAGGAGGTGCTGCATTTCTTCACCATTTATGTGCTATCAGTCAGAAACATGCTGCTTTATAATACAATGCTAATCCAAAGAAAAGGGAAGAGGGAACTAGAGAGAGAAATAATGTAATGTCAGACATTCTGTCCATGTCTAATACAGTTTCTCCCTCTCTTTTCATCTGTGGTCCTGTTTTTAAAACTACATCAAGTCTGACGAAGTAAAGCAGCTCATATAAATAAAGACAGAATACGTAAACTTAATCCAAGATGAACAAACAATCCAAGACTCGGCAGAGGTGTTGATCAAAACTACAGGAGCTCTGGTATTTTCTCAATGAAGAAGATAGAAGTTTCTCTTGTGTACTAACTGAAGGCTTAAAAGGAATTTACCTCTATTAGCAACTAAACAGGGCTTTTTGTTCATTCTTTTTTTTTTTTTTTTTTTTAGTTTAGCAGGCAGATTTATCCTTTAAAGGGGATATCCCAGTTTCTCATTTTAAAACTACAACTGGGGCAGACATCTCTCAAGTTAAAAATCAGCCAAAAGGAGAATTATACTTCCTTTAACTTAGATACAGGTTCTTTGATTAACTCTCACAATGTAATTTGTACATGAGCATGTTCTCAAACAAATGTCTGTTTCTAGCAGAGGACGTAAAAAGCAAGCAGGAACATATCCTAGCATCAGCTTTCTAGTTAATATTCTTCCACTCACTAAAAATAAATAGCAAATTTTTGCAGGCTCTTGATGTGAACTACTGCTTTGGCTGTTCTGATTATTTATAATTGCATTATTCATTACTAGGTTGTTGCTACAAAACAGTTTGTTGTGATATTGAAAGTCTGCAAATACATACATATTACATGAAATTTGTGTGTGGGTTGTTCTAGTGTTATTGTAAAGACCCATCATCTCCTAACAAAAGCACGTGCCAGAGTGTCCTAAATCATAGCCTGGATTTTCTTGTGAAATCACTTGTTTTCCTAATGCACTGGTTGTCAGCATCTCTCCAGAGAAGGCAGCATCCACCATCTCATTTGTCACTCTATTTCACTGTTTCTCCATCCTCTGTGTAGTTCTGTCGGCACTGGTCCCATGGTCTCCTGCTCTGTGCAAGCCAACCCACTCACTCCCAACACAATGGCGACAAACTTGGAAGGCAACCCAGCAGAAGTGTCCTTCTGCTGAGAATGGCTCAACACCTTTTTCAGCCAGCAATGAACTTGATCCATGAAACAAATACCCATATCCAAAAATAGGTGTAGGTAACTTGAAGTATCCAGTTTATACACTAATGAAAATGATTGTTCCATTACTAAGGAAAGACCAAAGGCTTTTCATTGACCTAACAGTGTAGGCCTCTGGACTTGCCTGGACTTGTCTTGGCCTGAGCTGATTTTAGCTTGTTTTAGCAAACATTTAGCAGTCAGCTGACTATTGCCTAAATACATATTAGCTTCAGCTCAGCTGTGTGCAGCTGCATGGTACAGCACCTATTCCTAATTAATAGGTAGTGATAACATAGTTGTTCTGCATAGGGTGAACAGTCCATGAGTTAGAATAAAAGTGTAATGTAGACAAGTACAGGTAGAGGTGAGGGGCAGAGGCCTGGCACTGTAATCACAAATCACAGTGGTCAGTGGCTGGCCACTCAGTCAGGTGAAATAGTCTTCAAGGATAACAAATGGAACAGAAAAACTGGATAAGGTGGAATTGAGTACTGTGTCCAGCTCTGGAGCCCTCAGCACAGGAAAGACATGGATCTGTTGGAGCAGGTCCAGAGGGGGGCCACAAAAATGGTCAGAGGGATGGAACATCTCTCCTATGAGGAAAGGCTGAGAGAGTTGGGGTTGTTCAGCCTGGAGAACAGAAGGCTCCAGGGAGACCTTATTGTGGTCTTTCAGTACTTAAAGGAGGCTTATAAGAAAGATGGGGACAAACTTTTTAGCAGGGACTGTTGTGATAGGACAAGGGGTAATGGTTTTAAACTAAAGATATAAAGAAGAAATGACTTACGATGAGGGTGGTGAAACACTGGAACAGGTTGCCCATAGTCATAGATGCCCCATCCCCGGAAACATTCAAGGTCAGGTTGGATGGGGCTCTGAGCCACCTGATCTAGTTGAAGATGTCCCTGCTCATTGCAGGGGGGTTGGACTAGATGACCTTTAAAGGTCCCTTCTGACCCAAACTATTCTATGATTCTATGCTTCTATGAATTGGGAACCAATGAAGAAAGACCAAGTAAGGAGACTGCATTAGAAAATATAAAAAGGCCTCAAGAGGACCATGGAGGAAGAAACTCTCATCAACATGATACTCGTCCTAGCAAACCCCTCACATTTCTGATGGTCCATCTCCCCTTGCCCCTACCTGATGCAGAAGGAAGATGAGTACTGCAAGTCCTAGCATTAGAATGACTCTAGTACGACTAGTCATAACTTGTATTTTGATTAGAATGTTAGGACTTAAATTACACTAACATTAAAGTCTTGTCTCCACATATCAGCTATGTTTGCTTTTTGCTGTTACAAGATTTTTAGTGTAACTACTTAATGGAAATTATGTATCAAAATCCAAGATGGCACCATCTCTTCCAGACATATTTTAAGGGAAAAAATACACCTGTCTTGGCAGGGTTGTCAAAAGGAAAAACTTAGATGACTAATTCCAAAGGGAAATTTGTGAACTTTGAACAGATGCCTCCCTACCATCTAATTATGTAAAGCTAAGTATTCAGGGGTTGCAAAACATTGTTCCCATTTGTATTTCCTAGCATCCAGCTTTGATGATTCCTGTCTCAGGATGCCCACTCACGGGAATCTCCTATTTCCGCACGTATTGGTTATGTAGGTACCTAAAGCTGGGGCTTGGACACACACTGGTGCAATGCCAGATATCTCTGTGAAATAGCCTGAAGTCAAACATCTACAGCAAAGCCTTCCCTGTCCTCTATTAGACAGGGCCATATTAGAAATGTTTCCGGAGTTTGAAAGTGGAAAAAAGCAATACCATAAACGAGATTCTAACAAAAATGGTATTAAAACCTCAGAATAAGTCAGATCAGTATCTCAAGATTAAAAGGAGGAAAAAAACCCCTTCACTTTTCTTATTAAATATTACTCATAAAGTGTATCATCTGTGCTTGAATATACCAGTATTAGAAGTCCAAGACTGCTGCATAAGCAATTTTGCTCTGTAAAGTTAACAGTGCTCATAACAAATTTGGAAGCTTTGCATGCTGGTCATATCAAATGAAATCAAGAAGGTAAACACTGAACTTTGTTAAATTCGCTAACATTTTGAGGTTTAAACACTGCTACCTATAGTAGATCAGATTTTGCCTGCTTCTTTCATTTTAGTTTACTAAGGCCTCCACTGATGTCCAAAAAATATATTTCCATTATCCTAATTGGGTATAGATTCCTAAATCTTTTTGCCAGTCAAGATTATTGAATTTAACTGGCTAGTTGATGATGTGCTATATTATCAGACTTTGAAAAATATTTATGAAGTGAATAAAGTAATGGGTCGCCACCAGGCAAAGAAGTGCAAGCTCTTGGCTTGCAGCCTGTGTCAGATCACTTAGTCAACTTTCCTCATAGTCAGGTAGTTACTGTGGAATAATGAATCTGCTATAAATCCACACACTAGTTAATCCTGCAGTAATTTATTTCTCTAGCCATGTCTGTAGGAAACATTTTGTTTCCTGAGGTTGTAATCTCTTTCTGATAGACAAGTTTTTTTGTTCATTTGCTATGATGTCTTTATTGTATACACCATTATTCCTAAAGCTATCAGCAACTTACTATTATTGTGAATAACCTACTGGCAACAGACAAGTCAGAAAAATTTTTTTTTTTTTCCAGGGGAACTCCTTTTTATCTGCCCAACTGTCTTAAAATATGTTGTAAACAATCAATATGCTTTGAACACTACATATTTTATAGCTTCTTATGTTATTAAAAAAAAAACCACACCCAGATCAGGACATGTTTAGATTGTCTAAATATTGTAAAGCATAACATAGTTTTCAGTGCCCACTCTGAAAAACATGACTGGATTCTTCTTTGCATAAAGGCTACATTAAGCTCCACATAAATTAAGGTCCCTAGGTAACAAATGTGTAGTCAAATTTGCATTAAAAATAGAAGGATACCAAAACACAAGTACATTTTCAAAACTGTGGCTGATAACTTTACATTCCACCAGATGTGCACTGGGAATATGTGTGAACACAGCAGATAAAGGGTTAATACATGTTTTGAAGACTTCTAAAATGAAAATTATTTACTTCTCATCTTAGTAGAAGATGAGAAAATGTCCAGTCTACCATGTGCGAATCTATCACATGGCAATAGTTCTAGAAATCCTTAAAAAATTTTAATTCAAATACCTTTAAGTAGGTTTCTTCCAAATCAGACAATCTGGCTCAAAGCAGTTTGGTAATTAGCTAATTGCCAGTTTATCACAAATATTAGCCATTTAGATAAATGCTTAGAATATAGCACAAATACTCTTTGCTAGGCAATGCAGAATCGGAAGACCTGATAAAGACATCAGAGATCTATGAAAAATTTTGTTTTAAAACTTCACTAAAAGTGATTTTAGATTTTTAGGTTCATTTCCCTCTTTATATATATCTATGTCTTGTTATATTTGACATATGGCATTTTTGACCTACCAGAAAGCAGAGGAATTTGTCTGCCTGTTTTGTTTTTTCATTAGACACTTCAACTATTTGCTACAGTATTCACAGAATTTTTATTGCTGCAGTTCAGAAAATAAGATCCTATTTCTTCGTGGGTTTGATGGGTGGTGGCTATCCTAAGACTGATAATGGAGGAAACCCCAACAATGTTTTCTACTATATGGGTACTATTTTTTTTTCCTACATATTTGAATAAGTTTTTCACTCTATGGTAAAAGAGCTTGCAGTAACTTAGGCTGTCACAGCACCAGATATACAAGTCTCTTTCACCGTTACTGCTTAGGCAACATAATAACATACAATACAGAAATGCCCGCATCTTTCTTTCTACCATTCCATCATTTATATTTATAATTTTATTGCTCCCAAACCCAATAATTTTAGCTGTTCAAAAACTAGCTTAACATTTAGCTTGAAGCATTTGATTTTTCCAATATGGCACACAAACATTAGCCAGCTGTACTAGCTCAATGGCATCACCTGAAGGTGAGTTTTACAAGCTAACGGGAGGAAACACAGGAGCTACTCCCTGCAAGGAAACTTTATGTGATTCAACTCGAGAATCAGAATGAAATGTTGCTTCCCCTCAAAAACTAGATTTTCACTTTATGTTGTCATTAATTTTAAAAACAATTTATTAGCTTTATGGTAGTTTTTCATTCAGGAGTTAAAGACTGATTACTTCTAAGTGTTTGTTTTGCTGAAATCTCTTCTTTTTTATAGCTTATCTTAAAGCTCTAAGGCCTACTGTCACCTGGGATAAATTACCACAGTCCTACCGCACTGAATACAATCGGATAAATTATCCAAGAGAAATTTTGGCCAGAGAATTTCGAAAGACAGGCTTTGTATAATTTTATTTGAGAGTCATTTCCATGATTTTTACTTTACAGCATATAATTTTTGACACGGAACAAAACAAAGTCCAATCCATCCAGTATCCTACCTCTTACCATATGCAACATCAGCTGCTTCACAAAAAGGCCAAAAAGTAGTTGCTATGTATTACACTCTCTGTCAGTTTTATCGTACTTGCTAGCATTCATATACTGGCTTAAAATCAGACATGAGTTGTTGTCTTCCTTGTAATAGTTCTTCTTTGGCTTTACTAGTATAACTCAAGATATTGTTACACACAGCAATCTCCAATTGATAATTGAAGTATGCTATATTTTTGCCTTCAGCAATATCCTGTAAGTGTCATTTTCATGGTATAATTTCAAAACTGTATACAAAATTCTTCATGAGTTTTGAAATGGCCACCTCTCCATGGCCATTTTAGTCCATAATATCTATAGATCTACTATATCTTTGTTCCTATGCACTCACATGGAGAAAGAGAACACCTGGCCTCTTGTAACAATAGCTTTATTTATTCTCTTTCTTAGATAGCTTCTGTATTTCCTCTGAATCATTTCAAAGGCATTGAATAAAATCTAAAGCTGTCTATCCCTGGGGATTCCCTTGGTAGCTTCCTTTCCTTCCAGTGAAACCTTGATAGTCCCATAGTTATAATGTTTTACATTTGCTAACATCTGGATTCACCACACTAGGCATTTTCTGAGCCTAGGACGCTGCTCCCTGCTTCTTTGGATACTTTAAAATAGTGTTCTAAGTAATTTTCTTTA
Source organism: Ciconia boyciana (assembly GCF_034638445.1). NCBI lineage: Eukaryota > Metazoa > Chordata > Aves > Ciconiiformes > Ciconiidae > Ciconia > Ciconia boyciana. Next base: position 203,283,979 of record NC_132934.1, read on the forward strand.
GGATTTTTAGATTCTCAAATTCCCCATCTTGTTAGTAGCGCTTTTTTAATCTTCTGACCAAAGAAAAGTAATAGTTTGACATCCTTATTTCGCTTTCCTTTCACTAAATTTATTGAAGTCCTGTTGGCTATTAAAATTCTATCCTTGAGTGAAACTTCTGCCTTCTGCATTTTAAGCTGTTAGAATTAAGTGTCAGTTTGTACTCTGAATTATCTGATCCTTTAGAAGACAAATATAGTGGCATCTTTTTTGCTAAGGATCAAAACCAAATGTTAGATAATTTGCAGAGGACAAGGAACAGCAAGGAAAAGATAAATTAAATGGATTATTAAATGTTACTAGCACCAGATAGTAACTTGCAAGGTTCACTCTGAATCAAATACAACCACTGTACTAACCTGTATGAACATAAAGCTGAAGGGAGTTAACAGCAGTTTGAAAGAAACATCAGAAATTAAAGTCTAGATTAATCTGTTTAACCCAAAGTCACCCATCATTTACTAACTAAAAAATGAAATATGTTACTAGTCATTGAAAGATGCAATAGTTCAACCTGACATACAACCAAGTATCTTAATCTGAATGAGTCTGAATTTACTCAAATATTACTAGCTGCAAATAAAGAATATTTCAGGAAGTCTGGCATACATTTCTCCAATTTGTCTTCTATCAGGCAGACTTTGTCAGCAGTTTTAGAGACATATACTTTCCTTTATAAAAAGGCAAATTACTGTGTTCCAGTCATTAAACTGAAAATATCTGTGTAAAAGATCTTCACATCCAGTACAATTTCTTTGTACTTTTCCAGTTGTTTCTCTGCATAAGAGCAGTGGCAAACAATGGCTCTACCTGCATTCAGCATTGAAAAAAAAATCAATTGCTTATAGGCCACTACTGTTTCTTCTTTGTTCAAGCTGTGTCATAGTCCATAAAGAAATAATCCATCACTGCTATATATTCGCTCCACAGCTCTGACAATAAATTCCTCATTTTGTTCTCATCTTACCCCAGGTAGCTCCACTGACTTTGCTGGAGTTACTCCTGATTTTCATCACTGTCAGTGAAAGCAGAATCAGGCTGAAGGAAGAGCCACTGCCGTGTGCACTCTATGAAGTATATCTATGAATCACAAACTGTTTTAAAAGCTTTGTTCCCCTTATTTTATTAATTGAAAAACAATTCAGCTAGGATTTAATTTTCAGCCTCAAATGGTCCTTCTAATTCAGAAGGACAAGACATGCACATACATTAGTCATGCATTAAAAAATTTTCATATTTGTAGTGCTGATATTAACTCATTGCATACTGTATCTTATGTTGATTGATATGAGCTGCTCTAATTTTCCTGTCATATAAACCAGAGGCAGACGAAGCCTAATCCTATGACAGAAAGATTATGCTACATAAAATATAAACAGGGATAAGAAAATTCACCATAAATATTTATGTGTTTGTACTTGCAGTTTTCTATTTTTATAAATCCATCAGGTCTCACCAGAGATCTTTAATATATTATTTTCATTTCAAATACCCTATTCGAAAATTCGAGTATACATATGATTGAAAGTAAAGCCAAGCTAAATTAGTATATTGTCATTTATAATATAATAATCCATGTAGAAAAAGGAGAGGTAATAAGAAGATATCCAATTTGGTTTAGATGGGACTAAGATTTTAGTGTTTTAAGAGATAACATTGACCAACACCATATGAAGGTCAATATCCACTTGTCAAATGTACTGTAAACCTCAATGGGCTGAAGAATGAGGAATCAATATATAAGGCCTTGTATCTTCATGATCATTTATGAAAACTAAATGCAAAACTGGTGTGAAGTGTTTTAATTCAGACCAATAATATTTCACCTTCCATTTGCACTTGTTCTAATAGATAAAATTACTGCTCGTCTATGGAGACTAAAACATACAGAAAGTATCATATGAAAAAGAGGTGTGTGCTCAGCTTGAGTTAGCCAAGTCAAACTAAGCTGCGGTGAAATCCTAAGCGGTATTTCTGTTTGTGGATACAGGGCAAAATAAAGTCTAAAGCACACGCACGCATGTGCACACACATGTATGCACATACTTTTTTAATGGTAAGTTGAAGAGTCCCTGGGCTGTATTCTAAGTCTGTGAAACCAGCCTTCCCTCAATGGGGAGTCCCTAGCTTGAGGTTAGCAAAAGCTGCAAGCTCCTGGCACAGTGGTCATGTCAGAAGGGAGCCTTGGGAGCCAGCCTTCAGAGGATAAATGCATAAATGCCCCTTTTGTTGCTTTTGATGACAGCAGGGAATCTAGTCCTCTTATGGAGTTATTTACAACCATTTTTAAAAGCTAAAGGATGGAGAAAGTTTATTGCTATGGCCAGTACATATTTATTACTATAGATTTTTAAAATATATATATCTTCTCTGTCAAAGACTCCCCATAAGCTCTCATATAAAGAACACAGGAAATGACAATGCTGAGTTGAAATCCTTACTTTATTACCTAGAAAGTAAGCTATTCTGCTTTGCAATATGCACTGTACCAATATTGCTCATAACCCATAAGAGCTCTATATGCCCAAGACAGTAATGTCCTCTCCTTGTGCTTAGATTATAGGATGCTGGAGAAAAAGGTGTTTGCTCAGGGCCCAGAAATACCATCGCCGACACTTTATGGAGAAAACATCTTGCCAAGTTTTGCCACGGGTGACCCTCTGAGTACCTCCTGCTGGGAGTGCAGCAAGCAAATTCACTAGTTATGCCAGTTTAGCATGGGCATTTGCTTCTCCTGCCCAGGTTATGGAAATTGTGACAGCTATGTAAAGGAGGTACCAAGATTCTGGAAAACATATCTCCCATTTACAGGAACATTATTATCTAAAAGATAAGAAGTCGAAGAGAACAAGGGAGCAGGGGATGATCCCGATGAATCAAAATGTTGAGCAATTGTGGATTTCATAAGATCTTTTTCAGGATTTTGTTTTTTGGGGTTGGTTTGGTTTTGGTTTTTTTTTTTGGTAGGACCTTGTTAACCAAAGTTTGGCTAAGCAAACAAACTTTCAAAATCATTGCTTGAAACTAAAAAAAATTACAAGACTAATACAAAAAAAGGATTTAAAGATAATAATATATACTTGGATTTTTGTTTTGTCCCCTAGTTTCTGAGCCACTGCATTGTTTGGGGTCACAAACTCTTTTCTACAACCAAGGGGGACAGAAATTTCATTTTTTGTGTTTTCTTTTTGGACAGAAAGGAGTGCTGAGAGCTTCACAAAACCACCTGACTCTTCAAGCAAGAGACTCAAGAAAAAAAACACTCAATACTGTTAGCTTTGCAATAAATGTGGCATTGCAGCATGGGGTGAGATGAAGCAGAATGAAGTCAAGAAAAAACAGTTTGACTACAGTAAGCTAAAATGAGAACTGACTACTTCAGAGCTCAGAATAGCCTCTGAGGAGGCCCATCTTGCTATGCCATGTAACTAGTTGTGGCAAAAAAAGATTAGAGGTTTTTTTTCTTGTTTACAGCAATGCTGTTTATCAAATTGTAATGTAACAGATTTAGTGGTTGGGCATGATTATATTCCAAACTGTAAGTTCTGTATGGATCAGACTATATTTTGCATTGTTTTTAGCACCAGAATCTGAAAGAAGCAAGAAAAAGTAACCTGGAAAAAATACCAGACAGCATTAAATAGCTTTAAGGCTTCAGGTCCCATTAAAAGGCTTCAGGTCCTATTCTTCATACTGGAGAGTCTGATCTCAGGGAGCCATGTGTAAATCCATCTAATAGGATTTTTTGTTAAGTAGGTCAAATTTTATAACTCCAGTCTCTGACAGAGATTGGATTTTTCTTTACAAGCCAGATAACTTTTAGGCCTTCAGAAACTGCCTCTTTACTACAAACGGAGAAGAGAACCAAAAGGAATTCAGTGGCTTGTACCAGGTAGCTCTTTCAGACACATTAATTTGTCATATTAAGGTATTAACAGTGAAACAGACAGAAGATGGTCCTGGAAAAATATAAGAAGATTCTTTTGATGGTTGTATCAAGCCAGGTGACCCTTTTTGGCCAGGACAAAGAAGGCATGCAGTACTTCATCTAAAAGGATGTCTTCTTTCTCTCACACCTCCCATCAGGGCTTTACACAGCACTTGAGGTGAGCTCATTACCACCGAACACTCCGTTATCACAGCCGCTGTGGAATAAGCCCTTATTAATAAAAGCAGTGGGTATATGATGTGGTAAAAGAGAATGTGATGTGGTATGTATATGCAACTCACATGCTCAGGGCAGGACAAGACCAATGCATGGCCACTGAGAGGCGGATGGCAAAGTATTAGAGCATGTTTACCTTTCTATAAAGAGGTTTGCCTTTTACCACACTAACAATACAAGCTGTCTCAGAATCTCCACACTGGTATTTAGGGATGCCCTTGCAGGCAGTTAGTGTTGTCCTTCTTTCCAAACAGTAGACAGAAGATGTAGGCTGCAGAATTAGAAACAAAGAGCTGCAGAACTGCTGCCTTAAAGGCTTCACGCCCAGGGGAAAACCAAATGCACTGCAGAGAGCTGGAGATAAGCAAGGATGCCATCTGAATATGAAGTAAAGTTTATGATTGACATGTGTGGTAGAAGAGAGACAGGAGAGAAGGGAGGGGAGAAGCTCAGAGTGTACCAGGTTATGCTTGTGGCTGCGCAGATGATCCCCAGAGCACTGGGAAGGAAAGCATGACACCCAGCCAAAGCAAGGCACCAGTAGCTGCAACAGGAATGAAAGGTGCTAGGAGCAGAAATGGGCACCACAGCTGACTGGAGCAAGATCCAGTCCTTTGCCCCTGCTCTGCACACCATCATGCAGCTTGCAGAGGTCTCTGGAGACTAAAGGAGAAGTTTTCCTATTGAAACAAAAGCGGTTTTTTTTAAACCTAAGAGGAATGCTTGGCAGCACTTCTTGAAGGTACAGCACTAACTGAGCACAGCCATCCCAAAGGCTCTTCCACTGTTCACTTTTGACAGTTCATCTTGATGCTTTAAGATCTTTGATTGTGCTTGCAAATGGAGCAAAAATGATGAAACAAAATGAAAGAAAGAGAATCAAGTTAAGCCCACATACAGTGGGAAGCTGCTGCTGAAGTTATAGTAGGCATGTATATTGCAGGCATTATCAGCTATCATTCAGGTTTAGTAGTTTCTTCCTATTGGTTTAACCTCCACTCAAACCCTTCAATTGTTTTAACTCTTCTGCTTTTCAGACTAAAAATCAAAAGCTCCACTCTAAACGTATAGATGTCCTCAGAGGAGGCAATGTCAGCAATGTCCCCACGTGCCGCCCCGCACACGCAGACGCAGGGCTTAGCCCAGCCTGGGGCTCCTCTCCAAGGGTGGTGGGGGCCTGGGGCTGGGCTGCCTCACGCGACACGGTGGAGGGGCTGCGAGGACGTGAACCGCGCTGCCCTTTCCCGGCTGCCTTCACAGGCACGAGGGGAAGGCTGTGGCCACTAGCCAGCTTTGGCTGGAGTCCATCACTTTGCACCAGCTGAGCAGCACGACATGGACTGTAAAATCTGGCCTAAAGGTTTTTAAATGTTTAGAGCCACAAAGACAAAAGGGTAGCCTGAATAAATGGTGTGGCCCGCCCTGACACACTTCTCAGCTGTGGGTGTATAAGAGATCCTTTTTATTATCCCGGACAGGAGCTGAAAAATGACATAATACTGGAGGAACAGGACACAGGGGCATTGGGGTTACTTTAGAGATGATTCAGATCTTGTTATTAATTCTCTCTACTTGGCAGAATGTTTAAAAACTGGCAAGGGAGCATTAGCATTGCTGGCAGAGCATCACTACAGCTGCACAGGTGGAGAGAAATCAGCAAGTAGCTCTTTCCAGCCCGGTGAGGAGGGATAAGGAGGAGAGAGTACCAGCCCCACATCCCAATGACAAAACTACGCAACAGAACTCAAAAGCAGATCGGTTAAAAAACAAACAAGCGTTCTGTCCTAGCAGGTTGGCACAGGGTAACCGAAGCATGTCATATGTTGATATTTGGCCTCTCTACATAAGCAGATGTCTTTTTCACAGGTCAGGCAGAGAGGGTGAACAACTGATTCAATGGCTAGAAAAATGCTGAGAGACAGAGAAAAAAACTGGAGATGGTCCAATGTGTAGTACGTATTTCATAAGTGTATGTGTAAGAAAGAGAGATAATCCTCTCCACATTTCTTTTAGCAGGTGTTTATCCTTTTTGGCATTGACAGCAATATTTTGTAGCTACACAGCAGACATGCAGAATAAAATTCCTTTCCACACTTGCAAAAAATAATTACCCCTTATGTGACTTACAGCTGCTCTAGTCATTCATCAATGCTGTTGTCCTCTTTCTCCAAACCAACACTATGAAAATATTGCTTCTTCTGGAATTTACTGAGAAAACTACATAATCTCCAAGTTGACTCTTTAAGAGAGTGACCAGGGTGCTACACTGGCTTCCTTTAAAAGCACTAATTGCTAAGGAAGATGCTTTCCTATGAACATAAACAGAAAAGCCTCAGAGGAAATACTATGTGGTGTTTTGATCCTAAGGTGATAGACACCGTTAAAAAAGCCTGAAAAAAGACAAGAATCAGTGGGCAAGTAAAATTAAAACACTCCATTCACTCCCCAACAAATTTTACTCCTGCAAAAGAAGATTTTGTTTCCTTTCTGATAAGCAGAGAGAAGCGCGAGGATGTCTGCAAGGACAAGGTCACAGCCGCGGTAAGCCAACATTTCCTCACTGTAGCTGAGGTGAACCTGTCCCTAAAATAACTGAAATAGCTCAGGTAACTCAGTATCCACCTTTGAGCTAAGCACTTCTTTCTGTAATAGCTTGAATGTAGCTCTACAAAAATGCCAACCGCTGAAAAAAAGGGTAAGTATCTGAGCTCTTACTCTGGTCAAAGCTGAAATTAGACCTGCCCTGGTAATAAGACTTCTCACAAGGACACGTGGATTCATAAATCCTGAATGAGGACAGACTATGGGATCTGTCCTGTGGATCAGAAAAACTATAAAATGTTAGATGCTTAAACACAGTGGCCCGATTCCCTGCCAGCGCAGAACACAGTCAGTAGTTTATGCTCAGCTGCTCTGTCTGAGGATCTGAGCCTGAATTTCCTTATACATGAAAATGTTCCTCACTCCCCTGCTGAATCCACTTACATTAACTGCACTTTCTCTTATCCTGGTTTTCACATTTGCTAGCATTATTTTACCTTCAAAAGAAACTAAAATATTGATTAAAATATTGTAACTTTTTTGGCCAGCTTGGATTTGATGCGAACTGTGGATTTAATAAAACTACATCACTTCATGCTAAAATAAATAACAAAATTGCAGAGTCTGTGAATATGATACATTGTATTTCACATATTTTGGAAGATTAGGCCAGTAATCTGGAAAGTGAAATGAACACTTCATACCAGCAATATTTTCCAGTGATCTCTAACCTCATTAGGCATTCTCAGTACATCCAGAAGACTAGGGTAAATAAAATACACTGTTTTCTGATGAGCTTTGATGAGCAGATGTTCGGGGGTTTTGTTGATTCATGTCTGGGATGTTTTTAAAACTTTTCTGCTTGTGTTCCATTTCCTGTTGAGGGAATTCAGAACGACCCAGATGAAAAGCGACAACTGTGACTGTGTCTGCCTGGATGCCGCCCAGGCCAGCAGCCGTGCGGTGGCCACCACAACGTGCCTGACTTGCGGGAGGAGAAATTATGTAATTTGGCGTTTAGGCTGTTTGTGAATTCAGCTCTTGGTGCAGACAAAATACTGCACTTCTCTGCATTTCCTATTATCGCTCTTGTCTGGTAGCCTGGAAGTGCATTTGAGGATACAAGATAATGCACTTGGTGAACCTCTCTTTTTGCTGTTTGGTGATACGTGCATGTGAAGTCCATACACATTATTAGCAGCAATAAAGACAATAAAAAAGTAAATCAAAACTGGAATTCTTTTCCTTTCTAAACGGATTTAGAATAAAAATAAACCAATATCTGTTTTTTTTCTTTTTTATGTCTTTCCTTTCATTCAAACTGGAGTGTTGATGCATTAAAATATGTTGGTAATTATTTGTTCACCCTGGAAATAAAACTGCACTTTTTCCTCTGTGGCAGCCACAGACATAAACTAATTTTAAGTCATATTACATGTCTGTGATTTTTTTCAAGCTAAAAACCTTATTCTGTGACAATTGTGAATGGCAGAGATAAAAATAGAAGGCAACAGGATACTCCCAGGTTCTCAAATAATGTGCAAGGGCTGAAAATGAATCAGGCTTACTGGAATGTACTGATACAACAGGAAAGTGTGGGAAAAGGAGTAGAAGAAGGTGTAGAAAAAAAGACAATGCTAACTGATTAACGAGGAAAAGGAATGCAGAATCAAGCAAATAAATCTGGGCAAATATGTGAAAGCAGGAATGTAGAAGTAGATCCTGAGGTGATTCATGAGATAATGCAGTTGGAGATAATTAAACCTCCCTGCAGCAGTGGAAATGTGAGCAACAAAATAGATAAGCTGAGTTTTGAGAGGCCCTATCAAACAGTTTCTGAAGCAACAGAAGATAAAGTTGTTGCAGTTCTGTATACAGCCCATGATGCAGACATGGAGTTAGGAACCCATAACTGGATATTCTCATACAGAGGAGTAACAAAGTTCCTCTTCTCACAAGGGGAAAAGAACAGTTTTAAAATGAGAAGGGTGCATCAAATGGGGCTGTTTTGGAGGTACTACACACAATAATAGAAGTCCTGTGCAGAAAGGCACAGTGTGAACATCACCCTCGGCTTCCCACAGAACCCGGACAGGGATTTTCTTTCTGCCTCAACACCAAGAGCATGTAGTTGTATTAGGAAATACCTGGCAGAATGCTCTGCTTATTTAAGGAGAAATTTGATGTGAAATCAATCTACGCGACTTAAAAGATATATACAATGACATACTGATCTTTTAAAACTTTTTTTAAAGAAACACTTCAGAGGAAGGATATTCTTTTCTCAGTAAAACAATTATTTGATAGAACTAGCTGGGAAACTTTTCCCCAAACTCTATTTCTTTGAAAAATAAACATCAAAATCGTTTTCATGGGAGAAGGCTAGTTTAGATGAATTTCCTGTTTTGAATAGTTTTGAAACAAAATATTGAAGATGTTGAGACATGCTAGCTGAACATTGTAAAAGAAGTTTTGTTTTAAAATAATGCTTAATGAGAATTAAAATACAAATGAAACAGAAGAAAACATAATCTAAAATTACTGCTAGAAGATTTTTCAGTGGTATGCTCTGAACTTCTAAGACAGGAAGATTTTTGATATTTAAATGATTTCAACTCTTCTTCATCCAGACAAAGCTAGGAGATATTATTATTATTAGGCATATATATACACACACGTGTATATACATATACAAAATGATATATGTCACACCATCAACACAAACAAAAGGAGATCCCACCCAAAAATAATTGATAGGTCTGTGCTTGGGATAGTCACTTGTGTTTAAGGGTCAGGTTCATGACCTGCTTTGTACTACTACTGTATGTAAACTCCGTTTACAATGCAAGTTTGGCAAAGCAGCCTTACTTCACTACCAATACTTAAATCTTCTCAAGAGCATTTTGAATAATTTAGACCTATTTGAAACTACCCTTATCCCATTAAATAAAAGACAGTACTTTGTTTTTTACAGGAAGGATATATTTGAATACAGATATATCTGAATGCCTTGCTTTTACCAAGTTTACTAACAAAGTAAACTGCTTCCTTTCCACTCAATTTCATTCATACAGATAAAACCATTTCGTAACAAGCATCTGCAAACAGATTTCTCTGTTATCAGGAACTTCTTTGAATAGCTCACTTCTTAAAAAATGTTGCTTATTATCTTTATGTGTTCAAGACTTGTTCACTACTGTCCCTTGTTTGTAATGTGTACCTACACTTGCCATTGGTTACTTAGTTTTCTTACTCTGAACTCTCTACAGAGGAAAATTAGCTCCAATAGCTTTTATGAAATCAGTGTCTATATGGTACCTCCCAGAGTAACAACTGTCCTGTGCTGATTGGGCTCTCTGTTAGGAGAGAGAAGATCTAGGATACAAGTCCTTACTCCCAGGACAGTTTCTTTCTTTTTTCCCAGTCATGTGTTAACATAAAATGCATATTTGTTCCAGGGATCTAGACTAGCAATCACAGTTTTGCATTCACAACTCCTCTCTTTGGTGACACTTTAGTCACTTATTATGCCTGGATCTTCAAAACTACATTAAATGTTCTGTTTGCCATTTGCAGTCCAAGTCAAACTGGAACAAAATGTATGTCCCTCGCCCACAGGAAAACTTCCTGCAGCATCCAGGTGTGCATTAATATTAAAGCCCACCAAGGTAGTAGTACAAAAGAGGGATTTTGAGTCCTTAGGATTGAAGGATCCTTTAGTAACTCTCTTTCCAATTGCAAAATGCTAAATACCTCAAACATTCACTGCAATTTTGGTAACAGAAGCAGCTGTTAATGCTATTATCTGTAAATACTAGTGCAGGAAATTCCCTGTACAGAGGCAGAAATAGCATCTGTAGTACTGTGATAAGTAGTCAATCATTTTAAAAGGATCTCTACACTTCCACCTCTTCTTTTGGAATCAACCAAAGACAAATTATTTGTATAAATATGTATGCAAATAGGATTCAGCTGTAATTAATGAGGGAAATGCCTAAAATATACTCCATTTACAGGCAAAATGCATCTCAAAATAGTGAAAATCTGAATACATTGGAATACGCATTCTTCACAGAAGCAGAAAATGTAGTCCTAAAATTATAGATTGCATAGATGATACAGTGACAGTTCAATCAGCTGAATTAAGAATGTGCAACTCCAGAAATGCCCTTGAATACAAACACAGATTTACTTCACAACATACTCTAATGCTGAATTACCTTTACTTGCTGCTGCAGCTCCAGAGAAGTAATTTGTCCCACATAAGGGATAAATGTCTCGCAAAATATGCCAAGGAGTGATCATGAAGAAATAGTCTAATACAGTTTGATTCTTTTTTAAACAATAAGGGCATAAACAATAGAATAGTAGGTTTTGATATTTGTAGGTCTATATTTTGTTTATTTATTTTGATTTTTAAAAAGCCTGCTTTATACTGTATTAAAACTTGGAACATTCATCCACACATAGATAACGCTCTCAAAAGACAAGCTAATTTTTCTAACTAAAAATGCATTTAGAAACAAATTGGCACAAGTATTTGTTTTACATTCAGTATTAAATTGGCACTATGTCTGGCCTCTGGCAGCATTGACTATACTCCCCTTTGTTTGCTACCGCTCTGTGCTCCAGCACTGAAGCCAACACCTGTGGCCATATAAAAGGCTATGTACAGCAGCTGCAGGACTCAGATGTCCACACTGAAATAAATTTCTAAAGCATAAGCATTTGGATGTGTGGCTGGCTTCCTTGTCTGACTCTTTTCAAGGCCTTCTTTGGAGGTCCACGCCGCTGGATGTTGTATCTATCAACTGTCTGCGGTGTTACTACTGACCAATCTGTACTGGTAACATAGGACAGCCTCATACTTAGAAAAGATGCTCTTGGTTATGCTGATGTAAGGCTGCCACAGTCCCTTCACTGAAGATGATAGTTTTTTGCAGGTTTTGTCAATTGTGATACCACTGATACAGACATATGTAAGGAAGGGCAGAGTCTATGCTAAAGATTAATATGAAAGCTAAATATCAGTAAACCACAACACAAATTTCTGCTTAAAAATTTGATCTCTGGAAGTAATTTATTTAATCCATGGAAAAGATTAATGTAAGTCCCATTAGTAGGTATATAAATCACCTGCTTTTATTTGGGATCAAATAATCATAAAATCAATTTTTACAGCATACAGTTCCCAACATACAGTATGCAGACATTTTATTATGGCTTATCTGTATGGGGCAAGTGACTAAAATTGCTACTCAGAGCAATATGTATTCACATAGTCAGGTACGGCACGTACTCAGAAACGTGCTCAGAGTTGCTACTCATAACTCCTAAGAGCAACTGAACTTAACTTTGCTATGCAGACAATCTAGAGTAAAAATGCCAATACAGGAGGTTTTTTTCAGAAAAACTGCTATACTATAAAGTCACTTCCTTTCTTAACTGCAGTATAACTTCCTTGTGTGGAAAAGCTCTTAAATAAATGGAAACAGATATTCAGAATTACAGACCACGCTGTCCTGTTCTCAAGTAAATACAGAATGTGTTCAACAAACAGCTAAAAATGGCATGTATCTACTTAAAGGAATGTGTTACATACGCAGGTAACAACAAATTAACTGTTTGAGCCAGGTTCTGTAAATGCAATTGCTCTGATATTATTAGAACAAGCCATTGGAAGTTGCAATGTTATTTACATTAGGATGTTGGCATATAGAAGCATGTAGAAGCTACAGGCATACTCTTGAGTTACACGTGTAAACCTGAGATAAATGCTAGTGAGAAAAGAACTTAGCTCTAAGGATTCTGCAACACTGTCACAAACCAATCATTAAAAAGGGAAAAGCCGATTCACTGGCATGGCAACTTGACAAGCAATATATAAAATTATCATGAGTCTCTTGTCTTCTCCGTGGCATCCACTAACCCAGAATAAAGGAAAGCAAATTCTTCAGATCAGGAATATAATGAGCAGCAGTTTATTTAATGTTTTCTGATTTATATATTTCTATGGCATTTGCATATTAGGCTGTGCTGCATATTTTGAGTGTTTAGCTAGATGACCAAAACACCCAGAAAAGTTCTGATGCAGCTTAGTTTGATCCACATCTTACACAGAATAGCAAAGTCAGGGGACTCATCTGTACACTTGATGATCAGCTTCTGATTTCCATACCTGTATTTTCTGTTAATTTCAACCTTGATCTAATGTTCAGTCATTTCAATCAACAAGAGGAGTACTTTTATTTAATGAAGGAGTCTGAAAGCTCTTGGAAGATTTTCATATGTAGTGAATTCTGAGCTCATTACACAATGACCATGCTTGTTTACCATTATTGCTTCTCTTTGGTGGTAAGACAAGGGAAAGATGGAAAGTCACAGTATCATTACTGATGTTGATGTTAGGATCCAGCTGCATCTTAGTTTCACGTGTGCATTTACTACCTATACTGTCAAGCTGTTATCACCCGCTGAGAAAATGAGGACAAGCAGGCATGTTGCTGGTATAATTATTAATGAGCTAACACGGGCAAAACAAAATTTGCTGCAAACCAGTTATTGATGGATAAAGCACACTGGTTTATTCCATTAAAAACATGGAAGTTACTCTTACTGTGTATAGACAGCAGCAGATCATATGAAGGAGGCTGACAAACTTACTACAGTTTTCTACACTCACTGGTATTTGATAAAACAACTTTTTCTCTCTGTTTTGTGTATCAGTTCAGATTGGCATGCATGAAATTACAATATGAATTTGGTAAACAACAAACACAGTGGTACTTGGATCCCAATATGTATGACATGATTCACTGCCCATGTAGAGTGTTTGCTGAAGACAAACAGCTTTTTTATCAAATCTAGTGAGGATTTTTTTCTGTTCACCTACATACAGCATAAGTGCCATCCTATTCCTGGGATGTATTTGGGCTACTGAAACTCCAAACCAGTTTGACCATTGGACTTGATGGAACTACTCCCTAATAGGTAACAACTGACATGGTGAAAACAGTGATGATTTTAATCTCAGCAACTGTAAAGACACAAAATATGGAAAAGTTCAAACTTACAGACCAGCTGTTAGAGTAGTCTAATTAACACTACGAGACCAGGTATTGGATGCTGTTTGTTTTCTGGAATACATCATATCAATATTTCTGCAATGTCATAACAGCACTGATCTTTGTTTCACAAAAGTTTGGTACATAACTGCACGATGCAGGTAAGAACCTTTCATTTTTAGCGGACACAGTCATGAACTTCTGTTTCTCTTTTATTCTTGGACATTTTGCCAAAGGTCAGTAGGATGAAAAATGCTTGTTGTGGGAATCCTTCTGAATTCTTCCTGGTGATCATAATGAAAAAAGAGCCCAAGACCAAGTGGATCACTGCAATTGAACCAAGTCAGATTCCCAACATAATCTTCTCTACAATCCAGCACATAACTGTTGTTTCTCAGGCTTACCTGAAACACCCTGTGACATTCTAGCAGTTTAAGGTAAGAGCGATGTAGGTCTGGGCTTAACAGTGTTATGCAGAAAACAATTAATAACTAATAGCACTTGGTGGCAAAATCTTTTTTTTTGTCAGTACTGTGTTGTAAGTTCATATTCAATTTGCTGTTTGTTAGCAACACTTGGTCTTTTTGGTCTTTTTAACTTATTTCATTAGTAAGAGCCTTGACTCAGTATTTTTATGCAGATAAACAAGTAGGCTATATTTCTATATTACTACTGGCTTTAGTATGTCTAGCTCTTTCAATTGAGCTAACTACTGAAATAACTTTCCAACTTGCTATTATATTATTACTCTTTTCATTATTAAGACATTGACAAATTTGTTCAGAAGTGCAGTAAAAATATTAAGTAAAGCTCAATGTAGGGCCAATTCTTGCAGTTCCTAAATGCCCAGCTAACGATAACTTAACTTGTTGAGTGCCATATTATAATTATAGTCCTTCAACCTGATTTTACAGTGTTTTTATCTAAGTCACTTAGAATGTTTTTGATCTGATTCTTGAATAATAGAACATACTAAATGTTTTACAAAGGCTATATATATAATTGAATAGCAATAATATATTATTGAAAGTTGCTCTATAGTAGAAAATTATCTTTTCAGTGTCCCACGTACTGTGAAGAAGCCATTCCCAGTTTCCTAAAGAAATCGTGAAAATTACATAAATATAAATCCTGAGGGGACATAAGAGATCATCTGAGGTGGGATGTAGCAAAGCAGATCACCACTGCAGATATTTTCTAACCTCTTCTTTAAAACCTCTAGTGGTAAGAATCCCCACAATCTCCTCAGATTATTCTAACCTTATTGAAACATTTTTCCTAGCAACACCTTCAATCTGCCTTCCTGCAAAATAATTCTAATTCTTGCCTTGATCTCAGTGAGTACAAAGAAGAACTGGTCTTTGCTCCTTAACAGACCTCGAATAAAAAAATCTCAATTCCTGAAGCTTTTTCTTACAGGTCATGATTTTTTTTTTTTTTTTTATTTTATTCTTCCTCGCCTCTGAACCCTTGAAACTTACATATGTGATATCTGTATGTGGTGGTCAGGGACCACAGTGCCATTCCAGCAGCAGAGGCCTGATCCTTGTGCCATACAGAAGGCCCTTGATATAGCTGTGAAGAGTACCCAGCACTTCCAAAGGGCAAGGAAAAAGTGGTGGGACACAGTGCTGCCACCATCATGTCCTCTATGTGCCTTATCCACTTGATCTCATTCCACTTCCTCAGCTTACTGGAAATTTTTGTTTTCTGTTTCAGTGGAAATCCCAACATGTGTCACAGCAGCATAGCCAGCCGGGAGAGAGCAATATTCAGCTTTCGTTTCTCACATGCAATATTCTTTTTCCTAAATTTCAAAATAACATTTACTTTATTGGAAACAGTATGGTTTTCTGGACTTATATTATTCTTATGGCTCACCACAACTCCTGAAACATTTCCCATGATACTAGTGCTGAGCCAGTTACTCTGCACTTTGTGTTTGTACCTTTGATTCTTCCTACTAAGTTTACCCTTTGTACTACCTTTATCATATTTCACCTTCTTGATCTATCTATTTAGCAAGATCACTTTGAATCTGAACCTGTCTTGTATCACTCGGCCAGGCTGGGTACCCACAAAAGCCGTTCTCTGTGCTATCATCATGCAAATTCATACTGGATGTTCACCAGACCAGAGGAAAGACAAATCCCTTGTACCTCAACTGAGACCTCCTCTTACTTTTAAAATGTGTCATTAGTAACAAATTTGGGGCTGTGGTTTCTAATTTTCAAGATGCCATGCTATAGTTGAATTTCTATTTTCTATTTTTTCTGGGAGAATGTCAGGCATGAGGCAGTATCACCGGAGTTACTAATCATGGATACACCAAACCTATTGCTTACTGCTAGGCCAGCTACTCTGCCAAAAGAGAAAATTAGATTAGCCTGATAAACTGATTGTAAATAACCAACTCCATAATCTCCCTCAAAATAAGAGGGAGACCTATAAATTTCCTGCACCTTTCTTTGCCTTTTCCAGACATCTGGGACTCACCTATCCTCAACGGATAGGTTGGTGAGGACTCACCTCAAGTCCTCAATGACAAAAGCTTGGAGACTGCCACTCTATGTACTGTAGGATTAATTCGAACAGGCCATCAGGACTTGTGTAACCGTTCTGCCAGGTTTAGATTGTCATAAAACAGAACGGTTTCAACTTTAAAGGGGTTGCTATAAAAACACTCTCCAGAAATGTGGGAAAATTAAATTTACCTTGTGCACAGCAAGCTGATTTTCCTCAACTGCAACCATGACTGAGTTGGTTTAATGAACAATATGTAATTATAAGGAACACAGGAAAAAAAAGCATCAACAAGGTACATAAACAGGCTCACACACGATGCCTAATTTCTAGAGAACTATATCTATTTTACAGTCCTCGCCTCTGGTGAGCCAACTGCTAGGCCAGCTGGTAGCTCTACCCCTCCTGCTACCACTCTTTAGTCACAGTCAGGGATCGAAAACTCTTGCTGGGAAACACGGTTGAATTCAAATGGCTGCTGAACTTTTGTGAAAGCAGTTTCCAGATTGCTGGCTGCCATCCTCTCTGGTGTCCCACGCTGCTCTACAGCCCCTCTGCTGCTCTCCACCCTGGGACCCCTTAGCTCTGGGTCATCCCTGCAGTTTTACTAGCAACTTCAGCCATTCCAGTTCTCACTAAGGCTGCACACAATGTAGAAAACTAACACTGACCTCTTGGATGCTCAATTCTAGCACCTCTATATATTGGATATTCGGAAAAATTTCTTCACCAAAAGGGTTGTCAAGCATGGGAATAGGCTGCCCAGGGAAGTGGCTGAGTCACTGTCACTGGAGGTATTTAAAAGACGTGTAGATGTGGTGCTTAGGGACATGGTTTAGTGGTGGACTTGACAGTGCTAGGTTAATGGTTGGACTTGATGATCTTAAGGGCCTTTTCCAACCCAAATAATCCTATGATTCTATTCTTAAACAGCTTCTCACACCTCACACAAACTTCTCCAGCCTCTTCTGTGGTTTCAGGGTCCAACTTTTGCTTTCTGGTGATAGAAAATATTGTCGCCAACTAGCAAAATCATACTGTAAGTGTACCTGTGCTAGGTCAAAAATCCCATGGATTTGCAGATGCACAGCTCCATTTGGTTGTATGCCTCTTTTAAAAAGAAATACCTCTCAATTACAATAAAACAACATATATAAACTAAATGTTCTTCTGGTCTACTCATTTGATTCTTTCACTTAAGTCCCTTTAGAGGTGACATAAAATATTAACTGAGCACTTCACCCCTGCTGGACTTCCCTTTCCTCCGGCTGTCTCAAGGGGGCATGGTTTTCATTTCAGCCCTCTCCCACTATGCTTTGCGTAACTCCATTAAGTGTTCTTCAGCCTGCTTTTTCCCTGTCCTGTCTGTGTTCCTGGCACTTTGCTGTTAATATTAATTGTATTAAGCACCAGGTCATAATTAAACCTTTTTATGGAAGGAGGGTAAGAGAAAGAAGAATGTATTGAAACAAAATGACCCTTGAGGCTTTAGCCTTCTGTGTCACTCTTTACTTGCTCACTTTCCCTGTTAAATAATGAGCTGAATTTTCCTTCATCTTTCTCTTAGGTCTAATGTCTTTTGCAAAACCTGTTCTCCTTTCTTGTAATGTCCCCTGCTAGATCCAATTCATTTTGTATCTTTGCCATTCTTCCTAGTATCTTCATCCTGGCAGAGGACAGTGATTTTGCAGACTGTGAGTCTGGCAGAACATCAGAAAGGGAGATTTAACGTAATAGCTGAAGCCACCACCTCATCAGAGTTTGTGAGCTCCAAGACTACTCCATGGTGTAAACCCAAGTGTGGTACGTGGGAATGACTTGGAGAGATGTGACAAAAGACCATTTCAGTTCAGGTCAGGAATGCAAACATAGATTGCCGCAGTAGCAAAGAGACTGGCGTTCTGCAGGGAGCTGAGGGGCTGACAAAGAGATAAATGGAGTGATACGGCAGAGAAACCTACCTTAATAACAGGATTTAATTGTTCACCCCCTATGAGCGAGCAGCAACCGAGCCACACGCAACAGAACCAAGAAGCAAGCAGGATGGAAAGGCTGAGAAAGCAGGTGTGAAAACAACATGCATCTGCCCACCACAGCACATCACCACTGCTGCTGAAGGTTTGCCTAAGTTTATTCTATCATACTGCCTTCTGCCAAGGACTTCTGCCTTTTACAATACTGATAGCTGCTAAATGCTGCCTTCTTCACAAGCAGCTACTGTGTCTGGCTGGAATTTATGCTTATTGCTTACCTTCCCCCATGAGTTTATTTATACCTTCCCGGTTAAGCTGCAAAGATCAACTCGCAGGCCCAGTATCAAAACGAAAAGGCTAACGGGGGTTCTCCTTCCTTCGGTTTGGTTGGATAGGGCTGCTCAGAAAGACAGGGAAACATGTGCCGTGTAAAGGAAGGATCTGTAGCAAAAATCTGGACAACGTTAAGTTCTGGCCTCACTGACAGAGACCCTATGACTCAACGTCAATTTTTTTTTTTTTTCTTTTTCCAGTTACACTGATAGCTAAGAGATTATATTTACTTTTTTCTTATCATATCTCAGGTCCCCCTTAAAAATTTCTATTATGGAATGGCAGTGAAAATTATTCAGCAATGATGTATCTTTACAGTCATCTTAATACCTAAAGATGCATTGAATCTTATTTTCTCCTGTATTAAACCGAGTCACAAGACCTATTCAGAATTTGAGAGACTATCCAACGTAGCACCCCCTGCATCCAAGCTGGCAAATGTCATCTCTTTATCAAAGACACACTGATGAGTTCAGAGTTGCTGAGTTCAGTGCCACAAGAATCGTTTATTAACCACACTGTTATAGACAATGTTCTGAAACTGCCCTTGGTGTGATATTGCATGCTTAAAAATGATGTCTCAATCTAATTAAGTGTGTGAATTTAGATGAGAAAGGTGACTGCAGGCTGTGCACTTCTTCTCTTAACAATGTGTTGAACTTGTAGGATCACATCTGTAATTATGTGCTTGTTTTCTTGTTACCCATAACTATGTCTTGAGTAGGAATACTTTTAAATTCGCAAATTTTTTCTCTTTCCAGTTATGTAATACATTCTATAATGCTTCCCAGAACTTCCTTTGTAGGTCCAGCAAACATTAAAAAAATCTTTATTTAAAAAAAACCCAAACAATTATGGAACAATACAAACTCTTTCATTTTGTTCCATTACTCATTTTGATTTAAATTCAGGTATTTAGGCAGTATATCAAGCTAAAAACTCACTAAAATTTAATGCTTGTATATGAGAAAATTGACTTCTATAGCCATAATCAAATAATTAAACAAATTTAGTTAGGTCAGTATAATTCCCTATTTCTACTGCAGAGTAATTATACTGGAAAAAAGCCACTTTAATTCCGGAATAGACTGTCCACATGGGGAGCTATATTGAAACAGCTGTAGTAAAATAATTATTTGACTACAGCTATGCAGCTCGCTTCCCCCCTGAAAGCAAGCCATCAACATAAAAATCTTGCCTCTTCCACAGAAGCTCAGCCATGTTGGCTCAATCCTATTCCATAAACAAAGGCAAAGGGTTTTGCCAGCAGAGTGAACACACAATGTGGAGAACAGGACACTTCTCAATTCTGCATTGAGTGGTGAGGCGCAGTGATGTACTTGCAGTTTTATACCACTTAAAAGGTTCTGAGATGCTCTGGGATATGGAATGGAGAATGTGGACAGAAAGTGTAGCCTTTTGTGTAATGCGCTACATATTTTATAAAAGTGTAGTCCATCACAGAGATAACTCCAGATGAAGGGAGTAGAAGATGGGCTACTGCAGCACTCCTTCCTTCCGCTGCCCCATGGATACCTCTTGCCTGGCAGGTATTGCCTCTTACCTCCACTTCTCTGCTGCAGCCTGAGGGCCTCACACTGCACAAGCCTCGCTCTGCCTTGACCTTCCAAAGCATGGGAGCCCCTAGGGGCTCACTCACATCTCAGCTTACACCAATGCAGGTGCAGAGAAGTGGCTGGTCCTCTCTACTCCTTTGTAGTGCTGTCACTTATGAAGTCAGTTGAAGAGTGAACAGAGTTGTAAAATTCTGCTTACTGAATTGTGTCTTTGCTTCACTAACATTAGTTAAAATGTTTTAGTATTCTAGACTTGAAACACAGACTTCGGCTGGTCGATTACATACTATGTGCGTCCAATATCCAATATTTGCAGATGAAGGAATTCTTCCTTCAGCCACACAGGTACTCAGTCAGAGGTATTTCACCTCAAAGGCCCTTTAAAATTTGACTCCCCGAGCTCTCCATATGATACAAAAATGCACAGTCCTCGCAAAAGTCATTTGAACTAAAAAGATAAGAAAGCTGGGTCACAACTCACCTCGATCTGTGTCATACAGGAAGACAAAGCGGTTCCATTCATAATGATCCAGCAAGCTCAAGAGGGCTCCCCGCAGAGATGGTCGGAGCTGCAGCACAAACTGACTCTCACCCTCTGTGGGGAAACTCGGTGTGATGAGGGAGATGTGCAAGGCGCTGCAGAATGAGGTCAAGGTATGTACTGATCTCTTATCATATAGTCCAAAAATGGCAAAAACTCCTCTAGAATACTGGGAGCAAACTGGAAGAAAAAAAAACAGAGGTCAGGTAGTGACAAAATCTGTAAATATGTACTTATACATTCCAACATCCCCAAATTTTTAATTTGAAGATTTCCATTTCTGCCTGTATTTAACTATGCACAATTTTCACATGCATTTCATTCTGGAAACCAATAAATAAATAGCTAAATAACATTTTGTCACTTTTGGATCTCATTCATAGAACATTACATTATCTATAGTGTTTTTATTCTAAAATAAAATATTAAATAAATAACATGGATTTTTGCACACCAGTGAAAAGTCAACATATGCTGTTTTAACCATAGCTCTGCATATTATCAGGCATTGATCATTTCCAGTACCTTAAACAGAAAACTGTTCACATTTTAAAATGTGAAAATTATCACAAAAATGTTACTTACTGACCTTGTCAGTGAAATTTGGACATTTTGAACTGTAACAATGTAGAGCCTTCACTCCCTTTTAAGCAGGGAGCCCTTGTGCTACTTAAAACTCTACTACAGACACTGAGTAAAAACCTACTTCATGAATAATCTCCTTGACTGTAAGAGAACAGTTGAAGAAAAACGTAGTAAGTCAATGTGACCAGACTTTTGCTCCAAACCTTTTATTTCTACTCTGTGTCAACCTCAAAACCAGAAAAAAAATGACCTGAATATATATTCTGAGTTTTGATTTGCTCTTGGACTCATTTAAGACATAGAGGAAGACTTTTATTGATTTCAGCAGACTGGATAAGGGCTTTACTGATCTATGCACATAAAAGCAGGCATAAGGGTATTTTCTTGAGAAAATACTGCCTTTCTAGCAACACATGAAGGGCCCAATGAAAAACATCCCACTTTTTTTAAAATACAAACCAACTTATTAGAATTTGTGTGATCGTTAATAGTGTTACCTATCCCAGAATCACAGAAAATTGAGAAAGGAACAGTCAGTTAGGAGATCATCGTATCCATTTTCTCCTAAGTATGTATTTCCTATGGTATCGTGTTCCACACCTTCCCCCCTGACAACCCATTCTTACATGTAGCCTAAACATGGGAAAACCTAAGTCGCACCCTTTTAACTAGATGATGGCCTCCTCTCTTCTAGCCTGGAGGTCACAGTCATCCTGTGAGAGCGGCACAGTCAGGGTACAGCA
This sequence comes from Ciconia boyciana, assembly GCF_034638445.1. Lineage (NCBI taxonomy): Eukaryota > Metazoa > Chordata > Aves > Ciconiiformes > Ciconiidae > Ciconia > Ciconia boyciana. The sequence continues at coordinate 203,306,063 of NC_132934.1, forward strand.
TACACACTTAGCAAACAGGCTGATTCAAACCAGTTCAGCTTTAATTCTTTCATATTACATTTACTGTCTAAAGAGCAAAGTATACAAATTGTGCATTCTTCTCCTTAGACTTGGGTGATTTATCCAGTTCTGATGCAAGAACTGGAGTAAGTGGCTTGAGGGCAGTTCTGTGATTTTATGTGCTGCTCCACTGTTACACCCCCAACCTAAGGATTTTCATAGCCAGATTATATATAAATAAAGCTTTTTAAAAAGCTTTATTCCTTCTCCTAAGTTCCCCTTCAACATGTTGCTACACAGATCATACAAACCCTCTTAGTGTTTTCTTTGCTGGACCACACAACATGCATTCTCCTAGACCCACTGAATGACTGGCTTGCCATTCCACTAATCATCCTAAAAAGTGTTGTTCTGTGCTTTCCCACTTTCATCTCATTTTTCTTGAACACGGATGACCATGTTTAGAATTTCGGTTGAAGGCTTTCTACTTCTTTTTACATTACTTCCTCATCTCTACTGTAAAATACTTCTGCTGATATATCCTAAGATCACATTGTGTTTTTCTAAATCTGCACCTGAGTGATGGCTGACGATCACCTTGGGATCAAAATTCTGCTCCTTCTTCCTTCTGGGCTACTTCCAAATGATGAGTTTCTAGCATAATAGCATATGCTATATAGCATATGCAATAGCATTATAGCATAATATTTTTATTAGTCACCTTTATTCATTTTCCATTATGTCACATCTATTACTGTATTCCTCAAAATTATTTACTTCCACAGTTACATTCTTAGCCTGCTCTGAACTTTTATCGATGTCTGTATCTGCCTCACCAGCAAATTCCATCAGGGTACTCCGACTTTTTATCTCTCTGTCTACTGTAAAATCAGTCTCTTAGTATCTTCCTCCTGTAGCCATGTTTCTCCAGCCTGGTACCTCCTCTTCTACCAGCATTTGTTGCCATCTTCCCTAGTTTCATGCCTACCTTTTAACTCTCCTGTCTGTCTCTATTTTCATAAATCAAATCTACTAGGAGCATGTCTATTTTACTTCATTCTCTTGGCAATTGGAAGATATGGATTAATCCCACACTTTCTACCTTAATAATTTCTGGTTGCATTTTATGCCATTTTCTCTCTATAGCCATATTTGAAAGCTTTCTTTTCATCAAAATCTGTTCTATAACTTTACAGTCTATTGATGTTAAGCTGCTAGGTCCATGGCTGCCAGATTCTATGTCCTCCTTTAAAAATAGGTATTATATTTCCTATTCAATGATCATATGTATCACAACTCATTTAACAGCTCTACTAAGAAGCACTCGTTATTGCATTTGCCCTCCAGTAAACCAGTTCTTTAAGAACCACGGAAGAAAGAGGTGATTTCCCTATTCCCATTAGCCATCATGCCTTTTTTAAGGTCAACGTCCTCCTTGAGTGAAAATCAATGTGAAGTATCTATTAGTTTTACGTCTCTAACCAGATTTTCTTCTTCTTCTGTCCCATCATCAATATATAACAGCTTCAATTATTTGCCTATTTATTTCCTATCTTTGTATTTAAAGATGTAAATGACCTTCTACTGTTGTTTTAATGTCCTTTGCAAGTCTCAGTTTTCACTGGCAGCCCTAAAGTAGGCTCTCATTTCTGCAACAAATGTCCTCTATACCTCCTGATTTCTTCAACACAACCTTTCTTACTAATAACCCTTTTTAAACACTTGTTTCTTATATCTTTCTTGTATAATCATTCATTCAGTTCTGGAGTCACATCCTGCATGTTACTTTCCCCTGCAAAGGGATTTCTCAGTGTTTTACAAGTGTTTCTGTGAGGAAATGGCAGGCCTCCTCTATTTTCAAACAGTCCAGTTAACTTTGACAACTAAAATAGTTGAATGTAAACCTTGTGTAACTAAGTCATAGTTACTTAATTTATTTTCTGTTTAGAGTAAACCTTTGTTAAGGCCCTGCATTGCCTTACTTCTTTGCAGTTTTACAGGGGCAAAGGGTACTTTTCATAACACACGGTCCATACAGTAGGATTCTACAAGATGAAAAATTCAAGAAATCAATGTCAAGCTGTATACTTAGTGGAGTTAAAGCTCAAATCCATTCTCAAGATGGAGGAAAAAAAAAAGAGAGGGAAAAAGTCAAACTTGAAATTTCATTAAATAACATGATATGACCCTAAAATACTTTTAACTAAAAATAACAGAGTAATAATTCTTCACATTTTCAAAGCAAACTATCCTTGCCACAGCCTAGATCCAAATGCAATAAAACATTATCTGACTATCATTAAAGTCCTGAAATAACCAATCCAAGAAAACTTGTGCTGCTATACTCAAGATCAAGAGTAGGAAGTTACTGAATAGTGTCCTTCTTTGCTCCTTGATATGAAAAAATGCTAAGATGAAGGTTATGAGATTTTTTTCTTACTCAGTACAATACCCACAGAGAGGAAAAATGCCTGTGACACTATGGAGATTAGGCTTAAACATATGCAGAGATGCTGCAACGCTCCTGAATCAATTTTACAGTAATCAGCAGCGACCACAAAAATCAGCAAAACCATGAGGATTTGCATTCTGACTCACTACTGTTCTCAGAAAATGCCTCCAGGCAAACATGACTACCTGGATGTCCCAATTCTTTATCTATTTCTCTTACACTTCTAAAGGCATTTTACTTATTATAAATGGACTAAATTACGCTTGGTAAAACACAGTCTCATATTAGCATTCTAAGAAAACTTTGTTCTTATAAAAACTTTGATTTTCTCCTGCAAATTTTGCAATGCCATTGACCTTACCAAAGATAAGGTGAATGTGGAGCTCAGACTCCAGAGAAGATGTTGCAATGCACCTTAAATAGCCAAGATAATGTTATTGCAGTAGCTGTAATATGAATTAGATATGTTCTATTCCAGCAGATTGAACTATGTGATAGCACTAGCACTTTAAAATAATAGGTGACTCACGGGACCTTCAGTTAAAAAAAGAAATCATAATGCCTAAATGGCAAAAATTGTACACTGCAGGGTTTACTGAGACACACAGTCAAGCCACATGCAGTCATCTTTCTCTGTGAGAGAAAGACTTCCCAAAGTCCATGTTATTGTTCTAAAGACAAGTCCCACACTTTAAACACAAATCATTTCTTGAAAAACAAAAAGCAAAAAATCCCAACTTCTTCTTATTCACTGACTTCCAGAAGTTATACCCATATACTTTAAATCCTCTAAACAGGCACAGGGGAAGTCAGAGTCCAAATACAGCTGTAACCATAACCATGAAAATGACACAGAAGTGGTCAAGTGAAAGTTTGTGAGAAATATGTTGTACAAATACACATACATATACATACCTGCACAAACATTTACATGATATTGATCTTGTTTTATTATTTGGTCACACCCAAAAGCTTTATTTCTTCAAGAGATGACTAAAACACTACTCTAACAATATATTTAGAAAATGAAGTCTGATAAGCAGAGCACAGCTGGTCTGCCAACGGCATTACTTTTGCTTGGCAGCCTATATGGTGCCTATACCATGTAGGTAGGAATCTGGAATACCTACAGTCTAACACAGAAGTAACATGGTAGATCTTGCTTCAGAGCCATGACTCACAGACCCTGAGTCTTCCAGGACACAAGCTCTGTGACGAGCATTTTAAAATGCTTTTGCCTACGTTGTAGGCTCCTGTGTGGGAAGCCCTGGCACAGCTGGCTGTTACAGATATACTGACAGGCCCACTGATCTGCCATAAACTCACAAACTGTGGAAGCACCAAAACTGAAAGACTCAGAGCGTTTTGCATTATGGAAGTTTTCCAGATATGAAGACAGTCTTTCACTGCCGTCTCTTCATTTCCTCCTGTGCTTTAGAGATCCAAACAGGGAGTGGGGATTGTGTTCAGTCCGTAACAACTTGTCTCTGCCGCTCCCTCCTCCTCACGCTGTTCCCCTACCCCAGTGTCGGGTCCCCCCATGGAATGCAGTCCTTCAGAACTGCTCCAACATGGGTCCTTCCCATGGGCTGCAGTTCTTCAAGAACTGTTACACTGTAGGTACTCTCCATGGGGTACAGTCTTTCAGGAAAAGACTGCTCCAGCGAGGGTCGCCCATGGGCCACAGCTCCTGCCAGAAGCTTGCTCTGGTGTGGGCTCTCCATAGGCTTCCTTAGGGCACATCTACCTGCTGCAGCATGGGGTCCTCCATGGGCTGCTGAGTAGGTATCTGCTCCACTATGGTCCTCTATGGGCTGCAGGGGGACAACCTATGTCACCATGGTCTTCTCCACGGGCTGCAGGGGAATCTCTGCTCCGGCACCCGGAGCACCTCCTCCCCCTCCTTCTTCACTGACCTTGGTGCCTGCAGGGTTTTTTCTCTCACATTTTCTCACTCCTCTCTCTCACTGCTCCTATGCAGTGTTTTTTACCCTTTCTTAAATATGTTATCACAGAGGCACCACAGCATTGCTGATGGGCTCAGCAGCTGATGGGCTCTTTGGCCAGCAGTTGGTTCGTTTTGGAGCCAGTTAAAAACTGGCTCTGTCCGACACGGGGTGGCCCCTGGTGTCTTCTCACAGAGGCCACCCCTGCAGCCCCCCCCCAACCAAAACCTGTCCACAGAAAGCCAATACACCTGGTAAACTCCACACAGCAATAAATTTCAAATATATATATAAGGAGTTACATTTCCTTGCCACCACAATAGTATATGGCAGCTTTCATTTGAGGTTGTCATGCAGCGCTGTCAATGATCCATGTCCTCATGGACCACAGTCATACACTCTCTATTTTGTTCAGCTGCTGTGCACCTGCATTTGCCAGCACTGATGTAAAAGTACTGGGCAAATTTTCTCAACCTCAACCTAAAGAATTCCTTCCAAGAGGAATAGCCTAGCCATATGGAGATGCAAGCTCTACAAGTGAGATGAAGCACAGAAGGGGGAATCATTTAATCTAAATAAGGACCTGCCTCCCAAGGTCAAATGATTTATCAATTTATATGCATGAAAGCTTCAACATTTCAGACTAGATTAAGTAATATTTCTAAAACGGCTTTGAGATTAGTTTCCTGTTAAAATGTCAAAACACGATTCTGTTCATTTTGCACAGAACATCCCAACACTCTTTCTCCTCTACTCCCTGATCCACCTCCTCATCACTCCACTGACCTCCACCTCCTGGAAGAGGATGCAAGGCCAGTCAGGGGTCTAGAATTACAAGACAAGTGACCTACATTCATTCCCATGTAGTTTTCAACTATCTTGCACCGAAATCCAGTACAAATTTGATACAGATATGCTCTTCCTCTGGGTTGTGTTTGAGACTGCTGATTTTATACTAAATTATGCTGTTGTGTTAAGAAAAATTCCCAGCACTGAAACCAACTTAATGAGGTACCTTCATGAATTAAATCATTGATATAAGATGACAGATAGGATTATAAAAGATAAAACAGTGTTACATAAAGTGGGTAGATGAAAAACATTATAGATGTATTAGGACCAGTTTACTACTACCTTAAGAACTGTCTTGAATAGAAACAGTATCTCTAAATATTACTATCCAAAAAAGGGAAAAAGGGAAACAAAGAGTTTCTTACAAATTATATGGTTAGATTTTTTGGTGTCTAATGAAACAAGCGCCCATCACAACCCTGTTCATTTTCTATTTATAGACCCTGCACCCTCTAAATCATCATCTACCTTTGTCATTTGATCACAAACTTCTTCAAGCAAAAAAATTATCTTCCCCTGCATTCAGGAGGCATGCATCACACTTTGGGTAGCATTATGCCTAAAGTGTTACAACTGGAAATAATATCACATCATTACTTTAACTAAAATCAGTTTATTCCTCTAAAATTTAATACAGTATTAATGATGGAGGTGGAAAAAAAGAGACTAAATTAAGATCTTTCCAGTTTAAAAAAAAAACCTGAATCACAAACATCACCCTCTCAAATATTTATTCCTCTCAAATGTTTATCCTCCTGTGATGTAACTGCACAATGAGAAGTCTGGCATGTTGGGCACTGAACCTCTGAAATTAAATTCATACTCTGGAGCAAATCACATTCCCATGTCTCAGTTCTCAACGTTTCAACTGTCTGCTCTATTTTGGACTATAAGTACTTCACAGGAAGGCCAGTCTCCTATTAGATGTCTGTAAAAAGTTTAGCACAGTGGTCCAACTGTCTCACCTGTGGCTTCCAAGTGCTACCCCAATGTGTATAAACATTACACCGAACGGACCGTTATCTTGCAATTCTATAGTAAATTCTGGAACCCAAAAAACAGGTAAGGACTTGTCCTAAAGGTCAGTGTGTTTAGTTGTATGCATAAAATTAAGCACGTACTAAAGAGCGTGCAGGAATATTTATCTGAAGATCAACAGATGGATCCATCAAACTTGAGGGACAGAAAATTCACGAGTGTCTTTTACATTTAACCCACAGCAATGGGTTACTTCTAGTACTCTATAAGAAGTGACTTGCCAGCTCATTTAAAAATACTCTCCTAGGAGCAATGAAAACCTTGGTTTAATGTGCTAGATCAAATGGTAATTTGGGAAATGCGGTTTTGTTTGTGCAACTGCAGATGTGAGAACATATTGCAAAGCAAGATACAAACTTGTTACATTTTTTAATTAATAATTAAGTTTCCAGAAACAATTTTTGTGAATTGTCTCTAAAAGACTATTTCTGCTCTAAGTCAATTCCTGAAACAATAGCAGAAAGTGATAGTGCATTTCTTGCCTATTGAATGGAAAATGGAATTGAATTAGCTTAATTAACATGCACGGTATTTTCTTTTTTTAAAATCAATTTGAGCATCGTAATGTAGTATTTCGTGCACGATGTCTTATACCAGATCACTAAGTTACAGAACATTAACTTTAGAAGGTTACCCTGAGAGATGCCCAAAATAACAGAAAAGAGAGGGCCACAGAGACTGGACGAGACTGACTTCTAGATCCAACTGCTGAACTCTTCTCCATGCTTCATATGGAGCAACTTTTGCTCTTCACAAATTAATACATTAATTAAAGTTTCCTCCAAGCCAATCCCAAAAAAATTTGTGAAAGGAGTGTGTGTCTGTATGTGTATGTGCACACAGGGAGAGTGGAGGGGACTGTCTTTCTTACCTGATTCTTACCACCTGAAAGTTAGGTTTCTAATTTTTTTTTGGGGGGGCCTGTCTCTAAAACAGAAGGTATATTCAGAAGACAGATCATCCCAGCTTAAGATGGGTCATAAATTAAGTGTACTGATTCATCCACTTGAGGTACCTATCTCTTTTGGCTGTAAAAGGAGACAATGCAACTATGAAAGACTTGGCATCTACATTTAGATAGCTACATTTAAAAATTGTTAAAAGAAGGCTCACTTTAGGAAACATCTCTCTGTTTTTCTCCCCTGTCCATCCCTAGATTCAATGTGATTTGGAGCTGCCCTTCTCTGAGGCCCTCCTCATACAACAAGCACAGATCCCTCCCAGCCAGGCATTGCAGGTGTTTCTCAGATACAGACCATGTATCTCTATTTTCCTGAAAAGTGCTGACAACTCTCATTTCTTGATGGAGAACACAAAGTAGCTTGGCCTTTCATAAATTTATATGGAAAAACTGCTTTAATTTTTAAGTACTTTCCATGTGAAAACGTCTGCACCACTGAAGTATTTTACTTTCATTAATATATAATTCCAAATAATTTAAATCCAATGGAACACTTTTACACAACAAGAAAACATTTTCCACTGGGTTTATTTTAAAAATTTCTCTTTCCGTTGTGCCTTGGCTAATCTCTTTGATAGAACTCCCCTCATGAATTTCACATTTGCTGAATGCTAACAAATATTTTCTCATTTTTAGAAGTACTATACAGTTCTCTCTGCAATAAATTATCCAGTCTTTGTGCCTTTGTCCTCCAGTCCTGTGCACTCCATGGATCTGGTATTTATAGCTGTCTGGCAATGCACATACACGTGCATTTCCCTAACTCTGCCAAAACCGTCTCTTTGAACGCTCTCCCATAGAGAATCCACATGCAGCATTTACCTTTCATAGTCATATGAATGAGAATCCACATTGGTACAGAATTTCTTTTTTGGCTGTTTTTAAGAACTGATAAAAATATCAGTACCACATGAGACTGCCAGGCTTTTCAAAACCATAGAAGTTTTTTAAAAAGTTAAACATGAAGGTTTTGGTAGAAAGTTCCCATGAAGCTGGCAGGTTTTCTCAAGGACAAAATGTCTACGGTTATCTTTTTTTTTTAATTCCCCCCTCCTTCACCATAGAAGCTTAGAGAGCCATAACCAATTGCATGGGAATTAGACTGGACTACAGTAAAAAAATGGTTTATGGAATCAATGATAAAACTCCCAGTTGCTTAATTGAGGTTAACCTTTCAACTCAGATACCCATGTGGTGGTTAGAGATCTTGCAAAATCATATCACCTCTTCAGTTTGCTAGCTGAGGGAAAGCTCATCTCATTAGATGAGTATCTAGAGAAATCATGATCTATAACTTATCTAGATCGCCTGTGTGATTAACATTTTTTTTGCTTCTGTGATTAAACATTTTTTGCTGTTCTTTGATTGATTCATTTCCTTATGAGATGTATTATTTCTTTCAGTTCAAATTTGAACTTCATCCAAACACTGCTTTTTAGAGAAAACAAATTTCTTTGCAGCTTGTTTTTCCCCCCAAAATGTAAGATTTTATAAAACCTGCCCCCATATCCCATTTTAAGGAAACAGAACAAAGACTGAATTTTGTTTTAAGAAGTAATCCTTTGATGGCCTGATTCTCTACATTAGCTTTCTTTTTTCTTTTTACCTAGGAAAGGGAGAAAATAGGCACATTTAAACAGACATTTTTCTTTCCAGAAGAAAACGAACTGAAAAAAAAAAAGTATGATTTTAAATAGGAGGGTATCTTATCAAATGTGCAGTTGATTACATAAAAATAGCTTTTTATACATAGCTATGTAATCACAGATTTTTCTTATGCAAAAGAAGAACTATTTGTAGTTTTCAGAAAAAAATAGCAACAATATTTTTTTTCTTCATTTTGGAGAAATACATGTTAATTTTGCAGTACTCCTGCCACCAAAACTGTCATTGACGGGAATTAACTGAATTTCACAGGAGATGTGAGAGGTGGAACCATACAGTATGGCTCCTGACCTGAATTGTTTTGATGGATGCGTTATCATCATTTATACCTCACACTTTGAACCAGTGGTGCTTCTTTATGTCAAACCTTGTGTTCTAATTTAACTGAACTGAAACAAAACATGAACTCCACTGTAATTTGAGGAAGCTCAATTAAAGCATTTTTTAAAGTATCGGGGAAGTTTGGTACTAAACTTCCATGTGACTTTAAAAGGGGATTAGTTATCTAACTGCTCCCTCTGACTTAGGAAATGTCTCCCCAGATCTCTGAAACATCTGGGGAAAGGAAGGCAGGAACTCATGAAAGATGTGACTAACTTGGTCCTGCATGAAGATGAAGGTCCTTAGGTGGTTGTCATGTAAAGCTGAATGGAGATGGGGTTTTTTTGTCTGATTTGTAGTTTTATTTTTAGAATTAAAGCCTGTCCCGAGGGGAGTGATGCCATTTGATCCATCACTGGAACTCCATTTTTCTTTCACTGGTGAGTCTGTCTCCCAACTTCTTATTCTTCCTACCTTAATCTTCCAGCCAACGTGAGTTGCCCACTGAAGTGCAATGCTCTCCATCCAGTCCAGGCTTTTGAACGCTGGCAGGGGCAAGGCTGGGATTTTTGCTACTTTCTTCCCTCAGTAACAGATTTCGCACCATCAAGAGTCCCCTCACTAGCAACTTAAATCATTGCTTACTTTGATTCATGCTATTGCGCAAGCATATAATCTTAAATAATTCTTCTTACTTTGCTGTTTACCATTTAGAACAAATGAAGCCATGTATTCCTTTTGGCCTCAGTAAGATCAACAGACATTCACCACACCATGTTGATTAACTAACATTAAACACAACATTGCTTCCTTGGCCACTCTTACATCTAAGTATCTTTTAAAGAGCCAGAAAACATGGTTTGTAATTTTTTAAAACAATGTTAATGTTTTAAAATATATAACCCATGGGAAATATTTTTCCCCATTTCCCATGGGTTAATAAAAGCTATTATCTAATTACACACACCCTAACTTGAAAAAAACACTTTTCAGTTATTTTTTGGTCACAATTGGGACCCATAAGAAGAGTTTCTGAATACTTTTGATAAAAACTGTTGTTTGTCCTTTCCTTCCTTCCTTCCCTTTGATGGTACGAAGCAGAATTTGTAACTAGTATTACTGTCAGACAAATGGAACACAGTATCACGAGATTATATACAACTTGGTCAGAGAGAAAAAACTCCTCACAAGATCTAGAAACAAAATTCTGCTGCTGCCTTCTGCAGTCTGTGACTATATTGACAGAACAGCAGTTGCTGACAAAGTGCATAGGGCTCTGCTGAAGCTGTTCCCAAATCAGGGGGTATCTTCTGAGCTATCATTTCAGGGATCAAGATATATGAAGTGCCAATTGTTCTATTAGTTTTCTTACATTTGAGGACCTTGGTTTTATTTATAGTGGATAAGAGATTTCCATGCTTCCATGATTTTTCTTCTATGTCATAGTGAAAGTGTGTTCTGATGAGTAAATAAATTCTAAAAATAATACAAAATTTACATTGTCATGAACATCCAAAATGTACTTTTTGGTTGTTTGGGTTGTTTCTTCTTACACATCACCGTGATGGCTTTCCCAGAACACTTAGGTGCTTCTGACAGCCTAGAATTACCCCATAAATTGTGTGATCGTATTGTTTTTACTGTTTTTCCTAGCCTTGATCTAATGAACTGGCAAATGCTACCTGGAGAGACAGACACAGTCTAAGTGAAAGGGAAGGAGTTGGTAAATTTTCACTCTAACTCCCATTTTAATTTCCACTAGCTAAAGAAATGTCACTTACTTAGCTTTTCTGAGTTTTCCAATCTGAAAACCAAAGATTCTAACACTTAAGTTCTTCACATAGTTGGAGTAATGAATACAATATTTTCAAAGAATCACTAAGATGAATGTAGATACCCTTATTATCCATCACTGGCCGGTTCAGCAAGAATTCTCTGAGATTTATTTCATCATTCTGTACTTCATACTTCAGCCCTCCCCCAAACATCCTAGGCATTATTACTCTTAACTTCACAAAAACAAAACCATACCAAAACCATACCATACCAAGATTTTCTCTCCTGCTCTTCCCAGAAATCTGGGTCTCAGCCTGTTGGGGTGACTATATACATCTGGGAATTATGGTTACTTAAGACATCTCACACCGACATCTCAAACAGATTGTGTTTTCATTCTTGTACTTGCTCCTTTATGTTGCCTTGTTGTTTTGATCATCTCACTGCACTGAAGTTTTTTCAGCATCTTGTAGCTTGCCTGTTTTCCCCAGATAATGCTGTGATCATAGCTAAGGGATTTTTCAGATGTAGATTCTGCTTACTATGGACATGTCATGTCAAAATGACATTAGGGAATTACTGTCTGTGGAGGGCCAAAAGTTCAAAGCTTAAGAAACCCTGAGCTATCTCTTTTCTTCCCCCCCTCCTTTTTTCCCCTGTGTGCCTTGTAGTTTCTTCTCTATTCATTTTAAGAGAGAGCTGCTTCTTAGCCTCCCACAATTATGCTGGTGAGAACTGACCACAATACAGTTGGGTGGTTTAAAAATCAAATGCTTGGCATGGATTACTGCAAATGTATCTTCCACTGTCTTCCCTTTTTTGTCACCAAGTTGTTTCTTCTTTCTCTGAAAAACTAATCTTTCCACTTTTTTTATTTATAAAAGGCATTTTTAAACAGCTGTAGGTCTCACATAATAATTAAAATAATGAGAAGGAGGAATTACCTTTCAAAAAATAAAATATAAATGACCCAATTGACTAAGGTTATTTAAAGTGAAAGCCATTCACCTTCTAAATGGAAGACCAACCTCATCAGATCTGAGTGCAAGATGGATTCAGGCCATGCCCCTGTGTTTAATGACTTCAAGCTCTAACTGCTTGATATGAAAAGCAGGTTTCAGTGTCAAACACCATGAATGAAGTATGTTTTCTAAAGAATTCTTTTCAGCTAAAACAAGACTTAAGAAAAGATTTAATACATGCATAAATACATCTATGTCTTATACATCATAAGAATATGTATGCATCTTTTCTATTTCTGTGGATCACAAATCTTTTTATTCTAATGCAAACTGTACAGCTGTTTATTTTAAACACATATAAATCTTTACTATAAAATGGGATAGATGTTAGCTTAGATGTCTTTACAAGAAATAGGCTGATAAGTGAAATAAAAGTACATAACTTTGTAACTGTGGCTAACATATTTGTCTTACTTATATACTTCTCCATGTTTAGTTTAACAAGGAGAGTTAATTTCATTTCAGTTCTGGGGCAGGAGATACTTATGGAAATGAATGTGCTATTGTCTGAGAGCCTAACAGCTGATGAGAAGAGGTAGTTTATGTTGTCTCATAAAGCATAGTTACCACCCACAAAACATTGCTTCACATGAAATAATTACGTTGCAAGTTCTGTTATGCATGAGCATCTCTTCTGTAACTCTGTATTTGTAAAACATCTAACAATATGGTATCTTTATCCAAAACTGGAGCTCCTAATGGCTACCAGACTAAAACCAGCCTGTCGAATGTAGGTAAAGGTTTTGAATGCTTGTCATGACCTATCACCCCTTGACTTAAGTAGCCATTCTGAAACACAACACAACCCTTCAATAGGCAGAAATTGCTTAGCATATCTCATACTCTCCTCTAAGAGCAAAACTGCTAACTTGCATTAAAATCAATTGATGTCACTAAGTTGCATTATTACTTTGTTGACTACAGTAATGCCAGAATCTTTCCTGCAATCATGGTTCTCTCTCACGGTATTTCCGAATACACAAAAAGACAGCAGTACAACCTACTGGTTTAAAAACCATAAACCCAAAGAAATCAAACTGCATCTCAAAAACTATCTGCCCATTGTTCTCTTCAGGCGCACTGCGATGCAGATATTTGGGTTCCCTTCCTGCTCTTGGAACAACAATCAAAAATGCTGTTTCCATCTCTCTTCCTATGACATTGTCAGATAGTGAGCTTATAAATGAGAACAATAATCTGTAAAGCATAATAAAAAGATGGCAAAATATATTCAGAACCACTTAAGAGAGAGGGCATTGCTGGCCAAAGCCTAAAACAGCTGTTAATATTCAGTTTTATGCACCACTTCACACCTTTCTACATGTGATGAGTTTTCTTAATTTCTCAAAAAATTTACTGTCTGAAAGTAGAGATCATGATTTCTGTACTTGGAAACTGCCTAACAAAAAGAAAGTAGTAACAGAAGTATGTTTTTCAGTTTTCTTCATTTCTTCCTGAGTTTTCAGCTAATCCTGTTTCCTCTATGCCAGGTTTTCAGGCACCATCTTAAGTATTTCCATAGCTTCACTAATTTAAAACAGGAGCACAAGCCCTCTCATATCTTTGGCAGGAATGGGGCTTCATCCACAAGGCACTTTGAAATGGACTATCTATAATTGGGATTTCTACAGAGCTGGGAAATGTGCTGGTGATGGTTTTAGAAAAGAAGACAGATAAGAAGGGAGCTGAGATTGGTTGGCTGGCACCCTGTTATCTCTATGAATGGACCAAAGGCAGGTGTACTGTGGGGTCTGGGGGAAAAGGAGGCAGATTGTCAAACAGAATTTGCCATTACAAAATATGTCTCTATCATGGTTATCACAGGAGATTTAAAATAGCTGTCACCGTATGTAAACTTCTTTTGCTGTTCAAATAGTAGCCTTCTCAAATGAAACCCTTGTTTTTCATTTTATTTTTGGACTGTAGGGCTGGCCAAAGCAGAGTCCTTCACTTCATTGAACTGTTTGATCAACAAAGTGAGCAATATACTCCAATCTTCTTTTATATATCAATCTTAGTCTGCAAAAAAGACCACTGAAAACTAATAAAACACTTAACAGCTTGATGTAAATAATGCAAGAACATGTCTTTGTTGATGTACTTAAATTAATTTGCTGTAAAGATTGCTTTACAAATAATAAAATAGTGTATATATCACCCCAGGCATTATGTAAGGCTAGTAGCTTCCATGCTGGCATTTGCAGGAATAAGCAAAATTAGTTCAGCACAGTTCACAGCTGCGATCACTGGAGTAAAGCTCAGGGTCTAGGGGCCGCTAGCTCTGATATTGTACTAAAAAGGCAGCTGTACTTTACTACTGGTCCACTGGGCCTGATGCTAATAATTTTTAAATGGCCTGTTAGCTACAGCAGTGGCCTCAAGCTACCTCTTATTTCAAATCCTATTAACATTTGCGTATCTTTAAACTACTTTATTGTCTTAATTAGCATATATTCATTCATAATTTCCAGATATTCTGTTGCTATATACAAAAAAGAAAAACGACAAAAAATCATTAATAGTGGCTGAACAGTTGGTGGGTGAAATGTGACTGTGGTAATGCGCACCCAAACCAAATCAATCACGTGAAACACCGAAGTGCAGAAATGCTTCTGTACGTGTTGCTTTGCTCCGCAGTGCTCTGCAGGATCAAACTGACTGTCTTAAGATAATGGATGGGTATTGCTTATAGGCATATTGCAGAAAGGCAGACCTCTGTAGGTAGAGTTTTTAAAAAAACTATGTTCAACCTTTTCTTTTTAGTTATAAACTTAGATAAAAAAATATTTAAAACAGTTTTCCACAGTTTTAATGATTTCAGCAAGACCTACTCAAAATAGTTGTTATAAAGCAAGTTCTTCCTTTCTCTCTGAGACTATCTTGCTCACTCTATGTTCTGTTTCAGGAAAAATTTCATTAACAGAAATGGAAATTCTTCCTGAACAAGGATTGCAACACATTTTTTTAATGCATATATACTAGCATATTTATTAAAAGTACCTCTGCCATTAAAACTCATTTATTTCTGGTAGCCCAAAGCTACCACAATGTATTTTTTTTCAAAAGTCACCTCATATTTGTCTTGAAAATGTTTTATAATCTTTTCATTTCTAACATACAGAAAACTCATTAGTAATTAGGTACCACAATGATTTTATTATACAAATATGCAATTACCCGCCAAAATCAACTTCTGTAAATAATCATTCTTCAACTTCAGAAAACACTGATCATGCTATGTAAAGGCCTTTTCAACCAACCAAAGGTTTAAATGAAATGTAGACATCATATACCTAAACTCAATCAGTTTAAATTGAGTTTTTTAAACAGAATAAAGCATTTTTCTTTCCTACACGGCTATGCAGAATCAAACTGACTGCCCTTACCCTGATGAATTTGTTTTGTTTATGGGTACACAAAGGAACACAGATGGTACTAAAGCTACAGAATCAAATATTTTTTACAGCTTGATTTGAAGTGGAAGAGTTGCTGTGAAAAAGAAATAATACATAGGAGCACAGAAAACGTGTCTTTTTCAAACCTGACTTTCTCTCGTCTCTTTCTTAGCCTATTTTTGTGGCGTTTCTACAACAGGTCTGCTTCTATACCTACACAACTCAAAAAGAGATGCACCAACTACTCTTTTGCCAGGGATCAAATACAGATAACAATCACAGAATCGTTTAGGTTGGGAAAGACCTTTAAGACCGTCAAGTCCAACACTAAACCTAACACTGCCAAGTCCACCACTAAACCATGACCCTAAGCACCACATCTACACGTCTTTTAAACACCTCCAGGGATGGTGACTCAACCACTTCCCTGGGTGGTGTCTTACAATGCTTCACAACCCTTTCGGGGAAAACATTTTTCCTAATATCCAATCTAAACTTCCCCTGGCGGAACTTGAGGCCATTTCCTCTTGTCCTGTCACTTGTTACTTGGGAAAAGAGACCAACACCCACCTCGCTACAACCTCCTTTCAGGTAGTTGTAGAGAGCAATAAGGTCTTCCCTCAGCCTGTTTCCAGGGTGAACAACCCCAGTTCCCTCAGCCACTCCTCATAAGACTTGTGGCTCCAGACCCTTCACCAGCTTCGTTGCCCTTCTCTGGTCACGCTCCAGCACCTCAAGGTCTCTCTTGTAGTGAGGGGCCCAAAACTGAACACAGGATTCGAGGTGTGGCCTCACCAGTGCCGAGTACAGGGGCACGATCACTTCCCCAGTCCTGCTGGCCACAGCATTTCTCATACAAGCCAGGATGCTATTGGCTTTCTTGGCCACCTGGGCACACTGCTGGCTCATATTCAGGCAGCTGCCAACCAATACCCTCAGGTCCTTTTCTGCCTGGCAGCTTTCCAGCCACTCTTCCCCAAGCCTGTAGCGTTCCATGGGGTTGTTGTGACCCAAGTGCAGGACCCAGCACTTAGCCTTGTTGAACCCCATACAATTGGCCTCAGCCCATCGATCCAGCCTGTCCAGATCCCTCTGCAGAGCCTTCCTCCCCTCAAGCAGATCAACACTCCCGCACAACTTGGTGTTGTCTGCAAACTTACTGAGGGTGCACTTGATCCCCTCGTCCAGATCATTGATAAAGATATTAAAGAAGACTGGCCCCAATACTGAGCCCTGGGGAACACCACTTGTGACCGGCCGCCAACTGGAGTAAACTCCATTCACCACCACTCTTTGGGCCCAGCCATCCAGCCAGTTCTTTATCCAGTGAAGAGTACACCCGTCCAAGCCATGAGCAGCCAGTTTCTCCAGGAGAATGCTGTGGGAAACCATGTCAAAGGCTTTACTGAAGTCTAGATAGACAACATCCACAGCCTTTCCCTCATCCATTAGGCAGGTCACCTTGTCATAGAAGGAGATCAGGTTGGTCAAGCAGGACCTGCTTTTCATAAACCCATGCTGGCTGGGCTTCGTCCCTTGGTTGTCCTGTATGTGCCGTGTGATGGCACTCAGGATGATCTGCTCCATCAGCTTCCCTGGCACCGAGGTCAGGCTGCCAGGCCTGTAGTTCCACAGATCCTCCTTCCAGCCCTTCTTGTAGCTGGGTGTCACATTTGCTAAACTCCAGTCAACTGGGACCTCCCCAGTCAGCCAGGACTGCTGGTAAATGATGGAAAGACAGAACTGAATAGGGATAGGGAATCCTCCATAGAGGATTACAATAGAGGAATCCTCCATATCATGCGTCCTGTCTGCCTGTTGGGCCTCTCTCAGGGAAGGCCGGGTGCGATTCCAACAGTCTCTCTCTCTCTCACACTCCCTGATACTCCTCAACCTACTCACCTCCTCCCAGAGCTCTGTCACTAAGCGGAGGAGTTCCTCTACCTGGGCGCACCTCCCACAGGTGTGCTCACTGCTACATCCGATACTGTCTTAAGAGTCGGGCACACCCTGCGGCCTGGCACCTGGCTGGCAGCTTGTTCCCACTGGGCCTCTGCCTGGGAAGCTGCGTCAGTTGTGGTGGGTGCAGAGCTTAGAGAGGCCATGGCTTTCTGCCGGGTGGATACCATTGCTCCCTGTCGAGCTGGCAGAGCTTCAGCGCCCTTCCTGCACGCCCTTCTGCACCAGCTTCTGTGCCACGCCCTTGCTGACACACCATGCCCTGTTTGCCTGCCCTGTTGGCAACACTCCTGGTCGCTAGTGCTCCCTACGGGCTTATTTTATATGTGGGGGGGGGCTTGGCCACTGTTGCTCCTGGCCCCACCCAGGTCTCATCAGCTGCTGTTGCATGAGCTGCAGGCTCCTGGAGGCTCTCTCAGCTCCCTTGGAGGTTCCCCCAGTTCAGGAAACTCCCCTGTGCACCACGCTAGAGGCTCCGCTGCGGATCGTGCCGGCACCGGAGCTGCTCACCTCAGCGACCTCATTTTACTTCCTTCCAGGTTTTACTAGGTTTAATGTGCATCTCACCGAAATCACACTGAGGAGCTACAAAAAACCCAGTCGTATTAATGTACTTCTTGTATTTCCTTGATTTTCAATGTTCGGATCATCTACTTCACATCCATGCTTTGCTGGATAATTCTTCCTCTATGTAGAAGTACAATACTACTAAGAGATAGTTTAAACAAACTAGCTGCTTAATTTGCTTGTTTCATTTCCTCTGTACTGAGGAAAAGAGGGATGGCCTGCCAGCTGGTGACCTGTGAGAATAGGGAGGACTGCACTGGAGGCTTAAAGGAATCTCCTCCAGCATCACATTTCTTGTCATAATGCTCTGATCTCAGTGCTGACAAACTCAGCACAACCCCACAGGATTTCCTTACCTTGCTACTTTTTATCCCTGCGTTTAATTGAGATCAAAATTCAGAAAAAGCAAACAGAGATTTCAAGTGACCTGGCTGGAGGGTAGGAACAGGATCACAGGATGATTCAGGCTGTGAGGGACCTCAGAAGATCTCTGGTCCAACCTCCTGCTCACAGCTGGGTTAGCTCTGAGGCCAGACCAGGCTGCTCAGGGCTTCACCTGGTCAAGGCTGAAAACGTCCGAGGACAGAGACTGCACAACATTATCTGGGCATCCTGTGCCGCTTCCTGACTGTCCTCATGGGGGATATTTTTTTTATATCCAGTCTGAACCTCTCTTGTTTCAGTTTATTTTCTTTGTCTCTCATTTTCCCACCCTGCCCCACTTCAGTAAGCCCAGCTTCATCTCCTAGATGAGCTCCCTATAGGCACTGGGGGCTGCTGTTAGGTCCCTGTGAAGCTGTATCTGCTCCAGGCTGAACAAGCCCAGCTCGCCCAGCTTCTCCTCACAGGGCCAGTGCTTAAGGTAGGTAATAACTTCCCATGATCTACTGGCTCAGCTCCTGTTCATACAGCTCAGGATACTGTTGGCAAATAATCAAATATTGCTTCATAAGCCGTCCTCTATATATTACCTGTAAGACATCACAACTTCCACTGGCCATTGCAAGCAGTAATTAACTACTGTGCATAAAGTCAGCATAGCTATTAGAAAAAAAAACCCCAAAACCTTAAAAACCTAGACTATCAATGGTAATATCAATGAACACAAATGTACATATACTTCTGAAAATGTGGGCTTAAAAGTACATCATATTTGCACTTGATAATCATATTCTATATCGTGACAAATTTGGATCAGCAGTAACGCAACTGTAGAAACAAAATGAAAGTCATGCCTGCTTATGCATGGATGAGCCTATGACATAATGTTATTAACATAATGAGGAACATGTTTTATTCCCAATTACTTACTAAAAACAGAAATACTGACTGATCATTTATTATTGATTGGGTGCACTATGAGGTGTCACAAAAACACAACTCCAATTGATTAAATAATTGCATTGCCATAAAGGCTGAGGGACAATATCCCGCTCCTGTGTGGAGTCACCTTGCTTCAAAGTCAGTGGGAATTGCTTGTGCACATCCAAGGGCAAAATCTAGCCTGAAGTCATCCCTCAGCATCAGAAAATAAAACAACATATATCAATGAGTATTTTAAACAACACAATTTGATTATTTGACACTGTATACAGCCTAAGGCGTAAGTCTAGACATGTCAGAATAGGGCTAAGGGCTTGCTCTAGAGGCTATATGTCATCCTGTTGTACTATTGTCTATTTACTGTCACACCTTCATATTACCTCAAGAAAGTAAATGGTGAAACAGAGTTGTAACAGAATACTTGTGGAAATCAGTTCCTGCACAGGCATAGCAGATCACTTTATTAACAAAATTAGGAGGCTATGTAGACATAGGACTTAGGTCTATAAGCAGTCTATGCACTGAAGTTAATGGGAAGATTGTGAAAAAATAGATGCAGGTCTTTGAAATATACTTCAATTTAGCATTTAAGGAAGATCACACAGATGTATGTCAGATTTAAGAGAAGTTTAGATTCATCAACAGAAGAAATGGAGTGGTGAATTCTTCTTAACTCTGACACGAATACTTCTGTGAAGGATAAGACTCCACCAGCACAGAGCACTTCACCATGAGGTGTGTGATGGATACGAATGCTTTTCCATAGAAATAACTGACTGACTGTTACTGAGGAAAACACCAGCACTTTAAACTCCTCCTGAAGTTTTGTTTGACACTGGGTGTTTAGCACTGAGCACAGTGTTTCAATTTACACTCACCTGGTTGAGTGAAGAAAGGTTATCGCTGCCTTTGATTATAAAAGCTCCTCTGTGAAAAACTAGAAAAGTGCAAGTTGTTTTTTGCAATAGCCCTGCAGCAAAAAAACAGTGAATAATTTGTACAAAACACGCAAGTTTGCTTTTAGTGTAATTCCAATCTTCTACAAAATGCTGAGCAATCAGGAAATCAAGCAGCTAGTGAGATGTGCCTTAAGCGGTCTCTGATACTGAGGGCCCTCTCTTATCCAGAATGCTGCCAATTTTTCTCCTTGTGCTATTGTATGTACCGCATCACATAGAAAAAGACAACATATCTTCTCTCTTTTTCTGAGACTACTGTCTTTAAATTACATTTACTACATTATGTACATTTTTTAGACATATAATAGGGACAAAACAGAAAATGATACAGCACATAAATAACGTGGTAAAAAGGTAGTTAAATGTGTATATATATACACATTCAAATTATTATCTGCTATAATTATTTTTGTTCCGTATATTTAACATGAGAAAAAAGTTATTAGAAATTATGACTTTCGTCTGGGTTGGATTTTGTAAACAACATGAAGTTTTTTTGATTGCACAGATGATTACTTACTGACCTTATTTTCTGTAATTTTGGTCTGCTCATCTGTCCTGGTTTCGGCTGGGATAGAGTTAATTTTCTTCCTAGTAGATGATACAGTGCTGTGTTTTGGATTTAGTATGAGAATAACATTGGTAACACACTGATGTTTTAGTTGTCACTAAGTAATGCTTACACTAGTCAAGGACTTTTCAGCTTCCCATGCTCTGCCAGGTGCACAAGAAGCTGGGAGGGGGCACAGCCAGGACAGCTGATCCAAACTGGCCAAAGGGCTATTCCATACCACATGATGTCATGCTGAGTATATAAACTGGGGGGAGCTGGCTGAGGAACAGTGATCACTGCTCGGGGACTGGCTGGGCATCAGTTGGCGGGTGGTGATTAGTTGCATCACTTGGGTTTTTTTGTTTTTCCCTGCGTTTTGTTCCTCTCTCTCTCTCTCTCGTTATTTTCCTTTTCATTACTACTACTACTACTACTACTACTACTATTATTATTATTATTATTATATTTCAATTATTAAACTGTTCTTATCTCAGCCTACAAGTTTTCTTACTTGTGCTCTTCAGATTCTCTCCCCCATCCCACTGGGGCGGAGGGTGAGTGAGCAGCTGTGTGGTGCTTAGTTGCTGACTGAAGTAAACCACGACATCATCTCATGAGCTTCCACATGTCAAAAAACAAGGACTACTAAATAATGTCAAGACAATAAAAATATCTAATGAGCACTAATGGTTCTAATTTCAATAAAAGAGGCACAAGGGTAATGTCACAGTGTACAGTGTGATCAAAAAAGCTATCTGACATCTCCAAAATAGGAATATTATCAGGAAAACATAATTTCTATAAAATTAGAAGTCTCTTCCCACTGCTTCAACTACTAGAAAATGTCCATCTTTTCATCCGTAAAATGAAAAAAAATTTTTACATTTCAAACAAAATTAAAATATTTCATTATTTTAAACTGACTAGAAAATTTTGTTTCAGAACTGTCCGTCCTTAGTCATTTCCTTTTTCAGTCAATTTTTCATTCTCACTTGGGATAGAGCTCTCTGGGCAGACTACATTTCCCATGATGGAAAACAACGTTTTCCCTGGCCTCTTGACCAGGGTCATTACAAGAGCTGCAGTCAGGGTAGAGGGGAGGAGGAACAGTGGAATCAGTCTTTTTCATTTTCCAGCTCAAGTTATTCATAAGAGATTTAAGCATATACCATCTAATGCAACTATTTGATCTTCATCATATCTGCAATGATTAGTGTATTCACAGAATGCTGCATAGATATAAACAATATCTATGAACAAAGCAGAAGTAGGATTTTTGAACATGTGGCTTGGCCAAAACTTACACTAGTGCTACCCAAAAAAGCTGACATGAATTGAGCAGCCTATCTTTGAGAGCTATGCAACTGAAAATACACCTGACATTCAGTGATCATAAATAATACATATACCTTCATCATCATCAAGAGTTGAAATAAGCACATCAAAATATACAGTAGTTTTAAAAGGACAACAATATGAAGTCATAATTTTTCAAGACAAGAACAGTTGACTTGGATTTCACAAAATACCAGTTGTTCTGCAATTAAGCTTCAGTGACTCAGGTTTTGAACAACTTGTTAAATAGAGCCCTGAAGTGATCATATTATTAAACTTTGGAAGATAATATTTAATTAAGCTGAAATCAGGTATTCACAGCCCAGTGTATGCTTGGCTCACAAGCTGTCCAGAGATGGACTCGACAAAAGATACAGTAGCGTCATTTATGTTGTTAAGCTTTCCTCAGATCAGGAAAGTCTGACTAGCTCCCCCCCAAATTCAGCTTGAGTCTAAATATTCCCATTTTCAATCACCTCAGTTGTCCTATTGACAGAAGACTCCAATAATTAAATTGATAAATTGATAAATAATTAAATTAGATGATCTGTGGCTGTGAAAGAGGAAAAGGTTGAAATCATCAGAATATAGAATAGCTGATGTAGTAAGGAGAAACATTTATAATTTTCAATCAAGAGTACAGTGCCAGAGTCAGGGAAAGACATTTTATGCTGTTAAACCATTTATAATGGTGGTTAAAGTATAAGGAGAGGAAATGTTAATATATTATCTGTAATAATATATAAAATATAATAATATATAAAATAATACATATAATAATTTTTTTATATATACATATATATTTGGCAAAAACTGTAGATATAAATATTAATCTAAAAGAAGTGCAAAATGTGAAGTAGGTAGTATAGTTACGCCAGCGTACAACCAAATGTCTGAGGCTGAAGAAAGCAACCTTGCCCACAGAAAACAAAAAAAAAGAAGCCCAAGAAGAAAAGCAAGTTTACTCCCGAAGGCAACGGACAAGCGTAGCAAGAAGAAAGCTGGAATTGATAATGCTGTCCAAAAGAGTAAAAGACTCTCCAACAGGTTTTGGGCAAGGACTTGGGCATCAACCAGGTTCAGTAGCATGTGAGAAGAGGAAGAAGTGAAACGGCCTAGTGACAGGACTAGCCCTGTTATACTTAACAACAGCTATGGGGAAGCTCTAACAGTCTACCAAAAGGCAGAGTAATTCCGATAAATACCGAGCAGTAAACCTTATTTAAGAGTTGATTGTGGGGGAAAAACCAGGAGGGAAAGAGAAACTTATGCAAGAAGCAGCAGCAGCTTAGGAATCAAATAACACAATTTGAAAAATATCAACTTTATTTATATAAAGAGAGAGTGAGCTTTCGTACACACACCCACACATGAAAAAGCTTTAGCCCAAAACTGCTGGAAAACAGAACGGAGAAAATGTACCTGGGGTTGGGAAGACAAATATTCCTTTGGATGTTTTCACTAAGTTGCGTCTCCTATTATGGGTGCCGGTGCCCAGGTGCTGCCAGGGGCAGCTGCAGGGGCCTCTGTGAGGAGAGGCCGGGGCTGCCCCCTGCCGGACACAGCCGGTTCCAGCCGGCTCCAGTGGCCCCACCGCAGGGCACGGCTGAGCGCCGCAGCCAAGATGGCGGCGGCACCGCTCAGGGCGGGGGGAAAGGACTCAGGAGGGAAGAAGTGCAGCTGAGCCTGGGAAAAAGTGCTTAATTTTCCCCAAGTCAAGTCTGGTTTGCCCATGACAGTAATTGGTAAGGGATCTCCCTCTCCTTATCCTGACACAAAACTTTTAAATTCTGTTTTCTCCTGCTGTCCTGTTGAGGGGGGGAGTGAAAGAGCAGCTGGTGGACGTTTGGCCCTTAGCCAAGGTCAACCCACCACACTGTTGATGAGATTCTTTTTTATGCATTTTTAAGAAAAAAAGCAATACAAATATACAAAGGGGAGAAGGAAAGGGAGGGGTGAAAGAAAACTCCAAAGAAAAATTAATTTTAAATTTTCTTCCTCAAAGCGTGTGCAATCAGAAAAACATTTGTAAAGGATAGAAAAGTAGTAGCTGTTAGTCTGCATATACGTAAATAATAGAAGGGTAAAAAAAGATAATTAGGTTTGTACAAATTGTACAATCAACTGGGACAGAATGAAAGTAAGGCATGATTTAAGATGAATATGAAGGACCTATACTGCCATTGCAATGCGTAGACAAACTGCCCCAGAAGCAGAGGCAGAAGCTCTGCTGCCTCAGACACACTGAACTGCAAACTAAACACTGGGAAAATTCTGTGAGGTGTGGGAAAAACAACACCAACATGAAAATACACTGGAAGATCTGATCTGTGTGAATCCATCCCACAACACCGAGGTCGAAAAGCTCCTAAAATACCACGAGAGTTATTCTCTGCACTGTAAAAAACTCCGATTTGTAAGGGCAGTTAAACTGAGTTATTTCAGTAGATGCAGAATTCATGAAGACAAAAAAATGTTTCTTGTTTGAGAGAAAAAAGGCACACCTTTAAGTCACTTGTACAAGAAACACAATTCTGAGAGAAAATCCAGCTAATCCCCAATATACACCATTTTCTGCATTAGCAAAGCTTACAGTAAGAGCGATTAATGCTCTGCCACTCTCAAGAAGGCCAAATACTGTCTATAGCTGAATAGTGCCATCTTCCACCAGTAGAAATTTGCATCAGCCCATCTAAGAGATGAGCTACTGCTAATCCAGCCAATGCCACGTATATTTAAAAGTAAATAAAAGCCCTTGCTATCAACCAACTTACCATGATGCCCTGGACAAACAGATTTTTAGGTCAGAAGAAACCACACTAGAATCTTGTCTAAGCACTCCCATGATGTGGGTTACAGTATTTTATTTGCCCTGTCTAAATTGATTTATTCAAAATTTGATGAACTTCTTAAAGATTTTTTTTAAATAAAATTTTTTGGCTTTTTTTGTTTGTTTTTAATTGTAATAAAAGCTCAGCCTAATCAAATCTGAGAAAGGTAAACAGGTATATTTGCAACAAAAGGGTTGTGCTTTCAGAGAAAGAATGGACTATAAAACTATGAAGGTCTTTCTTGTTTCCAGAACTGCATTTGAAGTAACACATGCTAGAATCATAGCTTCTGGTAGCAGACACTGTTATTGATCCAGAGCACAGTCTGCAGCACTCAGCCCATAGGCTTTGGGGAACCTGTACATAAATGAACCAGTGCAGAATCCTGCAAATCCTGACTGTGACTGTAAACCCTTTTCCTGTGAGGAATTACACAACTGCAACAGCTTCCATTTGCTGTTGCTCTTTGGTGTGAATGTGGTACCTTATATAAAGAATTGCTTGACCTATAATAAGTTTCCTAGATGGTCCAATCTCAGTTAACACCCTTGCATAAACCATAACTTCAGGTTCATCTGCCTTATAGTTGTTTCTTTTTTTAATCTTACATACAAAGTCTTAAACACAAACCACATTTAAATTAATCTGTAATAGAGGTCTTCATTTTTTTTTTAATTTTATTTTGCCACCAGTTCCATAGAGGCACCGTTATTTTTTCCATTGATTTATTTAAAATCTTCTTGGGTATCACTACAAAGCTGGTTCACGTTAATAAGGCAACCAAACACACCATATTCTACTAACTGGGGTAAATCCTCTGATTAACCTAGCTTTCTTCCTTGCTAGGCTGAATCAATGCTTTTATGAGTAGCTCCTGCAGGCTGGTTATTGAAAATGGAAGGTGCTTAGCACTTTGCATGCATAGCCCTTTATAAATAATATATAAAGGTCAAATAAGTTATTTATTGGGTCATTCTGTCCATTTTACATATGCCACCCTGTTTCAGTATTGAAGGTCTGATTTTCAGCTGTTGTAAATTCAAACCAATTGACATATGTTAATTTACCATCAGCTGAGAAACTGGAAAACAGTGAGAAGGGTCGTTCTATTTTTTTGGCTCAGTCAAATGCATACCCATTTGACTTGTCTATCCATATTCACTGATTCCCTCTCTTCCGCCACAATTTTTTCTAAAATTCCTCCTCTTGAAGCCACCTTTTTTCTCATCGTTTTGCAATTTTGCTTGTTCAAACACTGTTAGGTAATAGTCTTGTATAGGTGACTCAAAACAAAGCTTCTTCTTCAGTGATGGCCCGTCTCAATTTATTCAATTCCATAAATCAACCTAACTCATAACTTCACAGTATCTGCTCAAACTCACCATGGCAAAACAGAGTTCTTCTGTTTCTTCCAGGATCGCTTATGCTTCTCTGTGCAGTTCTGACATAGCCCAACATAATTTTGACCCCTTTTCCTCACCTACCTCACCGACACAAGTCATGTCTGATACTTACTACTTTTTTTTCTCACATTGCATCTAGGATGTTTTCTTTTCTTTGTCCTCCTATTGCACCTTCACCAACCCGATTCACAGACATGCCTGCACGCTGGCCTGACAGAGATGACACTCATTCCTTTCTGGTCCATAAAAGAGTCATCTCTGACAGGGTCTCCCTTGCTTCTTCTCATCACAGCCTCACCTCTGAGCTGTCACCAGCTTCCTTCTGAGATCTCCAGCTGCAGCAAATTAAAAGCAAATAGTCATGAAGGCATTATTCATGCCTCATTTGTTATATTTCTCACAGACACGCCCTCACTTCCCTCCATGCTTCAACTCCAATGGGATCACCGGCTCCGAAATGTTTGGAAAAGCTCCCCGCTCCCTGCCAGCTCTCTCCTGGAGGCACTCTTCTTCCCTATAGCAGCTCTCAGATACGCATGGTAGGGGGCACAGGTACGAAGCCCACATTCATCTAGCCAGAACTGTTGGAGGAAAAAGGCTAGAAGCAGACCAACATCCTGATGCCACATGCAACGTATCCGGAGCTTCATGAGGGTGAAAGTAGAAGACAGCACATCCCCGCATGGGGCTAAGAGGCAGTAGAGCAGGGAAGCAGGTGTAAAGCTCTCAAGCAGTTCATACCCAAAGGACGAGCATTTCCCGTCCCAGACCAGCCGGGGCTGGGTGTGAGCATGGCCCTGGGATGCCTGGCTGGCCTCGGCAGCATCCACTAGCTCCCACAGCTGTGGGATTTATTTATCCAGTGATGCCTGTGATGGGCAGCCTCACCATGGTCCTGCATACAACCCTGGCAGGGGGCTGCGTGTAGGCTACTCAAGAGCCACAGCTTGGTCACTCCCGACTTAGATGGATTAGTGCAGACAGCAACGGCTTAAATACCACAAATGTGTTAAATTTAGACTCAGACAGGAGCAAACCTGTAAATAATGAGACATTTGCCTAGCATCAATCTGACTCTCTGCATATTACATCTGTTTTCGCTGCTTTATGCATTTTTTAAGATGCAGGCTGTGCTGTCCTCCACATTTCTAAAGGGCTCAGTAAATTTTGGATAATACTGGAATACTAATAGTAACAATAATTATTGCCCTACTCTTATCTAAAATACTTACTGCATTAATAATTTTCCACAGTATCAACACTCTGTAATAATGAAATTAATAACTTTTGTATAAATCATTAGCAATTAAAATTTATTTGTACACTATAATTTGAAAATCTGAGAAATAACATAGTACTAATTAGTGTATGCAGAACCTCTGAATAATGAGTAAAGAATATTCATTTGTCTTTTCTTAATAAAGCCACATTTCTCTGAAACCACACAAACAGTCCAATAAGAAATTAAATTCTATAGAAACAGTAATTTTCAGCACTATCCCTTTTTTCTACAGGGCACCCAAACTCTAAAAGCAAGACACTACCCTCTGCTTTATGAATACTAAACCAGCATTGTTCATCCAGAGGTTAGACCAGAAAAATCAGTCTGTGTGCCTGTATTTTTATGAGAATTGCAGAATATTTTATGTGTGTTTTTCTTTTTAAGTGTAGCCCAAACTTGTATTGAACATCCGCAAACTTTAATTTAGCATACTGTTTTTCCATAAAAACATAAAGTTATAAATAACATTGAAAACACAATTGCAAATTTTCAAACTGTTAAAACAGATAATTCAAAAATACCTCTCCCCTACTTTATCTCATTCAGAGAATCCACAAATGCATTACATGTCTTCAAAGAGACTGCCTATATATAAACATTTTGGGAGTCTTACACGTTTTTAAAAGGGCCCCTTTCACAAAAGTGATAGCAGCCATAAAGCCTGAATATGGCCACTGAGTTTAATTTACTCTGATCAGAGTTCAAATGCCACAAATAGACAATTATGAAGCTGAAATACATTTCCTAACAACTGGAGTCCATAGGTTGCATTACACAACACCTAAATTAGGGAAGAGCAAAGCCTGGCTAGAGTACAAAGTGGCCAGCTCTAAGCTACAGTACCAGCTCTGATTTTCTGGCAAATACATTTTAGGGTTTCAACCAAAAGCAGTACACACATGAACCTATTTACACCAGGGTTTTCCTGTCATATACTCTATTCTCAGAGCTGAACACAAGAAGGTTCCCTATGCCTTTTACTCAATCTGGGCAAACCACTGTAAACCAGCTGATTGTTCCTGCTTTCAAATATGACCAGCCTTCACGACCGACATGGTAAACCAACACGGTGACAGATATTAGCACATTACCAAATGTCTTGATGAAAATATGTGTCTGGGGAGAGGATGATGACAGAGTTTTGCCAACACATGCAAGACAAGGAAACATAACACTTTCCGTATGTCCTGGTTTCAGCTGAGATAATTTTCTTTATAGTGGCTGGTGTGGGGCTATGTTTTGGATTTGTGCTGAAAACAGTGTTGATAATACAGGGATGTTTCAGTTATTGCTGCACTACTCAAGGACTTTTCAGCTTCCCGTGCTCTGCCAGGTGCAGAAGAAGCTGGGAGGGGACACAGCCAGGATAGTTGATCCAAACTGACCAAAGGGCTATTCCATACCACATGACGTCATGCTCAGTATATAAAGCTGGGGAAGAAGAAGGAAGGAGGGGACATTCAGAGTGATGGTGTTTGTCTTCCCAAGTCACCGTTATGCGTGATGGAGCCCTGCCTTCCTGGAGATGGCTGAACACCTGCCTGCCCATGGGAAGTGGTGAATGAATTCCTTGTTTTGCTTTGCTTGCGTGCACGGCTTTTGCTTTCCCTATTAAACTGTCTTTATCTCAACCCACGAGTTTTCTCACTTTTGCTCTTCCAATTCTCTCCCCCATCCCACCGGGGGGGAGTGAGCGAGCGGCTGCGTGGTGCTTAGTTCCCATCTGGGGCTAAACCACGACACCATATTGTAATTCAGTGTGCTCCAAACACATAACCCAGCAGTAAGAATCGATGCATCGCCAGCCATACTGCAATACTCTTTCTAGCACTGCAGCACAGGCCGTAGTGCTATGGGGAGTATCTATAGCGTGGTACAACCATACCAAACTTCTTTTAAGCAAAGAAAGATGTGAATTCATCGCAGTCACATGCCTAGAGTTATCCTTGCAGAATGCACGTGAAGAAAGATAACCAAAAATATTTTTCATTTACTGGGGGTAAACTATAAATTCTGAGTGATGATTAATTCATTGATTCATGAGAATAAAGTTCTCTGGGGAGCATCATCCAGTCCAGACTGACTTTCCAGGTATGCTGAATTTTATATCTGGATCTCTGCATTATTAAAAATAGATAGAAAAAATACAAAGCAAAAGTACAAGTGATCAGGTCTGTTTGTGGCAGAGTATATTTGAAGGTTCAAAACCATATTTATTCCAGTAAATACAATTTATTCATGTGTTAGCTATACAATAATATATAGAGAGAGCATCAGGATAAATGACTCAAATCCTGCAGACTGGCTCCACTTCCTGCCATTATCTCATTCTAAACAAAATACAAATACATCTAACACATTTTAGGAGACAGGACGAGAGCAGAGTAACTATTTTGGACAGAGACTGCTATTAGCATCTCTGATACAGTTTATTCCAGATTTGGTGCTATGCCTCTGCAGATCTCAGATCAGAATCAAGCCTTTAGGCATTAACTGAGATAGATAAACAAAGTATGATACGTCAAATCTAATTATGCTATAAATATCCAAATAAGATCTAGATCTCTAAGGTAATTCTAAAAAGCCTCAGTGACGGAGAGGCAAATATGATTAAGTTTAAACTGCAAACAGCTTGTGAAATATGGGAAATAGCATTACATGTGAAAATATCTGTAGGGAACTATTTTCCTTTAACTAATAAGGCAGGAAATTTTGTGACATAATAAATAATTTTTCCAGTAGCTTAAGGCATCTTAAAGAAAAAGTAAGAGATGCTAAATAAACTACTATACATTCCTTTTTTAAAGCCATCATCAATAATACTTGTTTTGTAATTACCAAGTTACAAAAAATAGTGGAAAACAAACTTCTTATACGTTTGCATTAGTTATAATTACGAAATAAGTGGTTAACTTGGTTAATGCTTCAATTTTGTTTGGGAAAATTAAAAATGTAGCTTCCCCCTCCTCCCCCTTCACAATTTTCTTACTGGGGGAAAGCAAGAATAAAATGGCAGCAGATTATTCAAATACAATCCTTTGCCCAGGAAGGCTCTGCAGAAAAAAAATATTTTGTTAAATGCCAGATCTCTGCCATCCCATTTATTTCTCACGGAGGCACTGATGTATGGTTAAGTGCACCTAGCTACAACTTTATTTTAAGATTAGACT
Source organism: Ciconia boyciana (assembly GCF_034638445.1). Lineage (NCBI taxonomy): Eukaryota > Metazoa > Chordata > Aves > Ciconiiformes > Ciconiidae > Ciconia > Ciconia boyciana. The sequence goes on from NC_132934.1 coordinate 203,336,873, forward strand.
GAAACTGAGCTTGTAAATGCATACTGAACAACTGTCTGACTCTGCCCTCTAGTCCTCCTGTGTGAGATCAAGTCATATTAGTCCATAATGCTGTTATGGCTTTCTACATCAAATGAGAGAAATTCCAAAACTCTGCTCCGTGCTGTTTTCAGGAACAAATTTAGATGCTTGTAAGGCACTCAGAGCTATATGCCATAATTAAATCTATTTCTTTTTGCATTATCCTAAAGCACTTCCATTAACTTGTTACCTCTTTGAGCTATGTATACCAACACTGGCTTATAGGAAATCTGGCCAGCTCCACACTCACATGCGCTATGGGAAACCTTTCAGAAGAACCTCAGGAACATCACCTGCGGCGAAATCCCACACATTGCACTTGCCAAACCTCCACCTTTCCCATGCAAAAACTATGCGTGCTGAGGGCCTCTGTCTTACGTTCAAATCCAGTGACAGCAGATACGTTGTATCCCCCCACATAACTTCTTCTTTCATTGATTTAAGTTGGCTCAGTTCATCTATCAAGTGATAAAGTATCAGATCACTTACATATATGCATGAGTATAGCTAATACCTACTTAATCTTGATTGTACACTAAGTTCTGTACATAAATCTTCTACTCAGTGATCACTAACTAGAACTTCTTTCAGATTTGCTGACTGTGTGAGCACTATAGATAGGAACCACACCTACCCATGCAGGCTAAGACTTGGATACAGCTTGTCTATGATGAAAGCCTAGTCCAGAATTCTCCTAAGCTTTCAGGTCCAAAGTACAAAACTGTGATCACAGACTCATATAACTCTAAGATTCATCTTCCAAGTTTGGCGATGTGAATAGAGAAATGTATAGAGAAATGAAACATCAGCTTTGACAGATACAGATTTAACTGCTGGGACAGTTCTGCAGCAACCAGCCTGCCGCCTTCCCACAGTCTGAATTGGGGCCAGTGACAGATGCAGTTGCAGGTCTTCTTCCAGTGCTGGAGGAATATATTTCATAGTTTAAGAAGAGTGAAGTCATGTAAGAAGGGCTAGATAAAGACAGAAACATCACCTAAAGGAACAATTATTCTGAGCTCCAAGAGGAGAATTTTCTGAGCTGCAGAGAGATAAGGCAGTGCCATGTACAGTGACAGCTATGACCCCAGATCCCAATGGACATTGCCTCAAGTCATCTTGTGGCTATGCCTGTTCTCAGGTCATTTCACATGCCTAAGTAGCAACATAAGTGGGCACAAAGCAAATCTGCGGTCTGCTGGAAGAGTCCCCTATTATCTTGGTACCCGGGTACCAACATAACATTCTTCACAGAGCCTTTGAGCATGGCTCTCAAACAGAAGAGATCTTGGGAAATGGTCCATTTTCTTCACGCTCCTTTAAGGCATTGCAAAAGAAACTGGAGGCCTTGGACACACTATGTGATTCCTTTATCCTTCAGTTTCCTCACATGGCAGCTCAGAAAATGCAAAGACTGAAAAAAGCTCTCCAGCCCCTCCAGTAATGCACTTTTTTCTCCCCATTCCATTCACCTTGTAATCAGACAGCCTCACAAAACCTTATTGGACAAAAAACATCTGGTAAGTTATGATTTAGGTTAATAATATGACATCTTTAAATAGCATCACAGATGTAAACGGACATGGAAATTACAGCCCTGATCTGAAGACTTAAACTATATTAGACCCATTGAATAGTGAAACATTATATTTGCAAGAGTAAGTCCTGAACAGAGTGATAGGAGGCTAATTGCATAGATTTATTTTTCAGGGACAGTTTTATGGAGAAAACGCTTATGTTTACAAGACTGTCTCTACTCCTGGACCTGGGAGGATTACAGGCTCTTAGAGTCTGCCCAGGGAAAGTTAAGAATTGAGATATACATTATCAAAGCATAAACATGCAGTTACATTCAAGACTATTAACTACACTGGAATTAAAATATGGTCCCATAGACTTAAATAAATATACATTTCAAAGAGTTCATTTTTAAAATTTACATTTATTTTAGGGACTGAAATTCACCACTTATTAAAAAACTACATCCTAGAATCTAAGGTCACAGACACGTATTTACTTTGCAAGCAGCTGGAAGAGCTGCAAACGTTATTACCTCAGGCCATTTTTTACCACCTCCATGTTGGACATCACCATGACAACAGCAAAGCAAACTAAATGGAGCCCATGAGTGCTTTCTAAACTCAACACCCCAATGCAAAATCTTCTTTTTTTATCTTAAATCAACAGTGAAGGCATTTCAATCTAACATGGTTGACTCCATGCTCAAACAACGAAAAGGTCAGGGGAATAAGGAAGACAGCAGTCACCCACACACCGAGATGTACGACAGCAGTCTTAGGCTGTCACATGGAGTTGGGTTACCAGCATTAAAAACATCGGCAGCTAGCTCCAGAAACAGACAGCTGCCATTGCTGGGGAATTCAGTTAACACCAATCTGAGGCCAAAACTTCCCAATGCTACACATGAGCAAGGTTCTAGTGGAGTCTCCCGACCCATGCCAGGACCTGCTTTGCAATTTCTAGTCCTTGAAGGACATCAACTGTTAAGTCAAGACACAAAAAGTTTACAGACAATTCTTTAAGAAAAGACAGTAAATTACCATATTTTTCTACTGTTTCATTCACTTCTAACTACATACCTGTATGTAAATTATAATGAATAGCAGCTGATTCAGGGTTCAGCTTTTGTTTCACTTCTGAGATGAAATACAGATCTCTAGACTTTGAAGTCATGAACATAAACTTCAGATTTACGTTTCTTCATTTTGTGTAATGTCATCTTCTTTGTAATTTAACTGCAGATATCATGAGTTCTTACAAAAGCATTTTCTCTCTATAGAACGGTAATCAAAACATGTCCCAGGTTCATAAAGATTTTTAAAGACTTTTTTTTCCCCTGTACTTATCTGGATTTATGCATCCACTTAATTGTTCTGATATTTTGCCTCATGTTATCAGACTTCAGAATAAATCCATGAAGCTTTTTGTTGTAAAAGCTGTTATTCAGATCATGGATATGTTAAACTTCAGGAAGTTGAGAGAAATTGAGTTTGATTTCTTTCATCAGAAACACCAGGTGCATCTTGCTACTTTTCCATATTATGAATGAAAAGAGACTTTTAATGATCCAGGAAATTTCTCCATAAATATCTGCAAGCACAGATTTTTTGTATTCACATTTTTTTTCATTGCATTTGCAATTTCAAAATGCCTCCATATCTACAACTACAGGCAATATTTATTTTATGGAATTCTGTTCATAGTACTTGTCTCCCGCATTCTACATGGTGAAGTAGGCATTTAGTAGGTAGATGTACATTTTATTCAAAAGTAATGTGTAATGGGTTATGAGAATAAAACCCAGAAATACTGGAAGCTCTTCATCCTTAAAATATAACATTCAATGTTATTTATAATTGTAAAACTAAAAAGTTGGCTGCAATATGGTCATAAAAAATTGAATGTACTAGTTTCTTCCAGGAAGTAACACTTGTTAATGGTACCTGAAAAAAACCTTGCCTGACAACTAAGTAAGAACAAGCTTCTGGTTCTTAAAGCACCCTGAGCAATGTCTAACACCCAGAATGGTTTTAGACAACTAGAAAGAAAAAAATGTTAAGTGACGCAACTATAAAGCCATTATTTCCTAGAAATAATTAATCAAGCACCAGATATTAGAAATTAATTGATAGCAGAATATCAGAACCCCCATTGAACGTTTTCGGCTTTTCAAGACACCATTGCCCTTTTTTATTAACTGTATGAAAGAATATTTATTTTCTATACATCAGCCCTCTTATTCCACTTTACTTTTTCCTATTACTCGTCATATCACCAGTACCTAAGGAAATAAATGTAACTGTCTGAACATATGTTGATTTTAAATTATCAGCAGGAACAGCATCTCTGGCTTTGGTGTTTATTGCTAAGCTGTATGTTAGGATTCATTTTTCAACATATTTACAAAGATTAAGCAGACATTTGAGCCATTTGGACGATTGGAAGGGTAACATAATTATTTGTGGGTTGAAGTGATCTTTCATTTAATTAAGGTTGGCCCTCATATGTGGATTCAAAATGTGCTCATCGCAGCACCATACAACAAACTTGTATTTCTATTATCTATCATCTGACAACAGCATATTACATAAATCTGATGTTACACAATGATACTGTTATTCAACATGTATTGGCAGTGAGCTATTCAGATAGTTGTTATTCAAATTAGGATGACTATCGAACCTTACTTGTCTCAAGTAATCAAAATACAAAAGTGATCAAGTGCAGATGCTCCTACCACTTTTTGATAGCAAAGGAAATCTTAGCTGAACCGTCTCCACGTTAGTTAGCTATACTGAATTTACCCGAACAGTTTTGCTAGCTTTCAGATGAAAAGTAAACCTTAATATTTTGAGTTTCTCCGTGTCAGCTGTGGGAGGATACCCTGAGGAGCTACCCTTTAAAGCATCTCCAAACACTAGTGATCTCCTGTTATTTAGACACCCATATCTCCAATTCTTTACATTACACCACTCTCCAGGATTAGTAGGAAAAAGGGTAATACTTTCAATCAGCTGATAGATGAGGAGGGGCTAGCACTGCCGAATTTTCAGTTTTACTCCCAAGCCTCTGTCTAGGCTGAGTCAGCAGTTGCTTTATTTTAAAGACTCCTTATTCACCTGCTCTGCTGCAAATTGATAAGACTTATAAATTCCAGTTACCTCTTAGAGGGCTGCTTTAAAGATTAAAAGTATATACATACTTTGATACCACAGTGTAACTCCCAAAAGGATTAAGAGGAGTTAAGTGCGTGGATCCTAAACAGGAGATACTCTACATCCCCCTCCTTATAGAAGGCAAGAGAGGAAACGGACCCCGCACACTCTGGCAGGGAAATGTAAAGGTCATGCGGGTGAACTGCTGACTAGACCAGCCTTCACTCCCTCAAGCAAGTATGTAGCACACCTACTATTTTGTTCAGGTTAAGAGTCCAATTCAGAACAAGAAACAGCACCATTAATTAGATACTAAAATGCTCTCGTGAGAAAGGGCTTCACTGCACATTTACTCCAAACTGGTAATACAATTCCAGGTTTTCTGGTGTACACAAAAATGACTTTTTTTTCTTTTAAACTGTAAATGCGTCTGATTTCATTACTGTATTGCATGTGTTCATAAATCAGCACAGGGTATTGAACCATTCTACTGTTTACTTAGTGCTGTTTACTTCACACCGGATAATGTAAAGTAGAAATAAGACAGATGACTGGTGCTATATAAATGTGGTGATCCATCTGGTGACAACGGGGAGAAAAAGTAACATCAGATCAATTCATACGCTCACTAATACCACGTAGGATATAATGCAACTCAACAGTATTTCTGTCTGTTGCAGAACTATTGCTCCCCGATTCTATATCGTGTTCAGCTTATGAGTGCAGGATGTCATTTTTTCTTTTAGATTGCACACACATTACAGTAACACTAAAAATAAGCAAAAAAAGCTGTCTAGAAGAGAAAGTACCTTCATGGAAGGCTATGGAATTGAGCTCACGAAGTGGGGCCCATGTTCAGGATTTAGAGTTTATAATTAATGCAGTCCAAAATGGACACTGTATTTTTTTAGCATCCTAACAATAACTGTTACTCGTTCTCTTCTATGTCAGAAACTTGTGTAGGCAGCATTATGACAAAGCTTTTGCTTTAGCAGCTGCACAAAGAATAAGTAATGAAAAACTGAACTAACATTTTTAGTAACCTGTATATATGACAGAAGGGATATTGTAACTGTTCAAGCAAATAATATGCACTTATGCTTCAAATGAGCATAGGTTTCATGGCAAGCATCTTCTAAATTAACAATGGATAAAACAGTAACAGTGCCTCAACAAACGCAAACAGCAGATTCTTTTATTCTCTAAGGGCACTTTCCTAAATAAGATGTGAACTATCTGAGTACGGGGCACACTCTTGCAGCTGCCTTCACAGAAATATCTTCTCCAGACATAAAAGTGACAGGATGCCAAACCTGCAAGGCTGAGGATTTGCCAGAATCTCTTTATGCCACAAGTGCTGTATAACACCACTCATGAAGGTGAAGATCTAGTGATGCAGGTGAAGAGGACAGGAGAGGTCAGAGGAGGACATGAAGACATAGTGGAGATATAAAATGAAGGACCTGTGCAAACAACTCAAAATTTTCAAACTGCAAGGCAATACAGAAGGAAGGACTGTCCTGGGGGGAGAACGACTCAAGGAAGCACATAATCCAGATGACAAGGCAGGAGGTTGAGATGACTTCAGGGCATTGGCATGGGAAAAAGTATGGTGCACAGAAGGCACTCTGGAAGAGTGTCCATTCCTATTCTCTACTGAATTCCAAGTCTTCAAAGTCTTGTTCCATTGAGCTATAAACCTGATTTTAGCTCATATAGCTGATTTACCTTGCAATATGCTGTTGTTAGCAAAGACTTGCTAAGGAATATGCAAAATTCTCAGCATGTTGACACTATTCAGTATCTCACTATTCATCTAGAGTGAGTTTTATCTAACTATTTGCCTTGTATCCTATCTGCAATTATAGTAAGAAATTAAATAAATTCAGGAACACACAAGTAAGCATACAATTTTACAAATAAGTTCCTGTTGGAGTATGGATTTGAGGCACAGGTGCGATATACAGCCAGACCTTAGAAGCAGGAAACACCTCTAGGTCCAACAACCCAGACACAGTCATTGCAGCTGGCACAAACCACAGCCACAGCAAAAGAAACCATCTAAGGAGCTTCCAGAACAACGCTATCACGCAGTGAGCATTAACACTTGTAAGCCATAAAGCTCCTTTGTAAATGAGGTGTTTCTAGCTGGTTTTTTGCAAGTTCCAGTGAAGACAACTTGCCAAAACCTTCTTTTCAGGAGGCTGGTCACAAAAACTAAGGTAAAACAACTACTGCGAATTGAAGCCCTTTGCCACTTTTTCCCTTTCACAAATTCAGCACGGCCGTACAGCACCCTTCTCATTCCCTGCAAGCACACAGGAGGTGCATAAGGTGACTAGATTAGATGTCCAAACATATACTTGACCTTGAAACATTATTCATATAATTTTATTGTTTTCATTTATGTTTCGATTACTGAGATATTTTACACTCTCCAAAGGTGAATTACTAAGTAAGAAGGCAGAAAGAACAAGTGCTTCCATTTTGTTATGACTCTATTGTTTATTATTGCATTTGTGCAAAAATGTCAATTTTCTAGAGGTTTTACGACGAGACAAATTCAGTACAGACTTATATGGCAGAAGTGAATATAGCTACACTACATCTGTACTAGTGTTTTAATGTATTTCCTTACTGATTTTGCAAAGCTCAAAGCATAAAATCACAGGAATGTTTCCTGTAATTTAATAGAGTACATTACCATCTAATTAATATTTAATAAATGCATGGAAGAAAGCTGTGTGGAGAGATAGAAAGGGACACAGAGAAAATGAGAAGAAGGGTGCAGCTTTGCTAACAATATTAAAAGCAATTTATATCCAAGAATACTTATGTCTGTCTTGATTTTTCTTCTCCACAGGTGCTACAGGGCAATTCCCAGTGCATCCTTCAGAAAAATGGACAGCCTCCAAGTTTTCATTCTCGTAAGCATCTAGTCCTGAACACTACTACATCAGAAATACCAGAAAGCTGCTCTTGAGCTCAGTTCCTAGAAGCCAGGGTTTTGCCCTTAAATAGGAAGAGAATTACAGAGTGTGTTGCAGATCTTTGCGTAGGGTTTACGTATTCATGCTCCTGGCAAAACTGAGCTGTTTAACTTCTATTTGTGGATAGATATAGGTCTCTCCTCCATGATTTCATTCATCTTGCTCTGCCTTCCTACTATACTCTTAGAAACATGAGAAATTGCTAGAATTATAATTATGTAGTAAATAAAGAACCTTTGCAAGAAACTGCTGGATGCAAACTACTAAGAAACACACTTACATATGAGGAGGATATAAAGGCCAACACCTCCAAATGTGAATTCATAAAGTCAGACCTGATTGTGAGAGCTGCCCTCAGGCCTCTACACCAGTTAATTTCAGTGGAAATGATAAGAGATTCTCACATCTCCCAAGCTATTCATTTAAATACTTGATATTAGACACGTGCAGTTGAAAATTTAGGCTAAAATATCTATTTTCTTCCTTTCTCATATCAGTATGACTGTTGCATCCATAAATCCTGTACAGTTTGGTACCACTACTACCTTACCAATACCTGCCCATATGAGCACTGCTAATTTATTCTTTCCTTTTTGGACTCCTAATCTCTCCATCAATCATCTTGTGTTTTAGCTTACAACTCTCCTTGGGCAGGGACTGGCTTCCTTATGCTGCTATAGTGCCTAGCATAGTGTGTCTTAGAGGTTACCACCTTTAAATTATAAACACAGACAATAATAACATACAGTACACATGGTGACCACAACCTGTGACTTGTTGAAATGAAATGCTTCCATCAGACTGACTTTTTGGTAGTGAACAACTGAACTAGAAAATCAGAGTGTGACACATTCATGATATGACACCTCGCAGTCTAAATCTTCTTTGATGACTCACATAAGCAGCTCTCAGCTATCTACTTTTCTGTATACTTCATATTCTAAGTTCAATATTTTATACACTCAATATTCAATTTTATACTAAATCAAGACTTAATATTAACATTACACTTCTGTTTGACTGGGAAGTTGAATGCATGATAAATGTTATACTTTTGAAACAGAATTTATGCATGAATAATATTCAGGGATTTATACACTGACTCAGGTATAAAAAGTTCTACCAAGTCCAGTTAAAATAGATGGCAAATGGGCACATAAAAAAACTTGTTGAGCTGCTCTAAGTCCTCCAAGTAAGTCATAAATGTATGTGATGGTTTCAATACCTTAGTGTCCAAAGAGAAAAATACACAAGGCAGCCAGATTATGCAGAAGTAAAACCTCCTTACATACGTTACTGGTTTTTTAGCATAATGATTTACACAGTGTATTCATGCTACCAAAACTCCAAAGCCCATACAAACCAAGAGCTACCAGGTATAATCTCAGCCATACTCACAAACATGGTATAAACAAAACAGAAATCTCAGTATAAAAAGGATAGTCCTTCTAGCTCAATACCACACAGGTTTTATTTCTAAGGATTAATCCTTTAGCTCCCAAGAATCTACTGGGATCTAGCAAAAAAATTAAAGCATCTGTTCCCCCACCCCTCAAAAAAAACCCACAATGCAATCTCGCTTGCTGCATGGAGAGTAAGTGTTGATGGCATGTAGTACATGATGGCATGTACTGTTGCAATAAAGATAACTAATAGTCCTATAAATTATTATCTAACAATTTGAATCACATGAGCTTACTCAGATACCTCTACCAGGACAAGCTCAGGCTTTCCCTGTCAAAACAGTAAGAACCCAAGCTCCCATTGTACAGTCTCCAAACCAGAAACTCAAGCTGACACTCCCCTGCCTCGCACTTCCTACAGGCACTTACATTTGGCCAAAAAAACCCCAAAACAATATAAGAAAGAGTTGCATACCACTGATGTGGCTCTGACAGCACTTTATACCCACCTTGTACACAGTAGTGCAGAAGCTCGTCTTTCATGTCTATGTATGGCAATGACAAGCAGTACGGCCTGATGAGGATCTGAGGTGACACGCCAAGACGGCACATCAGGATATTTTAGGACTTCAACCAGGAAAGTACATTTCTGGCTCGCACCACAGCCAGACAGCCCGCCCCGGCAAGGCTCGGGGCTGGTGCCTGCAACCACATTTTAAGTGGCTCCTACCAGGAAACCGGGGAGCATGTCAGGTATTAGAAAGATTTCATAATGCTCCTAACTGCTAAGCGAGCCATTGCTGATGAAGAACTATGAAGCCAAAATATTGAGTTCTTGCTCATCTGCATTTCATCAGAGACAATTTCCTTTGGCTTTTAATTAGATTAAATCAAATCAATAGTGGACACAAAGGTCATCTGGTTCGTATCATTCCTCCAAGACTACGGCCTAGTGTTACTTTTATAATATATTCTTCCGAGGAGATAATATTCCATTTTTAATATTATCACTAGAGTTTCTGTAATTAAATAATGATGGTTTCCTAACAACAAATAATACAACATCATATCTATTCAAAATACGGAGGAGGACAAAAGACATTGAAAAGCCTAGGCGTATTGTTGAATAGTGTGCCCAGGTATGCGAGACCGTCTCTCTACAGAGCATATATAATAGAAATTTCAAAAGGCAAAGTAACTTTAATAGTATCTTGGTTTTACCCAACTCATAAAGGCATTTTGTCTGATAATGCATTTCTTTCTCCAGACTGAACATGGATTTTTTTTTTTTAATTGCAAATATGATTACCTTGCCTTGCCACAAGAAAATATTCATCTTTATGATACTGATACTGAGAAAGTTGTCAGTTAAGGAGTCTAGCTGCGCTATCTTAATGTGCTTCTCCCACTAGGAAACATACAGCATAAAGCAGGTTAGAAATGGCAGGTATTTTTGCAAAATTTTTTGGAAGAAACTTTTGCTTCGTTCAGTGGAGAAACATCCATCTCCTTTCCTTTCTTTCTTTAAACCAGTATTTTAAAACAGGTTACAGTACGAATTTCAATTTTTCAGCTCCAAAAGATGAAAATACAAACATTAAAATTTATTAATCCAAAGTAAAAATCACCAATTTTAGTTGAAGATCTTAATTTAGCTCATTTTTCAGAACAATCCACAGAAATCCTTTGAAAAAAATACGCATTTTGTTCCAAAAGTCTCGTCAAAAATAAAGTATCTGGAAAAATATCTCCCTTTTCTAGAAAACCCCAGCACAAAAAAAATTACTATGATTGGCACATATGAAGTATATACAAATTATGCTACTTTAAACACCCTATCTCAAAGCCAATTATATCAAATGTAAATTTGTTCATTTTGAAACACATATACACTTCTTACTCCAATTCAGCAGCAACACTAGAACCCTCACTGTAACCCTGAATTCACAGATCACGTTCTGACTTCCATCTGGTTTAAACAGTACTTGTATTAATTAAAATAATCTTCACGCAAGACACAGCACACATTTCTTCATTCATGAATATACTATGCATGTTAAATATCAGGACTGAAAATCAAGCTCTCTTTTAGCTATATGTGTAAAAAGAAGTTTCTATCCATTACGCTAAGTGAAAAAAGCCCACTGTTTCCACACTTGGAAACCTCAAGGTTGTTGAGAGTTTATTCTAGCTTCACAAAGAAGTCACTTCCAGTTAAGGCAAATGCTAGGACATTTGAAATCATAAAACATTTTATATTAATTGTAATATTAATTGTAATGAATCTGTCTGTTAATTACTTTGAACATTGCCTGAATAAAAACATGACTGGCATTTCAGCATTATTACTTTGCTATAACAATATTTTATGAGTCTGAGTCTGGCAGTGCAACCTTAAGTACATGATTATCACTCCAATACTATAATGAATTTACGTTTAGACAGTGATTTAGTTCGATTATCCTTTGTCAAGTCCACTATGTGTTTTACTGAACTGAGGAAACAAGCTGTCAAGGAGTTCCACCTTGGAACTGAATAAAAAAAAAATTGTTACACTTTATGTTAGTGAGATTTTGTCCCTGTTTCAGTATATTGATAGGAACACGTGATTATTTTTTTTTAAATACTGTCACTTAAGTTACTATTTTATTCACTTCAGCTGATTTTATCCTTTTAAAATCCATCACCAATTTTAATTTTGAGGTACGACTTTTCTTCAGCAGTGAATTCCTGGCATTATTCAGTGGCAATACCACACTTACTGCCACCTACACATGTTAACATTGCCACATATGATCTTTACCTCATATTGCAAATCTAACCCAGCATCTTGAAGTAACAGATTCCTTTCAAAAGTCCACAAGGTCTGAGCCCTTGCAATTATATCACTACAGGCAAGAAACAATTGTATACATATTCAGCTCTTTATTCTTAAGTATTACACTGACCTCCCTGACGCTGCCTAGGCTTAGCTGCCTCCAACCGGGGCCTTCATCTACAATTAACACTATAAAAAGCAAGATGCTTCCACCTGAGGTAGCAGCACTGAGATAACCCATAACCTGAATTTCCACATCCAGCATCCCGTCCCAAGCTGCTCTCACTATTCCTGGTACTAGAGAGCTATTGTTAGTCACAGGCCTCTTGTAAAACTGACACGATCGGACAGTCTGAATTATTGCCCAGAGCTACTTATGCTGCCCTCATTTAAGAACTGTACGTAAGCTCTTCTAATTTCTGTGGCAAGCACAAGTACTAATAGTGTTTGGCAGTATATTTATTTGATAGCTGTTTGCAGCTACAGCAGTCATCACTGTAGAGAAATGACATGTACCATGGCCCTGTATTTGACTTTTTAAAAAAAGAAAATACTGCGTAAATGCAGTGTGGTAAATATTGACTTCCTATTAATATCACTTTACGTAAATGGTATTTTCTGTCTGTGAGCTTCCTCACTGACTGTTCTATCTCTTCATTAATTTGTGGTACAAAGAAGACTGAGTAATGTTTAATTGCCACTTGAATTCCAGGGAAATCTGGTGGAGCCCCACTGTCATTTTTTATTTAAATATATATTATCTTGTCAGTCAACATGGCATAGTACAAGCTTGTTAATCTTATAGTCTACAGACACTGTGATGTATATTTTAAAGGTTTAAATTATAATTTTTAGTCAATAGAGCACAAAGAGATGCAATCTTTAGTAGTGCATGACAACCGCCTTCTAGAAAGGCCCCATATGAGTTACAGAATAATTCTCTGAATTTCTAGCAGTGCTTAGCACTGACCCTAGTGCAGTGTTAGGAGCCCACAGCAGCCCCAGTCACTGCACCTGCAGGGTCCATCAGCACGGAGCTGGGCCATGCTGGCAGGGACACAGGCAGACACGCGGCTCCACTGCATGTCCTCCCCTGCCTCTTCCGCGAGCACGGGGATCGGAGCCTGGCAGAGGCATTTACCAGGTATGATGTCTGCAGTTCAGCACTGCACTTCTTCAGTTTGTTTTTTCCTGTGAGGTTTACTCAATTTTAATTTCTTCCTCTACATCTCTAACTATACTCATCTAATCAATATGATTAAGTATACCCCTCGTGGCTTAATTTGGAGTGTACTGGTGGGCACTGGTCCCAGTACATGAGAAAACGATTATTTGATTTGTAAGGCATGACAAATCCTCAGTGTACAACCACTGTGACTAACAAAACATAAGGTAAAGCTTTAATGCCCATTCTACAAAAATCATGATGTATAATGGTAAATTACACGAAACTCAACATGTGGGATAGTAGAGCACTCCGATGGTTTAAACTGCTTGTGGACAGCCAGCAAACACACACATCAGCTCATAATGGTCTAAAAAACATTGTTGATGTTTATCAGTCAGTAAAATTAAAATATGATATTACAGTTTTAATTAATATCTTACTTGCTCTTTTAAAGCAATGCTTACTAATTAAAGACATCACTTGTTCAGATTATTGTCAAAATATTTATATAGTTAAATCACATATCATAATCACACAACAAAAACTATACAAATTGCTTGTTATACTGAATACAAGGAATTGTTTAGAAAACAAAATATATTTGCATTATTTTTCTACTGTGAAAACATAGGTTTTAAATACATATTTCATGACCCTGAATTACTTTAAGATCATTAATAGTTCAATTAAAGACAGTAGGACTGCCAACTCGCTCAGCTGCTACAGGTGGGAGTGGGTACTTGAGCAGGGTCACAGTAACGACATGCTCCATTTCCCATCACTGAAGCCTTAAGGTTATGCCATCAGTTTTCCTTGGTCAAAAGCTGACTTTTCCAGACAGAAACTTCCAGTGCTCTTAGTAGCTATGTTATGGGGTCCTAGCAGAGACCATCCAGAAGCCCTGAGGGACTTTCAAAGCAGCAGAAAACCTGTGTGTCCTGGAGTACGTCAGATGTATGTGTGTTAAACACAATGAATCGAAAGTAAGGAAAAGTATCTATGTATGTATGAAACAGGCAGTGGGATTGCCCCACTCTGGCCCCATTTTGCTGTGAGGGAGAAGTTTCTTGAATGATATTCAGGATTAAAGGTCCAGAAAGTACAAGGGGAGCGTGGTTTAATCCTGTGATGCCACAGGCAGATCCTGAGTGTTGCACATCTCAAAGCCGGTCCAGGAGTGCCAACCATTGGCAATAACGTGACCCTTCCAACCATGCAAATTTCTTACCACAAACCGCACTATACCAGCTACTAGGAAGAAAATTAACTCTGTCCCAGCCGAAACCAGGACAAACAGCTAAGGGCTTTCACTTCCCACAGGCTCCTTAGCCCTGGCTCTGCTATGAGATGAGGAGATCAGGGATAATCCTTTAATCTCCATCCACAGTTCTGGTGTGGAGAATACATTTACGTGGGGTGAAGTTGTGTACCTGAAAGGGAGCCACCATCCAGACCAATGGGGCTACTTCTTTCTTTCTTCTGTTCTATCTTTGCGGTCTGGATCAGACCGTGGATGATTTCCTCCAGTGCCCAGAACTGGTGAGGGCTCTGGACCTACAGTCCGACAGCTCATCTGCCAGGCAGCCAGTAAATGGTCTAATGCCAGAGAAAATTCATGCCTGGCTAGTTTGGTCTGTGTAAGCGTTCCCATAAACATGTTGATCTTTATAAGCATAAACAAAAGGAGCACACCTTGCACACAGCCTTTATTAACCTTAGGGGTCCTTATTTTCCCAAAGGATTTACAGTGACTTCACTAAAAGCATCAAACTTGCATAAGACCTGACAACTGGGGAACTTAAGCAAACTTGCACGCACATGCATGCCCGCATCAGTAAACATACATACGTATATGCACATGTTGCTGTAAGTTATAAGGAAATTTTTTCTAGAGAAACCTGCAAAATAGAAAAACAGAGACAAAAGACTCATATTCTAAAGTATCTAGTGTAAAAATAGAAAAAGAAACAAAAGTAAGTCTCTTGCATGTCCCTGCTCTAAAATTTACATATTCACTTTGCAAAATCCTGCAACACAGAAGTACTAAAATGACATTACTTTCACAGATAAAGGTGCACCACTCAGGACACTAATTCAGCTGATCTCCAACACACGGAGAGGGACATCACCCAGAAGAGTCACTGCAGAACTGGTGAAAAAAGGTATCCAGTTTGTCTGGGCTTTTCCACATACTGTTCATTCTCTTCACCGCAGTGGTTTAAATCATAAATTCCTCTAAAAATCTGGGGAAAACACTGAAATATCTGTCTGGAAGTTAGCTCTTAAACCATCAAATCAAACCCCGTAAAAATACAGGCAAACACATGAGATAAGCCCTTCCATAAATTGGAAGAGACCTCAACACACCCAGAATTTATCCTTTCCTTAGCACTAGTCTCACTGGAATATAACAGCAAATACTCAAGCAAATTCTCATTTAAACCCAACTATGCAAATTCAACAGAACAGCAAGAAAAAGAACTACTTACCTCCTCCATTATTTCCACAACTTCACAGGATTCAGAATACAGATTAGGGGCTAACTTTTATTCTTAATGAAAGCAATGACATTTTGGTAGACTACTTCTGATGGGAGGATTAGAATCACATCTGCTTTGCTTCTACATACGAGTAGCCTTGAGCTTCCTCAAATACCTGTGTAACCTGAACATAAGCACTTCTGAGGCAATGTGATAGACCAAGCTGTTACCATTTTCAGTGGAACAAAACAAATCACTTTGGACTGTATTGGACTTGGAAGAATGCTTGTCTTCCAAGCACTTTTTCTTGGCTTCCTCAGTCATCTGAGGGACATGCAGACCAAACACCAGATGTTTCCACAAATTAGCTGGTCAACTGAAACTGATTCATGATTTCACGCTCTGTTAATAACTAGGTGTTCCTTATCCTAAACATATATCATTCAATAACAATGAAAAAACATTTCATTTTATGAAGTTATTTTTAATATTGTTTGAAGAGACTTAATGAAACACTGTAACTTATGTGGAAAATGATAAAACTCTAAACCAATACAGTAATAACATGGAAAGCCTTATGTTGGTGAGTAAATGAATTACGAAGACAGCATTTACAGAAAGCAATTTGTGTTTGCTCTTAGAAAAAATCTTTGGGAAGTGAAACAATAAACACTGGAAATTTAAGCCAGAAAGGTTAACTGAACTGCCTCAAAGCTTCCAGTTGTTCTGGGGCAAAGAAAGGTTTAGAATAAAGATTAAAGTTCAAAAGAGCAGTGAGCACCATCCTTTAAACTATCATGCTCATCTATCTTTAATTTAAAAGTTGAGAGGGATAAACTCTTGTCCACAGTAGCATGGCTTATGGAATATTTTGCAATCTCTTTAGATGTCTTTGGAGCTCTGTCTTTGAACATCTTTGCTCCAAGGGCCAAAGACTCCTTGAGCAAACACAGTACCAACTTTTCACCCTGCCACACACCACTTCCAACAAGTGGCTCGTCACACCTCTCCTTTCTCCATCTATTCTCCTGGTGACCATCTAGTGAAAACTTGTGCACACACAGCTGGAAGTCTGCAGGGGCGGAAAATTCATCTCACCAGCCGCTATACCGCAGGAAACGATTGTGTCTGCGTTGGGTGGTAAGTGTCTGCCTCTACCGCAGTGCATGGCTGTGTTGTGGATGTTAGCAATGCAGACTTCAACATCCATGTCAGTACTGCCAAACTGGAGCGATGTGCCATTATGATTTGAATCCATGGACCTGTGACAACTTCCTATGACTATCGTCTTACTGGAACGACCACCTATGGATCGCAGTGTCCCTGAGCTGAAATTTTATCCCATAGTATCTTTTTTTTCCTCTCTTTCTATGGAACTGATTGCAATTTCAAAACACAAGGAGGGTTAGTTTGCAGTCTAAGTATGCAAAAATGAATTTCATCATATAAGCATTGTGGACCATTATCACCAAATCGCAAAAAAGGAAGCAAAATATAAGGTCTGCTAGCATATGTTAGAGAAGAAGACAGAAAACAGTTTATTTATTTGACTATTAATTCTGAGGTAGCAGTGGATGACAAAACCTAAAACAAAATGTATTTGCATTTCTAGGTAAAATGCTTATTACCTTTAACTGAACATGACGATTCATTTTTTAAGCATTTATCTTCATCCATACTGTAATTTAAATGGAAATATTTTTACAGGTCATATAGTCTGCTTTTTGACAGGAACAATAATTTCTTGAGGCTTTCTACATTTTTCTTGAAAAAGCATTAATTTCTTAAAAAACAAGGAAAACATTAGCACTTCTGTCCACACAGAAGTCCCATTTCTTTATTGTTCCCTAAAGTAAAGTAGCTAGAACACTATATATGTAAGCAGCACCTTAAATTGCATTTATTTGTTCTAATTCTGGTATGTACTACCAACTAATAATGCACATCCGTGTTCATTAGTGCTCTGCAGTAGGGTCACATTGGAAAGACCTCTTCATTACTCATGCACTGCTTGTCAGCACACAGACTGGAGCAAGATTACTAATACATCTGTCTAATTTTACTGAGAATATTGATGTAAAATCAGTCTCATCCACTGTCTGCACAATCAGAAGCCTGTCTGATTGGGGAAAAAAAAATCTTGTTTTTCTTTTGAAACATCCTAGGTGGTAATGAGGAAAGGATGCGAGTGGTCTATTGTGCTGTATTTGTAGACTGCAATAGTTATCCAATACCTTTATTTCACAGATTACCATATGTAATTCTGAAAATTAAATTCCACTAAGGGACACGTGCTAGCTTGTAGAGGAAAAAAGAAGGGAAAAAAGGAGAAAAAAATGCACATCCTAATAGATTTTCTTATATGACTTATATCACTTTTAAAACTTAAGAGAGAGCCCCAGCTTTGTACCAATTTACATTAGCAGAAGTTCTCTCCCCATCTTATGATTTGGTATGGCATAAAAAAGTTGGTTTTTTTTAAATGTCTTTTACAAAATAAATGACTGTTAAACATTAATTAGGTTGATATTTAGCACTGAATATGAACATTCGTGGTCATTCTAGCTGTTTTCTGCTGCTTCAAAATAAACCAACAAATAGCCCCCAGTATCCAAGCAATTTTCTCACCTATCGT
The DNA here is from genome assembly GCF_034638445.1 of Ciconia boyciana. Taxonomy (NCBI): domain Eukaryota; kingdom Metazoa; phylum Chordata; class Aves; order Ciconiiformes; family Ciconiidae; genus Ciconia; species Ciconia boyciana. The sequence goes on from NC_132934.1 coordinate 203,355,103, forward strand.
GGGTATCTTCCTAATTAGGAAGATGGTGATAAAATACAGAGCGGAATAAAATACAGGAAAAATAAAACCTAAATGATCAAATTACACTGTCATGAGGATTATTTCTTGTTCTCTATTAGGTAGTGTATAAGGTTGAGATTAAAGCAAGCAAAGGGATTTCTACTCTTTCTCAAGGAAAGTAGAGTTCTAATAACTAGTAGAGAACAGCTACCTGTAACATTACAGGGTTACACTTCTACATCTCAGCACTATCCCTGCTCACTGCGCTGTCTTGCTTCACTGACATAACATAAAATACTATGCTCACTTATTAAATAATTTGCATATTTTGATCGTTCATACAGACTGCAATATCCTCTAAGTTATGGGCTTACTTATCATAAAAGTACAGTTTCCAAAAGGAAGTCTTCAAACACTTCCTATGTTTCAAAATATTAGTGCAGTGGTTTCAGGAAAAGAAGTCACAGATATTACAGACAATTTTACTCTGTCATTTTGATCTTATTTTTAATCAAATCCCACCTCTTCAAAGGACTCTGACAAATCCAGAGTGTCTTCAAGAGCTAGTTGTTCGTCTGGATTTTGATTGACCGAGCAGTCACAAAAATCATAAGGAGACAGAGAGTATTGTAGCAACTTCATAGCTGGGTAAAGAGTAGAATTTTTAACAGTTAACTGTATATTTTTGGGAATTTAGTATGACCCAGTAGTGCTACTGCTTGGATTATTCCATGCCATGTACCAATGGCATACATATTTTGATTATTTGCAAGACTGGAGTACACCAATGAGCACTACAATACAAATGTTGCCATCTGAGACTTCTGAAATAAAATTAAACTTTATGTGACTTTTCTGAAGATGCAGGAGGAAAACTGTCTGAATAACTTTTTTTTCAGTTTGCTTGCAATTCTGAAAAGAAAATCAACATCTGCTGTGGATGGAGATAAAATCCTTTTTTTCTTTGGACAATGAAACAGAAATATATCTGAAGGTAAAAAAACCTTCTGGGTTTGAGTCATTTTGGAATTTCAGAGTTTTACACTGAATTTAAAGCAGATTTCAAAACAAAAATATCAAATACTAAAACTGGAAATTGGTATTTAAGCATATCTAAGAGAGACAGGGAGAGAGCAAGCTGCCAAACATACTCGCACAATGTAAATGAATTAATGAAATGTCTCAATATCAACAAATCTGTATGTTTGGCTAAATGATATTTTGGATAAAACATTTTGTCTAGTTTAATCAGTCGGCTTGATGCAGCTTTCTGCATAAATTCTGAAAAGAAACTGCTGGTAGCTGAAGATTTGTCTCCTTCCCATTCATTTCATAACTCAAAGAAGGAAAGACACTGGAGGTCATGAATATGATGTCCCCCTGGCCCCCTTCCCACCCCACGATGCTGTGGACTTCAGGAGGATACATGAATTCAGAAAGGGATTAGGCAAAGTCATGAAGGACAGACAAACTGATGGAATAAGTTACCATGGCATGGATGTATACATTGGCTCCAGAAATCTCTACACTCTGCCAGAAATTGCACAGGTCACAGAGCAATGATCACCCTGTACAGGCCTTTTTTTCTATAAATATTCTCCAGTAGCAATTGTTAGAGGCAGGATGGCGCTTAGATGGACTTTGGTCCAGCTTGCACAACTATTCTCACATTGCAGTCCTCTGGAATTGCTTTTCTTACTTTCCTATTTGACTCACGGCAGTAAATCTTTTCCATCTGCTTTTTGCTCTCTTTTGTTATCTTGATTGAAAGAGACTACATTATCAACAGGTTTTTCACCCTCTCCCACATCTGCCAGCCCTTTCTTTTTAACTATTTTTCATCTCCCCATTTCACTCACCCCTCCTCAAAATAAATTAACTAACTTTTTCTTTTTTTTTCTTTTTTTTTTTTTTTTAACCAGAGTAAAACAAACGGCTTCCTGTTTGAGAAGCCTGCTTTCATTTTGGTTTTGACATATTTTTCTCTAAATGAAACTAAAATTTTACTTGATTCTAGGTCCTGCTTCACAAGTCTCCAATTTGTGAAGACTTCAGTGTGGAGACTACTTTTCAAACTGAAACCCAAACTACTGAAAATGAAAACTTGCTAAAAGAAAAGAGACAAGAGCCAATGTAAATTCAGATGAATGCCAATGAACTCAGTCTAATTACATCCATGTAAAGACATTTTCATTAAAAAAAAAAAAATTAGTCTAAGAAAGAGGAAACTAACATCAAAGGTCAGCAGTGTTGTGTCTTGCTTTTTTTGTTGTTGTTGTGGCTTTTTAAAAAAAGAATTTAAAAAATAGCTACTGCCTCCACCCTGCAATGCAGGCAGACTTTTAATGTTCCAGGTGGCAAATAATTTGAATTATGTTTCGAGGGTTGCAAGGCACCAAACACTCCTAAGAATTCTGTGGTACTGAAAAGTAATAAAATAGAGGGGAAATTGGGCTGACACAATTCCGGAAACACAGAAATGCAGATTCTTTCAATAAGGGCAGCTGACAGACCTACACTCTTATCAGTCTTTGACAGGTGCTTTTAGGTTTACTTGGGTTATTGCGCTCAGCCCTATTAACCTCTACTGAGCCTAGATTTTACCTTTTACAGTCAAGATCACGCAGGGATGCTTAGGGCAAGTAAATAAATAGAAACCTCCAGAAAGTACATAATTTCTCACATCCCTAATCTTCCTGCCACCCCCAAAAATCTCCTCACTGAATAAAATAAAAAATGTTGTGTTATCTCCTAAGCATAAGGAAGCAGACCATGCATGCCAGGACAGCAAAAAACCTGTAGTATAATGTATTTCCCCTATTAGTTGTTTCCTCTGCAGACTGCTTCTTTTTCAGGGCTCCCAGACAGCCATGGTAGGTAACTGTGGACTGGGAAAGATCTGCATTAAGGGCAATTTTACTGCAAAAAGTATCAACAGATAGCACCATGGGTTTTATTATTTTCTGACCTCCTATCTTCCTGACCTCAAAAAGTGCAGTTTCAACTGCCAGCTGTGCAAATATCTTTTCCTGCATCATCACTATTATCAAAAATCTCAGAAGATGAAAAATAACTCTTTGTCATATCTACGCACCACTGGACTTTGGATGACATTCTTGAGTTGTACCTTGCCATTGCCCATTGCCTTCAATGGGACCATTAGAGTAATGTATGGGAAGGTGGCAAAGAACTCCACAGATGCTGCACTAGCATTCAGAAATGAGACGCCAAGGCTTTCTCTCTCCAAAGTTCTGAATATATAGGATGACAGGGCTTTGGCCAAGATTCAAAGCAGGGAAGTTTGTAAAAGAATTGAAAAGAACTTCTGGTATGCAGCCAAAGTCTTTAGTTACTACGAGTTTTAAGGCTGGATTCCTCATTTTAATACTTAATGCACATTTTTCATTTCTTGCATGGTACCCCAGAGTACAACGCAGTTGCTTTGGCCTCTAGGGAGAAAAGTACCTTGCCCAAAAGAAACTGAGGAAAACTATATTCAGGTTATTATCTCATTGCCACTTTAGGAGGGTCACAGCGCATGTCCCAGTGTGTCAGTTCTTTTCACTAGGTCCTTGAATAGAGGGAATATTATCACTGCACCATCCTGCCATGTGGTATTCTCACAGCAGTCCACCGATGTTAATAGACAATGCAAAACCATGGTCTCACTTCACGACAGCAATCTGTGGGACTCAGTATTATCAGCCCAAGTTGACAGTGAAAACAAGACCCCACAACACGGCAAAATTAGACTGTACCCTGAGATCTACAGTGGACTTATTGGAGTACCCTGTCCTACCCTGCCTGCTATGGCGTCTTGCATATGTACTTTATTACCTATTGAGGGTAATGGGCTGTTAGCTAAGTAGAACAGTGCTATTAATGGGTTCTGTTACAATATAATGCTTCGTTAACAGAGCTCTCAAAGAAATCAACAACTTCAAAACTCCCATAATCAATCCACTTTAATCTGATATATGCTCTCGCAAATTGCATTTCAAAAGGCTTTTACAATACCAAAATTCAGTTATCTAGTAACAGCATTAGCAATGTTAATTTTCTAATCAGAACGCAAAATCATTAATTACCCATGCCTTCCTTAAGTAAAAAATGCGGCAGTTCCTAATCAGTAACCCTACAGATCCTTTGATGTTTATGAGTAGAAAGGGTACATTCTCCTCTGGAAATACCTGTGAGGCTTTCGTTAGTGCTAGCGTGTGCATTGAACACATAATTGCTTCACTGGGTCTGAGCCTCTCTGGTCTTTGCATCTTGTGCCATCACCTACAACTGCACGAGGCTGATGCTCAACAGCATGGTCCCCGCTTCCAGGAAACCACACTCGGGGGTAAGTCTCACCAGTCCAAAGATGTTGGTCTGCCATCATGTCCAGGCTGTTCTTATGTTAGCACAGTATTACATAAAGAGTCTACAATCATAAGGGGATTGGAAATATCCCCCAAAATAAGAATGGTAATTTTGCCTCAGGCAAAGGGTCCACCTATCTCCAGTAGTGGCTAGAAGTGAGTATTTCCCCTGAATGTTCTCCCAGCACTCAACTATTCACAGCTCCTGGGTGTTTCCAAGTGGTTTGGCCTCATGGATCTCCTCCCCCAGTGCACAGCTAATCTGGCCTTGAATCCATGCAAACTTTTTGCATCACCAGTTTTCTTCAGAAAAGAGTCCCATAGGTCTACCACTTGTCATGCAAAAACCACATCTGCTTGTTTGTTTTGAATCTGTTGCATACAAACATTGGGGAAATGCAGTAAAAATATATGAAATAAATTAATTTACACCATTATCTCTAAAACTTTGAAAGTTCATCCCACTCTCTGGGAGCAATTGTTTCCATACGTCAATTGTTATTAAAAAGTCAGCATGTATATACATTTTCCTTAAACAACAGCCCAACAACAAACAGAGGACTTATTTTCAGAATTTTTTTTCAGGCAAAGATTAATGTGTGAGAAGCTTACACTACATATTTAATAAATTACTAAAACAAAAATTAAAAACAGAATGGTAAAACAATAGCTTAGCAACTGTTCTTGTCCTTTACAACCAGGGAATTAATTTTACTGGGAAAAAAGTGTACTCCATGCTCCAGGAATATACCGTCTTAAACTCGATAGTAAGCCAACAAGCAATTGTACACCACACACTAAAATTAAATGACAGCTTTAATGGTACTAGGGAAAATGAAACATATTGCTAAGGCTATAAACTTGTTCATGACAACACTATAAGACAAAACCAAGAAAATATGCATAAATTTCTATTTATTTTTATACTAGTAATAGATTGTCATGTAATAGTTTATTTGCTCTTTAAAAAAATCCCCATTTTTCAGACAGAGCATTTCCAGAGAATAAAGACAACCATAAAACACAACCATCATGAAGTTTCTTACACCTGTATCTAAATATGTAAATGGTTCTCAAATTGTGCTCTGGCTGTCAAGAAGCTAGTCAGGGAATTTAGTTCCTTCCAATCCTGCTGGTAGCTGGTTCCTTGGCCTCAAGCAAACATTTCACTTTTCTTTCCCCATCTGTAAAATATTTGTGCTTTGGCCTGAAGAACACTGAAATGCTTTGAATGCCTTGTGCAGCTAAGCATTTAGAAGTATGCTTAACTTTACGCGTACACGTAATTGCAATGACTCTGACTTAAATAGCTTTTTGTGAAAAAGCAAGAAAACAAATTTTCTCTGAGATGGGCCTTGAAGAACAATACTATCTGTACCCTGTTTTTAAAGCAGAATCGCTAAATGCACATCAGATGGATCATATAGCGATGATTATTTTCACTTGTAGCTTGGCTGTCCAGTGCATTTACTTTTCATTGATAGTGGATAATTTATTTCTGAAGTATAAAAGTGCCTCCTAAAACTCTCAGAAATGGGGAGCAGGAACATGCCCTGAAATAATTATTGGCACTGAATAGTTTATACCATTGATTTCCTTTTCTTCAACTTCTTGTGTATTTTCAGTTATTAAAATAAAAGATTGTTGCTGGTGAGAACATCTAGATAAAATGAAATTTCTGTCTTTGGCACATAGATGATCAAACTGTCAGAAACTGGACCTAGAGTCATTTTGCCACACGTATGTACCTAGGAGATGCTATTGCACATACAGCATATATAGCTGGGCATTTAATCTTTCTGAAATTTCCAGCTGTCCTAGAAACTACAAAAGAAGGGGGTTTTGGTTGATTCTATTCATTTTACAAACTAAAATTGAAACAGAAGTTGATGGTTAAAATCACTTCACATAATTACTGATTCTGTAATTGGGTGAACCCACATATGTGCTCCAGCAGAAACCCTTCTGACTTTTTTATCCAGACAAAATAAACTGCTTTTGACATACGGGGACTCAATCAGGAGAAAAATCTAGTCCTATTTTTTAGAAAAGTGAGCAACAGTATCTCCCATTAGCTTACCCGCTGCTGGAGCAGTGGGTGTCCTCAGCACACCACTGCTGGAAATCAGGCCCCAAATGCCTGATCGGTAGAAAACAGCCCAGATCGCTTCTGTTGTCACGGCAGCAGCGATGGGGAGCTCTCCTCATGGCCTCCAACTGCTGAACTTTGCCTGGTGTTAAGAATTAGAGATCTTCCCTTTCAGCCCACCTGCACAGACCACCCGCGGTGGGCGACACCAGCCTTCCTCCAGTCTCTGCTCCGCTCAGCTCTCCTGACCCGTTACCGCACATAGAAAGCAAATGCGTCTGAGCAGCAAGTGAAACAATCTCTTCATATTCAACATAAATCGTGAAACATTCAGAAACTTAGTTAATGGATAATACAAACACCTCTGAAATCCCCAGGTGAAAGACACTAAGGAAGCCAAAAGCTCCCCCCCATTTGGGGAAAAATATCAGCTGTGAAGAAAAGACTCAGCAATGCTTCTGAACGTCATTTTATAAGCAGCTGCTTTCACAGTAGGCAATGGGGTGTCCAGCTTCCAACTGGGAATGAGGTATCTCATACCCTTGACGTTTTGGACTTTTTAAAATGACAAGAACCTTTTCCATTCAAAAATGCCCCCTTCCCACCCATGAATTATGTTCCCAACTACAGTGCATAACACAGAGTGACTACAATAAGTCAGTGGACCTGGGGGCTTTTTAAGCTCCCCCACAGAGGTTTGTGCTCCCCCAGGCCCTCCCAGCACCCAGGAGTGGGAGCTGGTGTGGGCCAAGGAGGCTCCTGGCCAAGCCCTGGTCCAGACAGTCAAAGAACCACCGCATTTAGGAGCACATAACACATATCTGCCACTAAGCCTACACACAACTAGTATTAAATGCCATTTTCATCACAAGTGTTGGAAGACACCTCCATAAGAAAAAAGGATGTTATGAACAAACTGAGAATTTCCATTTTCTATCCCCCATTACATCTTTCATTTAAATTATTTCAAACTATGGACATATATATTGCACAGGTGCCATTTATTCACCTTCAGGTTAAAAGCATTCCCAGTTATAATAATTATCTCTAATGATATAAAATTAGGTACTCATCATTTTCTTATAGCTAATTACTCCTCTGGAGCCAGCCTGATGGTTAAGCAATAGTGTACTCTGCTATCTAGGCTCAAGTTACAGCTGAGTACGTGATACATTGCATATACATTATGTTTCTCGCATGCTACTTTTAATTTAGCCTTAAAAATAACTGTTGAAGTAGATGACTATAGGTCTACAAGAGAAAGGCTGTGAAAAGTTCATTACTTAAATATGGTTTTATGTCATTAAATCCATGATATATCATCTATCACACCACCCAAACTGATAAGCAGTTCCTGGAATATTTATCATCAAGTCCATTAAACTTATATATTCAAGAACAACTGGAAAGGACATGGTTAAGAAATATCTTATTCAATATATCCAAAGCTAAATGGGTTCTGTTCAATAGCTAAATATTTGGCACAGAATATAACAAAACAGTACGGCTGCTCCTCTAGGTTTTGTGTTCAGCAGTTCACGTTGTACTGAAAGCTCAGTTTCGGAATTCTGAACACTTGTGATGGATGTACATTTGCCCTATTTCTAGCCCCTCTTCCTGGAACAACTTTGAGAGTTCAAGCAAAATAGCTGCAGCAAGGCAAAATGGAGGAAAGAAAAATCCCACACGTTCTACCCCAGCATCTATTATCTACGCACCATCTTCCATTTATCTTTCTTGCACTGCAAAGCCAGACCAGTCTATTTGTCTACCTCCCACTAATGAATTATAAATATACTTGATAATTAAAATTTGGTATTTACAGTCCTGGCTATGCAGTGGCACAATGTGTGATGCAAAGCTGTCGCTCTGTGTTAAAAGCAAGGTATGCAGCTCTCCAGGTCTTCTGGCAGCATTTCAAGAAGTCTTGCTAGAAACACTTAGCAGACATGCTCTTACAACACAATCACAGTGTATTAACCCTAAAGAGCAAGAAAAAAACCCACATAATTTCAAGGCATACGAACAAGCACTAGCTATTTTGCTTATTAAAAGGTCTAAAAGTTTCCCTCTGCAATCAACTATTTTTGGAGTCACTTACATTCACCTTAAGGGTTGCAATTGAGCTTTTAATGACAGTACTCGCTGCAGTAAGCCTGAGGCTGCTAATCAGTGTTTATAGGCTCCTACCTCTATGGAAGAACAGCTGATGCCCTCTCCAGCCCCGCTGCCCGTCCCCCTCCCCTGCGAGGACACGGGTGGGCAGGCACCTGGCAGCTCCTTGTCCGGACCCCAGCCCCCTGCAGTCAGTCACGGAGGTGGGCACTGCTCAGCACGGGCAGCAACGGCACGTGCTGGAGCTTAATGCAGGTTTGCTCCAATATTCTGGAATAGCTGCAGGCCCCCATGGCTTCTTCAGTACAAGCCTACAGCTTAACCCCATCCCCATCCTAAAACGCGCCCTGTCTGTTAGCCAGGTGCATGCAAGCCCCTTCCGGAGGCCAGGCTGGGCTGGGACAGCGGCAGCAGGGACACTGGCACCCCACAGCAAGGGGTGCCACAAGCCCTGCGTGGGAGCACTGCCACGTCTCAGGGTGGCGGCGAGGCAGCAGCAGCTCCGCAGGTCGTTAATGACCTGTGAAACAGCATTAATCCAACACAACACCCACCCTGGTGTGCCTCCCTGAAACGGAAAGTACCAGCTTTGCCCACGTTCACCCACTTTGGAGTTTTAATATTTTTTAAAGATTTGTAAGATTTACACGGGAGATTCTTGGTTCTTGGTTTTGAATGTGAGAGAAAACAAAACAAACAAAAAAAAAACCCCAACAACAAGGCAAGGCGATCATCCCAGGCATATCTGAAAACCGTTCATCTTGCTCACACCCAATCACATCACTAACGCTCTTCTTACAGAGACATGAATGTAAGAAGGACAATAATCCCCCACTACAGAAGGGCTTTCCTTCAAGTCACAGTTTGTCTATCGGAACAAAGATTGCCTTTGTCACAAATTAAACCATTTACTATGGCAGCCTTTCCCCTTATGAGAAAGCCCTTTGGTGTCATAGGTTTATACCAAACTTAGTTTCTTAGTCCTTAAGATAGAAAAGCTTAACTTTCACATTGTTTCAGTGAAAACATGACCTCAGCCTGAGGAAAGGCTCTTCTTTCTGTTCTCCCTAAGGATGAGTGCAGAAGAGACCTGGTTTTCATCTCCCACTTCTTCTCAGGAAATACTGTATCTCCTTGCCCACCTGCATTCCCCATCTCCTCCCCCTTGCTGGGTACCGGAAGATATCATACTTCCAATAGATAATCATAGGAACATGGAAAACACAGATCGCAGGTATGACCGAAAAAAATATAAAAGTAAATCATCCCTGATATCAATTCTGATTAAACAGTGCTGTTGGCAGATTCCCTTCATAAAGCTTGGTGGATGTGGTGACCGGAGAGGGAAGGGAGAAGGCAAGGGCAACACCACATTGGGCATTTCACTGAGACTTGACTCCATTCATCTCCTGCTGCCCGTTCTTGTTCTTCCAGGATGCCCTCATTACTGCCTAGACCCCTGAGATCTGCTGTAACCTCTCGAGATCCAGAGCGCACTCTGGGCAGTAACGTGGACGACGACAGAGCAGCAAGAGGGGCAGAACAAACCGCTGAAGATCACCACCGTCCTGTGAGGATGCGGAGTGGGACAGAGATGACCTGCTAAACGCTTCTACAGTGCACGTGCACATCCCTGAACAGTGGAAAACAATAATTAAGTGGAAAGAGAGAAGCAGAGCATCTAAAATACATTTAAATATAGTAGTTGCTGCTCCGGGCCAAATTGCACTTTGGTTTTACATCTCTGCAAACTCTGAAAATTTTCTAAAGTCTTCAAAATGTTTCTGGCTTCTAAAGTCTCTGTGAGGTACAGCAGAACACGGAGCCAAAGCTTTGCCCTGGGAATTTCCAGCTGCTCTTTTTTTATTTTCACACTTGGTGCTCTAAATAAGCAATAGGATGAATATTACCACAGAGTTATTATTTCTGTCATAAATTTAAAAAACTACCTATATGAATAACTGTAAGTCAAAGTCCTTCAGGGACTGTCATAAATCCAAAAGCTGTCAGAGTGCTAGCTTTAGTATTTCGATCATTGAATTAGCTGAAAGAAGTATAGAAATGCTTGTTCAGAGGGACAGCTCTCAGTTAGCTATACACATTTATGCAGACTTCTGGGCAACAATTTCAACCAAAAATGAACAACTTGATTCAAGTAAATTAACTCCCATGCATGCTTCCAATATAGTATTGGGATTTGCCATCCCTGGATGTGCAATCCATCACTCCTAAAATCTCTTCCTGGCAAGTGTCTCCTAAATGTTTACAATTGTCTAACATAAAGCCAAAAGAAGAGTTTTAAGGGTATTTAAGTGTTTTGTAAAAGTTTCTCTACATACACGTAGAAGAAACCAAATAAGATGTTTTTACATGTGTCTGCCTCTTCAACTCAACCTGATACCATTCCAAAATGCTGCAGTGTAGCCTCAATGACTGTCCCTATCATCCCAAACCTCAAACACAAGGCGAACACTGTCTATCAAGTGCATAATTTGAGAGGCAAGTAACAATCCTAGGAAAACAAACAGTTTGAGCTTCAGAGAAAATCTGTTGCTCAAATTCCCTTGCAGAGATGTGCGACAAAGCCACAACGCAGACATAAGCCATAAATATGTACAGAAGGCCCCGGAGGAGAAGAACGCAAGTCTCACCCTTGTTTTGCTCCCTGTGTAGTTCTGCTCACTTGGCAAAAGGGAGCAGCGATCAGTGCCCTCCCTGGGTAGAGGCTCTGCTGGGTGGGGTGTAGGTGCAGGAGAAAAAGGCCCCAGGAAGTCCAGGGTTGCCAGCCATCATCTCTTCTCTCCTCATGTCCTCAGCACAGCCAAACAGAGTTGGAATTACCAAGGTAGATGGTGGAGTGGCTGAAACATAAGATATTCCAGCAAACCTCTGTGCAACCCTTTGGGAGCACTGGCAGGTGTTACCACTTCCGGGGGACTGGACTCAAACAGACATCAGGGACCAAAGCGTCTTCTGCTTGGTCAAGATGACCACAGAAGAGAGTGAGAAGTATTACAGTATAACCTCTGACGTCTGCCTTCTCGTACAATGAGGAATGGCTGGCTGACAATAAAAGGCATTTCAGCCAGTGTGAGACTGGGAATGGCCACATCCAGGCTGCTCTCCACGGAGGTCTACTTTGGGTTACAACTGGCTGTAGAGGGACAAAGAATTATGGCACATCCTGGATTTTAGGAAGTCTGAGCTACATGTCTTGAAGTCAAGCATCAGGATGGCCACATCACTTAATTTAGGTGACAAACACAGCTTTTTCAGTCACTCATGCCACAGATGCAGAGAGATAGTCTGCTGTGTTCCTGTCTTCTGACAGATTTTGGATGCTTCCATCTCTGTTTGGACCTACTGAGAGAGGTGAGAAAAAGGGGCAGGCTCCCACTAAAAGCTGGAGCTGTTCTGTATTCTTAACATGGAAAGTTACAGGCTGCACCACTAAAAAAAAAAATCTAGGATTTTAAATCACTTTTCTATTTTTGTCTTGGTGAAAAAACTATGGCACCAGCTTATTATGGTCACACACATCCTTAAGGAACTTATCATCATCACAGCACTAACAATAGGTACAATGTTTTGAAAGATTGACGTTGAACTTCATAATTTTAATTAAGTGTGGAGCCCTTTTTTTGGGCCAGGAAAAGGCCCCAAAGGATTTTATTTCAGTAGATAGAAACTGCTAACTTGCTGTAACCAATAATCCAAGTTTGCAGAAAATATTTTCACAGGCAGGACCAGATAGGAAGGTAGTGCATTATCTTAATGCACATCTTAAGAAACCAACAGGCTTAAAGCTACACCCGTGTGTTACATTTTTGGTTGTACACATTTAACTCTCACTAATGCTCCTAATATCTACATGATGTGCAGCCAAGAAAGGAAAGTGCCTTATGTAAGCATGCTCCCTCTGAACTGGGGAGACTTTACCCTTTAACGTTCTCCTGTCTTTTATAGGCACACACAGGAAAAAACCTTCATGCTGCTGACTCCCCTCATTCATATTCTCTTTAATGACTTTGTGCAGTCAATTGCTCACAGACATGAATAGGAAGGTGGCAGTGCAGCCCTGCTTGACCACACCAAAGTTAAGGGAGCAAGAAGCTGAGGCCATGGAGAACAGTTTCTCAAGGTGATGCTGCTGGCAGGGGATATCCACACCTTTTCAAAAGGGTAACGTTATGCTGGATCTCATTTTAATCTCACAGACACTATGTAAGTGCAGGGAACTGCAATAATTATTATTATCCTATTATTGTAATTGCTCAAAGGATTTTCTGCTAGTCTCCCATTTAGCATAGTATGTGAAAGGCTGACAAAGAAAATGTGATTAAGGTGTGAAGCTCTGGTGCCTGCCAGCTGTACTGAAGTGCAAAACGATTCCCATCATAAACAGTAACTGAAAGAATGATGGGCTTTCTGGGGCTTTCATCAGGAAATAAAAATACAGGAGTCCTTCAACATCTGTCAGAGACCCAGAGAAGAATGGAGGAAAGCAATCCAATTCATCTGTATAAACTGTCTTTTGTGGTACACCACCACCACTCCCTCTTTCCATTCACTCCCTTAAAATATTAAAGTATTGACCATGGTGGAGTCTAAGGCAGGCTGGGGGGAGTAAGACAGAGATGGAAACAGGCATGGTTTTTCTGAGGTTGTGTAAGGACGTAATTTCTTTTCTGTTCATAACCAAGAAACACGTTTTATGCTCTGTCCCTTTCCTTCCTTTCGCTGCAGTAGTTAAGCTGATGGCTACCTGCAATCAATGCATTACAGGAGCTAATAACACGTGCCAAACCCAGAAGCCACAGCGGCTCGTCCCTAGGAGTGGGGCAGTTAGAAGAGGGGTGACTCAGTCCCCGGGACACCAGCTGCTGCCTCCAGTGCAGGGGCACTTCTCCAGCACCACAGAGCTCGGGAAGCACCGTGTCCATGGCTTCCACTGGTGGTGCTTCTTGTAGACTGTTCCCATTTCGTCACTAAAAGCTGGGGCACTTTACAGTAAACAGCAGGGAGGAAGAGGAGGATGGCAGATTGAAGAGAACAGAATTTTCCCTGTCTCTTTGAACAGTATTTTTTAGTCTTATGTTCTTTCATGTCTATTAACTCGTACTGTACTCCATTGGACATGTGGGCTAGTCATTACTTCCCCCTCTGTACTAAGCTTTCAGCTTATACAACCACATATCCACCTTAAAGTTTTTCAAAGTCACGTCAGCACACACCAGCTATAATCCCTAATTCACAAGCACCAGTCACACATTCCTGCTCTGTCTTCAGAAGCAGAAAATTCCCCATGCAGCGAGCAGTGCTGCACATCAGTCCTTCCTCCACTCTCAGAAACCTCCTTCCTCAACTTTGAATAATGCTGTTTCCTAAATACACAGCTCCTGCTCTATCTCAAACCCCTTCTCCCACCCAACTGAGGGTGAACAGAGGGTGAACACAAACTTCAGGCACGAGGTCTCAAACTCGTTTGACTCCTTACTCCAGGCAGCCTGTCGCTTCTGAGTCTGCGAGGGTCCCCGAAGAACCGGGGCAGACCCACCTCCTGCCTGGGCTCCAAATCATCGCACACAACACCTGGCCGAACCTCGCCAGTTATACACTGCACACATGCATTTGTATTAACTGTGCTTGTTCTTTTTCTGAGTTAGTTATCTAAAAACACCTTGTCATTTTCCAGCTGATTTTAATAATAACTGTATAATAAATCATTTAAGCAAACCATTTAATGGATGGAGCAGTAGTAAACAGGAGGCTGCAAGTACAGCTATTAGTATAACATAATTAATTGCTGAGGTCTTGTGTTATTATTTCTCCCCATTTTAATGACTTACGGTATAAGAAAATAAAAAGTTTGTCTTTTTTTTCCTCTTTCCATATATGTTAGCTATTCAGAATAGTGCAACGGATCATCAAAGACAGCTATGGGAGCACTTCTTGTATTCCTTTTTTCAGGCTTTTGCTTTCTGCAAATATTCCTGTGCATTAAACCTCATTCATCATCATATTTGTGTTCAGGCTGCCATCTCCTCTGACACACAAAGCAGATGAAACCAGGGACTTCCAAAGCTAAATTCATAACTCTTGGTATCTTCAGCTAACAGCCCAAACCCTCCAGGTGAAAGCAGTAATAGATTCACATCCTCTGTGGCTCATAGAAAGTGAAATATGTGTAACATACATGACCATTAAGTTGTATTTGTAAGTAGATGAGTCTGTGAATACAAATAACGGGGATTAGCGTACATTTGTTAGCAAAAACATACTTAATGGTCTTTGAACATGTTTCCCAAGCTTATATTACTATTGCTTCAAGCCATACTCCCTGCTGTGGGTTAGGAGATGTTCTTTCTTAGGAAAGGAAAAAAACCCACCATTTGTGTCCACTGGAAGTATTTTTCAAGGGAACTTGAAAAAGGCCCCAGTAAGTCCTTACATGTCGTGCCATAGCATAAGCCTTGCTACTAAGGATGTCCCACACTGCCCCTCTGCGCAGGCAAGACACAGTACCAACCAGCCAGAACAAACCCCGGGGACTCTGGGAGCTGCACAACTGTGACGACTGGATGCAAATCATGCTGATTGTGGTATCTCTCTAAATTAAAGACCAACAACAAACGCAGTAGGCAAATTTTTTTCTGCTTGCCTACTCTGTATGACTCCTACACTCAACACAGATAAACACAGTGGGTGGTATGTCGAAATGATGTGTTGATGACATGACAATTGACCTGTGATTCTTTCAGTCTTTAATTCAACACTGGATTTATTTGGAAAAAAATTATGGCTTGCATAAAGAAATTAATTGAGGTTGGCTGACTAGCATCCCATTGGTCAGACTGGGTGATCAAAATGATCGCATCTAGCCTTAGAACACAATAACCTGTGAACACTACTACATGCTATCCACTCCCCCATTTATTTTGGTGACCTTTACTTTTTCTTCTTTGAAGCACTGATGTTCATAGCCATCAGACAACATTTCATCCCCCAGACTGCTTTCACATCTTTTCTATATCATCTGAAATGACTTGTAACTTGGATCACTTCCATATGGCACTACTCCTGACCTGCCAGCCACACACTTTCATGGGGCATATGGAATCCTGCAACAGATGCAGACGTATGTCCTCCCAATACACCAGTGTCCTCTTACACTCTTTTCCTTGGACATTTGCTTATGCTCCAGACAGCAACTCCAATTCTTATCTATATAATAATGTATCACTTGAATATTACCCCATTGCTTTTACCACCCAAGAGAAGCACTGAACAAGGATACTGATTTAAAAAAAAAGGACCTGAGAAAAAAAAAACCCTGACCAGCTCTCAACTGAAGGCTGCACAAACAGCTAGATACAGACACAGTGTTAACAGGGTGTGCAAACAGCCCCAAGAGCCAGCTTCTTACCTGGCTTGTGCTTTCTACTTGGAGTAGAACTGAGAAAAACTCCTGAGTCAGCCAAGAGCACGTGAATATTGATTTTTCAAAGGAAATAATCCTCCCAGCTGCAGTGTTCTTGAAAAGTCCATTCTTAAACACTCTTCTTAGTTTAAACAGATGGAAATGACCAAGCCTGGAGGCCTTTATTAGCAAGCCTCTCCAGGACAGATCCATGCAGAAAACCTGGGGGAAATCACTAATACAAGGTCCTACATGACTCTGCTGAGACTGTGGGTCTGTAAAGCCTTGTTCCTTTTTCCCCTATCAGCTTAGGGGAGGAAACAAAGGGCTAAGTGTACTGATGTGCATGCGCTTTTTTTTTTAATATCATAGCTTTTTACTTTTGAATTTTACAAGAATGTATCTGTGCTTGATAAAATGTTCTTCACCTATACTCAATGTTTTCCAGACCTGAACACAGCACCATCCAGACCCATATCTCACATTAACTAGTAGCGTGAAATACTACTACTGTACATCAGGAATATTAAAGCAGAACAGGAAGCTTTTGCAGACAAATAATACGCTACATTTTGTACTCTCTTTGCTCTACAAGAATTTCCTCTCTTTCCCCTGCCTCTACCTTGAATATGTATTACATGAATCATTTTATCCACTGAGGAAAGAGATCTGACCCTGACACTGAAAAAAACCTGCCATGTGGTATCAGTGAAATCTTTAACAAAAGGAAATGAAGCATAACACATAACTGTGAAAGAAATTAACAAAACCAGAATATTTTGTACAATAATTCCTAATTATTTTGTATAATAATTTCTAATACTAACATATACATCACCTTTTGCACCACAATGTGAAAATGTAAATTCCATATCCATTTAGAAATGGATTTGAAAACTGAGGCAAACAAAGCATAAAAGCCTCAATTCTTTTCACCAATTAACTCTCACTACCTGTGAACTTTCCTAAAACACCTATTTGATGGATATTCATTGGGCATACCTGAATTGTATGAAAAGGTGATGTGCAAATAAAAATGAAGTTCAAATTTTATGGGTTTAAGACAGTACAATGCAAATACACCATAAAAGCAACTGCAAGAGCGTGCATGCAGAAATGGCACAGAATCTACCTCACAGTGGGTCTGCAAGTGCCAAACAGAGGAACTATTATGAATAGTTAAAAGCTGATATATTTTAGTATCAGCCTTCAAAATGTGTTTAAAGCCTTTCCCCTCAAAGAATCTAATAAGCTGGTGAAAAGTTTAAGTGCTTTTTGTTTCTCTTGTGCTCTATTTGTATTTACAGAAAAAAAAACCTGCAGTCACGCTCATGTTGTCCATGACTTTAGAATATAGAAAGGTACTGCACAAGACTGCATTTTTCAGGAGCAATGGCTGCATATAAATATACCACCTAAATAGCCTGTGGAACACAAGAAAACAATAGCCTAAATGACATTCTTTTAAAATAG
Source organism: Ciconia boyciana (assembly GCF_034638445.1). Lineage (NCBI taxonomy): Eukaryota > Metazoa > Chordata > Aves > Ciconiiformes > Ciconiidae > Ciconia > Ciconia boyciana. Next base: position 203,372,567 of record NC_132934.1, read on the forward strand.
GCAATTATGTACCAGGGTCCAATTTCTAAACATATGGCTTTTTAAAAAATAACAGGAGTTAAGCAATTTAATACTTTTAAAAATTCAAGCTATCAGATGAAAGAACGAGAACCCGTTCACCCTGAAAAAAAGCTGATTCCTACTATTCCTTCATTATAATGGGCTCCAGTCTGCAATCCCTGCTCAGGTAGTGCCCCTATTTAAATCACAGACAGCTCTGCCTGGGGAAAGCACTGCAGGACAAGGGCCAGTATTTGAACTGGAATTTGTTAATGTTAGCATAACTGGCCAAAACCCAGCAAGAACAAGTAGCTTGTTAATAAGTATCCAGTTATTCCCCCTTGAGTCCAACATAAAGCTTATCTATAATCAGCTTCTGAGGAAACTGGTGAAGAGGAAGGATGGGCTGGGTCTTTACAGTGCATTGCCAAGACAAAGGTGATGGGTATGTAACACTCTGGTTCCATCTTCTTACCATAAAGAACAAGAAACCCAACAAACAGCTGCAATTATTTGAACAAGTCAGGCAGATGCTTCATCAGACTACGGGAAAAATAACAGGGAAGAAACAGAGTTCTCACAAGGAGGTAACACTACTGAGGCAAGACGGCTGACCCATGTGTTACCACACAGGTAAGGACACATCTTCCAAAGTGCTCAGCAATGAGCAGTTCCCACTGGGAAGACAGGTGCTGCTGAGTACTCTGGAAAATACTAGAACATCTCTGAGTGCCAAAATGTAAGATAACCTTTCTATTTGAACTTGGGTGCCTGAAAACAGACATCGCTGATACAGAATTTTTAAGAGTACTCAACCCATAATTGAATGGGTTTCAACCCATTATTTGTTTTCAAACAATTGTTTGTTTGTTTTCAACAAACAATTGAATCCATACCACCATTGCTAAAAGCCAGTAAGATCTTTAAAATAAATTAAAAAAAAAATTGTAAAAAGTTAGGTAAGAACCCAAACTAGATGGAGGAAGATAATAAAACTTCTGAGAAAATGGTTAAAAGTAAAGCAACACAAAAATTTCCAAATAAGACGCTGTGGTCAGGTACTCTTGAGTAAATTTATTTTCACAAATTCAGAAGAGCAATTCTTGATTTTCACAGGAATAAATTGTTTAATTTGCCTTTGTGTCCCAACACATAACTTCGGTATAGGTATGCCTACCTAAGTAGCCGGAGCAGACTTTGTGCCGTACTAGTCCAAAATCTTTGCCTCAAGCCAACTGCCCAGAGGAATGGAAATCCAGAGAGGAGGCCAATTTTTCCTTTTAATTACACTGGTGCAATCATACGACATTCTTCACTTTTGCAGTAGCACAAATTTCATCCCCTTTAACAGTCATATACTAAGGATTAAGACCATTGAGAAAAGACTATTTGTTCCAACACGTTTAAACCCAAAGAACTTCACCTGTTCACAACGTGAACTTGCACAATTCATAGCAAGATCTAAAACGGTTAAGAAATCAAAGCAGACGGCTTCCTCTCTCATGAACAAGCAAATCTCAAAACAATCAAGACCTAAAAATGAAATGCATGAGCTATTTTGACTAGCATACAAACTTAGATTACAATGATAAAGCTGAAGTTAATCAATTTAATTTACTTGTTAAAGTGCTTTGTCCTACACAAAGTACTGCACTGCGTTGGCTTCTGCAGGAGGAATGAAGGAACACAATCTTTGTTATTAATCCTCTGAATGAAGATTAAATTATTTCTGTAGCCTCTAATAAAGCTTTTGAGTTTACAGTTTTAGCCAGTCCAGCAACATGCTAGGACAAAAGTCTTATTTCATGCCAGGGAAAAGCACATTCTGAATTTTCACTGAAGAAATCTGAATATATTTCAGCAAAGGCCCATCATTTATTTTCCCAACAATAACCTTGAAAATTAAATCCAGACTCTGGTGGATTGGAGCTATTGATGGTTGATTTTCTCTCTGCTGTACAGCTATTTTACAAAGATCACATTTACAGCTATGAAACTCTTTGAATATGGATCTTCTTATATCTTAAAAATATACAGAATCCTTCTTACGGCAAATGACACCCAAGTACAGACATATTCTTTGATTCCATCAGCAAGTGCTAATAATAGAAATTTTAAGAGAAATTGTTTTCAATAATTGGGGTCTAGCTTAAGATAAACTCCATGTATTAAAGCAAAACACTCACTTCAAATGCATTTTTGTAATTGAACCTATTTTAGAAGGGTACGATTTAATCCAGCTCCATTTTTCTAGCCAACTGGCACACTACTTGCTTTTGCAGTTCAAACCTGACCGTATGGTATGACTTTATGGTAACTCTCAATATACTCCAAACTGCATCTTTGGGAGTACTGATAGCAAAATACCATTCAGCTGTATGAAACCTCACTTTCTAAATAAAGAACACCATGGTTTTAAATGACACTGATTATTAAACTAAGGTTACACTGCCATTGCTAAATTGAGTTGTAATTATAAAGAAGAATTAATAACCAAATTTAATGAAAATCCCATTATGATACAGCTTAGCAAATCAAAGCTGAAACTGCTGTAAGTAAAATGACAAATAGTCACAATATAAAGGCAGTACTACATTTGAGTCGATTTCCTCAGCTTTCAGGATGTCTCAGCAGAAAAGTTAACTCCAAAATGACATTGCCTCTCCCCTCACTAGCAAGCACAAACCCAGAGACAGACTCACAGAGAGGGCAGGGTGATGAGGGAGGTTCCTGTCTGTCCTCAGGGCTGCCTCCGACCTCGGTGGATCTCACCCAGAAACTGCACTCATGCTGGTCAGGCAGAATCAGGCCCTCCAATTTCAGGTCATCAACCCCACATGAGTCCGGAGGGCATAAAAGTCAAAGAGATTAACTCTTGGAAAAAGAGGAAAGTTATTCCAACATACAAAATTTTTAATTCCAGTGGGGTTTTCTTCTTCTGATCCATGTGGCACGTAACAAACAAAGTTACATTTTTGGGGTTTTGTATCTACTGGGATTAAAATCTGGTAAGAACTGAATTGTGCACAAGATGAAACAAGAGGAGTGTCTGATTTACCCCAAATTACATTTATTAGGAATATATTAATCTCAGAATACACATGAAGTCAAACAGACTCAAAGGGAAAAGCTTCACTTTTAGTATGAAACACTGATGAAAGACTTGGATCCATCCCTTTTCTTCCCCATTTAGACTAATCCTGTACAAGAACTGCAGAACTGGTTATACATTAAGGATTTTTGAAACTTCAACAGAAGAATTCTTAACCACAAGACAAGAGCTGAAAGGCAAATAGTTCTTTGTAAAATCATAGAGCTACCTCTCAAAAGTATGCAAGCAGGTTTAATGTTGACTGCGTTGCTGAGGTATACTAATGTAATATAGACAGTGTGCGGAGTGGAGAAAATTATTTTGCATTCAGCTAGAGAATAAATATATATAATCCTCTCCAAAAATCAATGCATTGCTCCAATATCTGAAATCAAGCTGAAGGTAGATTTCCAATCATGAGCAAAATTTCCTGCTTATAATGTGCAAACCAATGTATGCCAATAGTCCAATGTTTCAGCTCTGGTGTATTCTGTTCTGATGAGTAAGAATCTTGTACTATTCATGTTTTGCAATAATTTCAGCTCTCTCTGTCAGTAAGAGAGATTCTCTGAATAATGTATGTAGTGCAAAAGAAATGAACAGAGTTTAAATAAAACACGTAAATGGGAAGGGGAAAGAAAGAGGACTATCTCCAAACTGATATAGATCAGATCAATTTTGCAAACTTACAAAGGAGTCTACCTGCTTAAGCAACCTGTTTCATATGCATTCACGATTTAGAACAAAAATACTGATGTTCTGGGCCTGTTTAAAGAAAACAAAAATGTGTAAGATAACTATTAGAAGACAGATATTAAACTGAATATACAAAATTATTCCAGTTCCAAAAGTACTCCTGAGTGAACATTTGGCCATATGTTTTTATCTAGTGAAAAGAAAAAAATATTCAAGTTTTTCCAATGTTGTGGTGAGTTACCTGCTAATATGCCAACCATAATCCTTTGAAATAGTCTGTTTACTGTCCCTAACACATGAAAGGGGTCAGGCCCTGAATCTTCACAAGTAACCTCTGCAGCAAATGGAAACAGAAATAGAGGTAACTGGTCATGTCTCAGAGCTTTATGCCTGAACTCACATGAATATTCAATTCAGTCCAGCAGCTCTAAGGCTTTTGTACTGTATATGTGGGGACGTGTGTGCTGAGTAATTTCTACACAAATAGCAAGATCCAAAGTCGCTCTTTCACAGCGGTTCAGCAAAGAGTTATCATTTCATATTGCCATGAAATCACTTAATTCAGAGCTGATGGTGGGGGTTCTTTAATTAGGTTAGAAAATCTCACACATCTGCGCTTTAGAAGCCTCTGTCAAGCCAGCAAATTCAATCACATGGAAACCGGTGTCCTCCAGCTATCAGACAATTGATTTTTGCAGGATTCTGCTCATATTTAGCTTAAGGGACATGCGATATGTTCATTCAGTTGTCAGTCAGTTTGCCTACATTTAATTAGGAGAAGATTTGTTGTTTAAAAAATACTCTTCGTATTAAAATGTTTAAAAAAGAAGCAGACAGATTATTGGCACAAGACTGCAAAATGTGAAATAAATACAAAGTTGGACTAATGCAAAAATACATGTTGGTTTAAGTGGGAAGTATAGACCTAAATAAGGCCTGTAGGATTATGCCTATTTAATACAGACATGTACAGAATTATATGAGCATACACACACATAAACATATACATTTACTTTCCCCCTCTTTCTCTGCCTCCCCCCATACTATAAAGATTCATCATCTCTGAGTCATTAAACTCTCTGGAACTGAAACTGGGTTTAGTTAAAAAAAAAAAGGATCAGGTTATGAATCACTATTTCTCTAAATGACAGTAAATATAAGGAGACAGGTTTTCCTCAGTTAAAACAATGCAAGGTACACATAACCTAAGGTGGCTGGAATGAGAGAAGAATCTGCTGCAATTAGTCTAAATGAGAAAAGTTTTGGGCAAACCCTTTTTGAATCTATGGTGTTAGTCTTACACAGAGAAGTGGTTCAATTTTTGACAATTTTAAATTTATGCAAATCAGAATTAATTCACTAGCGCTCAAACAGAAATACTGTGCAATACCCTTAATCCAAACAGTAACAATAGCCTCGGAAATTATTTGGTAGAACTGGATGCATAGGCAGAATCTAAAATAATTGACTTCACCTAAAATTACCGATTTCAATATACAAAAATTTTAGTCCCCTCCTCTTTCACTAAAAATGAAAGTTTAAAAAAGCTACTATGTCATTTGTCTTCATGGAATATATAATCAGTGCCTGCAAAAGTTGACATGCATTGTAATATTTTCTCAATGAACTACACCTGCATAGATCTGATTCCTTACAGTTTCAAAGCACCTTTTGAAATGTTTTCTCTTTATGGAATTTGATACTGATTTTCACGCTAAACACAACTAATACATTGCTTAATATAGAATTCACACTTAATGGGACATCAATCTTTCCTGCATAAAATGAATGGAGCCATTTTGGCAGCTCAGAACCTTTTCCTGTTAAATAAGGTGGCAAGGTCATCTGAAACTTGGAGTACCAAAGACTCGTATAAATAAATTTAGTAATCATTCAATGAATTATACATGAGAACTGCACAGTACATTGTATGTTTACATATTAAAAAGTGTCACAGAGATGGCTGTGAGAAAGTGGAGAGAAACATAGTATGTATTTTAAAGGCATGATGAACAGTAAGACCTTCTCCAGTATGTTTCTATTTTAAACTCGCTCAGCAATGTTGCTTAGGGCATCTACTTCCAGAGGCAATTCACTCTTGAATGAAGAGGAGGGATTCGAAAACTTAAAGGCCACAGAGGAAAACCTACAGAATCCTGAAATACGGACATCAAAGTAGTAATGCTACTACAGTCTTCAGCTTTGCCAACGTTATATTCCACTGTCTTACATAATAACATGAATTCCTTTTTATAAGCCTGACATACATGAAGATAAATAGAAATCATGCTTTGCTACTTTCAGAGATTAAGCAGTATCCAGCATGTGTTTTAACCAAGGCTAAAGACCCTGAGGTGATCTAAATGTAGGATGTTCAGCTAATTATACTCTGTTTAAAAAAGAAAAAAAAAATAAAAGAGCAAATGTTACCTGATTTGGTAAGGGCATTTCTTTTTCTGTTTTCCTCTCATGGTGTATGTGCATCTGTGTGTGTGAGGGTGTGTGTGTGTATAAAATATATAGTAGGAAGAGGATATTTGTTCCAGTTGAGGTGGTCTGTGAAATCAAGTAGATCAGATACTAACGTGATTTGGCACCAATGTATGGATGCATAGAGACATATCCACAGGATGTATGCATTACGAGATGATAAGAGACATTTACAACCTAGAATATAAGAGCAGGGCTGCCTCAAGTGACATCACCAGATCAACTGCAGCGTCAACCAACTCAGATATATTATCCTGTACACCACTGCTTCCCCATCTCCTTTCCAGCCATTAGAAAAGCATTTGTGAGCACAAATATTATCGTATATTTTCAAATACACGCAAGGCACGCCATACCCAACAGCGAACAAGAGTAACTGTGGGGTTTACGGACTGATCGAGACATTCATAATTTTTCTTTACAACAACAAAATTCATCTCCATAGAAACCAGGAAGCAAGAAACTACAGTAATAACACTAAAGTAAATGTCACATCAGGTTAGTCAGCAGAAGGCAGGAGAGGGGATTTTGCTCCAGTTAGAAACTAACAAGGATTGCTGCCCCTTTTGCTCTTCTGCAAAGGGTATCTATACGGAAGACACTTACTGATGTATTTCCAATGCAAGACAATAACGTGGTTTCCTGTTATTTCCAGGGCAATTTACTCGTAAGGTGGTCAGATCAATGGCATGTTTACTTACAGGCATTTGTTACAGCGAAGCTGTTAGCTGTTTCAATGTTGTCTACATGAGGAACCAAATTAAAAGGTGCTTCCGATGCATTGGGGCTGGTGTTATGAAGAAAAATTGCTAATCGAAAAGCAGTATATTCCTGATCTGTGTTCCTGATGAAGAGACCACCTACAAAAAACAGAAAAAAAGCAAAAAGCAAAGGAAGCAGGGTGAATTATTTGCAAGCTACTTACTATCTTGTAACATCAAGCAACTGTCTCTCCCAAAGCTGCACAGTAAGGCAAGTCCTAAGACTTTAATGGATAAGGAACTAATCATATTCATAATCACAACCGCTGCCTTTAAATCACTGTCCTCAATCGATTTTAACCTCCCTGATGCATTCATGCTTCTTTTCTGACTTCTCGGTTTCCAGCCTTTCATACATAAATACCCAGATTTGTCATGATTACAGTGACCTTTGAAAGTGTTTAGCCTCCATCTCCCTCATACCGAACACACGGGTAAATCAGCTACTCAACAGCCTCTTACATTAAGTGGCGGGCTGATTAAGGAGAACGATGCTTTCTGGATTAAAAAAAAAAAAGGAAAACACCAACTCAGTGTAGGATAATCTGCACTGAACAGGAATATAATGAACTTTGCTCCTCTGCAGCCATGTGCAGGCAGGGAGCAGCTCAGCCTTATTAGCAGCATCTTTACAAGTCCACGAGAGATGATGCAGTGATGGAGCTGAGCTGGAAAGAATTCAGATAGCTGCGTCCCATCCGAAACACGTCCGAAAGGAGGGGAGCAGGAGGCGATGGGAAAGGGGTGAGGAAGGGGCACAGGACTACACGGAGAGACCTACAAAATCCTAAACTTTCCAACTATGAGAAGGGAAAGAAGGGCAGCGCTGCCTTTTACCCGCCACCCCTGCCAGCTACCGCAACCTCCCGTGCACATAACTCGCCACCCCTCCGGGAGCCAGGCGAAAGCGGGGGGTGCCGGAGCGGGCTGAAGCAGCCCGGGGGGATCGGCCCCGAGCCGCTTCCTCCTGCACCGATCCTACACACCCCGGCGCTGGGATGAGTTCCGCAAAAGACAAGCATCCTCCCTACCGCACGGGAACGCACGCACATATGTACGTACACACACACACGCAGAGGCATGCACACACAGATACACGCGGATTTTTCGTGAAGGCAGGGAAATGGGATGAGTGGTGGAGGAGAAATCTGCAAACTGCCTTCCGAGCCTCCTTTCCAACTCACTTTGCCAAGGACTGAACCCCTGGACACGCGCACCCAGCCCAATGCAGCGCTTACCTATTTGCACACTGCTAGGAAAAGCTCCCATTGCTAGTCCCCAAAAGCCAGAAAACAACAAGACAAGCTGTCTGCAAATTATCCTCATCTTCTCTTTTGCCTCTCTGTCTCGCCTTCTCCCGCTCGCTCGCTAGGCGCTGCTCAGAGAGGCATTGAGGACGAGGTGGCTACAAACAAAATCAAGAATTTAAAAAAAAAAAAAAAAGAGGAAGGGGGAGAAAAAGAGAGGTTCCTTCCTTTCTTTTTCTTTTTTTCTTTTTTTTTTTTGTTTTGCTTTAGTATTTGTTTGCTATTCTCTCCCGCTCTGCCTCTCTCCCGGTTGCCGCTGCCGTTTCAGCAAGCCATCCCGCCGCGCCGGATTTTTCCCGCAGTCTCCATCGCCGGGGAACGGTTTCTGTCCGGCTGCAAATGTTGCACATGCAGAAGATGGTGGTGAGTTTGGCGGCGGGGGGGAGCGTCTAGTGGCGGCGCGGCGCGGCGCGGGCGGACATGCGCCGTGCGCCCCCCCCCGCCGCCGCCGCTGCCGCTGCCGCCGCCGCCGCCGCCCGCACCGCCGCGGGCGGGGAGCGGCCGCGCGCGTCCCGTTCCGCGCCGCCCCGCGGAGCCGCCCGCGGCTTCGGGCGCGCACTGCAGCGCCGGCGGCCGCAGCCATCGCGAAAGCGACGGGTTTTTTGTTGGTTTTTGGGTTTTGGTTGTTTTTTTTTTTTTTTTCCCCTTTCTGCCCCTCGCACATCGGCGGGCGCGTAGCGGCGCGGAAGTTTGTACCGCGGGCGTAGGGCGAGAGGGCCAGGCAAGGTCGCTGCCCCGGGCGTTGCGCGGGGCGGGGGAGGCACGGCCGCTGCAGCCCATCATTCGCGCGGCTGGGGCTGGCGTTATTAAGTACCAGTTACTATTAATGACGGTGGCAGGGCGTATCTGCATGTGCTGAGCAGCTGCGGAGCGGGGGGACGCGGCCGGGCCGGCCTGCCCACCCCCCGGGGGCGCTCCGGCCGACGGGCAGCGCGGGGGCTCCGCGCCCTGCGCGCTCCGCTCCGCTCCGCGCGGGGGGAGCGGGACCCCTCCTCGCGGTCGGGGTTTGCGGCAGAGGATGGAGCGGAGGGACGGGAGCAGGGCAGCGCTCAGCGCTTGTGGGCACTCATGCCAAACGGAGAGCGAGCAAATGAAAACTTCCCTGCTCCTATGCCGCCGCCTTTTCTCTTTTTTGTCTTTTTTTCTTGAATAATTTTTTTTTTTAGGTGGGAAAAATAATGGAGCTTTTTTCGTGTCTAGACCCTTCTTTTTGGTGCCTTTGGATTTTTCTTTCCAAGCCTTGGAAGTTCTCCAGAGCAGCTACCAGAGGTCTGGGGATATTGCAGTTAATAATTAAAAGATATATATAATAAATGATAGGTAATGAAATCATCCAACAATAGCTGTATGTCAGAGAAGGGAGCTTCTAGTTTTACATGTGGCTTTGCAGAGAGATTGCTGTCAGTCACAAGGAATGACTGGAGCTCAATTAAATTAATTTTAAAATGTTAATTGGTAATATGAAAGAATATTGATTTTTAAGGTGAACTCTGTGGCTCTGTGTGCAAACACACACATTTGCTCCAAGACCAGAGTTTTGCCTGCTTTCACTCAGGTTTACTTTCTTAGTTTATGACTGCATCCCGTGTCCCCAAGCTCTCCTGTTTTGGGGTGAAAGACCCCCCCTTTAATTGCTGCAGAGGGTGACAGTGATTTCTGAAACATGATTCTGAGCTCCTTAGCATCAACCACATACCCAGAAGAGCAAGCGAACAACATTGAAAACAGATATATATAAACTTATCTGCATGGGCATGTGCAACTGTGTGCGTGACTGTGTCTGCGTGTGTGTGTGTTTGGGAGAGTGTGGAGTTCCTGTACATAAAGTAAAGTACTCTTTGAGAGATTTCTTTGCAGATCAATGGCAAACAGACTTCACCTGCATTTCAGAATACTCATTCCTTTATTTCTCAGTAAGTCTTCTACTTCCCTTTGCTTTCCCTCCACGTATTCCCATCCTTCCTCTGAATCTGCAGGTTTGTGCTTCACATTATTTACCCATGGCTTTTTGTGACCTCAGCTTTTGCTCTTGCTTGTCTTTCTTTTCTTCTTCCTTGCCTTGCCTCCTTCGTCTCCCTAGATTCTCCACAAAATTTGGTTCCTCCTTTCTTCCATCCTTTAGCATTTAACATTTTGACTTTGTAAATCCAAGTTAAAAAGTAACGAAAATGGAATAATATTTCCATTCTATAATGGCTGGCTGGTTCTTCACCACTAGGAACAAGTGAACTTGGAAACAAGTAAAACATTTAGTTAATTTGATGACACAAACTCATGTGAATTCATGCCAAATATGTATAAAAGATTAGAATTTTAGACATATGTCCATTATAGTGGCACGGCAAGTTACTGCCTACCAACTGAGCTAAGGAATATGCTTTGGTCTTTTTCGAACATAATGGTAGAATGTTGACTTAAATTTAATTTGAGTGTCCACAGGGAACCATTTCATACAGTGGTCTAATCTGATTTGACCAAGAGTCTCACCCAGCCGTTCCTACATCAAGTCTGTAATTTCTGTTGGAGTTGGAACATATATTTTTGTGAAACATCCAATCTTGATTTAAAGACTTCAAGACACAGGAAATCCATCACTTTCCTTGGTAAGTTGTTCCAGTTCTTACCTACTCTCATTTGTTAAAACTTAGATTTGTCTAGCTTTGGTTTCTAATGTTAACTATCAGAGATGAACCCAGTATTCTTCTAATGGTATCACTCAGTGCTATTCCTGGAAATAATCCCATCCTCTACTTGACACTCCCCTGCTTAGACATCTCAGGATCATTTTTACAGCTATGGAAAGCAGAGGAAAGAAAGGGGAAGAGGCCACCATAGGAATTTTGTTTAAAAGACACAAGGGAAAAAAAAAAAGAGTTGCAGTGTCAAAGGGGAAAAATCCCATTTCAGTAAGTTTTGAGAAGTGAATGGCAGATGATCAAGTAATTGATCACAACTTTTATCTTACAGAAAAACTGGAACAGGAAAGGTAACAGGGATGTAATCAAGATTAAGGCTGGAAGGGAAGAAAGGTGAGATAAGTTTTTAAACTCACTGCTGCTCTGGTGGGTTAACCTTGGCTGACCGCCAAGTGCCCACCAAGCTGCTCTCTCACTCCCAACAGGACAGGGAGAGAAAATATGATTAAAAAGCTCATGGGTCATGATAAAGTTAGGGAGATCACTCACCAATTACTATCACAGGCAAAACAGACTCAACTTGGGGAAAATTATTTTAATTTATTGCCAATTAAGAATAGGATAGTGAGAAACAAAGACAAAACTATAAAACACCCCCACATGCACACCTCTTCCCAGGCTCAACTTCACTCCTTCTTTCATGACTCTTCTTCCTCCTCCCCCTGAGCAGCACAGGGGGATGAGGAATGGGGGTTCTGGTCAGTCCATAAAATTTCGTCTCTGCTGCGCCTTTCTTCTCATGCTTTTCCCCTGCTCCAGTGTGGGTCCTTCCTACAGGGTACAGTCCTTCAGGAACAGACGTCTCCAGTGTAGGCTCTCCTTGGGCTGCAGTTCCTGACAGAAAACTTGCTCCTGCATGGGCTTCTCTCCACAGGCCACAGCTCCTGCCAGGAGCCTGCTCCAGCATGGGCTCTCCACAGGCTGCAGCTTCCTTCAGGCATCTCCACCTGCTGCAGCGTGGGGTCATCCACAGGCTGCAGTGTTGATATCAGCTCCACCATGGTCTTCTCCATGGGCTGCAGGGGAATCTCTGCTCCAGCACCTGGAGCACCTCCTCCCCACCTTCTTCACTGACCTTGGTGTCTGCAGGGCTGTTTTTTTCCCATTTTTCTCACTCCTCTCTCATGCAGTTGCTGTGTGGCAGTTTTTTGCTCTTTCTTAAATATGTTATCACAGAGGTGCCACCAGCATCACTGATGGGCTCAGCTTTGGGCAGCAATGGGTCTTTTTTGGAGCTGAATGAAACTGGCTGTGTTCAACATGGTGAGAGCTTCTGTTGTCTTCTCACAGAGACCACCCCTGCAGCGCCTCCCCGCCAACCTTGCCATGTAAACCCAATACAGCTGTACACTGCCAAGCAAGGGGAGACCAGAAGGGAGAGTTTGTGTGTTTTCCTGGTGTCTGCTGGAGAGCTGCTGCATGAAGCCACTTCTGAACTGGGGTCCCTGGCTCCCCCTAGATCCCCTCAGGCAGACTGTGAAGGTTGTGGTAGGTGAATAAGGGAAAGAGGGACAGATCTCTGAGTTCCACCATGAAATATCAGAGGAATTAAGAAATTATTGAAAAATTTTTTGTTGAACGTATGAAGTGTATGGAGGGGATAGACTACAGGGGGTCTGGAGAGGGACTGCTGGTTGTTGGTGGTGAATGCTTACTTTGCCTTGAGGCACATAACAGCTCATGTTGGCCTTGCCTGGAGGCCACCACTAGAGAAGACTAGATCTTTAGCGCATCAGGCTGAGAGGCTGACTATGTGCTGCAGCACCTGAATGAATCCCTCTGCAGAAGATGCATGAATATATTTTTTCCCTCTGGCAAGGACTGGAAACCTTTGGCTATTTTCTTGATCAGATAGTCTTGTGCTTGGACTAAGTACATTCATGAAAAGACCCTGCAGGAACCGGAAGAATATGAGAAAATCTGTGCTAGAGAAGAAATGAAGGCTGTATGTTAGCCAGGAGGAATAAAACTGCAGGGAAGATAGCAGAGGCATTCACCTTTTGGGAGTCCCAGAGGAAAAGCAGGATATGAAGGAGACAGACACTTTGCAGTATGGACAGAGTTTGTGATGTATATGTACTGATAAATACCCACATGCTGAAGTAGCAGCTTTGATTCATATTTATATGTTCTTGCATCCAAAATGCAAATCTCAGCTACATAATCTATTAAAAAGGCATGTTGTTACGTGTCTGGAGACGTAACTTTGCGAGGGAGAAGAGGACTTGACTGAGAAAGGGGGAAAGTGAAGCTGTGCTAATCAAGGGTAGGTTGAGACAATTAGCAGTACAGAGAGGAAGAAAGGAGAAGAGAAGAGCGATTTCAGTAGCAACAGACACAGAGATAAAGGTCCACCACCACCCCTCGCCACCAGATTCTAGGTGCACTGATGCAGTGACAGCATGAAAAGAGACAACGCCCTGACCCTGGCCTGTGTGCCAGTGCTGCTAAATGAGCTCCTTCAGAGTAGGGAAATGTCTGTGCCACAAAGGCTCCCCGTGGCACAACCATCTGGGCACAGAGTTCCATCCCAAAACTGGATTCAGTCATTTACATTAGTCTTGCTTCAAATGTAATTCTCATTGCAGCTTTCACTGTGTGGTCACTGGAAATGCTTCAGCAATAAATGAATGATGGAGAAAACAATCGACTCAACACGCTGTCCTTCCTTAGTCCTTTCTTGCCTTATGAAATGTTGTAGCTCACATATCTGTCAAATAGATCCATTAGACTGTAAACTCTGGGACAAGGCTATGTCTTTTGTGAAGTGCTTAGCACTTCTGGGCAATAAAAAGTAAACAAAATACAAATCATCTATGTAGAATTTTTTACACTCCACCCTTTGGCATGGTCTCACATCACCTTTTTAAATGATACCAGCAGTACTGAATAGATTATCAGGGCACCAGGACAAGATACAGTTTCCTTGCAGTAGCAGAACTCATTTTCAGGAAATTGCTTTGCAGTGTTTTCTCACATTTTCGTTCTTATTGACTTATTTTTCATTCATCTAAATTCTAGGGTAGACACAACAGGTAATTATTTTTAATAGTGCTTCTCATTAAGAGTGTTATGTTGATACTGAAACAAGTGTAGTACGATGCATTTGGCTTTAAATGCGTTCATCCACTGGTCCCATTCCTTTCCACCACGCTGTATGCTAACATCATTCTTTGCAAACTTACCGACCTTCAGAAATTAAAGTGATATGGTAAGAGAGCTTGACCATGAAAGGAGAGGTTATTGTGGTCATCCTGCGGAAAGCAGAAAATCCTGATTATGCTTTAAATCACGCTGATATCAGTCAGGATTGTTTCAGTTTGAGAAAAATGTGGTAACACTGACATAATTAAGAACTGCCATATTAAGTTAGGCTTAATGTCCATTTAGAACAGTATCCTATGTCTAATATTAACTGATAGTGGTTTATTAGGGAAGAGTATGAGAAGCTGAGCTGTCCTTCATTTAAACTTGAAGGGACTTTGGAGAGATTATTCCTTGCTGAGTGCTCTCACATCCTGACAGCCAGGGCTTTAAGGTTTCTAAACTGAAGATTTCGTAGAGATCCTTGTGTTGAAGAGTTGCCTACAATCGTAATTTCCATATACTTACTTCCACGTCCACAGCATCCTACGCAAATGAGTTCTATAATCCCATTCTAAGAAAGCAGTTTATTTAGTTAGTTTTAAACCTTATTTTATATTGACCATTCCCTGGCACTTCTCTAAGAAAAAAGAGATAAAAATCATTTACCATGCCATATCATCCATAGTTTTGTACACCTTGATAATATCACCCCTCAGTCACCTCTTCAAAAGTGAAAAATCCTAGTCCATCTATTCTGTCCTCCTATGTCCTATAGTCTATACTATATATCAGTCCTCCTTGCCACTATTGTCTCTGCTGCTTCTTATGGATTTCTGAAAAATGGGACACACAGAATAGGACACATTTTTTCAGGTGTAAAACTGGTTTCTGTGTTACTCATTTCCTTTCCTAATCATTCCTAAAATGCCATTTCCCTCTGAGCATGCAGACAATGTTTTCAGGAGACTATCCACAAAGCCTTCAAGATCTCTTTCCTGAGTGGTAATAGCTAATTTAGAGCATATCATTGTGTATGTATAGTTAAGGTTATTTTTCCCATGTGCACTGCTTTGCAATTTTGATAAGAAATTTCATCTGCCATTTTATTACTCAATCAATTAGTATTGTGAGATTCTTCTGCAATACTTCCCAGACAGCTTAAGTCCCTGAGAATTTGATACAAGAGCAAAATTGGAATCTATGCCCTTTAAATTCGATCTCATCTTCGTTACATTTTTAATGGTGTAATAGGTTTCTTCTGGCCCAGATTTATAACCTGGGCTGCATCATGGGATGTACCTGAGAAAGTATGAAAGTTTGAAGCAATGTTTCTTTCCTAAGTACAGCTTATAGCAATAGAAAATGCCAGGCAGTTCTGAAGGATGGGGCAATTTCCTCATCAATTAGAGGTGTGCATGTGGGGAAAATGCACCAACTTAAATGCATTCCACCTGAGCCCATCTGGCCTTGTTTATACAGTGAAAAAAATAAACTTCTGCTAATGCTGGTTTCTGCCCATCACTTATAACAATTCCTAAATTCAAAGTGAGTTATTGCTAGTCTTCTAGGTACTGTATGAGTTAGACCAACTGTCAGTAAGTTTACATGAAATAGTGTTTAAAATAAGTGTATTTCATTCCTGTTTTTATACTTATTCATTTGAGTACTTTTCTAAAGTAGCAAAGGAAGGGTTCCCCTGGGTATATTTGAGGTGTCTGGCTAGTAATACCCGCACTGCAAAGTCTGGCCAACCTGGTCATTCCCTGAAAGGGAGGGTACAGGTTAAGAAAGGCTATTCACCTGTATGTCCCTCTGCTATGGGCTTGAGGCATGCATATGGCCCTTCCAAATCATGCAGTACTTAAATATTGCCTTTTTTAACTGGGAGTAGGATGTTAATTCTACATCTTCTAAGCAAACAACAGCCACAGTAACGAGTCACCCCTGCAGCTGAAAACTTTGCAATGAAACTGGATTCAATGTGGAGTAAGATGTGAAGAAACCAGAAGAAAATCATCAGGAGACAGAAACTTGACTTAGGTAATTACAGATATTTGGAATGTGAATTATTATGAATAAAAATTGTTTTTCCCTAAATGAAAAAGACAGTTTCTTTGGGTTCTAGTGAGGAAAAAACCAAAACATGTCAAAACATCACACTATTTCAATGAAAAAAAATTAAGATTTCACCCCCAAAACTTTTTTTCCCCCCTTTTTTTTCCCAACAGTTAATGGAAAATGTTTTTCATTTTCTTACTAGTTCTCATTAAAATGTTTTGCCATAACCTCTGTGACATAATCTAAGCAGCAAAGTGAGGAAGATGTCAGAACAGTATAAAGAATGGTGTCTGTTCACTACCCAGAGTAGCTTGCTGTATTGACCTAATTGTCATTTCCTGTAAAAAAAACCCCAAAGTTCACCTTTGTTTGAAGGCGGTAGTGTTTTAGCTCATCTCTCTTGTTCACCTTCCTAGTGCTGCCACACGTGTGGAAGGGTGAGCTGGTTTCCCTGTGGCTTGTGCACCACTATGATGGAATCACCACATCATCTCCAGCTGCAGAAGGCTCAGTATCGATGATGCTGGATGAGCAAAAAGGACAAGTCTGAATTCCAGATCACAGAATCACAGAATCACAGAATCGTATAGGTTGGAAAAGACCTTTAAGATCATTGAGTCCAACTGTAAACCTAACACTACCAAGACCACCACTAAACCATGTCCCTAAGCACCTCATCCAAATGTCTTTTAAATACCTCCAGGGATGGCGACTCAACCACTTCCCTGGGCAGCCTGTTCCAACGCTTGACAACCCTTTCAGTGAAGTAAAATTTCCTAATATCCAGTCTAAACCTCCCCTGGCGCAACTTGAGGCCATTTCCTCTTGTCCTATCACTTGTTACTTGGGAGAAGAGACAGACACCCACCTCACTACAACCTCCTGTCAGGGAGTTGTAGAGAGCAATAAGGTCTCCCCTCAGCCTCCTTTTCTCCAGGCTAAACACCACCAGTTCCCTCAGCTGCTCCTCATCAGACTTGTGCTCTAGACCCTTCACCAGCTTCGTTGCCCTTCTCTGGACACGCTCCAGCACCTCAAGGTCTCTCTTGTAGTGAGGGGCCCAAAACTGAACACAGGATTCAAGGTGTGGCCTCACCAGTGCCGAGTACAGGGGCACGATCACTTCCCTAGTCCTGCTGGCCACGCTATTCCTGATACAAGCCAGGATGCTATTGGCTTTCTTGGCCACCTGGGCACACTGCTGGATCATATTCAGCCGGCTGTCAACCAACACCCCCAGGTCCTTCTCTGCTGGGCAGCTTTCCAGCCACTCTTCCCCAAGCCTGTAGCGTCGCATGGGGTTGTTGTGGCCCAAGTGCAGGACCTTGCACTTGGCCTTGTTAAACCTCATACAATTGGCCCCAGCCCATCGATCCAGCCTGTCCAGATCCCTCTGCAGAGCCTTCCTCCCCTCAAGCAGATCAACACTCCCGCACAACTTGGTGTCATCTGCAAACTTACTGAGGGTGCAGTAAGTGCTTAGGTGCAAACTTACGAGGGTACCGATCCCCTCGTCGAGATCATTGATAAAGATATTAAACAGAACTGTCCCCAACACAGAGCCCTGGGGAACACCACTTGTGACCGGCCACCAACTGGAGTAAACTCCCTTTACCACCACTCTTTGGGCCCGGCCATCCAGCCAGTTCTTTACCCAGTGAAGAATACACCCGTCCAAGCCATGAGCAGCCAGTTTCTCCAGGAGAATGCTGTGGGAAACCATGTCAAAGGCTTTACTGAAGTCTAGATAGACAACATCCACAGCCTTTCCCTCATCCACTAGGCGGGTCACCTTGTCATAGAAGGAGATCAGGTTGGTCAATCAGGACCTGCCTTTCCTAAACCCATGCTGGCTGGGCTTGATCCCTTGGTTATCCTCTACATGCCGTGTGATGGCACTCAGGATGATCTGCTCCATCAGCTTCCCCGGCACCGAGGTCAGGCTGACAGGCCTATAGTTCCCTGGATCCTCCTTCCCGCCCTTCTTGTAGCTGGGTGTCACATTTGCTAATCTCCAGTCAACTGGGACCTCCCCAGTTAGCCAGGACTGCTGGTAAATGATGGAAAGGGGCTTGGTGAGCACATCTGCCAGTTCCTTCAGTACTCTCGGGGGGATCTCATCAGGCCCCATAGACTTGTGAATGTCTAAGTGGTGCAGCAGGTCACTAACCATTTCCCCCTGGATTATGGGGGCTCCATTCTGGTCCTTGTCCCTATCTTCTGACTTGGGGGTGGGTACCCAGAGAACAATTGGCCTTGCTATTAAAGACTGAGGCAAAGAAGGCATTAAGTACCTCAGCCTTTTCCTCATCCTTTGTCACTCTGATCCCTCCCCCGTCTACTAGAGGCTGGAGATTCTCCTTAGCTCTCCTTTTGCTGCTAATGTATTTGAAGAAGTATTTTTTGTTGTCTTTTATGGCAGTAGCCAGATTGAGCTCTAGCTCGGCTTTGGCCCTTCTAATTTTCTCCCTGCACAACCTCGCTACACCTTTGTAGTCCTCCTGAGTTGCCTGCCCCTTCTTCCAGAGGTCATAGACTCTCCTCTTTTTCCTGAGTTCTAGCCAAAGCTCTCTATTCAGCCAGGCCGGTCTTCTTCCCTGCTGGCTCATCTTTTGGCACCTGGGGACAGCCTGCTCTTGTGCCTTTAGGACTTCCTCCTTAAAGAATGTCCAGCCTTCCTGGACTCCTTTGCCCTTCAGGACTGCCTCCCAGGGGACTCTGTCGACCAGTCTCCTAAACAGGCCAAAGTCTGCCCTCTGGAAGTCTAAGGTGGCAGTTCTGCTGACCCCCCTCCTTGCTTCTCCAAGTATCAAAAACTCTATCATTTCATGATCACTCTGCCCAAGATGGCCTCCAACCATCACATGGCTCACAAGTCCTTCTCTGTTCGTGAACAAGAGGTCCAGCGGGGCACCTTCCCTAGTTGGCTCACTGACCAGCTGTGTCAGGAAGTTATCTGCCACACACTCCAGGAACCTCCTAGACTGTTTCCTCTCTGCTGTATTGTATTTCCAGCAGACATCTGGTAAGTTGAAGTTCCCCACAAGAACAAGGGCTAGTGATCGTGAGGCTTCTCCCAGCTGCTTCTAGAATAGTTCGTCTGCCTCATCATCCTGGTTGGGGCGTCTGTAACAGATTCCCACCACAATATCTGCCTTTTTGGCCTTCCCCCTGATTCTTACCCATAGACACTCCACCCTTTCGTCACCATTGTTAAGCTCTAAACTATCCAGACACTCCCTAACATACAGGGCTACCCCACCACCTCTCCTGCCTCGCCTATCCCTCCTGAAGAGTTTATAGCCATCCATTGCTGCACTCCAGTTGTGCAAGTCATCCCACCATGTTTCCGTGCTGGCAACCATATCATAGTTTTCCTGATGTACAATGGCTTCCAACTCCTCCTGCTTGTTGCCCATGCTGCGTGCATTGGTGTAGAGGCACTTCAGCTGGGCTGTCGTCTGTGTCTCCTTCATAGCAGAACACTCCTTATGTGCCTTGAGGTGTTTCACTGGCGTTTCCCTCTTGGCTCCTACTGCCTCAGTATCCCCTAGCTCAACTCTGTTCGACTGAGACTGTGCCCGAGTGTACCCCGCACATCTCAGAGACACAGGCTGAGTGCCCTCGCTGGCACCCGCTCCCTCTAACCGTGGCACGTCGTCCCTCAGCTTCCCTCGGGCAAGCGTGATATTATCCCCCTCCCTGAGCAAAGATTCTCTTTCCCCTTTGAGAAAGATGAATCCCATCAGATGCCAGCAAACCTGGTGCTGCGTAGGCCATCCCGTTATCAAAAAAAACAAAACCATGGCGATGACACCAGCCACGGAGCCATGAGTTAATAGATTGGGTACCTCTGTTCCTTCTAGTGTCACTGCCCACAACTGGAAGGAGAGAGGAGAAAATGACCTGTGCTCCGGAGTCCCTTACAGCTGTCCCAAGGCCCTGAAGTCTCTTTTGATTGCCCTAGGACTTCGTGTTGCAGCTTCATCGCCCCCCACATGGAAGAGCAGTAGGGGGTAATAGATCTAGGGGGAGAAAGGGAATGGTAAAATTGCTGAGAAGAAGCCTCCACCCTGTCCTTTTAACTCATGAAGTGAAGCAAATTTGATAAAAAATCTTTCAAGCATAATAACCAGGAAAACTTCAATGCTATTTCTACAAAATCATACTTATAGAATGTAACTACAGTTTGATACACTAAATTGCTCATAAAAATTAGTTTTAGTGAGGTTTATTGCCAATAACAATGATGCTTTTCACCTATGTCCTGTGATCTAGTCTTACCTTTCCCAGTTCCTAACCGACCCGTATCTGCATGTTTGAGAGAGAAATATGCTGCCATCCTACCATCTATACTTTTATATCAAAGCATTAGTTACTCATATGAAACTGTTTCTCAGCTCTGGGGAAAAAAAGATCAAGCAATCTAATGCTTTTCTTAACGCACACACACAGACTCTATTTTCTGCTTAATTTTCACATTCATTAGAGCTCATACAATTTTGCCTGCATTAGAAGATGCATTTTCAGCCCACAGTTTTGGCCTTTCTGTATTCAAACTTGTATTATTCTCTCTATGGTGGGGTTAAAGTTTATCTCAAATAAATCTGTCTGTCTGTCTCAGCTCTAGCTGGCTTCCAGCACCCATCCCCCACACTGCAAAAGCTGCAGATTGGATAATTGCTGCCATTCGGCTATAGCCACATGCTATGTGTTTGTAGAACTAGAATCTGTTTTCCTAGAAAATTAGAACAATCTTTGATGCCTAAAGTGCTGTAAGCATACCTGGTATTTATTCAAAAGTGTATGTTCCTACAAGTATTCTGGTAGTCAAGACATGTCTGGTTTTATCCCGTTACTTCTTCTTTAAAATGTATAATGAAGATGTGTTATCCTAACCAACATCAAGGTGAGTATGTCTGTTACATTACTAGGTGAAGTTAGATGAGGAAAATCAGTGCTGTAATGATCTCATCTAGCCCTAAAATCCCTTAAAAGCAATTAATTTTAAAGCTGTTGATTTATTTAATATTTAATACACAGTGTTTCATACTCTGTGAAACTAGGGATTATTCATAGAAAGTTTATTCGTGGAGCATCTTTTAAAACAGGTCAGATTTTGTCCTAATCATTCATATAGACATATTTATAAAAATTATCCAAAACACATTTTATGGTAACTTCCTCTGTCTTTAGCTGTGCTGAATAGCACTGTAATCTGTAAGTGCAAGGGAAGCAGGGGTGCCTTTTGGGGAAGAAGATGCTACTCTGCGAAAGGGTGAAATTATCTAACCTTATGTCACTTAGAGCACTCTTTTAAAAAAATCCATTAAATGGTCCTTGCTAATTCACATCATGTGGTCATTGAATTAGAAATGCAGGGATGGAATAGATTTCCAAAGGTTACATAGTCCAGTCCCCTGGCGCTGAGGAAGGATCAAATATGCCAGAACTTCCTGCAGAGATTTTTATCTGGTACTTTTTAAAAGAATTTCTGCCAAAAGACTTTCCGAGAGTGTCCTTTTCAAGCTTTTTTCCCTCTCAATTTTTTTCTTAATATATGACCTATATAGTCTTTACTGCAGGTTAAACTGGGTTCTTTTTGTCTTTCTTTCTTGAGAACAATTGGTAACAATCAATCATTGTGTTTCCCATTAACAATCTTCCATATCCAGGAAGATTTATCAAGTCTTTACCTGCCTAGACTAAAAGAAACCCTTTTTCTGCAGTCTTCCCTCATGGAGAATGTGTTCTAAGCCCTCTTCTCCTTCTTGCTGTTTTCTGCTGTATTCTTTCCAGAGTGACTACGTGTGTTTTGGAGTATGGCACTGAAGACTGCTCATACTGCTTCAGCTGCATTCTCCCTGGAAACAAGTAGAAGAAAATGATCCTCACTCATATCTTACTTGCAAAATTCTTGACAACATGAGATTTTCACTTTCCTTCCTTTGCAGTAATACTGCACTGTTGACTCGCAGGTCATTTCTAATACACTTAAACTCACAGGCGCTTTTTCCTCATTTGTCATTTTAAGTGTTCATTTCTCCTTACTAGTTATTCTGCTCTGAACTTTCTTTATTTTTTTTTAAATTGTGGATTATGTCCTTATTATGACAGTTTTGAATTCTGAAGTTGTTCTCCAGACTTCTGTAACCCTAACACATCCTGGTTTCATCTACGAATTTTATCCATTTACTTTGTAATGCATATTTTAAATGAAAATATTGAACAGAGTTGGGCCTGGAATCTCTGAGGGAACCAGACTGAAAGAAAATTTCCATTTGGTACTGATACCTATTCTTTGAGAAGAGCTTTTCAAGCAGTCACACACTGTCTTCATGTTTTTTTTCATGTAGACGACATTTCTCTCATTTTCCTGTGAGAATTTAATATGGAAAAATATTAAAAGTCTTACTGTACTCAAGATACAGCAAATTTATTCTTCTTCTTAATGAGTATTCCAGTTATCCCGTCCAAGAAGATTAGCTTGGCTTGACATAGTTTGTTCTTGAAAAATCCATATTGGCTGTTTTTATTATTCTTCAGGTGCTTGTAAGTTCACCGTTTACACATCTATTCCATTTTTCTGTAGTTTGTAGTTAGGTGATGTGTTCTGTTTCATTTGGGTTCCTCCCCATTATCCCTCTTTTAAAGATACATAGTTTCTTGTTTTCTGACACATCTAATATGACTTCTCATACGTGATCACTGATGCTTCAAATACAGTGCTATATATTTCTTTATGCATTTGGAGGTAAATTTAATCAGGTTGTGGACACTTTAATATATAAAACTCATTTAGCAATATTAGATATTGTGTCTCAACTACTAATATTTAGATGTTGTCCTTCAAATAGTTTAGAAGGTTTAAAAGAAGGCAAAAGAATCACCATCATAAAACTATGCTTCAAACTATGCTAGTGGTGTTTGGAATAACAAAAGCCTGTTCCACACAGGTAGGCAAGACACTTTTAGAGCTAGTTTATTGCAGTTCTTTGGAAGTATTTAACTTTTTGTTCCTTGAAATGTTTTCTTATTGCATTGTCTTGTAAGGCAAGGAGCTAAAGCAATAGTTCAATAATGCAGTATTTCAGAAAGAATCTTGAGTGGCGAGAAGAAGACGGTGTAATGCCCCAGGTGAACAGATTATTTCTTTAGAGTTATTTCAAACATATTCATGTCATACATGCACCTGACGCATTTAGCATGTGTAAACTTTGCTAAGAGTTTTTACATTCAGATCAGGCAAACTTCCAGCCAAATACACTCATGAATACAGAAGTAATTACTGAGCTCTAAGGACATGTTGCAATGACATTATCATTTGTCAGCAGGATACCAGTGACTGCTGTCATGGAAAATTTACATTAGCGTCATTGTTAAATAGTCTGTTTACTAGTTTCTTAATGACCTGCAGCAAACAATGATTTGAACTACTTTATGAAGTTCAGCGTGGCAGGCTGCAGTTATGTTGAATGCATTTTCATAGGTTGATGATATTAAGATAGAATCAACAGCAGCTGTCATGTCGTATGCAACCAAATCATCTGTGAGTAGGTCTAGGTGGCAGTTATTTCTGTGACACTGGTGTAGGTTAGAGACACCAAGTTAGTTCTAAAATATATGCTTGAAATGCAAGTAGCCGGATACCTGTACTAGCATGAAGTGCAGGGAGGGCTCTGAAAATCCATCTTATGGGTTAGGAAAAGCAAGACTTACTAAGTCAAAGCTGCCACGAATTGTTCACTGTAGCATCCAGCCCAAATCAGAAGTTTCTAGGATAGCAGCGCAGACAAATCCAGACATATGTGGTTTTCTTTGTAATTACATCTTAAGAGATACTCAAGAAACACTGAAAAGTGCTAAGAAGTTTAAAAAACAATTATTTCCTTAGATTTCACTGGCAATTATCTGCTACTCGACAGTTGAGAATTTGGAACTTTCTTTTTAACTTTCACAAATTATGATTTTATCTGTAATCAGATGTTTCTGGAAAGATTTATTTAAAACCTATTAATTGAAAAAAATTACACGACTTCTGATAATGCATGACAAATACTACATGTATTAAATATTTGTGATAATTCTTTACCTGAGATGTCTAACAGGTTTCACAGAGGAAAAATTAGACTTAAGACTGTTATTACGTACACCTGATAAAAAGGAAATGTTCTTGGAAAGGTCAGCGTGAAGCATATTAATGTGTTTTTCTTTATCAAAGATAATAAAAAATATTGGTTTACTCTCAATTAACTTGAGAGTTAATTGGTTACTCTCAATTACTTGGCTACTCTCAATTAACTTGAGAGTAAACAAAATTCATAAATAGAGACTTCTTAAAATGTTACTTTTGTAGAAAATGGGGGATGGGGTTGTGGTCAGTCCATAACAGCTCCTCCCTGCTGCTCCTTCCTCCTCACACTTTTCCCCTGCTCCAGCGTGGGCTCTCCATGGCAGCAGCTTTCTTCCGAAGATATCCACCTCCTCTGCCGTGGGGTCCTCCATGGCTGCAGTGTGGGTATCTATCTCCTCCACTGCGGTCTCTTCCACAGGCTGCAGGAGAATCTCTGCTCAGGCGCCTGGAGCACCTTCTCCCCTCCTTCTTCACTGACCTTGGTGTTCACAGGGCTGTTTCTCTCACTTCTTTTCCTCACCTCTCACACTGCCATGAGGCATTTTACCCTTTCTTAAATACTTTTTCTCAGAGGTGCTACCATCTTGTCTGAGGGGTCCGCTGTGCCCTGCGATGGGGCCATTGGAGCTGGCTGGAACTGTCTGGAACCAGCTGGAACTGGCTGGAACCAGCCTCTCCTCACAGCAGCCCCTGCAGCCCCCCAGTGCCTGGGCACCGCCAGCCAGTATGTACAGTGAAGACCAAGAGACAGTCAGTGACAGAAACCACAGCGGCAGGGACGCTCTCGGAAACAGGAGTCGGTAATTCCTCCATGTGTGTCTGCGTATGCTTGTGTGTTTGTCTTGTGACAGCCTACTAGTTTTCAGCTAATCACTTAATGATATGCAGAGAATGTTAAAAAGAAAACC
Source organism: Ciconia boyciana (assembly GCF_034638445.1). Taxonomy (NCBI): domain Eukaryota; kingdom Metazoa; phylum Chordata; class Aves; order Ciconiiformes; family Ciconiidae; genus Ciconia; species Ciconia boyciana. Next base: position 203,397,795 of record NC_132934.1, read on the forward strand.
CGTAAGAAAACTTGTGAAGTGATGTGTGCTTTTGCACAAGTTTGAATGTTAACAGGGACACATTTAATAGTTTTATGAAACAATATAGGAATAATGGTATTAATGTAAGAATCTGTCTTTTATGTTACTTACTAGAAAGGCTTTTGGGGAATTTTGCTGACTGTTCTTCACCCCTTTTTTAATTTTTAAATTAAGCGTTTGTGTGTATATGTATGTATGTATGTTGTAGCAACTCTCCAGCCAGTAAACTGTCTGAATTCCTCTTCATATCTTCATCGTTACATTCAGTAGGCTTTCTACCCTTTTTAAATTCTTTTGTACATTTTATCAGGTTATACAGAACAAATGGTTTTTGAAGGAAACTGATCCTAAAGGAAAATGTCTTTGCATTTATTATGAACAATTGCTGCTATTCCATGTGCACAAGATGAAATGTCTCCTTCATTTCCATCCGTTACAGACTGCCTCGCAGTACTGAGGGCTACCAGGAGCACTGAGCAGTGCGGATTTTCACGTTCAACGCTTTTTGACATTTTTGTGATTTAGGCTACAATATAGTCCCAGAAGGAGAAACAGCAGCCCTAGAGAAAGGATGCTTGATTGGTCATATAAATAAATGTAGTGTATATTCAGGAGCATTTAATGCAGGAGAATATTTAAAATTCAGTGTGTCCTAATGTTATTAGCCAATGCATGCTTGTAGTATATTCATTTCCATAAAGGTTCTTGTACGTAAAGATGGGTTGCAATTTGCCACTAAATATTTACTCACTTGAGTAATGACTACACGCTGAGTCAGAATTATGTGGAAAATGTTCAAAGTAATTGTGTAATGACAGTTTGTGATAAATAATGTATGTCTAAAAAGGAACAAATTTAAAATCAAAAATGCAGTTCCAATTCCTTGATTTTCACAGTTCTAAGTCCTTGATTTTACTATTTTAGCTGCATATATCATAGGGCTTTTCTTCTTGTGTAGCATAACACTTAGAAGCAAGTTAAAAAGCTGTTCCAACAGAGTAACTACTGACTGTCAAACTGAGAAAAATATATTTCTCAAGCCTCATTATTGCTTACTTCAAAATTATATTAGAAACTGTACTTGTCTCTTCTTAATTTTCCTCATAATGGTCCGTGCCTTTTGAACATATTTATAGCTACCTATATGGAAAAATTGATCTTTCGCTGTTATCCAAAACCAGTAACATGATTAAAGTTTAACTAAAAAATTAAAAAAGAACAAAATCTTTTTCGAGCCCTAAAGGAGCCAGGAAACTTCTGAACTTAAATTATAAGCAGGTTTGTCTTTAAGAATGAGAGCTGACGTAAGAAATATGTGTGTTTCTTTTTTTGGCATGAACAAGCAGGTTTCTACAGAAAGTTGCTTGAAAACTCACAGTGTCTAGTAAGAACAAACTCACATATTAATAGGTTCTCACACAAAAAAATTTGGAAGCTTTTTACTAAAGATGAAATTTACTCTGCTAACGGGAACTTATGCAAAGGCTCAGAAACCCTGTTTTTATAGGACAGGGTGAGTCCTGGCTAAACTAAAGAATGAGATTTTCCAAGATTAAATCTGAGTAAGGGAACAGTGTCGCTTACTGGAAGAAATATGGGATTTGCTATACAGCAGAGGAGGAAATAATCAGAACACCTGAAAATTTATAATACCTAGTTAGTTTATCCAGATTAAAAAAAAAAATATTCTGACAAAATACAGAATATTTTAATAAAGAGCACTTTATTAAATACAGTTAAGATTTAGGAAACAGGGAAACATTAAGTATATTTAGCTTTTTTAAGTAAAATATTTGGTATCTGTAGTTCAAGACCTACCATTGGCACTAGCTGAAGACGTCATTGACATGGGAATTGAGAGCTGGGGATCTTGATGTCAGGGAACAAATATGTCCTTAATTTTAAAGAGCTTAAAACAAGATCAGATTGATCACTAGATATTGTATAATAAGGGACAATTCATTTTAGCAGGCAGACTGATGCATTATTTTAATCCTTTCTCTTCCTAATCTTATATTTCATCCATATTGTCTGGCCTACCACTTTGAGGTAGTAATTCTAATTATGCAATTTATTTTCAAGCTTCAGTTCTTAATATGACTTGTCACCCCATAGCTGGATACCTACATACCTGGCTTGAGTGTCCAGTTTAAAATATGTGATTTCAAAGTTGAAGAGAATCTAGCTCTTCCAGAAACCCTGCACCAAGCAACTTTCTCCTTAATTATTGCCCCCTCTAACAGATAGCCAACACATTCCTTTGGAAAGTTGATTTAATGGCTTATTGATAAAAGTGCCATTAAGTTTGAAAAAAAAACCACAACAACTTGCAAAATAAAAACAACCTAGTATGTTTCCTCTGCTGAGGTAAACAAACATGGAAATACCTTTCGATTAACTTCTTTCTAATAGTCCTCTGGAAATAGCACACTGTTGTGATAGTTTACAACATCTGGATGTACATACCTGCCATTGTTTCTTGCTTTGCCAGCTTGCTTCTGCTTGGAAATCAGCAAAAACCAGAACCACCTATTCTATTCATGATAAATTAGAAACTCCTAGGTTTGTTGTATCCCAAATAGAGAAAAATAAAAGAAAGTGAATACTGGTTTTGGTGTTTTCACTGGGCTTGATACATCTTGCTCTGGAAGAGATCAAACCCGCATCAGCAAAGCTAACCTCACAGTCTGAGAGCACGTGATCCATGCAAGTGAAAATACTGATATATATTGTGGCTACAATGAGGGAACAAATATATTGAGCTAATTCTGAACTTAAAGACACGGTCAAATTGCAAAATACAAAGTCTTGCAATGTGCCAAACTTACCAGACAAACAATAGAAAATGGTCTGGAAGGGTATCAATCTTTAGCTGTTTTGCATGAAACCAAAATTCCCATATTTCTCCATTGGTACCTCTAGAAATGTTCAGTAATGACAGAGAGGGAGGAAATGTTAATATATAGCCATCTTCATATATACAAAACGACTGAAAACTATAGCAGTTGAAAAACAGACTGCTATTCAGATAAAATGTCAAATAAATCAGTGGTAACTTTTTCTCTTAAATAGTGTCAGTTTTCATAGTTATTCTTTGGCTCTCAAACTTATACAGAGTAGGTTGAACTTTTTAGCAAAAAATGCTTCTCAAGAGTTTAGACCTATTTCCTCAGGCAGAAGAAAGAAATCTTGTAGAAATTCAGTGGTCTGAATTCCAAGATATTTGAAGTTGCTCTTGTTACTAATGTTAAGGAGTTATGAAATTCCTTCAGGTACTGTACACATGAAGGAAACAAAGTTTACTGCTTTGAATGGTCCACCAAAAAAGTTTATAACAGAAAACAAAACCCAGCCATATAGAGAAGTGGGAGCTGGCTAAGAAGGATGACAGATAATAGTAAAAACAGTGATAGCCGAAATAGATTTAGACATGCTTGAATGCTTCCCATATGGTCAGGGCTTACTGCAATTGCTTTAGGATTTCCTTCTTGACACAAGATGAATCCCCAAGTGTCAGCACATCAAAGCAACCTATCAATTAGTGTTAGGAGGAGTTTAAGAAATTATATGTAAACTTGAAAAGTTTGACTATTTGTGTATTATGTTCTCAAACCTAGGACCAAGTTCAACCATACAATTTAAACATACCTTACACATAGTGCATGTCCCAAATACTTACACAATAAGGTCTTGATCCTGTAAGGTTATTCACATATATAACTCCACATACAAATAATTCTGCTATCTCTGAAGAACTACTCAAAGTTAATATAATGAAGAATGGTTCATTGTGTTTCAAGAATGAGATACTAAGATGACATGTGAAGTACAAAGCTAAGTATGGGAAAGGACCATTGTGATGCTCCATAACTTACAGCAGCAAATGGTTTAAATCCTACATCTGTGCGTCCAAAGAGCAATCTTTGAAAATCAATGGAAACAGTTGCTTGACTGATTGACTGACTGGTATTATATACTTTGACCTTTACTCAAGTCTCAGTGAACATTTACACACATTCATCATGTGATTCATGGTTCATGCTTTTTGAGCACAGCTGTAGAACTACGCTTTAAAAGAGGACTACATTTGTATTTATTGTGTATTATTTAAAGGCCTCTTCTCATGGAGCCCAGCAACGTCTCTCATCTCTTAACTTCTGCCTTGTGGACTGGGCTTTCGTCTTGGTTCAGGATCATAACTTACGTTTGTAGCGACGGAATACCAGCTTCCTGCTCAAAAGCTGTTTTCAGGAAGTTAATGAGTTTGAAATGAAAAGAAATTCTCCGCTGAACATTTGCTGCCATGTCACCAGTTTTTCAGAAGCTTCAGCATTCAGATTCTTTGGCAGTAGGGAAGATCCTCAAAAAGTAAACAGACTTTTTAAGAGACATATTTGCAAAATCACTGTCTTTTTTTCTTCTTCTACTGCTATGTAAAATATCTAGGAGTAATTTGAGGTGTTTCAGCTATAAATGTTCTACCTATAAAAGTATTTTTAAAATTACTATTAAGCTTATCAGATGTATAGACAAAAGATGCCATATAGTGGAGATACAGATACAAATTTTAACATTCAAAGATTACATAAGATTTATGATTTGCACATAGATATTCCCAGGAAAATATGGATATGTTACAATAATTTATAAATGTAGGCTTGTCACGTGTGGTAGATTTAGTGTTGATGGTATCATTCCTCTGAAATGGTGTTACGCTTGATAACACAACAAAATTGAAATTGGAGCAGAAGGAGGCCAATATTTGGGTCTCCAAATGAAACAAAAGTGTCATGTAATCTGGCACGTCCTTTTCATTGCTCTTTTCTTTTTTTTCATGTGCTACTGGAGTTTTCTTCTAGCTTAAGAGCAAACTAATCTACTCATATAAATAGTTTCAAAGTCAAAGGATTTTAGGCAGCAACCATGGTATTTAGTAGGGTTACTAAAATTTCAGAAATGTTGTTGGTTAGGGGTTTTTTTTAGTCATTAACGTGTATTTTGTTGTTGGGTCAGAAGAAGACTGTGAGGCACAGAGCTACTGTTATTTCGAAAATCTCTAAGGAAATGAGGCATATGAAATTAAGTAATGGAAAGTCACCTTTACCGTGAGAAAAAAGATAATCTGGTTTCTAGAGTAGTACTGGAAAATGACTGCTGAATGGTACTTCTTAAAAAGTTAATTGTTGCCCATATGTTAGTCTGTCTTTAGGCCTGAAAATAATGCTGTCTGATTGTTTATTTATATGTGAAAAGACTTAGAGGTGTTGTTGATTCAAGAACATAGTGAAGACAAGCAGTAATTCTGGGTAGAAGTTTAGGTTAGTAGAATTTTTTTTAAACAACACATATCAATTATGGAAGTTTTTCTGTATAGTTCCTGTTGCCTTAACACCAGAGAAGCTTTTTTTCCCCTCTTGTGAACACTGCCCAGGAATGATGAAGCAACTATATGAAGTTAATGTCAAATGCTACTATAAATTAGCTGTTAGGATACAAAGTTAGTGTATTGATTTTTTCCATCTAGTACATATTCTTTTTATAAACAAACTTGATCATGTGCCTATTGATATATTGCAGATGTAAATTTTATTAGAAAATATAGGAAGAAAGTAATAAAAACTATGAACAGGCAATCACTATCAGCAAATTCCATTAGTAAACAGATAAAATTTCAAGCAAACTTATTGTTTTTTAAAGAGGTTTTAATTATTCCATGAGACCAAAATCGACTGACGTAAGATGGTCCCCAGTCATTTGAAAAAAGAAAGAAAAACCTTTTCACTGACTGGTAGAGAATGGAAAGTTTTCCATACATGTTGATTTTATATGCATCCTGATTCACAAGCAAAACACCCAGCACAAGACATGATAAGCTATAAGTAACCCAGGCAGATCTTGGTGGCAAGTGTCAGTCTTCTTCTGGAGCTGGATCATGCATTCACCCTCAACAACACTGTTTTAAAATGTCACACCGCGATGATGCCTTCAAATGCTGATAGAATGCCAGGACTTCTTAGTCTTTTTAGGAAAATGAATTTATTGAGCACTACTGTAGGAAAATGAGATAACTGGGTACTGAAAGCACACAAAACCAGTGAGACAAGCAGGAAAGGAGGTAGATGCTGATGTAACTTCCTAGTACAGACTGGGTGGGTGAGAGTTATAAATCAGAGACAATGTCACTGTCTCACCTGCGCTACCACTGCAGCTAGCAGTAGTTAATGAGGTAATTTCATGTATTCTGGAAATGCAAAACAGGATAGAAGCATTACTGTTGAATTTTCCTTAAGGCTCAGGCACCTGCTCCTGCTTTATGTTTTCTGCATGGTGCTACCAACAGCTCACATTATAGAAACACCATTGTTTTGATGAATTACTTATTGTCCTAATAAGGGCGCATACAACCTCTATTTTGTGAGAGTACTAGAAAATGAGCAGTTTTTTAAAACCAACACATTTCTATTTTAAAAGCTTTTGTAAATCAATTTAGCTATGTCACAGAGTTTCACTGGGAAATACAAAAACAACTCTTTTACAGTGAGCTAAGCTTGCAAAGGGCAACATGCTGTTATTTTACAGGCCAGTACTTTCCATTTTGCATTTCTGAGATTTGCACTTTGGTTTGAATGACAAATGTTTTTGCACATGATTTTTAGGTGCAGAAGAGTTCACCTTACATACAGATATAGGGGTCCTGAGGGCACAAATAGTCCTTGATGGCCCTGACCAGCCTCACCTGGGACCTCCCCCCACCTCCTGACCGAGGGCTCTATTTCAACATAGAATCATAGAATTGTTTAGGTTGGAAAAGACCTTGAAGATCATCGAGTCCAATTGTTAACCTAACACTGCCAAGTCCACCACTAAACCATGTCCCTAAGCACCACATCTACATGTCTTTTAAAGACCTCCAGGGATGGCGACTCCACCACTTCCCTGGGCAGCCTGTTCCAATGCTGGACAACCCTTTCAGTGAAGAAATAGTTCCTAATATCCAATCTAAACCTCCCCTGGCACAACTTGAGGCAATTTCCTCTTGTCCTGTCACTTGTTCCTTGGGGGAAGAGACTGACATCCACCTCTCTACAACCTCCTGTCAGGTAGTTGTAGAGAGCAATAAGGTCTCCCCTCAGCCTCCTTTTCTCCAGGCTAAACAACCCCAGTTCTCTCAGCTGCTCCTCATCAGACTTGGGCTCTAGACCCTTCACCAGCTTTGTTGCCCTTCTCTGGACACACTCCAGCACCTCAAGGTCTCTCTTGTAGTGGGGGGCCCAAAACTGAACACAGTATTCAAGGTGCAGACTCACCAGTGCCAAGTACAGGAGGACGATCACTTCCCTAGTCCTGCTGGCCACACTATTTCTGATACAAGCCAGGATGCTATTGGCTTTCTTAAGCCTAGTCCTGGACTACCGGTCCCTGTCTGAGTCCTGTTGTAGGGGTGTCTGCCTGTACTCTTGTTCCTGGATTATTGCTTGGATTTCCTGTCTGGACCTTGGTGATGACTTGCTGCATTGCCATTGCCTGATAATCACTGTTGACAGGACCCTGTGCTGCCACCACTCTGCCCTACTTGCCTGCCCCTGGGACAGTGGCACTGCATCCTGTAGGTGTAGGCACTACCCGGCAGGGACAGTGGCCCCTGGCTCATCTTAGCCGGGGCATATGCCTGCTCTCGCTGCACCCTTGCAAGAAGCTGTGTTCACACCATCCCATTAAATAAATGTATGGTGTTGCCAGAGTACCACCGAATCTTAGTGTTTGGAGCAGCTCTGTTTCTGTACTGAAAGGCTATGCAGAGCTTTTTGGTGACTGGGAGGATGTAGCTCCAATCTGCCTGCTTCCAATAGACAGTGCTATTGCTCAAACCCTTTCCACTAGGCATTAGCAATGTGTGGCTTATGACAAGCAGCCAAGAAGTTCTCACTCTCTGCAGTATTTTGAAAACCTGTCTAAGAGAGCTTCCTGCATAAGATTCTCTGCAAGCACATGGATTTTGCATGTTTTTAAATCCTACAGCTTATAGTAGCACAGAAAATGTACTGATAGCCAGGCATTTGTGGTTATCCTAGCCTCACTTTAATGGACACCTGCTAATCTGCAGTAGTCATGTTGCTAAATCACAGAGAGATTAGGGGGCAGAGGAGAGGACCTGAAGCTTCAGAAGCATTATCGACCTCACTGAATAGTTTATTTTTGGAAGAAAAGAGCGGAGTACTTGAGATGCTTAAAGCCTGTGTTGATGATTACAAAATCCTGCCCCGTCCTGCACAGTGTGGGCAATGGGCAGAATTCCCTTCTGCAGGCTGATGGGATTTGTTTCTGTAATTTCACAAAATAGAAGAATGCCCTAATACATGCTGGGTACTTTGGTATGGGAGACTCTGATGTCTCTTGATGGCAGTGCTCCATTGTATAAATAACTGGTTATTTAGTAGGTCAAAGACAGGAATCCAGTTGAGTTATTTCCTAGTACGACAATTCAAATAATAATCTGGAAGATGGAATCATGCTAATCAAGAGCTGTTTTGGGCCTGTTAGCAAAAAACCCCCAGAACTAACTATAAAAAAGCACTGTCCTTTGTGCTCCACACTTCCATCCTGTTCTCCATTCCCTTTATGTTCATCTAGAGAAAAGAGGACCTAAGAGAGAAGGGGAACTTGCTAGGTCATTTTTATTTTCATGTCCTGAGGAAATGGCCCTTGTTACTTTCTGTAGCCCCCATGGAAGGCCAGCTATATTCCATCATATTCCCTATACAATGCACGTTTTATTACTTATGAGTGGTAGTATCAAGCCAGCCTGTGAAAGACCTCTCCAGTTAGTTTTATCGCTGGTACTGTAGAGAGTGTCCTTCTATTTCAGAGCAGCCTGGGACTAGACTAGCTGTTTTGCCTGTTTTTATTCTATTTTGAGCCTTATATCTCATTTCTTATGCTCTAAATTCCAGAATATATTCCTTCTTTTTATATGTCAGTCAATGACAATTCATATTATGGCTTTCTTGATGTATTAACTACCGTTTTCACCAACGTGATTCTCGTTTTGTTTTCCTTCCATGCTTCTGCTTATGTCTGTGTTACTGGTTAGGAGTTTGCAGGTGTTGACAGAACCATCACATCACTGAGTGGCCGAGGTTGGAAGGGACCTCTGGTGGTCATCTGGTCCAACCTCCCTGCCCAGGCAGGGCCACCTAGAGCCCAGGACAGGGCTATGTCCAGACAGCTTTTGAATATCTCCAAGGATGGTGACTCCACAACCTATCTGACCAGCCTGTTCCAGTTTGATGTCCTTGCCCAGTTTAGAGGCAAATTAAAACTGCACAAACATTCACATTTCTTCCTGTACAACGCTAGTGAAGATAAGACATGGCCAGGTACTAGTTCTCTCAGTGGCTCAGATTTGTCCCGTTGGTCCTTGTGAGATAGTCTTTCAGTCCATTTTCAGGCTGTATCAGGCTGTTCTGACCAGTACATTAAACTATCATTGCAGGTACTCTAAGAAAAAGAATTGTATTTGTTCCTACTGGACAGACTACTTTGACATTTGTTATTTATATTTTCTCTTTACTACATTGATACTTTTGGCAAACACGTTTTTTGTTGGGGTTTTTTTTTACGTATTATACCTAAACAAATTCATTTGTCTTCTAGATTGGACAAGTTGCTGGAGCAGCACTCTGGGGAATGGTAAACATGCATTTTTCTTTCAAGCAGGTACTGTTACAAACACTCACCCTTGAAAACTTTTGCCTGTGTGAACTAGCCAGTCTTATTGTTACATCTGCAATGGATAAGGTTACTGCTGAGTGTGCAGTATTTCCTAATTTCCAGGCTTTTAAAAGAGGACTGGATTGTTACAGCTTTGATACGTGTATCTGTCAAGATCTCCTTAACATCCTTCTCATTTCTCTTTGTGTAATTAATCAGATACCCAGAAAAGTTCTAATACATCTGGAATTCTTAAATAAAAATGCAGGATACTAGCATTTCTGAGGTAAAAAGATAGTTGAAATCTTTAAGAGAACCCTGCTTTGGAAGCACAAGAACAGCCCACTTTTTTTTTTTTTTTTTTTTTTTTTTGTGGCTTTCTGGTATATTAGAAGCTACCATGGAATTCTAAGTTACTTGGCAGTGTTTGTTGAAGTTTGAAATTACTACTGCCCTCAGGATTAAATTATTCTGTTCTTAGGAATGCTATTCACTTTGCTGTTTCCCAAGTAGCCTGTAAGAGCAGGAGGATTCCCTTCAGCTGGGGGCGAGCAACTAATCAATCTGATGGCCTACTAATAGCTGTGTCATAATTAGTACTATAAAGTTTAGCTGAAGACATGCACTATAAATTTATTTTGCAAAATACCCATTAAAGAGAAAACCAAACCATGTAATTGTACTGTTTCTCATGGTACGTGGACATAAGATTACATCATGGCGATAATAACATTGAAAACAACCCATTCTGCTGACTCCCTTTCAACCTCAGCCATTCTGTGATTCTGTGAATAAATACTTCCTAATTTTAAGTGATCAGTCTTATTTTTTTAAAGAAAATTAAGTATTTGAACAAGTCTTTTTCTCTCACACAGGTATGTAGCCTCCAGCAGAAGCAGAAGACTGACATATTTGTGTCAAGTTATGTTTATATAGGTACGGAAATGCACGTGTTTTGGTCAGTGTACCATAATGGCTTAAAAATGACATATTCTATGGGCATATCCTATCTATATATTTCTGATATGTTAGAAAGTACACAGAGAGCAACACTATGGCAAAAGACTCAAAATGTCTTACAAAGCAGGAAGACTGACAAATTCTGCTGGAAGAAAGGAAGAGTCAGCCAATCCAGTGAGAGACTTGCTGTTGATCTGATGGACGTAATCACATCTGAATGTGTTTCCTGCATGTTCAGGGCATTGCAGTTGTAACAGTGCATTTGAAATTAACCTCCCGATGGGCCTTCTTTGCTTCAAGGGCACATTGCTGGCTCCTGGTCAACTTGGTGTCCACCAGGAACCCCAGGTCCTTTTCTGCAAAGCTGCTTTCCAGACACTTGGCTTTCACTATGTCCTGGTGGCTGGGGTTATTCCTTAGCAGGTGCAGGACTTTGCACTTCTCATTGTTGAACTTTGTGAGGTTCCTGTCAGCCCATTTCTCCAGCGTGTCCGGGTCCCTCTGGGTGGCAGCACAACCCTCTGGCCTATCAGCAACTCCTCCCATCTTTGTGTCACCAGAAAACTTGCTGAGGGCACACTCTGCCCCACCATCCAGATTATTAATGAAGATGTTAAGCAGGATTGGACCCATCATTGACCCCTGGGGTACATCGCTAGTTACTGGCCTCCACCTAGACTCTGTGCTACGGATCAGCACCTGCTAGGCCTGGGCATTCAGTCAGTTTTCAATCCACCTCACTGCTCATCCAGCTCACTCATCCAGCTCATGGTTCATGAGCTTTTTTTCGTGAGGATGTTATGGGCTACAGTGTCAAAAGCCGTACTGAAGTCAAGGTAGACAGTATCCACAGCTCTCTTCTCATCTACCAAGTTTAAGTTCACCCTAAGTGGCTACTCTTATTAACTAGAGGCTAGCCGTTACTCTTGTAGTTCACTAAGTTGGGATATGAGATTAGGATTGGAAGACCATGAGATTCATGCTGATGAAATGCCTGTCTGTCTGTTGGAAGAACTGCTGAATGTGTTTTGTACAGCATAAGGTCTCCGGCTTACATTGATAACCAGCCATATGTAGTACCTTAGCAACAGAAATACACCCCATGAGTACGTCTAACCTATCTGGAGCCCTCCCTGTATTTTAAGCTTTCATGGCATCCTGCAGTCATGAATTCCACAGTTACATTTAATTTTATTTCATTTCAGTTTCATTTCAAGTTTGACCTACACTTACTGCCTGATAATTTCCTAGTATGTTCTCTCATAATAAGGTAACTATCTTATTATGACATATAAAGAGTAATCTTTCTCTTTCCTCCTTTTCTATGTCAATAGTGATTTTACAGATCTTTTCCTGTAAAAACATCATATTCCTTTTCCCCACTGAAGTCTATGTAGTTTCCTGTCATGTAAAATATTCTATAATGCTGTTCATCTTCTAGTATACTTTTTTTGCAATGGTTTGACCAGACCTTTATGAAATATTCCAATATGGAAACTGTGTGGCTTCAAAAGGTGACATAATGATTTCTTGTAGGTTGCTCTCAATTCTTTCTGGAATGACCCCCAACATCCACTTACTACCTGAACTGCTGGTTGAGTATTTTCTTGACATTTTCAGAGGACTATCCACAATAGTTCTCATAGGATTTCTTAGTGATAATGGCTGACTTGGAGCCCTCAGCATCCATCAATAATGATATTTTTTCCTGCCTGTATTACTTCTCACTTTGCTATTGAATTTCAACTGCCCTTTTATCACTTGGTCACCGAGTTCTGCTAAACAGAAGCTAACAACAAAAAAATTATTTATTGTAGCTGGAAAAAAATAACCGACAAACGTTGACTTTTCAAATAATTCCTGCCTTGCAGTGACACTTTTGTGCTTAAGTCATTGTCAGTAGCTGTTACTAGGTCAGCAGCTGTCACAGGACAGAGCAAGTTTTGGAAAAGAAGTGTTTTGAGGTGTCCTTGTCAGGAGTAATTACACTGGTACAAAAATATCCACAGACCTCCACAAGATACCTGACTTGGAAAAGAAGAGACTAAGAGTTTTTCACAGCAGTTTTCACAGGCAGATCCTTAAATTCCCATGTAATGTTGTCTCTTTGCACAAATCTATGAGCCCTGACTTGTCAGTGCTGTAAGGGGCCATTACAAAGTCTGATTGTTTGCTTTAAACAGCAAGAAAACAGGACTTGTATTTGAATCTGACCACTGCATTTGTCTGCAGACAGATTAACTAACTGAAGCAATAAGGAAGGAATAAAGGAGAAGGTTTAATTCATGCTCTTGTTCTGTCAGATTTTCTTCCCTTCATTATTAACTCCCCCCCAAAAAAACTTGTAAAAATGTTTTCACAAAGGATTAACCTTGATAGGTTCTGTACTGAAAGCTGTTCCCATTTAAATTTTTCTGGCCATTTTAAGCATTCAGGATGAGGTACAACTGCATGAGCTCCCCAGTTTAAAAAAGTAGGTCTGTAGCAAGAGGTTACAAAGAGCTGACATTTTCA